>NC_044040.1:1260362-2520725 GCF_901765095.1 Microcaecilia unicolor | reverse complement strand
CGCAACGGAACGCAGTTGAAGCCGGCCAAAATCGGCTTTCGATTATACCGATTTGGCCGACTTCAGGAGATCACCGGCCATCTCCCGATTTGTGTCGGAAGATGGCCGGCGATCTCTTTCTAAAATCCATTGCATTATAGAATCAGATATGTGCTTAAATCCTAATTTTTGCCAATTAGTGCTGATAATTAGTTGTTCATTTCCAATTATCAGCATTGATTGGCTTGTTCAATTAAGGTGTGCACACGATTTGGCCATACGACAAATTAGCACGCACAACTTAAGGCGCCATTAACAGAATTTGCTGGTAAGAGAATCCTCTGTGTCTGAACTGATGCTGATAACATTCATATGACATTAAAGTCTCAGTTGCTTTTCTTTAGAGAGATAATAATACCCTTCTTTATTAAATAGGCTGGTTAGACCTGTAAGGATTGTTTTGTGAAAAATCTAATTTCCTTTGGGGGTTCATGCTATAATTTGTCGGATTTTTTTGGCGCTAGCTTCCCTTTACCATATAATTAGACATTTGAAGGGGATTAAAGACATTGTTCTCTCTTTAAGAACAAAGGCCTGAGAACCTAATAATTACGTGACAATGAAAATGGGGGGTTTTGTCTATTAAAGAAGCAGCAGTGGCATAAAGAAAGTTTAAAATGATTACATTAACTGTTCAAACAAATTAATTTAAATCTCAAATTGTTCATTCAAATTGATCTTTAAAATCCTAAAATGCTAAATCCATATCAGGAATTAAAGTCCCATCTGGCTTATCTACTACCACCATCGTAAGTTAAAGTGATGCGGAGTTTCATGCAGGCATCACGCTACAGGGAAACAGCGTCCCGTCCAAACTACTGAAATGTGAACTCTGGAGATTACATGTAGAGCGAGTAGTGTACATCTTATATTCCTAACTAATAGAAAACGCTAATATTAGGGGCTGAAAGAGAAGATAAACCAAAGATAAAATCTTCATGTGACTTGGCAGTGTTAAGTGAGAGATTTAGAAAGTACCTCGGTTTCTTTAAGAGACACTGGGAATTTCCAATGTTGGATGAAAATCCTCAAAGAAGAACACATGAGCTATAGCAACGAGGTCATGTTGATGTTTCAAAGTTAATAATTAGACAGTTGCCATAGCAATAATAGCATAGTTGTAATATAAAGACAAAAGCCACATAAATAGTAACATGTTCAAGTTGTCTGTGGTGAATGGTTTTAGCTTTCTGTATTGCAAGTGCTAAGAATTAAAGAAGTCACATTAAAAGTGGCATCTTTTCTTTCTAGCTGGAGAAAAATTATATCATTTTTCCATGGAGAAGTGGAGTTTCCCTTCCCTTTGATATTTTCAGTGTTCTGGGTCTGTTACCACCATGATGCCTGATATGGGAACTAAAATAGGAGACAGCCCTCCTACTTACAGGATCCAGGTCCACTTATACTTCTCCCACTTGCAAAATCCATCTCAGATCACAGCTCTTCCACTCATGGGGTCTATCTCTTATCACAGCTCTTGCACTCTTGAGATCCATCTCAGGTCACAGCCCTTCCACCTGTGAGATCACAGCTCTTCCACTCATGGGATCCATCTTGTATCACAGCTCTTGCACTCTTGAGATCCATCTTAGGTCAAAGCTCTTCCACTCATGGGATCCATGATCACAGCCCTTCCACCTGTAAGATCCATCTCAGGTCACAGCTCTTCCACTCATGGGATCCATCTTGTATCACAGCTCTTGCACTCTTGAGATCCATCTTAAGTCAAAGCTCTTCCACTAATGGGATCCATGATCACAGCCCTTCCATCTGTAAGATCCATCTCAAGTCACAGCCCTTCCACCTGTGAGATCATAGCTGTTTCACTCATGGGATCCATCTCAGGGTATAGCAGCATCGTTACTAACCTCTAGTTTACTTTATTTTAGTTTCTTTTCCAAGTGGCCCCAGTTCTTCTAATTCTCAGAAAGTTTCTTGAATTATTTCAACCTATGGCACCCTTACATCATCATCGATTTTCCCTTTACCCCTTTCTTTGAGCTTCCCGTCTCCTGTTCTTTTCTTGTTTGAATGTGTCAACTTTCCCATCAGTTGAAATGGTGTTCCTTTCTAGTGATGTTATCAATTTTTGTTATTGTAAACCACTTTGATCAAACTCTGATAAAGCGGTACATCAAATGTATGAATAAACATAAGCATTATACAGTCTGTCTATAATGGCCTCCTCTTTCAGTCTTTCTCAGAGCATCCTTGTGTACAGTATCATCATCATCATCATTATTATGATTTGGATTTTAATCTGCTGAATAACATACCACTGTTTATATATTAGTTGAACAGTAGAGGGAGCTCCAGAGAAGTTAGGTGAGCTCTAAAAGAAAGGTTGTTCAGAACACTGGAATTCATAGTGCCTGGTAATTTGACAGGAAGTGAGCTCTGGGAAGGAAGCAGTGTTGTAACTATAGTACGGGAACAGCAAGGACTTAAAGGACAATTGTATAATCTAGACATCCACATCTACATGCCCTTTGGGTATATAAATGTCTACCATTCTAGTACTGACATATATGTGTGAACATTAACCCACATAAGTGCTACAGGGTACCTAAACACTAATTGTGGCTCTGCCATATGAACGTCATATTACCACAACATCACATTGTATTTGTTCACACCGGAATCTGTAAACGCCTTTCCGGTACTATGTAAGCCACATTGAGCCTGCAAATAGGTGGGAAAATGTGGGATACAAATGTAACAAACAAATAAAATAAATAAATAAACATATTTACAAGGGGGCATGTATATGGATGGAATATGTAACATACAGGCTTATTTTCAAAAGTGATCGCCGGCCATCTTCCGACATAAATGGGGAGATGGCCGGCGATCTCGCAAAAGTGGCAAAATCGGTATAATCGAAAGCGGCGTTTTTGACACCATCGCCGCTTTCCCGTCTCCACGCCGGCGAAAGTTCAAGGGGGCATGTCAGCAGCGAAGCGAAGACGGAACATGGGCAGGCATGGGCGTGGCTACCAGATGGCCGGCTTTTGCGGATAATGGAAAAAAAAGCGGCGTTAATCAGTATTTCACTGGGTTTACTTGGTCCTTTAAATTTCACGAACAAGCCTCAAAAAGGTGCCCCAGTTGACCCGATGACCACCGGAGGGAATGGGGAATGACCTTCCCATACTCCCCCAGTGGTCACCAACCCCCTCCCACACTAAAAAAAATAAAAACCTTTTTTTACCAGCCTGTATACCAGTCTGAAATGTCATACCCAGCTCCCTGACAGCAGTATGCAAGTCCCTGGAGCAGTTTTTAATGGGTGCAGTGCAGTTCAGGCAGGCAGACCCAGGTCCATCCCCCCCCCCCCCTACCTGTTACACTTGTGGTGCTAAGTGTTGAGCCCTCCAACCCCCCCCCCAAAAAAACCTACTGTACCCACATGTAGGTGCCCCCCTTCACCCATAAGGGCTATGGTAATGGTGGGTTTGGGGGAGATTTGGGGGGCTCAGCACCCAAGGGAAGGGAGCTATGCACCTGGGAGCTATTTGTGTATTTTTTGAACATATTTAGAAGTGCCCCCTAGGGTGCCCGGTTGGTGTCCTGGCATGTCAGGGGGATCAAATGCCTTGGATTTCGCCGGGTTTGAGATGGCCGACATTTTTTTTCCATTATCGCTGAAAAACAAAACCAGCGATCTCAAATCCGGCGAACTCTGACATTTGGCCGGGCTAAACCGTATTATTGAAAAAAAAGATGGCCGGCCATCTTTTTCGAAAATACGGTTCCAGCCAGCTGTTGCGCTGCCGCCAAAATAGATCGCCGGCGACCTATTTCGCCGGTGACGTTCGATTATGCCCCTCTTACTGTACATTACACACCTCCTTGCCACCTTTAGAAACCTACATTTAAGCCAGGCCTCGGGGTAATGTAAAGGGGGTTGCTTAGCTGTTAGGCTGATACCGGGTGATGCTATTATTCTGTAATGGAATCTGGGCACCCAGGTTCTCCTGCAAGAAAGGGCTCCTCGGGGCAGAGGGACCCAGTTCTGGAGTTGCCCCTTTAGCTCACAAGTAAGGACAATTTGACAGTAGCAGCTAATTAAGCAGTTAGCCAGTGAATACAAGAAAAGGCCAGACTGTGGCCCAGATGCATTAAAGACGTCGGTAATTCCCGTTCCCTACCGATTCCATAGCGAATCGGTAGGGAACGGGAATGCATCAATGATAGGGAATGCAAATGAGCTACTCGTTGTAGCTCACTTGCATTCTCTAGTCTTTCGGTACCTGAGTCAGAGAATCGGGACATCCCTTTAGATTAGGCTCCTCTTCCTGGTCTCTTCAGCCAATCAAAGCGGGCTTAGCTGGCTGTTGTCAGCGAAACGCGCTCTGATTGGCTGAAGAGACCAGGAAGAGGAGCCTAATCTAAAGGGACGTCCTGATTCTCCGGCAACCAGGAAAACATAAAAGTTTTGCTGTGGAGGGGCGGAGAAGACAAAATAGAAGGGGGGAAAAACACCAGCGCCGGCAGAGCTAAAAGAAAATGCGGAAAAAAAGACGTCTCTCAGAAGCGCAGGGAGAGTACGTCCTTAAAGGACGCCCCTCACATGCACTCCCTGCTTTTTTTTTTTTTCTTTTTTACCTTTTTTGGGGGCCCTTTTCCTTTCCGATTCCTTCACAGGAGCCCTAACGAGAGGTCAGGCATCTCGTTAGGGTTCCTACGGTAAGGGAATCGGAAAAACGGTAGTGCATCTCATTATAATAGCTTTTCAATCATTTGCATTCCATTTTCGTTGCCTGCTACCGTGGCAGGGAAAATGCCCTTAGTGCATGCCCGGGGTGAACTACTTGCGTTTTAAACTGGCTGGAACCAGTTTAAAATGCAAGTTGTGGGCTCGTTAGGTTTTGTGCATCTGGGCCTGTGTGTAGAAAAGAAACTGAGAGCAAGAGGAGCTCAGACATGAGGATACCTGCAAGCAAGTTCAAAAGGATAGCTTTAGGAGGAAAAGCCCTGCAAGAATGATATCAGATGTCAGAATTTGGAAATAAGTTCCGTGCTTATATTTAAGGAATGTAGAAAGTCAGTGTTCTGGAACAGTAACAGAGGACACTGTGTTTACTTTATGATGTGGTCTGACTAGAAGCATAAGGAAGCATTTACCAGGGGTATAGAAATGTGCGGTTTTTATCATACATTTGATTTGTTTGGTCACCTTTACAATTTTATCATGGCCAGACTCAATTGTTTGCATTTATATCTACAAATTAATAAATGCACAATTTATTTGCATGCATTAAAGGGTTTTAATGCACATATAAAAACAAATGTTATTAAAATGAATATGTGACATAAACTGAAAACACCCAAAATTTGGGAAACAGTTTTTTTTAAAAATTGAAAAGAACCAAAACTTATTTGGCCTTGCACATCCCTACTGAAGCAGAAGTGGAGTAACCTCCTAGTTAGAATAAATTTAATGACTCAGAGCTATACAACAAGGGGACGATACGCTGAAATAAGCTACAGGAAAGATCCTTTAATGGAAATGCCCATCTCGGAGATTAATCTGGAGAACTTTACTGAGATTTATGCTAATTTGCTGTGTAAAGTCACAGGTTAGTGTTTGGACCAGGGAGGACTGGGAAACATTATGAGATCCTTCTTCTAGGCCATACTGAAAAGTGGCCAGTGGTAGGTTTAGCGCATGGATTTGCTGCGCACTCGGCTACTTTTTAGCGTGGCTTTTAATTTTAATTTACAAATTAGCGAACAGCCATTACCTCCTGAGCCCTTACCGCCTCCTATTTAGGGCTCAAACACTACTTGTGCGTAATCGAGCAGGTCACAGCAATGTGCCCATGCTGCCCGATTACCGCTGGGAATACCCTCTCCCCACCTCCTGCTCTTTATTTTCTAGTGCGGGAAACTGCACACGGCAAACTCAGAACTACTACAGGGCACCAGGGAATGCCCAACAGTAGTGGTCTTTTGCCATTCGCTACCCAGGTGGTATCCCTACCGCAGCTTTGAGGAGAACACTTGGGATTCAGTTGTGTATCTGACTGTATAAACGCAATGTATTAATGGTGGAAAGTTGTTAGTAAGAAGTTACAGGCTCTACGCGTGTCCAAAGCACGCCAAAATGAGACTGCTACCAGGCTATTGCTCTCTCCTGGTAGTAAATTCAGATTTGGCGTGTGCCCATGCTGCCGGGACAAATAATTTTTTTTATTTCCTACCGCGTTCATTGACAGTTTGCGTGTGCCGACCAGTCACTACGTGCGCAGCGCGTGAGCCCTGACCGCTAAACCGGTGGGTGATGTTATAAGGGCTCAGGGCGTAAATAGGTGTACGCTGGTTTCAATTTACCACAGGCCCCTTTCCCGTCCCATTGGAAAAAAAAAACTTTTTCCCAGACACAATAAAAACTGGCCCGACGCACGTCAAAACCCCCCACCCACACTACCACAGGTCACTTTTTCCTTCGGCTTAGTAAAAAGACCCCTTAAGTTTGTATATAAATCATGTAAACTATAGTACAGTGTCCTGCTCAACTTATGATTATGTGGTTTAGTGCTGAATTCCTGTCTGTTATCCCAGAAGGGGTCTTCATCAAAATTAGCAGGCAGATGTAATTCCATTCCGATTAACTGACCAGTCTCCTTTGATAAGTGTCCTGTCAATTACATGAACAGCAAATGAATGAGCAGAGTATATTTGTTCAGCATAGGATAATAAGTTTGTCAGTCTTTACGATGAAAAAAATATTCCTTCTGTATCCTTTAGCTACGTTATTTCAATCCCCTAAAGTTATGTTGGACTCAAGCTTCGTAAATGCATAATGTAAACTGATTTTCTTCATCTTATTTGGAAGCTAAAATACTGTGAAAGGAAAACCCATTATTCAGTTTTCATTCCACCAACTACTTCAACTAATCATTTATATAGTGCTACTAGATGTACGCAGTGCTGTACACTTTTGTGCTCATTTTCGAAAGAGAAGGACGCCCATCTTTCGACATAAATCGGAAGATGGGCGTCCTTCTCACAGGGTCGTCCAAATTGGTATAATCGAAAGCCGATTTTGGACATCCTCCAACTGCTTTCTGTCGCAGGGACAGCCAAAGTTCAAGGGGGTGTATCAGAGGCGTAACGAAGGTGGGACTTGGGCGTGCCTAACACTAGGACGTCCTCGACCCATAATTGAAAGAAACAAGGATGTCCCTGGCAAACACTTGGACGACTTTACCTGGTCGTGTTTTTCTTACGAAATGACCAGATGACCACCGGAGAGAATCGGGGATGACCTCCCCTTACTCCCCCAGTGGTCACTGACCCCCTCCCACACTCAAAAACATCTTTAAAAATATTGATTGCCAGCCTCTATGCAAGCCTCAGATGTCATACTCAGGTCCATCACAGCAGTATGCAGGTCCCTGGAGCAGTTTTAGTGGGTGCAGTGCACTTCAGGCAGGCGGACCCAGGCCCATCCCCTCCTACCTGTTACGTTTGTGGAGGAAACAGCGAGCCCTCCAAAACCCACCATAAACCCTCTGTACCCACATCTAGGTACCCCCCTTCACCTGTAAGGTGTACAGTTGTGGGGAGTGGGATTTGGGGGGGGGGGTTGGGGGACTCAGAACACAAGGTAAGGGAGCTATGTTCCTGCGAGCAATTTATGAAGTCCACTGCAGTGCCCCCTAGGGTGCCTGGTTGGTGTCTTGGCATGTCAGGGGGACGAGTGCACTACAAATGCTGGCTCCTCCCACAACCAAATGGCTTACATTTGATCGTTTCTGAGATGGACGTCCTTGGTTTTGATTATTACCGAAAATCAGAAACGACCAAGTCTAGGGACGACCATCTCTAAGGACGACCAATTTTCAGGATTTGGGCGTCCCTGACCATATTATCAAAACGAAAGATGGACATCAAAGATGGGGACGTTTTGCAAGGAGATCCTTATCAAAACTTTGACGTCCCCTTCGAAAATGCCCCTTTTTATATGCCGGTACTTTCTCTTTCCCTAGAGGGCTCACAGTCTAAGTTTTTGTACCTAGGGCAATGGAGGGTTAAGTGACTTGGCCAAGTTCACAAAAAACGCTGTAGTGGCAATTGAACCCAGGTTGCCAGGCTCAAAGCATGCTGCACTAACCATAGGCTACTCCTCCACTCAATGCATTGGATATTGTGGTACCTCTAGAAAGAGGTATTCTTAAAGAGATCTGACCTACTGCTAACAGCTGTTAGGACTCTCAACAAAAGCCTGGGGGGTCATAACCCACTCAGAGCAAGACTTGCAGTTCTAACCTCTTTCATGAGAAGACTGGATGGATCACAGGGTCTCTGTTTGCCGTCGTTTACTAAGTTACTGAGTGAATTTTTTTATTTTTTCACCATAAGGACTTTCTTGATGTATCGGTTCCTATGTAATGAAAGATGGTGTTACTGGCAGAAGTTAAAAAAGAAGAATTTGTATCAGGTGCCAAAAGAAAGACACAAGGAGGAAACAATGCAATGCAGTTTTGTAAATTGTTTTACTTTTCCTAGTACTGTTCTGACTTTTCTCAATCTGTTTGCCTCCTTTCCAAGACTCCAGAGCTCTTTCTGCCATGTGTTTTCATTATGTGCTGGCCCTGTTTACCTTGTGTGTTGATTAATTTGATACTTTTCATCTTTTTGTGTTTGCTGATCCTTCAAGCTTATTCCTCAAATGGAAGTTTGCTCTGTGCATGATAGTATATTTCAGGCTGGGCTTTTTTTGCAGTCTGGGTTGATTAAAGGTCATTGCTGTCCTGCAGCACAAAGGCACAGTAGACTTGTGCACAGCCAGCGTATGCCGAAATGAGACTACCACCAGGTTAGCGCCCACCCCTGACGGTAATTTCAGATTTGGAGCACACCCATAACACCTGGACAAATGATTTTTGAGGGGCCCTTTTACTAAGGCGCATAAGCGTCTATGCACACCCAAAGTATTCCAAAATTGAGTTACCGCACGGCTACCACATGGCCCTTATGGTAATTTCATTTTTGGCCCACGTCCGCTATGCGCACCCGAAAAATATTTTTTATTTTCTGGCACTCGTCAGATACGCGCACCAAGTGACATTTGGCACATGTAGGTCATTAACGCCCGGTTACCGCGTGAGACTTTACCACTAGGTCAATGGCTGGTGGTAAGGTCTCAGACCCGAAATGGACATGCGGCAATTTTCATTGTGCCAAACATCCATTTTCGGCAAAAATCTTAAAAAGGCATTTTTTGCAGATTCACTGAAAAATGATTCTGCGCGCGCCCGAAACTTGCATCTACACTACCGCAGGCCATTTTTCAGTGCACCTTAGTAAAAGGACCCCTACCACACACAGCACTTCCAGCATTAATCAGCAGTTGGCGTGCACCGACCGGTCACTGCGTGTGTAGCGCACGAGCCCTTATTGCTAGATCAATGGGTGTCATTAAAGGCTCAGGTCATAAATAGGGATGCACTGGTTTGAATTTTACCACAGGCCCTTTTCCCGGCCCATTGAAAAAAAGCCCTTTTTGCCAGACACAGTAAAAACAGGCTCAGTGCATGCCCAAAAGATGAGCTCGCACTACCGCAGGCCATGATAATAAAAGGACCCCAATATTATCATGATGAACCTGAAAAAGTTCATTTTAGACACACTGCATTTAGGCCTTTGTGTAAATTTTTCATACAACTCAGGATTTTACAGGATGTTGTGAAGGTCATACTACAGAATAAGTGGCAGATTATGCAAATCAGATTCGAGACAGCCAGGTCAGGACGTTCGAGTTGTAGTATTTTAGAAGAGGATCTGCCAATGTAGAACCTGCTCTAAAATACCCACAGGAATAGACATGTCTGTGCCAGTTACATGAAGCAGAAGCATCCGTTTTACAACTATCAAAAGGAGGACCAACATAGCAACATAAATATACACGTGTGTTGGTATTTCAGAACATACATGAGTATGGCAGTCATTTTAGAAGCATTAAAGTTAAAGGTTAAACTTTCTTATACACCTTTAATAAGACAGAGTACAAAAATATACATAAAATAGTAACAATACATAAAACAAATACCCACAATTAAAAACTTTCCCAAATCACAAATACCAGAACATGGCTATCAATAGAAATCAAACAAAATAAAACATGGAAAAGAAAATAAGATGATACCTTTTTTATTGGACATAACTTAATACATTTCTTGATTAGCTTTCGAAGGTTGCCCTTCTTCGTCAGATCGGAAATAAGCAAATGTGGTAGCAGGTAGTATATATAAGAGAAACATCAAAGCATTACTTTGATACTGTGACAGAGTGGGAGGGTGGGGGTATGCATGGGGACGTGGACTAACACGGCTACCGCACCTCTCTACAGAACATGGCTGCATTCCAGATTATATATTGGTCAAACTGCACTGCCCGCAAAAGCCATACAATGGAATTCAGCAATCTGCTGAGAACCCATATGCCAGCCTGAATAGATGACTCTTCAGTTGAAGCAGCGTCTGCCTGTCTTCTGGTAGCCAAAGGCAACAGATTCCATTGTCTAGGTCCAGTGAGTGAAAAGGAACATTTTCTTGTGTCTTCATAACAAACCACTCTTAATAGAGGAATAGAAGAAGAAATGCCTCCTTGGAATGCAGAAATCTACGATGAATATAATGACACAACACATTGATAAAATATCTGGCAGCTACACGATGTATGGGATAATAAGGAGAGTAATGGGATTCGATAGACCGCCTTTATTTATTATATGTAGGTACTTTCTCTGTCCCTAGTGGGCTCACAATCTAAGTATTGTACCTTGGGCAATGGAGGGTTAACATGATGAATCATTAAAAGAATATTGTATTCAATCCACAATGCAACCAGGAACCGTAGAGCTTGCAGAGGTGTGGAGTACTATGGTCAAACCTAGAAATTCCAAGCAACAAATGTACAGCTGAATTTTAAACAGTTTGCAATGTCTTAACATGCCTTTCTAGAAGGCCTAAAAACACTGAATTATAGCAATTAAGACCTGCTGAAAATCAAGCTCTGAAATACAGTTTGAAAGTTGAAAAGGGGACTAATCTCTTCAGCTTACTCAACATCCTGAATTTAAAATTAGAACTTCTAATCACAGCCAGGGGCGTAGCCAGACAACAGATTTTGGGTGGGCCTAGGCAAGATGTGGGTGGGCACCAAGTGTTCTCCCCCCGCCCCCCCCCCCCCAACCACCACCCAAAAAATATCTCAGCTGGTGGAAAAATGCTTCTTTCCACCTTGGCAGTCTGCAGCAGCATGCGCAGGTGCCGGTATCGTGGAGAATAGTGTTTTCATTACCATCAGGAGAAAGTCTTCAGGTGGCCGAGCTTGGGATCCCACCAGCTACCATTAAACGTGTGCTACTGTTGGATGGGCCTGAGCCCTAAATGGATGGGCCCCGGCCCACACAGGCCGACCCGTGTCTACGCCACTGATCACAGCACTGATTTGTAGCTAGGATGGTTTTTAGCATTACATCTATTTCAGACACATTTAACATGAGTTTGTTTGGTTTCATCCAATCTGAGATCGAACCAAATACCTTCTGCAGACAGAGGACCCCCCTCTGAAACAGGGCTGACAAACAAAAAATAAAATCAAATATTGTCTGCCTAGGTACCCTGATGGAGTGGAATCGTATACAGGTTAAAGAGAATGGCAGATACAGGTGGTCCTGCAATCAGAGGCCATGGCCGTTGACACATCATCGCCAATGCAAACCTCATGCTACCTCCCTTGCAGAAAGGAAATAACCCAATTCAACACTATCCCTGAAAATGCCAAAATAGCACAATCAATGCATCTTATTTTCATGATTAACAGCATCAAATGCTGCTAATATGACAGAGGAAAAAATATATCAGGACGATCTCATCCCCTCAGTAATACATCAACAGTCAACAATAAGAGGGTCTCAGTGTTATGGGCTTTTTGGAAGCCATACTGAAAAGCATCCAATGCAACAACATTGGTCAAATGAATATTCGACTGAGCCAACCATCTCAATCATTTTTGTTGAAATTGAGATAGATGAAATAGATCAAAAATCAGAAGGGACATTATGATCCAGTCCAAGCCCTTTCAATAGGGGGAGGATGATTGCTAATTTCAGAGAATCAGGGAGCTTACCATCCTTTTACAAAGCAGTGGGAGGGCTAATGCATGGATAGTGCATGCCAAATCGGCATTACCGCTGGGATAGCGCATATGCCTAGCAGTAATTCTGAGTTTGATGCATGCCAAATCCTGTGGTAGAAAATATTTTTCTATTTTCTACAATGGGGGTGGGGGGGGGGGGCGTTCCCGGCAGTGATCGGCAGCATGGTCATGTTGGAGCATGGGTAGAGCGTGAGCCCTTACCGCTAAGTCAATGGCTGGTGTGAAAGGCTCAGGCTGTAAAGAGGCACACACTAGTTTTAATTTTTCTTCATGCCCATTTCCCGGCACATTAAAAAATGGCCTTTTTACCAACCGTGGTAAAAGGTGGCCCAGCGTGCGTCCAAAATATGCGCCCACTCTACCACAGGCCACTTTTTACCATGGCTTTGTAAAAGGACCCCTAAAGCAGGCACAGCAATAGAACCCATCAATTGATCTTCAGATGGGGTCCAGGGGTAACATTGGCCTTGAGATGGTTGGTCCGGGGGGAAAATTGATCTTGAGATGGTTGGTTGGTCCAGGGGGAAAACTAACCTTGAGATGGTCGGTTCAAGTTATCTCAAAATAGTCTTAAGCTCAGATTATCCTACCATATCAAGAGAGGACCAGAGTATAGCACAATCAGACACAAACATCTCTAGGATAACATCATGATTAAAGGTATCTACTAAATTAAACATTTTTGAAATAAGAGCTAAAATTAGCAGAGACAAAGAAGTAATGAGGTCCAAAGGTTTTTATCCTGTGTCAGGGAATGTACAATCGGAAAAAGTTCCTTAGGTCTATTAATAGCCCTCTTAAAGGGCTGCGTCAGGGGCTCATCTAAACAGTCCCACTTACGCAGACGTGTCAGGCTGACGACTACCTACTTTATTTTCATGTGGTGAATAAATTTACTTTTTATGAAACTTTTGTGGTATTTGCTTCCTTTTTTTTTTGTCCTGTGCTGGATTCCCAGTTTTACAATGGGAATACATTCATTCTACAAAAAAATTAATATGGATATGTCTGCCTCAGAGCTGATGTAGATGGCAAAGTGTCGGTCAACTGTTCATTTGGACCTGGGTTTGCATAAGTGATTAAGGGACTATTGTGCTTAGCTGCCGATGTTTAGAATCGCATCAAAAATTCCAGAAAGAGTTAATTTATTTCACTCCTTAATTAGCTGCTGCTATATGCTCAGTTTTGTTAAATCAAACCCCAGCAACATGCAAATAATGACATGTTCCATGATTCTTTCATTAATATTATATGTAGAATATGGGATTGAACAGTATAAATATTACCAGCACAGTACAGAATATTAAGGGCATTGATAGCTATGAATGTGCAGGAGTAACCTAGGGGGTTAGAGCAGCAGAGAACGAGCCAGGGATGCCAGATTCAAATCCTCCTCCTTCCACCGATACTCCCTGTCACCTTGGGCAACTTACTTCATCCTCCATTGCAAATAATCTGTGTCCTGCCTGTAACTCACTTTAAGCTTGAATTTGGGAAAAGCGAATAATCAAATTGAAATCCAGAATGTATGCATTGTCTTTAGGTTCTGCTTAGGTTTAGGTTTAGGTTCCGCTTTAGGAGTTACGCACCAAGAAAGGGATCTGGGCGTCATTGTGAATGGGAAGTTGAAATCTTCAGTTCAATGTGCTGCAGCGGCTAAGAAGGCGAACAGAATGTTGAGTATTATTAGAAAAGGGATGGAAAACAAACATGAGGATGTTATAATGCCGTTATATCACTCCATGGTGCGACTGCACCTGAAGTATTGTGTTCAGTTCTGGTTGCCTTATCTAAAAAAAGATATAAATGAATTGGAGAAGGTGCAGAGAAGGGCAACAAAAATAATAAAAGGGATGGGACGACTACCCTATGAGGAGAGGTTAAGACGGCTAGGACTCTTTAGCCTGGAGAAAAGGCGGATGAGGGGTGATATGATAGAGGTTTACAAGACAATGAGTGGGGTAGAGCGGACAGGTGTGAAGCATTTGTTTACACTTTCTAACAATAATAGAACCACGGGACACAAGATGAAATTAGAATGTGGTAGGTTTAAAACAAATCGGAGAAAGATTTTCTTTACTCAGCGCGTAGTTAGATTCTGGAACTCATTGCCGGAGGAAGGTAGTGACGGCAGCTGGCCTTGCTGAGTTTAAAGGGGGTCTGGATAGATTCCTGAAGGAAAAGTCCATTGATCGTTATTAAATTTTGGTTTTTTGCCAGGTTCTTGGGGCCTGGATTGGCCGCTGTCGGAGATAGAGTGCTGGGCTTGATGGACCTTGGGTCTTTTCCCAGCGTGGTGGTGCTTATGTGCTTATATATGTGCTATGTCTATCTGATACAAGGGCTTGTTTTTGAGAATACTTTTCTACTGGCTTTGACTACAGACATTTAGAAGTAAACATCCAATTGTCTTCTTCTCAGATCCTAGGTTCATCGGTGTCCATCTTATCCCAGAGAGTGACAACCCAGAAGATGACAAGATCTATTTTTTTTTCCGGGAAAATGCAATCGATGGAGAACATTCTGGCAAAGCGACCCATGCCAGAATAGGGCAGATCTGCAAGGTAAAATAAGATACATCCAATAAAAATTAAAGGGTCAGAAAACGGCTCCTGGACGGTTAAATCACCTGTTTGGGGTAATCGCTAATTTTCAGGATCACTTACCTGGTTAGTGTTGCTGAAAATAAATGGTTAGCACGAAAATGAAAACCACCTATTTTTTGGGCATTCTGGGAGTGGAGTTGACAATTGGCCGCTTAACTGCCGATATTCAGCGCTCAACCAACCAGGTTAACCCTATAAATAGGGCCACATAAAAGTTAGTCCTACTTTTGGGATCCTTTTACTCAAGGGTTCTGCTCAGCAACCTGGAACTACCGCCGGCCCAACGCACGAGCTGGCAATAGTTGTATCCCCTCCCCCCACTCCAGTGCGCACCATTTCTACTGCTAGCGGAAATATTTTAGAAATATTTCTGCAGGGGGTTACCCGGCGGTAATTGGGCAGCATTGCACTCTGCCCGGTTATTTAGCGCGGGAGCTCTTCCCCCAAAATGTCCACATTTGGCCTTTTTGCCCGCTGCGGTAAAAGGAGCCCTGGCACCCACCAAAAATGGCTGTTGCCACCAGCACAGAACCCCTTTTACCGCAGCTTAGTAAAAGGGCCCCTTTATGTAGTAACCTATAGTTAATTAAGTGCTGAATATCGCACTTAACCTGTTATGTATTAGCTCCGCAGACCTGGAAGTTCTATGGCTCGACATGGAATTTCTGGTTTAACATCGGCGGCAGTCAGCAAAATAGTGGGCCCTAAACTAACATTATTGACTTGAAGAACTGTTGTATCCAGTACTTTCCTCTCCAGACACTAAGAAACAGTTGTCAGGAGCTATCAGTTGAGGTAAATGGATAAAGAATTGAGGTATTTGGAACAGAATCTGTACATTTGTACTACTTTCATTTCTCAAACAGGAAAGATAGGCGATACGTTATAATTGCCGCTGACAATCTATTTGCCCTGGGTGAAGTTGAGCTGACCATGGTTCAAAATCTAGTACTGAAAGGAGTTGAAAGAAAGTTGTTCTACATGAAAACTGTTTAGAGTTAGTTTGGTGCAGTGAAACACAGGAAGATAAAGGCATCATTTGAGAAACTGCTGAGTGACGTCAATGGCCAAATATGTGAGGATGTTCAGGTCACAGCATTTCTTTCTCATAGTACAAAAGCTGTTTAGGAGAAGTTGAATACATTTAGCCTGAGTGTACGATGATTCCTGTGTCTGATTTAAACAAAACAAAAGAATGGATGCTCTACAATGTGATCCCATCTGAAAAGATTACTCGCAGAATTGCCAAATGAGAAAAGAGAATTTTTGCACATGAGTAGTACATTTCTAGAAATATATATGATTGTCAGAGTAACAGGAGATTTTCCAGGTTGTTGAAATAATAATACGTAACTGGAGCTATTGTCCTTCTGTGCCAGACTATACCAGAAGCTTTCTTCCATCTTTTCAGAATGACTTTGGCGGCCACAGAAGCCTCGTCAATAAATGGACGACATTCTTAAAGGCCCGTCTGATTTGCTCTGTGCCTGGACCTAATGGAATTGATACTCATTTTGACGAATTGCGTAAGTAACTTATTCAAGATTGCATATATTTATTAATTCACAGAAGAAGGACTGTTTAATTTTAGAAACATCCATATTTTGTTTTATTCTTGCAGAGGATGTGTTTTTAATGAATTCAAAAGACCCTAAAAACCCCGTTATCTATGGAGTTTTTACAACTTCCAGGTAAAGAACTTAATAATTGTGAAGACTTTTATTTAATGTTTGATAGGTTTCATGTTGTAGTTTTGTTCCAAGATAGGAATTTGATTTTGAGAACAGTAATTATATCACAGGGTGTATACTCTGTTACAACAGATAAAAAGCATTAAACATCTGTGGACCTGATGATAATGACTGGCGATCTTTTATTGTGAAATCTTCAATCTGATGACATGGACTGTGTTTCAGCGACAGGGCCTGCGCCAAGGGTCTGTGACTGTGACATGACGAATATAGGTCTAGAATCGAACTAGATCTATAACAAATAAATCATAAACCTCTCCTGGCTGAACATTCAATGTGAGATGTAAATATCGACAGCTGCAAATCCAGCTAGGCACAAGCAAATGTGTCGAGTGATACTCCCGTCAAAGACAGCTTAAAACCAGTGGCGTAGCCACAGGTGGGCCTGGGTGGGCCAGGGCCCATCCACTTAGGGCTTAGGCCCACCCAACAGCAGTACATATTTAGTGCTAGCTAGTGGGGATCCCAAGCTTTGCCAGCTGAAGACTTCCCCCTGATTGTGCTGAAAACACTGCTTTCCACTTCAGCAGTCTAAGCTTCCTAAGCTGCTGATACTGGCCTCATCGCATGGGGTGGGGGGGGGGGGGGCGGAGAACACTTGGTGCCCACCCACTTCTTGACTAGGCCCACACAAAGTCTGCTGTCTGGCTACGCCCCTGCTTAAAACACATGTTTTACCTACTTTTAAAAGACCACAAAATAGCACAGAGAGGGTCCATCGTACAGAACAAATCTAAATATCAAAGAGAAGCATCAGGAGCCTTCAAAATCAGGACACAATTTCTTTATTAATACACTTTGAACATCAATTTCTTCCTTACTGACCCAACTCGGGCTCTGTTTCGGCACATAGTGCCTGCGTCAGGGGTCAATGTGGTACTGACTTTAGAGAGCAACTAAAGATTTCTTCTTCAATGATGACAAGATGGATGATTGTCCCACTTCTTACAAAATTAATGCGCTGAATTGTTCAATAAAGCTAGAACTGAAGCAGTCCCTTCTAGCTTTATCGAACCATTCAGTACATTAATTTTGTAGGAAGTGGTACGGCGGTCCTGGGGGGGTCCGGCAGTGACGGCCCTGCCCTGAGCCCAGCTCAGTGTCTCGGCGGCTCTGCTTCTAGTTCCCTCAAAAGCTCCTTTGCATATAGGGTTTTTTTTTGTGTTCTTACTGATGCAAAATTACCCCATATGAGATTACAGTCTTTTAAGATTGTCTGTGGAAAAACCATGTGACTGTCAATATACTATCCAATAAAAAACCTTGCACATGAAACTACAAATGGAAAACCTTCTCGTTTGGCGGGAAAATAAAAAGCCACCTAACAATACTGAAAAAGCAACACCTTGCAAGATCAGCAATCAAGAGTTGCCTTCTCAATGGTCATAGAAAAAGGCTTTGTAAGATCGGCAATAAAGAATCGTCTCCTCTAAAATGTAAATGAAAAAGCAAATCAGCTAGTAACTTGCTTTCTCTGGCAGAATGTTTCAAGATATTGATTTTCTTGCTTTGCCCTTTTCTCTCTCAGTAATATCTTTAAGGGGTCAGCAGTGTGTATGTACAGCCTGGCAGATATCAGAAGAGTGTTCTTGGGTCCTTATGCTCACAGAGATGGTCCAAACTACCAATGGGTACCATATCAAGCAAGAGTGCCGTACCCCCGGCCAGGCACGGTAAGTATTCTTACTCACTGCAAAATTGCATGGCTACAAAAGGAATTTAAACAGATTTCACAGAACATAGTGTTTTTATTTTGTTCATTTGTAAAACAAACTTTTATCTTGATTGAAAAATAAGATATAGAATGACATTTTCGAAAGGGACGTCCAAGTTGCAATTTGGATGTCCTTGCAAAATGTCCAAATCCAGGGGTGGGGAAACCTGTATTTTCGAAACAAGATGGACGTCCATCTTTTGTTTTGAAAATACTGTCAGGGACGTTCAAATCCTTAAATTTTGCCGTCCCTAGATTTGGACGTTTCTGATTTTCGGCGATTTTCGAAATAAAAGAAATCCATGTCAAAAACGACCAAATGCAAGCAGTTTGGTCGTGGGAGGAGCCAACATTTGTAGTGCACTGGTCCCCCTGAAATGCCAGGACACCAACCGGGCACCCTAGGGGGCACTGCAGTGGACTTCATAAATTGCTCCCAGGAACATAGCTCCCTTACCAACAGGCTTATTTTCGAAAGAGAAGGGCGCCCATCTTTCGACACAAATTGGGAGATGTGTGTCCTTCTCGCAGGGTCGCCCAAATCAGCATAATCGAAAGCCAGTTTTTGGCATCCTCAACTGCTTTCCGTCGCAGGGACAACCAAAGTTCATGGGGGGGTGTTGGAAGCGTAGCGAAGGCAGGACTGTGGCGTGCCTAACACATAGGTGTCCTCGACTGATAATGGAAAAAAGGGCGTCCCTGACGAGCACTTGGGCGACTTTACTTGGTCCATTTTTTTTTACAACCAAGCCTCAAAAAGGTGCCCGAACTGACCAGATGACCACCGGAGGGAATCGGGGATGACCTCCCCATACTCCCCCAGTGGTCACCAACCCCTGCCCACCCAAAAAAAAACCTTTTAAAATATTTTTTTTCCAGCCTCAAATGTCATACCCAGCTCCATGACAGCAGTATGCAGGTCCCTGGAGCAGTTTTAGTGGGTGCAGTGCACTTCAGGCAGGTGGACCCAGGCCCATCCCCCCATACCTGTTATACTTGCGCTGGTAAACGTGAGCCCTTCAAAACCCCCCTGAAACCCACTGTACCCATATGTAGGTGCCCCCCTTCACCCCTCAGGGCTATGGTAGTGGTGTACAGTTGTGGGGAGTGGGTTTTAGGGGGGGGTTGGTGGGTTCCAGCACACAAGGTAAAGGAGCTATGCACCTGGGAGCAATTTGTGATGTCCACTGCAGTGCCCCCTAGGGTGCCTGGTTGGTGTCCTGGCATGTCAGGGACCAGTGCACTACGAATTCTGGCTCCTCCCATGACCAAATGGCTTGGATTTGGTCATTTCTGAGATGAGCGTCCTCAGTTTCCATTATTGCTGAAAATTGGGGACGACCATCTCTAAGGTCAACCTAATTTTCGCGATTTGGGTGTCCCTGACCGTATTATCGAAACGAAAGATGGACGCCCATCTTGTTTCAATAATACGGGCTTCCCCTCCCCTTCGCTGGGACATCCTATGAGGACGTCATCAGGAAAACTTGGGTGCCCCTTTCGATTATGCCCCTCGTGTGCTGAGCCCCCGAAAACCCACTACCCCCAACTGTACACCACTAGTATAGCCCTTACGGGTGAAGGGAGGCACCTAGATGTGTGTACAGTGGGTTTCTGGTGGGCTTTGGAGGGCTCGCTGTTTTCTCCACAAACGTAAAAGGTGGGGGGGGGGGGGGGGATGGGGCTGGGTCCGCATGTCTGAAGTGCACTGCACCCACTAAAACTGCTCCAGGGAACTGCATACTGCTGTCATGGACCCGAGTATAACATCTGAGGCTGACATATTTTTAAAGATGTTTTTTGAGGGTGGGAGGGGGTTCGTGACAACTGGGGGAGTAACGGGAGGTCATCCCCGATTCCCTCCAGTGGTCATCTTGTCATTTCAGGCACCTTTTTGTGCCTTACTCGTAAGAAAAACAGGTCTGGGTGAAAACGTCCGTGCTCATCAGGGACGTCCTTGTATTTTTTCGATTATGGGTCAAGGACGTCCAAGTGTTAGGCACGCCCAAGTCCCACCTTTGCTACGCCTCCGACATGCCCCCTTGAACTTTGGCCGTCCTTCCGACGGAGTGCAGTTGAAGACGTCCTAAATCGAGCTTCGATTATACCGATTTGGAAGTCCCTGGGAGAAGGACGTCCATCTTCCGATTTATGTCGAAAGATGGACATTCTTCTCTTTCGAAAATGAGCCCGATAATAACCTATGGAACTTTGTAAATCTAAGGGGCCCTTTTACAAAGAGTTGGTAAGCTCAATGTAAGCTCAATGTATATATATATATATATATATATACATTGAGCTTATCGTATGCTAAATCGGAACTATCGCCAGACCAACGCAGCCGCTGTTGGTAGCTCTGGCTCGAGCATGCACCATTTCTGGTGCGCAAGAAAATTCTTTTTCTCATGCAGTGATAATCAGCCATCACCGTGTGATGTCTGGTTACTGCTGGGTTACTGCACGAGCCCTTACCACCACCTCAATATATATATATATATATATATATATATATATATATATATATATATATATCCCCCAAAATTGGCCATGTGGCAAGATAACTCTTACTGCCAACCATTGAGGTGGTGGTAAGGGCTCGTGCAGTAACCCAGCAGTAACCAGACATCACACGGTGATGACTGATTATCACTGCATGAGAAAAAGAATTTTCTTGCGCACCAGAAATGGTGCATGCTCGAGCCAGAGCTACCAACAGCGGCTGCGTTGGTCTGGCGATAGTTCCGATTTAGCATACGATAAGCTTACATTGAGCTTACCAACTCTTTGTAAAAGGGCCCCTTAGACTTATATATATATATATATATATATATATATATATATATATATATATATATATATATATATATAAAACATGTTTTAAGTTAAAATAAAATTTATTTATATCTAAGAACATAAACATTGCCATACGGGGAAAGACCAACAGCTCGTCAAGCTCAGTATCCTGTTTCCACCAGTGGCCAGTCCAGGTCACAAGATTCTAATGTTTCTCTAAGACAGAAAGAAAGAGATTTGCATAACTCAACTTTGCATAAGGGCGTTCTGTGGAAGTTGAGATGGCCAGGTTGGGATGTTCATATTTCACTGTGTATTTTGCAAGAGGAGCTGTTAAATGTGAGTGAAGCCTTTTTAAAAGTATATATAATGATATCAAATGGATAAGGATTTCATAAACTTATATGTTTAGAAAGATATTGGCATAAATTCCACATATAAAAAGCAATTTTTACTGTTTCCGTGTATAAATGCTGACACGTATTTGCATAGGTGCCATATCGTAGGCAAGTTTGACCATTATTGTAGAAGCAGATTCACGTGTAATAGTAAATACCGATTTCAGAAAGCCACTATTTGTAACATGAAGATCAGCACTGTGCATGTGTGTTCTCCATTTTACAAAGAGAATACACATGGAAGAGAAAATTTCCGTGTTGGGTTTTATATCAACTCAAAACTATGCTCATTTTGGCCTGTGTTTTACATGGGGAATTAAGGGGGTCATTCTCCCTAATCCACCTCCAAAATGAAACCAAATTAAAACTTCAGCCCCACTATCTAATTATTTCTTTTTACTTATTTATTTAGATTTATTAACTGCTTTTCTGAAGAAAATCAGCTACATTCCTGCTAGACTGTTGGCACACACTTCCACCAGCTCTCTGGTTAAAGACACATTGATAGCTGACCAATGCCAGTATCTAGGTTGATTTATATTATAGGATTCTACCACAAGCCCTCTGGGCACCTAAACGGAGTTACCTAGTCATAGAATTGACCCCATACTGTGCAGAGGCAGAGTGTGTAGCATAAAACTGAAAGCAAGCAAGCGCTGGAGTTTCAAAATGAAATCCCCATGTTTCGTTTGCCAGCTGGTCTGTTCCAACCCCTTAAATCCACTTCTTTTCCTCACCTGGTAAACAGCATAAGGGAGGTGGACAGTTTTGGAAGAGCATAGATCGACACTTCCCCACATGGAAACCCTCTGCGAATCACCCCCTTAAAGACTCGGACGATGTCCATTCCCTTCTATCTCCTCTGCCTAGTCCTTTTGCTTTTGAAAATATTTCCCCTGATATTCAGCCAGTGGCAGTTAATGTTGTTGAAGTTGCTTTCTGACCCCAGCTGAATGTCATTCAGATATTTAATACTGAGCCTAATCCCTGCATCAACATTGAATATCCAGGTCATAGGTGGCTGAAACTTGTACAATTACCAGCAATATTCAGAATAACAGCAGGTTCAGTGCCTGGATAAAGTTAGAACAGTCTCTTTGCTGCTGGGCTAATCTATTGTTACCCCTGGACTTTAGCTGGATAGTGCTCCAGCGGCACTGTGCAGATAAGTGCTACTGAAAAATACTCACAGCGATTTAACGGGCATGAACCTCTTCTGCCCATATTCAGTCATTCTGAATATTGACCTTATTGTGATTGCTCCTCAACTGAGGGTCATCCAAAGATGACAGCTGGTCTTTGTATCCAAATTACCAATGTTAAGAAAAAATAGTGAAGGTTATTTTATCCAATTCTCTACTAAAAATCATCAAAAACAGCAAATTATTGATTCTAGTCTTATCTAAGGTTTTAGGAGAGGCAGTGATACAGGGTTATACTTACATTTCACGTCTGTGACATCTCAACGTTATCTGTGGCTGTCCTGAAAATCAAAACTATAGATCTTAGTTTGACAGATTGTCCTAACCTCTTCATACGTTCACTATTAGCACTTTCTAGTGGAATATTTCCTTGGCATTTTCATCTGTCAAATATGGCTGTCGTGACCCTACAGCACCTGACAGTTGATAAACCCATCGTTCATTCCATATGCGCATCTACAGCCATCGGTAAAGGGAGGATATTATATCTTTAGCAGAGTATTATTCAGAAGAGAGAACAGCTGTCCCTTAAATTTCTACACTTTTAGAAAAACAAAGAGGGACTTTTACTAAAGGTCCATTTTATTCCTGTGGACCCTGCTGCAGATAACATGTGCAAGCCTTTAATAATAGACCTCTACAATTCATGAATGGTATCTGATCTCTTCACTAAGGAAGACTTTCTAGACTGACTGACAGCATGATTTGCTGCAGGCTGTACATCTGTATTATGGTCTCATCCATTTAGTATTCGTTCTTCTGCCTCATATTCTCCTGAATTATTTGCCGATGCCAAACTTGACCATGCTTGGGTGCTTTAACTCTTTAGCGATTGTTTGTAAAACTTGTAATTTTCTGATAGATATGTGAATAAAATTGACTTCTGTACTGGTTATGATACTTCTTAAAGAATAGGGCAGCACGTGGAGCTTTCAAGGCCATGTTGATCAATTTTTCAGGATAATTATAGCTCTGAGTTGGGTCGGTAGCTTGGACTATGGCCCCAAGGCTTATTTCATGGAAGTTGTCACAGTATGGAAATTGCATGAACCTTGACAGCTCGTTAACCTATTCTGTGCTTATAATTTGCTGCATACATTAACCATTGTTGTTACTGTTGAATAACTGCTCTTTTTCTTTAGCTGTTATTCTGTTTAAGATACTACTGTGTAAATTCAAGGTAGAGCAAAATTAGGGCAGGGTACCTCAAAACGGTAACACAATGCATGGCTTCCTAATTTTGAAGAAATCCCAGACATTAATTTCCTGTAATGTTTAGAAGGGAAAACCTTGTCCTACAACACTATGGGTCTGTTGTCTCTTTAGCTAAACATCAGAATTGGAAAAGGGTCCTGCAGATCTTTCACAGCATGCTTTTTTTCTTACACAATCTTTTAGCTTTCCCCTTGGATTTGGTTCTCTTCTAGAAGGAGAAACAAACAGCAGACAGTCTACTGCAGAAGCAGAACAGACACAGCAGCATTGATCCTAGGAAGGACAAATACAGCTAGAGTTTATCCAAATGTCAACTTTAATGGAAACGAGAAGGGGCAGAAAGTTAAATCATTATGCAAATGATGAACTATTTCAAAATTATAAAATTGGCGTTTACTTCTGTATGTTCAAGGGGGTAGATATGGCACCTCCTTATGACAATCAAAATTAGCACAGCAAAAAGAGGGAAACTTCCACAGAACTCAAAACGGGCAAAGGGAGCGAAGGTGGTCAAAGGAAGGAGAAGTCACCAAAGAATCATGCAGCTATTGAGGAAAGGCCCGACCTGGCTAAGGCCTGCATCAGAGGTCTAAACATATATATAAAAATTGTTTAATGTATAACATTTAAAAACATAACTATGAAATTATATATGTGTACATATTATCAAAATTTAACATCTGAACTGCAATGACATTCAAAACCAATAACAAATGTTACTCCTAAAAATAAACATTAAAATATATATATATTAATATAGATATCACTCATCTATTCTAAAAAATGAGCAGAAACATATGCATGTCTGGGTATATCAGCACTTAGATAAAAATCCAAAATCCTTAGGAACTAACCCCCCTGTTTACTAAGCTACGCAGCAGTGCCGATACAGCCCCTTCAAAGTGGCTTAGTAAACGGGGGGCGGGGGTAAGTTTTCTATGTTACCATTGGCGATGGTGGTAGAGAAGAAGGTGAAAGGATGAATGAAGCAATGAGTCTAGACCTTACGGGGTTTTTTTTTTGAAAACTCACAATCCATTTTAATGTCAACTAAGGCAACTTTGATTGCCAGTTTCACCTTAGAATCTGATAGGAATTGGATTCTTCGATATTGGATTTTCATCATAACCCTTACATTTTGTGGATCAAATGTGTTGGTTTTTCCTGATTTATCCAGAGCAACACAAAACAGGTGCAAAGCCTTATTGGCAATGCCGATGCAGCCTGTGGGCAAAATATATGGCCACGTCGGGTAACCGTTTTAAATAAACCAGTCCTTTTATTATCACTGATCTGCTTTTTATGTGGTTTTGTTTTGCTTTGCATTTTCAGTTAAGTCATTCCCATATTTCACTTAGGATGAATACAAAGAAAGTGGCCCTATTCATACACCACAGCTATGTGGACACCTGTGCTCAGAGGTGATAATTTGATATATTTTAATTTTTTTAGAGTTTTATGGATTTTAGAAGGGAACAGTGTCATTAAGAGTGACCAGTCTGTAATGAATAGTGCCTGCTCTTTCCCAAATACAGCACATGATCGATGGCTCATGAAAAACATACAATTTTATGGGTTTTTTTTCTGCTTGTTTTCTTTTGCCTATGACATATGGGATTTGTCGTTTCAAATGAAAGCACATGTCTAGTTTTTAGAGAGTTCATTTGATCAAGTTAAGTGTGTCTAATTGCACCATCACAGGGATTCTCATGGAAACAATGAAAATGCTGTACGCAAAATAAATGGAAATGGAACAATGTAACTGCAAAAATCAGTCAAGAGTTATTCTATATATGGTGACATTAGGGCTTTCCTCCCATTAGGAGTATATTTATTTATTTGTTACATTTGTATCCCACATTTTCCCACCAATTTGCAGGCTCAATGTTGCTTACATTATGCGTAATGGCGATCGCCATTTCCGGATAGAGAATTACAAGTGGTATTGCCTTAAGACGCATAACTGGTAAAGTAGAGTACAAAGTGGTATTACATTGAAGTTCCTGAATGATAGAGTGAAATATAAAGTAAGTTAGATAGTCAACTATAGAAAGTTCATTTTGGCATGAGAAATAAAGTGGTAGTGCGTATTGCGTAGCTTTCATTAGTAGTAGCGAGATTATCAGACTAGAGTAGAGAGTTCGGGTTTAGTCAAGTGCATGTAAGGATATTCGTCTAGTATTTAGGATGGGTCATTATGATAAGCTTTCTTGAACAGGTTGGTTTTCAGCTGTTTTCGGAAGATTGTTAGGTCGTGCATTGTTTTTATGGCCTTTGGTAGTGCGTTCCATAGTTGCGCACTTATGTAGGGAAAAGGCGCCATAATCACATCCATAGCCTACTTCAAGGGCCAATGTCTCTGTGAACGCTACTTTTGCTGATTGATGTATCTCATTGTGGAGGTTCCTACTAATCTGGACACAGGACTTCAAACAGCATTTCATTCTGAAAATCTGTTTACATTTGTATCTGCTTTTAAGAAGGTGAAAATGTTCCTTAAGAACATCCCTGCTGGGCTTTCTAAATAAAAGTCCTACATGTACTAAGTACATAAGTAATGCCATAAGACCAAGGGTCCATTGAGCCCAGCATCCTGTCCACGACAGCGGCCAATCCAGGCCAAGGGCACCTGGCAAGCTTCCCAAACGTACAAACATTCTATACAATCAAGCCATTGTGACATCACTAATGAGGTTGGCTCTTATTGGTGGAATGAGCCACTATGACATCACAATAGGTTAAATCACTGCTCTATGTAATAAAAGTGAGCCAAGTAGAGGACATAAGTACATAAGTAATGCCACACTGGGAAAAGACCAAGGGTCCATCGAGCCCAGCATCCTGTCCATGACAGCGGCCAATACAGGCCAAGGGCACCTGGTGAGCTTCCCAAACGTACAAACATTCTATACAATCAAGCCATTGTGACATCACTAATGAGGTTGGCTCTTATTGGTGGAATGAGCCACTATGACATCACAATAGGTTAAATCACTGCTCTATGTAATAAAAGTGAGCCAAGTAGAGGACATAAGTACATAAGTAATGCCACACTGGGAAAAGACCAAGGGTCCATCGAGCCCAGCATCCTGTCCACGACAGCGGCCAATCCAGGCCAAGGGCACCTGGCAAGCTTCCCAAACGTACAAACATTCTATACAATCAAGCCATTGTGACATCACTAATGAGGTTGGCTCTTATTGGTGGAATGAGCCACTATGACATCACAATAGGTTAAATCACTGCTCTATGTAATAAAAGTGAGCCAAGTAGAGGACATAAGTACATAAGTAATGCCACACTGGGAAAAGACCAAGGGTCCATCGAGCCCAGCATCCTGTCCACGACAGTGGCCAATCCAGGCCAAGGGCACCTGGCAAGCTTCCCAAACGTACAAACATTCTATACAATCAAGCCATTGTGACATCACTAATGAGGTTGGCTCTTATTGGTGGAATGAGCCACTATGACATCACAATAGGTTAAATCACTGCTCTATGTAATAAAAGTGAGCCAAGTAGAGGACATAAGTACATAAGTAATGCCACACTGGGAAAAGACCAAGGGTCCATTGAGCCCAGCATCCTGTCCACGACAGCGGCCAATCCAGGCCAAGGGCACCTGTCCACTCCTTGCTCCTTTTTGGATGCATGTAAAAGTACCTGTACTGTGAACATTGAGAGGGAAGGCAACTTTCAGCAAGGTTTTACTCAGCTGTTTATCTGCATAGATTACCCTCATGGTCTATAACTGACTATTGCCTTCACAGGAACCCTGTAAGAACTTTTGCTCCAAAATACATCTCAGTCACTCCTGAGTCTGTTTATGCACACGTTTTTGCTGTGGAGCTATGAAGAGCTTTTCACCCTCTTTAAACATTATCCGTTGTATTTGCAGTGTCCAAGTAAAACCTTTGGGGGCTTTGATTCTACCAAGGATCTTCCTGATGATGTCATAATGTTTGCCAGAAGTCATCCAGCCATGTATAACCCTGTGTTTCCCATCAATAACCGTCCAATCATCATCAAAACAGACGTGAATTATCAGTTTACCCAGCTGGTGGTAGATCGGGTGGAGGCAGAAGATGGTCAGTACGATGTCATGTTTATCGGAACAGGTAACGTTATATTTATGTTGCATTTACTTATGACTGTACAGCTTCCTCTTGCTCTTCTGGGGTTCTTGCTCAGCTGGAATTGGCCCTTGTAAGACTTTATTTGCAAATATATTTTATATCCATACCTACTTATTTAACCCAGTCAGTACAGTGATAGTCCTCAGATGGAAGTCATGCAAAAAAGCTGCCACCAAAACCCTTTAAGTCCAGCTGCTAGGTGTTTCCACGTTATAATCCTAGGACATCCTCCAAGATATTAATAAGAGTATGTATACAAAAAGGGCCTGAAGTTGTAACAGGATATCTATGGTAAAAATCCAAAAAGGAACCTACTTTCTGTATTTATGCAAGAAACGTGGAGGGGCATAATTGAACGAAAACGCCTATCTCCATGGGCGTTTATCTCCGAGAACGGATCCGTGAAGGGGCGGACCGAACCGTATTTTCGAAAAAAAAATAGACGTCCATGTTTTATTCGACAATTTGTGAGCTGGGCGTTTTTGTTTTTCAGTGATAATGGAAAATGAAAGCGCCCAGCTCAAAAACGAATAAATCCAAGGCATTTGTTCGTGGGAGGGGGCCAGGAGTCATAGTGCACTGGTCCCCCTCACATGCCAGGACACCAACCGGGCACCCTAGGGGGCACTTTTACAAAAACAAAAAAAAAGGTAAAAGAGCTCCCAGGTGCATAGCACCCTTCCCTTGTGTGTTGAGCCCCCCAAATCCCCCTCAAAACCCACTGCCCACAAGTCTACACCATTACTATAGCCCTAAGGGGTGAAGGGGGGGCACCTACATGTGGGTACAGTGGGTTTGGGGGGGTTGGACGACTAAGCATTAAGCAGCACAATTGTAACAGGTGGGGGGGATGGGTCTGGGTCCACCTGCCTGAAGTCCACTGCACCCCCTAACAACTGCTCCAGGGACCTGCATACTGCTGCCAGGGAGGTGGGTATGACATTTGAGGGTGAAAATAAAAAGTTGTGAAACGGCATATTTTGTGGTGGGAGGGGGTTAGTGACCACTGGGGGAGTCAGGGGAGGTCATCCCCGATTCCCTCTGGTGGTCATCTGGTCATTTAGGGCACTTTTTGGGGCCTTATTCGTGAAAAAAACAGGGTCCAGGAAAAGTGCCCTAAATTCTAGCTACAAACGCATACTTTTTTTCCATTATCGGCGAAAGGCGCCCATCTCTCCTCGGCCGATAACCACGCCCCAGTTCCACCTTCACCACGCCTCCGACACGCCCCCGTCAACTTTGTATGCTTCCGCGATGGAGTGCAGTTGAAAACGTCCAAAATCGGCTTTCCATTATACCGATTTATTCGTTTTTGTGAGATAAACGTCTATCTCCCGATTTGGGTCGAAATCTAGGCGTTTTTCTCTTTCAATTATAAGGTGGATAGGGTCCTAGAACCAGCTCCAATAGCATTCAAGTGTTGACACACAATTCATACCTGCTGTGAAGCTGGTATCAATTTGTGCATGTCTCTACGTTGTAGAATTTGACATTTCAATGAAAACATGATTCATAAATAGAAACAAGAGAAGTATGCTACTAAAATCCCAATAAAAACAAATTTTAACCATGAAATAAAAACCACTGAACCTCTTTAATCCGCTTTTAGAGAGCCAAAAATGTATTTATGTTTTTATTTATTTATTTATTTAATTGATACTTGTATCCCACATTATCCAAATACAATTATTCAGCTCTATGTGGCTTACATAAATAATAAACAGTACAAGTTAATGTATAATACATGTTATGAAAACTGTAAGAGTTAAAGGAACATTCTTGAAAAAGTAGTGACAAGGAGAAAGATCTTGGCTATAACCAATTTCAACATCTAGTGAAGAAATTTCTTGAAAACAAAAGCCTTCAAGAATTTGTAAAAGGTCAGATAATTATTGAGTTGTCTTATTTCCCTTGGGATAGAATTCTACTATTTAGTGACTAAATAAGAGAAATCTCAAGTTAGAGTGGATTTGTTTTTTGATATATTTTTTTGTAATTAGGGAAGTGTAGAATGAGATAATCCCTTGCAGTTAAAGTTGAGTTTCAACTTGGAAGATCTGTCACGTCACACGTACAGTCTGGAACCATTCCATAAATGATTTTGTAAATGGCACGCACTGGGGGTGGGAATTAACCACATTGGGCTTACAGCCGCTTAGTGAAAGATCCCTGTAGCTTGGAACCTTTTTTCTTGTTCACACATCTTGGCTACTGAATGCTTAGTAAAACCTGAAGCGGCAGTAGTAGAATCCTTCAATATAGTTTGAATCCTCAGCAAACCCTCTCACATGTCCTCCAGGCTAACATGCTGAGGACACAAGCTGCGGTAAAAGGGGACCCAGGGTGGCCTCAGCACGTGGGTTTCCACGCACTGAAACCCCCTTTTACCACAACGGGAGTAAATGGCCGTGTGCTAAGTCAGCTCATTGGAGCACGTCCATTTACTCCCAAACCCCTTACCATCTCCCACTTACGAGGCAGTAAATGGCTCCTGCACTAACCTGGCAGTAACAGGGCAGCTGTTGGCGCTGCCCGCACTAGAAACATAAAAATATTTTCCTAGCAGCAGGACTACTGCTGGCCTCCTGACCGAGCCCAGTGGTAGGGCCAATTAACCGCACACCATTTCCACGGTAGCCCTACTACGACTTGACAAAAGTACCCTGAAGATATTTAAAACTGTGGGGGGGGGGGGGGGGGGGGGGGAGGGGGAAGCCTTTGGGTTTCCAATAAGAAAGACACAGAAAATGGAGTGGCAATTTTTTCCAAGTAAACAATTTTTCATACCACTGATGGAACAGGGCTGGAGTATCTCGGTAAATTAAGCATGCTGGCTTTTCCAATGTGATGCTATTTCTTAAAGCACCATCTACAAATCAGCAATCTGGTACTTGGAGGTCAGTTTTCAGATTCCCAAGCTATAAATCTCAGCCTTCCTCCACAGTGGAGTTGAACATAAATCACCTGAGCTAAGCATTGTGCTGAAGCCTCAGAGTCCAGCACTGTGCATGTGAAACAAGAGAGAGAGCGAGAGAGCGCACTTCAACATGGGGACATATTTCGATAGCATGGTGCTGTGAGGGAAAGACCTAGCCCCAAATAAATTTGCTCTGTTAAATGAGTTGTCTATCCTTAGTCCCCAGAGGAAAGGGAAGAAGTGGGTTCTGTTTGATGCTTTGTTAGTGTAATGCTACAAAAATGCAGTTTCTTGGAATTGAGAGTTAATTTGAGGGAACAATTGAATCAGCTATGAAATAGAACTTTAGGGAGCCCAATATTCATTTTAACTCATTCAAAGTACAGAGATAGATTGGTATTAATCTTGAATCTTAGTCAGGATTCTCTGGCCATGATGTCTCACAGATTGTCAAACTCTCTTCCAATTCATGGAACTAGGTTTACCTTCCCTTAGGAATACACATTCTTTCCCATAGAAAACACATTTAAAGGGGTTTAGGCAGTTGCCTAGGTAGATTAGATTGGGTTAAAACTAACATCACCTGAATGCACAAGCTTTTAGCTGGATTAAAGAGGTATTCCAAGGAAGAGGGGGGTGCACACAACACACAAACATTTTCATTTTTAAATGAAGGTTGGGTGGGAGGGGTTATCAACGTGGGCTACCATTAGCATGAGTTATTGTACTGTTAACCCCGGTTATTATCTCATTGCAGAAAATGGGACCGGTTCTAAAATAGCACAAGTTAATGGTAAAATAACCCATTTTAACCGTAGCCCAAGGAGCTCATTTTCAAAACAGAAAAAACTCCAGAAAAAGGACACAAAACAGTAGATATATATATTTTTTGCAAAAACATTCAGACCGCTATTTTTGAAACTTATTTTAAGATGTTTTCTATGTTGTTATGTCTTGTTCAATGCCCTCGTTTGTTGTGTAACTAGGGTGTTTTTTAAATCAAATCTCCTAATAAACATAAACATATATCTCAAGGGGGCGTGTTGGAGGCATGTTTTGGGCGGGACTAGGGTGGGCTTACAATTTGGATGTTTTTCTGCAGTAATGGAACATTATAAAAGCATGCAGGGAATTCTTTTGGCTAGATGTGTTTCAGTAACAACTAAGTGCCAAAAAGGTGCCCAGTCTGACCAGATGACCACTGGAGGGATAAAGTCATGACCCCCCCCCCCTTAATCCCCCAGTGGTACCTGACCCTCTCCCACTCCTTCACCCCCCCCCCCCCTCCCCCAGAGGTAACCGTACAAACCGGACAATTTTTGAACCAAAAAGATAAGACCTTTTTCTGGTTTAGAAATGACCATGGACTTTATCAAAAACTCCCCTCCATGTTGATCACTTCTTTCCTCGGTGTTTACACCTGCTGCATCTCTGGGTGGCAGGACAGGACTAAAAGCACACAGGCTTTTCTATTCTTCTGTATCTTAAAGGTAGTTGTCTGTTTCTGAAATCTTGGAGAAGGTCTACTCATAACACATTATCCTCATATTTTACAGCAACATGGGCTACTAAAAATGACCCCCACATTTGTATATGCAATAAAAGTGGAATAAGAAGGGGTGAGTTTTCAGTACGGGCTACTGTTAAGATGGACCACTGGATGACCGAGGGGAAAAAAGGGGCATTTGTAGCAAATAGAATCCTAGGAATTATTAGGAAAGGATTGGAAAGCAAAAATGAGGACGTTATAATGCTTTTGTATCGCTCCATGGTGTGACCGCTCCTAGGGCCCCTGTTACAAAGGTGCGCTGAAAAATGGCCAGTGTTTGTGTAGACACGTGTTTTGGGCATGCGCAGAATCATTTTTCAGCGGACCTGTAAAAAATGGCTTTTTAAAATTTTTGCCGAAAATGGACACGCGGCAAAATGAAAATTGACGCACGTCCATTTTGGGTCTGAGACCTTACCTCCAGCTATTGACCTAGTGGTAAAGTCTCACATGGTAACCGGACAGTAATGACCTACACGCATCAAATGCCACTAGCACGCGTCCAAAAATAAAAATTGTTTTTTAGATGCGTTTATCGGATGCGCGCCAAAAATGAAATTACCGCAACAGCCACTCAGTAGTCAGGCGGTAACTCCATTTTGGTGTGCGTTGGGTGCACATAGACACTTACACGGTTTCGTAAAAGAGCCCTCTAAAATATTGTGTTCAGTTCTGGTCACCACATCTCAAAAAAGATATAGAGAAATTAGAAAAGGTACAGAGAAGGATGACAAAAATGATAAAGGGGATGGGACGACTTCCTTATGAGGAAAGGCTAAAGCAACTAGGGCTCTTTCAGTTTTTCTTTTCCTTTATGATATTATTATATTATAAACCGCCTTGATGGATTGTCTGGAAGGTGGCCTATCAAATAGACTTGAATAGAACTTGAACATCCCAATTCCTGTCTCGACAAGCCTACGCAATCCGGGGCTTCACTTCCGTTAATATTTGTTAGTGCTGAAAACAAATGCTGAAGCTACGTCTTCATCTCATTCATTTGCATATGTATTTTCTGAGAAGTTCACAATTTGAAATTCATACAGACAGCACTTTGTGATAATTGGCAAAGGATTTATTGTCTTTGCTTCGGAAGACAGAACTCTTTGAGGATATTACAAATTATACTTAATAAACATGTATTTCAGTGGTAATGCACTTTCCTTATTAATAAGGAGTTTATTTCTTGAAATTGTACGGTATGTGATATCGTATAAAGACAACTGGAGCTTGTAATAGGAGCCTGATTAATTTTTCAAGCTGTAATTTTGGCAAGCAGGTGGTAAATATCTCAAGAGTTGGCAAATGATATTGTAAGATGTTGCCAGTGATTAAATTTGCAGTTAACAATTTACAAATATTCCCTCTAAATGAGAAATGCAACACTGATAATCATTTAACAGTCATTAAGACCAAGTTCAAACCTTGCATCTCAGCATCCATCCCCGTAGGAATGTCCAGAGCAGAGCACAGGACAGGAAGGCTGCAGCCAGATCATATCTGAGAAATGGAGAGCCTGTTTGCTTGGTGTAATCTGAAAATCTGTGGCATTTTGGAGCACATTTGTAGAACATTCTCTTCCAGTTTGTGGCAATATAATGTTTGTATATAAAATTCATACAGCATGCATTAATCCACATTGTAGACGAGTGGCACCCACGTGCATATTTATCTCTTTCCCTATAACAAGAAGAATCAGAGGATGTCAGATAAGGACCAGCTTTCCCTTCCGGTCTGCCCTGTTGCTGTCCTTTCTGCCTTTCTGGCACTTTGGGAAGATGTTCCCAAATTTTTACGGTGTCCCTTCTCTATTAGCTAATCTTTAACCTTGTACTCACTGCCACCTCTGTAATGTTTTCCTCTGAGATTACTTTTCTATTTCCATGTTGATGATCTATGATTCATTAGAAAACAGCATTGTATCCTGTACTTATAGCAAAGAAGATAAGGATAGCCATACTGGGTCAGACCAGTGGTCCATCTAGCCCAGAATCCTGCTTCCAACAGTGGCCAATTCAGGTCACAAGTACCTGACAGAAAATCAGTTAGTAGCAAAATTCATGCTACTGGTCCTAGGGACAAGCAGTTGCTTCTCCATGTCTATCTCAATAACAGACATAGACTTTTCCTCCAGGAACTTGTCCAAACCTTTTCTAAACCCAGATATACTAACCTCTGATACCATATCCTTTGACAACGAGTTCCAGAGTTTAACTATTCATTGAGTTAAACAATATTTCTTGCTGTTCATTTTAAAAGTAGTACCAGGTAACTTCCTTGAGTGTCCCATTCTACATCAATCAGTATTTTGTAGACCTCTATCTTCTTCCCCCTTAGCCGTTTCTTTTCTAGGCTGAGGAGTCCTAACTTCTTAAGACTTTCCACATTTGAGAGGAGTTCATTTTGGTTGCCCTTCTTTGAACCTTTTCTAATTTTGCGATATCTTTTTTAAGGTACGGTGACCAGAATTTCACAAAATACTCAAGGTGTGGTCACACCATGGAGCGATACAAAGACATTATAATATCCTTTCGAGCTATATTCAGACAGCAGGAGGGAGCCTGGCTAACTCCCATGGTCGGTGGTCAGCCCGGATATTCAATGCCTGGCCATTTCCAGTGGCTGGCGTTGAATATCGGTTTATTTTTAGTTGGTTTAAAGATAACCAGCTAAGTCAATATTCAAAAATAGCCGTTTAGCTTTAAACTGTCTAAAGGTATACAAGTTATTTAAGCGGCCGCTTACAGTAGCTGAATATGAATTGAATATTCTGGGATAGCCGGCTATATCACGTGATGTAGGCTCAGTCTCTGGCTGTCTTCAAGTCTAGGCTTAAAGCCCACCTCTTTGCTACTGCTTTCGACTCCTAACCATGACTCTCTTACTCAACACCCTCACTTATCACCCCTACCACTGCAATTTCCCCACCCCTAGCTGTCTGTTCGTCTGTCCAATTTAGATTGTAAGCTCTGTTGAGCAGGGACTGTCTTTTCATGTTAATTTGTACAGCGCTGCGTAAGTCTAGTAGCGCTATAGAAATGTTTAATAGTAGTAATAGTAGTAGTAGTAGATGTAGTCGGTTACCTCCTAGGTGCTAACTGGGGAATATTCAGCAGGAATAACTGGACATCCCCAGCTGAATATCACTGGATATCCACTTGTGCCATTTAACCGGCCAGATGCCGTTCCTGGCCGGCTAAGTAGTTTTGAATGTTGGGGAGAGGGGCTGGGGTTGTCTTATTTCTATCCCTTTCATAATAATTGCTAGCATTCTGTTTGCTTTTTTGGCTGCCTTCACACACTGGGCAGAAGATTTCAGCATATTGTCGGCATATTGTTCTGATTTAAAGTTTTAACTGATAAACAATAAAACATCCCCAGAACAAAAAAATAAATAGTCAGGTCAGTATTCAAACTCCCAAACTGGGGTTTCATTTAAACACTGGCCATGACGTTTGAAGTCCTGTCCAAATTTTTAATACTGACCAGAATCTGGTTGTCAGCATGGGATATCTGGATATAACAGCTGTGATTATCTGGATAACATTGAAGTCCAGTGTGGTTGCCTGAATAACTCTTCTTATAAGTTAGGACAGAATCTTGTGCTGTCCTGTGATCCAGAGAATTATCTGGGTATCGGTTCTGAGTATCGCTGGCCTCTCCTTAAGCTCCGTCCCCAGACTGCCACTGCTCTGTCCAGATAGCTACGGGATGGTCTGCAGAAGACAGTAAAAATCTGGGAACGGCCCAAGTCAGCAGCACCTGATACTTGATAAGTGCCTCTAAAAATCCCCAGAAAAGCTACCCAGTAATGGTGCCTTCACCCCCCCCCCCCCCCCCCACACAGCACTGATAAATTCTGTTTATTTTTTTCTTTTTGTATTCTTAAAGACACCCTAAGTAACTGGGAAATAAATACCCCAAATTTAGAATTTATAAATACCTAAAAATAGTAATATTTAATGGGGCAGTTTTATAGCAAACTAACTTATTCATCAGGTAGATGCATAAGTTACGCTGACTTTCAAAGAGTAAGTATGCATAAAGTTCCCCTTTGAAATATTGCAAACTGGTGCCAGGCTGTGGAGCTTCTGAGACCCAGCTGTACATTTTGGAAAGTGATGATATACCAAAAGTGCAGCTTTGATGCACGTTTCTGATGCATAAGTGACACTTGAACATACAAAACAGACCACGCTTAGATCTCATTCTCCCTACTGTGAAATCTCGTAAACTCTAAACTCTGAGCAGTGACCACATCGCAATTGACTGTGGTGCTGAATAATATTTACGTACTTTTCATGGTACCAACTAGCTGTCGTGCAGAAATGACCAGTTCTTTGTCATTGCCCCAGAGGGGCAACTAATGAGAAGTCTTTGTATTTCCTGGGTGCACTGTGCCGTCATGACAATTCTTAGATGGCTGACACTTTCATTTTTAGGCTCCGAAGATGCCTAGGTGGTTTTAATTAGTGGTATTGATTGCCATTAACAATTGCGGTTAATGTGCAAACACCACCCCAGGCTGGATTGATTATCTCCCCCCCCCCCCCACCCAACCAAAAGCATCCACCTCCACCTTAAGGGTGGCCTGATAGACTAAGGTAGGGTGGCAGGAGTGATCCCAGTTGTTCCTGCCTGTACAGGCTCCAGGTTCAAAATGGCGGCCTGTAGTGGTAGTCTGGTGGAAGAGAGGATGCTTTTCGGGGTCTTTGTGAGAAGGGTTTTTTTTTGGGAGGGGGAGGTTTTGGAAGGGTTCAGGAGGGGATTTGTACTCTCAAAGATCTTCCCATAGAATCCATCTTCTCCCAAATCCCCTCCCCCCCCCAACAAGATAGCAATCATTATTCTTATTATTGAATGATTGAGATTACAATTTTTAACAAGTATACTTTTAATAGAAATGTTTCTTTTTCTCTTTCAAGATGTAGGGACAGTTTTGAAAGTTGTTTCAATCCCCAAGGAGAGCTGGCATGATCTGGAAGAAGTTGTTCTGGAAGAAATGACTGTCTTTTGGGTGAGTGTCAGTATTTTGCTATTTTTCAGTGGACAGCTGCGGGCTGATTTCATTGAGGTAATAGAGCAGCAGCCTGGCAGAGTCTTTCAATTAAGAACCCAGACACTAGTCAAAATAAACCCCAGCTATCCTCCTGCAAGATGTGGGGAGTATTAAGCAGACACTGCCAGTCTCTTTTTGACAGCGTTATGAAAAGTGACAGTCCTTGCCTTTTCTTGGCAGGATACTGGTGAATTATTTCCGCAGTTTCTCTTTCCATTCTCTGCTTCTTTTCTGAACCTTTCAAAATCACATTAAAGGCAGTAACAGCCTCGCAGCCCTGTCAGGATTCATGGGTTTACCCCCAGTTTTCAACATTATCCAGTATGCCTGAAAACTATCTATCTATGCATCTCTCTCTCTCTCTCTCTGTCTCTCATTTATCTTACTTGGAAAAACACGGAGATTAATTGAATCTAGGAACCGTGCAGCTACTTTTGTAATTGAATTGAATTTGTTTATATTCCTGTATCCCTGGGGAAGAGAGAGGGTGCGTTTGGACTTACACAAATAGCTTTGGATTTTCTGTGCATAACTGTTCTCAAAACATAACGTGTGTACTACATAGTAGGTTTGAAAATTACCACGCTGAATCTACTCTCACTCATTTTAAACAACATATTTATTTATTTGTATCCCACATTTTCCCACCAATTTGCAGGCTCAATGTGGCTTACATTATGCCGTGATGGCGATCGCCATTTCCGGGTACAGAAATACAAGCGATATTACATTAAGGTGTATAAATGGTAAAGCAGAATACGTAGTGGTATTACATTGAAGTTCCTAAATGAAAGCCAGTGTGCGTCCATTTTTGGCCTGAGACTTTAACACCACCCACTGACTTAGCGGTAAGGTCTCACACACTAACCAGGCGGTAAGTGTCCAGCACGCACCAACTGACTATTACCGCTGCGTAAGCGCCCTGCGGTAGAAAACAGAAAATATTTTCTACCCCGTGTTTGGTTTAAGAGGTTTCGATCCATAGAAGACTATTGGTTACAGTCTTATCCACTATTTATGACTTCAGATAGTAACTCTGATTTATGTTCATCACCCATCTTTCAGACTACATAATCCAAGGCTGTGCTGGTCGTTACCAGCAAACTCCTCCAGGATGAGACCTCCTGCCTGTTCTCTCTCCCAGAGTAGCACCTCACCGGGCTGCACCCTCTGGTCTTACACAGGTTCTTCCCTGTTCCTGCTCGTGAGCTGGGAATCCCCATGCCCACCCACTTACTGCCTTTGGCTGACAATAGCTCCCCCTAAATACAGCCAGGTTATCTGGCCTTTCCTTGATACCCCCCTCACCTCCTAGTGGGGATGAAGGCAATCAAAGACCACATGCTTATACCAACAAGATCTTTTATTGCCTTCAAACTCCACCTCCACCGTCAATCAGATAACAAATCCATTTTCATCTGCAAGTTATCTCCACAACATACCCCTTGGGCTGGGTTTCTCTCCCACCTGAGGACATCTCACAAACTCCCTCCAGTGACTTTGGAGACAACCCACACCATTCATATCTGTATTTGTGGTAAAATAGCAATCTGTGACCTCTCCCCTCTCCTCTAAGGAGAGAGAGAGAACCTTCTTCCATGGAAAAGAATGCAGGACCTGAGTGAAAGAGTGGAAAGGATCAGGAGAAAAAGTGCTGTTTTGAGGGCCCTTATGGTGAAAGTTGCCAGATTAATTGTCCAAAGGCAAAGTCTCCCCCGTACACTATTTTCCAAAAAGATACCAAGATCTTTTTCTAGGGTGATGACTTGCCCAGCATATTGTACCTGTAGTTCATCAATTTGCACTTACTATTAAATTTATCACCCATTTAGGTGCTCAGTCCCCTAGACTCACAAGATCCTTCTGCAAATCCTTGCAAGCCTCTGCCATATTAATGACTTTGAATAAGATTGTGCTATCACTTGTCACTCCTGTGTCCAGATCGTATCAAGTAAAAATGAAGGGGAGGTTGTCTCAGTAATGGTCGCCAGCTTGTGGCATTCCGCAAGGTTCCCCAATGTCCCCAATTCTATTGAACATACTAATGGCCCCTTTAGGTTTTAGGTTGGTGGCACTGGAGTTCTAGCCATTTATATTTAAATCTTTTTATTAAACCAAGGTACAACTTTGAACAGGAATACTATTCCACAGGATACAATTACAGAGAATCCTTAGTTCAACCATAATGAGATACATGAAAACATTTCTTCAATTCCCCCCTTCTTCCCATCTATCCCACCCTCCATTTCCCCCCCTCGGTACATCTTTTAAAAGCAGAGAGGGGGATGCTAAAGGAGAATGATTCCCAGGAGTATAAAGACTATTGCACCAGATGGGGCCCCTTTTTGGACACATTACCCTCTAGGACCCGTAGCCACCTGCTTAACATGTGAATAGCTTAGTCTAAATGGGGAGAATCCCCTTCTCAACAATTGGTAATAAAGGGAGATAGGGTTGTAGCCATGTATTTATGCGGACGATATAACTATTTATAATCTGTTTGACGGCAAAATTTTAGATGCTCTATTTAAGATCAAACAAGGGTTGGAATGCCTGGAACTTGCCTGGAACTTTGGGCAAAGGCAACTGAAATTGAATTCAGATAAGGCAAATTTCTTGCTTATTAGTTATCCTCATAAGCAGACCCCTATAGATAACCCCTTTCTTTGTGGAATTATCTATAAACTTGAATCTCAGTTGAAGTTATTGGGTGTGATTTTGGATACTTCCTTAATTTTTGAATCTCACGTACAAATGTTGTCAACTAAACTGTTTAAATTACTATGGAAACTTAGATGTATCATATCTTTTTGTGAATTCTGAGCTTTTCAACTGATTCTTCAGACTTTACTGATGACACATACAGACTACTGTAATATCATATATGTCAGCTGTATTGCAGCCATTCGGCGAAACTTGCAGACATTATAGAATATTGCAGCATGTCTGATTTGAGAGTGCTAGGCCATTGATTTGAAATTAAAATTGGATGCCAATAGAGGCCCGTTCAATATTTAAACTGTGCTGTTTTGCCTTCTTGATACTCCATGGCTCCGCTCCACAATATGTGGCTACTCTGATGAATATGCTTGATAAAAATTTTATAAGTAGTTCTGGACACTTCCTGAGGTTTCAATTTCCATTACCTAAGGGTATTGTCTATAAAACAGAACTAGAATTGACATTTCCTTATCAGATAACGAAGTGGTGGAACGAGTTACCAACATCTATACGTTACCAATCCAGCTATATGTTGTTTCAAATATTTCTGAAAACTTGGCTATTTTGGAAGTTTGCTTAATCATGTATGGTTATTTTGCTATTTGCCTTGCCTTGACTAGGATATTTTACTGGTAGCTTTCATAAATTTGTATTGTACCTTCTACGGTCTGCCCTACCTCTCGACGTTTTGTGAGCCGCACTAATCCAGTTCCTAGTATGAACGGCATACAAGCATTGACTGTAATGCAGTGTAACTTATGAATATATTAAACAGTACAGGTCTCAGCACAGAGTCTAGGAGCACTCGTTTTCCATGTGGATAATTAACCCTTTAGTTCTACTCTCTGTTTCCTGTCCAGAGGAGTCTCTCATGAGAGGCTTTGTCAAATGTTTTCAGAAAAATGCAGATACATCACATTAACTTACTCACCATTTTCCTCTTGTTTTTGTACATAAATTGCCCTTGTGAAACCCATGCTAACTTGCTCCCACTAAGCTGTGTCTATATGATCAAAATAGAAAGAATAGTTAGTAAGAAAGGGTTTTGTAACTGGGCTCACGATCGGTTCTTTTGTTATTATTTGATTTTTGCTCACACCCTTTTCAGTAGTAGCTCAAGGTGAATTACATTCAGGTTACTTAGGTAATTTCAAACTAATATCATTCATTTCTAGAGCAATGCATTTTGGGGGGGGGGATTTTGCTGGAAAGCAGGTGACCCGTATGGTAACCACAGGGTGTGCATCTATCACCGTTTCCAAAAAAATGACCTTATGCTGGAAGAATTAACATCAGCACTTTCTGCCATCTTCACCCAGCTGTTTGGGACTGTTTCTTGTTTTCTGCACCATGCTAAAATATTCCAGCTTCCTGTAATCGATCCCAGCCCATGCTGTGCTGTCAGAGCTTTCTCTCAGGCATCTAAGTTGACACAAGACACTCGTGCGTGCTTTGGTAATAAAATATTGATTTCCAACAGCCAGAGCTCGTACTTCAAAAGTTGAGTGAATATTGCACAGGGCCACTGTCAGGCCATGTTATTGGCTTCTGCATCCAAAAAGGAAGCTCTGGAGCAAAATGGAAAGTGACCGTTGAGGCTTCTGCTCTGTTTCTCCTTAATGTACTCAGGCAGAATGATTATACAGACTGCAGGATAAAGTGATCGTTATCATGTATTTCTCATACCGTAACTCCTTTCACTTACATACAGCCAAACTGCTAAAACTAAAAAAAAAAAGAGAATGACTCTAAGGGGGGAAGTTATCAAACTGTTAGGACCTTAACCGGCGTTATTAAAGAGCTCTAGTGCAGTTCCCTAATGCAGCGTTAAATAAGTCACCCTGTGTTACAAAGTAATGAAATGCAAAGCATGCAAATGCATGTAAAGTAGCTCATTACTATGTAGATATCATACTGTGGCAGTGTGCGCTGGGTTATTAAGAATGCCCTTATATGGAAACATGACCCTGTAGTGGTAGTACCACAAGACTACTGCTATGGGTCTCCAGCGCCATTTTGGATCCTAGAGAATGCAGAAGCTGCTGAGGATTGCTCCTGATCACCCTCTAGAAACCAAGGATTATTAGAGATACTGCTGGGCTTTGGGAAGTTGGGTGGGGGGGGCCTTTGATGGACATTCTAAACTTGGGTCAAGTTTCTTGTGGTTTACTCCTTGAGTTAAGATCTTCACGTTGGTGGGGGATTTGGTTGGGGCACTATTGGCAGGGGTCTTGTTTGGAGGCGGGCAACAAGAGGGCCTTTCTGTTAGGAAGGGGTGACCTAGAGCCAACTCATTGCCAGTTTCTTTAAGAGATGGCCAGAAGAATCAAGCTTCTTGTAGGGTGGCTTGCAGGTAGCATTATTCTATTTCCACAGGAGTCAGCAACCTGCTTTTCTGAGATACCAGAGTCTACTGACTGTTGTGGTAAATTAGGGTGTGGCAAAATTTGCCTTTTGGCACACCCTGATTACCCCCCCCCCCCCCCCAAAAAAAAATAGAATTTAAATTTCCAGTCTCTTTTGTGTAAGACTTGATGTAACGGTCTTTGAATTTGATTTTTTTTTTTTTTTTTTGACTGGGCAACCAGAGAATTGGATCGAGGACATGTTATATGCAATGGATTTCAGCAAAGCCTTTGAAACAGTTCCTCATAGAAGGATCTTGAATAAACGACAGGCTGAAGTTAGGACACAAAGTAGTGACTGAATTAGAAACTGGTTGACAGACAGATGCCAGAGGTTGGTGGTCAATGGAATTCACTCAGAATAAGGAAAGGTGAATAGTGGACTGCCTCAAGGATAGGTGCTGGGGCAGAGTGATGCATCTGGGGCGTAGAAATCCAGGGGAACCATATGACCTAGAAGGTGAAAGGCTGATATGCACAGTCAGGGACAGGGACCTTGAGCTGATAGTATTTGAAGGCTACAAAACAGTGTGACAAGGTGGTGGTCATAGTCAGAGGAATACTAGGATGTATAGAGAAAGGCATAACCAGCAAAAGAAAGGAGGTGTTGATGCCCCTGAACAAGTCATTGGTGAGGCCCTACCTGGAGTATTGTGTTCAGTTTTGGAAACCATATCTTGCCAAGGATGTAAAAAGATTTGAAGTGGTCCAGAAGAAGGTGACAAAAATGGTATGGCACCAAAAAGACATATGAAAGGAGACTTGCATACCTGAATATGTATTGCCTAGAGGAAAGATATGCTACAGATGTTTAAATACTTGAAAGGTATTAATATAGAAACAAATCTTTTCCAGAGAAGAGGAAACAGTAAACTAGAGGTCATGAATTGAGGTTGTAGCATTGTAGACTTAAGATTAATTTCAGGAATTTTTTTTTTTCACGGGGAAGTTGGTTGAAGCCTGGAGTGCCCTCCCAAGGGAGATGGTAGAGACAAAAATGGTGACAGAAGTTTTTAAAAAGTGTGGGAAGAACACAGAGCATCTCTAATTAGAAAATGGATGGTACAAAAAACCCTAACCTTAAATGGCTGTATCGGTGTGGTTGTGTCAAGTGGCACTTAGATGGTGATTCCGGCTGTGAAGAACTAAGGCCGGTGCCGGGCAGACTTCTATGGTCTGTGTCCCAAAATGGGAAAATGGGTTTAGGGTGGGCTCGAAAAGGCTTCAACTGCAACTTCAGTAACAGAAATATGAGAACCGTGCTGGGCAGACTTTTGCGGTAGATTCGGATAGATTGGAATGGGCTTCCATGGCAACTTCAGTAGATGGAATGTAAGGACAGAGCTGGGTGAACTTCTGTGGTCTATGTCCCAAAAATGCCAAAGAAAGACCATGATCATGTGTTTGATATCGCATTCAGTGTTGGTTTAACCAAGAGTTGATGAGTGTGAGTGTTGGGCAGACTGGATTGACCATTCAGGCCTTTTTCTGCCATAATTTACTTAGGGGCCCTTTTACAAAAATGCAGTAGGACTACCATGTCGGTAGTGTGTGCCAAAACGCCCCTACCACCAGGGTAGCACAGGAGACCGGCAGTAGTTCCAAAGTTGGTATGTGCAGTTTCCCGCAGTAGAAAATAATTTTCTATTTTCTACCGTGGGGGGTGTTCCTGTTGGTAATCAACAGAGTTACCACATTTCTGCATGCTGCCCAATTACCGCAGGGTTTGCGCGTGAGCCCTTGCCGCCAAGTAAACAGGAGGCGGAAAGGGCTCACACAGTAAATTGTCAGGCGCTAATTTGGAACTTAGCGCCTGGCCATTAATGTTGTAAATAGAATTTCAGCATTTACGCAGATGTGCTAAAAAGTGGCCTGAGCGCATGGGAAAAATCACACGCTAAAAGTAGCGCAGGCTACATTTTAGTGCGACTCTGTAAAAGAACCTCTGATACTATGTTGTCAGTTCATCGAGCGGTTAACGGATTAGGATAGGCATGCTAGAAGCCTTCTACTGGACTTCATGGGAAAACATGACCTACTCAAGCTCAGATCTACTCTGTTATCAGTCTGGATGAAATTGAAAACAAAATAAAATCTACAGTCAGATTTCCATTAGGGCTGAAATTCACTAACATACATTTGGTTCGTTTAAGCACCTCAAAATTATTAGTGCTAGCAAACCTATCAGTTGATGCCTGTTCGATTGCTTTGCATGCATTTCAAGGTTCTATTATGCGCACAATGCAAGCATTAAAAATGAATTTGTGAAACAAACACCCAAGAGTCAGGAACACTTTGGAAAACACAAAATGTAATGGGTTTTGGCCTTGCTCATATTCCATATTAACTTCAGCTGGAGATGATGACATTATACCTATGTTTTTTTAAATCCAGAACCCCTGAAATAGCCTTAAACTGTCTGATTCTGTTATACGAAACCAACGTTACTTTTCTCTCTCTCTCCTTTTATTTCATCCCAGGAGATCACGCCTATTTCAGCCATGGAGATTTCCACAAAGCAAGTATGCAATACTTTTCAATTACATTGTGTTTAATGGGTTTGCTGTCTCTAAAGCAGCTGTGCATGTCCTAGTTGTATGAATAAGGACAATTTCCTTGACATATGTACGGTTTTTCCAAGGAAAAATGTGCATTGTTGCCTAGGTGGAGAAAGAACAAGAAACAGAATCACCCGACTTGAGAGTTTGATGGATGTTCATAAACTAGATTATGTCAACTGATAGTCTGAATGCCTATTTTTCACTTATGTCAGGTTTATTTTGTTAGTCTGATTTTCATGACCTAAGATGTAAAGAAATAAGGAAATCATTTAGTCCAGCAACATCTACTTCCATTTATAAGTTTTCAGCATTACTCAAGTCAATAGTGTCCAGTTAACGCTTTATAGCCGAAACTCTGGGTATGGCCAATGGTGCTGATGTGGATAGCAGCATCTGATATGTTGATGTGTCCAAAGATCGCATGTGATGCACCAATTCTGCAAAGCACAGAGTTGATTTCTGGATGGCTGAAGATCCTCCAAGGGACTTGAGGGCCTACAAAATACCAGAACTGTAAATCACTTTTGGAGATCAGTGGCTTACACAAAGGAAGGGCCTCAATTCTAAAACATTGGGGTTGTTTAAAGGGTCAGATTCTGGAGATTCTCAGCTCTAGGTGCTAAAACATGAGCTCATCTCAGTCAGGGGTAAAACTTACTGTCCTGCAGAACTTCTTGCCCACCTCCAAATTTCTCAGGATTCAGGCATCGATAAATTAATTTCAGTCATAAATTACAAGGACATTCATTTTCTATTTCTCTGGGTGTAGCACCCCTTAAAGAGCTAAAGCAGTATTTTGGAAGCCAGTAACCTTTGGCTTCCAAAATACTGTATATTAGACCTAAATCCCCAATATAGGCCAAAGCACATGCTATTTAACACACTAAAGTTTAACATACCCGCACATGCTAAACATTGAAATAACATGCTATTGCCATCATTAGGAAATTTAGCATCCCTGGATGGGGCTGTACTAAACTGTATTACCAAATTCCCTGCTGGATTCTGGACACTGACCCACAGCACCACCTCCTGTATCCCCTCCCCCAGCGCAGAAACAATACCTTGGATCCCAGACATAACAACCCTAGACCTTGCTCACACCCCCTCTGGTGAATGACTCCCCCATGCCCCTCCCCGAGATGAGCCTGCAGAACGATAATTGTGTACTTCTTACTAGCTTGGCTTTCAGTGATTATCTGGTTCTGCATCTACAATATGATAATCAAAGTTTGTACTGGTAGTAAATGATGGCAGATTATCACTGAAGAATGAGCAAATGGGAGGTAAGAACTCTTCCTTTTGAATCAGCGTTGGGGATGAGTGGGGATTGGAGAGTTATTTGAAAGGGTAGGCATGTCCAGGGAAGAACTAGGTGGTGTCCTGTACAGGGGGCAAGAGGCTGAAGTAATTGCTTCTGGGAGGAAATATGAGAAGGGTAGAAGTGTCCTTTGATCATGGGTCCAGTTGCACTGGGGAAGCTGAGTGCACTAAGCTTATCACATGTGTATTAGGTTTCATGGAATCCAATGTGAACAACTGGTGAGATGATCAATAAATCTGAATTATTATTATGAATACAGTGAAAAAGAGCAGCATAGAGACTCAGTGCAGAAAAACACTCCTAGACCCAGCTAGTCCCTCCATTTTCTCTGCTATTGCAGTACCACAAACCATACCTTCTCTGTAGCCCTAACTTGAGTACGATTATAGCACTTCTGCGTCTCTGTATTGAAGAAGGCTTCTTATAAACAGATACTGGGACATGATGTGCTAAGACTTTTCTTCAGGGTCGTTCTTTTTGGGGAAAATTGCCATCAGGACCATTTTCTTATTATCCTCATTTTTTTTGTTTCATTTGTATCCTGCGCTTTCCCACTCATGGCAGGCTCAATGTGGCTTACATATACAGGTACTTATTTGTACCTGGGGCAATGGTTAAGTGACTTGCCCAGAGTCACAAGGCGTTGCCTGTGCCTGAAGTGGGAATCAAGCTCAGTTCCCCAGTTCCCCAGGACCAGAGTCCACCACCCTAACCACTAGGCCATTCCATCAGTACAGAAATGCAAAAATTCACCTGATTAGATGATGGTAGTCAAAGAAATGTATGAAAATCTTTCTTATTGTAAAAATATTTCTATAAATGTCTTCCCACAGCAACAGCTGTATATCAGCTCTCCCATTGGCGTCTCTCAGATCCCCTTGCATCGCTGCGATGTGTACGGAAAAGCTTGTGCTGAGTGTTGCCTAGCCAGAGACCCCTACTGTGCCTGGGACGGTTCCTCCTGCTCTCGGTACTTCCCCACGGCTAAAAGGTAGTGATGTTTTCAGATTCTCATGACTTACACACTCACCTTCTCCCTCTGTACTACTACTAATCATTTCTCTAGCGCTACTAGACATTATATGCAGGTACTTTGTCTGTCCCTACAGGGCTCACAATCTAAGCTTCTGTACCTGGGGCAATGGAGGGTTAAGTGACTTGCCCAAGCTCACAAGGAGGTTGCCAGAATCAAAGCCTGTTCCACTAACCATTAGACCACTCCTCCACGCCACTCTGTCTCAGGAATTAAAGGGACCCTTTTACTAAAGCTTAGCACATGCTAAATGCTACAAGTCCCATTTTCTACCTGTGGGCCACGTGCCACTTAGAGCACTCTAATGTCCGTTAGCGTATACTAAGCTTTGTAAAAGGGTCCCAAACGAATGAATAAAATCTGTTTCAAGAGGGCAAGATGACTCTGAGCGAATGATCGTCACGTTGCTAATACACACAGTACTAATTATGTTGAAACAGAGGAGTAGCCTAACGATTAGAGCAGCAGGCCAGTGGCATAGCTATGGGGGGGGGGAGCTATGGGGGCCTGGGCCCCCCAAATTGGCTCTGGTGTCCCCGGTTTGGCTGGTGGGGGTCCCCAACTCCTGCCAGCTGAAGTGTTTGTCCCTCGCTGGTTATGCTGCATTGCCTACCCAGTCATGCCGCGCACACTCATGTTAGTGAAACTGAGCATGCGTGCACGGTGCGACTGAAAACAGGACAGGCAACACGAGACCAGTGTGGGACAAATGCTTCAGCTGGTGGTGTTTGGGGACCCCTGCCAGCCAAGCCGGGGGCCCCAGAGACAATATGGTGAACCCCTCCAGTCAAGGTACCTTTGCAGCAGCAGCGGAGGGGGGGGCAGCATTGGGGAAGCGGGCCAAAATGTGCTCCCACACACACACTTTGGGCTCTGCCCCCCCCCCTGCCCCCCCCCCCCCCCCCCCCCCCCCCGTCGAGGTCTGGCTACACTCCTGCAGCAGACTAAGAATTAAGGAAGCAAAGGTTCAAGCCCCGCTGCCACTGCTTGGAATCTTGGACAAGTCACTTATTTCTCCTATTCCTCTGGTACCGACTTAGACTGTGAATCCCCCATGGACAGGAAAATAGCTACTGTACCTGACTGTAACTCATCTTGAACTATTATTGAAGAGGTGTGAGCTAAACTTCCAAAGGAGCCAGACAGATGGCTCTGGGTAGTGCTACACGATATAAAGACCATAGATGGATAGATACGGAACAGGAATGAGAAGTGTTCTGTGCTTTTATCTAGTAAACGCCCCGGAGTAAAATATTGTTTGGAAACCTCCATGGAGTTTTTAGATTAACATGTAGTTAAGACGTTTAAAATCTTGGAAGATACTACTGACTGTATAATTGTTTTCCTTTTTTAAATTGCCAGGCTGATAAATACAGTAGATAAATTTTGGCCATGTAAATTGGTATATTGCCAATATTTCTCAGTACTGTATATTTTGAGGAGAGGCCAAGAGGGGCATAATCAAATGGGGCACCCAGGTTTTCTTGAGGGAGTCCTCACAGGACGTCCCCACGAAGGGGCGGGGAAACCCGTATTATCAAAGCAAGATGGGCGTCCATCTTTCCTTTTGATAATACGGTCGGGGATGCCCAAATCTCAACATTTAGGTCAACCTTAGAGATGGTCGTCCCCGGTTTTTGGCCATAATGGAAACCGAGGACGACTATCTCAAAAACGATCAAATCCAACTCATTTGGTCATGGGAGGAGCCAGCATTCGTAGTGCACTGGTCCCCCTGACATGCCAGGACACCAACCAGGCACCCTAGGGGGCACTGCAGTGGACTAACTGATGCACTAACTGAACAGAAAAAGCCCTTCCCTTACCGATCCCTTAGCGATTTGGAAAGGAACGGGCATGCATGAAGGAAATCGCATGCAAATGAGCTGCTCGCTTTTAGCAGTGGCCAGGTCAGGTTACAAATACCTGACAGAAACCCAAATAGTAGCAAGATTCATGCTACTGATCCCAGGGACAAGCAGTGACTTCCACCATGTGTATCTCACTAACAGACTATGGACTTTTCCTCCAGGAGCTTTTCCAAACCTTTTTTTTAAACCCAGATACACAAACTAATGAATTCCAGAGCTTAACTATTTGTTGATTGAAAAAATATTTCCTCCTTAAATATGTGCAGAGTGAGAGGGAGGACGGATTGTGGTCATGGGGGAGGAAGGGGGCAGCAGGATAAGCTAGTACCAGAACCTGGAAGCTAACTAAGTACTGGCCAATATTCAGACTGGTTCCCAGTTAGCTTTGCAGCCAGGGGCATAGCCAGACTTCCGTGGGAGGGGGGTCCAAAGCCTGAGGGGAGGGGGCACATTTTAGCCCTCCCCCGGCACCGTCCCCCCCCCCCCCCCCGCCATTGCCGCCCCCCCCCCCCACGTCTTTTCCGACCCCCCTCCCGCCACGAACCCTCCCCCCCCCCGCCGCCACCTACCTTCACTTTTGCTGGCGGGGGACCCCACTCCCCGCCAGCCGACGTCCTCTCTGTCCTGCTCCTGCTCTTGTTGCATGCTTTGCTGACGTCCTGCACGTTGTACTTGCAGGACGTCAGCAATGCATGCAACAGCAGGAGCAGGATGGAGAGGACGTCGGCTGGCGGGGAGTGGGGTACCCCGCCAGCAAAAGTGAAGGTAGGCGGCGGTGGGGGCAGGTTCGCCGGGAGGGGGGTCCAGGGTGGAATCTACGGGGGTCCAGGCCCCCTCAGGCCCCACGTAGCTACGCCACTGTTTGCAGCTAAAGATAGGAGAGCCGGTTAGCAGTCTGAACAAGGTCACTAACCGGTTAGGTCCCGGCTCCTCTCCTGCTATGCCCAAGCTCTGTCCACTGTGATAACTACCACTGTGCACCCCCACTCCCTATGGCCTTTAAGATAGATATGTAGATAGGCATAGACATAGATATGCACTGTAGAGATATATAGATATAGATGGAGATATATTATGTAGTGTTCTCTCCCAGAGACAGTTGTAGTTTGCCTGGATGCCAAGACGTTTCTCTCCCAGAGACGTTTGCAGGTTGCCTGGATGCCAAGACGTTTCTCTCCCAGAGATGGTTGTAGGTTGCCTGGATGCCAAGAAGTTTCTCTCCCAGAGACGGTTGTAGGTTGCCTGGATGCCAAGACTTTTCTCTCCCAGAGACGGTTGTAGCTTGCCTGGATGCCAAGACGTTTCTCTCTCAGAGACGGTTGCAGGTTGCCTGGATGCCAAGATGTTTCTCTCCCAGAGACGGTTGCAGGTTGCCTGGATGCCAAGACGTTTCTCTCCCAGAGACGGTTGTAGGTTGCCTGGATGCCAAGACGTTTCTCTCCCAGAGACGGTTGTAGGTTGTCTGGATGCCAAGACGTTTCTCTCCCAGAGACGGTTGTAGCTTGCCTGGATGCCAAGACGTTTCTCTCCCAGAGACGGTTGCAGGTTGCCTGGATGCCAAAACGTTACCACATTTTGACAGGGATCCACAGTGCACAAGTGAAGTCTGCCCCAACCTAAGCTGCTTCCGATACCTTGAAACACAGACCTTCTAGATTGTTGTATAAATGACTTCTTTCAGCATAACAATAACTCCTGGCCTTTGGCCCTAACTTTTTTGTTCTTCTGCAGAGGGTCATTCCCTTGCCTGCATAAAAGAAACAATTATTTTTTTGAGGTCAGCCCAAAACAACTGACCCTTCGAAGTGTTCTTTCAAGCAGGATCCTTGACCTTTGTGTTCCGGCAGCCTAATCCTCCTTGCTTTGCCCCGGTTTGGGAATCCTCTTGTAGGTTTTCCAGAGGAATGTTTTACCATTTATACAGACCTTAGAAACAAGAAAGGAGGAAAAAAAAAAAAAAAAGATAACCTAACATTTTTTTGAATGAAGTTTCATTCCAGTATTGATTTGAGTTTTTTGTCACAACTTTGCAGATCACATAAGACAAAAGAAAAGCAAACACAATGTAAAGACAGATTTTGAGTTTATTATAGAAGTGAAAGAAACACTTGTAAGTCAGATGGAAACCTTGTTAGCAGAGTGTAAAAGATCTAGTCACACAATTCACTGCCCCGAAAGGAACTGAATTGAAAGATTGGTTCCCCATGGAAACGTTTGAATTACGTACTGGTCTGCTAATACTCAGCTCTTTACTGAGCTGGTTTGCCAGGTCATTGTTAACCTGTCAGTCTCCGAGTGTTAATCATTTAATGGAAAGAGGAGAGGAGCCGTCTTAAGGATTAATGACTAGATCTTATGATCCATACAATTTGGGTGCATCGAAGAAGAGACTTTTCCCTTTCAAATTCCATGATTTTTCTAAAGGTTAGTAATACGCTTTCTTTAAAATCTTGTGAACGTTGCACAGTCATTGATCTTCATGTTGGCAGAGCGAGGCATGAGCTGATCGTTTATCAATGTGTTCAGCAGCCTGAGCAGAACTATTGGATATCTTTTCAGGAAATCAGAGCCGGAGCTGAAGTATTGATCGCCATAAAACAAGCACACTACAAATAAATATAATGAACTTTGCAGTACAACAGGGGGAAGACAACTTTGAAAGCCATGTGCCCAGGCAAATAACAATTCACCCAAGTAAAGTGGCTTGGCCAACAATTGCTCTTTTCAGGAGGTAGAAAAACGGCAGCTCATGTAGTCTTAGCCAGGTGCTCCCGGGACGAGTTTAAGTCACTGGAGGAAAATAGCACATGCACATAAATTTCCTGAGATCCACCCTCGATTCTGCCCCAGATCAGCCACTGACATACTATCGGGTACAACACAAACAAGAACTTTTAGGGTGCAGGCTTTTCACCCTCAAGTTTCCAACATGTGTGATTTTTCTTTGAAAATACCCTTGGAATATAGCTCGAAGTCTAGGTTTTCAGCAGGTGAAGTCACCAGCTTGAGTTAAACATTAAGGGGTCCTTTTACTAAGCTGCAGGAAAAATGGCCCTGCGGTAGAGGCGTTTTTCCCGTGCACCAGAGCCATTTTTACTGCAGCGGGTAAAAAGCCCCCCCAAAATGGCCATGCGGCAAGATAACTCCTACCGCATGGCCATGTGGCAGGGGGCACTTACCGCCACCCATTAAGATGGCGGAAAGGGTTCTGGTAGTAACTGGGCAGCACACGGCGATGCCTGAATACCGCCGGGTTAGAAATTCCTGATGCACTGCAAATGTCACACGCTCAATCCATAACTACCGCTGGCAGGTGTGTTGGGCCGGTAGTAGTTCTGATTTAGTGTGCGGTAAGCCTGAGTTGGGCTCACTGACGCTTTGTAAAGTGGACCCTAAGTGATGGATATTGAAAGCAACTTGTTCAAGAAGGCATACCATAATGATCCATCCTAAATAGTAGACAACTAGACTTTAAATGAACTAGACAAAACCAAACTCTTTACACTAGACTGATAACCTTCGTTGCTACTAATGAAAGCTACACAGTACACACTACCACTTTATTTCTCTTGCCGGAAATGAACTTTCAATAGTTGATTATCTAATTTATTTAATAATTCATTCTATCATTCAGAAACTTCAAGGCAATACCACTTTGTATTTTACTGTACCATTTATGCGCCTTAATGCAATACCACTTGTAATTCTCTATCCGGAAATGGCGATCGCCATCACGGCATAATGTAAGCCACATTGAGCCTGCAAATTGGTGGGAAAATGTGGGATACAAACGCAACAAATAATTAATAATAATAATTTAACCAGGTAGTTGAGGCTCCTGCTCAGTTAAGTCACCTGTGCGGGTCTATCTGGGGATGTTTAGTGGCAATGAACCGGATAGAGCACCACAAGCACCAGGGAAGTTTCAAATTACCCTGTTCTTCTGTATGAATACCCTGGTAGTTTTGGCGTCTGTGTGTGATACTGGTTAGCACACAGTTAACACAGAAGCCCTTACTGGCCTCCTAAATAGGTGCTGGTCCGTGTTCCCGTGGTAAGCTTTTTTTTTTTTTTTAATAATTGCCTGCTAATTCTAACAATTAAAGGACTCCTTATTTTGTACTGCAGAAATCAAACAAGTGTGATGTTTGGCTCAACAGCACAGAAATGAGAGAACCAGGATTCGGAAAAATTCTTTGGACAGAAAATTGTAACATTTCTTTTTTCATATTTTTAGGCGGACAAGAAGGCAGGATATCCGGAATGGGGATCCTCTGACTCACTGTTCAGATCTTCAGCATCATGGTGAGTTGTACTGAGTGGACACTGCACAGAGAGTAGCCTAAGACAGCTCAGACCAGTTATAACCGAGAATCGTTACCATTCGAGAGGCATCCAGTGGGCTCTCGCTAAGTGAAATGAGATGACTGTGACAGTCTAGGTTCCAGAGGTCGTACGAGGGTCATTTTATTTTCTTGATAATAAGAGCCCTGTTTACTAAGGCACGTTAACATTTTTAACGTGACTACAATTTGCGCGTGCGCCAACCCTGTAGGCGCCTATAGGAATATTGTAGGTGCGTACACGGTTATTGCACGTACATGGTTAAGGCACGTTAAAAATACTAACTCGCCTGTAATGTGGCTTAGTCAACAGGGCCGTAAGTTTCTTACCCAGGTAACTGATAACCATAAGTCACCGAGCTGAGCTTACAATTTTAGCATTTTTCATATTTTTTACTTATTAGGAGCTAAAGTTCTCTGTCTTCGTATTATTCCTCTCAGTTTTCTGGTTTTCAGGACTAAGGGGAAATGTGTTAGTGTTCTGATTAATTTGTGAATATATTCCACTTGATAATAAGCTGGTGGCAGACAGCATTTTTTTGTCTGCTCCCAGCGCTAAAACTGGAAATTCAGTGTAAGGCTGTGTCTGACTTCGGCATTTAATATCTGTTTTATTTATAAGCTGGCTAGAGTATGACCAGTTAAGTTAATATTCAGACTTACATAAGTAATGCCACACTGGGACAAGACCAAGGGTCCATCGAGTCCAGCATCCTGTCCACGACAGCGGCCAATCCAGGCCAAGGGCACCTGGCGAGCTTCCCAGGTGAACTTTTTATGTAGTGTTATTTAACCTGGCTGGTTATATCTGAATATCGGGACGTAACCAGACTCCACCCCCAGAATGTCCCTGACGTAGTTGGCTTGAAGTTGGCGCTAACCCATCATTTTCAGCAGCCACTGAAAATGACCAAATAGCTGACAACGAGCGACCTAACCGGTCAGTGGCCGTTTCCAGCTGGTTAACTCGCTTTGAATATCAGCTGGATTTTTTTTTCTCTTCTTTTCTCTTTCCAAATTGCTATGTCAACACTAATTGCCTTGTTTCCTGTATCAAATAAGTTTTACTTGTTATGTATTTCCGAAAAATTCTTCATAAATTAAGAAAACAACAGAAGGCTCATTTTATAACAAGCAGATTGGCTTTACTACAGTATCGTAAATCCTGTGGAGATCAGTAGCGTAGCCACAGGTGGGCTTGGGTGGGCCAGGGCCCACCCATTTATGGCTCAGGCCCACCCAACCGTAGCACATGTTTAGTGGTAACTGGTGGGAATCCCAAGCTCCGCCAGCTGAAGATTTCCCCCTGATGGTAACAAAAACGCTACTCTCCAAGACACCAGCACCTGTGCATGCTCAGTTTTCAGTGCATTCCTGCTGCCAAGGTGGAAAGAAGCATTTTCCCACCAGCTGAGATTTTTTTTTTTTTTTTTTGAGAGGGGGAGAACACTTGGTGCCCACCCAATTCTTGCCTAGGCCCACCCAAAATCTGTTGTCTGGCTACACCTCTGGTGGAGATCACACTTGTGTTCTAGGCATGGACATTGCGTGTGCTTGAGAACAGGTATAAATGTCCACACATAGGGCTCCTTTTACTAAGATGCAGCAACAGATTTAGCATGCGCTAAATGATAAGATGGCCATAGGAATAATGGGTGTCTTATCATTTAGCATATTCTAATCATTTAGCGCACCCTAGTAAAAGGACCCCATAGACTACTGACATGAATAAGAATAGCCATACTGGGTCAGACCAAAGGTCCATCTAGCCCAGTGGCCAATCTAGGTCACAAGTTCCTGGCAGAAACTCAAATAGTAGCCCCATTCCATGCTACCAATCTCAGGGCAAGTAGTAGCTTCCCCTATCTCAATCACAGACTATGGACTTGTCCTCCAGGAACTTGCTCAGTCCATTTTTAAACCTAGATACACTAACTGCTGTTACCACATCCTCCAGCAACAAGCTCCAGAACTTAACTATTCATTCGGTTAAAAAAAATATCCTGGCCGGTTAATGCTTATGAATATCGGGCAATATAAATATATAGCGTGCATTTGCAATGGAACTTACACATGAATGGGGACCCCATTTATGCGCATAACACTATATTCTATATATGGTGCTTAAATAATCAGCACAGATAAAAAAAATGTAGGTGCCACCATTTCCAACTGCAAAAACATGGTGCCAATGCCTAGGCGTAAATTTATGTGCAGAGTTCTATAATTACACGTGTAACACCCCTGATCTGTCCACGCCCTCTTTTTTGAGCCATGCATAAAATTTAGGCACGTAAGTTTTAAATCAAATTTGTGCCAATAATTGCTTGTTAAAAAGCCAATTATTGGCATTAATTGGCTCATGTAATTAAGTTTTCCATGCAAATTCTGCACAGGCCCAAATTTTCACATAAACATTTGATAGAACTTCGGGGATAATGGCCAGAATTCCATAAATTGTGTGTCCTTGCTGCATTCAGGCTCCTGTACTTAATCCTGCTCTAACGTAGGCACCCAGTTATTGCATTGCTCCTAAAGTACCTTAGGACAGTTCTGGAAGCTTTCCTGCTGGGGGAGGGGCAGAGGATGAGGGACAGGTTTTACGGACTGCCACACTAGAATTTCAATCAGGCAAAATCCAACCAGAAGACAGATTAAGGAACCATTACAGATATTACTTTTTTTTGGGGGGGGGGGCTGTATAACTGGCCTAAATGATCAGGGAGGGGCTGAGTGGTGTGGAAAAGTCAAATTGAACAGAAATGGATTCCCCCAAAGTGAAGCTCCCTTCTCTGCTGTTCCAGTCCGTAAGCAGAGAATACAAGCCCTCCGAAATTCAGAGCTATTTAAATGGACTGAAACAGCAGCTGACCGGTTAAATTGCATTTCAGGGCCTAACCACTAATATTCGGCATGAGATAACCAGTTGTATCCCATGATAACTGTCAATAATCAGTGCTGTCTGGCTAAGTTTAGCGGCCAAATCGGACCACCTAAATAGCAGTCCAATATTTGGCCGCTATAAGCTTAGCTGGCAGCTCTAAATATTGACATAGTTTATGTTGGGCAAAAAAAAAAATATGGGTATTCAATGCCAGACACTGGAAATGGCCCAGCATTAAATATCCTAGGTCAGAGCCAATCGCAATACTTATGTGGGCTGCCTCCTGCAGGCTGAATATCAGCCTTAAGATGTCCCAGACAGATGCTGGTATTTAACCTGAGTATAAGTTCCAGTTTATCAAAATACAGCAGCAATTCGAAAGTGCCAAACCCCTCCGAGAAAAACTGCACTGGCTTCCAATCAAAGAACGTACTACCTTCAAAATCTGCACCCTGCTCCAAAAAAGTATCTGCGGCCAAGTCCCAGGATACATGACAAACCTTATAGACCTACCAGTCAGAAACATAACCAGATCATCTCGAACATACCTAAACCTCCACTACCCAAACTGCAAAGGACTCAGGGTATACACAAAAAGTAGTACATATGAGTTATCTTGTTGGGCAGACTGGATGGACCGTGCAGGTCTTTTTCTGCCGTCATCTACTATGTTACTATGTTACAAAGCAACCTACGCATCCAGCTTCTCCTATATAAGCACACAACTATGGAACGCATTGCCAAAACCTGTGAAAACAACCTACGACCATCTAAACTTCAGGAAATCACTAAAAAACAACCTGTTCAAAAAGGCATACCCCCACCAACCCAACATAAATACCTATACTCTGCAACACAGCAAAACCAAAGCTCGCAATGGACACTATCCTGCTTATAATCGAAATAGAAAAACACCTATATTGTGACCCAAATCGGGAGATAGACGTTTATCTCACAAAAACGAATAACGCGGTATAATCGAAAGCCGGATTTGGACGTTTTCAACTGCACTCCGTCGCGGATGCAGACAAAGTTGATGGGGGCGTGTCGAAGGCGTGGTGAAGGCAGAACTGGGGCGTGGTTATCGGGCGATCAGAGATGGGCGCCTTTTGCCGATAATGGAAGAAAAATATGCGTTTTTAGCGAGAATTTAGGGCACTTTTCCTGGACCCTGTTTTTCCACGAATAAGGCCCCAAAAAGTGCCCTAAATGACCAGATGACCACTGGAGGGAATCGGGGATGACCTCCCCTGACTCCCCCAGTGGTCACAAACCCCCTCCCACCACAAAATATGCCGTTTCACAACTTTTTATTTTCACCCTCAAATGTCATACCCACCTCCCTGGCAGCAGTATGCAGGTCCCTGGAGCAGTTGTTAGGGGGTGCAGTGGACTTCAGGCAGGTGGACCCAGGCCCATCCCCCCCCTACCTGTTACAATTGTGCTGCTTAATGCTTATTAGTCGTCCAACCCCCCCAAACCCACTGTACCCACATGTAGGTGCCCCCCTTCACCCCTTAGGGCTATAGTAATGGTGTAGTCTTGTGGGCAGTGGGTTTTGAGGGGGATTTGGGGGGGCTCAACACCCAAGGGAAGGGTGCTATGCACCTGGGAGCTGTTTTACTTTGTAAAAGTGCCCCCTAGGGTGCCCGGTTGGTGTCCTGGCATGTGAGGGGGACCAGTGCACTACGAATCCTGGCTCCCTCCCACGAATAAATGTCTTGGAGTTATTCGTTTTTGAGCTGGGCGCTTTCGGTTTCCATTATCGCTGAAAAACAAAAACGCCCAGCTCAAAAAAAGATAAGCGTCCATGTTTTTCGAAAATACACTTCGGTCCGCCCCTTCACGGACCCGTTCTCAGAGATAAACGCCCATGGAGATAGACGTTTCTGTTCGATTATGCCCCTTCACATAACCTTTCCTCTCCTCGATGCCCACTATACCTGAAACACATGCACCTATATTCGACCACAATATCACCTTGTATTTGTTTCTCTACCGGACTTGGTGAATGCCTTTACGGTACTATGTACTGTAAGCCACATTGAGCCTGCAAATAGGTGGGGAAATGTGGGATACAAATGTAACAAAGAAACAAAATAGCTCACAGCCTGGTTAATATTTAAAAGTTCCATGACAGAATCATTACAGAAGGACTACAGATGATGTAGGAATCGATTGCAATATATTCATGTTAATTTGGATAAGGATATAATTGATCTTCCACATGTGCCAATGTGAAGTGAGGTGCTTAGGGTTCAACAGAGCAAATACTGGATAGTGGAATCCCGTTGAGGATCTGAAGTTTTGTAACTGACCTGCTCTCCCCAGTGAATGTAATTTATTCATTTTCCTTTAAAAAGTTCCTTTGTGATGGAACTAAACATTTTTGTGCCGTTCACAAGTTATTACGGATGTGCATTTCAAAAAGCTACAACCGAAGAGTCTGTGTTTAAACAGCAACAAATTCATGTATATTTAAAATTAGCCAGTGGTGTCCTCTGCTGGAGAAAGCAATTTCTGTAGGTCTTTTTGGAGCCTGTCAGATTTGAAAACCTGTTCATATCGAAGCAAAGTTCTCATGGAAAGCTAAAAGATTTTTAAACGTCATCACTGACCCACACAACTAACAAAAATAGCCATAGACAGATGTAAGAAAACTGATTGATAGCAAATAAAAGGTTCTCTGTAAAATGAGATACCTTAACAATTATCCAAAAACATTTCTAGCTGGGGGCTGTGTATTTTTTTTTTTTTGTTACATTTGTACCCTGCGCTTTCCCACTCATGGCAGGCTCAATGCGGCTTACATGGGGCAATGGAGGGTTAAGTGACTTGCCCAGAGTCACAAGGAGCTGCCTATGCCTGAAGTGGGAATCAAACTCAGTTCCTCAGGACCAAAGTCCACCACCCTAACCACTAGGCCACTCCTCCACTGTTGCTACTATTTGAGATTCTACATGGAATGTTGCTATTCCACTAGCAACATTCCATGTAGAAGGCGGCCCTTGCAGATCACCAGTGTGGCCGCGCAGGCTTCTGCTTCTGTGAGTCTGACGTCCTGACTCACAGAAACAGAAGCCTGCGCAACCTTCTACATGGAATGTTGCTAGTGGAATAGCAACATTCCACGTAGAATCTCCAATAGTAGCAACATTCCATGTAGAATCTCCAGTAGTATCTATTTTATTTTTGTTACATTTGTACCCTGCGCTTTCCCACTCATGGCAGGCTCAATGCGGCTTACATGGGGCAATGGAGGGTTAAGTGACTTGCCCAGAGTCACAAGGAGCTGCCTGTGCCGGGAATCGAACTCAGTTCCCCAGGACCAAAGTCCACCACCCTAACCTCTAGGCCAATAATGGTTTTCATGTTGGGCAAAAAATGATATTGCAGCCTACAAATCATGACAACTATTCATTCAAATATTTCACTAACTTTGACACATATTAAAAACTCTGTCTTTTAGTTCGTTCAGCAGTCCTTTTACAAAGGCACATTAGCATTTTTTAGTGCACGCTAATTATTAGCACGCAGTAAAAATGCTAACACAGTTTTTGTAAAAGACCCCCCTCAATAATTAGAAAGGATACCTGGAGGCCATTGCATTGACATGTGCTGATGTTCGTAAACATGCCGATGTGTCCTAAAATGGTAAACAGCATGGGTTACTCTGGTTAGAAAACTTGCTTGCATTTATTTACAGTCTAGATTACAAGTACCTGGCAAGATCCAAAAACAGTACAGGCCTGCATGCTTGCAGCGTGCGTCATATCAGCATTACTTCCCTGCTAGCATGTGCACTTGGTGGTAATTCTGAGTTTGGCGTGTGCCAAAAGCACACGGTAGAAAATATTGTTTCCTGGCGGTAATCAGCAGTTGGCAAACGCTGGATGTATATGAGCCCATACCGCTAAGTCAATGGATGGTGTTAAGGGCTCAGGCCGTAAGTAGACATGTGCTGGTTTTCATTTTGCTGCATGTGCATTTCCTAACCCTCCCCCCCCAAACCCCTTTTTCCAGACATGCTGGAGAAATGGTCCAGCGTGTACCAATACACGCACCCACACTACCGCAGCCCACGTTTTGGCATGCCTTTGTAAAAGGACCCCTTAATTTTCTATTTTCAAATTTTGCTTTTATTGTATTTCAGGGAGTAAAATGCTCTCCTATTTTTTTTTTAATTCTTTTGCAATCCGCACTAAGGGAGAGATTCTATATATGGCACCTAAAAATCAGTGTTGACTAAGGATAAGTGATGCCTATAGTTAGGCACGAGATATAGAGTAGGCTTAGTTGGCATCCTAGCGTCTAAAACTACATGCATCCATTCAGAGCCGGTCTTAGCAAGTGTGAGGCCCAGTGCAGATCAATTTGATGGGGTCCTATCCTAGCTCTGCCCCCACCCTAGCTCCAGGGCCGGCCACTCCTCCCTCCGAGCTCCCAGGCCATCCCCTCCGAGCTCCCGGACCACCCTCCGAACTCCATGGCCCGGCCCCCCTCCGAGCTCCAGGGTTCCTCCCTCCTTCGCAGCTCCAAGGCCTGCCTGCCTCCCTGCTTCCCAGCTCCAAGGCCGGCCTCCCTCCATCCTTCCAAGCTCCAAGGTCCCCTTCCCAGCTCCAAGGCTCCCCTCCTTCCGAGGCCTCCCTCCAAGCTCCAGTCCCCCTCCCTCTGAATTTTGAAAGTTACCTCGTCGGGTTACAGGCAGCAGCAGGAGTGAAAAGTGTACGAGCTGCTCGGCGCTTCAGGAACCTTCCTTTCTCTCTCTCGGCTCTGATACCACCCTCATTTCCTGTTTCCATGAGGGCGGCACCAGAGCTGAGAGAGGGAAGGCTCCTTAAGCGCCAAGCAGCTCGCACGCTTTTCACTCCTGCCACTGCCTGTAACCTGACGAGGTAACTTTTAAAATTCAGAGGGAGGGGGACTGGAACTCGGGCAGTCGGGGGTGGGGCGGAGGCGCGCTGCGCGAGGCCCTATGCGGTCACCTCGCCCTAAGACCGGCCCTGCATCCATTTACACCAATGAAAATGTGTAAATCCCGTCACATAGATTTAGGCAAACTGGGTCATATTCTATAACGATATACGTAAATTTTGGAATACCCACAAAATGCCCATTTCTCCGACCATAACCACATCCCTTTTTGCCTGCGCTTTAGAGTTAGACGCACTGCATTACAGAATGCACTTACCTAGTTGTGCGCATAAATTCTAATGCCAACTAATGTTCATTATTGCTTGTTAAGAGCTGTTATCAACACATTAGCTGGCTAAGCCAATTAAGTTATGCATGTTATAGAATATGCTTGGATTTTGGCATGCATCTCTAGGCACGCTATATAGAATCAAGGGGTAAACCTTTTGGTAATGTAGCAGACAAAACATTCATTGTATTGTATTATAATGTATTGTGTTGGGCTGTGCTGTGCTCATGAGATCTCCAACATTTACTACAGATTCCCCAGAAATTCACAAAGAGAGTCGTAAAATTATATGACCTTGAATATTAACATATGCTTTATATGAGCCCAGGAGAGTGTACTATGGCTTCATACATTTTAACAGGCTCTCTCTTGGCATCCCTTCTCTTTGATAACTTTTTCAGCCCACTTGCTACACTCAGCTGCCGTCTTCTCCTAGTGCTTGTTGACCCTAGTTGACTCTGTCCATTACCAACTCTCCTTCAACTCCCAGATATTATCTGTCATAAAATCCAGCTTTCTCACTATAGTACATCAGAACTGTCCATGATTACCTCAATGACACAGTCTGTGCTGCTCTTCATATTGCAGTAGTCTAGACGTGATGCAACTAATGCATAAATATCTACACAATTTTCATCTCAGCACACCTCAAATGACTTGAGACCATCCAGAGCACATCCATAAGGTTCCTGATTCATGCCCATCACTTTGACTACATTACTTTCTTACTGTCTCTGCACCACTGGCTCCCCATCTCCTGTAGAATTCAACACAAAATTCTAACGTTGATGCACAAAGTTCTCTATACGCGCTCCCCGTCATACCCTGCTTCTCTTATTATTCCTTTTGTGATATCCAGAACTCTTTATTCTGCTTCTGATCATCGTCTTGCTACCCCCATCTGTTTTTCAATGTTGTGCTCATTCCATCAGACAAACACCGCCTTCTGTGTTGCTCCTTTTCTGTTGACTTCCCTTCAACACTCACTTTCGGCGGAGGCATCTTACATTAAATGCAGATCAGCTTCAAAAACATACCTCTTCTCCCAAGCTTTTCCAGGGGCAACAGGTTCATAGGGCTTGCTCAAGATGTGATCTGCTGTAGTCCCTTTTTCTTAGAATTATTTGGAGAGGCATGCAAAATAAGACCAAAAATATTATAATGCCTCTGTATCGCCCAATGGTGCAACCTTACCTTTGTGTATTGTGTTCAATTCTGCTTGTCGTATCTCAAGAAAGATATAGCAGAATTAGAAAAGGTTCAAAGAAGAGCGACCAAAATGGATGGAACTCCTCTCGTATGAGGAAAGGCTAAAGAGGTTAGAGCTCTTCAGCTTGGAAAAGAGACGGCTGAGGGGAGATATGATTGAGGTCTACAAAATCCTGAGTGGAGCAGAATGGGTGGAAGTGAATTGGTTTTTCTCTCATTCAAAAAGTACAAAGACCAGGGGATACTCAATGAAATTGCATGGGAATACTTTTTCACTCAAAGAATAGTTAAGCTCTGGAACTCATTGTCAGAGGATGTGGTAACAATGATTTGTGTACCTGGTTTTAAAAAAAGGTTTGGACAAATTCCTGGAAGAAAAGTCCATAGTCTGTTATTGAGTTGGATATGAGGAAGCCACTGCTTGCACTGGGATTGATAGCGTGGAACGGTTCTACTAATTTTTTTCTGCCAGGTACTTGTGACCTGGATTGGCCACTGCTGGAAGCAGGATACTGGGCTGGATGAACCAATGGTCTGACCCAGTATGGTTGTTCTTATGTTCTTAATTCTGCCCTCTCCATTAGTTTTATTTCTTTCTCTTTCCTATTACTTGTAGGTACTTTACAACCCACATTTTAGCATGTGAACATTTTTGATTGTCCTCACTTAAAAGCAGGATATAAAGCTCAATAAACAATATGTCATCTCTGAAAAATTTCAATACATCTCGCATTTTCAGGACATTCACAGTCTTGTCAACTTCAAAGAGAAAGCTGACAAGAAAAGTAGATCCCTACAAGAGCACCTTGTTTGGCCTGTTGGGCTGCCTCAGGGGAAAGTCTTTCAACCACTTTGCAACCGCAACACAATACCCCTGATATGCATTACCCAATCTTCCCAGAGTACAAAAGCATTTCTAAATGCATAAAATCAGCATTGGCTCCACCGTGGATGCTGTGAGAAACCATTGCTTCCATAAAATGAAGTCCCACGCAACAAAAGCAAGGCTGAGATAACACATTCATAGACATTACGGACAAAAGTGATTGAGACATACAGAGGGGCATAATGGAACAGAAACGCCTATCTCCATGGGCGTTTATCTCCGAGAACGGGTCCGTGAAGGGGCGGGGCGGATCGTATTTTTTAAAAGAAAAAGACGCCCATGTTTTATTCGTCAAGGTGTGAGCTGGGCGTTTTTGCTTTTCAGCGATAATGGAAAATGAAATCGCCCAGCTCAAAAACGAATAAATCCAAGGCATTTGTTCGTGGGAGGGGCCAGGATTCATAGTGCACTGGTCCCCCTCACATGGCAGGACACCAACCGGGCACCCTAGGGGGCACTTTTACAAAAACCAAATAAAAGGTAAAAGAGCTCCCAGGTGCATAGCACCCTTCCCTTGGGTGTTGAGCCCCCCAAATCCCCCTCAAAACCCACTGCCCACAAGTCTACATCATTACTATAGCCCTAAGAGGTGAAGGGGGGCACCTACATGTGGGTACAGTGGGTTTGGGGGGGTTGGACGACTAGTAGCATTAAGCAGCACAATTGTAACAGGTAGGGGGGGGATGGGCCTGGGTCCACCTGCCTGACGTCCACTGCACCCCCTAACAACTGCTCCAGGGACCTGCATACTGCTGCTTGGGAGGAGGGTATGACATTTGAGGGTGAAAGTAAAAAGTTGTGAAACATCATTTGTTGTGGTGGGAGGGGGTTAGTGACCACTGGGGGAGTCAGGGGAGGTCATCCCCGACTCCCTCTGGGGGTCATCTGGTCATTTAGGGCACTTTTGGGGGCCTTATTCGTCAAAAAACAGGGTCCAGGAAAAGTGTCCTAAATTCTAGCTCAAAACTGTTCCATTATCGGCGAAGGGCGCCCATCTCTGTTCGCCCGATAACCACGCCCCAGTTCCGCCTTCGACACGCCTTCGATACGCCCCCGTCAACTTTGTCCGCATCCGCGACGGAGTGCAGTTGAAAGCGTCCAAAGTTCGGCTTTCGATTATACCGCTTTATTTGTTTTTGTGAGAAGAACGCCCATCTCCCGATTTAGGTCGGAACTTGGGCGTTATTCTCGTTCGATTATAAGCTGGACAGCCTCCTGTTCTACAAATAGCACTTTGTCTTGTAATTATTTCATGTAATAGCTTTTTTTCCCCATAATTTTTGGCCTTGCCACTTCTTTGTTTAAATAGTTTCAAAAGCAACAAATCATTACATGAGGGGATTGTAGAAGAATTATGTGCCGTTTGCACGTATTAAGGTATAGTTACACATGTAAGTACCGATTTAGGTGCATGAACTCTATGAGCAGCACAGACCATAATGAGAGCAGTAACTTGTAAGCGAGGGCTGAGGTACGGGGTAATAGGGCAGGAGACAAAGCTAAGAATAGGCAGAAAGCAAAAGGTATGAACAAAAGGAAGAGAGAGCAGGAGGGGTTCAGAACTAGATCAAGGGGTCTCCTTGGGTATCAGCCAGACATAGTAACATAGTAGATGATGGCAGAAAAAGACCTGCACGGTCCATCCAGTCTGCCCAACAAGACAACTCATATATGCTACTGTTTGTGTATACCTTACCTTGATTTGTACCTGTCCTTTTCAGGGCACAGACCATATAAGTCTGCACAGCACTATCCCCGCCTCCCAACCACCGGCTCTGGCACAGACTGTATAAGTCTGCCCAGCACTATCCCCACCTCCCAACCACCGGCTCTGGCACAGACCATATAAGTCTGCCCAGCACTATCCCCACCTCCCAACCACCGGCTCTGGCACAGACCGTATAAGTCTGCCCAGCACTATCCTCGCCTCCCAACCACCAGCCCCGCCTCCTGATCTTGACTAAGCTCCTTTGAAACAGTTAATCATAGGATGCTCATGAATAAACTAAGCAGTTTGGAGAAGGTGAACTGGGTTAGAAATTGTTTGACAGATTTATTTAATTATTGGTATTTATTAATCACTTTTATGAAGAGATTCATCCAAGGTGGTGTACAGCAGGTACAGTTAATCATCAAACTTACAATTTTGTTAACAGCACAGCAATAGTAAAATAACCAAGAAGAAACATAAATACAATAAATGAGGTAAACTTGAAAACAGTAAATTAAAACCTAATAATAGAACTGCCGTGAAACAGTATAAAAAAATGTACACATTTAACAGCACTGGAATTCGAATACCAGAGATGTAATACAATGTTAGCATAATACTAATGATACACCTAATAAGCATTCATTAGAGCATTCAACTAACAGATATGATGCTAAAGATTTTCTACAATACAGCTTACCGTATAGCTGAGGGACCAAGAACAGATATATGATGGGAACAAGATGCATGGTACAGAGTCAGTTGGGATAAGTTGATGGTTAGCTAAACACCAGAGGATGGTGGACAACATGAGAAGTGAACTACAAAAATTAAAAGTAAAAACTAGTGCTTGGGGGTATCTTTAATGTGGAGAAATGCAGAATGATGCTTTTTGGGCACATTCTTTCTGAAAGTGTTCACACTAATCCCCTGAAATCTATAAATGCTGCCCAAATTTATGCACAATGGAGAGATTTGAGTGTGAATAAATTAGTTCACAAGCTGCTAACAATTATCTTCAAATGATAAAATATTAATGCTCATATTTTTTTCTACTACTACTACTACTATTTAGCATTTCTATAGTGCTACAAAGCATACGCAGCGCTGCACAAACATAGAAGAAAGACAGTCCCTGCTCAAAGAGCTTACAATCTAATAGACAAAAAATAAATAAAGTAAGCAAATCAAATCAATTAATGTGAACGGGAAGGAAGAGAGGAGGGTAGGTGGAGGCGAGTGGTTATAAGTGGTTACGAGTCAAAAGCAATGTTAAAGAGGTGGGCTTTCAGTCTAGATTTAAAGGTGGCCAAGGATGGGGCAAGACGTAGGGGCTCAGGAAGTTTATTCCAGGCGTAGGGTGCAGCGAGACAGAAGGCGCGAAGTCTGGAGTTGGCAGTAGTGGAGAAGGGAACAGATAAGAAGGATTTATCCATGGAGCGGAGTGCACGGGAAGGGGTGTAGGGAAGGACGAGTGTGGAGAGATACTGGGGAGCAGCACAGTGAGTACATTTATAGGTTAGTAGAAGAAGTTTCAACAGGATGTGAAAACGGATAGGGAGCCAGTGAAGCGACTTGAGGAGAGGGGCAGTATGAGTAAAGCGACCCTGGCGGAAGACGAGACGGGCAGCAGAGTTTTCTGCTTGTGTTCATTTGATAATGACATGGGATATGTCTTTGATAGTTCCCATATCAGTACATAAGAATGCCCATCCCTAATGCCACCCCTTCTTAGGATATTTGTTTGCAAAATGGCTGCCTCTGTCTGTTCTGCATTGCTGCCATACCTACCATGTATATGTATTTCTTTGGGAGCACTACTGGTAACTTAGAAAGACTCTGCATTCACCAAGCCTTTTTCGATGAGTCTTTTTTCTAAAGTGGGGGGAAATTGTATTTGCCCAAATTACCACACAATAAGGGCAAGTCTGTGCACTAATTGTTGGGAGTATTTCAAAGCATTTTCTCACACAGTTACCACACAGAAAAAGCATTTACAGTTGCCGATAGCCCAGATGTACTTACTGTCTCCTAGTTAATGCATTTATACTATCTGTATCAGTGACAGTCCACTGTAGGGTACTGTACTCTCATTGCAACACACAACCATACTCATTACCCACTCTTTTTCCAACCAATAACCGAGTATGCAGTTCAAATGTAAATTAGCAGGTCCTGTCATGCCAGTGCAGGAACAGTTACCATTGTGGTGTGCTTAGTGCCAGTGAAACTTACTGTCGTAAAACAGCTCTTATGATTTTTTGAATGCATGAGCCTTTTGCTAAGCTGTGTCAAGCTCTAAGGTGTGCTTAATGCAGCAAAAATAGACTAATGCGGGACATGCTACAGCATTCCACATTAGTTATGGCATCTATGAGTGCTAACTCACAATCAACCAACAAACATACCATATCGAAACACAACTTAAAATACTAGGAATCATTCTTGACAAACATCGAACACTGGACAATCAAATATCAGCAGTAACATCAAAATGCTTCAGAACACTATGGAAACTGAGAAGAATAAGAGACTATTTCCCTAGATAATCTTTCTGGATACTGGTCCAATCAACAATACTATTGTAACTAACTAGACTACTGCAATGCAGCATACATAGGGTGCAAGGAAAACACATGAAAATCCCTGCAAACAGTCAAAAACACGGCAGCAAGACTGATTTTCAAAGAAATCAAAATACAAAAGAGCAGCCCCACTGCTTGAAACACTACATTGGCCGCCAGTCAAGGCAAGAATATTTTTCAAAGCGAGCACCCTAATCTTCAAGATACTATTTGGAATGGCACCCGAATATATGCTTAACATGACTGAACTATTCTAAAGAAATGCCAGCCCAAAAAACAGAAACTACCTACTCCTACATCTACCCAACTACAAAAACATCATTTACAAAACTATCTACACAGCAGGATTTAGCTACCAGAGTTCCTAATGCTGGAACTCAATATAAAAAACCCCTAAGAAGCATCACAAATCTCCTCCAGTTCAGAAAGGAAATGAAAACCTACCTCTTGAAACAAATTCTACAGCTAATCACAAAGATGTGTCTTCCTTTCAAATCTACCTCTTCAAAAACTATTTGAATAAACATCACCAAAACTCTACAGCTGAACACAAAAGCTACCACTACCTTTTCCTCTTCAAAAACTCTATGGATAACCCCACGACCTCTAGATGCCCTCTCCACATTGCACAACACGATTGCAACACCGCCAAAATGTAAATTGGAGACCACATTAAACTGAAATTTGTTTTGGGATAATAGTGGGATACAAGAATGCATAAATAAATAAAAATAATTGTGTGCTAATTTTTATTTTATTTTTTGAGGGGATATGTCAGGAGCAGAGAGTGAGCGTTTCTGTGCTAAACGGTTAGTCTGTCTAGATTATTGCACGCTAACTGGTTAGCACACAATAAATGCAGGAGCCCGTACTGCCACCTGTGATAATTGTTTTTAATATCTGCGTTCTAATGCTATCATCGCCACATGGTCATATATTGAAAAAAAATAGAAAACAGTCCCTTTTCACAGCTGTGGTAAAAATGGCCTTAGTGCATGGGAAAGACCCCTCGTAAGGGTGTGCTAAGGTCATTTCTTACAGCAACTTAGTGAAAGACTATCGACCAATCTTTGAACAGCGTCCTCCATTTCGTCTTGCCTGCTTTCACGCATGGCCTCCAACATTATCACTGTCTTTTGTAATCGAACAACTTAGAAAAGACCATATTATTATTGCAACATCTCACACAACTACCATTTCATTTATCTTGTACTTTTTTGCCTCTCTAATTTAGTAAACAGTCTGAGGAAGAAGATAAGACACGTTAAAACAAAGAATAAGGACAACTTTTTTATTTTATACAGATTTTAAGTACATGTTTTTCTTCTGCAAAATCTGATTTAATGATAGTATTCAACACCGAAAATCCAAAGCGTGACAGTGAAAATGCTGCAGACTGCAGACAGCGGTCCCAGAGAGAATACTGCAATGTTAAACAGCTTTTCTTCCCTTTAAGGTTTGTTATGATTCTGCAGTTGCGTCAATAAAACTCCTTTAAAACAATATTAGAATGTCAGGTTGCTCTGTGATCTTGGAGTATAGAAATTTGATGCCTGGCCAGGAGATTAGAAAGCTCTATCATTTTCTAACAATGATGGGGTTTTAAAAGCATCTTGTACTGTATATTTTAACAGTCATGTGAAACTATAAATTTACAGCCAAATCCTCTAAAAATAAAAATTCAAATTGCTATGGAAAAAGAAAGTAGAAGAAAAACACAGAAAAAGAACAGCAACTCCTGAACAAGAAGGAGATTTAAACTGTTTTCTTTTTCAGCATAAATCTCCAAATTCAAAGTATGGGCTAATGTACTAAAATTCAAAAAGCATGTGCAGAGAAAATGTGCAAAAATGCCAAAATGTTCCGATTTTTTTTTTTTTTTTTTTGCATTTTTCATGCAAACTCACCTTTCTCAAAAAATAAATTAGCCAAATTGGGCTTGTCTTCATATTTATTGTCATAGTCCTATATAAATTCATAAATAATGAGTTGCTATGATGCATAAAAATGCCAAATAGCTTCCTATTTATTAATTAACTAGTAAAAAAGGCCTGTTTCTGTATGAAAGGAAACGGGCGCTAGCAAGGTTTTCCTCCCCCCCCCTCGTTCTCTCCCTCGCTCTCTCCATGTGTCCCCTCCAAGTCCCACGGCCCCCTTTCCTCCCCTCCGATTGCCATGGCTTCCTCCCTCCTGTCACTGTCCTTCACTCTGTCCTCCCTCCCCCATCCCCCAAAGTGCACGTCGCCCCCCCCCCCTCCAAAATCGCCAACCCCCCTCTCGGCCTCTCTTACCGGGGTCCCGGCAGCAGCATTGAAGAGCGAGCAGGCTCAGCGAGTCTGCTGCCTTCCCTTCTGTTTCCTCTGAGCGGTGACTCTGGTCCCACCCTCATTTCCTGTTTCCGCAAGGGCGGGACCAGAGTCACAGCTCAGAGCGAAGAGAAGGGAAGGCAGCAGACTCGCTGAGCCTGCTCCCTCTTCAATGCTTCCAGGCCAGTGACGTCAGTGTTATCTACTGCATGAAGCAGACCACCTCTGGCGGAAGCCATGGTCCCAGGCAGCTTCAGAACGTTGGAGGTGAGAATTATTTTATAGGATTTTTTTAAACAACATGCTAAAAGTTGTTTGTGGGCCACTTTTCACAAGAGAGAGCCCTGTGACTTTTCTGACTAGTTTCAAGTTTCACGTTTATTTCAATTTACTAACCGCCAGCCGGACATACCATCTAGGCGGCTTACAATATAATCAAGTATAAAGAAAGTGATAGTAAGTGCACGCAAACAAACAAACAGTAGACAGTGGGGTAAGAAGGGGGGAATTCCATATATTTAAGAAAAAAGAAAGATAGGGAGGGAAGAAACCTTAGATATGCTCCAGTTCTTTCAAAGCATAAGCGGACGCTCCACTCAGGGAGAAAATGAACTAAAGGCATCCTTGAATATGTACATCTTTAGGTCGGATTTAAAAGTTGATAGGGAATTCTGATTCCACAACAAAACAGGTAGAAGGTTCCATAGATATCGTCCGTGTACTGAAAAAATGGAGGCACGAATGTGTTCCTGTTGAAGCTGCTTGTAAGTTGGAACAATGAGCAAATGTTGGTCAAGAGAACGGAGGGAGCGTAAGGGAGTAAAGGGAAGGAGCAGACGGTAAAGATATAGGGGTTTTGTTGAGGCTAAAGTTTTATAAATCATAAGTAGTACTTTATATGTAATACAGTGAGACACAGGAAGCCAGTGGGAATTCTTCAAAGGTGGGGTGATTTGCACTAAGCTAGTTGTTGAGGTGCAGTAAAAGGCAGGCTTCTACCCACCTACTTAGGGAAATGAAGAATGCTGTTTGTGAGCCACCTCACAAGCAGTGCTCTATCGGCCCAGGAGTATCAGTCTCCTAAGCCTAGAGGCTGGCAACCTTAAATGAAACTGGTGGCTACAGCATCCCTAATCCATAAGCCCCTCTAGGGTCCTCCTATAATGCTGACCTCCAAATGAAGGCCCCCTCTTTGTGGATAACTCTCTACCAGTGCCCCTCTGCCAAACACAGACCTTCCTCCCCCCCCCCCCCCCCCAATGGTAGTAACCCTCATCCAAGTCCCCTGCTTTCCAAAGGACTGCCTGGGTTTACTTGACTGCAAAATCTCTGGTTTCTAGTGGTCCAAGAAGAAATAATTCTCAATCACTTCTGCCCTCCCCAAACTGACACTGGTGACCCTTAGTGATAGTCTCATGGTACTAGTACTAGGGGTCAGTTTTCAATATGGGAGGGCTACTTCTGGGTGTGGGGGAGTTGACCACAAGTGGGCCCTTTAGGTGGGAGGTCAGGTTAGTGTATAAGACACTCTAGCCATCAGTTTCATTTAAGGATGCAGACCCCTTTAAGAGACGTCCCAGGAGCATCAGGCCATGGCTTGGCAGCCTGATGCTCCCAGCTGGGAAAATATCATATATGGCCAGTACAAGAGCCCCATTTAAAGCTGCAGTATAGTATTTACATAGTAATGAGCTGCTTTGCATGTTTTTGCTTGTTTTACATCTCTTTACTATGTAATGAACTGTGACCTATTTAATGCTAAATTAGAGCACCACACCCAGCATTAGAGTCCTTCAACATGCATCAAAAGGCCCTAAAACAGCTTGATATTGTCCCCCTAAACGTGTGAATTAGCAGGTGCTGTTAGTACATGAGCACAGTAGCTGTTTCCGCACTGATCTCCAATTTAATTAATTATAGAATTTGGTCCTTCATGCATTAATTGTCTCCTTTAGTTTAAACAAAAATGAAACGATTGTCCTTTCCTTCTTTACAAAGAAGTTCAATCTTTTTAATCTGAGCGGAATACTAGAACAATCTTCTCTTTTGCATATTTTGCAAATTCTACTCTTTTGCATATTCTACTCAATGGTTGTGTTGCCACCATGTGATTCCAAAGCATTATTCTCCTAGAGAAAAAGAACTCATTGATATTATTGCATAATTTTTGGTTGTTAACATCCAATTACTGCATTATTCAAACACAGCCCTGCACCGCACAACTCCTTTCTTTACAATGTTCTTTGATCCCAGATGACTTTACTAAAGAAATTGCAAGCAGTTGCAAGTGCCACATATTTTCAGCATAAAGCGTTTCCTTTCAAATTACACTGAACACTCGTGTTTTCTTTGGCAGAAACTATCATTAAAGACAGGTTTATTGTGACTTATTCATACTTTTTTAATAATGTGTAAAACGAAGTGTTAGTTTCAGTGCTGTTGTGCTCCTGCAGAGCTGCTCGGTAACTCGTCTGCTCCCGTCCATCAATCGGTCCCACATAAATAAAGAGAAATATGCTAAGTTCCACTGCGGTTTGGGGGATCCCAACTGGGACTAGTCTGACACTGCATTAGGGGCCCAGCTTGGGTGTGTAGGTGTTATATGTGGTGTAATATGCTACCTTCTCATATACTGTTGCACATTACCAATCATTCTTTATTATACAGGAAAACCAGTCAACTTGATATGTGAAATGATTGAAGCATGATGTCATGGTAGTGTTGGTGAGGTCATTTTCTTTTTTGGGACAATGTCATCAGTCATGCATCTATCGTAAACAGTGCACATTATTTATTGATCAATATACCTTTGGGCAATTGATGACATGGGGGATAAACCCTAAATTATAGGTTTTCTGCCTTTTTGGGCTAAAATCAACATGAAATCACATGGAAAATATTGATATCAACTATATTCCAAAAAGATGGATAGAGGATGAACTGACCCAACCAACTACAAATATTCGATACGATCCTCAATAAATATTCAAGTCTATGAAGTAAATCTATAAGTACATAAGTACTGCCATACTGGGAAAGACCAAAGGTCCATCAAGCCTAGCATCCTGTTTCCAAAAGTGGCCAATCCAGGTCACATATGCCTGGCAAGATCCCAAAACTGTACAAAACATTTTATACTGCTTATCCTCTACTCAAGAAATCTAGACTGCACCAACTTGACCTTTCATCCTTTAGACTGTAAGCTCCTTTGAGCAGGGACCGTCCTTCTTTGTTAATTTGTACAGCGCTGTGTAACCCTAGTAGCGCTCTAGAAATGTTAAGTAGTAGTAGTTATCCCAGAAATAGTGGATTTTCCCCACGTCCATTTAATAACGGTCTATGGACTTTTCCTTTAGGAAGCTGTCCAAACCTTTTTAAAACTCCGCTAAACTAACCGCCTTTACCACATTCTCTGGCAATGAATTCCAGAGTTTAATTACACATTGAGTGAAGAAAACCTTTCTCCGATTCGTTTTAAATTTACCACATTGTAGCTTCATCGCATGCCCCCTAGTCCTAGTATTTTTGGAAAGCATGAACAGACGCTTCACATCTACCCGTTCAACTCCACTCATTATTTTATAGACCTCTATCATATCTCCCCTCAGCCGCCTTTTCTCCAAGCTGAAGAGCCCTGGCCGCTTTAGCCTTTCCTCATAGGGACAAAGTGAAAAGTGGGTGGAGAAAGCCTTAAAGAGCTCCAGGTAGAAAACGTTTGGAGCTAATAACTCTTCATCACCACAATTTACATAAGTGCAAAAGTACCACCCTTTCATTTCTTATAATATTTTTTAACAGAGTGAAATACTACTACTACTACTACTACTATTAAACATTTCTATAGCGCTACTAGACTTACGCAGCGCTGTACAAATTAACATGAAAAGACAGTCCCTGCTCAACAGAGCTTACAATCTAACTTGGACAGACGAACAGACAGCTAGGGGTGGGGAAATTGCAGTGGTAGGGGTGATAAGTGAGGGTGTTGAGTAAGAGAGTCATGGCTAGGAGTCAGAAAGCAGTAGCAAAGAGGTGGGCTTTAAGCCTAGACTTGAAGACAGCCAGAGACTGAGCCTGACGTACCGGCTCAGGGAGTCTATTCCAGGCATACGGAGCAGCGAGATAGAAGGAACGGAGCCAGGAGTTAGCAGTGGGGGAGAAGGGGGACGACAGGAGACATTTACCCAGTGAACGGAGTTCACAGGGAGGAGTGTAGGGAGAGATGAGAGCGGAAAGGTACTGAGGCGCTGCAGAGTGGATGCACTTATCTAGCCAATTCTGAGCAGCTAAGCATTTTGGCGCAAGGTAAGGAAAGCCCCAGCTTTGAGGCAGTAGTGCAAAATGCTGGCCAACTGTCTGGGGACTACTTTATTCTGCCGGAGAAGGCTAGATAAGTCCATTAGCAGTGTGAAAGTTTTCCTCTCTCAATACAGCTAAAAGTTGCCATGTTGTTGCTGAACACACGTTTCAGCAAAATTGAGAGGATATTTTTTTTTTCACGATGGATGTCCTTACTGAGAGATTACTTATAAATATATAGCATGTACTATTGTAACAAAGAGTTGTCTGCATAAAAAGCATGCACAAGTGGCTGCATGTAGTTGTTTCAAAGGGTGAGTACAAAAGAAAATTGTTTCAAAGCCGAGCAGTAAAAGTACAAGCAGGTAAAAAACAAAAAAGTGATGGCAAAAGACAGAAGGATGCTTGAATGCATAGGGAGAGGAATGTCTTAACAGGAAAAAAGGGGGTGATAGTGTCTTTGCATAAGTCTCTGGTGAGACCTCACTTAGGGCATGTTTACTAAAGGACCTGTATCACTTGCTAACAGGAGTACCACATGACACTGTTAAGGCATTCTGCAGTCATTTGTAATGTGGGCATTAGGAAATATTTCTGGGAGAAGACGGGGCATGGGCGTGGAAACCTTATCCAATTAATGCATTCTAGGTAACGTGTGCTCGCTGGATAACAGCTGCATTAATGCTTGATCACTCATCCCTGAATTCTATATAAGGCGTCTTAAATGTAGACACGTCAGGGGCGTAGCCAGACCTCAGTGTTTCGGGGGACAGAGCCCAAAGTGGGAGGGGGGGATACAGTTTGGCCCGCCTCCCTGCTGCAACCCCTGCCCCGCTGCAACCCCCGCCAGCCGAAGCCTTTCTCCAGCGCTGTTCTCTGTGCATTGCCTGCCCTGCTTCCCCTCACGTCGCGTGCATGCTTGGTTTTACTGCATGCATGCATGCGATGTGAGAGGAAGCAAGGCAGGCAGTGTGCAGAGAACAGCGTTGAAGAAAGGCTTCAGCTGGTGGGGGTTGGGGACCCCCACCAGCCAAACCAGGGGCCCTGGATCCAATTTGGGGGGGCTGAGGCCCAAGGCCCCCCATAGCTATGCCACTGATGTGTAGTGCTACTCTATAAACCTTGTCTACAGTAGGATGCAGTTTATAGCATAATACATAGGCTGGTGGAACATGTATAAATTTAGATGTGGCCATTTATGCTACTAAAAATCTGGTGCAAATGCCCGCAAAATTGGCTCAGACCTCTCACCCAACTGGGTTCATACATGCTGGATGTCCTGTGTGATCAATGGGTGAAAGAGTATCACCATTAGGTCCAGTGCTATGAATTACTAGAAGAAGATTCCTGTGGTTATGGTGCAGGAGCATCAATGAAGAAGGTATAGTTGGGGTCCTTTTTAGCGCTGTCAGTGTTAGCAGTACTCTCAGCAACCACTTCTTCTCCTCCTGTACTTGCGACACTGCCTCCACACTACAGTCACCACAGGGTGGATTCTCCTAACACATGCTCTAGCTTAAGTAATTGACAACGGAGACCTGTATCCGTCTCTCCAGAGGAGCCCCCTGCACAAACCAGAAATGCGGTGCCTTGCAGAGTCCATTGAAGTCACCGTTAGAGACTCTTCATCGTCAGGGCTGTGGACTAGCTAGATCCCACTTCCTGCCCACCAACCAGCATCCCTAATAAACAGGTATTCTTGATGGCAGGGGGACATTGTGGGTCTACATCATTCACGGTGGGCAGCAGAATTCATGGAAAAGTTGGGTTTCCTTAAGATAAACCCGTTTCAGCTGGACTTTCCTGACTTTTTTGTTAGTTGCAGGAGCAGAGAGGCACAGCTGTCACATTTTTGGATCTCTCCTATCTAATGTGAAGAGCATTAGCAGGATTGGTGATGCTAAACCATCCCTCAACCGGTGCCCATACTTTGTGCCCTCTGTGCTCTGCTGTGTTGTTGCCATTCTTGCTGTTCCTGCTCTCTGGGCTGCTTCTCCTCTCTTGTTGCTCCCTTGATTCCACTGGGGTACGTTGGCCTTAAAAAAAAAAAAAAGATTTAATAAATAAATAAAAGAAAAAGAAGGCTCCTTTCCAGTTAAACCTCGCCGAGTGAGCCGGCAACCACTATTCAGTGGCATTTAATTGGTTAACGCTGAAGAAGATCCCTGCTAATCAGCCATCCCCTAACCTGAGTGTCAACGTAGCCAGTGTAGCAGCGATTTTAGTCCACATGTAATTGCAAAAAGGCTGTCCTAACTCAATGCACCAAATTAACTGGGGACCGGCATGAATATCGACTGGATCACTGGACATACAGTGGGGGAAATAAGTATTTGATCCCTTGCTGATTTTGTAAGTTTGCCCACTGACAAAGACATGAGCAGCCCATAATTGAAGGGTAGGTTATTGGTAACAGTGAGAGATAGCACATCACAAATTAAATCCGGAAAATCACATTGTGGAAAGTATATGAATTTATTTGCATTCTGCAGAGGGAAATAAGTATTTGATCCCCCACCAACCAGTAAGAGATCTGGCCCCTACAGACCAGGTAGATGCTCCAAATCAACTCGTTACCTGCATGACAGACAGCTGTCGGCAATGGTCACCTGTATGAAAGACACCTGTCCACAGACTCAGTGAATCAGTCAGACTCTAACCTCTACAAAATGGCCAAGAGCAAGGAGCTGTCTAAGGATGTCAGGGACAAGATCATACACCTGCACAAGGCTGGAATGGGCTACAAAACCATCAGTAAGACGCTGGGCGAGAAGGAGACAACTGTTGGTGCCATAGTAAGAAAATGGAAGAAGTACAAAATGACTGTCAATCGACAAAGATCTGGGGCTCCACGCAAAATCTCACCTCGTGGGGTATCCTTGATCATGAGGAAGGTTAGAAATCAGCCTACAACTACAAGGGGGGAACTTGTCAATGATCTCAAGGCAGCTGGGACCACTGTCACCACGAAAACCATTGGTAACACATTACGACATAACGGATTGCAATCCTGCAGTGCCCGCAAGGTCCCCCTGCTCCGGAAGGCACATGTGACGGCCCGTCTGAAGTTTGCCAGTGAACACCTGGATGATGCCGAGAGTGATTGGGAGAAGGTGCTGTGGTCAGATGAGACAAAAATTGAGCTCTTTGGCATGAACTCAACTCGCCGTGTTTGGAGGAAGAGAAATGCTGCCTATGACCCAAAGAACACCGTCCCCACTGTCAAGCATGGAGGTGGAAATGTTATGTTTTGGGGGTGTTTCTCTGCTAAGGGCACAGGACTACTTCACCGCATCAATGGGAGAATGGATGGGGCCATGTACCGTACAATTCTGAGTGACAACCTCCTTCCCTCCGCCAGGGCCTTAAAAATGGGTCGTGGCTGGGTCTTCCAGCACGACAATGACCCAAAACATACAGCCAAGGCAACAAAGGAGTGGCTCAGGAAGAAGCACATTAGGGTCATGGAGTGGCCTAGCCAGTCACCAGACCTTAATCCCATTGAAAACTTATGGAGGGAGCTGAAGCTGCGAGTTGCCAAGCGACAGCCCAGAACTCTTAATGATTTAGAGATGATCTGCAAAGAGGAGTGGACCAAAATTCCTCCTGACATGTGTGCAAACCTCATCATCAACTACAGAAGACGTCTGACCGCTGTGCTTGCCAACAAGGGTTTTGCCACCAAGTATTAGGTCTTGTTTGCCAGAGGGATCAAATACTTATTTCCCTCTGCAGAATGCAAATAAATTCATATACTTTCCACAATGTGATTTTCCGGATTTAATTTGTGATGTGCTATCTCTCACTGTTACCAATAACCTACCCTTCAATTATGGGCTGCTCATGTCTTTGTCAGTGGGCAAACTTACAAAATCAGCAAGGGATCAAATACTTATTTCCCCCACTGTACCTGGATACTCAATGCTGGGATCCACCCATAACCTGATATTGATCAAGTTCTATGATTGGGTAACCAGATAGTTGGATGGGGGGAGAGCACTAGATGTGGTGTACTTAGGGCAGTAAGAGGATATTCAGACTTAATAGCTATTACTTGGTGGATGGAGCCCTGATTTTGAGAATCCGGATGAGTTGAAGCACAATGGGTTCACTAGCAGATAACTATGATAATGATGCCTGTCGTCTGCAACTTTCCTAAAAGTAGGATGGAAAACCCCTGTGGAAAATGGCAGAATGAAATAACAAAACGAAATGATAGAAAAAGGACAAACAGAACAGAATAAAAAATGAAATGAACATTTTCTGTGCGCATCCCTACTGATAAGCAGACTCATCCGAGGGCCTCAGTAAACAGAATTGAAACTATACCATTATCTCATGTTAGAAACAGTCTTGCTATAAAAGTGTTGTTAGTTGTGTCGGTTTTATTGACTGTATATGAATGTTATCACAGCTTTCATTAGCTTGAAAGCTGGCAACCAAAGCTGTTTATTTAAAAGGAAATATTATTTGGGGTGTGTTAGTTTCCTTCTGTGCTAATATTTTGCTTATGGTCTATTTTTATGCTCGCAGATGACCCCAGCAGGCAAAACATGGCGGAAAAGATTATCTATGGGGTGGAGAACAGCAGCACATTTCTGGAGTGTAGTCCAAAATCCCAGCGAGCTCTGGTCTACTGGCAGTTCCAGAAGCAAAACGAAGAGCGGAAAGATGAGGTGAGTGTCGGCTTCCATCCATGGGAGGCCAGAAGGTATTTATGTAGCCAGTAAGCGGTGACAGAGCCTGGTTTTCCGAAGAGGGAAAGGCTTCATTAATCAGACTGATCTACTCAACCATTTGGGCAAAATCAGCTGATTAATGTAGCAACACATTCACTGTGCAAATTGTTTCAGGAGGTTTATGGTTGGTAGACTTTATTTACCCGTGTGCATGCCTGATGTCAGGATATATATCTTGCAGAGGGCAGAAGGACGTGGGAGCCCCACCTATGTTGCAGGAGTCAGTATATCTGCTGTATGAAATCTGTAACATATAAAGCCCCTAAGGCTAAATGACGAATAAATCTTCTAGAAAAGCAAAGGATTGGCTTTCTAAAGCGTCTACTGTGACAGATATACTGATTCCTGATGCAGGCATCGACTCTTTATCAGGAGCGTAGCCAGACCTCGAAGTGGTGAATCTCTTCATAAAGGTGGTTATCAAGGGGCCCTTTTACTAAGGTACATAGGTGCCTATGCACATCAAATTGGCACTACCGCCCAGCTACCGTGTTCCCCGGGCGGTAATTCTATTTATGACACACGTCCAAAACATGTGGTAGAAATTTTCTACTGTGTGGCACCGGCAGTGTACGCGCGTTGATGATTACGCCCGGTTAATGTGTGAGACTTTACCGCTAAGTCCATGGCTGGTGATAAGGTCTCATGCCGAAAATGGACGTGTGCTGGTGTTAATTTTGCCGCATGTCCATTTTTGGCCACAAAGAAAGGCCTTTTTTGCAGGCGTGCTGAAAAATGGACCTACACGCATCTAAAACATGCGCCTACTCCAGCGCAAGCCATTTTTCTGACGCACCATAGTGAAAGGACCCCTAACTAATTACTTAGCTTACATTAGCACTCTGATATGTTGACCATTCTGATCCTGTCCAGAGGGTGGTGCTATAATATTAATAATAATAATGACTGCTAAAATTTAGATGTCTAGCAAAGCTATGTTTCCTCTAAGCAGCCCTATTTGATTTAACAAAACCTTGATTTGACGGAAAATTGAGAATTATATAGTTCTTTTAATACTCTCCCCCAAAGCCATCACAAGTCTGAAATGCTTTCCTTTTTTTAATTCATATTAAGTAAGAAATAATATTAACATATAACTAGTAAGGTGGGGGTGGGCAACATGTATACACAGACGGCTACATGAGTGTTAGTGTTGTCCCTGGGGGGCTGCGCCATTATGTAATGCTGGAAGCAGAAATGCCCAGAGCTCTATAGACCGTCTGTGATAAAGAAATATGTAAAAAAAAAAAAAAGTAACTAAAAATGATAGAAACAAACTGCTTGAGTGGTTATTCTGAAAATATTTGTAAAATATGGTATTTTAAATCACCAAAATTGATGTTTTCTGTGTACATTCCTAAGGTCTTAGGGTCAAAAAGCAGCAAGGCAGATGGTCCATCAAATCCAATATGGAAGATAAAACAACAAGGCAGACCTTGTAAAAATCACAGTTTTCATTAATAGATTCAAAGCTCCCAGAAATTTAACATAAAATGGCCGACATGGCCATGTTTTGCCAGTATAAAATGGCTGCGCCTTTCACTGCAATCACAGTGTTTTTATGAGAGACTGATCCCAGAATCTAGCTTGCTATGTTTTACCAATTACACCAGCCAGGCTAATTTTGGAATTTTATATCAGCTGGAGGGGCATAATCGAACGAAAACGTCTATCTCCATGGGCGTTTATCTCCGAGAACGGGTCCGTGAAGGGGCGGACCGAACCGTATTTTCGAAAAAAATAGACGTCCATGTTTTATTCGACAATTTGTGAGCTGGGCGTTTTTGCTTTTCAGCGATAATGGAAAATGAAAGCGCCCGGCTCAAAAACAAATAAATCCAAGGCATTTGTTTGTGGGAGGGGCCAGGATTCGTAGTGCACTGGTCCCCCTCACATGCCAGGACACCAACCGGGCACCCTAGGGGGCACTTTTACAAAAACAAAAAAAATGGTAAAAGAGCTCCCAGGTGCATAGCACCCTTCCCTTGTGTGTTGAGCTCCGCAAATCCCCCTCAAAACCCACTGCCCACAAGTCTACACCATTAATATAGCCCTAAGGGGTGAAGGGGGGCACCTACATGTGGGTACAGTGGATTTGGGGGGGTTAGACGACTAAGCATTAAGCAGCACAATTGTAACAGGTAGGGGGGATGGGCCTGGGTCCACCTGCCTGAAGTCCACTGCACCCCCTAACAACTGCTCCAGGGACCTGCATACTGCTGCCAGGGAGGTGGGTATGACATTTGAGGGTGAAAATAAAAAGTTGTGAAACATCATTTTTTTTTGGTGGGAGGGGGTTAGTGACCACTGGGGGAGTCAGGGGAGGTCATCCCCAATTCCCTCTGGTGGTTATCTGGTCATTTAGGGCACCTTTGGGGGCCTTATTTGTAAAAAAAACAGGGTCCAGGAAAAGTGCCCTAAATTCTAGCTACAAACGCATACTTTTTTTCCATTATCGGCGAAAGGCACCCATCTCTGTTCGGGTGATAACCATGCCCCAGTCCCGCCTTCACCACGCCTCCGACATGCCCCCGTCAACTTTGTACGCTTCTGCGATGGAGTGCAGTTGAAAACATCCAAGTTCGGCTTTCGATTATACCGTGTTATTCGTTTTTGTGAGATAAATGTCCATCTCCCGATTTAGGTCGGAACTTGGGCGTTTTTCTCGTTCGATTATAAGCAGGCTGGTGACCCACTGCCCCTGACGCAGCCACTTTATACTGGCGAAACATGGCCATGTCGGCCATTTTATGTTAAATTTCTGGGAGGTTTGAATCTATTAATAAAAACTGTGATTTTTACAAGGTCTGCCTTGTTTTATCTTCCATATGGTCTTGGGGGGGGGGGGGGGCATATAAAATTCAATGGAAGGCCAAAGGTTGACCACCCCTGTATTTAGGTAATATTCAATTTTTAACATTACCTTAATAAGTATCAATTATGTCTTACTTAATATGAATTTTTACTATTTCCCAGATGTTGTGCCTTGTTATGATTATGAGTGTCTGCTGTACAAAATTGCTTGCCAGGTTGATCAGTGGAAACTTTTACATGTAGGCTGAAAATGCAGCACACAAGCCATCAGTCCGTAGAGGGAACATTGTTTATAGTCACTTCAGCCCCACATGGGTGAGCGTTAGATTGCGCCCTTTACATGCCCTGAAGTACAAGTTTGTTTTTATATTACTTTAAACACAGAACAAGCCTTCATAAAGAATTTAAAAGATGCTGAGATTGGGGTGGGGGCAGTACAGCACCACAGGTGTGCAACCTTTACAGCACTTTTTACCAGGCCTTAGCATCTCTGATCGCTTTATGGGATTGTAAACAGCCATCCACACTGCAGCTCCGTGCAGAGAGTGGACACATTCCAGGCTAGTCCTACAGTTCGACTCTGCCCAGAGAGGGACAAATGAAAGTACTGGCAAACCAGCTACTTAAATTACAATGTTATATTTTGAAGTCCCTCGGGCACTGAGCAGATTAGTGAAAAAGACCTCTCGGTGTCTTCTAACACACTGAAGTTATATTGTTCTTAAGAGCACGACCTTTAGTCTAGGCAGCGCAGACAGACTAATTCCCCTGAAGCTCAACATACTTTTTAAAAAATTGTTTGGCAAAATAAGAGAAAAGAAAAACAATTTACTACCTGTGCTAGAAAGGTGAGAGAGGAAAACTTATCGCAGGAGCTTGCAAGACACTGAGGACTAGGAACAGGTTGTCACTTGAAATGGATGTCGTCTGCCGATGAGACCATGCAGTGTGATCTCTGCTACCTTTATTAAATAGGTCATTTCCAGAGCTTTGACATAGAGGCTCTTTTGTAAAACTACCACAAAATGAGCCCCAAATTTTTTCCGAGTAAAATTTGAATACCTTCAGGGTTTTCTGAAACTTAACCACAAAAGGGTCCGATTCACTGAACTTTCTTCTCATAGCCACAGAATGGGAGAGGAACCTTAAAACTCCCACACAAGCACAAAATACAACCGTCCCCACCAAGGACGTGATTTATTGTTTGTCATGTAGAAATGAATGTTGTTAAGAGTACGCGCTACTTAAGAACCTGATTGACATAAGTGTCCACAGAATGGTAGAGGAACCTTAATAAAAGTTCCATAAAGTTGCCCAAACTCTCCCACACAAAGTTACACCTGCTCTGAAGAAGGTGTAAGTGGTATGGCTGTGTGCATGTGCACGTGTGTGTGTGCATGCTCACATATTTTACAAAAAGGCACATATATATTGCAACTCTTGCCATATCACCCAGGCTACATTCCCAGAAGTACCTACTCACAACACGTTTATAAATTTGTGCCATCTTAGTGCGTGTACTGTCTATTGAGATACAGAATTTTAGAAGATTAAGTTTCTGTGGGGCCGATACTCAGCCTACCGGAGGTAGATGGGCTACCTCCAACGGTCAGCACTGAGCTCAGATATTCAATGCCAGGCCATTTCCAGTGACCGACATTGTATTTGGCCAGTTTAAACATAAATGGCTAACACTGAATATTGACTTGGCCATTTAAGTCTCACAGAATATCCTCTCCCAGCCTGCTCAACATGGTTTAACCAGGTAGAAGCCTCTCCTGCCCAGGTAAACTCTTTTCAATATCTGGCCCAGTATGTTTTGTTAATATCTCAACATAATGGCTAAGTGTGAGTCCTATAGAACTCTGTGTGTTTTGACAGATCTGAAGCTACTTTCTTCCACATACAGCCTTTGAACATAAATCAAATATGTCATGGATAAAGAGTACTATTTTAATCCCACAGACACTGGAAAAGGTGGTTTGCTCATGATTATTCACGCACATAACTTCACAGGGAGGATTGTGTTTCAGTAGAAGACCTCTAGATAGAACATGGGTTTGGTATAATCATTGAAACGTCTCTCTTTTTTTCACTGCAGATAAAAGTGGGTGACCGTTTGATCAAGACTGAACAAGGCCTTCTTCTTCGCAGTCTGCATAGAAAAGATTCAGGGATTTATTATTGTCATGCCGTAGAGCACGGTTTCATGCAAACTCTACTGAAAGTAACCTTGGAAGTTATTGACACCGAGCACCTGGAAGAGCTTCTTCACAAAGAGGAGGTTGGGGAGAACTCCAAGGTCAAAGAGCCTTCCAATGCAATGACACCTAATCAGAAGGTCTGGTATAGAGACTTCATGCAGCTGATAAACCACCCCAACCTCAACACGATGGATGAATTCTGTGAGCAGGTTTGGAAAAGGGACCGCAAGCAACGCCGGCAGAAACCTGCCAATGCCCAGGGCAATTCTAATAAATGGAAGCACCTACAAGAAAATAAGAAAGGTAGGAACAGGAGGACCCATGAATTTGAGAGGGCACCAAGAAGTGTCTGATCTGCATTACCTCTACAGACCTCAGACAAGTAGAAACTTGTATAGACAATTAACTGGAAAAATAATGCAATATTCATTAACTTTTTTCTTGGCATTATGTGGATGTTTACAAATGTGGGAAAGCTCAAAAATTACCAATGGGGTTCAAACAAAGAAACTTTTCCAACAGGGGAAAATAAAATCAGAGGATAACAAATTGACCTTGATTTGGCCTCGCAATCCAACTTGATCTGGAAAGATGTGGTCAAATAGGACCATTGTTTTCATCTTGGGCAAAAGAAGAAAGGATGCTTTCCTCCTCGTCTTTCAACACCACTTTTTCTTGAACAAAAACTACATGTGTTTGCAAAACTGATGAATTCCGTAGCACATGGTTGGATACATGAATATACAGTATTTTGTATAGCGAACTCTGTTTATAAGTGCTGGAGGGGTGGAACGGTCTGTGGAAATACAGCAAAGAAAGAGACGATAAGGACGTCCACTGTAGAGTACGTGGGCCAACTACTGATCTCCTTTCCCCGCTTCCATCTAAAGATGTATTTTGTTAAAATCTAATTTAAATGTACCATGATAAATATGCAGTAAAAATTAGCTCTTTTCTTTTCCAAGCATATTGTAGCATAGGTCGGGCTTCATTAATATTGATTTCCTTTTTTTTTTTAACTATTGACTAATATCTGCAATCACATACTGGTTTCTTTCATTTGGTCATTGGTTGCGGTCACGCAACGGATGTACTTTCAGTGGTGCAACACAGGAAGAGTTTGCAAGGAATTGTTGTGAAAAGTGCACATTTCTTAATATTTGAAAGATATGTTATAGGAACCAATGCGAGGTATGCTAGAGGAAGCCGCAGAGGAAAATGCTCTTTTCATGTCTGTTTTTACCTATTTCTATGACCAACTTTTCCTGGTCTTTATCAAGCAATCCTACGGAGTTAGTCAATGATCTTTCTCTCTCTCTTTTTTTTTTTTTTGTTTGTTTAATTTCAATATGACTTTTTCTGGTACAGATTAATTTAAACCCTAAAGTGGATGGTTTAAAAGTTATATTTTCTCTGTATGTCGTTATGCAATTCAATACTGCAATGGAGCATGTCAAGTTTTTACAGTAGGAAAATCCTCAGAGATGAGCATGACTTGGGGGTAAAGATACATTGCCAGTATGTGTCCGTTTGGGGGCCTGATTGAGAATGTTAAAAAGGCACCTGTTTTTATAAAGGCAATGTCGTCCTTGTGCCCTTAAATGTCATTGAGTGAAGTGGGCCAGTCATATGGCTTAAGGACTCACCTTTTTTTTTCTTCCATTCATTAAGAAAAACAGTGCTTTATAATTTAATGATGCTGTTGGGGGTTTTCATCTGGCTCCATATTCCCTGCATGGGTTTTTTTCAGCTTTGATTCTGCTCCGTTGCATGTTCAAAATAGCAAGACCTCCGCTCCATAGGCTAAAACGAAGGCTGGATCAACCTAACCCAACAACACTGATGAGTATATAGGGATGGGCTGTCATTGCATATCATTAACAAACAAAAGTGAACAGAAAAAAAATTGACATTTATTTTTCATGTGCCAATCATATTTACAAAAATAGTGCACACTTTTTCCAAAAGATTGTGCCTGCTTTATAAATGCACGTGTGAATCACTGCTTCTGTAATTACAACATAGCCAAGAGAATCAGAATAATGTCACATGCATGTGCCTGCATGTATAAATTGAACATTCCCATAAAACATGGGAAATGACATGAAAGAAAAATGTTCTGGCTGTCCATCCCTAATAATCAGTCTGTATAGGTGCTGGGTTAATATTTAAATACACTTGTCCATAAACAAAGCTAACTATATGAAAATACGGTTTGAAAGTTTAGGCTGGGCTGAAATTTGGTCATGAATGATCATGTGGGAAGAAAAAGCAATATTTCCCCAACTCAGTGACAGGACCTTGTGAAGTCCTGGTTTCAGTTTAGATGAAGTATGAAGGTTTTAAGGCTCAAGAAAACACGTTTCCCTTTAAAAATCACAGGTCATATATATACTTTTCTGGCAGTAAAGTTGTGTATTCTATGTTAAATGTGAGTTTAAAATGGGTTCCACAAGAAAGTCTCCTGCTTCCTGCCAGTTGTGTTCAAAAAGTGTCTTTTCAATAGTTTACCATCAATAAAGAGTTTTGGAACAGGATATAGGGGATCTTTTACTAAAGCTTAGCTTGAGTTATCTACAGCGGGGCCCATTTTATTCCTATGGGCCCTGTTGTGGATAACACGAGCTAAGCTTTAGTAAAAGTTTGTGTTAAGCAGGCTGGCATTTTGGCTTGTGAGATTTCTCTGTCAGTTTTGATGAGATATATATCTGTGTGCTGAAGACAGGCCGTCAGTGAAATGTCATTTTTTTTCTCTTCCCCATGGCAACCTGTTCTTGGGAGGAGAGAGAAAAAAGAGTCCTGTCAGGAGAGTAGGCCTCAGATACCAGAGGAGTGGAAATGCATAGAAGTGTTTGTTGTAGTTTTCCTGGAGGAAAGGGATGGAAATCCCTTTTACCTCAGATGGAGGTTCCAAGCATCATCCATAGGGAGCCAAAAAAAAAGTGCTATTACTACTATAAATCACTTCTATAGTGCTACCAGTCGTAAGCAGCGCTTTACAATTGAACATGAAGAAGACAGTTATAAATGGCACTCAGATTTGGGTGTAGGTTGTAGAACAAGTGCCGAGATCTGAGGATTTATACTAGCTGAACCCTGGTGTAAATCGTGCACCTAAATTAGGTGCGAATCCCTTGAATTTGAGAAATCTTAGAAACATCCCTGACCCACCCATTCCACTCCCATGGGTCATGCTCCCTCTTCGAATTCGCATGGAAAGATTTACACCCACATCTTTACAGAACAGCAACTACAAAGATGCACGTGCAAATTCCAATTATTAATTGATTTAGTGCCCAATTATCTGGCTAATTGGCTCGTTAAGCAATTAAATCATATGCATAATCTGGGCACGTGCCCAAAATTTAAGCATGCCATTTTAAGTGCTATATATAGAATTAGGGTGATAATTGACCAACAGCGATAGCCCTGTGGGCTCCTGCCAGCTCAGGTCCTGAACCCCGGGACACTCCTGAGGGGGCATTACATATGTGTAAGGTATGTGCAGGGCAAGAGAGATGAATTTTGGTTGCTGTGAGGCAGAAATATTTTTTATACTAATTAGCATTTCTTAACTAGCTCAAAATAAAAATGTTGGAACCAGAATGCAGGTCTTGCATCTTAAATTAGTTTGGAAGGATTGCTATGTGGGCGTCAGAGGGTTTCTTGAGCTCTTCCAACACAAGGGATTGTACTTGTTAGGCTTTGCTGTTCTGTAGGACATGTGACCTAAGGGCTTTATTTATAACCCCCCCCCCCCCCCCCCTAAATATACAGCCTGTGAAAGTCATTGTCTATGAAAATACTGGGTGTCACAGGATTTTTATGCTCTGATATTCAGGGCTGATATCAAAATACGGGCCAGACTGAAAATCTGGGTTTAACTTGGCTGCCGCCTACTTATCAGGATAATGACGATATTTGGACTGGTACCCAGGCAGGAGCCGGATAAAGTTTGGGAAGCCTTTGATCTGGGCAGTTACCTGGTTAATGGACTAAATACTGCTATTATGCAGGTAAATGTCAGTTCTGCTCTGGCTCCATTCCCGGTCTGGTCTGGCAGTGCCTGGATAGTGCTAAGGCAGATTTTCAGCACCATTATCCAGTTCAGCAGCACTTTTCCAGGTCATAACCATTCCTACTCTGTCCCTCTGAATATCGACCCCTAAGTATTTTTTTCTCAGGAACACAGAACTTAAACTGGTAACCTGTTAACGCCTCACGTCTCCATCCTCAAACATCGTGAGGTTTGGGGGGAGTTAATGCTGGGGGTGGGGGGTTAACACTCCTTTCTTGATCTGAAAATGGTTTTGCAGCTTTAGGGGAACTCAGTTCAAGTCACAGGAACATGTAAATATTATTTTGAAATGACTGTTACATGCTTAGGAATGTGTATTTGGTTCTGGAAATTTTATATGCACAAAGAATGTACACTAAATCAACTGTATATGCATAAAACCATAGGATTAATGTACATAAAGTCAATTTATGTACATTAAAATGTTTTTACATACTTTAATCACATTTTGCATGTATTAAATTTGCTGAGGTTTATGAAAAATCAGTGTAATATAAGGGACTTTTAAGTAAATATTGTAAATGAATAAATCAAATTTAGTTCTGAAAAACGATCAGTGAAAATATGATCTGAGAATGAATCAATCATTTTTTTTTCAATGCACTTTTCCTACACAATAGACAGTTCCATGGCATCACTGGATCAATCATGCAATGCCCCCCTTTTAACAGGAGCAGAGGCCTGACCGTGTTTCAGATCACCTCACCTCCACCACCAGTTCCTGGTAGATCAGTGACTTGTCACAGAGGCTCCCTTCATCTTTCTTGGCTGTCGGCTGCTGCTTCCAGCACTGCAGCTCCTAATATGAAGGTCTCAGCTCGGGGAAAAAGCATAGCTTTACCCTCTAATTCACTACACTGAAAGTGCTTGGAATCCACGTTACATGAACCGAGAATCACTAGCAGAAGATCTCACAAGTGGAACTTAAATGTGAATTCTACCAAATTCCACATCCATCTCTCTCATTTCCGTTGTAATAGGTGACCCCTCTAGGTGAGAGGCAAATGTACCTCACAGGCTTAGAATTACGCACCAAAGGTAGTGCTTTTTTTTTTTAATAATGTGTTAGTATCTCTGCATTCAGGGCTGGTGCAACAGTGTTGAATCTTCAGCCTTAGGCCCCCCCTTTCCCCAGATTAAATCTCAGGCCTCTAGCAAGTCTTTCTCCCTCCCCCCCCCCCCCCAAAGATTTTGATAATTAAACTGAACCATCATGACCATCCCATAACAATCCTATAAAAACACATAATTTGACATCATACCAATGGTTCTTTCCAAGTGTCATTTACCAAGGTCAATACACTATTTGAAAATTTGCCTGCAAGAAAGGGGGGGGGGGGTCAAAGTACTGCTGATGGTTCTTCGAGGTTGTGTGATAGGATCCATTGGTTTGCTTTGTCTGTGGCTAGACCTTTGCTTCCCCTCTCCCCCACCCCCAGAAGCTGCTACCTTACGCAACTAGGATGTCTTGCCTGCATCCACTCGCCCGCAACAACGTTGTAATTTTAAAAGTCCATTATTCAACCCGATTACACCAAGTCACTTACTAAACATACATAAAAAGTGAGGGATCCCTTGTTACAGCCTATCTTGCCCTCTTATTTTGACTCGCCTTCTTTTAACCTTTGCTTGGACTACTGCAATGTTCCAGAGGAAAAAAATAGCCTGAGACAATGTTCATCTTGGCAGAGCAGCATTACACACCTTCAAGGTCCAAAGCAAAGTCACTGTGTAGAAATCAAGAGAAAAAATGCATGTGAATGAGCATCCGTTGGTCCTTTTAAGCATTATTTAGCATATATCAGTGGAATGTGTTCAGTTTTGCTACTTAGACATTAGCCGAAAAAGCTGTAAATACTTCTGAGTAGATGAGACAGAGCATGCAGGGCTGCGTTGTGTTGGTACTCCACTGCCTTGAGCTCTCGGTTATGCTACGACTCTATTCTTTGCCCTCTCCTACGGAAAGTGTTTCCATGTCCATCAGCAAACCAAAAAGCCCAATAGCTCCTTTTCCCTACTTATCTGAGGGAACTTGTGGAAATAAAGGTTAGGCTCACTCCTTCTTTATTCAAGAGGAAAAGTAAAAACTGGAGAGGAGATGTAACAAAGACGGCTGGTGTAAATTATTTCTTTTGGCATGTATTCAGTTGTTAAATAAACATTTCTTCCAAATACTTGACTGTGGCCGTTCTTGCTGTTTCTCTTAGAAGGGCTGCATCCAAAGTTGAAGGTTGGGAGGAGGTCAGGGGTCAGTTCCAATACCACAAGGATGGTGTAAACTGTTCCAGCAAAAATATGAGTTTCAAAAGAAAAAAAAAAGGAAACTAGAGTTTTCCCCTTTGTGAATTATTTGCATGTTGTAGTCATAGGTATAAATTTATATGTAGAGTTTTCATTTCAAAAATGTAAGTTGAATTTATAAACTCACATTTAACAAATCAGGAATGTATAACAAGGTTGAATTTCTATTCCAATCTTTAGATGAGATAGACTTAGATTTATATGTTTATTAAAAGATCTGCTATACCACTTAGCTAATAAAATAGAACACAGTAGTTTTACAATCGTATTAAAATTAGAAAAGAATGCTGAAAATATGATAGAAAAGAGTCCTATCGTACCTCTCTCTATCTCTATGATTCTGAGCAGCTGCAGGAAACTCATTCATGCCGAGGTGGAGACGTTTTGCTTCAGCCTCGATTTCCTTGTTCCAGGTGTTTCTTGGACCACTTTTACAACTTTCCAGCCAGCTGGCAGATGACATTGGAGTAACTGTCTTGGTAGCCAAAATACTTCTATTCTGAAGATATGGGCAAGCTCGTGGAGTCAGGGTTGTCTTTTCGTCCACAGTAAGACTGTCTTTTGCATTGAGATGCCAAGAATCATGTGTAATCAAGTTCAAAGAACCTGTATCTTCTAGTGTGGGGATTAAGCATTTTATCTGGAACCCTTCCAGCTTGTCCACATCAGCTTGCAATGTCCATATTTCGAATAATCAGAGGAGGACAGCACGTTTCTGTCATTCAAAATGGAATAACAGACCTAAGCTAAATTTTATTTATTAGGATTTATTTACCACCTTTTTGAAGGAATTCCCTCAAGGTGGTGGTGTACAGTAAGAACAAATCAAACATAAGCAATAAACAATTACAGCAGTAAAAATATTCAAATAACAATACAAAGTATAGCATAGTATACTATTTACAATGTAAACACAATATGTAATAAAACATTTTAATAGAAAGCGTAGGGTATAAGCAAAGATGGAACCTACAGATAGGTGAGTAAGAGGAGTTATTTAATCATCTCTCTGATCTCATGTGCAACTTTCTTTAAATTAGTCCCCTTATTTTCTGTTACATCAGCTATGGTAAGAGTAGATAACACAAGACTATCTGTAGTTCAGGAAGGACATATTTAAGCGGAGCCTTTCAGGCAGTGCATTCCAGAGTGTGGGGGCTACTCCAGAGAAGGTTCGCTTGTGGATATCACATCATGTAATGTCTTTTGGAGAGGGTGTGGTTAGGGTTACCCCTTGTGGGGGGGAGGGGGGGACTTTAGTGTCCATGAAGGTGTATAGAGGGTCATCCTGTTCTTCAAGTACTCAGGGCCATTTCCTTTAAGGGTCTTGAAGATCAGACAGTTTTAAATTTAACCCTCCATTATACTGGTAGGCCAATGAATGGATAATATCAGCACATTGAACCTGTTATACATATACTCAATACCAATTACTGTATACCACGTATAGCAGTGTGAATTTGCATATTATGTTAAATTAATCTATTGATTAGTTTTTAAATTAAGCCATTTCAGCTGCAGCACTGAAAACGACCCCATCTCACTGAATCTTTCCTTTGGGAATTTGCCTTTTCACGTCATGTATCCTTAAGGTGTTGAATGCCTTGACAAATATTTGCACTGCATTTAATGGACTGTTTTATTCTACTACTACTACTTATCACTTCTATAGCGCTACCAGGCATACGCAGCGCTGTACACCAAATATGAAAAGACAGTCCCTGCTCAAAGAGCTCACAATCTAAATAGGACAGGCACACAGACAGAACAACTAAGAGGTAAGGGAATTAAAGAGGTGGGGATAAAAGGGTACAGGGCAAGTGAGTAGTGGTTAGGAGTCAAAAAACAGCGTTAAGAGGTGGGCTTTTAGCCTGGATTTGAAAACGGCTAAAGACGGAGCTAGACGTACAGGCTCGGGAAGTCTATTCCAGGCGTGAGGTGCAGCGAGATAAAAGGAGCGGAGTCTGGAATTAGCAGTAGAGGAGAAGGGAGCAGACAATAGAGATTTATCCACAGAACGGAGTACCCTGTATTCTGCAACTTTTATAACATTTTCTACCATTCCAAAGACATATCAACTAGTCAAACAGTTATAATTCATTGCAATGGCTAGAGCTGATTACATAGTAGACAGTGGCTTAAAAAGGATCAGATTGCCCTGTTTTTCTAGTATTTTTCTAACGCAGAATAAGTAGTGATCTTATAATGGCAGAGACATTTAAAGAGGTCTGTTTATTAAAATACGGTATTTACCAATTGGAGTCCAGAAGAGACAATGGAAGCCACAGTGGATATTGTGCGTTAAGGTAACACCACTCCAAATTTGGTGCTAAATCTAGTATTAATTTTTTTTTTTTTCATGTTGGTGTAGCATATATTCAATTTGTATATTACGTGTAACTGGTAGCATGAAATCCATTTGGCAATACTAAATTAGAGCCAGCTGTGTGGTCCAGAGCTTACTGTTACCTATACAGTCTAAAGCTGAGTTAGTTTTTTAACGATGATTTTTTTTTTCAAATATGAACAATGCTTGTCTAGGTTTTACAGCCACCCTTCCAGTTGGCCATGTCTACGCAGGTTTGTACTGTAGCAAATATTTTTACATCCCCTTAATGAACGCTACTTTTATTATAGCCACAAAATGAAAAGCTTGCTTTGAAGAATTGTGATATATTGTTACAGTCACTCCTTCGTGTCAAAACAGCAGATCCTGCTGGTCCTCTAATGGGTTCAGCAAGTCCGTTTGGAAATAAAAGACCCTCAGAACAAACAGTGTCCTCTTTGTCTCTCTCCCAGTATTCTTGACAATCTTTCCTTTGTTTGTTATCAGATGTGAGAGGATGCAAGACCATGACCCGCTGAGGATTCTCTTGAGCAAATATTTAGAAATACATGTTCATCTTTCTCTCTCTCTCTCTCCCTCCCCTCCTCATTTACTTTTAAAGAAAACTTGGATGATGTTTTAAATAGGGTGCTAGGGATTTTCTAGGATTTAACATGAGAGCACTCAAAGATACCATAAAAATCTTTTTCTTGTGGTCAAGTCTGAAGAAAGGACCTACAGTACGGTGTTCAGATCTCCTAGAACCTTGGTGATTAGTATAGAGGTTTATCATATAAATACATTTTCTATAATAGCATCTGGGAATAACTCTTATGTTGTTCCAATATTCAAGATTCAACAGATCTTGAGACTGACCCAGCATGGTACATCTGACACTATAACAACCTGTACAGGATATAGAAACCTAGGAGAAATCCAATTCTCTCTGTATGATCCAACTGGGAATTTTCTAAGGTAGAGCCCAGGATGTGACAACTGGAAGATTAGGAGATATGTTTGAGATGCTTAAGAGGGAAAGTTATCAATAGGGGCTTCCATTAAGATGTTTATAGTAACATAGTAGATGACGGCTGAAAAAGACCCGCACAGTCCATCCAGTCTGCCCAACAAAATAAACTCATGTGTATACCTTACCTTGATTTGTACCTGTCTTTTTCAGGGCACAGTCCGTATAAGTCTGGTCAGCACCATCCCCTCCTCCCAACCACCAGCCCCGCCTCCCACCACCAGCTCTGGCACAGACCGTATAAGTCTGCCCACCATTATCTTCGCCTCCCCACCACCAACCCCTCTTCCTCCCACCGGCTCCACCACCCAATTTTGGCTAAGTTTCTGAGGATCCATTTCTTCTGCACAGGATTCCTTTATGTATATCCCACGCATGTTTGAATTCCGTTACCATTTTCTTCTCCACCACCTCCCGCGGGAGGGCATTCCAATTATCCACTACTCTCTCCGTGAAAAAATAATTCCTGACATTTTTCTTGAGTCTGACCTCCTTCAATTTCATTTTATGTCCTCTCGTTCTACCGCCTTCCCATCTCCGGAAAAGATTTGTTTGCGGATTAATACCTTTCAAATATTTGAACGTCTGTATCATATCACCCCGTTCCTCCTTTCCTCCAGGGTATACATGTTCAGGTCAGCAAGTCTCTCCTCATACGTCTTGTAACGCAAATGTTTATTTTTATTTTATGTTTATGTTTATTGTACTCTTAAGACCTGTTATTAGTAACTAGGTCTCATTGCATAAAATGGAACATATGTTAAAATAGAACAAATTAGTGTCTTAAAGGAAGTCCACATTGATAACTACACCCCTAAGTGATTGTGGAAAACTTATTTAGTTATGGAAGTCTTATTTATTACTCTGATTTATCTGCTGAGTTTTAGGAGTTTATGGATACATCTTGGAAACTAAGGGGCTCATTTTCAAATTACAAAGTTATGTAGTAACCTATGAAACGTTGTAAGTCTAAGTAAGTCTGTGGCTTTGAAAATATGCCTCCACATATCTCAAACATGCCACCATTTTAATATTTGTATCTGGAAGACTCATTGAACTAATAAGAATTAACTAGATATCTGAGAGAGGAGTGAGAAGCTTGGTTTAATTTTAGTCCTATAATGATGTATATGTATGGTAGGAAACAGTTGGGGGAACTTAAGAGAGGGAAAGGGGGAAGAAGAGTCAGGTAATGTCCGTTGCAGTCTTTGGTTATGTTGTGTCGCAAGTGACCAGTATTTTTATGTTGGGTCGGTGGGGTATGCTCTTCTGAACAGATCTGTCTTTAGTGCTTTCCAAAAATGTAGGTGGTCGAGTGTAGTTTTTACTGCTTTTGGCAATGCGTTCCATAGTTGTGCGCTTAGGTAGGAAAAGGTGGTTGCATAAGTGGATTTGTATTTGAGTCCCTTGCCGCTTGGGTAGTGGAGGTTTAGATATGATCATGCAGATTTTGTGGAATTTCTGGTTGGCAGGTCGATGAGGTCTGTCATGTAGCCTCGCCGTAAATAATTTTGTGAACAGTCGTGCAGATTTTGAAACTGATTCGTTGTTTGATTGGTAGCCAGTGCAATCTTTCTCTGAGTGGTTTGGCGCTGTCAAAACGTGTTTTTCCAAATATAAGCCTGGCTGCTGTATTTAGGCACCCCAATGCCATCTCTTAGTACCACTTAACAAAATCTTGGCACCCAGATGCTCTTATATATGTCAGCATTGCCATACCTAAACTAAGTCAACGGCAGTTGTTACTATGGGTACCCAATTGTGCCTTGAAGTGAACGTAACTTATAGTGATGCACATAACTAAGACATGCCCATGATCCACCAAGTGTGCCCCCCAAACACTAAGGGGCTGATATTGAGATCACGGGACTGAATCTGGCTAACTCCCGTGGTTGGCGGTGAACCTAGATATTCAATGCCAGGGCCATATCCAGCGACCAACATTGAATTCCCAGGGTTTTCTTGGCTGCTAAAAACATAGCCAGTTCAGTCGATAGTCATTGGCTTACCTGCTAAGTTATAGCAGCCAAAGATAGACCTGCTATTTACGTGGGTCTATCTGGCCACTAAACTCAACTGACTATCTCGGCTGAGTATTATTGCTTAGTGGCTAGTCTGGTCACTGGCTATGTTATGTGACGTGGCCAGTTAGCACCAATTATCATTGACTGACCGGCTATCTCATGCTGAATATTAGCGTTTTGCTGGCTTAAGGGTATTTAACTGGTTAGGAGCCATCCCTGGCTGGTTAAATAGTTTTAAATATTGGCCAGTAAATGATTTTGCCACATATGTTATAGAATAGTAATTAACAGTTATGCATATAAAGACCAATACGTGGCACCAATCCCATATGTATGCATTATTATTCCATAACTTCTGCACTCAATTGGTGCCTAACATTAGGTGCCATTTTTAAAATAATTGCCCTTAACGTTTGTACCTGAGGCAATGAAGGATTACGTGACTTGGCCAAGAGCACAAGGTCCATCAGGAAGATTTGAGCCCTAACTTCCCTGGTTCTGAGCCCCCTGTTCTATCCACTAAGTTATTCTTAAATGAATATTGTTCCTCCAAATATGAAGCTTTGCATTTATTATGCCTATAGATACTTTTCCAACTTCTAAAATAAGAGGGAACCAAAACGGATGAGGACTTGTAATAGGTTGTAAAGACATAAATCTTTCCTGCAGGCACATCTAGGCAGCTGGGTTTTCGGTATTAATGAATATAAATGAGATAAATTTGCATAAAGAAGAGACCCATTATCCCCTGGATTTCATAAAGGGCGCTCAAGTTTGTACGTGCAACTAAATTAATATCAATACCTGAGCACTAACAATCAGTTATTGATGTTAATTGACACCAATTTGGATATGCACTTGCGTCTTGCTATGCACTATCTTATAAAACTGCGCACCCAAGTCCCATAGTGTGTAACTCATAAGGGAGCACAGCCATGGGAGGGGCATTCTGGAAATTTGCACACAGTTATAGAATACTGCGGGTGCAAACTCAAAGCAGATGCCAGGAATTACATCTGCTTTCAGCAGGCATAAGTCTTGGTGCCCACATATGGGAGCAGGAATCGGCACTAGGCATTATTCTATAAAGGGCACTTACCCCAGAGGAGCATCCTTTAGAGAATAACACTGTCTGCCAATTTTTTCCCAGCACCCAAATATGGTCACCATTTACCGAATCAGGTCACACGTGTAAATCTCTCTAATGCAGATTCATTGTGATGATCCTGAAAATCAGACTGGCAACATGTGCCTCCAGGAGAGGGTTGAGAAGCACTGACTTAAACAGTAAAATCTTCACTTTAAATCTAGAGGATTTGCAACCCAGATTTTAAATGTATTAAGAGCCCTTCCAAATTGACACTCAAGGCAAGTTACATTCAAGTACTGTAAGAATTTACAATAAGGTTATACCCAAGGGAGGGGTATCACACTCTAGTCCTGAGGGCCACAAAGTGCCCTGGTTTCCCAGATATTCCTAACAAATATGAAAGAGATAGAGAAGGATGCCTACTGACTCCACTATATGCAGATCTCTCTCTTGCATATTCATTGGACATATCCTGAAAACTTGACTGGTTGATGGCCCTCAAGTCCTGGAGTTTGACATTCTTACCCAAGGCAATGGAGGATTAAGTGATTTGCCCAAGGTTATAAGACGCATTGGTGAAGAAAAAAAGATGTGAACCTAGGGTTCCCTGGCTCCCAGACTGCAGCTTTACCTTTATCTTGTACAGTGTGTTTTTACTAGTAAAAAAGGTGCCGGTACTCAAATGCTAAGGCCACCCTTCAGGGGTGAGGTGATCACTGATGGACCCACCTCACAATAGCCAGGCCCCATGCAACCAGTCACAGAATCTATGACAAGGCAGAATTGTTGTGTAGAGCCTGAGCTCTTTCATTAAAACTTGGGGTCCATGGGTCAATTTTAGCAGACAGTGGAAAAGGTGCCGGTACTCAGTACCCCCTCAAAAAAAGCCCTGATCTTGTAACACAAAATATATGCTATACGATGACACTGAAAGTGAGCTTTGTGTATTTGTAAGTCTCAAGCTTTCTTTCATTCCCATTGTCTGTCTGGAAGCAGATGATCCGTATTAACAGGCAAAGTCATGGGATATCTGTTTGGGGTAATCTTTCAAGTCACAAAGACCTGAGTCCCACACTGTGTCTATGGGAAAAAAGCTTCATGAATCAGGCCCATAATGCTATACTTGTTCCATCGACCCCTAGTAGTAACTATAAATAATGATGCTGAATAAGTGAACAGGAACAAGACTTTGACTTTTTTTGTTTGTCTTCATCTGCATATACTGCTACGATTCCACCCCTTTTAAATCAGGATGAGCATCCCATGCATCAAAGGATGAACAGAGCAACAAAACATGGCGTTTGTATACTAATGGGCGAATGCACAAGAACTATGAAGTCTTCAGTCAACAAAGACCTTGTCCTCCGTTGTTGCTATGTCTCCATCTTTGTCAACGGTTTGCTGGGGGATAGGGATGTACATAGCTTATAGTCATGCAAAAATATTCAGACATGTGAAGAAGAAAAAAAAAAGAAAGGATGTTCAGTTGTGAACCAGTCCTAGCAGTGTGGGCATCTAGAGAGGCTTTCAGCTCATTAACTACTCCAGGCTGTGGTTTCACACAGCCTCTGGCCTAGGACCCATTTTGTATTTTGTTTTACAGTGTAAGACTTCAGCTTTCATTTTGCCCAACAGCACATAAAAAGTTGTGGAAGCCAGAACTTTAATTGAATTAGCACCCCCATGACCTGAAATAAACAGGCCACACTCACTGTAAGCCTCTACTGTAGCTCCTGCAAAACCAGCAGAGTTCAGCTCTCATGGAAACCCCGCAGTGAGATTCTAACTCAGACCCAGAGTTACCCAGAAGAAAAACTACCTTGTCCATGTCCAATGGTACATTGGGATGATGTAGCCTGACCGGATGTTGAAACATGGGGAACTACCTGGTACGGCACATAACCCTGCAGGGACGGAGGGGGTTATGGGGGACCAGAGGCTTTCTGTTTAGAAACTCCACCAACACTGCACATTCGTATAAGCGGAATGTAGTTTGAATGCTGGAAAGGCTGCAGGACCTGCATAAACGTAGTAAAGTTTCAGAGAGGTCAATTCAGAAACATGAATCTGAAAGTCAGGACTGTAATCTCTGCGAAAATCAGCCTGTGTTTAAAATATGCAAATGAGCTCCTGGAAACTCATATTGTAAGTGATAAATATGGGTAATTTGAAGGTCCTCCAAATTAATTTTCAGAGAGTTACTGCCTGGGTAGGTAGGAGCTTTGAAAATGTCATTGTCAAGGTTCAGAGTCTGCTGGGAGCAGAGTCGTGCAGGGGTTTGAAAATAAAATCCTCATTTGTACTTTTCCTCAACAGACCTGCCCCATTTGTTATGATTTAACAGCTTGAACAGGGAGTTTTCAGCCCCAGGGATTTACCTGGCTAACCCTCTCCTTATCATATATATGAAGGTCGTCCCCTTATATATTATATCCAACTATCTAGGGCAATTAGGAGATCATAATAACTCAATTGACGTATATATCAAAACACATTGTTTGTGTATAGAGGGGAAGGCCTCAAGAAGCCCCGGCTATATATTTCTATAGCTCATGGAGGCTGGGCTGCTTCATCATTGGCCCAAACCTCTGGACTGTAATTTTTTCTTTCTTTTTTATATATTGTTTCACCAGAACTGCACCGAATAATCAGTCTTTCTTTTGTATATGTATTTTCACCAGAACTGCACAAAATATTCAGTAAACTCTTAGATTTTTAAAGCTACTTAGCTTTTTTAGGATCGTGTCCTTCATATGGCGAATCTTTCTCAACGGCCAACTTCTTTGAAAATCGTGTTTATTTAATTTTATATAATAAAGAAATATAGGCCGGCCAATATTCATAGCAAGTTACATGCTCACAAGTTGCTGGACTATTATAACTGTCAATATTTAAGTTCAAATATATTGCATGGGTCCCTATATGTGACCAAGTGATGGGGGGGTATGTTTTGCAGGGGTTCCCCGACTGTACAGCCTTTCCTGAATGTTAAATGTTAGCGTGACAGCAAGCTATTTAGCATATGATAGGGATTTGCACAGGGAAAAATTGGGGGTTCGTTTTCAGTCCATTTAGCCTTTTCCCTACTTCTCAAATATATATATATTTCAGGTTATTTCACCCATTCCTTTAAAAACAATGTGCATTAAAACTTTTGAATGTGCACAAATTGACTTAAAGCATATTAATTCATAGGTTAACAGGATTTAAATTAATTTAGTGCACACTGTAGTCTGACAAACTGAATACAGTCACTAGTGCATATCCCTAGTATGTGTCAGCTAAAGCTAATTAGCATCTCATTCATATTTTACATACAAGTACATGATCATTTTAGCATATGTATACTAGCAAAAGAAAAAAAAACATCAAGGCCTTCAGAATTGTGTTGGCATCTTTATTAGGGGACCCGATGGGGCCCGTGTTTCGGCAAATTGCCTATATCAGGGGTCTGTGTAATATTCCTTTTACTCCTGATGCAGGGTGATGTGCCAAAAAAAACATCTATTTAAAGAAACCGTAAGACAGTCTTCGTGCATACACAATCGAAAATACATAAACAGTATTAGGTATCCTGGGATCCTCACATTACGCACCACCAGTAGCTGCTAACCACGGCACATGCATAACAGAACAACTAAATCAGTGACATGTAGTGACATGGAGAAGATACTGCTTGCCCTGGTAGCATGGAATGTTGCCACTCTTTGGGTTTCTGCCAGGTTCTTGTGAGCTGGATTGGCCACTGTTGGAAACAGGATACTGGGTTAGATGGACCATTGGTCTGACCCAGTATGGCTATTCTTATGTTCAACAGGAGTATTAGGAATATTACACAGACTCCTGACACAGGCAATTTGCTGCAACACGACCAGTGTTGAGTTCCCTAATAAAGATGCCAACCCAATTCTGAAAGCCCTCAGTGCTTTTTTTCTTTTGCTGGTTTGTCTTGTCGTACTTTGGATTCCCTCTCTTTTGGTTGCAGCATATGTACATTGACATATCCTAAGACTAGTTCAGGGTGTGAATGCTGGGGATCACACAAAATGACACAAAAATGCCAGTTATAGTGGGAAAAGTGTGTCGCACTGTGAGCCTTATCTTCAGTAGGTCCTTCTGGCAAACCTCATAGGAAAACAGTGTGCTTCAAAGTGCACAAGTCTCCGGAGAAATGACTTGCCACCATTATTATAGGGCTGTGCCTTTCAGGAACAGAGAAGGATGATCCTCAGTTTTCATCTGTAGTAGGAATCACAAAGTGATCAGAAGGCGATAACACCAGTGTATTTTTTCTAGCAAAAAAGGTGCCTGTACTCAAATGCTAGGCCACCCTTCAAAGGTGGGGTAATCACTGAGGGACCCACCCCACAATAGCCAGGCCCCCTGCAACCAGTCACAGAACCTATGACAAGGCAGAATTGGTGTGTAGAGCCTGAGCTGCAATACGAAGAGCGCGAGCAGCGCTTCTGACGGCATTTTTTCTAAACACAGTCTTTTTAAAGACTACAACGTTATATCTGAAGGATCATTTTGTTTTAGAGTTAGCTGTAAAACTTCAAAAGGCTTGTCGTCACCTTTGCTACGCAGCACTTCACAAAACTCCTGATGCAGGCCTGACGGCCGAAACACGACGTTGTGTCGAGTCTTCAAATTATTAATAAATTGTATTTTATCGAACATCCTCCAGTTTCTGGTATCCTTGGTCGCTCTCCCACTTTTTTTTACATTTCTGTTTTTACCGTGGGGTGTTTGAGTTCTCCGCTTTTCTGGCGGATTTTCCCTCACACGAGCCTGAGCTCTTTCATTAAAATTTGGAGTCCATGGATCAATTTTAGCAGACAATCGAAAAAAGGTGCCGGTACTCAGTACCCCCAAGCACCCCCTCAAGAAAAGCCCGGGATAACACCCAATGAAGACCAGTTCTGTGGTAAATTGAACAGCTTGCATTTCATTCATTGAGTTACTATATATCTGTGAACAGTTTTATCTCCGGTGGATTTCCAGCACTGGGCTATTCCTAGAAGAATAATTTTGGATTGATTTATATGAAAGAATGTGGCTTTTTCAAATGGAGTATCACATCAGAAATGGCAGTGCCTGAGGTACAATACAGCATGCTAATTCAGCATTCATTTCCCTATTTGAGAGAACTTGGGTTGAAACCATTCTTTATGGAATTACATTTGTCAAATGGAATTAAAAATATGTGGTTCACATTGTTTACGCCTTCTGATCACCGTTCAGTTCTCTCTCGATGTATTGCATGCAAGGCAAATACTAAATCATGCAGAATGTTGAATACAGGCTTAAATAAGTCAAGGGCTGTTTAGAATGCTCTTCATTATCATTCAACACTTCCCAGATGCACATCATTACGGAAACATCTATACATGTTTCACTGAATAAACTCTTCAGAAGTCTTGCACATTTAAGAATTCCAGGTTTAATTATGAGACTTTGTAATAAAAACAACTTTTCTGTTTATAAAAGCTTGATGAGTTCTCAGGAACCTCAGGTTGGCAGAAGTTAAGTGGTGGATAGGGTTACCAGTTAATTTCAGCTCTTAGGCAAAAGCCACCTTGAGTCAATCCTTGTTTTCCCCATGGTATATGTAGGTGTGCAGGTCTAATTTCCTTAAGTTAAGCAAGGCTACAGGCTTGTAAGTGTAATGGGAAACACAGGTATTGGCTTGGATCATGCCTCTGAGTCATATGCTAAATGCACCAGATATTCAACCTCTTGTGATGAATGATTGGCAGATTGAAAATTTGGCAAAAGCAACAGATGACCGGTGAGATTTTCAAAAGATTTTACCTTAGTAACTAAGCAGTCACTCAGTTAAAATCAGGCTGAAAATGACATTCTTCCCCCTTGTGGTTTAAAGTAGTCATGTAGTTTTACAATACAGACACCTTTATTTCTGCCACAAAAGGGCAGGTAGAAACAGAGTCCTCAGACAACCTAAAGGTATTTCCAGGAAAGGGCAGGGAAGATGCGGGATACTGGGGGAGGTGGAGGAGGGAATGGAGAGAAGAAGTTGAACACCCGAGGGGGGGGGGAGGGAAGGGGATAGATTAGATACCTAGGAAAGTAGCAGGGAATTGAAAAGGAAATTCTGGATTACAGAGGGGTAGGGGTAGGAAAGTGGGAGATGCTGGACCTAGGGTGAAGGGCTTCGAGCTGCTACACCGGAGCTGAACTGATGGAGAACAGCTATAAAAACAGCAGTAGTGGCAGTATATGTAATAACAGAAGAGGGAAAATACTGGATACCTGGGGGGGGGGGGGGGAGGAGGCAAAAAGAAGGGAAGAAAAGGAAAAATGCTGGACACTTGAGAGTAGGAAAGGGAAGAGAAGTTGGACACCTGAGGGGGAATAGAGAAGGGAATAGGCTGAATGCCTAGGGAAGTAGTAGGAAATGGAAGGGAAGGTACTGGATTATAGAGGAGTAGGGGTAGGGAAGGAGGGGTGACACTAGACATGGGGGTGAAGGGCCTTGAGCAGTTACCCTAGTGGGAAGGGGAAGGGTTGCAGGGTTGAAGGTTCACCTGAGATGTCAGGTAGCCTTGGGCCAGTCCTGCATATTTCATATTGATATCTCAATTGATTAAGAACATAACAATAGCCATATTGGATCAGACCAATGGCCTATCTAGCCCAAAATCCTGCTTCCAACAATGGCCAATCCAGGTCACAAGTACCTGGCAGAAATCCAATTAGTAGCAGCATTCCATGCTACCAGTCTCAGGGCAAGCAGTGGCTTCCCCCATGTCCATATCAATAACACTACTAGTACTAATCATTTCTATAGCACTACCAGATGTGTTCAGCATTGCACACCTTATATTTATTAGGATTTATTTACTGCCTTTTTGAAGGAATTCACTCAAGGCGGTGTACAGTAAGAATAAATCAAACATGAGCAGTAGGCAATTAGAGCAGTAAAAAAATATTCGAACAACAATACAAAGTATGGCATGGTATACTACTTGCAGGTCCCAGGTCACCAGGATTAAAGCCCACGGCACTAACCATTAGGCTACTCATGGACTTTTCCTCTAGGAACTTGTCCAAATCTTTTTAAAAACCTAGATATGCTAACCACTGTCACCACATCCACCGCACACTGAGCAGAATAGTTCGGCATATTGTCTACAATGACATTTAGATCTTTTTCTTCAGTGTTGACTCCTAACGTGGACCCTAGCGTCAGGCAACTATGATTCAGATTATTCTTCCCAATGTGTATCACTTTGTATTAGTCCACATTAAATTACATTTGCCATTTTGATGCCTTGTATTCCCATTTCCTAAGGTCTCCCATGCAATTTTTTCACAGTCTGTATGTGTCATGTGCAAACTTAATCACCTCACTTGTCATTTCGATTTCAAGATAATTTTTAAATACGTGAAATAGCACTGGTTCCAGTACAGACCCCTGAGGCACTCCATTGTTCACCCTCCTCCATTGAGACAAATGGCTATTTAACCCTACCCTCTGTTTTCTGTCCAATAACCAATTCCTAATTCATACCATTACCTTGCCTCCTTTCCCATTACTCTTTAATTTTCTCGGGAGTCTTTCATGAGGTACTTTGATGAAAGCTTTCTAAAAATCTAGATACACTACATCAACTGGCTTACCTTATCCACGTATTTATTCACACTTTCAAAGAAATGAAGCAATTTGGTGCGGCAAGACTTCACAGTTATGTTCTGTTTCACAGGCAATATTGTTCTTTCCCTTCCATTTGGCAGGTTGTCTAATGTCTTGTCTTTGTTTTGCTGTTCCTTTTTGTCTTAGAAGAAGTTGATTTAGTCTTTCTGGTTTTGTAAACGTTATGATGTCATGCTCTATATTAAACAGATTTAGAGATGAAATGCTTTACATAATGAGCCCTGTCCTGTAATTAGTAATGTAAAACCTACAGCTACTTTTTTTCAGATGACCGAATCAGGTTGATGCTGACTCTCATTATGGGGTGGAGGCGAGGTCTAGTGGTTAGAGCCACCAGTGTTTGACATCCAAAGGCGGCCAGTTCAAATCCCACTGCTATGCTTTCTGATCTTGGGCAAGTCACTTAACCCTCCTTTGCCTCAGGTACAAAATTAGATTGTGAGCCCTCCTGGGACAGAGAAATATCCAGAGTACCTGAATGTAACGGCGAAGCCCCAGCGTACATGTCTGATTTAATAGACCTACCACCCAGAAACGCTAAAAGATCATCCCGAACACACCTCAACCTCCACTTCCCCACTTGCAAGGGCCTGAAATACAAGATGCTACACGCGTCAACCTTTTCCCACATGAGCACGCAGGCTTGGAATACATTACCGCGCAACCTAAGAGTGATTAATGAACAAGCTTCCTTCCGTAAACTACTGAAGACTCACCTGTTTGAACAAACTTACGGAAAGAACCAAAACACATAGAGTCCATACTCACTGTTCATCAATGCAACATACATCCACTTCTGATCCCTCATCCCATAATCCATTGTCCCATTGTCTCCTTCCAATGTTTCTATGTTGATTTCCCATTGTTATATTCCTAATGATATTCGAATGTCTCGCACAACTCTGCACAATGTATTCCATAACCAAGTTGTAACAAATGTATTTCTATTATTCATATCTTATTGTAAGCCACACTGAGCCCGCAAAAAGGTGGGAAAATGTGGGATACAAATGCAATAAATAATTAAATAAATAAATAACTCATCTTGAGCTACTACTGAAAAAGGTGTGAGCAAAATCTAAATAAATAAATATGTGGAATGTTGCTACTATTGAAGATTCTACATGGAATGTTGCCACTTTTTGAGATTCTGGAATGTAGCTACTATTTGAGATTCTAGATGGACTGTTGCTATAGTGGAGGAGTGGCCTAGTGGTTAGAGCACCGGTCTTACAATCAAGAGGTGGCTGGTTCAAATCCCACTGCTGCTCCTTGTGATCTTGGGCAAGTCACTTAACCCTCCATTGCCTCAGGTACAAACTTAGATTGTGAGCCCTCCTGTGACAGAGAAATATCCAGAGTACCTGAATATAACTCACCTTGAGCTACTAGTGAAAAGGTGTGAGCAAAATTCAAAGAAATAGATTATCCAAGTGACTGACTCAGAATTTTCCCTGTTCAGTGCCTCCTAGTGCTGAAAGGGGACAGAATTGCGCAGGTGGATTGTTCTGCTGAAGGGTCACCTCATGTTTCATTCTCAGCTCAAACAGAATTACGCTTGGCCAACAAGATGTGTTGTGCAGGAAACAACAAATCATACACAGACTGAACTTTACCTGCAATGTTAAGCCCACTTCAGATGTGAACATCCATATAAATAAGAAATCACCACGTGTCTATACTACTAACGCTACTTATCATTTCTATAGCGCTACTAGACGTATGCAGTCTATGAACCTTGAAAGCATTAACCACACCTGAGATCTTTCTTATATACTAGAAGAATCCATTCTACTAATTTAATCTTCTGTTTTAATAATGTCTAAGCAGAGGGACAGATTCAAATATTTTGAACTGGTGCAATATTGCCATCTGCTGGCTGTTTTTAAAGTAGCATTACCAGCACAGGTTGATATTTTTAAGGTCTGAGGAAGAAGGGCAACCTTCGAAAGCTAATCAAGAAATGTATTAAGTTATGTCCAATAAAAAAGGTATCATCTTATTTTCTTTTCCATGTTTTATTTTGTTTGATTTCTATTGATAACCTTAAGAGTGGACTAACACGGCTACCACACTCCTCTACTTAAGGTCACATTGAAAGGAAAAAAATGTAAAAACTGACATCAATGGAAAACAGATAACTGTTCTTAGAGAGAAGCAATATAAATCATCATTAATTGTTTACCTCAGGGGTGTCATATGTTTAAAGACGCTTGATATCGAATCACAAGAACCAGCAGATGCAGAATCAGGGCAGTAGAACGCCCTTTGGGTTCTGCCTGTGTCCCCGAAGCTCTCTAGCTGCTGAGGCCATGAAGAGCAAAGAGCTGATTTCACAATGGCTCAGCCCAATCTCACTGCCTGTGTGTAAAAACACAATAAATTAGATTGACCATTATGGGAAATAGGATACTGGGCTTGATGGACCTTTGGTAGGAAAGCAGTCCTGATGTTATTATGTTCTTATAAGATAGCCAACCAAAGGAAAGGTTTTATGCTTTAAAAAAAGAACAATAGAGTTTTAAGATGTGATTTCTATTACTTCTCATTAAAAGTGTGTATCTCTCTCTCTCTCTCTCTCTCTCTCTCTCTCTCTCTCTCTCTCTCGTCTTCCCCTCCTCCGATGGTCCTACAAACTTGTGTGTTTTCACTGGCAGTGTTTAAGCCAGGCTACCTCTAGCCAGAGAGAGAGAGAGAGAGAGAGAGAGAGAGAGAGAGAGAGAGAGAAATACACACTTTTAATATATAGAACCCGACATAGGCAGATTTTGCCCGTAGGCTGTTTAATTGGTGAGCAGATTAAATAGAATTCTAAAACAAAACAGAGAACATATATATTAGATAAACAAATGCACAAAACTCATAAGAAATATCTACATATAGATAAATAAATGCATCAATAGGTCAATAAATGCACATAGAAAAAATGACTGGAAACACTGATATAAGCATGATTGAAATCATAAATATATGCATGCCACAAGCTCAACTAAAAAGAAAAAAACTAAACCTCAAGAAACTCTACTACCAGATTCAGTTGTCTTTCCTCCAAGTGTTTTCAATCACTTTAATACCAATCAATTTCTAACCTACTTCACCTGTACTACTCAATTTATTCACGAGCCTCCTGTGATCCACATCCTGTGTATGTTCTACTGGGAAGATAGACTTTGTACCCATGAAGAAAGGTTGATTTTTCTTAGAGAGCTAAATATTACTACTACTACTACTATTTAGCATTTCTATAACGCTACAAGACGTACGCAGCACTGCACAAACATAGAAGAAAGACAGTCCCTGCTCAAAGAGCTTACAATCTAATAGACAAAAAAATAAATAAAGTAAGCAAATCAAATCAATTAATGTGAACGGGAAGGAAGAGAGGAGGGTATGAAGTAACAAGGCCAGCTATCTTCCCACCCCATGTCCTCCCTCCCTCCCTCTCTCTCTCCCCCTCCCCCCATTCCATCTCTCTCTCTCTCTCTCTCTCTCTCTCTCTCTCTCTCTCTCTCTCTCTCTCTCGTCTTCCCCTCCTCCGATGGTCCTACAAACTTGTGTGTTTTCACTGGCAGTGTTTAAGCCAGGCTACCTCTAGCCAGCTTCCCTCTGTCACATCTCACTGATGTGTCCACAGAAAGTTGTGACAGAGGAGAGGTCCCGGGGCTGGCTGGAGGCAGCCTGGTTTAATTGCTGCCAGTGAACACAGCAAGTATGGAGAACCATGGGGTCAAAGGGTGGGGGTAGAGAAAGATGCTGGACCCATGAAAAGGGGGAAGGAAGAGAGGCCCATCATTCAGAACAAGATCTGCCTGAGCTTCTGCTTCTCTTTCTGCAGCATGACAGCTGACAGAGGAAGTGCAGACATGCCAAGTCGCATGCGTTTGGGCCCCTTCTCCAGCTCACACCCTTGAAGGGCCCGATCTCACGCATTGGGTCCCGGCTATCCCCACGGTCCAGCAGCTCTCTCTCCCTTCCTTCCTGCAGGTCGCCCTCTTTTTCATCCCCCCTCCCCGACCTCAAAAACCAGCGAGTCGCAAACAGGCTGAAGACTCGCTGTTGCTTCTGGCTGCCGGTCCTTCTCTCTGCTTTGGTCCCACACACATTTCATTTCATTTTACAAGTATGTTCTACACTTACCGCATGGTTCAATGTGGATTACAATAAAATAAACCAAACAGACTGGAGAATTACAAAATAAGAACAACCAACAAATTACCGCATATTAATACAGAAGATTCAAGACTTAATTACCCAAATACCAGGTAAATAAACAGGCTTTCAGTCTCTTTCTAAATATTATACTGTATAGTTAACTTCTAATCCAAGTCTGGTCGCCGCATCCCAAAAAAGATATAAAGGAATTGGAGAAGGTGCAGAGAAGGGCAACGAAAATGATAAAAGGGATGGAACGACTTCCCTATGAGGAAAGGCTGAGAAGGTTAGGGCTTGGAGAAAAGGTGGCTGAGGGGTGATATGATACAAGTTTACAAAATAATTAGCGGAGTAGAGCGGACAGATGTGAAGCATTTGTTTACACTTTCAAACAATAATAGAACCAGGGGAACAAGATGAAGCTTGGACAGTTAATGCAGGATCCAAACCTTTGATGGTAATAGTGTTACATTGGAGAAATTGACTGTGGGGTGTCATCTGGATACAGGTCAGGTGAAAGGGGTTTTGCTTATGTGCATAACCTAAGAAGGAAAGGTTATCTGCTCATGTGATTCTGTAAGATCAAGCCTGAGATGCCACCAAACTATGCTGAGGACTATCATGTCAACCGTTACTTTGTTCTAATTTCTTAAATAAAGTTCAGTTGATTTTCTTGACTCTCCTGGGTTGGATTTGGAGGGAACCTGAATTGAGCAGAGCACACCCAGTCTCCCGAACCTCAAGGTCAGCTCTCGGAGAAGACTAGAGAGCTTAACCTTGCTAAGTGAGTGGAGCGGGTTACAAATGCACACAAAGAGGCAACCACGCCACCGTGTCAAGGGAATTTTCCAGTACTTTCCCTGTTTCCACAAGTTAAACTGTGCATTGCTGAATTGTTTCGGTAATTTTCTGTTAAAGGGTGTGGCATAGGCGAGGAAGTTTTAGCAGGCTAGCATGCTATTCTAACCGAACGTTAACTGACTGACGCACAGTTATCCCAAGAGAGCCTAGCATCTCCTAAATCGGAGGCAGAAAGTATTTCTGTGTTAACTCACTGCAGGTACCATTAGTGCATGGCTTGCATTAAAAAATCTAGGGAGCACTTCAAAAGGTACCATGTTAAATCTGGGTTTAGCACATGGTAAAATCATGGGTTATAATGCGTTAAGCCCAGATTCTAGTCTGCTTTAGTCAAACAACCCCTAAGTCCTTGTCACTTTTCATAGAGGAAAATAATCTACTGCATTAGAAAACCAATGAGAAGAAAAGTCAAGAAATCAGCTGGTGAGAGAAGGCAACTTTTTTTGTTTTTTGCTCTGTCCATTCCCACCCAAGTGTAGATGAAGCTATAGTTTAACTATAGTAAAACCTTCTTCCTGCTGTTCTGCTGAACTCTAAAAGTATCTGCATTTTGTCAAGGGACATTCAGGGGTATAGTTATCCACATGGGTTACCATTAAGACATGATATTTTGCCACTTACTCATGCTGTTTTAGCACAGGTCCCATTTTATGCAATGAGACCTAGGAGCACTTTTAATAAGCTGCAGTGAAAAAAAAGTGGCCTTAATGTACCCTTACGTGGGTTTTCCCAAGTTGCTAAGGCCATTTTTACCACAGTCGTAAGAACGTCCTTTTGTATTCATGGCCATGCACTAATGTTATTAAACAAAGAATATACCCCCTTTCCAGAGGTGTGTAGATATTATAAATATCACCATTAAGCAAAAACCCTTTATATATAGGAGGGAAAAGCTACAACAGACTCTAAACAGCTTGCACTGCAACATCAGTGATGGAGTTCTTGCTGTTATCAATGGCTAAAAAAAACCCTTCAATTTCATTAAATAATACTTCAGTGCAATACAAACACAACCTAAAAGTGCTGAGACACCTTCGATAGCTGATCCAAGCCACGGCCAACAAAAATGGTCAGAGTTTCGAGATTCTACATCATGGTCTGTGGAACACATACAGAACTCTAAACGCATGGCTGTTCTCATCAAGGCTTCCTAACTTTTAAGTGTTTGTATTGCACTGAAGTATCAAACATATAAACGGCGAGTGACCGTACTCACTCGCAAATGCACAGTAGAGACTTCCCTCTCTGTCTCGCCCCCGCGTCAATACATGATGACGGGGGGGGGGGCGGGACAGAGAGGGAAACTGCGCCGCCGAGGTTGCTACCGCTCCCCCCCCCCCACTCGGAGTCGCCGCTGCCACCCCTCCACCCGGCCCGGGCCCTCTCTTCCCTTCTGAACTTACAGATCCATTCGCCAAACGCAGCAACGCACATCAGCTGAGCTGCAGTGAGCCCTTCCTTCTTTGCCTGTGGCCCCGCCCTCCTGTGACGTAACGTCAGCGAGGGCGGGACACACACAGGCAGAGAAGGAAGGGGCAGCTCAGCTGATGTGCGTTGCTGCGTTCGGCGAATGGATCTGTAAGTTCAGAAGTGAAGAGAGGGCCCGGGCCAGGTGGAGGGGTGGCGGCGGCAACGACTTCGAGGGGGGGGGAGCGGTGGCTACTTCGCGGGGCGGAGGGGAGCGGTGGTGACCACGGGGGGAGGAAAACCTCAATACCAGCCCGTTTTTACGGGCTCAACGGCTAGTTATATAATAAAATGGAGGGTTTTTTTTTAGCTGATGATGGCAGCAAGAACTCCATCACTGCTGTAGCAGTTCAAGCTGTTCGGAGTCTGTTGAGGCTTTTCCCTCCTATATAAGTGCAAACCAATTAGTTCGTGCGGTTATAGCTGCATGAACTGGTTAGTAGAATGTAAACCGCCCTGATGGTTCCCATAGGATGGGGTAGTAAATGTTGAATAAACTTGGAAACTTGGTTAGTGCAGAAATGCCTACTCTCGGACCCCAAACATGCCCCTTCCAAAAAAAAAAAAAAAAAAAAAAAACATTTGCATGTGGTTATTGCGTGAATATTGATTTGACAGTTACTGCAGGACTCCTGATCAGTGGCGTAGCCACAGGTGGGCCCTAGGGTTCAGGCCCACCCAACAGTAGCACACGTTTAGTGGTAGCTGATGGGGATCCCCAGCTCCACCAGCTGAAGACCTCCCCCTGATGGTAATGAAAACACTAATCTCCTTGATACTGGCGCCTGCGCATGCTCAGTCTTCAGCGCATGCCTACTGCAGACTGCCAATGTGGAAAGAAGCATTTTCCTGCCAGCTGAGATATTTTTTTTTTGGTGGTGGTGCGGGGGGGGGGGGGGGGGGGGAGGGGGAGAACACTTGGTGCCCACCCACTTCTTGCCTAGGCCCACCCAAAATCTGATTTCTGGCTTCGCCCCTGCTCCTGATCGCATTCCATGGTATACCAAGTTAAGCTGTGTTAGGTTTGGTTAGTGCCTCATGAAGCTTAGCAAAAGACCCTCTAGTTTCTAATAACTGGGGTTAACAGTAAAATAACACGTCTCGATGGTAGCCCACTTTGATAACGTCCCCCTCAGTGGTTCAAATTGTTCATATCCACAGGTTTTCATAGTCCAGTTTTACAACTGTTTGTTCAGCAGTCCAAACAGCTGGAGATAACTGTGACATATTGACTTTACACGTACAGACTATAGAACACACTAGCACACTCTTTAATGATCATCAACTAATGAAGACCGACTGATTTTCAAAAACAAACACTTGCTGAAAACATAGAGTAGCAAAACACTCATGCACTCATCGGTGAAAGTTCACATATACTTTAAAATTCATTTAGCCTCCTATTATTCTCCATTAGGTTTGTCACAAGTCTGAAGGACAAACAAGGGGATGGTTATGAAGCTTGAAAAGTTGAATTTCCTGTCTTTAATATAAGTGATAAATTAGCCCTGAAAATAAGTGTTTTTGAATCTCTTGTTGAATAGTTTGAACCTTCTTAAATTACATTGGGAAATTCATTATTCAGGAACTGGTACGTCAGTTTAAACAAATAGTAACCATTATTCAAGGAAGTTTATTTTACTTACTTGAACCTTCTGTTAGCCCAAAGGGTAAATAATCAGAAATTTTTGAAAGATAAGCTTTATTAAATGCAGTAACTGTTCTACTAAGATGTTCATTGACTCTTTGAGGAGTGGCCTAGTGGTTAGGGTGGTGGACTTTGGTCCTGAGGAACTGAGTTTGATTCCCACTTCAGGCACAGGCAGCTCCTTGTGACTCTGGGCAAGTCACTTAACCCTCCATTGCCCCATGGAAGCCGCATTGAGCCTGCCATGAGTGGGAAAGCGCAGGATACAAATGTAACAAAAATAAAATAGATACTATTGGAGATTCTACATGGAATGTTGCTACTATTGGAGATTCTACATGGAATGTTGCTATTCCACTAGCAACATTCCATGTAGAAAGCTGCGCAGGCTTCTGTTTCTGAGTCTGACGTCCTGCACGTACGTGCAGGACGTCAGACTCACAGAAGCAGAAGCCTGCACGGCCACATTGGTGATCTGCAAGGGCCGTCTTCTACATGGAATGTTGCTAGTGGAATAGCAACATTCCATGTAGAATCTCAAATAGTAGCAACAGTAGAGGAGTGGCCTAGTGGTTAGGGTGGTGGACTCTGGTCCTGGGGAACTGAGTTCGATTCCCACTGCAGGCACAGGCAGCTCCTTGTGACTCTGGGCAAGTCACTTAACCCTCTATTGCCCCATGTAAGCCGCATTGAGCCTGCCATGAGTGGGAAAGCACGGGGTACAAATGAAATAAATAATAATAATATATCTCTATTCAATGTTAGCAACTATTTTTACACTTATATGATTTTAGGGTAAAGATATTTCTTTGCATCTATTCAAGCACACTCCGATCCTTAACTACCATGGGATGCCTGAGTGCACCGTGTGATAGTGCATTTTAACCATGCATTACTGCTTAGCACAACTTAGTGAAAGGGCCCTTAAGTATTCCAAATCATTCTAGCTTCTTGGATACCCAAAACTGCCTATTCAGCTTATCAATTTCATGCTTATTTTTTATTGATTTTCAACTTTTCAAGGGGAATCCCTCCCCCCCCCCCCCTATTGTTCTGACCATGTTAACCTTATTTTTAAATGTTTAAAAAAAAATCTTGAAACAGAACTTGCTTTTGGAAATTCCAAGTAGAAAACAATACATGACAGAGTTGCTCAGAAATGTGAAATTCAAGGTTATTAGTTTCAAGGCCTTTGGTATAGACAAAAATGAAAGAAATCCTTTTAAAATAGTTGGCCTTGAGCCTTTTAACTATCAGCTATTGCCTCGTCTCTTTAGAATTTCTCTTAAGACGCATAAATCTGTTGGTTATCTGAGCTGCAGTTCGGTCTCTTGAGCTGCACACTTTTTAATGTGGCTGTCTGTTTCTCCAGAAGAAGAAAGCAAATAAAATTTCCTTAAAGCACCGAGTGACCTCCAGTGGTGTTTGATGTTTCTCATACTTTCCAGGGAAGACAAAAAGGTCTTTATGACTTAATAGAAATGACATTAGTTGAATCCCACAGTCACTGACAAAAGTTCCTAAGAGCAGCTTAATAAGTAAATGAATATGTGAGAAAGAAAATCATTGCACTTAAGTTTAATGTTTCAAAAGCCTTCCAGTCTGCTGTGCAAACACAGCTAATGGTGCTCGTAATTGATAACCACTTTTCTTGAGGCCCCAGTGGTTCACATATTTGATATAAATGAGTTTCAGGCATATTTTAACCTGCAGATGGATTTTATTGCCTGTTTTGAATGAAATTCATTTAATAGAACTAAAAGTATTCAAAGAGTGAGGGCAGTGCCTACTTCTGACTGACAACATGTAGTTAAAACTATCTTGTGTGTTTCAAAGGTGCAGAGATGGATATCAGACAGGACTTTACAAATATACGGGTGAATATCAAGCCGCAATTAGAGAAGAAAAACTATCAGGCATTTATCAAGACTCAGATACTAGACAACTTTTCAGCTCACAGTGTAAGGTTATATTTTTTGTGAAACACTATCAGGGAAATTTTCGAAAGAGAAGGGCGCCCATCTTCCGACACAAATCGGGAGATGGGCGTCCTTCTCTCAGGGTCGCCCAAATTGGCATAATCGAAAGCCGATTTTGGGCGCCCTCAACTGCTTTCCATTGCGGGGACAACCAAAGTTCCCGGGAGGGGGTTGTCGGCACCTTACCGAAGGCGGGACTAGGGCGTGATTAAGAGATGGGCATCCTCGGCCGATATTGAAAAAAGAAGGGCGTCCCTGAGGAGCATTTGGCCGACTTGGTCCATTTTTTTTCACGACGAAGCCTCGAAAAGGTGCACGAACTGACCAGATGACCACCGGATGGAATCGGGGATGACCTCCCCTTACTCCCCCAGTGGTCACCAATCCCCTCCCACCCAAAAAAAAAATGAAAAACATTTTTTGTCAGCCTCCATGCCAGCCTCAAAAGTCATACCCAGCTCCATCACAGCAGTATGCAGGTCCCTGGAGCAGTTTTAGTGGGTGCAGTGCACTTCAGGCAGGCGGGCCCAGGCCCACCCCCCCCTACCTGTTACACTTGTGGTGGTAAATGTGAGCCCTTCAAAACCCATCCAAAACCCACTGTACCCACATCTAGGTGCCCACTTCACCCCTTAGGGCTATGGTATTGGTGTACAGTTGTCGGTAGTGGGGTTTGGGGGGCTCAGCAACGAAGGTAAGGGAGCTATGCACCTGGGAGCAATTTCTGAAGTCCACTGCAGTGCTCCCTAGGGTGCCCGGTTGGTGTCCTGGCATGTGAAGGGGACCAGTGCACTACGAATGCTGGCTCCTCCCATGACCAAATGCCTTGGATTTAGTCGTTCTTGAGATGGGCGTCCTCGGTTTCCATTATGGCCGAAAACCGGGGACCACCATCTCTAAGGTCGACCATCTCAACATTTAGGTCGACCATCTCTAAAGTTGACCTAAATGTTGAGATTTGGGCGTCCCCGACCGTATTATCAAAACGAAAGATGGACGTCCATCTTGTTTTTCGATAATATGAGTTTCCCCGCCCCTTCGCTGTGACGTCCTTAGAGATGGGCGCCCCTGTTTGAAAATGCCCCTCCACGTGTAATTAAACTCTAGAATTCATTGCCAGTGAATGTAGTAAAAGTGGTTAGCTTAGCGGGGTTTAAAAAAAGGTTTGGGTGGCTTCCTAAAGGAAACGTCCATAGACCATTATTAAATTGGACTTGGGGAAAATCCCATGCTTATTTCTGGGATAAGCAGCATAAAATGTATTGAACTTTTTCGGGATCTTGCCAGGTATTTGTGACCTGGATTGGCCACTGTTGGAAACAGGATGCTGGGCTTGATGGACCTTCAGTCTGTCCCAGTGTGGCAATACTTATGTACAACTAAGGGAAAGGGATTTGATATACCACTTTTCTGTGGTTACAAACAAAGTGGTTTACATATTATACACAGGTACTTATTTTGTACCTGGGGTAATGGAGGATTAAGTGACTTGCCCACAGCCACAAGAAGCTACAGTGGGAATTGAACCTGGTGCTGCTACTCCTAGTGTAACGTTAACAATACATTTATATTCTGCCATATACCTTTCGGTTCAATGTGGATCACACAATAAAGAAGATTGGACATAAGTACATAAGCATCGCCATGCTGGGACAGACCAAGGGTCCATCGAGCCCAGCACCCTGTCACCGACAGCGGCCAAAAGAACAAGCAATTTGTCCCACCCATCCTAGAAATACTGTATTATTCCCTCGTCCATTCAATAACATTCTATGGCTTTTTCCTCCAGGAAGCCGTCCAACCCTTTTTTGAAGTCCGCTAAGTTAACCGCCTTAACCACCTTTTCCGGCAGCGAATTCCAGAGTTTAACTACGCATTGAGTGAAGAAAAATTTCCTCCGATTCGTTTTAAGTTTACCACACAGCAGCTTTATCGCATGCCCCCTTGTCCTAGTATTTTTGGAAAGCGTAAACAGACGCTCCACATTGACATTTCCAGGAATAACAAGAGAACCTAGCAAAAACAGAGTATCCCTAAATTACATAATCTATTTAACATTTTTTAGCACAAATTTTCTAAATAAGTAAGTTTTGATCAGTTTAAAGAATTAGTTATAAGAGATTTCAGACATCAAGATATCTTTAATAGCTTGATCCAAATGAACAACTTGATATGGAAAAAGAGTATCAATTAGTTTAGTTCTTCTCATATTTTTGGGAAGAACTAGTAAAGAGATGTAGAGGACAATACAAAGTCAATAACAAATAAACCACGACCTCCACAATAATAATATTTGTAATCAGCTAGGCAGCATTTATATTAGGCAGAAGGAAAAATCCTCAGAGTTACAGAAGGCACAAAATCACGACTCAAAACATTCAATCAATGGCAGACAAAAAAATACCAATCCGTCTGTTCTCAAAATTAAAGTTGACTAATAACAAAAACGTAACTTTCAGCGAAGCATCCAGGTCATATGGATAAAGGTGAGCTGGTTTATTTACAGTAACTTGCTATACCACCTTAACATGTAGACCTAGGCGGTTTACAATTCTAATACAATAATAAAACTAAAATAAGAACAAGAAAGGGACTACAGTGTTCTAATAGGAAAGCAGTTAACACACATACAAATAGAGCTAATGCATATCCATTCAGGATAAAGCAAAGAAAGGGAAGAGGTATAGAAGAGAAGAAGGACAAGGGGTGGGTTTGAACCAACAGCAACAACCTACAAGTAACTAACTTGGAACACTAAAAGCCTGGTGGAATACCAGGCCTTTAACACAACACTTAAACTTTTTGAAAGACAGTTCTGCACGGATGTCCTGAGGGAGAGAATTCCAATAACCAGGGGCTGTGAAGAAGGCGGCATGGTGACTAGTGGATTCTAAACTGGCTTGTTTAGGATTCGGAGATACTAAACGATAATCATTGAGTGATCATAACAGATGAACAGGTGAGTATGGGATTTGTAAGATTAGCCAGGTAATCTGGAAATCCCAACCAGAAAGCCTTAAAAGTATGAGTAAGAAGTTTATGAATGATTCGTTGTTCTTTGGAAAGCCAGTGATATTTCTGAAGTAAAGGGGAAACACGGTCTGTTCTTTTAGCATGGCAAAGAAGTTTAAATACAGTATTTTGCAATGTTTGGAGATGCTTCAAAAGATAACGAGGGGATCCTAAGTATATTATGTTACAGAAGTCGATTCATGACATTAAAAGGGAGAGGATAAGTGAGTGAAATGTATCATGATCTAAATAGCTTCTAAACAACCGGAGTTGTCGGAGAATAAAGAAACCTACTTGCATAATTGGGAAATTTGAGCAGAGAATGTGAGTTATGAGTCTAAAGTAACACCCAAATATCTAAAGGAGTCTACTGGAGTGATGGAGTGCCAAAAAGACTTAAAGGGGTGTTTGGGGTTGAACAGCCCCATGGAGGACCAACACACGATCATCTTTTCTTTATTTAGAATCAGCCTATGATCTAAGAGCCATTTATGAACTGCCTCTAGACAGTCCTGAAGTGGACATATTGAGAGTGAAAATGGACTGTGAAGAGTAAAAGTTGAAGGAAATTCCATATGCCTGTATAAGCGTTGCTAGTGGACTAGTGAACAGGTTAAAAAGAAGAGAAAGGACAGAACCATGAGAGACTCCACAGCAGTGCCATAGCAAGGGTCATTATGTGGGGGTACGGAGCACATTCATACTTGCATAGGGAAGCGGCGAGGGGCGATCCGCTGGGAGCTGCTTCGACTCCGCTGTTCCAGGGCAGAGGGAGCAGGGAACCAGCGAAGCCGACACCCCCCCCCCCCAGCGGCATGCACCGGGGCGGACCACCCCACCGCCCCCCTACGCCACTGCTCCACAGGGGTTTGCAATTGAAATGAGGACCATGAGAAGGAACCAGATAAAAGAGCCATGGGAAGTAAATAAATGAATATTAAGTGGTAAGGCCCTCTCCTCCTCTCACCAAACTTCAGGCACACTTTCAGACTTGAGGTGGGATTTGGCCACCCATATTACCCAGGATACTGCTTAGTTATGCAGTTAAAATTATTTCAAAATGGCCCTCTTGATGAGGCTCAAAGGGAGGGGCGGAGGAGAAATTGTAGTAACATCATTAAAAAGCTCTTTAGGGTGCCTGTTAGACATGTTCCAAAGGTAGTATATTTACATATAACAAAACTGTAAAAGCACAGGAAAAAAAGTCCAGCTTCTTCTCATATCAAAAGGTAGTAAGCCATCACTTTGTGTCTAATAACGTCTGAATGCCACTCAGCCTTTTTGAAACAGAAGCCAAATGTACAAAATCCATTTCCCAATTCAATGTTTGACATTCCAGTCGGCCAAACTTTAAGCTGTGTAAGGAAGGAGTAGTCAAGGTGACCTCATTTGTACCGTAGTAAAAGCTATTGCCAGAAATATTTAGAATGTGGATATTGCTTTTAATTTTAGTGAACACAAACAATACACGCTCAAAAAGGAATGTTCTTTTCCCTAAGAAACTTCAGTCCTGGAAACCGTCTTTCTGTCCGAGTTCACAGGTTGAATTCCACGACTACTTCATTAATATAAACATTGGCATATACTGTGTAGTACCTGCTTCCAGGAGACTCAGGGCTTTGGGGGGGGGGGGGGGGGGTCTAACAATAATAATCTCATATTAATAGGAACCAAATGTTGGGAAAAAAAGGCTCTCGGTGAGCAAACGTGCAATAAAAATAACCTGTCTGGAAATGATGGTATGGTTGGGCAGACTGGATAAGCCATGTGGACTTTATCTGCCTTCATTTTTCATTTTTTTTCTCTGTTTCTATAATTAGTTTTCATTGTAATTCTCCTGGTTGTGTATAAAAGGCTTCTTGGTCATAATGACCTTCCCATATATATTTAATTTGAATGGAAATGAACCGAAGTTATAAAGTTGCATCGGCCTTTTTATTTATTAGGATTTATTTACCGCCTTTTTGAAGGAATTCACTCAAGGCGGTATACAGTAAGAATACTGCAAGAGCGGAAAAAAGGAGAAGCAGGTGATATAAACAGTGAAGTGGATCGGAGGGAATGGCCACAACCAGAAACAGAGAAGTGCACCAGAATGGTAAAATCAGCTTTATTGACAAAGCTTCTTCTATATAAACCCGACGTGGCCACGTTTCAGCTTCTTGTATATAAACCTGGTGTGGCTTGTACCTGTCAATATTATATACATTTATTGCTATAAAATGGATGTTTATGCTGCATGAACCCATATTTTGAGAACAGCCTCTACGTCAGCAGATTCTGTTCTAAAGTACTGTGAAACTTGACACTCGCTGACCTGTACGTCTCAACTTCTATATCTATGACCTGTCTCAAATGGTACTATAAATAGAAGTTGGATTGTGCCTCGAAAAGTGATGCTCTGCAATGCAAAGTCAAGTTGAAACATCTTGTATAGAAGATCTGGCTGAAATCTGGCAGGAAATATTTACGTTCATTGAATAAATAGAGTGTAACAGGCTGATGTTCAGCCACGGCAGTCAGTGTTTGCTTTAAAACCCTGTCTGCCACCACATGCAACCTAGAGCAGCGAGCAGTGTGCTATACTTTGAGAAGAGGTAGAGGGAAATTCAGACATTCTATTTTTGAACATCTAAATATGGTGATATCATTCTAGCTTTCAGAAAGGGCCTTATGCTGCCTTTTTCTGCAATGTGTCCCAACATTTTGGTCACCCTGATACTCTGAAATAAAAACTGCAAATGTACAATACAGGAAATATTATTTACTTCTAGCAACAGCCTAGCTTTGCTATTTTTGAGTCATTTGTTTCCTGCAATTACAGACTTGTGCCATCTCTTTTCAACAGATTCTATAGCAAATACAAGCTTCTTTGAAACCAATCCAACAGAAACAGCAATTTCTTAGCAGTGTTTCTTAAAATCCATTAGTGATTTTGCCAAGTTTTGCTATTCTGCCAAAAAATATATATTATTCTGTTCCCCTGGTCTACTTATTGTAAAGGTGGAGTTAGCAATGTCTAAGTGGTCTTACTGGGGTGGGGGGGGGGGGGGGGGGGGAGACGAACCCACACTGTAGCTACATGATGCAAGGTTCAACATTAAGAGTCACCACCCAGCAAAAGGATCTAGGTGTCATTGTTGATGATACGTTAAAACCCTCTGCTCAGTGTGCGGCAGTAGCTAACAAAGCAAATGGAAAACAAAAATGAGGATGTTATAAAGCCTTTGTATATTTCCATGGTGTGACTGCACCTCGAATATTGTGTGCAATTCTCAAACCATCTCAAAAAAGAGATAGTGGAATTAGAAAAGGTACAGAGAAGGGTGATGAAAATGATAAAGGAGCTGGTACGACTTCCCTATGAGGAAAGGCTGAAGCGTCTAGGGCTCTTCAGCTAAGAGAAAACACAGCTGAGGAGAGATATGATAGAGGTCTATAAAATAACGAGTGGAGTGGAACGGGTAGACATGAATCACTTGTTTACTCTCTCCAAAAATACAAGGACTAAGCAGTAAATTTCTTCACTCAATGTGTAACTAAACTCTGGAATTTGTTGCCAAAGAATGTGGCAAAAGCAGTTAACTTAGCTGGATTTTGAAAAGGTTTAGACAAGTTCCTAAAAGGGAAGCCCATAAGACATTATTAGAATGGGCTTTGAAAAATCCACTGCTTCTTTCTGGAATAAGCAGCATAAAATCTGTTGTACTCTTTCAGGATCATTTTCGAAAGAGAAGGACGCCCATCTTTCGACACAAATCACAAGATGGGCGTCCTTCTCACAGGGTCGTCCAAATTGGTATAATCAAAAGTCGATTTTGGACATCCCCAACTGCTTTCCATCGCAGAGATGGCCAAAGTTCAAGGGGGCATATCGGAGGCATAGCGAAGGCCTTGGGCGTGCCTAACACATGGACGTCCTCAACCCATAATGGAAAAAAAGGACGTCCCTGACGAGCTCTTGGGCGACTTTACCTGGTCCTGTTTTTCTTACGACCAAGGCACAAAAAGGTAGCCGAAATGACCAGATGACCACCGGAGAGAATCGGGGAACACCTCCCCTTACTTCTCCAGTGATCACTAACGCCCTCCCACCCTCTAAAAACAACTTTAAAAATATTTTGTGCCAGCCTCTATTCCAGCCCCAAATGTCATACTCAGGTCCATGACAGCAGTATGCTGGTCCCTGGAGCAGTTTTAGTGGGTGCAGTGCACTTCAGGCAGGCGGACCCAGGCCCATCCCCCCACTACCTGTTACGTTTGTGGAGGAAACAGCGCACCCTCCAAAACCCAGCACAAACCCACTGTACCCACATCTAGGTGCCCCCCTTCACCCATAAGGGTTATGGTAGTGGTGTACAGTTGTGGGTAGTGGGTTTTAGAGGTGGTTGGGGGGCTCAGTACACAAGGTAAGGGAGCTATGTTCCTGGGAGCATTTTATGAAGTCCTTTGCAGTGCCTCCTAGGGTGCCCGGTTGGTGTCCTGGCATGTCAGGGGGACCAGTGCACTACAAATGCTGGCTCTTCCCACAACCAAAGGGCTTGCATTTGGTCGTTTTTTAGATGGGTGTCCTTGGTTTCCATTATCGTCGAAAATCAGAAACAACCAAGTCTAGGGACGACCGTCTCTAAGGTTGACCTAAATTTCGCGATTTGGGCATCCCAGACCGTATTATCGAAATGAAAGATGGACGCCCATCTTGTTTCGATAATACGGATTTCCCCGCCCCTCCACTGGGATGTTTTACGAGGACGTCCTCAACAAAACTTGGGCGTCCCTTTCGATTATGCCCCTCTATGTGACCTAGATTGGCTACTGTTGGAAACAGGATACTGGGCTTGATAGACTTTCAGTGTGTCCTAGTTTGGCAAGGCTTATGTTCTTAATTTCTGGCAGTAATGTTCAGCACAGTGGATATCAAACTAGCCAAGTTAGTTTCTTGGAGCCTCACCACAAGGAGTAAAATGAGCTAAATTGGATTTGCCATTGCCACAATTAGCCTTGAAACCCACCTGAAGTAGAAGTCTACAAATTTAAAGGTATGCTAAAGAAACAGAAAAATGTAGGCAGATAAAGACCATATGGCCTATCCAGACTGCCTGTCCATGCCAACTACTCCCTTAGAAATCCCATGTACTTGTCCCAAGCTCTCTTACTGCTTTCATCTCCACCACTTGCACTGGGAAGCCATTTCATGATTTCACCACCCTTTCCTTGAAGAAGTATTTCCTCAGGTTACTTCTGAGTCTATCTCCTTTCACCATCATTTTATGCCCTATCGTTTCAGAGCTTCCTTTCAAATGAAGACTCGCCTCCTGTGCATTTAAATGTCTCTATCATATCTACCCTCTCCTGTCTTTCTTCCAAAGAATACATATTGAGATCTTTAAGTTGTCCTCACATGCTTTATGACGATGACAGTGGCGTACCTAGGGTAGTTGACACCCAGGGCTGGTCATTTTTTAACACCCCCCTCCAAAATCCAGTACTAGGCATACCGAGAATACAAAACACTCAGGACCTATAGAGCAATTCTACCATACCATAAGCAGTAATTTGTATGAGTCACACAAGGAAAAGGAAAGCATCTTAAATACTACAGTGAGCACTAGAACATCAATTCACCTCTTGTAAAATGAAACCAGACAGAATAGTACAGATCGTCAATCCTGCACAGTCAATGCCAACTGAAAGCCACGTCTTTTTCACAAACACAGATACACCCTAACCCACTATAGAATAAGTAATCATAAACTTTCTATTTAGACAAAAATTAAACTGAGCCCCCAAGATGCCAGACTCTGCATACAATGCAACACCACAGAAACAGAAAATGTCCTCTAGTACTGTGCAAAACATAAAGACATACGTCAAAAATTACTGCAGAATGCCTCCGTGCGCCCCCACGTTATACCAATTTAAAGTGCGCTAAGCATGTATTAGTTCTTAAAACAGCTTGGTAAAAGTATTGTGAGTCCACTAGGCACAGAGAAAGTGACTGTATAGATCACATGTAAAATGGCTTTGGTTATACCACAGAAAGGACCCATGAATGCTTTGAAGCTGAAATTCATACCTTGACTTTTTATAGCAGAGATATGCCTTTCAATATAAGGTAATTTCTTTGAATACATAAGGGCTAAACAATTTTATTAAGAGACAGAAAATAACGTTGTACTTAAGAGCAACCAGATTTTTTTTCCTTCAAGAAACTCATTTGAATTCTAGAGAATCTTTACAACTTGAAAAGACATGGTATGCAGTATTAGCTATTTCACCTTTGTTGGGGGAAATAATATAATTGCTCTTCTTATCAGAAAATCACTCCTTTACACTGTTATTGCACAGCAGATTAATTGCTCTAGAAGTAGAAGTAGCAGGATCCAACATGGTACTAGTTAATAGTTATACTCAGTGATGGATGATCCTGAATTCTTTTTCTCTCTAGCCAAAGTCTTCGTGAAGATAAGTGGTTCCCCAGTGATTTTAATTTCCCTTTGGTTATGATCTATGACAGGCAATCGAGATGTCATTTTCAATTTACTAAATTTTGGAAGGCCTTTTACTCCCTTATACAGGAATTAGCCTTATCAGACCCATGGAAACTGCAACACCTGGAAGAGAAAGATTTCACGTTTTTTTTTCCTCTCTGCCACATAATTCTCATTCCTGAACAGACAATTTCTTACTCACAAATGACCTTTCCAATATGTTCAGGATACACGCATTTCCCCCATAACTATGTCAGATCATGAGGCCATTAGGACAGCTATTGAGTGACCTACATCTCCTAGTCCTCCTGCAGGGTGGAAGTCTAATGCTGCTTAACTAAATAAGGGAGTTTTTTTTACTAAGCTGCGGTAGTATTTTTAGCTTGTGGTAAGAAATCAGCTGGTAAACACAGAGACACCCTTAGGAATATAATAGATGTCTGAGCCAGTGGTGTGCTGGAGCAGGCTCTCACAGGCTCGCAAGAGCCGGTTGTTAAGTTTTTAAGAATTTTGGGAGCCAGTTGTTAAAGTAGGGCCCTCCGTGGCTACTTTAACAACTGGCTCCCAAAATGTAGGCTTGGGCCCCCTGCTGATTTCTCTTTTACTTTGCTGGTGGGGATGCTGAGCCCTGCCAGCCAAGTAAATAGACTGCTGCTGCTCCCAGCTCCTTGTTTCCAGCTCTGAGCAGCAGGTTGGGACTTCTCCAGCATGTGTGAGAAGTTTCAGCATGCTGCTCAGAGCAAGACGTTGGGAGTGGTGGCAGTCTATTTATTGGCTGCCAGCAAAGGTATGCCTAGTGTGCCCGCACGAAGGGAGGGAGGAGATAGAGGCAAGTGTTGCTCCCCCCCCCCCCCCCCGGCCACCCCTGGCCCTTCCAACTGCAGAGCTGGCTATGTCCGGAGAAAGAGCCTGTTAAAAATTTACCAGCACACCCCTGGATGTCTCGGCATTTACCACCAGCTGATTTCAACTGGAAGCTAAAAACCCCTACCAAGGCTTAGTAAAAGACCCCTTACGGATGGCTTTGTTAAAAGTGTTTGCAGTGTTATGGACCCCCCTCTTTATTTGCAGCTCTCCAACTAAAATCACTATTGAAAACTGGTGGGATGCTCTGAAGGCTGCTATCCATGGGGTTATTATATTATGCTCTATTGATCTTCATAGAAAATAAAACTTAGAGTTCCAAAAGCCTTGATGTTGAGATTAAATTGTTCAAACGACAGTTTATCCAGGTGAGAAATTAGGAGACTTACAGCTCCACTGCATTCAGCTGAGAGATTTGAATAAAAGTTTTTGCTTCCTCCACAGAGGTGAAAAAATGAGTTTGACCAGCAGACACAATCTGAAGTCACGCTGATTAACCATACTATCTGTTTTCGGTCCACGGTGGGACGCTGCCTCCTGTCCCATGGCTCTCCGGTTTCCTCTGGGGTCTTTCGTGGGGTGCTTTGTCAAACGCCTTTTGGAAATCCAGATGCACACTATCAATAATGTAAGCCACATTGAGCCGGCAAATAGGTGGGAAAATGTGGGATACAAATGCAACAAATAAATAAATAAATATCAATATAACTTACTTTTGTACAGGAACTGTCCCTTTTCTTTGACAAATGTTCGTTATAAAGACAACACTACACAAAGATATTTGCTCATGCAATATCTGAAAGGGAAGCGAAAAAGAGAGCATGTTAAAGTATTAATGATGTATTAAATCATGTTTTCTATACTGATGAAGAGATTTTGCAGCAATTTTCTAATTATTATACAACACTATATACTAGGGCTGCATTGCGATCAAAATTTTAATCGTGATTAATTGCAAGATTAAAGGTATGTTATTTATTTATTTTTTCCCCACTGTAGCTCCTCGTAACTCTGGGCAAGTCACTAAACCCTCCATTGCCTGGAGTTACAAGGAAAACAATCTTTAATCACGTAATTAATCACAATTGCAATTTTTAATCAAAATGCAGCCCTAAAAAAATTAGAGAATAAAACGTAATGAAAAGAAAAGAAATGCAAGAACAACCTCACAGTTTTCAGAGCCTACTTCAGAAAAGCAAGCCTAATGTAAACTAGTGAAGTTCATCATTCCTCCAGTCGGAATGGAGACTTGTTGAGTAAACTAGAACACTCATTAGTAACCAAGCCTCAAAAGGAATATTTGAAAGAAGAGATCTCAGAAGCTGAGATTACACAAGCTATGAAGGTGATCCCTCTCAATAAAGTGCTGGGCACGGATGGTTGTCCTATAGAAATTCATCAGACCTTTGCCTTATTCAGGACTTTATTGATTGGGAAGTGGTAGACAGTACCTTTGCTGAAGCGAAAAGAATACTAATTCCTAAACCATGGCCTATTATTGATCCTTATCCCTTATCATAAAGGCTTAGTCAAATGATTAGTACCATAATACAGCCAAATCAGACCAATCTTGTGTCCGTTTTATGAGACAATTTTGAAATGTTTTACTCCTTTCCAATAATATACAAGTAGGGACTCTTTCGTTAAACACCGATAAGGCCTTCAACAGAATAGAGTGGTATTTTTTTATTGTGGTGATACAATGGATTTGTTTTGGGCCTTATTTTCTGAATATGGTAAACTTATTAATGCAGTCCTTAAAGCGCAAATTTCGGTAAATGGTCTGCCACATTTTGAGACTTCGTCGTTGATGTGCTATATGGTCTTGAAGGCTTTCAGGATATCTTGGTCAGGGGGCAGAAATATGCCAGTTTTACAATAGGCTTCTATGTTTAGCCCTGCGTGTGTAAAATATGTCCCGGGCTCAAGACATTTTTCCTAAAATGTCTATTTGCCGACATCCACAACTTTTCTGAAATAGGGCTGCAAACGTGTTGTAATTAGGGATGTTTTTGTTTGAACCCAAATGAGAAATGTCAGCAACACATCCCATATCATTTCACATCATTTGAAGCCTGAAACCACTAGAAAAAAAATAAATCTCAGTTTTGTTTCATTTGTCATCGATAGTCTACCTTCTATGTGAACACTGAACACTCTTTGCACAAAGTGAACTTCTTATAAAGAGTTCACACCATTTTTCACCACTGTTCACACATACATGAACTATCTCTATATATAAAAGGCACCACCAATGTTCTAAATGAAGCCTCTAGCCGGAAGTGTGAAGGGGGTGAGAGATATCCAGTTTCCCCATGAGTGTCTGCCCCGCCCTCACTCTCTCTGTAACACAAACAGTGAAGGTAAACACAGCAAAGCACGAAATCAAATCGCTCTCTCTGTAACAGTGAAGGACTCAGAGGGGGGAGGGGAGAGAGGACAGAAGCCCTCACTATCTCTGTAACACAAACACAGGAGGAAACTTAACACTGAAGGACTCGACGACTCCGAGGGGGGAGGGGACAGAGAGCACAGGGGAAGGGAGAGAGGGCAGAGGGCAGGGACACACACACTCCCACATGCACACAGAAAAAAACCTTGCTAGCCCCCGTTTCATTTGCATCAGAAACGGGGCTTTTTTTACTAGTATTTCAATAATGTGGAACTCTGGGTTCATTTTCAAAGAACTTAGACATCATATCGAAAATGCCCCTCCACTTTACTTTTTAAGTCTAAGTCTCACTTTGGACCCTTCGCTCAAAATGTCCAAAATTCAAGTGGTGAATATAGCCATTTTCAAAACACCAAAACATCTATCTTTTATTTTTCCACAAAATTTTTTTTTGTGCTCTCTGCATTTTGGAAATCAAACCATTGGGATGTAGGAGGAGCCAGCATTCATTGTAGACTGGCCACACGGACATCCCAGCAAAGCAGTGTGGTATCCTAGAGGGCACTGCAGTAAACTTCACCAAAAAGGTCCCAGATACACATCTCAACATTACCCCCTTAGATTGTATGGAGAGCCTTCTAAAACCAACCAAAAACCTACCGAACCCAACTTTACACCACTACAATAGCCCTTATTTATTTATTTTTTTGTTTATTTATTTATTTAGATTTTGCTCACACCTTTTTCAGTAGTAGCTCAAGGTGAGTTACATTCAGGTACTCTGGATATTTCTCTGTATGGCTGCAGGTACCACCTATATAGTAACATAGTAACATAGTAGATGATGGCAGAAAAAGACCTGCACGGTCCATCCAGTCTGCCCAACAAGACAACTCATGTGTGATACTTTTGTGTATACACTACTTTGATTTGTACCTGTGCTCTTCAGGGCACAGACCGTATAAGTCTGCCCAGCACTATCCCTGCCTCCCAACCACCAGCCCCGCCTCCCAACCACCGGCTCTGGCACAGACCGTATAAGTCTGCCCAGCACTATCCCTGCCTCCCAACCTCCAGTCCCGCCTCCCACCACTGGCTCTGGCACAGACCATATAAGTCTGCCCAGCACTAGCCCCGCCTCCCAACCACCAGCTCTGGCATAGACCGTATAAGTCTGCCCAGCACTAGCCCCGCCTCCCACCACCGGCTCTGGCACAGACCGTATAAGTCTGCCCAGCGCTATCCCCGCCTCCCAACCTCCAGCCCCGCCTCCCACTACCGGCTACAGTAGGTTTTTGGTGGGTTTTGGAGGGCTAACATGTTCCTCCACAAGTGTAACAGTTAGAGTGGGTTATGGGCCTGGGTTCCTTTTTCTACGGTGTACTGCACCGACCACTAGGTGAATCTAGGGACCTGCTTGTTGCTCAAATAGGACTGTCCATAGCATCTGACGTTGTCATAGAGGCTGGTATGTACTGATTCTTTTACATCTTTGAGGGATGGGAGGAGGTTAGTGACCAGAGGGGAAGTAAAGGAGGGGGACCAGTGGCCATCTGGTCATTTAGGGCACTTTTTTTTGGTGGGGGGGGCTTAGTCATTATTAAAACAGGTCTAGACCAAAATGTCATAGTTTTAGTCCTGGACATTTTTCTTTTGTTCCATTATAGCTGAAAAATGTCCAAGTCTTAGGAACACCCAAATCCCACCTTTAACATGACTCCCCCCCCCCCCCCCCCTTTTTAGATTTGGAGACATTGCAGATAAACTGCATAGATAAACGACTTCAAAATGGGTTTCAAAAATACTGAGTTTGACATTTTGGTGAGAAAAACGTTTAAATTATTCTTTATGCCACTTTTTAGATGCTTTTCTCTTTCGAAAATGAGTCCCATAGTAACCTGTGGAACTTTGTAAGTCTAAGTGCTTTGATAATATGCCTCATTGTGCAAAGAGTGTGCAATTTTACTGACATTCTTGCCAAATTGGAAACTAAACAAAATGAGAAGTCTTAAAACTGACATGGAAAACTAAACAGAATGAAGAAAAACGAGAAAGAGAAGCTGCAGTAAACCCTATTCTTTTGCTCTATAGCAGTAGACTCCAAAATACTAAAGGTATTAGATTTTAAAACAGTTCTACCGTAACCAGCAGTAAAGAAGAAATGAAGAAAAAGATAAGGCCCAAATTTCTAATATAAAATGTGCCTATTGCAGTTTTCCTCTGTCTGCTCCTTACTACTCAACAGACAGCTCAGAGTCATTAATTAATTAATTTAAGGGTTCTTGATGTACCACAGTTTGAACAGAAAACTGACAGCGCTGCGTTGTACAATAATGATGACGGTGAATCAGAGGGAAGAGTAAATGAATAACTGACAGAACAGGATGATGGGAACGGTAGGGAGGGTGTATTGCAAATTAGTGTTGAAAGGTCCTGACTGTAAGTTTTGACTCACAAGAAATAAAACCACCATTGGTCATATTTGGGAATAATTAATCAAAATAGTTTATACAAGGTGAAAAATAATTTGACTTCATTTCTGATTTATCGAAGGACAGGCCACAGCTGTTTGATTTCCTCATTCTCAGAGGAAAAGTTTCATTATTTCTGTGTTTGACCTTGTTCGTGCTATTCAAGGTCATTTCTTATGAAGTCATCAATCATTTGATATATTTTCCAGGTAACAAAACTTACATTTTGAACTGTATTCTTCTTCTAGAAAGATGGACCACTGTTTTGGCAGTGGGGACTAATAACATTTGCTGAGCTGCTGATCGGGACAAGGGTGTGGTGGGTAATTGTGAAAGTGGGGTGGGGATGGTGATGGCTACGTATGATAGGATGAAATAGGAGGGTGATTAGAGGAAGGGTGACCAAAGTTTAAGGTGGTGAGAGGTTAATAAGATGAGGGACGGTTGCTAAGGGAAGTCTGATGCTGGGATTGGTCTGGTTTAGCGTGTGCTGATTGGATAAGGAATAGGCGGCAAGTTGTCCTTTCTGGAGGTTGGGGATGGTGCATGGGCTGGAGAATTGGGCTATGATAAAGTTGGTTTTAGGTTTGAAAGGTGGGGGCAAGGGGGGTTGTTAGTTTACAAATTCATTTCATTTTTATTCTGGGGCATTTTTTTTAAATTAAAGAATTAAATTTTTTATTGTCTTGCTATTTCTACTTCCTTTTACTTGCATAGCCTAGTGGTTAGTGCAGCGGACTCTGATCCTGGGGAACTGGGTTCAATTCCAACTGCATCTCCTTGTGACTCTGGCCAAGTCACTTAACCCTCCATTGCCCCTGGTACAAAATAAGTACCTGAATATATGTAAACCGCTTTGAATGTAGTTGCAAAAACCACAGAAAGGCGGTATATCAAGCCCCATCCCCTTTCCCTCCTTTTGGCAGCGGTCTGGTGTGTTTTTGTGGCAGCTCTGTGTGGTCAGCAGTGGTAAGTGCTCCTCTCCTGAGTGATCCTCCATGGTTGTGGGTATAAGGCAGGGGTGTGCTTGTAAATTTTTAACAACGGGCTCTCTCTCCGGGCATAGCCGGCCCTGAAATTTTTTTTTGGGGGGGGGGGGGAATACATGCCTCTCTCTCCCCTCCCTTGTGCGGGCACGCTAGGCATACCTACCAGCCCTACCGAGCCCTACCAGCCAATAAATGGACTGCCACCATTCTCTGCTGCTTGTTACTGGCTCTGAGCAGCATGATGGAACCTTCTTGCGCTTGCATGAAAAGTTCCAGCCTAATGCTCAGAGTCAGAAACAAGGAGCAGGGGGCAGCATCAGTCTATTCACTTGGCTGGTGGGGCCAGCATCACTGCCAGCAAAGTAAAAGAGAACTCAGGAAGGGGCCCAAGCCCACATTTTGTAAGTCAGTTGTTTAAGTAGCCATGGGGAGGCCTACTTTAACAACTGGCTCCCAAAATTCTTAAAAACTTAACAAACAGCTCTCGCGAGCCCATGAGAGCCCGCTCCAGCACACCACTGGTATAAGTTTGGTTTACAGTGAGGGGGGAGGGAACAGCTAATGAGCGGCCATGTTAGAGGCGAGTGCTTCCTTTGTTAGGCTGCTTCCTATGTCGTGGGAGGTCTGTGGCACAGAATAATGGTGAGCTTTTTAATCTGTTGCCAGCTGTGTTTTTCAGAGATGCTGTGCTACCGGGGTACAATTTGAGCGTTGGGTCCTTTCTTTTCTCTTCAGGGTCTGGTCGGCTGATTTACTTATTTAGATTTGTTCACACCTTTTTCAGTAGTAGTTTAAAGTGAGTTACATTCAGGTACACTGGGTAGTTCCCTGTCCCTGGACGGCTCACAATCTTTTCTAATTCCACTATATCTTTTTTAAGATGCAGTGACCAGAACTGAACACAATATTCGAGGTGCGGTCACACCATGGAGCGATACAAAGGCATTATAACATCCTCATTTTTGTTTTCCATTCCTTTCCTAATAATACCTAACATTCTATTTGCTTTCTTAGCCGCAGCAGCACACTGAGCAGAACATATCATCAACGACGACACCTAGATCCCTTTCTTGGTCCGTGACTCCTAACGTGGAACCTTGCATGACGTAGCTATAATTCGGGTTCCTCTTTCCCACATGCATCACTTTGCACTTGCTCACTTTAAACGTCATCTGCCATTTAGACACCCAATCTCCCAGTCTCGTAAGGTCCTCTTGTAATTTTTCACAATCCTCCATCGATTTAACGACTTTGAACAACTTTGTGTTGTCAGAAAATTTAATTACCTCACTAGTTACTCCCATATCTAAATCATTTATAAATATTTTAAAAAGCAGCGGTCCCAGAACAGACCCCTGGGGAACCCCACTATCTACCCTTCTCCATTAAGAATACTGACTATTTAACCCTACTCTCTGTTTTCTATCTTTTAACCAAAATCTACAGTTGATTTATCTAAATGTACAGTGTTGATTTTTTGCTAGGTCACGTTACATCACCAAACTGGAACTTTTTCTTAAACGATGGTCATTCTGCTTCCTGTCTCCGCTGCTGCCACAGTGAAAACTGGATCACCACTGCAAATATAACGTGTGCAACATACTCTGAGATCATAAGTCTTTTTTTTTTTAAGAGGAGGGGGCACAAATGTTCTGAATCGGGATGGAAAAGCTGGTACTGGACAAAACCCAGACCCCACTCTTCTTCATCCTGTCTTCCGTAAAATATCTGACCCAGTCAGAGTCAGGTCAGCAATGAGAAGAACCAGATTTCAAAACAGATCTAAGTTAGAGCAACTGGTTCCTCTACAGCCAGAGGGAAGTGAGGCAGCATCCCAGCGAGGCCACAGCTGCTTTGCACATCGCCAACGTTCAGCCAACATGGAACATGTGCACGTAAAAATACAGCATTCGCACCCTAGACAATTACATATGGCTTAGAGTAAGTATGTTTTTCACCACAAAATATTTGCAATGGAAATATTATCAAACATCAATAACTGATTACATTCATATGTCTTAGATAAATGCAATTATTGCTTTACTGTCATTCATCTTTTTTTTTTTTTTAACTGTTTTCTTCTTTTACTAAAATTCCAGAAAGGAAATGACTTACTATCATTTAGTATCAAGTGATGTAGTAGCCATGTTAGTCCACTTTTAAAGGTAATAAATAGAAATAAAAGAAAACAGAGAAAAAAAAATAAGATGATGCCTTTTTTATTGGACTAACTAATTACATTTTTTATTAGCTTTCAAAGGTAACCTTTCTTCTTCAGATCATCAATAGAAATCAAACAAAATAAAACATGGAAAAGAAAATAAGATGATACCTTTTTTATTGGACATAACTTAATACATTTCTTGATTAGCTTTCGAAGGTTGCCCTTCTTCCTCAGAAAGGCTACAGATTCTCCCTGGGTGTTTTGAGGGAGGAGGCAATATTCTTGGAGATTATTTTGGGGTTGTAGCCTTTCTGTAGCCTTTCTGAGGAAGAAGGGCAACCTTCGAAAGCTAATCAAGAAATGTATTAAGTTATGTCCAATAAAAAAGGTATCATATTATTCTCTTTTCCATGTTTTATTTTGTTTGATTTCTATTGATAACCTTAAGAGTGGACTAACACGGCTACCACACTCCACTTCTTCAGATCAGAAATAAGCAAATGTTGGCAAACATCAGTATATATAAGTGAAACACAAAAGGCATTTGAATGACAGTCTCATAGGAACAGGGTGGGGTGGAAAACTGAGAAAATACTTTATGGGATTTGATGTGATGCAATCGGAATCATTCAGAGCACAGAGGCAGATAAGCTCAGAATGATGAACACCATAGCAGGAAATAAATGCAATGATCTCTATCCTTCTTAGCTAAAGAGAGGAGATGCTAAAAAATAGGACGTTGAGCGGCACCATAGGCAGTAGAGATGATGCACCAGGGACTGGTCTGCATGGCTGTGCAAGCAGTTTAAAGAAAAGGTTCCTGAGATGCTCTTGGCTCCATTTTACTGCTCGTATTAGAGAAGACCATGGTTTCTTGATATATTTGGGTTCAGATTTTAATGTTGTAGAGCTAATCCAGGTGAATTAGACCACTTGCCTTGAGGTTGATGGAAATAATTTTCTCTTGTTCAATAGGGGGAGGAACTTTGAATTTAACTGATAGCAAGTTACTTTCAGGTTACACAAGGTATTTTCCTATCCCTGGAGTGTTTATAGTCTAAGTTTCAACTTGAGCAATGGAGAATTAAAGGGGTGATTCTATGAAGTGCTTAGATGTAGCATGGAAACGCTTATTCTAACACAACATCTGGGAATCCGGATTCCATTATAGGACACTAGTGTAAACCCTCATCAGTGCACCAAAACGGACCAAGCAGTGTACACAACTTACAGTATTCTAGAAGTGGGAGAGATGCCCATGGCCTCCTGGGCTTCATCTGTGGTACATCCCGTTGCAGTTAAATTCTATACTTACATACAATCTTGTGAAACAGAATAGTGCTTAGGGCTGTTGTTCACGAGTGCTATTTGTTGTTGTTGTTGTTGCTACATATATGTGTGGAAAATGTGCATAACTGCAGAAACACAGTTATAGGATTGCCTTTCAAGTGATTTTCCCAAGATGGCAAGGAGCAACACTGGTTCCGAGGGTTAGAAGAGGAGGCTCAGAACCAGAGTGGCTCCTTGCCATCTTGGGAAAATCACTTGAAAGGCAATCCTATAACTGTGTTTCTGCAGTTTTGCACAAGTGGTTAGGGTGGTGGACTTTGGTCCTGGGGAACTGAGGAACTGAGTTTGATTCCCACTTCAGGGATGTCCACATTGGTGATCTGCAAGGGCAGACTTCTCTAGTGGAATAGCAACATTCCATGTAGAATCTCAAATAGTAGCAACAGTGGAGGAGTGGCCTAGTGGTTAGGGTGGTGGACTTTGGTCCTGAGGAACTGAGTTCAATTCCCACCTCAGGCACAGGCAGCTCCTTGTGACTCTGGGCAAGTCACTTAACCCTCCATTGCCCCATGTAAGCTGCATTGAGCCTGCCATGAGTGGAAAAGCACAGGGTACAAATGTAACAAAAATAAATAATACATAATACTATTAGATTACTCCTTCACAATAAGAAGACTCCTCTATAAGACCTGTGGTGGTAGCATAATTCCCTTGTTCTGTAGGCCTGAGGAAGGACCTCCCCTTATACAACCTTACGTTTATTGTATTTGATATCCTGCCTTATCTGTACAAGCAGGCTAAGGCGGTTTACATAAAGCCAAATTTAAAAAGCAGGAGAAAAGAATGTCATTGTTAAGAAAGGACAGGATAAGCAAACACACAAGTGCAATAAAACATATCAATACAAACATATCGGAGAGAAAAGAAGGGAAAGGTGGGGCATTCATGGGGAGTGGCTATTGAACAGGAGGCCTCAACGTATGCACCCAAAATTTGTGAAAAATTTCAAGAGGACCTTACGGCAGAGGTGTAGCTAGGTGGGGCTATGGGGGCATGGGCCCCCACAGATTTAGTCTTGGTCCCCTCTACTTTCAACCCCCCCATGCCGCCGACCCTCCCCCTCCACTTTCGACCCACCGCCGTAAGGTACCTTTGGCGGCGGGGGGCCCCAACCCCCGCCAGCCTTAGTCTTCTTCAGCGCCGGTCTCCGGCGTGTTCGCTGATCTGTGCTGTGAGTCCTGCAGCAGCGGTCGAAAGTGGTGGGGGAGAGTCGCAGCATCAGGGGTCAAAAAGTGGCAGGGGGGTCGGCAGCTGGGGGAGGCGGGCTAAGATGTGCCCCACCACCTTGGGCTCTGGAGCCCCCTCCCACCAAAGTCTGGCTACACCCCTGCCTTTCGAAGATGCAGTCTTTTCATAAGTTGTAGTACTGCAGCTTATTTTTCACTCAGTGCCCTGGCTTGTCACTACCCCAGATGCAGGTTCTACGGAACCGAAACGCCCTGTTTCCCATCTAGTGGGCGTTGGGAACTTCAGTTATTGTCAGTGCCGCGTTGGGAAGCCAAATCGCTTGTTAAGTAAAAGGGCTGCTGTCCTTCTTTCTTAACTATCGTGTCTACCCCTACGATCTTCACTCCTTTTGGAACTTGCAGACTGCTTGCAAGTCTATCTTTTGAGATTTGCTCTCAATAATGTCAGTTTTTGTATCCTGGCCTTGCCAAGGAATTCTAGTAGCTGAAAACCATACTAAGGATTACATAGAAAAAAGGGTTTCTCCCATTTGTTTCTCAAAGGTACATCTAAAGCCTTTGGTTTTGCACGTCAGCGAGACCCACTCAATGCTCTGGTAACTTGCTGCATTCGGCCACTCATATACTACTTGAACATGGGGGAAGCCACTGCTTGCCCTGGGATTGGTAGCATGGAATGTTGCTACTAATTGGGTTTCTGTCAGATACTTGTGACCCAGATTGGCCACTGCAGGAAGCAGGATAGTGGGCTAGATGGACCTTTGGTCTGACCCAGTATGGCTATTCTTAGGTTTATAATGCAGAGGACTATTACTTGTCCTGGAACTTGTAACATGGAATCTTGTTACTCTTTAGGATTCCAGAATCTTGTTACTCTTTGAGGTTCTGGAACGTTGCCACAATCTGGGTTTCTGCCAGGTACTTGTGACCCGGATTGGCTACTGCTGGAAGCAGGATACTGGGTTAGATGGACCATTGGTCTGACCCAGTATGGCTATTCTTAGCTTTATAATGCAGAGGACTATTACTTGTCCTGGAACTGGTAACATGGAATGTTGCTACTCTTTAAGATTCTGCATGGAATCTTGTTACTCTTTAAGATTCCAGAATCTTGTTACTCTTTGGGGTTCTGGAATGTTGCCACGATTTGGGTTTCTGCCAGGTACTTGTGACCCGGATTGGCTATTCTTATATTCTTGAGCTGGATGGGATATTATGATGGCTCTTAATCGGAACATTGTTCATACAAAGGAACCTTTACATTTCACTCTTATGAGTACAACGTATTGTATATTTCTCCAAGAAGTGCTTGAAAAACCCCAAAGGTAGTGGCTGTCATACTGTGGCTGATGGTTGGTTTGGTGTGTTCAGGTGCTCACTTGCCCACAAGATATTTGTTAACAATAAATAGATGCAGTCATCGCAAATTGTTATCCAGTCTATTCGGAATAATAAATAATTGACAAGACAAGAGAATTAGTAGAAAGATTAATAGCTGGTAATCCCAGAGCTGACAAGTCTCAGTACAGATTTTTTTTCTTTAATTTCCTGTATTGTCTCAGACCCCAGATAGGATTATGTGAAAACTGTGTTTGCTTCAACACAGCTATTGTTGTCAGTAGAAATTAATTCCTCCATCTTTCTGGCATGACATCTTGCTGAATCAGAGCTAAACCACATGCTTCCTGCAGGCGTGCTGTGCTGGGCTGACTTGGGGTGAGGCCTCCTCTTGGGGATAAACAAATCCCAGTGTAGGGTTAAGACACTTCTGCATTCCAAGTGCTTAACACGTTATCTGCTGCAGCGTTCTGGAGGTTAAGCAGTACTCTTGGGTTCCGTTCCCTCATTGTAGCTGTCACAAAAATCTGTCAAGTTACTCCTGTAAATATAATAGTGGAGGCAGCTCAGAATAAACGCATTTTACACAGGTATTTTAGGCCAGATTCCATTTACTATTGTCTGAGCTATTACAGTTGAGTAAATTGTGTGTGTGGCTTTATGCAGATGAATAGACGCTGCTAGACAGATCTGGAACTGGGTTGCAGGTGTTTAGTGAAGTCTAAGGTGGCGGCTTCTCTACTTTTTAAATATCTTTTTTCAGACCTTGCAAAAAAAAAAAAGTCTCTTTTTCTGCTGACTCTAAAATATTTCTTTATTGTGCAGTTTCAGAAAGCTTTTAGACAAAATGAGAAGCTCCTGAGAAAATTAAAAAGCCTTGGGATAACAGGAAATGTTCTGTTATGGACTGGAAACCGGTTAAAAGATAGACAACAGAGAGTAGAGTTAAATGGCCAATTCTCTCCACAGAGGAAGGTGAATAGTGGAATGCTGGAAAGATCTGTATTGAAATCAGTGCTTTTTAACATATTTAGAAATTATCTGGAAATGATGAGCAAGGTGATCAAATTTGCCAAAATAAATCCTAATAAATAATTAAATATAAATAAAATCTATTCAAAGTTGTAGAATTTCATGCAGAATGTGACAAATTGCAGAAGGACCTTATGAGACTGGAAGACGAGGCATCCGAGTGGATGAAATTTTACATGGACAAATACAAAGTGATGCACATTGGGAAGAATAACCCACATTACAACTACATGGTGCTAGGTTCCACCTTAGGAGTCATAGCCGAGGAAAGATTGAGGGGTCATTGTGAAAAATATGTGGCAGCAGGCAAAACAAACAGAATGTTAGGATTTATTAGGAAAGAAATAGAGAATAAAATAAAGAATATCACACTGTCTCTGTATCGCTGTAAGAATTATTATTTTATTGATTTATAGCAGCATTTATATCCCACATTTTTTGAACATGTTTGGTTTGATGTGGCTTATAATATTAGAATGAGTTGAGAATGCACCTTGAGTGCTGTATGCAATTCTAGTCACCACGTCATCGGCTTGGGGACTGTAAGCCCACAGGGGTGCTCTCAGGTGTGCAGCAGCCCTCTAGTGGCTCCTGCCTGGCTTCACCAGCCCTTTGCTTCAGGGAACAACCTTGAAACAAGACTTCTCTAGGACGCTGGTGACTCGGGCCTCTCTGTTTGGGCCTCCCCTTTCCCTCAGGGTGACCTCTCCATTAACCTCCAGTCCTGGACCTGCCTTGCCGCTGTATCTCCTGGTAACCGACCCCCTCACCAGTTATTCTGGTGGGGCCCCCTGGTCACCCTTCTCTGGAAGATAGCACAGATTCCTCTGCTTTCAGAAATATGCAAATTAGCTGAGTACATGTAAATTCCATTTATTAGAGCTATGCTTCCGTCTTGTGGGAACCTTTCTTTCCAACTATTATTCATTTACTACCAATTCCCTCCCTGAGCCCACTTACAGTGGGACACCTGGGTCTCAGGGTATAACAGCCACCACCCCTGGATAGGACCTTCTTTACTCTCATTAACCTTACGGTCCTATCCTCCACCCCACGGCTGTTTGCTCATTTTAAGCACTTCACAGTTTCACCATCAATACTTTGGGGATTTCTAACCTCAGGCTTTGCAGCCTGCTTTCTTCAGTACTTGGGACACCCCGCCCTCCCTCCTTCAGTTCTTGCCTGTACTTGGGACACACAGTCCTTCCCTTGAACACACAGTTCTTTACAAGTACTTGGGCCACAACGTCTACCCTTCTTTGAACACAGAGTTCCAGCATTAATACTTTAGGGACTTCTTACCCCAGGATTTTCAGCCTGCTTATCTCCATCTAGTACATCTCCTAGGTTATCCTTCAGGTCTCCATCTCCTCTCCTTCGGGCAAAACTCCCTCCTCTACTGAGAGGAAGCTATTTATGAGGTGTCCAATAAACCTCCCCACCTCTTGAGACCTCGCCCCTCTGGTTCTAGAAAGATCTGGGTCTAGCAGTCTCTTCTTACTCCCCCAGCTATCTCCCTGGAGCTCCCTCTACTGGCCCATGCAAGTCAATACTCAGCTAGATCACTGGAGCTCCCTCTAGTGACCACAATGGGCATTTTCCCGGTTTTCAGTGGGAGATCGCCCTCTGGCGGCCCCCTCAAGTAAGGGCAGACACTGTGTTTATCACAGGACGTCTAAAGGGTGTAAGCAGTTCACACAGCAGAAGGAGATTCCAGTGCTGTCAACTAGTACTACTGAAAAGATAAGGTCTGGTACTTTATTACCCAATTGTAGGCATATTGTTGCAGTTCATCAATTGCAGGTTTTTGGCTCCAGCTTGTATTGTAGTAACCCATTAGCACTATGAGTATGTTCAAGTAAAGAAAGACGAACAATGAAAAAATAAAAAATGTAAATAAAGACTAGGAACTCTTTACGGTCAATCAACTTAGTGCAATCCTGGAAGGTCTTTTGGTGGCCACTGATGAAGAGTTCATCTAAATTAGCTCTATAGGACTTGTTATATCCTGGAGCTCTTTGAGGCCTTTTTCCTTCCCAGCTTAAAGCAATTTTGTGATGACTGATACTTTATGCTAAACGTACGTATTTTTGATTGTGGAAAATTTTGTTGTATATTTTAGTGATTAACTATTTCCACACCCAGTTTGAATAATTTTTTTACTGTTATCTTAAAAGAGCCTTATCAACTGGAAAGAAGAAATTGATGTCATCAGCATAGATTTGATAATGGACATCTAATTCTTTCAATCACCAACACAATTGCATCAAATACATATTGAAGAGAATAGCAGAGACTGAAGACCCTTGAGGGAATCCTGTGTCTTCTGCCTGCACACCGCCTGTCAAGAAGGAAGCAAATCAGTCTAATAGTGTAGCTGTGAACTCAAAGAACTCAGGGCAATTCAATAAGATTTACGGTATTGAATGCAGCCAAAATCGTATTTCAGAGCACATTATTTTTAGCAGGTCTGAGAGGACTTTAATGGGCAGGTTAAAGTTTAAAGACCCTACAGGAGCTGTACAACTGCAGTCATTGGAGCCGACTCTGTGGGTGCTGTGGGTGCTTGAGCACCCCCAATATTAAGAAAGTTCCTTGTATGTTCCCAGGGAGGGATTATTTTCATTGGGTTTAGCACCCCAATAATTTTGAAAAGTTGGCTCCTATGACTGCAGTACTCTTGCATGCAAACCCAACCTTAAATAGTGCATTCTCATACAATCTGTATTGCACACTCACATCCATAGTTTCCATAGGGTGACTGGAATTTTACTGTTTTTTTCTCTGGTTACCACTTCATTTCTGTTCTGATTTCTCTGATATTAAAGCCCTGGTACATTCTTCCATGGAACAATATTTTATTTGCTGCCAAAGTAAACAATGTAGAAGCCATGAAGGCACATTAATTATTACCATCTACTTCTCCAGCTAACATTGAAAAGAAATGAGAATATTCTGGATATTTTACAGATTAGAAAAGTCTTGCAAACTGCTACTCAGCTCCACATTCCACGGCTTAACTGATTTAGCAATTTAACAGAACCCCTGGAGAGCCTTTGCAAAAATCTTACCAGGGTAAATAGAGCAGATGGTTAGCTGTGATTTAGTACCTGCTCTGGCAGTAATATATTAGATTAATCTATGTAATGGCATCTGACACTGAAATGCTTTATTCCAGTGACTGTGCTGCACCACTGACCCTGATACTTGCTTGGAATCTAGAATTATGGTGCAGTCAGACATGGTTAGAACATAATTAGTTTATCCAGATGTCTGGGTATATATAACACCTAACGGGTAACCATTCTTGGAGGAGAGTACAACAGTGTCCAGTTTATCTGAATGCTTTTCAAACCACATACGTTTGGAAGCAAATATAGAAATCAGCAGGTCTGTCTTTATGGCATATCAGCTTTCTTGCCCACCTCAGTTTATGAAATCTACACAGGCATGACTCACATCAGTGTACAATGTTTAAATATCTCCTTTAAAAACATTTGAGAAGAATTTCAGACTTTTTGGAGTCTACTGCTTTTTATTCAGGAGTGCCCTGTCTGCATATTTGTGTTCTAGATTTCATTGTTAGGGTATTGAATGTGACACCTGTTTTTTTTTCCAGAGTATCTCCCTCATTTAACTTGTGCACTTGCAGTGATGGTTCACGTAGGCCGGCGAGGGGCATGCCGAGCAGCCGCACATAATATGGAGGTTGCTGCCCGGCAGCTCCTGCGTCAGAGCGACCCTTCCTTACCGGCTTCCCCATCAGCGATTGAGATGACGCGGCAGGAGACCCCCTTGCCATTGGTTGGGAAGCCGGAAGGGGCAGGGCTACAGGGGAAAGCATAAAAGCTGCCAACGAGGGCTAGGGAGCCTCTTGTTGGCAGCGAGCGGTGTGGGAGTTTCTCTCCCCCCTTCCCTTTCCTGCGCCGCACCGGGGGAGCTAGACATGTGTACTAATGGGGGTCATGCTTCGCAAGCATGCTGATTTGCCCGTACCGATGTTTCCCCCGCCAGCAGCCAAGGCTGCCCTTACTTTGTGATCCTTCTCATTAAGCTCACTGATTACGGTTTCTGTTTAGCTGCCTGACTATTCAACCATGGCACTGCGTTGCCATTTCAACTTGTTATTGTGCCTTGCTTAGCTATTTTATGTACTATTCTTTTGTTTTGCTGCACTGTAATACAGGGGCGTAGCCAGACACCCAATTTTGGGTGGGCCTGGGCCCAAGATGGGTGGGCAGAACCCTGCACCATCCCACAGGTGATTTGGTCTCTCCTGCATGCCATATGGTCTCTCAAATATCCCCCCTCTCTTGCATCTTTTAAATAGCAAATTTTCACCAGCGGCGAGCAGCAATTAATGCACGCTGCTCATGTTGGCTCCACAGCCTTCCCAGTGATGTAACTTCCTGTTTCCGCATAGGCGGGAGTACATCAGATGGAAGGCTGTGGGGGTGGTGCAAGCAGTATGTATCAATCACTGCTTGCTGCAGGCGAAGATCTGCTATTTACAAGGTATGCAAAAGGAACAGTTGTTGGGAGTTTTCAGCTGGTGGGACTTGGGAATCTCTGCCAGCCACATCATAAGTGTGCTAATACTGGGTGGGCCTGGGCCCACCTAGGCCCACCCTTGGCTACGCCACTGCTGTAATACCAATAGTTACTGATTCTGTCATATGTTTTCTTTCAGTGCCCAACTATGTACCAGGGCATGATGACACTACATTATGCATTTTGTCACAGCTGGCGGAGGCACCCGAGCCTGGGAACTCTGGGATGTGTTGGAACAACAGCCGAAAGGAAGATCCCCCGATTCAGGCAAAGGGCGGCCTCGCACTGCTCGCAGACCAATCACCTCGCTGGTTCAGGCATGGCAGGTGGGGCTCTGGTCTATGGGGGGCTGCCCCAGGCAGATGGAGGCTGGGCCACGCTGGGGGCGGAGTAAGGCTGGCCGCAGCATGGGCTGGGATGCTTGCTCTCTAGCTGGATAAGCTATGGCGGAGAGCGCAAGCATCCGCAACGGCAAACCCAAGGCTCGGGTGCTTCCTAGGGATTGTTTAATGTCTTTTCAATAAAAGCTGTGGCCATTTATTCCCAAAACCTGTCTCATGTTTGGTCTGTGAGTACGCTAGGGGAAAAGCGAGGGCGGGAGCGAGAGGGAATGCAGCCTGCCTATGTTATGTTTTATTTTCTTCCCCCCCCCCCCCCCCCTTGTTGGTTATTCTTGATGTTTCTCATTGTCTATACTTGATTTCCAGTTTTGTGCTTGCAACTGTAATAAAATCTTTTTGTTGGTACATTTTATCAATATAATGTACTTAATTTCACATCATTGTTAAGGTAATGTTCAGAGATATTTCAGTGAGGAAATATGTGTTTACCTGAAGTAAAAAACCTCTCTGAAAATTGTCCTAGGTCACTCCTAGCGGCTGACAATGCATAGAAATTCCTTATGATGGAAAGGGGTAGAATTGAGGAGGTTGGAGATCTGTGATCAACAGACTTTTGTCTAGGGATTTAATGGGAAAATGTGCATGTCCTGCTTCCAGCTGCTTTTCACTATAGAGTTTTGCACCTGCAAAGTGCCCCCACCCTGAAAAAGCACATACATTGAAATAAACTAAATAAAATTGACTTATCAATGTTCTGATAGGAGAACTGGAATATTGTATTTCAGAAACTACAGAGAAGGTGACAAGAAGGTTCAGTACCTAGTTTTATGAACAGCTAGAGTATATATGTCTCATAAATGCATATTTTCAATGTTTTCTATTGAATTGAAGGTATGTCGCAATTATGTGAGCGGAAATTATATTAATGCATGAAGACGTTGTATATTCATAAGGAAACTGCCTTTCCGCAGCTCTAATCGACTTCCTGCACTTGAATGAAGATGGTAACTTAGAAATATAGAAAATAACAGTTGGATAAGGATTGTAAAGTCTTTTCAGTGCCGAGTTTTATTCCTTGAACATAACCACAGACCCCAGTCCATCTCAGGCTGACATTCTTTACATCCCTTATCTCATAATGGTTTAGGTATGAGGGAGTGAAGTGCCTCAGTTGACCCTCCACTTGTTCTGGTCTCCTTCTCTCTAATCTGATGCACTTGATATCTCACTACAGATGGCTGTAAGTGCAGGTGATTAATTAAAATTCCAATGTGCACAGAAAAATTTAGTTTCATGTTATCAAACTGTTCTTTGTTTGCGCTATGTTCCATGTTTAAAAAATGATGTAGGTCTGGGACCCCTCTCAATATCTCATCACCCATCCACTATGTAAAAACAATTTGGCTGGGTCTGGGAAGTGTGTGTGTGTGTGGGGGGGGGGGGGGGGGGGGGGGGAATCCACCCTACTGCCAGCCTTTTCAAAAATTAATTTGGTTGGCCAGACTACCTCCCTCCTCCAATCTTTGCAAAACATAACTAAATAAGAGTTTGGGCATTTGGTCGGGGTCCCCTCCCCTTCTTCCTTTCCAATGTGATGTTGGAAAGCACCAGCAGTCAGCGATGAAACAGACATTCAGTATCTGCTGGTATTTGGATAGCAGTGATCAGCATTTGAAAAACTCTAACTTCCATGGGCTGAATATCGGCCCCGTTGATATTTTCGTGCCCTACTTGGAATGTTGTGTGAGACCAGGAAACATGCCAGCACATTTAATGGGGTCACACCTAACACCTCTTCCCCCCCCCCCCCCCCCCCCCCCCCACACACACAACAACAGCCTATATAAGAGGAGCTTTGGAGCTGTTTCTTTCTTTAGATTTTTTTATCACTGCTTTTTAAGACACGGGTCTGAGGGATTCCTACTTTGTAATGTTGCTTTACTTTATTTTCACACTGATTTTTTTCTATTACTGATTAATTGTCACATTGTAAAGTGTATATTTTTAATCTTGTACTGCTAGAGATAAAGCAGGATGTACTAGTGACAGCGCCTGCACTAGAATACTGGAGTGGATGGATGTGGGGAGCTGCTGAGACTCGGTGACTGTCCAGCACTGTTCCTTTTAAGCTGAGTGGGAGTCCTCCATCTACAGTCCTGCCAGTGGGTGGTGCTGTTTCACTATACATTTTCAGTAGTGAAGGCCAAGCAAGTTCTGCAGGACTTCAGGGAACCTGCCTGTCCCTAGAGATTGAAAACACAAGATTGACGCACCACCCCCTACTGGTAGCAATGCAGTTGGCGGACTCCAGCTCAGCTTAGAGGGAACAGTGATGCCCAGCAATCTTTGAGCTAGGATATGCTGGTATGGTATTCATGCTAGAGATGGGAGTAACTAGTGAGGTAATTGAATTTGCTGACGACACAAAGTTATTCATAGTAGTTAAATCGCGGGAGGATTGTGAAAAATTACAAGAGGACCTTACGAGACTGGGAGACTGGGCGTCTAAATGGCAGATGACATTTAATGTGAGCAAGTGCAAAGTGATGCATGTGGGAAAGAGGAACCTGAATTATAGCTACGTCATGCAAGGTTCCAAGTTAGGAGTCACTGACCAGGAAAGGGATCTAGGTGTCGTCATTGTTGATACGTTGAAACCCTCTGCTCAGCGTGCAGCAGCCGCTAAGAAAGCAAATAGAATGTTAGGTATTATTAGGAAAGGAATGGAAACAAAAATGAGAATGCTATAATGCCTTTGTATTGCTCCACAGTGTGACCACACCACAAATATTGTGTTCAATTCTGGTCATCGCACCTTAATAAGAAATAGTGGAATTAGAAATGGTACAGAGAAGGGCGACGAAAATGATAAAGGGGATGGGACAACTTCCTATGAGGAAAAGCTAAAGTGGCTGGGGCTCTTCAGCTTAGAGAAAAGGCGGCTGAGGGGAGATATGATAGAGGTCTATAAAATCATGAGTGGAGTGGAACAGGTAGATGTGAATTGCTTGTTTACTGTTTCCAAAAATACTAGGACTAGGGAGCATGCAATGAAACTACAAAGTAGTAAATTTAAAGTGAATTGGAGAAATGTTTTCTTCACTCAATGTGTAATTAAACTCTGGAATTCATTGCTAGAGAATGTAGTAAAGTCAGTTATCTAAGCAGGGTTTAAAAAAGGTTTGGATGGCTTCCTAAAGGAAAAGTCCATAGACCATTATTAAAATGGACTTGGGGAAAATCCACTGCTTATTTCTGGGATAAGCAGTATAAAATGTAACAAAGAAAATGTTCCACTCAATGTGGAAACTCAAACAAGTAAAACCATTCTTCCCAAGGGAAATATTTTGCAACTTGGTACAATCAATGCTACTGAGCCACCTAGACCTACTGTAATGGAATCTATGCGGGATGCAAAGAAATAGTCATAAAGAAACTCCAAACTGCTCAAAACACCGCAGCCAGGCTCATATTTGGTACAATGAAATTCCAAAGCGCCAGACCCCTACGAGAAAAATTGCATTGGCTCCCAATCAAAGAACGTATTGCGTTCAAAATCTGCACTCTGGTTCATAAAATCATCTACGGCGAAGTCCCGGGATACATGTTTAACCTCATAGACCTACCAACCAGAAACACAACAAGATCAACACGCTCATACCTAAACCTTCACCACCCAAGCTGCAAAGGACTCAAATACAAATCAACCTATGCATCCAGCTTCTCCTGTATAAGCACTCAACTTTGGAATGCACTACCAATCACCGCGAAAACAACATATGACCTACCAAACTTCTGTAAATCACTAAAGACTATCTTGTTCAAAAAGGCATACCCTAACGATCCAACTTAAATACCTGAATTCTGCAACACAACGATACTAATACTCGAACTGGACATAACTTAACGTTTCCTCCTTTCTATTCCCTTATGCGTCTGTCACACATGCACCTTATTATACCATAATATCACTCTGTATTTGTCATACCGGAAAGGCGATCACCTCACGGTACCATGTAAGCCACATTGAGCCTGCAAATAGGTGGGAAAATGTGGGATACAAATGCAACAAATAAATAAATAAATTTCCACACCCAGCTTTGTGCTTACAAATAAATTGACTCATGAGCTCGGAAGCATCAATAATTAGGTGCAGATTCTAGCATATCATATGCTACCCAATTGTCAGTCTTACAAATTTGTGCAATACATCTCACTGCGGTATTCTAGAAAGCAAAGTGTGTAATTTTAACTTTAACTGAAAATGAGGTGTGACCAGGGGCATTCCAAAAAGTTGTGCATGGATTTACAGAATTTGTCCAAAGTGAGCCTAAGGTGGGCACCTTCCTTTCCTTGTACAGCGCTGCGTAACCCTGGCAGCGCTATAGAAATGCTAAGTAGTAGTAGAACACTGCTTAGCACTCAAGTTTTTCAATGCCAAATTTTCAGTACTAAATTTATTGAATTCCTCCCTAACTGCACTTTAGTAAAAGGCCCCTATAAGTTGGTCCATATTTATAGGCCTATCTTTGGGAATTAAAATCCCCTTCCTCAGGTCAATTGGACTAACTTAATACATTTTTTCGCTGTTTTGACCTTTGAATTATTGGTCAAATAAGTTAAATCTGGAAATAGTCAGATAAATCTAAATGAATCTAAATCAACCAGTTCAAAGCTACCCCAGGGTGCCTTGAAGTCACACAGTCATATATCTGAAGAAGGATTTCTACCAGGCTGAAGGATGTCCCTCCGTGCTGGTTCTGCACGTTGCCTCTGCATTCTTCGCCTCTGCATTCTTCACCTCTGCTGCTCAGGTGGGGACCAGGCAGGGCGCAAGGACTTGCTCTTTCCTCCTCTGATCTTTATTACCTCATGTTTTCTGATTCGGTTTGACATGTTCAGGAAGGACTTGCACTATGACATAATTCCCTGACACCTGCCTTTCTCTGGACAGAAATAAATCAGCGGCTGCTTTCAGGGTGACTGAGATGGCATTCGCTCTGCTCCATCTCTCGGTACAGAGGTCACGCGGCTCCCTGAGAGCTGCGTAATAAGTCCTGGGGAAACAATTTGCCACTTTATATTAGCCATGATGTTGCCCTGCTCATTCACTGCAGACTGGAGAATCCAAACCATATTGGATGAGTTCTTTCTGCTTTTCTTCATCTGTCTTAGCCTCCATCTGTTCGTGCAACTTATACCTTCTGAGTTAATGCAGTCATTTGTGTTCTTAAGGAATTCTCTTATCTGTTTCTTTGGATATATCACTCTGATTGACTCTGTTAAATAAATTTTCTTTTTAAATTTGCATTCCAGGAATTTATATAAAAGATAGAACTATCAATCCCAAATGTCATCAAATAGACAATGAAGAAACACAGGGGCCCTTTTACTAAGCCATGTAGGTGTTTACATGCGCCCAACGCATGTTAATTTTGAGTTACCACCTGGCTATCACATGGCCCTTGTGGTAATTTCATTTTTGACGTGCATCCGCTATGCATGCCGGAAAATATTTCTATTTTCTGGCACGCAGGCAGTAATCGAGCGGTAATTGGCATTTTACATGTGTAGACCATTACCAACCAGTTACCGTGTGAGACCTTACCACTAGGTCAATGGCTGGCGGTAAGGTCTCAGACCCAAAATGGACATGCAGCAATTTTCATTTTACCGTACATCCATTTTTCGGCAAAAATTTTAAAAAGGCATTTTTTACAGGTGCACTGAAAAATGATTCTGCATGCACCCAAAACACGCGTCTACAATACCGCAGCCCATTTTTCGGCACGCCTTAGTAAAAGGCCCCACAATTATGAAATTAGTTCACAAACAAATGGAGAGCTTAAAATGTCACATCCAGAGGAAAGGTTAATTGAAAGGAAGAGAGTAAGACAAGCAGGTTGTCCAGCAAACCTAGAGCCTTGATGGCTCATAAAATACATACAGCAAGTGGTGGCTAAGAGCCTTGAATATCCGGGTTTTCAGTGGTTGTGGATGTTCAGTGACAGTACCTGAATACTTAACCTGACAAAGACAGGGCAGTATTTTATGAGGTTCTCTCTGCCTGCTTATATATGTGACATCCAGCACTGAATGTCGCTAGGGCCCACATCACTTCCTGGTATGCACCCACTGCCCCATACCACCCTGGCGCTGCCCAGATTGGGACAGTTAGACTACTATCCAGTGGCTCTGTCTGTTTGGGCCAGTGTATATTAGCATCTGGCTAGCTCAGCACCTCTTCTGCCAGCTAAATATCAAACCCATAGGTTCAGGTCTCAAGGTGAATGATAAACTTGCAGGAAAACCGTAACTAAAACATGGCCGCTATTGATATTACCTGCTGAAAATAAGCACGAAACTCCTGAGTCAGTTTTGAAACCTTAAAAAAAAATCTGTATTTTCCCCCTCACCCTCCTAGCAGTGGCATAGCCAAGGGTGGACCCGGGTGTGCTTAAGCCCATCCAGTAGGAGCACACCTATGTTGTGGCTGGCAGGGATCCCCAAGCCCCACCAGCCCAAAAACTCCTAACAACTGTCCCTCCTGCATACCCTGTAAATAGCAGATCTTCACCTGCAGCAAGCAGCGATTGATATGTACTGTTTGCACCGACCCCACAGCCTTCCCTCTGATGTATTCCCGCCTATGTGGAAACAGGAAGTTGCATCAGAGGGAAGGCTATGGGACCAACATAAGCTCTGTGTATTAGTTGCTGCTCACTGCTGGTGAAAATCTGCTACTTAAAAGGTATGCGGGGGAGGGGGCAATGTTTGAGAGCCCAGGTGAGAGAAGGAGAGACAAAATCACTTGTGGGACAGGGTGGTGTTCTTCTGCCCACCCATCTTAGGCCCAGGCCCACCCAAAATTGAGTGTCTGGCTACGCCCCTGCCTCCTAGGAAAAAGACTCCATTGGATCTAAACTATAAACAGATGAAAGCTTCTTTGTCCTACGGGAAAAGAAAAGAAACCTATAAAGTTGTTGTACTTGAGATCTCATATCAGATCTAAACTATCAGGAGAAACATCCTGAGATAGAAGAGAATAGATCTTTTGTAACAGAGGAAACTCCATCTCTGGGGTTTTCAAAACTTTCTTCAGGAGCCTATGAAAAAGGTCTCTTGGAGTAGATGTCAGCAACTGTGGAAAATTAAAAATCGTCAAATTCAAATGCCTGATATAATTTTCAGTTCTCAGTCTTCCTGAATATATAAGCAATTTATCTGAAAAACTGCAGATTCAAAAATCCTCAATTTTGGAGGCCTGAGTAGTCACCCTGTCTTTCCAGATTCTGAAGGTTAGATGATTTCTCCAGAGAATATTGGATGAAACCGGAACAGACTCTTATAAAGAGAGTCCAGTGCAGTCCATATTGACTCTAAGGTAATTTCAATAGGTCTGACGAGGCAGTAAAGTTTAAATTCCAAGCTTTATTTGATATACAACCATCGAAGCGGTGTACAGTAAACACAAAATAGCCTGATTAGCAGTGATTTTTTTTTTGTAGAAAAAAAGGTGCCGGTACTTATTGTGGGCGGGGTCACCACATATGGCTCCACCCCTATGATAGCCACACCGACATTAGCCAAACCCCTTATACCAGCCATGGCGCATATAAACAGACATCATTGAAAATATTATACTAGTATAGGAGAAAAAAAAATAATGTGATTTTTTTTATTATAAATAATTTCTGTAAACTGTTACAGCTCCAGTATACCCAGTGCAAAATAAGACAGCAGATGTAAATTCTCAAATTGGACATATTCCAAACACTAAAATGAAAATAAAATGATATTTTCTACCTTTGTTGTCTGGTGACTTTGTTTTTCTATCCATATTGGTCCCAGTCTCTGATTCTGCTGCTCTCTATCTGTTCTCTTAACTCCGTTTCCAGGGCTTCCTTTCCATTTATTTCTTTACTTTCCTCCTTTCTTCTTCATTTCTTGCCCTACATCCATAAGTAAAAGCTGGGTCCTCCTCTGTGGAATTGACTGGAGGAGGTATAACGTGGATCCAGCTTTTGCATATTTTCTCCATCCATGTGCAGTTTTTCTCCTCTCTTCCCTTTCCCTCACCTCCATCCATGTGCATCTTCTCCTTTTTTCTTTCCTCCCCTCCATCCACGTCCAGCACCTCTCCTCCCCTCCAGTGACTGGAGGAGTAGCCTAGTGGTTAGTGCAGTGGACTTTGATCCTGGGGAACTGGGTTTGATTCCCACTGCAGCTCCTTGTGACTGTGGGCAAGTCACTTAACCCTCCATTGCCCCAGGTACAAAATAAGTACCTGTATATATATGTAAACTGCTTTGAATGTAGTTGCAAAATACCACAGAAATGCGATACATCAAGTCCCATTTCCCTTCCCTTTCCATCCATGTCCAGCACTTCTCCTCTCTCTTCCCTCCCCTGTATCCATATAAAGCAATAATTCTCTCTCCTCTCTCTTCCATCCATATCCAGCAATTCTCCTCTATCCTCTATCTCCTGCTCTCCTCTCTATCCATTTCCAACATGTCTCCTCTCTCCCCTCCTCTCCCCTCTCATCCATGTCCAGCATATCATCTGCCCCCTGTACTCCCCTGCCATCCATGTCCACCAAATCTCTCTCCCCTGCCCTCGCCTCCCATCCATGTCCAGCAATTCTCCTGTCTCTCCCCTGCCCTCTCCTCCCATCCATGTCCAGCAATTCTCCTGACCTCCCCTCCCATCCATGTCCAGAAATTCTCTCTTCCCTGCCTTCCCGCTCCCTTCCGTTCATGCATCCGTGCTCCCTGACTCAAAATCTTTTGTTTACCCGAAGTCATGGTGAACCGGAAGTAAAAGCAGCAGGCAGGCAGGCACTGGCAGGCAGGCTCGCCTCCTCGTTGCTTCCCTTCCCTCTCAGCGCGTCCCACCCTCGTGGAAAGGAAAATATATCAGAGGAAGGCGGGGCACGCTGAGAGGGAAGGGAAGCGACAAGTAGGCAAGCCTGCCTGCCTGCTGCTTTTACTTCCGGTTCACCGCGACTTTGGATAAACAAAAGAGTTTAAGGCAGGGAGCCCGGGTGCACGAACGGAAGGGAGCGGGCAGGTGTGCCGGACCTCAGGAAAAAGGTGCAGATACAAAAAAAGCACTGCTGATTAGATACAACAAAGAAATGGAAATAGAATCAGTGAACTAAAATTCAGACTGGAAAGGAAGAAAAAAATAAAAAGATCACACTGTTGCTATATCCGCAGATTCTGGCATAACAGTAGCTTTTTCTCCCAAATGCTAGCCAAGATAAACGAGGGCATGGCATTAGCCAAAAGCTTTATAGAAAAGACATGTCTTGAGAGATATTTTGAACGTCTGGATTTTCGAAATCCAGGGGCTGGTGACACTGAACAGGGTATCTAAGAAGTTACAATGGATTGATGGGACTAGTAAAAGACTGTTCTGTGGTGAACAAAAGGGATGCAAAGTAGAGTATGGGATTAAGTAACAAGAAAGGAAAACTGGTTGCTCTTAATAGTGGATTTTTATATTATTAGGATTTTGTATAATATACATAAGTTCTATAGACAGCCACTGTTTTTCAGCAAGTCTACTATTGGAGATGGAAATGAAGAGTGTGGCGGATATTAAAGTATCAATGCTGCTTGCAATGTCACTGATGGGCTCATTTTCAAAACAGAAGGTCATCCATCTTTCGATATAAATCGGAAGATGAATGTCCTTCTCCCAGGGACGTCCAAATCCATATAATCGAAACCCGATTTTGGACGTCTCCAACTGCAGTCCGTCGCAAGGATGTCCAAAGTTCAAGTTCAGAGGCGTAGCGAGGATGGCACTTGGTCTTGCCTAACACTTGGACGTCCTTGACCCATAATCGAAAAAAACAAGGATGTCCCTGACGAATAGTTGGACGTTTTCACCCAGACATGTTTTTCTTATGAATAAGGCACAAAAAGGTGCCCGAAATGACCACCGGAGAGAATCGGGGATGACCTCCCATTACTCCCCCAGTGGTCACTAACCCCCTCCCACCTTCAAAAAGCATGTTCAAAAATGTTGTGCCAGCCTCAGATGACATACTCTGGTCCATGACAGCAGTATGCTGGTCCCTGGAGCAGTTTTAGTGGGTGCAGTGCACTTCAGACAGGCGGACCCAGCCCCATTCCCCCCCTACCTGCTACATTTGTGGAGGAAGCAGGAAGCCCTCCAAAACTCAGCACAAACCCACTGTACCCATATATAGGTGCTCCCCTTCACTCATAAGGGCTATGGTAGTGGTGTATAGTTGTGGGTAGTAGGTTTATTTTTTTTTTTGGGGGGGGGGTTGGGGGGCTCAGCAGACAAGGTAAGGGAGCTATGTTCCTGTGAGTATTTTATGAAGTCCACTGCAGTGCCCCCTAGGGTGCCTGGTTGGTGTCATGGCATGTCAGGGGGACTACTGCACTACAAATGCTGGCTCCTCCCACACCCAAATGGCTTGCATTTGGACGTCTTTGGTTTCGAAAATCGCCGAAAGTCAGAAACATCCATGTCTAGGGGACATCCAATTCTAAGGTATTTGACGGTATTTTCAAAATGAAAAGATGGGCGTCCATCTTGTTTTGAAAATACGGGTTTCCCCACCCCTGGATTTCGCCGTTTTGCAAGGACTTCCAAATCACAACTTGGACGTCCCTTTCGAAAATGCCCTTCTGACTTAACCTGAGAAATAATTTGCTAAATCTATAGCTGTTAAAGTATTTTGGGAATGATTTTTGGATTCAATTTCTAAAGTTTACCAGAATTGGGAGCTTTCTCCGAGTGCTTCTTTGCGTCATATATTTCTTTCTTATATAAGTATGCCATAGATTTGTATCTTTAATATAATTCTTTAGTTCATCGTTTTCTTCACTTACATTCATGGTAAGACAGGGACAGTGTTGGCAGTAATGTATTACTTTTAAAACTAAAGACTAACTGTAATGATTACCTTTCTGCAAATGTAATGAAGAACTCTAATCAGTACTTTTTTCCACTAATGAATAGGGTGAGTTTGGGAGCCATAGGTATGCATTGAAGAAAACAGTACTGGAGTAGCCTGTGTAAGATATGCTAGGTCAGCATCAGGCAGTCAGGTCTCCACTAAACATAGCATATAAGGGGATGGAATTTGATATTCTGCCTTTCTGTGATTACAATCAAAGCAGTTTATATATTATATACAAGTACTTAATTTTGTACCAAGGACGATGGTTTAGTGACTTGCCTAGAGTCACAAGACGCTGCAGTAGGAATCAAACCTGGTTCCCCTGGTTCTCAGGCCACTGCACTAGCAAAGATCCCAAAGCTGGCTCAGAATCAAGCATCTAATTAGAAATTGCTTACCATGAAGGGAGTGTATGTTAAGAAAGGCAATTTGAAGACAGGGCTTTGAAGATTGATTAAAATTAATAAATGGTAAGGGGAATTAAAGTTCTTACCTAAGGGTGAAGAGCAGGAGGACTCAGGTAATCCATGTCCCCAGATTACAGGAATGATGTGCAATGGAGGCATGTAAGACTGGATTCAAATTGTGCTCAAAATTTGACACCCAAAAACATTGACTCTAATTGACAGTATTCTACAGATAGTCACCTAACTCTACGAATAACAACAAAAAAAATCTGAGGGCAGATTGTGAATGTTCCTCCTAATTCTACAGCTAGCTGGTGATATTCTACAGATAGTCACAAAATTCTGAAAAATAACAAAATATCTGTGAGGGGAAGAGTATGGATGCTCCTCCTAACTCTACACACTGGGTTTGTGAAATTCTACAAATAGTCACCAAACTCAATGAATAACCAAACGTTTGCGAGGGCAGAGTATGGATGCTCCTCCTAGCTCTACACCAAGTTGATGATATTCTACAGATAGTCACCAAACTCTACGAATAACAAAAAGTCTGCGAGGGCAGAGTATGGATGCTCCTCCTAACTCTACACACTGGGTTCGTGAAATTCTACAAATAGTCACCAAACTCAACGAATAACCAAAAATTTGCGAGAGCAGAGTATGGCTGCTCCTCCTAACACTGCGTTGAGTTGGTGATATTCTACAGTCACCTAACTCTGCAGATAACAAAGAGTCTCTCCCAGCTGTCTGGATAGCAGCTGAATTTTACCACCCTCTGTATAGCTTGTGCTCGTCACCGCTGACTGGGTATATTCAGCCCTACTACTTCTATAAACAATTTTAGTGCTTGGCTGATGCTTACAACAAACACTGTTTGAATATCGACCCCAATATCTTTGTTGCAATATATTCTAATCGTAGAACATCTTATAATTTAATAACCTTCTCGGAAAATACATAAGAACTGCTTTCTATCACAGAAGAAACGTTTTGCACAAAATGTTGTACTTCACAGATACTGCTTTGTAAGGACAGATCAAATCATATAAATGTTGCATAAATAAACCTCGAACAAGGTGCAGCTACTCAGTTGCATTTACTGGGCAGACGAGATGAAAGTCCCAGAGAAGCCACACGAAGCCAGGCTTATATGTCTCATTTTCTCCCTGTAAATTTGTCCCAGAGGGACATTGTAATCCTTGTATTTTCATATGTCATACATCCTCGGCGAAGGTCTCTGAGAAGTGAAATAGAGGTTATTGGTTCAGTAATCTCCATGTATAATTTGAAACAGTGCTAAGAATTTCACTACTGGACTGTATTTCTGTCTCTTTGACCTTTTCTCTGTAGGCCTCCTGTCCATCTTCTTCTCCCACCCTCCCACAGTTGGAGGGCCTAGTTTCTTCAAAAATCACAACACATTTTCAAAAATATTTGTGTAAAAAATGCTTTACTGTGGAAACCGGCTTGTTGTAAAAGCCCCTATGTAAGCAAAGGGACATGTGCGCATCTTACAGCAGCATACCGTTCCCCAAAATAAGCAAAGGAGTTAGTGGGGAACTAACCGTGGGAGGTCTTATTTGCATGCTTTCTCTTGAGAAGTCATGTGCATGCATCTGAATTAACCCAGAAAAGTGTGTGAAAGATCCAATGTGAACGGAAGCATGTGAAGGGCAGATCTATAACTGAGATCCCACATTCACCCACCCCGTGTGGGCATAAATATACAGAAAGACTGTTACTGACACGCGGACATATATACTTAGACATGAAAGTGACAGTGGGCTGGCTAAGCACTATTCTGTAATTTATTTATTTATTAGGATTTATTTACCAGTTATGCATGCAACATCCAGAATATCGTAAGTTATGCGGGTTGTAAACGGGCCCGCTGCTCCAGTATGGGGGGAGGAAGCCGCATCCCGCGAATAGCTAGATCTTCATAAACTGCCACCAGGGGATACTTCAAAACATTCCTTCATTTTTCAGGTTAATGACCAAAACTTCACTCCAGAGCCCTGGGTTAGGGCTTCTCAGGCAGGGCTAAACACAAAGTCTGTGCCCCCTTCCCTGAGGGGGAGGCAATAGTCCATTTGAAATCCCTCCTTGTTGTCAAAATCAGTATCCATCAACAGAGTTCTACTCCATTCCATCCTCCGTGTGGTTCAGCATATACATTCATATCTCTCTTATTTCTCGACAGAAATAGGACTCCCACTGTTTCGCTGCTTCCTCAGGAGAAAAAAAATAAGAAAGAGTTTTTCTTCTTATCAATGTTTCTTCTTCTTATCAATGTTTGCATTGATAAGATGTCAAAATCAGTAGCAAACAAACAGTACCTGCCCCCAAGCAGGATTTCCCCCCCTTCATAAACAAGCCTTTCAAATTCAACAGAGTTTCTCAAAAAGGTTTGTAATTCTCCCCAGCAAACTTTCCAACAGTCAGGCTTTCTCCCAAAGCAAACAGGTCCCACAAAAGAAAGCAGGCTTCTCTATTTAAGCAGGGTTTAAACCAAAATAAATTCCAAACAATGTAGATTTGCAAACCTTCAGGTGCTGCCCTCCTCAGTGCTCTCAAGCTCCCATTCCATTGAGGTTTCTTCCCCCTGCTCAGCCTGATTAACCCCCTCTTCCATACAATCCATCCAATCCTCCTCCTGGTTCTCACCCCACCCCTCTCTAGTACAGGTGGGCGGCATGATATACTGATTGCGGGTCCAGGGGAACTGGGCTCCTTCATTTTCCCTCCCTCTTGTGGTCGGAGATGGTATATGGCCAGCTTGCCTATCCCCAGGGCTCCCCCTGTTGGGACTGGAAATGCATTCCCTTCTTTCATGATCACCCTCTACCTTCCCTCCTGCAATGACTTCTGTTAGATGTAGTTTAGTGTTTTGCTGTTTCATTCTATACATCTGGGATGTAGCCTTGTCACAGGGTCTCTGCCCCAGGTTTGTGACTGGTGTAAATGTTGACTTGTAAATGTAAAGCACGCTGGTGCTGGGTTCTTGTTAGTATTCTACAAAGGAATATGACATTATAGACCACTTGGCATTGTGAGCTCAATAGGGGCAGAGAAAGTACCTGCTAATATAAACCATTTTGATTATGCCATAGAAAAGGCCATATATCAAATCCATCACCTCGAACATTTAGCTTTTATATCGGTATCTCTATTTTCCCATCACTTGCACAACTCCATGCCCTGTTCTGCATCAACACTATTAAACATAGAAGTTTCCCTATTTTGGGACATTTCCATGTGTATCACCCTTGGCCTGATCTCTGATTTATAGGCCCTTGAACCAAGTGCGAAGCTAGACATTTAAGGAGGAGTGGCCTAGTGGTTAGGGTGGTGGACTTTGGTCCTGGGGAACTGAGGAACTGAGTTCGATTCCCACTTCAGGCACAGGCAGCTCCTTGTGACTCTGGGCAAGTCACTTAACCCTCCATTGCCCCATGTAAGCCGCATTGAGCCTGCCATGAGCAGGAAAGCGCAGGGTACAAATGTAACAAAAATAAATTAGGGCATCTCTATCAGCCACTAATTAGCTCTAAAAATAGTCTACTTAGGTCCATAGAGGGGAACCTACTAATACCATTAAAAAATAACACTAATAAAAAATTAATACTAATAAAATCTTAATATTAGCATAGCTATTCTATAACTAGCAATCTTACTGGACTTTAGTTTGTATATTCCTACTCCATTGGCAACTTAATTACGAAATCACCAATAATAAGATGCAAGCAGCAGTCCAGCAGCTAGATGGGGGCTATCTTGCCTTTTGCACTGAATGTCACATGTTTGATTATCTCCCAGTTGGTGAGAAGTCATATGTGTGTACATGGTGCAAACAGCTCCTAGCACTCAGGGAACGGGTCTGATCTCTGGAGGCTAGAGTAGCAGGTGTGGATAGTATCACACTATAGATATAAACATGGACCCACGCTAATGCAGAACACCTCCAAGGACACTAAGGTCCTCTCAAGGACTATCACTAACTACACCCTCTCTAAAAGACATTACACGATGTGATACCCGCAAGCGAGCCTTCTCTGGAGTAGCCCCCACACTCTGGAATGCACTGCCTGAAAAGCTCCGCTTAACACAAGACTATCTCTACACTAGCGCAGCCCATTTCTTGGTGCATTTTAGTAAAAGGGCCCCTACGTGCTTTGAAAATAAGCTCCACAGTAGCATAAGTGCTGAGCAGGGCTTTTTTTTAAGGGGGTACTTGGGCGTACTGAGTACCGGCACCTTTCCGCTGTCTGCTAAAATTGACCCATGGTCCCAAGATATAATGAAAGAGCTCAAGCTCTACACACCAATTCTGCCTTGTCATAGATTCTGTGACTGGTTGCAGGGGGCCTGGCTATTGTGGGATGGGTCCTTCAGTGACCACCCCACCGTTGAAGGGTGGCCTAGCATTTGAGTACAGGCACCCTCCTCTGACCTACCCACATTCATCCTGTTCACCCTCCTCTCACCTACCCACACCCATCCTGTTAGAATATCAATGAAATGCTTTGATGTCCCCATGCATACCTCCTACCCATTCCCACCCTGTTAGACTGTCAATGAAATGCTTGGATGTTTTACTTATATATACTGTCATCTACCACATTTGCTTATTTCCGATCTGACGAAGAAGGGCAACCTTCGAAAGCTAATCAAGAAATGTATTACGTTATGTCCAATAAAAAAAGGTATCATGTTATTTTCTTTTCCATGTTTTATTTTGAATGATTTCTATTGATAACCTTTAAGAGTGGACTAACACGGCTACCACGCCTCTCTGTTATCTGCTAAAATTGACCCATGGTCCCAAGATATAATGAAAGAGCTCAAGCTCTTCACACCAATTCTGCCTTGTCATAGATTCTGTGACTGTTTGCAGGGGGCCTGGCTATTGTGGGGTGGGTCCCTCAGTGATCACCCCACCCCTGAAGGGTGGCCTCGCATTTGAGTACCGGCACCTTTTCCATTGTCTGCTAAAATCGACCCATGGTCCCCAAGTTTTAATGAAAGAGCTCAGGCTCTACACACCAATTCTGCCTTGTCATAGATTCTGTGACTGGTTGCAGGGGGCCTGGCTATTGTGGGGTGGGTCCCTCAGTGATCGCTCCACCTGGCATTTGAGTACCGGCACCTTTTTTGCTAGAAAAAAATGCACTAGTGCTGAGTCTTGCATTTAACCAGCTATGAGTTAGCCAACTGGTGCCTAGACATGGCCCGGCATTGGACTTCCGGGTTTACCTTCAGCAGCTGAATATCGGACCCAAAGTAACCAGTTTTCTCCAGTCTGACTGAGATTCACCATGACATTCCTTACTTCATCCTTAAGGAAAATAAGAGCAGATGTCTGTTTTTGCATGCAATAATATGCGTTCAAAGACAATTTGGGTCTCTCCTAGTTTAAACAGTCTGAAATCATCTAGAAAATACTACAACACATAAAAGAAAATGAAAGAGTTTTCAATTTAAGCCATATGCTGATGATTTCATTTTAATTGACAAATAGAATGATAGATAAATCACATGACGAGAGGCATTTTGACAGGCAGTGAAAAGGAAAGCAGTCAAACACAGGATAAACGTGGATCTGAGCTTGTAGAAAAATTTAACTTAGCTGAATTCCTTAGTTGTATATCGTATTAACAGTTGAGGGTGGCACAAATTAAATTTCATGGTAAAATTAGATCCACATGGATTTTATACACTCTCATGAGAAGTATGCCAGGGAACGGTCCTTTCGATTATTAAGGACAATTCAGTCCATATGAGGATGATTTCTCCAGCAACTACAGTAAGTTGGATCGCTTGAGGGGGGGGGGGGGGGTGGGGGAGGTCTACCTTGACCTGAAATAAGTCTGTCACAGATCATTGCAGGGCTGGGTCACTCTTCTCTTTCCCAGGTTACTATTTCGGCATCTAATCCTGCATGTAGGAGCAGGACAGCTGGTAAACCTTGTTCACATTTCTAGTGGAGAAGCAGAGCTTAAGACAATGGATTCACTGCTGTTTTCAAAACTTTCTCCCATTCTGTGCCAACGACAAAAACTCAGCTGGTTATCTGATTTTCTTCAAGCAAATACAGTCCCAGTGAATATCAAATCTTTTCTGCTGCAATTCGCAAGTAGTTGGTACATTAAGGAATGTATTATTTATTTATTGGGTGGGGGTGGAGGCTTTTAGTCATTCATTTATAATGCTATCAAACATATAAATGGCGAGTGACCGTACTCACCCGCAAATGCGCAGTAGAGACTTCCCTCTCTGTCCCGCCCCCGCGTCAATACGTGATGACGGGGGCAGGACAGCGAGGGAAACTGCGTGAAGGGGAGGGAGGGAACCGCCGACGTCACTACCGCTCCCCCCCCCCCGAGGTCACCGCTACCGCTCCCCCCACCTGGAGTCGCCGCCGCCATCCCCCCTCCACCCGGCCCGAGCACTCTGTTCGCTATTGAACTTACATCGCCGACACGCAGCAGGCAGATCAGCTGAGCTCCCATCGGCCTTCCTTCCCTGCCTGTGTCCCGCCCTCGCCGACGTTACGTCACACGAGGGCGGGACACAGGCAGAGAAGGAAAGTCGACGGGAGCTTTGCTGATCTGCGTGCTGCATTTCGGCGACATAAGTTCAATAGCGAAGAGAGGAGCCGGGCCGGGTGGAGGGGTGGCAGCGGCGGTGGCGACTCCGGGGTGGGGGGACCGGTAGCGGCGACCTCAGGGGGGGGGCCCTGCAGCAGCGAGGGGAGGGGGCCTTGGAAAAAACCCCATACTAGCCCGTTTTAACGGGCTCAACGGCTAGTACTGTATAATGTACATGCTATATCAATCCGTAATTCTCAGATCCGGAAGTGGCAAACTGTTACTCTGGCATTATGTAAGCCACATTGAGCCTGCAAATAGGTGGGAAAATGTGGGATACAAATGCAACAAATAAATAAATTAATTTATGAATAATGTGTGTGTTCAAAAAGAAGAATGTTAATTTTGTGATCGATAATCAGCCAGCTCAATGTTTTGCTTCTTGCCACCGGCATTCTGCCTGGAAATTCAATGCTGGGCCATGTCCAGGGTTTGGCATTGAATTTTTGGGTTTTCCGAGCCGGCTAAGGGGCCCTTTTACTAAAGAGTTGCTGTGTGGGAACGGGCTTGTTGTGCAGCCACCCAGAATTACTGCCGGCCCAACGCGGCCTCCTGTAGTAGATCCATCTCAAACACACACCATTTCCAGCACAACAAATATATTTTTGTAATTTTTTCCATGCTAACCCGGTGGTAATCGGGCAGCACCGTGCACTGCCTGGTTACCGCATAATCCCTTACCGCCACCTCAGTGGATGGCAGTAGGTGATCTTTGTCGCATGGCCAGATTGTAAGAGTAATATTACCACATGGTCATTTTTGTTTTAACTACAGTGGGTAAAATGCCCCTAAAAGGGCCCTGGCACATGGGAAAAATGCCCCTGCTGCTACTGCAGGGCCCTTTTTACAGCAGCTTGGTAAAAAGACCCCCCCCCCCCCCATGCGATATTCACCCCATAACTGGCTATGGGGCACCACATAAAGATAGGACCGTATAAAAGTCAATCCTATTTATGTAGGTTTCCTCGACTTGTTAAGGCACTTAACCAGCTAAGTCCTGGACTACGTCCCTGGAATGTTCCCAAAATAGCCAGTTTTGAGTTGAGCGTTAACCAACCATTTTCAGTGGCACAAACCAGTTAAGTTCCCAAAACAAGTGATTTAACCAGCCAGGAGCTATTTCTGGCTGGTTAAATCACTTTGAATATCTATTCCCCCCCCCCCCCCCCTTTATTTCTACAGAAATATATAAATCTCTGAACAGTAGCAATCCACAGCTTTCTGCAAACAAATCACACATGGAAAGAATTAGGTTCCTGGTGCTTATGCACTTCATACCTCAAATATCAAACATTTACTGTTTTGCAAAATATGCAGCATTTTGTTCTACTGTTTAACTACTATCAGATACATGAAGCACTGTACAGATTCATCAGAGACACCTTACAGTCTACTCAAGAAAAATATAGATGACAAGAAAACAAATTCTAATAAAAGATGAAAAGATGAAAAGAGGTCACGAGGTAACAGCAACCTCAAAAAGGTTCATTTTACAGGGCCGACGCAACATGGTAAGTGGGGTAAGCATGGCAGGGAGGTGGTAATGTTCAGAGAGTGCCAAAAGCTACCCTGCTTACCTGTTGCACCGACCCTGCATGAGAGCACCATTAGCATAGGAGTGTGTGCTGTTTTTGTTTTCCACCTCCTCCTTCCCCCTCCCCCCATCTACCCTGTAGTTTAAAATCATCTGCAGTGCGATGGGAGCGTCTGTTTTGCTGCCACTGCGCTGCTTGCTTCCCATGGCGTCTGGCTGCTGGCACCACATTAGAGATTACTTGTCTAGGCATTCAGGACTTACACACTAACCACATGCAAATGAAGTTCAATGTTGACAAGTGCAAAGTGATGCATGTGGGTAAGAGGAACCCGAATTACAGCTGTGTCATGCAAGGTTCCGCATTAGGAGTCACAGACCTAGAAAGGGATCTGGGAGTCATCGTTGACAAGACGTTGAAAACTTCTGCTCAGTGTGCTGCGGCGGCCAAGAAAGCACACAGAATGTTGAATATAATTAGGAAAGGGATGGAAAACAAACACGAGGATGTTATAATGCCGTTGTATCACTCCATGGTGCGACTGCACCTCGAATATTGTGTCCAAGTCTGGTCACCGCATCTCAAAAAAGATATAAAGGAATTGGAGAAGGTGCAGAGAAGGGCGACGAAAATGATAAAAGGGATGGAACGACTTCCCTATGAGGAAAGGCTGAGAAGGTTAGGGCTCTTCAGCTTGGAGAAAAGGCAGCTGAGGGGTGATATGATAGAAGCCTACAAGATAATGAGCGGAGTAGAGCGGACAGATGTGAAGCATTTGTTTACACTTTCAAACAATAATAGAACCAGGGGACACAAGATGAAGCTAGAATATGGTAGATTTAAAACAAATAGGAGAAAGGTTTTCTTTACTCAGCGTGTAGTTAGACTCTGGAACTCCTTGCCGGAGAATGTACTGACAGCAGGTGGCCTTATGGAATTTAAAGGGGGTTTGGACAGATTCCTTAAGGAAAAGTTCATTGAACATTATTCATTTTTTTTTTTGGGGGGGGGGGGGGGGGTTGCCAGGTTTTTAAAGCCTGGATTGGCCGCTGTCAGAGACAGGATGCTTGGCTTGATGGACCCTTGGTCCCAGTATGACGGTGCTTATGTGCTAATTGGTAGGTGCACAGAAATGTAGCTGCATCTACTCTTTGCCCCCAAACATTCCCCAGCACTAAAAAAAAAGTATTTTTTAGCACATGCGAAGTGCACACAGATGCCAAAATTACTACAGGACGTCTGAGCGTGCCCCGCAGAAACGCTTACCACAGGTTAATAAAAGGGCCCCAAATTTAGCTAAATTGAGTTGAAAGAGAAATAACTAATACTGGTCATGTGAAGAAAAAGTGGGCACACTAGCACATTTGGGGCAGGGGCCCTTTTGCTAAGGCTTCTAGGCGCCTACACATGTACAACATGTATCAAATTAAAACTATTGATCGGCTACCATGTGCCCCGGGTGGTAATTCCATTTTTGACGTGCGTCCAAAACACGAGGAAGAAATTTTCTACCATGTGGCGCTTATCCGGCGGTAATTGGCAGTGTAGGTATGCTGGCAATTACTGCCCGGTTAATGCGCAAGACCTTACTGCTAAGTCAGTGGGTGGGGGTAATGTCTCATGCCGAAAGTGGACGTGCGCTGGTTTTAATTTTTGCCGCACATCCATTTTTGGCCAGTAAAAAAGGCCTTTTTTGCAGGCACACTGAAAAATGGACCTGTTTCCGTCCAAAACATGTGCCTACACCAGCACAGGCCATTTTTTGGCGCACCTTAGTAAAAGGGCCTCTTAGTATTTGCTTGTATTCATATCAAATTGTTCTGGAGAAAGGTGTGGGTCATCATAAGTCACATTTTTCATATTTATGAACCATTGACTTATAGTATTCTGTTGAGAATACTGACCATTTAACCCTACTCTTGTTTTCTATCCTTTAACCAGTTTTTAATCCTCAATAGAACACTACCTCCTCTTCCATTACTTTCCAATTTCCTGTGGAGTTTTTCATGAGGTACTTTGTGAAACGCTTTTTGAAAATCCATACACAATATCGACTGGCTCACCTTTACCCACATGTTTATTGGGAGTTATGCTTATCTTTAAGATATACTGGTGAACGCAGATTGCATGGTGCACACTATAAGGGAAGGGCTCATAAGACATAGTACTCTGTCTGCCTCTTCTAATTGACGAACATGTCCCACTGGTTCTGGACTGGTCTGGAAGTCTCAAGAAAGAAAATCAACAGGTAGGACCATATCTTTCCTTGCTTTATCTCTTGTTTGTCCTGTTTGTAAGCTCTGTCGAGCAGGGACTGTCTCTTCATGTTCAAGTGTACTGCGCTGCGTACGTCTAGTAGCGCTTTAGAAATGATAAGAAGTAGTAGTAGTAGTTCTGTGATCATTGGGTCTGATAGTGGAGTTAGAAGACCATCAAGGTAAATTGTTTAATCTGCTATTCAAATCATCTTACAACGTTGGAAGGATGCTTCCCAGTTCGATCATATGATATGGTGGAAAACTGTGTGTCTTACAGGGAAATATGAGCAAGGTAAATAAATTGAGGAGATATAACTTCATTTGGGCCCCTTTACAGAGCCTTGATCCTGATGTGTGTGACTTGGGGGGGGGGGGGGCTTTCCATGTAATTTCTGATATTTACTTTGCATTTTGCCAATAACATTGTCTTCTTTTGTTTTGAGCTTCTGTTACTGAGCATGTTATATTGTTCTTTTATTTATTTTTACTTAAAATTGTTAATAAAAAAAGATTGAACTTATAAAACACTAGTGAAACATGCCCGTTTCTTGCGTTAATGAAACGGGCGCTAGCACGGTTTCCTTCCGAACCTCCTCCCCTCCCTCCCTACTCACCCCTTTCGGCGTTTTGATGGCACTGGCTGCCATTGCTGCGGACCTCGGCACGCCACCTTCAATCTGCTGCGTCGTTTGTTGTGAAGCCACTGACGCCATTGCTCCGCCCTCGATGTCATCACGTTTGACGCAAGGGCGGGGCCCAAACACAGTGTTTTCAGTGGCTTCACCACCACGAAGGCTTCAAACCAGAAAGAAGTGCCCGGAGGACCTGACAGTGACGTCAGTGTCCTCAGAACGTTGAGGTTGAGTTTTATTATATAGGATGTCTTCCTAAGTATTGGATAAACACAGTAAATGGTTGAATTCACACAGTTCTGAAGCTGGTGAACAGAGGCACAAAATTTCCAAAGTTTAGCCCCCATTGCACTGTAACTTCTATGTAAGACAAAATTCCAGTATGAAGATTTTTTGAAAAAATAAACCTTGCCATCATCCTGTTTTCTTGAGCTCCTCCTTGTCTGATCCAAGGAAGTCAGGTTATATCAGGCAACGGTGTGGTTCTGCTAAAGGTCTCAGAAGTTGACAAACTGAACATGCAGCTATTGTGAAAATGTATTTGATTTTAAAACCGTTCACGGCATGTGGCAGGACTGCTTATATGAATCTTAAATTAGGAGCTCAAGTAAATGAGAACATTATGTCGTGAAAACCTTCTAGAAATGTGCTGTGCGATTTACTCTGAGCCCTGTCTGACGCCTGCTGAAGTGGTTTTCAAAGTGCTAAAGTGATTGCTGTGGTATAAAGGATTTTCTCATCTCGAACCATTGTATGCTGTAATGCGTTTCACATAAAGTGAAAACAGCTATTGTTGAAGCTGTGTTTGTATGCATGATTGTGTGTGTCTGCATGGGTAAAGCTACGTGGCCATGTACAATCGAAATTCATGTACAATCGAAATTCATGCTTTAAAAAACAAAAAGAGAAGTACAGTTACAATATAGAAAAAGGTTATCAATAGAAATCAAACAAAATAAAACATGGAAAAGAAAATAAGATGATACCTTTTTTATTGGACATAACTTAATACATTTCTTGATTAGCTTTCGAAGGTTGCCCTTCTTCGTCAGTTCGGAAATAAGCAAATGTGCTAGCTGACAGTGTTTTCACTTATATACACTTATATACACTGTCAGCTAGCACATTTGCTTATTTCCGAACTGACGAAGAAGGGCAACCTTCGAAAGCTAATCAAGAAATGTATTAAGTTATGTCCAATAAAAAAGGTATCATCTTATTTTCTTTTCCATGTTTTATTTTGTTTGATTTCTATAGATTCTACATGGAACGTTGCTATTCCACTAGCAACATTCCATGTAGAAGTCGGCCCTTGCAGATCACCAATGTGGCCGTGCAGGCTTCTGCTTCTGTGAGTCTGACTTCCTGGATGTACGTGCAGGACGTCAGACTCACAGAAACAGAAGCCTGCGCAGGAATGTTGCTAGTGGAATAGCAACATTCCATGTAGAATGTCCAATAGTAGCAACATTCCATGTAGAATCTCCAATAGTATCTATTTTACTGTCATAGTAATGCTTGAATGTTTTCACTTATATACACTGTCAGCTAGCACATTTGCTTATTTCCGATCTGAGGAAGAAGGGCAACCTTCGAAAGCTAATCAAGAAATGTATTAAGTTATGTCCAATAAAAAAGGTATCATCTTATTTTCTTTTCCATGTTTTATTTTGTTTGATTTCTATAGATTCTACATGGAATGTTGCTATTCCACTAGCAACATTCCATGTAGAAGTTGGCCCTTGTAGATCACCAATGTGGCCGCGCAGGCTTCTGCTTCTGTGAGTCTGACGTCCTGCACGTACGTGCAGGACGTCAGACTCACAGAAACAGAAGCCTGCGCAGCCTTCTACATGGAATGTTGGACACTAGCAACATTCCATGTAGAATCTCCAATAGTAGCAACATTCCATGTAGAATCTCCAATAGTATCTATTTTACTGTCATAGTAATGCTTGAATGTTTTCACTTATATACACTGTCAGCTAGCACATTTGCTTATTTCCGATCTGACGAAGAAGGGCAACCTTCGAAAGCTAATCAAGAAATGTATTAAGTTATGTCCAATAAAAAAGGTATCATCTTATTTTCTTTTCCATGTTTTATTTTGTTTAATTTCTATTGATAACCTTAAGAGTGGACTAACACGGCTACCACACTCCTCTAATATAGAAAAATAAACATAAAAGCTACAACTGTGATGAAATTTAGAAACATGCAAAACAATCAGCAGTAAAAAAGGTAGGTTTTAAATGTATAACCTAAGGCATCAATGCCAGAGAACAAAATAATGTAATGGATTGCAAGGGAGTCTATAGGACGCTGCCACTTCCTCACAGCGTCAGGGCCATCTTAAAATCTCTGAGCCCGCCTAAGAGGGAAGTGACACGAGAGGGGGTGGAGCCAGGAGGGCATGACCCAGGAAGTATAAAAGGCTGGGACAGAGCTAGGTTAGAGGCCCCAGAAGAAAGCAGCAATGACCACTGCAGATGCCTCCACCCTGAAACTGAGAAACTGCAACAACTATGTTCAGGTAGGATAAGCTCTGCTTGTGTTTTGACCTGGCCAGCTGTAGGCCAGACTTGTGTGCCTGCTGGAGACTGGGCTGGTAACTCTGGAGCCAGAGACCTGGCCAGAGACTAGTAAGAACTGCTGCTGAGGAGAAAACATTCATACATGTTGTGGACTTGCAGGTGCAGGGCCACCCAAAGATGTTGTTGTGCTTATAAAATTACATAGTAACATAGTAGATGATGGCAGAGAAAGACCTGCACAGTCCATCCAGTCTGCCCAACAAGATAAACTCATATGTGTTACTTTTTTGTGTTACCTGACCTTGATTTGTATCTAGATATCGTAATGAAGCTTGTAGAATATCACTTCTGTTTAAACGACCAATCAAATATGAGATATCTACATATATCAATGTGATATGTTCTTTAACGGAGGAAAAGCCTCAACTAACCGCTGGGACACTCCTTTGTTAATGTTAATCAACTCTAAATGAATTTATAAAGAAACTTAGCTTTCCAGCCATCCAGTTGTACATTGAAACTCTACCAACTACCCACAGCTCGACTTTGGCCAAGGTTTCGATCTCTGTTTCAGGGTACCGCGGACTCCAAGTGGTATCTATAAAAGAACATAAGTCAGTCTTATCACAAAGTCTTATCGACATAACCACATTACTACTTCCCTCTTGGCAGTCTATTACTTGTTTAACTGGATCTGTACTCTTGCATCCATCGGGACACACAAGATGGCATGCGATTAAAAAGCTTTTGATCACACGCCTTCGGCTTTTTAATCGCATGCCATCTTGTGTGTCCCGATGGATGCAAGAGTACAGATCCAGTTAAACAGTTTCTTTGTTGTGGTCCATTGTAACGCTGAGTATTTTCAAGCTGTCTGAGATAGGAAGGGTGTGATCTGAGGTGTTGATACTTGTGGGGATGTCTGTGCTGTGTTGGGATGAGAGGATGAGACAATGAGTTTTTTCTTTATTGAGTTTTAGTTGAAATGCATTTGCCCATGAATCCATGATGTTCAAGCTGAGCTTGATTTCATTGGTGATTTCTGTCAGTTTGGTTTTGTAAGGAATGTATATTGTGACCGCAAAACCAAATGGGGTTCACAATGTATATTGTGACATCATCTGCATATATGAAAGGGTTAAGGCCATGGTTGGATAAGGACTTGGCAAGTGGGGTCATCATTAAGTTGAATAGGATCGGTGATAGCAGTGATCCTTGCGGTACACCACAGTCTGCTTTCCATGGTGATGATATGTTTGAATTTGATTTTACTTGATATGTTCTTGTGGTTAGGAAGCCCTTGATCGAGTTAAGTATGTTTCCACCAATCCCATAACTCCCATGCTACTGGGGCAGCTCCACCGGACAGTGCTCCCCTTTCCTGCTGCCGTCTGAGGAACCGGCGGGCGGGCGATGAGGAAGAGCCGGGCGCACGACTGCTTCCACACAGCCCGTGTGGTCCCCCCGTGGGAGAGGCTCGATCGTCTCTCCCTGCTCTGGGTGGACGGGTGGGTGAGGAGGCAGAGTGGGGCGCGCTGCCTCATGCAGTCCCCCGTGGGGAGAGGTTCGGATGCCTCTCCCTGCTCCGAGGGCGACAGCGGAGAGGTTCGGATGCCTCTCCCTGCTCCGAGGGCGACAGCGGTGCCGTTCGCCGGACCTGCATGGGCTCCCTGAGTGCTGTCTGCTGCTTTGTGCAATTCAGACTGGTGACTGATTAACTCAACACAGGGCAGCTGTTTTGCTTAACTTTATGCAATTGTTTAGATGGTAAGTGCAGGCTTGGAATTACTGCAGGCAGTGGAGAGGGGAAGAGGAGAGTATCTGAGAGGTTCAGGAATTTGTAAGACAAAGAGTCTTCATTGACCATAACCATACCTTGGAATGTAGCCAGGGGAAATGCTTAGTAATTTGTTTTTTAAAGTCCAGTATCTAATATTTAGCAGGCACTTCTGTTCATTAAAGACATGCAGCAGATGGATGTGTTTCACTCCTGTGAAATTATTTGGAAGTTTTAATGCTGAGGAAGCTTCAGCAAGATAACAGAGCTTTAGAGGTAGTATAAGTTATAGATATGAACATTAACTCAAAAGTTGTAGTGGTGGTTTTAGTTAGCAGTTTCTGATCCTGGTGTCCTTTCTTCCAATTGATGCAGATCTCTGGAGGTTTTTCAGTTGTAAATCCAGCTTATTTCACAAGCAAAGAGAGTCAAAGATCAAAGGCTTCCAGCAATAGAGAAACAAATGGCTGTACTTAGCACTTCTTTGTGAATTTCTTTGGAAACTTAATGCAGGGGCTGATGGTTGACTTTAATTTTAAGAAATCTAACAGATTCAGAGTTTTAGAAATAGTTATGTGGTTAAAATAAAACTTTAACTCACGGATTGTAGGTATGAACTTTATAGTTTCTGGTTCTGATATCCTTGGATGGTCCAATTGAAGCAGGTTGCTGTAGGCTTTTTCTTTGTTGTCCAGGAGGAGGGTTAGATGTAAATATCGATCCAGTACCGGTCACAGGGCATGAGGAGATTTATTTGCAATATGAAGGGAAGATAAAAGTTCTTTTCTCCAGCCAAAATAAAAGAAAAAGTTCAAAGTAAAATTGAGGACCAGTGCCTCAATACAGACTGCGCAGAAGTCACTAAAAATGTGGGTTGTAAATAAGCAAAAAGTGTATTATTTGCAGAGCCTCATGTGAACCCAGCCACCCAGTCAGGCAGCTTCTTTTCTCTGTTTTACAGCCGTAATGGAAAAAAAAGAAAATTACTAGGGTGAAAACTTCAACGTTTTGGTCCAGACCTGTTTTTCTAACATGACACAGAAAGGTGCCCTAAATGACCAGATGACCACTGGAGGGATCAGGGATTACATCCCAGTGGTCACTGACTCCCTGCCACCCCCCAAAAAAATATGACTAAAAATAGTACTCACCAGCCTCTATAACAACCTCAGATGTTATAGCCAGGTTCATTAGAGCAGTATGTAGGTTCCTGGAGTAGACTAGTGGTGGGTGCAGTGTTCTGTAGACAGGTGGATCCAGGCCCATATCTCCCCCAACCTGTTACACTCGTGGTGGAAACTGTGAACCCTCCAAAACTCACCAGAAACCTGCTGTACCCACATATAGATGCCCCCTTCACCCATAAGGGCTATTGCAGTGGTGTACATTCTGCAATTCAGCGGAATAAGAGTGGTGTTTTTCTGTTTCTATTTTAGATCGATTGTCCAGTGATCCTGAAGCAGAATTTGTAAATTCGAAACGCTGGCCGCCATTCATCACGGTCAATGTTAACAGGAAAACACAGAGATCCACTAAACTAAGCTAATTTAATTATTTTTGGCTGAGTCTAAAGTTGGATATTAAAATAGAGTGGGTTTTTACCCCATATGGAGGTTTTTCTGGTGGATGATGAGGAAGTCCAGCTCCCTATAGACCTTTTTATGTGTCGGGAGGTTTCTCGAGGCCTTTCCTCTGAATATTAACAAGTGTGTTTGCTACACGTACTGAGAAACTCTTATATCAAACATACAAATGGTGAGTGACCGTACTCACATGCAAATGCGCAGTAGAGTCTTCCCTCTCTGTCCCGCCCCCGCGTCAATACGTGATGACGGGGGCGGGACAGAGAGGGAAACTGCGTGAAGGGGAGGGAGGGAACCGCCGACGTCGCTACTGCTCCCCCCCGAGGTCACCGCTACCGCTCCCCCCCCCCACCCGGAGTCGCCGCCCCCCCCTCCACCCGGCCCGAGCACTCGCTTCGGTATTGAACTTACATCGCCAACATGCAGCAGGCAGATCAGCTGAGCTCCCATCGGCCTTCCTTCCCTGCCTGTGTCCCGCCCTCGCCGACGTTACGTCACACGAGGGCGGGACACAGGCAGAGAAGGAAAGCCGACGGGAGCTTTGCTGATCTGCGTGCTGCGTTTCGGCGACGTAAGTTCAATAGTGAAGAGAGGGCCCCGGGCCGGGTTGAGGGGTGGTGGCGGCGGCGGCGACTCTGGGGGGGACCAGCAGCGGTGACCTTGGGGGTGGGGGGGCCTTGCAGCGACGAGGGGAGGGGGCCTTGGAAAAACCCCATACTAGCCTGTTTTAACGGGCTCAACGGCTAGTATATATATATATATATATATATATATATATATATATATATATATATATATATATATATCATTGTACATGAATGTCCATTCCTAAGAAACATAAAGGTGTGGTAGCCGTGTTAGTCCACTCTTAAAGGTTATCAATAGAAATCAAACAAAATAAAACATGGAAAAGAAAATAAGATGATACCTTTTTTATTGGACATAACTTAATACATTTCTTGATTAGCGTTCGAAGGTTGCCATTCTTCGTCAGATCGGAAATAAGCAAATGTGGTAGCTGACAGTGTATATAAGTGAAACATCGAAACATCTAGCAGGGTGGGGGTGGGTATGAGGTATGCATAATAAAAAAGATATCATCTTATTTTCTTTTCCATGTTTTATTTTGTTTGATTGATAACCTAAGACACAGAAGAAATCTGGCCTACCTTGCAGGCATGAACATTTATACCTGATCACAAAGAGGTGTAAATGAACATCCCTAGATTATTCAAGCACTTATTTATTTATTATTTGGATTTTGCTCACATCTTTTTCAGTAGTAGCTCAAGGTGAGTTAACTCCAACTTGACGTGCGTTGGCCGTGCATAGACGCCTACGCGGCTTGTAAAAGGGCCACGATTTGTCTTTATGAAATAAGGTAAAAATAGTCATCTTCTCAACCTTAAAACCTAGGAGACCTTTCATTAAGTTAACCTCCACTTGGTCACTGCTAAATAGAGAACTTCTCTTGAATAGTGGCCCATTTATATCTACTGGCCAGGCAAAGGTCTACTTTCTTTGTTACTCATTGTTTAATTGTAAAATGAACTGAATTTTGGGAGGGTGATAATGTGGGACATAAGAATAAATAAATAAAATAAATCTTCAAAGTAATTGTAAGAAGTGGGAAAATAAAAAAGTAAAAAGTCATCATTAAAAAATCATAAAATTAATGGAATACAATATCCATTCTGGTCTCCGTATCTCAAAAAAGATATAGTAGAATTGGAAAAGGTACAGCGAAGGGCAACGAAAATGATAGTGGGGATGGGACGACTTTCCTATGAAGAGAGGCTGAGAAGGCTAGGGCTTTTCAGCTTGGAGAAGAGACGGCTGAGGGGAGATATGATAGAAGTGTATAAAATAATGAGTGGAATGGATCGGGTGGATGTGAAGCGACTGTTCACGCTATCCAAAAATACTAGGACTAGAGGGCATGAGTTGAAGCTACAGTGTGGTAAATTTAAAACGAATCGGAGAAAATTTTTCTTCACCCAACGTGTAATTAGACTCTGGAATTCATTGCCGGAGAACGTGGTACGGGCGGTTAGCTTGACGGAGTTTAAAAAGGGGTTAGATAGATTCCTAAAGGACAAGTCCATAGACCGCTATTAAATGGACTGGAAAAAGTCCTCATTTTTAGGTATAACTTGTCTGGAATGTTTTTACGTTTGGGGAGCGTGCCAGGTGCCCTTGACCTGGATTGGCCACTGTCGGTGACAGGATGCTGGGCTAGATGGACCTTTGGTCTTTCCCAGTATGGCACTACTTATGTACTTATGTACTTATTCCTTTCATACATGTTTCTTAAATTATATCAAAAGCTCTGTCTCTCTGTTTTGCTTGGCTACGTACATTAGAGGAAGCTGGTTAAATACCTCTTTTTTGTGTTTATTTCCACTAGGTGGCTAGCAAGCACTGTGTTTAACTTACAAATGAGAATGGAAACAGGCAGCCTTTCCCATTTTAAACAGATGATATATAGTAGCACCAGCACTGACCAGCTGAATGTAAGCATTCAAATGTCAACACATAATTTACAACAGGAGGTTCATAAGAGGATTAGGCATAGTTATACAATCAAATCCCTCTCCCCTCCCTCCCCCCAAGCTTATCAGATTAAGAAAAACCTGCAAATGTGGCTCCTTTTCAGCCTGCCCTAAACCCTCTCCATGAAATCCTTAAGGCCATTTCCAGGGACCTGGCATAGGACGCATCTACGATTTCATCAGCATTGGTCCAAAATCTCCAGGCAGAACAATAACACCTGAGTTAAAAAAGCAGAAAACTACATACTGAATTTAGACATATTCTGTGCCAATAACCAAAGAGAGGGTGATTTTCAAAGTGATTCATGCAGATAAAAAGCACTTGTGAAAATTGCCCTGTTTTGAAGTGGTTGGAAGCCCATCTCTTATTCCAAGACCTGTATACTTTTAAATCTATGATTTTTAAATAGATTAAAAAAAAAAACTAAAATAAAAACACACTGAAGTGAGAAGAAGTCTTATATTGGAGGAGGAAAAGTATACACATACCACCAGATTCTATATAGGTCACCCAAATTTGGGTGCAAATTGGTGATTGGCATTCATTTGGGTTTATGCACTGATCTGCCGTGTACCCTAATCTATAAAATATGCACCTAAATTTTATAATGCACAACTCAAAAGAGGGTGTGGCCATGGGAGGGGAATGGATGGGTTAGGGATGTTCTACCCCCATATTCATAGAGGCAGGGTGCATTGTTATATATATATATATTTAATATGTATTGTTTGTATTCAATTGCATTGTCTGTGTATAGATAGCACTGTGTACTGGGGCTTCTCCCCCCCCCCCCCCCCCTATAATTTGCAGTGTCCTGTGATTGACCCCTTGTGAGCGTTCCCTGTTGGCTGTTAGCTCTGATCTAAGGGCAGCCCTCCCTCTCTTCCCCTGGGAGCTGTGTGAGAGTGTCCCAGTGTTCCAAGCATGCCTTTATGATCAGCAGCTGTTCTAGGGGCTGATCCCTCCTGAATCTACTGTGATTCCATCAAAATTATTCACCATTTCCCAGGACATTTTCTCAAGGCGTTTCCTGGGTTATTTTCCCCTTTGAGTATTACAGAATTACCTCTCAGCTGGGCCTTGCCTCGGATGTGACTAGATACAGAATATGTGCAGAAGGCAACAATTCTGTTCAAGCAACTGAATTTTAAGTCGATTTTCTTTGCTTGCTATGATTGCTACATTAAAGAAGAGTTGGATTAAGAATTGAAAGTCTGCTGGTAAAGTTTTTACTTGGGAATGGTTTAGCTGACTGTTGAAGCTTTGTCGCCTCAGCTAGCCTAGAGCAGCGTAGGGGATGTTCCCAGCAATTAGGCACAATGTTATAGAACAGGATCGTTTACATGTCCAACTGACATTCATTGTGCACCAGCATTCACATCAGGTTTCAGAAGGCATAAGACCCACTCCCAAAGTTAGGTGTGAGATCAGTGCTAAGCTAGTATTCTGTAAATGGCGTTCTGTCCATAGCACCCTTTGCAGAACACTGGTTTAGCGTGGATCTTCTCAGTACCTGTGGGAACCAGTTATAGAATTCCTCCTTTAGAGGTCACCTAGGTTTTTGAAATCGATCATGTACCTATTTTATAATAACACATAAGGGACTATCCTGCTTATAATCGAAATAGAAAAACGCCTATATTGTGACCCAAATCGGGAGATAGACGTTTATCTCACAAAAACGAATAAAGCGGTATAATCGAAAGCCGAATTTGGACGTTTTCAACTGCACTCCGTCGCGGATGCGGACAAAGTTGATGGGGGTGTGTCGAAGGCGGAACTGGGGCGTGGTTATCTGCCGATCAGAGATGGGCGCCTTTCGCCGATAATGGAACAAAAATATGCGTTTTTAGCGAGAATTTAGGGCACTTTTCCTGGACCCTGTTTTTCCACGAATAAGGCCCCAAAAAGTGCCCTAAATGACCAGATGACCACTGGAGGGAATCGGGGATGACCTCCCCTGACTCCCCCAGTGGTCACAAACCCCCTCCCACCACAAAATATGCCGTTTCACAACTTTTTATTTTCACCCTCAAATGTCATACCCACCTCCCTGGCAGCAGTATGCAGGTCACTGGAGCAGTGGACTTCAGGCAGGTGGACCCAGGCTCATCCCCCCCCCCCCCCCACCTGTTACACTTGTGCTGGTAAATGGGAGCCCTCCAAACCGCCCCCCAAACCCACTGTACCCACGTGTAGGTGCCCCCCTTCACCCCTTAGGGCTATAGTAATGGTGTAGACTTCTGGGCAGTGGGTTTTGAGGGGGATTTGGGGGGGCTCAACACCCAAGGGAAGGGTGCTATGCACCTGGGAGCTGTTTTACCTTTTTTTTTTTTTTTTGTAAAAGTGCCCCCTAGGGTGCCCGGTTGGTGTCCTGGCATGTGAGGTGGACCGGTGCAGTACGAATCCTGGCCCCTCCCACGAATAAATGTCTTGGAGTTATTCGTTTTTGTGCTGGGCGTTTTCGGTTTCCATTATCGCTGAAAAACAAAAACACCCAGCTCAAAAAAAGATAAATGTCCATGTTTTTTCGAAAATACGATTCGGTCCGCCCCTTCACGGACCCGTTCTCGGAGATAAACGCCCATGGAGATAGGCGTTTCTGTTCGATTATGCCCCTCAATGTGTCCTTACTTAATTACACTACAAAAGCTGCAGAAGTTGTGGCTGTTATAAAGTTGCATACTACCACAGGATCTGGAGAAACGCCCCACTCTTAATTGTGATAAATACTCAATACCAAAACCAGTAGGGTAACATCTATTCACAATTGACCTTATTCCTATTAACTGGAGGTAAAGGCCTCAGTTTCTGCTGAAAATGCATTTTCCTTAATGCTGATACACCTTCTATTCCAGTTTTGAATGCATCCAGCCATCCACTTTCAATTATTGGCCAAAAAGCCACCAGATAGGTCTTAGTTTTCTTATTAATTCTGTCCAAAACTTTTTTTTTAATATACTTTTAATACATTTTTTAATGAAAACCTTTTGTATGTGTGTTAAGATTCCATAAAGCAATCACCACATCTACTTAGCACTTGAACACTTCACTTAGGTATTTACGTACATATTGTCCATTTAATATGCAGAAAGAGAAGCACTTAACTTTCAAAGACGATCCCAATGGGGACCTGTTTCACCCTTAGATTCTTCAGGGGATCTTCCTTCGTGCTTCAACTTTCTCATTTACTTATGTGTCCCGCTTCATGCAAGCTCAAAATGGCGACCACTTATGAATAGGAAAGAGACAGCAAAATTCAGATATAACACAGTAACACAGTGAATGATGGCATTTAAAGACCACAGGGTCCATCCAGTCTGCCAATAAGGTAGCCAGAGCCCCACTCGCCACTCTGTGCAGGTTATAGTCATTCGTGATTAAAGACTGGTTGGCAACCACCTATAGACAGCTAGATATGATGCAGATGTTGCTAATTTCAACATTATGATGTCTTCCCTTCTCACTTGAGATGCATAGTGGCCTACGATAATAAAGTGATATACAATGTACAGATTTTATCTTCATCTGCCTTTTAGCCTTTGCTTCCCCCAGGGGTCTGTGCTGGTACCACTGCTTTTTAACATATTTACAAATGATCTAGAAATCTAGAAATGGGAATAGCTAGTGAGGTAATGAAATTTGCTGATGATACAAAGTTGTTAAATTGGAAGAGGATTGTGAAAAATTGCAAGAAAACCTTACGAGACTAGGAGACTACTAGGGCTAGATATCTCAATGGCAGATGATGTTTATTGTCAGCAAGTGAAAAGTGATGTATGTAGGAAAGAGGAACCCAAATTATAGGTACATGATTCAAGGTTCCACATTAGGAGCCACCACCCAGGAAAAGGATCTAGTGTCATCGTTGATGATACTTGAAACCCTCTGCTCAGTGTGCAGTGGCAGCTAAGAAAGCAAATATGTTAGGAATTTTTAGGAAAGGAATGGAAAACAAAATTGAGAATTTTATAATGCCTTTGTATCACTCCATGGTGCAACCGCACCTTGAATATTGTGTGCAATTCTGGTCACTGCATCTCAAAAAAGATATAGTGGCATTAGAAAAGGTACAGAGAAGGGCAACAAAAATGATAAAGGGGATGGGGTGACTTCCCTATGAGGAAAGGCTAAAGCGGCTAGGGCTTAGGAAAGAGATGGGTGAGGGAAGATATTATAGAGGTCTATAAAATACTGAGTGGAGTGGAAGAGATATAAGTGAATCGCTTGTTTACCTTATCCAAAAATACTATGTCTAGGAGGCATGCAAGGAAGCTACTAAGTAGTAAATTTAAAAGAAACTGGAGAAAGTTTTTTTTTCATTCAACATATAATCAAATTCTGGAATTTCTTGCCTGATAATGTGGTAAAAGCAGTTAGCTTAGCAGGGTTTAAAAAGGGTTTGGACTTAGGAAAATTCACTGCTTATTTCTAGGATAAGCAGCATAAAATCTGTTTTACTGTTCTGTGATCTTGCTAGGTACTTGTGACCTGGATTGGTCACTGTTGGAAACAGGATATTGGGCTTGATGGACCTTCGGTCTGTCCCAGTTCTTTAGAGAGACTGGACATTGTGGTTACTGTATTGTAAGCATTATTGTAAAAAAGCGTTTCTTAAAAGTTCAGCAAACTTCAGGATATGACGGATTAGAATTAATGAGACACCTTAAATGCTACATACTTAAAGGTTGCCTAGGGATTGGCTAGTGGCAAAATAGGAAACAGTGACATTTCACCATGAAAATGTCAAAATTACTTGAGAATTAGTCAAAGGCCTTTTATGGTTGTTACACAGCAGAAAGGTTGCCTTTGGGACTCAGGGTGAAAAGGTTTAAGTAATTGTGAAAGAGTGTTAATTGCTCAAGCACCACACATTCCATGGCTGTCCCAAATAAACTCCATGGAAATCCATTCATAATTGCATGGAATGCTTTTGTGAGCTGAATCCTTTCTTGCATACATTTCAACACTTGTCCACTCATCTCCTGGGACTTGCTCGCCTGGTCAACTGTCGGTGTTATATGTCTGAATAAATACACGGTCACTTTGCTCAGAAGGGTTTTAATCTGTGCGATAAACAGGTGCAAGTGACATTTTCATACATTCATTCTAAAGTACCAAACCTTTGGAAGAAATGATTTTTCAGTTTCATATTATTTGCCTTGGACACAAAAGCTTGTCACAACCGTAAAACCACAGTTCTCAGTAAAAAAAAAATAAAGAGAATATCATGAGCTGCTCTAAATGGAAATAATGTAATATAGAACCAATCTAGACTGACCCAGGAGCGCAAGAAGGAGACCAGGATAAAGTATAGAGAACAGAGAGTAAAGAGAGTAAAGAGACAACAACATTCAGATAAAAATAAATATATGTTTCTTAAAAGAATGACTTATCTACATACAGTTTGCACTTGGCCATTGTAGAAATATCTAGAAGCACGATGTATTGAAGGGAGATCTCTTTACATGTGGGAAAGAGGAACCCGAATTATAGCTATGTCATGCCAGGTTCCACGTTAGGAGTCACGGACCAAGAAAGTGATCTAGGGAAAGGGATCTAGGTGTCGTCGTTGATGATACGTTGAAACCTTCTGCTCAGTGTGCTGCTGCGGCTAAGAAAGCAAATAGAATGTTAGGTATTATTAGGAAAGGAATGGAAAACAAAAATGAGAACATTATAATGCCTTTATATCGTTCCATGGTGCGACCGCACCTCAAATATTGTGTTCAACTTTGGTCACCGTATCTCAAAAAAGATATAGTGGAATTAGAAAAGGTACAGAGAAGGGTGACAAAAATGATAAAGGGGATGGGATGACTTCCCTATGAGGAAAGGCTAAAGCGGCTAGGGCTCTTCAGCTTGGAGAAAAGGCGGCTGAGGAGAGATATGATAGAGGTCTATAAAATGAGTGGAGTTGAACGGGTAGACGTGAAGCGTCTGTTTACACTTTCCAAAAATACTAGGACTAGGACTAGAGGGCATGCGATGAAGCTACAAAGTAGTACATTTAAAACGAATCGGAGAAAACTTTTCTTCACTCAACATGTAATTAAACTCTGGAATTCGTTGCCAGAGAATGTGGTAAAGGCAGATAATTTAGCGGGGTTTAAAAAAGGTTTGGACGGCTTCCTAAAGGAAAAGTCCATAGACCGTTATTAAATGGACTTGGGGAAATCCACTATTTCTGGGATAAGCAGTATAAAATGTTTTGTACATTTTTAGGATCTTGCCGGGTATTTGTGACCTGGATTGGCCACTGTTGGAAACAGGATGCTGGGATCGATGGACCTTTGGTCTTTCCCAGTATGGCAATACTTATGTACTTATATGTACTTTATCTGCCATCTTCTACTACTGATCACCAGAGGAAAAGAGGGAAGGGGAGATGCTTAATGCCCAGGAAGGGAGAGATGCTACACACTATGGGGAAGAGAGAAGGAAAATGAGATGCTGGACTATGGAGAAGTAAGGAAGGGGTGAGGGGAGGGCCTTGAGTCACCCGGGGGGGGGGGGGGGGGGGGGAGCACGGCTGAATGTTTGCCTAGAGCATCAGGTACCCTTGGGTCAGCTCTAGGGTGACCATTTGGGAACACAGCTCAGCCCTTTTAAGATTTGGAGTAATTACATTAGAAGCTATCTGGATGGCAATAATCACACTTATGATGTCTGTCATTAACAGTCTCAAAGATCCAGCATCCATCCACCACAAGCTAAACCCAAATTCTTGAGATGAAGTATAGTCACAAATGAGCAACAATCATGTCTATAAACACAACAATCACACTAATATAACAATTTATGATGTACAGCGCTGCATATGCCTTGTAGCGCTATAGAAATGATAAGTAGTAGTAGTTTCCAACCATGTGTATTTACTTTTAACTTGATTTTCTTGAAGTCAAATTTTAAAAATGTTTAAACTATGATTTGAGAAGCTTCACTATTTACTTGTACTATTAATGAACCACTTGGAATCTTTGGTATTTTTACATAATTAGATGTAATGCATCTAAGCTGCAAAGTACAATTACTTAGAGATTTAACCCTTTTCCTGACTTTTTTCTTTTTTAATGTTGCAAAGTGCCCTCTTTGTCAGAATATATTGCCTAAACGATATATTGTCAGATTTGATAACTGCAGACAATAAACACCCCTTGATTCCTAATTCTCATGGGATGTGCCATGGCTCGAATTGACACAGTCAGCATTGTTCATTTTTCGCAAGTGGCAGAAAATGTATCTGCTGTATAGCAGAGATTATTAGTCATGAAGTTTTCAAAGACTGACAATCGCCTTAGGAGAAATGTCATAAGTCTTGTAGAAAAATAAACAGATATACAGTACCCATAGGAGCAGAAGTTTCATGCAAACATTTTAACATGTTCTAGTTTTGCCAACTTAGGGATATGGTGTAAATCCTGTAATCTTACAGTATATACATATTTTCAGTCCCACCTGTCCATTTACCCATCCCCTCTGGGTGTAACAACCTAAGGCTGGGCCTGCAGCACTTTTGCAGCAAGATGAATTTCCTTTGGATCAGACCTCCTTGTCTGTCCATACTCCTCTCCTTCAAAAGAGTTCCTCTCCGGGATACCACCTTTGGCTCCGAACAGGATCTTTCCTGTTCCTGCTCCCAGGCTGGGATCCCCGACTTCCCACCTGCAGCACTCCTCCACTTCACGGTTAATGCTTTATTGGCAGAAACCTTCCTCTTTGACCAGCCTTAGTTTCTCGAACCCATCCAGGACACCTCCCTCTTTTCAAGGTTCCCCACGGGGGTGGGGGGGTAGAGGCAACCAAAACCTTTCTACAAAGCCCAACACTAATATTTATTAATTCTAAACTCCTCCCCTACTGTCATTCAATAACTGGAAACCTCTCCCTCTGCAACAGGAACCCAGCCTTTACCACTCACAACCTCAGAGCCCTCCCCTCAGTAACTCAGTAACGCATGGGCGTTTCAGGGGCATTCTGAAAAGTCACATGCGTTCTGACAGAATACTGCCTCAATGTACTTATCTTGGGTGCCAGAATTTACACCAGGCTTCAGCAGGTGTAAGTCCTGGTGCAAAAAGTTAGGTACAGGAATTGATGCTAACCCCTGGATTCTCTATAGCACGCCTAGATATTCACGTCAAAATCCAAGCATATTCTGTAGCAATGCGCCTAACTTAATTGGCTTAACAAGCCAATCCGCATTGGTTAACAGCACATAACAAGCAATAATGAGCACTAATTGGCAATAATTAGAATTTATGTGCACAACTTCTAATGTGTGAAGCCAAAAGGGGTATAGTTATGGGCGGGGGAAATGGGCATTTCATGGGCGTTTTAAACTTTACACGTGTAGTTAATGAATATGGCCCACTGCACCTAAATCTATGCGCCGGGATTTACGCCATGTTTTTGTTGGTGTAAATGGACACATGTAGTTTTAGATGCTGGGATATCAACTAAACATTTTCTATGTACAGCGCCTAAATCTAGGTGCCGCTTATAGAATACGCTTAGCGAAAATGTTTTCTGCACTGATTTTTTAGTCACAATTCTAAGCGTGGTTCTATAAAGTGTGCTCACCCTTTATAGAATCGCTCTTGAGCACCATTTATAGAATCCCCCCCCCCCCCCCCCCCCCCCCGCTTTAGACGCCAAGTTATAAAATTTCCCTTCATGTGCTTTGCAATAATGTGCTATTGGGGGACGTCTTTTGCAACAGAACCTCTCGTTGCTCTTGCCTTGATGTCAGAAGTAAATAAAGGCGAGTGGTTAAATAGGCAAATTTGAGGTTTGGCCTTTGCTCACTATTTCAATAACATTTTTGGCATTTCCTAATCCCCCTTTCGATCTTCCAACAACTTAGTGTTGAGATCTACGTTGATACATCTCTAGACCTAATGGACAGATCATATTTCATTGCTTTAATATTAACTGGTTTATTAAATGACTGAACATGCGATAACAAGGTTTGACAGGGGAGATTAAAGCTATACTCACATGTTAAGAGATAGTTAACTAATTGGAAAACACACATCAAAGCAACTTTGTGAAATGATTCCTCCTCCAGCTTGCTGGAGAGCACATTTCTGACCCCTGTTTCAGTCTGTAGCTCTTTGTGAAGTGTGATCTGTACCTTGTACTTAAAACTTGGCTATTACTTTGAATATTGCATAATATTTGACAATCATATAGAACTTCTGTCTGTAGATTTTAAATATTTAAGACTGATAAGTGCTGTAAATGTAGTTATTGAAGATGTGCATAAGGAAGATCTGTCACTAGGATGGATAACACAGATCAACCACACATACTCTATTTTGACCTTAAAATATCAGAGCTGCATTTGATCCACAAAGTCTGTGGTGTAGTGTGAAAGGAGGAGGAAGAGGTGATACAGAAAACTGGACATGATCCTAAACTGCAATGAGAAAATAAAACACGCGTTCCTCATTGTACAATTTAACAAGAATGCAAGGAAAAGCTCTTCATATTTCAGCTAGATGGTTTTTATTTAGTTCTTCGTTCATTTTTAACTAACCATAGAGGGTGGATGTCCACACAAGTCCATTTTACTACTACTAATGAAACATTAGATAAGCACACAATTAGAACATTCAAATGTATACATATAAAGTATCACATACCATGTAAAATGAATTTATCTTCTTGGGCAGACTGGATGGACCGTAAGGTCTTTATCTGCCGTCATTTACTATGTTACTATGTTACTCTTTGGGGTTCTACATGGAATGTTGCTACTAACTGGGATTCCGGAATCTTGTAACTCTTTAGGATTCCAGAATCTTCAGAACTTTTAGGACAAGAACAGTACTGGACAGACCTCTACTGTCTGTGCCCTGAGAAAGACAAGGACAAATCAAGCTCGGGTATACATATAAAGTATCACATACCATATAAAATGAGTTTATCTTCTTGGGCAGACTGGATGGACCGTAAGGTCTTTATCTGCCGTCATTTACTGTGTTACTGTGTGTTACTGTGGACCTTACAAAGTGAGCTTACAAAGGTAACTTAGGGGTACTTTTACGAAGCCTCAACAAAAAGGGGCCTGTGCTGATGTCGGCACGTGTTTTTTGATGTGCGCTGAGACCCCCCTTTTACCACAGCGAGTAAAAGGCAGAGGTTTTTTTTTAAAGAAATGGAGGTACAGCAAGTGAAGTACTTGCCGCGTGCCCGTTTGGGGAGGAAGCACTTACCACCACCCATCGAGGGAGTGGTAAGAACTCCCACGCTACCCCGGCATGACATTACCCGATTACCGTCGAGTACACACTGGCACTACAGAAATATTTTGTAGCACCCGAAATGGTGTGCGCTGGGGGTGGGAACTAACACCTGGCTGCTGCGGTAGACCGGCGGTACTTTCCCTTTTAGCGAGCGGTAAGCTCACGTTGGGCTTACTGCCGCTTTGTAAAAGGGTCCCTTAGAGAGTTGTTGAAAAGAGCAGACAATGACACCGAAAATAAGTAAATCTGCAGGAAACGAGCTGCCTTCCACTGAACTCCGATTATTGGAAGATAATTGTTTGTCATTGTAGGAAGGAATTACTTCAAATTGGTTACTATGAGCAATAAGAACAGGCAGTGACATGTGAATCAAAGCATGCATGTAACATGTTTTCTATTCTATGCAACTCAAAGAGCATCTGAAATGAATCTGAAGGTTTCTGCTTGACCTGTCCTTGCACTTTCCTGATCTTCTGATGATCTCATATGATGTCCATTCTGAGAATAGGCCCACATAATTTACTATCTACCTAGAATATAAATGCCTTAAATAAGCAAATACATACAGCCACAGATAATGTGGTACAGTTAATGTCACCTCAAGAGGTGTAGCTAGCCAACTGCAGTGCAGTTCAAATTCAATAACAAAATGCACTCTATAGTTAATTGCAAGGCAAAATGCTGTGGATGACCTCAGAAGTTCATGAAAAGCTCTTGCAGCCATCAAGTTTGACAATTACTGAAAACCTTTGGCCCTGTCTGCTGCTAACACTATTTAATGAACATTTAAAAGATTTTAATGAATGTTAAATCAATGCTAAAAACGTGAAATGAAACAGTACATTCCTGTGGGAAATTATCGTGAAAAAATGTAGCAAATTACACTTCATCTAAAGTAAGAAGATGGACAGTTCATCATTCCTAACATTAGGATGTTGTGAGGAATATGTCAGGGAAATACCAGTGGTAACATCACACCTGCTATTTGTAGATGACTTGATGCTCTACAGTCCCAGCAACCAACATTTAGCAGACCGATTCTGTTTAGTGAAAATGTTTTTTTTTTCATATGACATCAGGATGACTTTTGGCCTGGACAAATGTGCTGAGGCAACCTTCCTAGGAGGACAATTGAGCAAAACTGAAAACACCTCTCTATGCCATCAGGGATCCTGAACATGGGAAGTGTATATAAATATCTAGAAGTCAAGGACGCAGCAGTCATCCAGCACAAAATACTGAGAAAAAAAATCAGCAAATAAAAACTATGGTAAAAAGCGCTCTAAAATCAAAGAAAAAAAAATACAAGTCATCAACCAGCTTTCCGATTCTTGTACTCTACTACTGCTACTACTACTACTACTATTTAGCATTTCTATAGCGCTACAAGGCGTACGCAGCTTTGCACAAACATAGAAGAAAGACAGTCCCTGCTCAAAGAGCTTACAATCTAATAGACAAAAAATAAATAAAGTAAGCAAATCAAATCAATTAATGTGAACGGGAAGGAAGAGAGGAGGGTAGGTGGAGGCGAGTGGTTACGAGTCAAAAGCAATGTTAAAGAGGTGGGCTTTCAGTCTAGATTTAAAGGTGGCCAAGGATGGGGCAAGACGTAGGGGCTCAAGAAGTTTATTCCAGGCGTAGAGTGCAGCGAGACAGAAGGAGCGAAGTCTGGAGTTGGCAGTAGTGGAGAAGGGAACAGATAAGAAGGATTTATCCATGGAGCGGAGTGCACGGGAAGGGGTGTAGGGAAGGACGAGTGTGGAGAGATACTGGGGAGCAGCAGAGTGAGTACATTTATAGGTTAGTAGAAGAAGTTTGAACAGGATGCGAAAATGGATAGGGAGCCAGTGAAGGGTCTTGAGGAGAGGGGTAGTATGAGTAAAGCGACCCTGGCGGAAGATGAGACGGGCAGCAGAGTTTTGAACCGACTGGAGAGGGGAGAGGTGACTAAGTGGGAGGCCAGCAAGAAGCAGATTGCAGTAGTCTAAACGAGAGGTGACAAGGGTGTGGATGAGGGTTTTGGTAGAGTGCTCGGAAAGAAAGGGGCAGATTTTACGGATGTTGTAAAGAAAGAAACGACTCTCATATAGCTTTGAAGTTGTTTACTGGTCTCTTAAATACTATGAAAAAACTTGAATGCGAGAAGAAGAAAACTACTCCATGCTCACAAAGTAGTCTATAAGAATCAGTATTTGCTGAAACTGTACATCCTTAGAGCCAAAGGAGCCTCTAAGGCTTACCACTCGCTCTTCTGGGACTACCACCGGCCCAACGTGGCCGCCAGTGGTAGTCCTGCTCCAAGCGCACACCATTTCCAGGGGGGAAGGAAAACCCCCATGACTTGCACAGCGGTAACCCGGTGGTAATTGGGCATCGCCACACGCTGCCCGGTTACCACAGGGTTACTGCAGGAGCCCTTGTTGCCACCTCAATGGGTGGCAGTAAGGGTCCCCGTCGCATGGCCATGTGGTAAATGTTTTCTTACCGCATGGCCATATGTGTCTGGGGACTATTTACCGCTGCAGTAAAAAGGGGCCTGGCACGCAGGAAAAACATCCCTCGGCGCTAGTGCAGGGCCCTTTTTCCCATAGCTTAGTGAAAGGACCCCTTATAGAGCTACCATCAGGCCTTCAGACCTATTGAACAACATTAATGGGTCTAAATACACACAATGTTTTGATGTATGAAAGTATATGTCCAGAATCAAGTGCTATCATTAAACGTGCGCTAAATGCTAGAGATGCCAGTGTATTCCTATGGACGTCTCTAGTGTTTTGCATGCACCTATTTTTAGCATGTGCTAAAAATGCTAGCATACCTTAGTTAAAGACCCCCAGACTTGCCCAAGATCACAAGGAGCAGCAGTGGGATTTATTTGTTGCATTTGTATCCCACATTTTCCCACCTATTTGCAGGCTCAATGTGGCTTACATTATGCCGTAGTGGCGATCGCCATTATCGGATTGAAAAATACAGAGTGATATTGCATTAAAGTTCATAAGTGACAGAGTACTTTAAGCAGTCTTTAAGTACTTTGTCCTTGTGCATCTCTGAATGTCAATATGGCTGCTCTAACCACTAGGCTACTCCTCTACTCATCCAACAGTCATTCATCTCATAGCTGGCTGTCAGTCCTGAATGCAGAAACTTTCTATACAGGAAGACACATCTCATTCATTGGAAACTTTGTAAATAATACAACATCACTGTAACGAAAAAAACCCTTGGGATCCTGACCCTAAGTCAATCATGGAGAATGAAGAGGTTAAAAAAAACTGGATACAAGGAAACTGGACATAGTGGTTAAAGGAACAACAACAACAAAAAATCTCCACAAAACAGAACAGCATTGATGTTTGAGGTATCAGCCCCAAGGAACTACTCTGTGAATCATGTAGAGAGACAGAGAAGATCCTCAAGTACCAAGAAATGCAGTATGAAACCAAACAAAGCGTAAAATATATATATTTCCCATTGTTTTAGGTGCCACAGGCTTGATTAAAAAGAATTTGTGAGCATACCTTGAAAAGCTGCCTAAACATGTTATACCCTACACGTTCCAGAGGGAAGCTCTCTTTGGTGCAATGGAGGTAGTGGGTAAGCATTAGCAGTAAATTTAAAAGGCTGTGATCATACTCCACATACCCTGGCTTAGGACAGAGATTTATTACTGTCACAAAATGCACAAAACTAACCCGTTTGGAGAAATTGCCCCTGAGAGAAACTTTATGCTATAGTCTGAATATAAGTACCTAAGTATCTAAGTATTGCGACACTGGGACAGACCAAAGGTCCATCAAGCCCAGCATTCTATTTCCAACAGTGGCCAACCCAGGTCACAAATTCCTGTCAAGATCTGAAAAAAGCTCAATACATTTTATGCTGCTTATCCCAGAAATAAGCAGTGGATTTTCCCCAAGTCAATTTAATATTGGTCTATGGACTTTTCCTTTAGGAAGCCGTCCAGACCCTTTTTAAACTCTGCTATGATAACCGCCTTTACCACATTCTCTGGCAACGAATTCCAGAGTTTAATTATATGTTAACTGAAGAAAAAGTTTCTCCGATTCATATTAAATTTACTGCTTTGTAGTTTCATCACATGCCCCGTAGTCCTTGTATTTGTGGAAAGATTGAACCAATGATTCACGTCTACCACTTATGCTTTCCCTTTTCTGTGGAGTGGAGTGGAGGAGTAGCCTAGTAGTTAGTGCAGTGGACTTTGAGCTTGGGGAACTGAGTTCGATTCCTACTGCAGCTCCTTGTGATTCAGGGCAAGTCACTTAACCCTCCATTGCCCCTGGTACAAAATAAGTACCTTAATATATGCAAACTGCTTTGAATGTAGTTGCAAAAACCTCAGAAAGGCAGTATATCAAGTCCCTTTTCCCTTATGACATCACAACATCAGAAGTGAGCCAAGTATCGGGCAATCAAGCCATTGTGACATCACTGATGAGGTTGGCTCTTATTGGTGGAATGAGTGGAGGAGTAGCCTAGTGGTTAGTGCAGTGGACTTTGATCCTGGGGAACTGGGTTCGATTTCCACTGCAGCACCTTGTGACTCTGGGCAAGTCACTTAACCCTCCATTGCCCCTGGTACAAAATAAGTACCTGAATATATGTAAACCACTTTAAATGTAGTTGCAAAAACCTCAGAAAGGCAGTATATGAAGTACCATTTCCCTTCCCCTTCTGTGGCTAAAGGTTTTAAAACGGAAGGTAGAGCCAGTTTCCACTTATGGAGATTGATGTAACATTCAAAAATTGACTTGCATAAGAATTTTTTATTCCTTCAAACTGAGTTGGCCACCTTCTTTTCTGTATTTCATTCTTCATTAACCACAATTTTTCTGTCCACAAAATTTTAAAATGATCAAACTGTAAAATCCAAAATAGAAGCATAGGATTTTTATCATTACGTTCTAAAATTTGAAGCCTTTCCTTTAAGCAAATATAAACCTGGGAGTCATCCAAAAGACACAACCTGGAGACCTCATTTTTTGCATCATTTCGCTAATCACCAGAAGGACTCATTACTCATCATGTATTAGCTTTGCATTCATGTTTATATACTAAAGAGTTCTGTTAATATTCCTCTGAGTTTTATATACTAAAGGTTTCCATTATTTTACTTTCAAGATACCTTATCTCAGTAGATAAGGGGCTTTTCAGTTTCTTAATTCTCTCTTCTAAATCTTTTATTTGTCTTGAAATCATAAAGCTCTTTATTATTTTTCTAAGAGCTAAATGGATTTTTTTTTTGGTAAATGCCAAGAGATTATTTTTTAATCTCTTGGGTGATACACTATTTATACCCTAATCTTCCCCCATGACTTCTCCGGAGACCAGACTGCCACACATGCTCCTCCAAACTCCATCATCGACTTACTACCTCATTGTCTCAAACAGCTTTACCCACATACTGCAGGCATGTCCGGATCTGAAGTGGAAAAAAAAACCCACAAGAAAATAAACTACATTCAGTGATGTGATTATTGTTGTGGACTCTCCAAATACTGTCATATGTCCAGGCAAATAAAATTTGTTCTTAAAAGTTTGATATGTTATTTTTTTAAACATATTAATGTCAATATGGAAATGCTCAACAGTTGCACCAAGGATTCTGCATTGCCTTGTGCCAGAGTAAATTGCTTAGTCTGTTTGGGAAACAGAATTCACCTGATTTCAGCTCTACCACTGAAGTTAAATTGCACTAGAAGTGTAAGTACTTCCCCAATATGTCCCTTATTCTATGTGCTGGGTGATATATAACCATAGGGCTCCCAAAAGCTGTGAAAACAATCCACGACCACTTGAACTTCAGGAAAACACTAAAAACCAACCTTTTCAAAAAGGCCTACCCCAACGACCCCACGTAACCCTCTTCACCTACCAACACAGCATGACTATGATCGAACAGGACATCACGCAATCTTCATTCATTCCAACCCTCCACTTATACCTCATACGATCACTATACAACTTTGTATTTGTTAACCACCGACTGGGCAAACGCCTTTGACAGTACTATGTAAGCCACATTGAGCCTGCAAATAGGTGGGAAAATGTGGGGTACAAATGCAACAAATAAATAAAATAAATAAATTGAAATTGAAATGTGAGAGCCTGCTATCCAGATAACTGAAGTCTCTGCAAGTAGCACAATGTACTACGGGGTGTGTACTATGTGGATTTTTGATAATTGATAACCCTTGTATTGTAACAACTAAAGAGGAAGGGGAAAGAATAAATGAACTTTCTACCCAGTCTTCAGCTAAAACAAATAATGATTTATTTTTCACTGTAATGTCTATGTTGTACAGAGCTGAGTGTGAATTATTTGCAGGGTTTTTTTTTTAATGCCTACGAAATAATTGTTCATAAAACCTCACTAAACTTACTGCTGGAGGTAGGGTTCTGAGGCTTTTTCTTCTGTTTTATTGTTTAATTTTCACTTTAGCTCTGTCTCTGAATTGTGGTATTAGGCATAATGAATGTGGGCAAATTAATAGGCCCTGCCTAGTTTGCTTTTTGGTGACATTGGGAGAGTTTTCAACATTTGATCACATTTTGATATCTTTATTTATTTATTTAGATTTTGCTCACACCTTTTTCAGTAGTAGCTCAAGGTGAGTTACATTCAGGTACTCTGGATATTTCTCTGTCCCAGGAGGGCTCACAATCTAAGTTTGTACCTGAGGCAATGCAGGGTTAAGTGACTTGCCCAAGATCACAAGGAGCAGCAGTGGGATTTGAACTGGCCACCTCTGGATAGCAAGACCGGTGCTCTAACCACTAGATGCTTGCACTGGTTACCAGTTGAGTATAGAATCCAGTATAAAGTATTATTAGGTTTTTTTTAAAGACTAATGACGGACATAAGAACATAAGAGGAGGTTAGTGGTTACGGTGGTGGACTTTGGTCCTGAGGAACTGAGTTTGATTCCCACTTCAGGCACAGGCAGCTCCTTGTGACTCTGGGCAAGTCACTTAACCCTCCATTGCCCCATGTAAGCCGCATTGAGCCTGCCATGAGTGGGAAAGTGCGGGGTACAAATGTAACAAAAATAAAATAAGAGTAGCCATACTGGGTCAGACCAATAGTCCATCTAGCCCAGTATCCTGCTTCCAACAGTAGCCAAACCAGGTCACAAGTACCTGGCAGAAACCTATGTTAATTTCCTCATGTCATCGTTTATATCAATCATTCAGGTCTTTACGATCAGCCTTTTCAAACGTATTTCTTGTTCTCTCTTTTCAGCTAGTTTGATTAAAGGAATACAGAATTATGCTTTCTACATTGCTGCACAAAGCTCTGGAAGGCCTCACCTTCCTCTTTAAGATCTAGGAGGTCTCTGGATATGTTCAAAAAACATTTCAAGAATGGATAAAATCTGACATCAGATAGTAAGTTTATAATTTTAATTAATAATATTAATATTTTGTGACGTTTTATTTCTTTTTAAGTTTTTATTATATACATATATTTCTTTTTATCAGATGCTGATGATTGTAGATTGAGTGGATTATACATTTTTTTTGAAAGAATGAATAAATAAATAAATAAAGTTTAGCTGGGTCGATCCAGTGATTCTCCAAAGACAAGCAGGCTGATATTCTCACAAGTGGGTGACGCCACGTCGGCCCCGGAGGATTTTAAAGCAAAATCTCAAAATCTCTTTACGGCGTTCCGTCGCGCAAGCGATCATACTGCGCATGTGCGCACACCTATTCCCGCTCGCCGAGCGGACACGCCCCTCAGTTTTTCTTTTTCCGCGTCTGAGGAGACACGGAGTTCGTTAGGGCTTCGTGTTTTCTTCAGGTCTTCGGAGTAAATCTCTTTTTTTATTTTTTCATTTGTACTTTTTATGGCAGGCTCATTGTGGCTTATATATACAGGTATTTTTTGTACCTGAGGCAAGAAAAAATTTAAGTAATTGCCAGAGTCACAAGGGGCTGTGCCTCAACGAAGCATATAAGCTTCTCTTTTTCTTTTTTCTTCAAAAGTGCTGGTATATTGTTATCTGTGGGCTAGCCAGCAAATAAAACAAGCCCACATTTTTTGATCCATTTATTAAAACTTAAACAAATTGCTCTCGAGAGCTGTGAGAGCCTGCTTCAGCACTACTGTCTTTGAGCCTCACAAGTGGTGAAGGTGTATGTCACAGGAAAAACCAGGAACCTAAGCAGGTGCATCCCTGGTTAGCCACTGAATGGGCAGCCTGGTGACACAATATCAGTGGTGTAACCTTTGAAGTGAGTCTCCACCCGTCTCGGCGTCTCCTGCTCTGCAGGTCATTCGGACGCATCGGCGGAAGTGTCTTGGGCCGGATCATCTCCCTGTGAAGCGCAAGTAGTGTCTCAAAGTACCGAGACGTATTCTACTCTGCCAGGGATGCCCAAAGGACCGGATCATCTCCCTGTGAAGCGCAAGTAGTGTCTCAAAGTACCGAGACGTATTCTACTCTGCCAGGGATGTCCAAAGGACCGGATCATCTCCCTGTGAAGCGCAAGTAGTGTCTCAAAGACGAGACTTATGCTACTTGTCAGGGATGCCCAAAGGAGTTTCTGGAGTCCGACAGAGACCGATGCACGCTGGGTATAGTTATGCATCGAGTAGGTCTCCACCTGCCTCTGCGCCTCCTGCTTGGCAGGTCATTCGGGCGCATCAGCGGGTGTCGGTACCATCGGTGCCCAGAGCTTTGCTCCCTCTGTTATGGAGGTATTCGGGCTTCAGACATCAGTCGGTGCCGAGAGCGTTGCTCCCTCTATTATGGAGGTATCCTGGCATTGGACGTCGATACACCGCACCCATGGCGCCCGGTGCCGATGGTGCTCGGCGCCGGCGGTGCCCATGGCGCCCGGTGCCGATGCTCCTCGGTGCCGGCGCGCCGGTGGCATTCCGCGCCCGTGGTGCCGATGGTGCTCGGTGCCAACGGTGCCGGGTGTCGTCAGTGCCGGGTGTCGTGGGTGCCGTCGGTGCCGGGTGTCGTCGGTGCCGGGTGTCATGGGTACCGTCGGTGCCGAGTATCGTCGGTGCCGTGGGTGCCGTCGGTACCGAGTATCATCGGTACCATGGGTGCCGTCGGTGCCGAATGTCACCGGTGCGTCGGTACCGAGGAGTATCGGTACCGGGAACATTGGTACCATGGTCGGTGCCATGGGTCCCGTCGGTACCGGTACCATCGGTACCATGGATTCCGTCGGCACCGGGTATCATCGGTACCATGGGTACCATCGGTGCCGAGTGTCTTCGGTGCATGGGCACTGTCGGCACCAGGTATCACCATCGGCATCAGATATCATGGGCACCATCGATCACAGGTATCATCGCCCATCGGTACCGAGTATCACGAGTACCATCGGTATCGGGTATCGTCGGTACCATGGATAGTTATCATGGATACCGTCGGTACATGAGTACCGTCGATACAAAATATCATGACCAGGTACCATCGGTACCATGGGTGCCATTGGTACCAGGTGTCTTGAGCACCGTCGATACCATGTGTACCATAGGTACTGTCGGTGCTGTTGGTGCCGAATATCATGGGTCCCATCGGTACCACATGTCAAGGGTCCCTTCGGTACTAGGGTATCATGGGTACCATCGATACCAGATATCATGACTATCATCGGTACCAAGTACCATGGGTTCCATTGGTACCGGGGGTCATCGGTCCATGTGTATCATCGGCACCGTCGGTGCCATGAGTACTATCAGTACCATCGGTCACATCTCTGTTATGGAAGTCATCTGGCAGTCTGGTTTCGATTCCCTTGCATTGCCAGATGTTGTCCTAGGCTTCGAGACCATGGGTACCATTGGATGCCATGGATGCTACCGCCTCCCGCGGCATCTAGCTTTTCAACTGGTCTCCTTCACCGATGCTGCCTCTGGTATGGGTGTTCGCTCGTAGAACTTACCGCGCCTCCATACCTTGGCTTCCAGGCCCATAAATGCATGTTAAGAACAGCCATTTTGCTACAGGAGAACATATTTTTCCATAGCTGTTCTGTAGAATTGTATGTATGACAGTTGCTCTATACTGGTCAATGTTTGCATCTGAGCTGCTCTGTTTGAGTAGTTGGCTCAGTTCAATGATGGTTCATCTGATGAACATGAAGGTCATGGGGTTTTCTCTGCTGAGAATCCTCTAGATCCTCTATTTGTCTTGACACATTACAATAGAGATTGTCAATCAGCCCAATGCCAGATGCTCGAGGTCCTGGACTACCATCTTCAACTCAGAACTGATAGCAGTTCTAAGAACTTGCTTCGGCGCCCCCGAGGCCAGAGCATACATCCTTAGCCTCCTTTGGAGAATGGCGTACCAGGCTGGCATGATCGCGTCCAAGACCAAGTCCTGCCAGATCTTTATGAACATTCCCACCGGAGTAGGCTACATCTTTTTTTCCAAGTGTCACAAGTTCCTGTCCAATGACGTTTTCATCACTTGTATTGTAACACCTAGATTTCTGCTCTAGGTATGGTGATGCGCAGACTCTCATGACTGTGTGCCTCTCACCTGGAGGAGGAGACTCAGCAGAAAATTGTTGATATGCTGTGCATACACTTCCTCATCTCGGAACTTCTTTAAAGAGATCAGCACGCTCGTTCTAGTCAGCGGCGTGCACCTAATCAGGCTCCTGCAGCTATTCCGCAGGAACCAGAGAGGGGTTTTGGAGTGGCTCCAATTCAGCATAGCCACTATAAAAAAAAAAAAAAAAAAAAACAACAACAAATGTCCGTACCGGCCAAGCTGCCTGTCGGGGGGAAGTTCAAATATTCTCCACCACAGGTGACTTCTATATCCTCCAACCGGGGGTTTTTTTCAAATAGTCCGGTTAGGATACATTCTCAATCTGGAATCAAACCCTCCACATTGTTCATTGGAAGTTTAATCCTTTAGCTTCCATCAACAGTGAGTACTTGCAGAGGAACACTCTGCCTTTCTCAGTACCAATGCAGTCGAGCCTGTTCCACAAGGGTAAGAAGGATTGAGTTTCTATCCCAGGTCCTTCCTTGTGGGTTCCGTCCCATCATAGACATAAGGGGCAGGATGATTTCCCTGGGCATCCTTCTTCCCATACTTCAGGAAAACGAATGGTTATGCTCTCTGGGCTTACAAGATACTTCTACTCACTTTGCGTCCAGAGTATGTTTTTCCTAGTGCCTAGCTGTTGTTGCAGCGTATCTTCATGGACTGGGAGTGCAAGTGTTCCCTTAACACGTTGATTGCCCGTCTCAACAGATTACAGCACAGTAATATTGAGACTTCTAGACACATGGCTTCCACAGTTCACGTCACTCCCTTGACACTTTTGCACATCTAGAGGATGTAACCCAACTGTTCGCCAGTCTTCGGAATTCCCCTCAGAGGTGGTTAATTCTCTCCATTTTGATTCTCAGGTGTCCAGTCCACCTTACTCAGTCAAAAGCTGCTGACGAAGGTTGCATCCCTCCTGGCTATCCAACCTAATTATTTTAATCAACCACACAATCGGGTTGTGATGTACTCGATAACAAAGGAGTACTGGATCTTGTCCTCTGCGTCAAGATGCCATGCAGATGTAGCGGTGGGCTCGCCAACGCGGCTTGTTTTCTCCAAGCCATTTATCTAATTGGCGTAAACAGCAGTCTGGCCGACAGGCTGAGCAACTTAGTTCAATCACAAAGTCCCTCAGTTCTGTTCCAGGCTGCAGGTTCACGGCAGACTACCATCGGTTGCCTTTCTCCTTCTTTGGGGGACAAGTTTTCTGTATGCGTATCCTACCATACATCTGGTGGAAAAGACTTGCTGATTCTCAAGCAAGATTGTGGAGCCATGATTCTCATTGCTCCTTTCTAGCTACGTCAGATATGATTCCCTCTTCTTCTGGAGTTGGAATGTTTTCCAGCTCTCATTACGCAGAACGAGGGGGCACTTCTACAGTGGGGGAAATAAGTATTTGATCCCTTGCTGATTTTGTAAGTTTGCCCACTGACAAAGACATGAGCAGCCCATAATTGAAGGGTAGGTTATTGGTAACAGTGAGAGATAGCACATCACAAATTAAATCCGGAAAATCACATTGTGGAAAGTATATGAATTTATTTGCATTCTGCAGAGGGAAATAAGTATTTGATCCCCCACCAACCAGTAAGAGATCTGGCCCCTACAGACCAGGTAGATGCTCCAAATCAACTCGTTACCTGCATGACAGACAGCTGTCGGCAATGGTCACCTGTATGAAAGACACCTGTCCACAGACTCAGTGAATCAGTCAGACTCTAACCTCTACAAAATGGCCAAGAGCAAGGAGCTGTCTAAGGATGTCAGGGACAAGATCATACACCTGCACAAGGCTGGAATGGGCTACAAAACCATCAGTAAGACGCTGGGCGAGAAGGAGACAACTGTTGGTGCCATAGTAAGAAAATGGAAGAAGTACAAAATGACTGTCAATCGACAAAGATCTGGGGCTCCACGCAAAATCTCACCTCGTGGGGTATCCTTGATCATGAGGAAGGTTAGAAATCAGTCTACAACTACAAGGGGGGAACTTGTCAATGATCTCAAGGCAGCTGGGACCACTGTCACCACGAAAACCATTGGTAACACATTACGACATAACGGATTGCAATCCTGCAGTGCCCGCAAGGTCCCCCTGCTCCGGAAGGCACATGTGACGGCCCGTCTGAAGTTTGCCAGTGAACACCTGGATGATGCCGAGAGTGATTGGGAGAAGGTGCTGTGGTCAGATGAGACAAAAATTGAGCTCTTTGGCATGAACTCAACTCGCCGTGTTTGGAGGAAGAGAAATGCTGCCTATGACCCAAAGAACACCGTCCCCACTGTCAAGCATGGAGGTGGAAATGTTATGTTTTGGGGGTGTTTCTCTGCTAAGGGCACAGGACTACTTCACCGCATCAATGGGAGAATGGATGGGGCCATGTACCGTACAATTCTGAGTGACAACCTCCTTCCCTCCGCCAGGGCCTTAAAAATGGGTCGTGGCTGGGTCTTCCAGCACGACAATGACCCAAAACATACAGCCAAGGCAACAAAGGAGTGGCTCAGGAAGAAGCACATTAGGGTCATGGAGTGGCCTAGCCAGTCACCAGACCTTAATCCCATTGAAAACTTATGGAGGGAGCTGAAGCTGCGAGTTGCCAAGCGACAGCCCAGAACTCTTAATGATTTAGAGATGATCTGCAAAGAGGAGTGGACCAAAATTCCTCCTGACATGTGTGTAAACCTCATCATCAACTACAGAAGACGTCTGACCGCTGTGCTTGCCAACAAGGGTTTTGCCACCAAGTATTAGGTCTTGTTTGCCAGAGGGATCAAATACTTATTTCCCTCTGCAGAATGCAAATAAATTCATATACTTTCCACAATGTGATTTTCCGGATTTAATTTGTGATGTGCTATCTCTCACTGTTACCAATAACCTACCCTTCAATTATGGGCTGCTCATGTCTTTGTCAGTGGGCAAACTTACAAAATCAGCAAGGGATCAAATACTTATTTCCCCCACTGTACATCCCAACCTCCAATCTATGGCTCACACGGTCTGGATGTTGAGAGTGTAGGTTTCGTTGACTTTTCCAGAAGAGTGTCTCCCGACTCTTGCCTGCTTCCAGAAAAAGATTTCACAAAGAGGTGTTATTCTTTTCATGGAAGAGGTTTACCGTCTGGTGTGACAGCGAGGCCCTAGATCCTGCCTCTAGTCTTATACAGACCTTGCTTGAGTTCTTTCTCCACCTGTCTGAATCTGGTCTCAAGACCAACTCGGTCAGTATTCATCTTCGTGCAATAAGAGCTTATCATCAACGTGTAAAAGGTCAGCCTTTAGCTGTCCACTTCATGACGTTTACTTCTCCCACAGTATTGAGAGAATTCCTTGTATGTGTCTAAGGGGGATTATTTCTGTTGGGCTTAGCACCCCCAATAATTTTTACAGTTGGCTCTTATGCTTCGGTCAGAGCCCCTATCACTCCTTATTCAGTATCTTGGGGTCTCAATGTCGTTTTCATCCAGCTGCTGCAAGCTCAATTCGGGCCACTGGATTCCTGTCATCTGAAGTATTGGACCTGGAAGGTCATTTTCCTTGGTGGCTGTTCCTTCAACTCGAAAGGTCGGTGAGCTTCAGACTCTAGTAGCTCAAGCTCCTTACCTTACTTCTCATCTTAACAGAGTAGTTCTTCGCATGCAGCCAAGGTTCTTACGGGCGCTGGTATCAGAGTACCATCTGATCCAGTCAATTGTCTTGCCAACATGCTTTCTCCCTCATCTTACAAGCCCTGGCGAAAGCAAGCTGCGCACTTTTTGCGTGGAGCAGACGAGCTCCCTCGCAAGGTCCGCCCAGTTGTTTATTTCTTTTAATGCCAGTTGCTGTCGGAAACCGCATCATTTCTTCTTAACTGGCAGATTGCATCTCCTTCATTTTTGTCCAAGCTGGACTGACTCTAGCCATGGCTGAATCGGTGACTAATCTAAAATCAGTCACTATTGAAGGGATCTGCAAAGCTGCGGCGTGGTCATCAGTCCACACATTCACATCTCACTACTGCCTTCAGCAGAATAGCCGACGCGTCAGTCGGTTTTGGGCAGTTGGGGCTGCAGAACTTCTTTGGGGTTTAGAATCCAACTCCAACCCTCCTAAGCCCATGTTTGTTCTGTTCCAGGCTACACTCATTTAGATGTTTCTTCTTTTCAGGTCAATTTTTATTCTGGCCTCGCCGTTGCGAGACTCTATTGACCACTGTTTGTTGTGTAAGCCTGAAAGCTTGGGATACCCCACTTGTGAGAATATCAGCCTGCTTGTCTTTGGAGAAAGAGTAGTTACTTACCTGTAACAGGTGTTCTCCGAAGACAGCAGGCTGCATATTCTCACAAACCCTCCCACCTTCCCCTTTTGGAGTTGTCTCCTCCATCTTTTGGATATAACTGAGGGGCGTGTCCGCTCGGCGAGCGGGAATAGGTGTGCGCACATGCGCAGTACGATCGCTCGCGCGACGGAACGCCGTAAAGAGATTTTGCTTTAAAATCCTCCGGGGTCGACGTGGCGTCACCCACTTGTGAGAATATGCAGCCTGCTGTCTTCGGAGAACACCTGTTACAGGTAAGTAACTACTCTTTTCCAGCCAAGAAGATTTAATATGACAGGAGCCGGCATGACTTCAAAAAGCTGAGGCCATCTCCTCGCCCAGCAGCCATATTGGTACTTCCAAACCAAAAGCAAGGAGGCTTATCAGCTGCTGTATCCACATTGTCATTGTTCATTGTTATTTTATGACAATTATTTTTAGAAACATGCTGGCTTGTGCAGCATACCGAGAGCTGTGAATAAGGACTTATGATGGCAGACCCCAGCCCTACTTCTGGCAGAGGTACAAGTGTAAAGGTACAGGAGGAAAGTGTTGTATCAAAAAATAAATATCAGAGCTCTTTGCTCCTATCCTTGCACTCTTCTTCTCCCTCCCCCCCCAAAGTCAGAGGAAAACTATTGTGTCCTGCCCCGGGTTCTATGGGGTATTAGCAGCACATTCTCGTAGCGCCAACCCTCTTTCTCTTTCCATGCAGTATTTTGAATTCCACATGGAAAATAGTAAAAGACCACTTAAGAAGCTAGATAGCTTTCAAAATTGACGATGTGCACGTCTAAGGTTATGCTAGGTATTTTTGAGCGCTTTGTACCATAAAACTCCATTTACTGTTTAATTGATCTTGAAAAAAACTGGAAGGATTAGATTCATCTGTTTTCCCTTGCTGTTCTGATCCCTGAAATACTTTATTCATCTTCCGTGAATAACACAAAGAGGCTCATTTTCAAAGCACTTAGCCTCCCAAAGTTCCATAGAAACCTATGGAACTTAGCCTCCCAAAGTGCTTTGAAAATATGCCTCAAAGCCTTCATCTAGTTTGAGAACGATTGTCACAAAGGGGTCCCTGGTAAAAGGGGCCCGGTGGTGACATTGGTGCACGGGATTGTCATGAACCGAGGACCCCGTTTACTGCCATTAGTAAAAGGCTTTTATTCTTTTAAGGAAGGAAATGGCTGTGCAGTAAGTTAAACACTTGCAGTAGGGCCATTTCCTGGGGAATCCCTTACTGCCTCCTATTTAGGAGACGGTAGGGGTTCCGGCAGTAGCCCAGCAGTAACCGGGCACTGCCTGGTGCTGTCTGATTACCTCTGGGCATGCCCCCAGCACTAGAACATGAAAACTTGGAGAAGTACTTAGCAGTCCATATTGTAAAGAGTATGTAGGACAGGCCCCAAAGGAACCCTGGGATAGGCCAGAATACCCCCGTTATAGGCAGGCATTCCCCAGGAAAAAACTAGAAATAAAGAACTACAACTCCCAGCATGCCCCAAGGGAGACCGGGAATAAGAGAAACTATGTGCATTCCCAGGAGTCTCCAGAGGAGGGCCGCAGGGGAAGGAATAAGGCTGATTCTCCAACCTGGTGGAAGAGGTGGTGGAACAGGTGGGTGGAGAAAGAAGAGCCACCAAAGAGCTTTAATGAAAGAAAGGGTGAGCAGCTGGGAGAAGGGCGGGGCGAGGAGAATATATATTGGGCTCCTGAGGAAAGAGAGACAGAGAGTGAGCCTTGCCCTATGGAGTTGACTGAACCGGAGAACACCCTGGAAGAGCCGATGGACTTTTCAGCTCTGGCTCAGCGAAAGCCAAGGAAGTAGCGGGGCCAAGCCGGGTCAAGCGGGAGGAGGTCAGGTAGGAGTATGACTGACCAAGAGGGTGGGACCCTAGGCTTTGAGCCCGCGCAGAGCCTCTGTGTTTTGAAAGCCTGGCTAAACTGAGCTGTGTTTTGCAAGCTTGGCTAGAACTGAACTGTGTTTTGAAAGCCTGGCTAAATTGAGCTGTGTTTTGGAAAGCTTGGCTAGAACTGAACTGTGTTTTGAAAGCCTGGCTAAATTGAGCTGTGTTTTGGAAAGCTTGGCTAGAACTGAACTGTATTTTGAAGCTTGGCTAGGAATGAACTGTGTTTTGAAAGCCTGGCTAAACTGAACTGTGTTTTGCAAGCTTGGCTAGAACTGAACTGTGTTTTGAAAGCCTGGCTAAATTGAGCTGTGTTTTGGAAAGCTTGGCTAGAACTGAACTGTATTTTGAAGCTTGGCTAGGAATGAACTGTGTTTTGAAAGCCTGGCTAAACTGAACTGTGTTTTGCAAGCTTGGCTAGAACTGAACTGTGTTTTGAAAGCCTGGCTAAACTGAGCTGTGTTTTGAAAGCTTGGCCTAAAACTGAACTGTGTTTTTTTTTTTTTTGAAAGCCTAGCTGGACTGAGCTATGTTTTTGAAGCTTGGCTAGAACTGAACTGTGTTTTGAAAGCCTAGCTGGACTGAGCTGTGGAAGCCGGGACTGGGAAACTAACCGGCTTGAGAAAGGTGAACAATAACTGTGCTTTATTTTGTGTTTTGGTGCCACAACTGAGGGAAGGAGGGAAACCCCTTTTAGGCACTAAAAAGCTGCATTGTTCTGAGGAGGGAAAAAGGAGCAGTACTGGAAGGTGTTCTTCAGGCTGTGGAGAGCTGCAACCGCCAATTGTAAAGTGGATCCTCTTTTCTCAGCGGTTGCAGCTCTCCACAGCTGCTGCCTCTCCCTCCCTCCTGGGGAAGAGTAGTAGCACATAATGAAAAAAAGAAAGAAAACAAATACCCTGTTCAGTGTAGCGGGTTTTTCCAAAACCCAGTTCAATTTTAGTCAAGCTTTACCAAAACACAGCTCAGTCCAGCTAGGCTTTCAAAACACAGTTCAGTTCTAGCCAAGCTTCAAAAACATAGCTCAGTCCAGCTAGGCTTTCAAAAAAAAAACAGTTCAGTTTTAGGCCAAGCTTTCAATACACAGCTCAGTTTAGCCAGGCTTTCAAAACACAGTTCAGTTCTAGCCAAGCTTGCAAAACACAGTTCAGTTTAGCCAGGCTTTCAAAACACAGTTCATTCCTAGCCAAGCTTCAAAATACAGTTCAGTTCTAGCCAAGCTTTCCAAAACACAGCTCAATTTAGCCAGGCTTTCAAAACACAGTTCAGTTCTAGCCAAGCTTGCAAAACACAGCTCAGTTTAGCCAGGCTTTCAAAACACAGTTCAGTTCTAGCCAAGCTTGCAAAACACAGCTCAGTTTAGCCAGGCTTTCAAAACACAGAGGCTCTGCGCGGGCTCAAAGCCTAGGGTCCCACCCTCTTGGTCAGTCATACTCCTACCTGACCTCCTCCCGCTTGACCCGGCTTGGCCCCGCTACTTCCTTGGCTTTCGCTGAGCCAGAGCTGAAAAGTCCATCGGCTCTTCCAGGGTGTTCTCCGGTTCAGTCAACTCCATAGGGCAAGGCTCACTCTCTGTCTCTCTCTCCTCAGGAGCCCAATCCATATTCTCCTCGCCCCGCCCTTCTCCCAGTTGCTCACCCTTTCTTTCATTAAAGCTCTTTGGTGGCTCTTCTTTCTCCACCCACCTGTTCCACCACCTCTTCCACCAGGTTGGAGAATCAGCCTTATTCCTTCCCCTGCGGCCCTCCTCTGGAGACTCCTGGGAATGCACATAGTTTCTCTTATCCCCGGTCTCCCTTGGGGCATGCTGGGAGTTGTAGTTCTTTATTTCTAGTTTTTTCCTGGGGAATGCCTGCCTATAACGGGGGTATTCTGGCCTATCCCAGGGTTCCTTTGGGGCCTGTCCTACATACTCTTTACAATATTCAGCAGGAGTTAACAGGATAGACCAGCCTTGACCCAGTGGACTCCTGATGACTAACTCCAGGCACTTAACTAACATCTGGTCAGATTGTCCTTGCACTAGCTGGAGCAGTCTGGGGGCAGAACGAGGCAGATATGAAAGCTATTCAGGGACCGCCGATATCGAGCACCAGTACTTAGCTAGCTATCCAGGCAAGTGAACTCGAAGAAGAAGCAGTCCCCAACTTGCCTAGGCAGGTATCTGGGGACTGGTGCTGAATATCGCTGGTCCACAAGGAATTTCTGTTGGCCACTAAAGAATGGGATATTCAGTGCTGGTATCAAGGTACAGGACAGTGCTGATCATGCGGGTCTAGAAACGTCTGCAGCAGCCAAGATCTGATTGATGGGCGGATAGAGTATTATAGTTTTGCTCTGTAACTGGCTACTTTTGGATGTGTAGTTTTGTAAAATTCAACATTTATGCACATGTGTTGCAAAAGAGCCCTTACTTTGGTGGTGGCAAAGATAATGGAGAAGCTGCTGAAGGAAGTGAACTTTCTACAATCCAGCTGGTTGCAAGATCTGAGGCAACATGACTTTACCAGAGGTAGATTGTTCCAAACAAATTAGAAAAGGTACAGAGAAGGGTAACAACAATGATAAAGAGGATGGGACGACTTCTCTGTGAGGAAAGTTTAAAGCGGCTAGGGCTCTTCAGCTTAGAGAAAAGATGGCTGAGGGGAGATATGATAGATGTCTACAAAATAATGAGTGGAGTGGAACAGGTAGACCTAAATCGCTTGTTTACTCTTTCCAAAAATACTTGGAGTAGGGAACATGCAATTAAGTTAAATTTAAAATAAACTGGAGAAAATATTTTTTCACTCAACATGTAATTAGACTCTGGAATTCATTTCCAGAGAATGTGGTAAAAGCAGTTAGCTTAGCAAGGTTTAAAAAAAAGGTTTGGCTAGCTTTCTAAAAGAAAAGTCCAGGGGAAAATCCATTGTTTATTTCTAGGATAAGCAGCATAAAATGTATTGTACTGTTTTGGGACCTTGCCAGGTACTTGTGATGTGGGTTGGCCACTGTTGGAAACAGGATACTGGGTTTGATGGACCTTCAGTCTATCCCAATTTGACAGCACTTAGTTCTTATCTAATTGATTTCTTTGACTGGGTGACAAAAGAAGTAGATCAAAGACATGCACTGGATATGGTGTACTTATATTTTAGCAAAGTATTTGATACCGTTCTTCATATGATGCTCATAAATAAATTGAGCAGCTTGAAGATGGAATCCAAAGTGGTTAACTGGATCAGAAATATGTTGATTGACAGGCAACAAAGGGTAGCGGTAAATGGAATTTGCTGAATACAAAGAAATGTGAGTAATGGAGTACCTCAGGGATTTGTCTTGGGGCCGATTCAATGTTGTTGTTTTCAAATAGCATTGCCGAAGGGTTGGAAGGAAAAGAGTGCCTTTTGCAGATGCCACAAAGATTGGCAACAGAGTGGACACCTCAGAGGGAGTAGAATGCATAAGATGCTATCTACAAAAATTAAGACATGCGGGTGATTGCTTGGCAGTTAAGCTTTAATGTGATGCCTTTGGGGTACAGAAATAGAAAGGAGCTGCATACAGTAAGAAGTGAGAGGCTGATGTTCATTGACCAGGAAAGAGATCTAATGGTGATACTGTCTGAGGATCTCAAGGTGATGAAACAGTGTGGTAAGGTTGTAGCCAAGGCCAGAAAGTTGCTTGACTGCATATAGAAGGGCATAACCAGCAATAAGAAGGAAGTGATAACAGGGGCGTAGCCAGACAACAGATTTTGGGTGGGCCTAGGCAAGAAGTGGGTGGGCACCAAATGTTCTCCTCCCCCCCTCCCCCCCCCCCCCCCCCCCCACCACCAAAAAAATATCTCAGTTGGTGGGAAAACACTTCTTTCCACCTTGGCAATCTGCAGCAGGCATTCGCTGAAAACTGAGTATGTACCGGTATCATGGACAGTAGCATTTTTGTTACCATCAGGGGGAAGTCTTTAGGTGGCAGAGCTTGAGATCCCCACCAGCTACCACTAAATGTGTGCTACCGTTAAGTGGGCCTGAACCCTAAGTAGGTGGGCCCTGGCCCACCTGTAGCTATGCCACTGAGTGATAATACCCCCGAACAAGTCTTTACTAAGACCACACTTGGAGTACCATGTTCAGACCTGGACGCTGTAAGATGTAAAGAGGCTCAAAGAGGTTTAGAGGAAAGTAATCAAAATGGTATGGGGTCGGCAGTAAAACATGTGTGAGAAGAGACTTGGAGGACAGGAGGGAGAAGGGAGAAGGGAGCTATAATACAGATATTTCAATACTTGCAAGGTACAAATGAATAAGCAGTATTTTTTTCGCTCTCCTAACTTTAGTCATTTACCTAACCATTTAGCCTTTTGAATATGGCCAATATCTTGTTAGGCCCCAGTCCCTCCCGTGCTCCAGACAAGCTCCACCCATGGACTTCACTGGCACTAACTGGACAGTGCAAGGGTGGTCCGTGGTGATATTCGTGGCACTGTACAGTTAAATGCTGTTGAATATTAGCATTTAGGCCATAAGATGGCGACTGAACTAGGCAGGAGCCTCTTACCTGTTGTGTATATATGACTTGTGTTTATGCTGTGAAGTTCACATTCAAAAAGATACAGACTGGGAGCATCGGGCTGAATCTTGGTGGCTCGATGCTCCCAGGCCACTGGAATGCTGCTGCTTGATAGGTGTGTCTCAAGCAGGTGACTCCTTTGGTAAATCAAAGTGTGGTAAAAGCCCATCTTTTACCTCACTTTGATAACTTCCTCTTAAATCTCACCCACGATATTTCACCATTATAGCAGTTTTGATATAGATAAAATTAAAACTAATAATGTTAATTAGATGTAACCCCTGTAAAGCAGTACATCAAATCCCATCTTATTTCCATAAAACAATGGCATCATATTCAAAAGGGTACATAAGTACATAAGTAATGCCACACTGGGAAAAGACCAAGAGTCCATCGAGCCCAGCATCCTGTCCACGACAGCGGCCAATCCAGGCCAAGGGCACCTGGTAAGCTTCCCAAATGTTCTATATACGTTATTCCTGGAATTGTGGATTTTTCCAAGTCCATTTAGTAGTGGTTTATGGACTTGTCCTTTAGGAAACCGTCCAACCCCTTTTTAAACTCTGCTAAGCTAACCGCCTTCACCACTTTCTCTGGCAACGAATTCCAGAGTTTAATTACACGTTGGGTGAAGAAAACTTTTCTCCGATTTGTCTTAAATTTACTACACTGTAGTTTCATCGCATGTCCCCTAGTCCTAGTATCTACCCTAGTAAGGGTAGATAACATTATATATTGTAAACCACATTGAGCCTGCAAATAGGTGGGAAAATGTGGGATACAAATGCAACAAACAAATATATATATATATATATATATATATATATATATATATATATATATATATAGTTTCATTATCATACAAGTGAAGACTCAGATTGGTTTGTAATGTAAAATGGTATCTAATGAAAATCTTTCATCATTCACATGTAAAACTTCTTCAGAACAAAAGTATGACAAAGAGCTTCAGTTAATCAAATTTATCCCATAGTCACATCGTTTCATCTTTGTCAGCCATTTTTTCCTCCTACAAGTATATTAGAAGGGGAGATTTAGAAAGGAAATCACTTGGATTCATTACTCCCACCATCATATAAAGGCCTTTCCATTTCTGAAAATAAATAGTCATGCGTTACACTGCCAAGCTTTTAATTCATTTTGTGGGAAAATATCTTTGGTTTTATTCTTTGTCTTCAAAGTTAATTTGAAATAGGAATATGCAAATAAAAGAAACTTTGCACTTGCTAATTTTCAGAAAATAAAGTTTTAAAAGTGAAAACCTGATCCCAAAATGCTTAATGTACTGATAAGATTGGTTTATAGATTTACTTCCTAAATCTCAATCACTATTGATCTACCCAAGAGTCTTATGTAACCTTAATCAGTTTTTTAACAACTGTTGAGTTGACCTGTTTCATTCATCTGTTGACAAGAGATCAAGCCAAAGGCCCTCGACATCAGACCGCATTGAAAGAATCTGAAAAGGACAATTTCCAGTTATGTGTTGCAGGAAAGGATTTGAATAATGCGATAAAAGCCAGGGGTCAAGGGTTAATCCATTCAGATGGATTCTCTCAATTATATACAATTTGCTTTTGAAACTCCCAAGTTAAGATAAGACTGAGATGCTATACAGGTTCTTCTCAGCCACAAAGAGAATTAAGATAGTTAAGAAAGACTGTGGTCACTTTGAGGCCAATTTTAAAGCAATGTAGTCAGGTAAACTGGCCTATCTCAAAGCTGTGAAAAGTATAATTCACAGAGACTATAAAACTAACGATAACATTACTTGTTTATATTCTATTTTAAAACTACACCTACAATGTCACTAAGGTCCTCCCAAGGAGTTTCCCTAACCACACAACCACACCCTATCCAAAAGACATTACACGATGTGATACCCGCAAGTGAGCCTTCTCCAGAGTAGCCCCCACACTCTGGAAGGCTCTGCTTAACACAAGACTACGTCTACTTCAGGAAGCAGGTGAAAGCTTGGCCCTTCCACGAGGCCTTTAACGGAAGACGTAAATGATACCGGCTGCACATATTATAGCAGTATGTGTTTATCGACTCCTACCTTAGCTAAGATAACATTCAAGCACCTTTCTGACCTCATTTGCAACTGTCTTTAATTAGTCCCTTATTTTCTTACTCCTGTTACTCTATCTTATCTGTCTATGTTTCATCTTTGCTTACACCCTATGTTGTCTATTAAAATGTTTTATTATGATGTTGGCATTGTACTTTGTATTGTCTACTGCTTGTGTTTGACTTATTCTTCCTTGAGTGAATTCATTCAAAAAGGTGGTAATTAAATCCTAATAAATAATTGTTGCTAATTAAATTCCCTTGAAGGTCCTGCCATAAGTGAAAATCTGTTATGAATTCCACTCGGAATATATAACAGTCATATACAATCATCAAAATCTTGTACTGACGATCTGACTAGTGACAATCCTGCTTTTGATATAGGTCAACATTTCGCTATAAAGCATCATCGGGAAGACTAACTACCGTAATTGTATCCTTCTTCTCAGCTGCGCTAGAGCAATGCCATCCATGGTCTTCTTCCCTGAACTCCAGGCACCCCCCAAAGCTGTTCACTGTCCAGCTAAAGAATGCAGGACATCAGAAACAGAAGGAAGCCTTTTGCGAGAAGAAGAGGACCTCGGCGGGCGGGGGTTGGGGTTCCCTGCCAGCAAAGGCAGGCGATGGAGGGTTGGCGGTGGGAGGGGGGGTTGGGCGGGTCATCGGCAGGGGGTACAGGGCCAAATCTACGGGGGCCTAGGCCCCCCCAGGCCCCACATAGCTACGCCACTGGTTTAGCCATCTTAGATGTGGCTCTGCTGCTTTTCTGGAGAAAAGGCATGTGTATAATGTATTGTTATGTTGCAGAATTCTCAGGATGAAGAGAGTGGATAAATCAATTTGACAAAATATATTTTGTGGGTTTGTTTACCCTGTAGTTTGACATTAGCTGCATGTAATTAGTAGGTGTGATACTGTGAGGCTCATTTTCAAAAGAGAAAAACATCTATAAAGCGACATAAAACAGCAAATGCCTGTTTTTCTTCACAAAAATGTCCCAAACTGAATTTTCGAAGCCTATTTTTCAGACATTTTTCTATGCTGTTCTTCTGCAGTGTATCCAAATCTCAATGGGGCATGTTAAGGGTGGGATATGATCGTTTTTAAGACTTAGATGTTTTCAGGCATAAAGGAATAAAACAAAACCGTCCAGGACTAAGCCTAAGATGTTTTGAACTAGACCTGTTTTTATAACATATAAGGCACAAAAAGCTGTCCTAAATGACCAGATTGCCACTGGAGGGAATCAGGGATGACCTCCCAATAACCCCCTAGTTGTCATTGACCCCCTCCCACCCACCCCCAGCTTCTATGACAGCCTTAGATGTCAAAGTCAGGTCTATTAGAGCAGCCTGCAGGACCCTGGAGTAGTGGAGTGGTCGATGCAGTGAAGTATGGAGTGGGGGACTCAGATCTCTATCTCCCTCTACCTGTCTGTCACACTTGTGGAAACTATGACCCCTCACTAAATCACCAAAACCCTATTGTACCCACATATAGGTTCCCCTTCATCCATAAGGGCTATTGTAATGGTGTACAGTTGGTGGTAGTGGGTTTTGGAGGGCTCAGGGGACAAGATAAGGGAGCAAAGGTGAGATGTGTACCTGAGAGTGTATTTATGAAGTGAACAGAAGTGCCCCCTAGGGTTCCTCATTACTCTCCTGGGATGTCTGAGGGACCAGTCTACTAAAAATGCTGGCTCCTCCTACATCCCAATGGCATGAATCTCTTCGTTTTGCACTTACCAAATTTTTTTTTCAAAAATGGATCAAAAAACAAAACGTCCAAAGCACAAAACCTTGTTCGAAACAGCATTAAAAAAAAAAAAAAAAGACAGACATTTTTTTCTTTTCCGAAAATGACCTTCTTTCCTATTCAAACTTTGGACGTCCAAAATCAGACTTAGACGTCATATCAAAAATTCCCCTCTGTGTATTACGTTGGCCTTGTTGAACTATTGAACTATGCCTAAACACACTCAGACAACATTGAATATGTACTATGATGGTTTTTTTCTAATGAAGCTCAAATGGACTCTGCTATTTATTCAGAGGATTTTGAGAACTAGTCATAGGTGTTATGATGTTCCTGTAACACTGCATTAATTTCAAAAGTGGACTATGTTATGTACCCAGGGAGTTTTTTTTTTTAGTTCTAATTATGTACTCCTTGACTTTGAATTCAGTGTTATGCTGCCCCTGAGATATAACCAAAGTGGGTCATGCCTTATAATGAAAGTTTTTTTCTCTCTTTAGTGAGACCCAGCGTATAATGTTGCTTCTGTTCCACTGCTGTCCCCTAAGGAAGTCAAATTGCATTTTATTATACTCTGTAATTCTATTCTTTGTTTTCAGTTGTTTGAAACCGGTAGGTGAAATTCGGTGACAACACCTCTGGGGTATGTATTTGTATGTTATACTGATGGTTGGCATTTATTTATGTTTTTGTATATGGTCTGTGTTTATAACTGATATTAATTTGATTTTATTTATACTAATATTTTTTAGATTTTTTTTAAATACTAATATATTTATTGTCAGTTCTGTTGCAAGTCCCTGACGCAGCCCTTCGAGAGGGTGAAACATACTCATGCTGGGCTTTTAGTTATTTATATGTTTATTATTTTAGTGGTGAATAAATTGGACATTCATATATATTTTTTTGGCAGTCTGCTTCTTTTGGCTCCATGCTGGATCTTGTAGATCATCTGCCAACTTGTTTTCTTAAAACAATAGAGGGCATTGGGCTCTGTTTACTAAGCCGTATTAACGTTTTTAGCGTGCGCTAATGCTAGAGACACCCATATATTCCTATGGGTGTCTTTAACATTAGCGTGTACTCATTTTTAGCAAACTCTAGCGCACCTTAGTAAACATTCCCCATTGTCTCTTCTTTAACACTTCAGAACTCATAAACAGTTACACCCTATTGGACTTTGACCATCTACATATTTACCCCTCAAAATAAAGACCCTTTACTAATAAGACCGCAGAATGAATGCATTCAGTAGACTAGTTTAATTCATATCCTGACAGTTGTGAAAAATTGTTACAAACAGAATCCCAGAAACAGTTTGGAACTGGACTGACACCCTTGTTCTATGACACCATTACAAATATTTAAGGTGGAATTCTTTATGCACGATATATCAGTGTCATTGAGTACAGGTCTGTATTTGACAAAGAGAAAATACTGCGCTATGTGAATTAAAGCTTACAGGTCCTACATTTGATAGATAACATCTGCTGTTGGGAGGAGAAATACCAGTTGGCAGCAGAGTCTGTGAGAACCTGAACATATTTTTTGGCTTAACATTTCTTGTGCAGGATAATCATAATTTATCAGAGCGGAGTTGCCTTCTCCATTTTTAAATCGTGTAAAACAAAAACAAATAAAAAGTGTCATATTTTATCCAAGATGATCTGGGGTAAGGATGGATTCAAACATATGTGTCAAAATTATTAATATGTTGTTGATGTTCCCAGTGAGCAGATGTGTATTCAAGTAGCAACTGGTCCTATTTCTAACATTTCTCCACTGACAAGAGAATGGGGAAAACCTTCGGAGAATTTTTATGCTTGAGAACATTTGCTAACTAGATATGTCATACCAAATGTGTCCTTCCGAACATGTAGCTTAACAAAATCCTCTAGAATAGCCGTGATTTTTAGTTCCACCAAGATAAAATTTAGGCCACCACACATGTCAGTGTTGATAGAGAGATTAACTATCCCCTGAGAACGTCACTTTTTGACTTATACCAAGGTTTAGTCAGCTGGAGAAGAGTCGGAGGGTTCACTGTCATGAAACCATATGGGTCTTCTTTAGTAATTCACAACTAACAAACACCACCTCACAAACATGAGGTTACTGTTCTAAACTGGAAAATAGGTGTTCTTAGCGGCCTTCTTACTAAGCCGCATAAGCGTCTATGCGTGCCCAGAACGCGCGCCAAAATGGAGTTACCGCCTGGCTCTTGCAGTAATTTCATTTTTGGCAAGCGTTCGATACGTGCATCTGAAAATCAGACGTGCGTATTGGACATGCGCCAAGTGGCATTTGATTTGTGTAGGTCATTACCACCTAGTTACCGCGTGAGTTTTTACTGTTAGGTCAATGGCTGGCGGTAAGGTCTCAGACCCAAAATAGATGCGCAGCAATTTTGATTTAGCCTCATGTCCATCTTCGGCAACATTTTTAAAAAGGCCTTTTTTTTTTTTTACAGGCGTACTGAAAAATGCATTGACGCGTGCCCAAAAGCCACGCCTACACTACTGCAAGCCATTTTTCAGCACACCTTAGTAAAAGGACTCCTTGGTAAATACTGTTACTTTAAAAATAATGGTTATGGTAGTCAGCCAGCACCGCTCTGGAAAAAGTGGCGCTTCATTAATTCCATATCTGGTGTGCGGCAGTGCTAAATGAAGGTACAATGAGGTCAGCAGGCAGACACTGCTATGACGAAGTTTAAGTTGGACCTGAGGACATGGCTCTTCAGAGAAGCATGTGGGGGATGATTTCCCCCCATCTGTAGTCCCTTCCTTCGCTGGCCTGGGGGGGGGGGGGTGGGGGAGTTTTAGGGTTTCTCAGTATCTCCATGTCTGCTTAACATAATGCTTCTTTTTCCAGTCATTATGTTTATGTTTTATTAAAACTTGATAAACTGCTAAACTTATACAATACACAGCAGTTTACAATACAGATAACAAATCATTAAAAAAAGAACTCCATTAATTCTTTAGGAAAGATGATACACTCATACCAAACACAAAGAAAGCAGAATATAAAATTACTCTAATTTGAGCTTGTGTTCTGCAGATCCGCTGGTAAATGTTCCCCCCGTTATCTAATCACCAAAGTCTTGTAATTCTTTTCTGTGCCTTCCTTCTTTTTTTAAATTTGATAATATAATTGTAAACCACTCAAAATGGTTTCTAATTGAGTGGTGTATTAAACTTGGAAACTTGCTGTTTAGCTGGCCTAAACTAAACAGATAACTTCTCTGGCTAGTGGCTGAATATTACCACTACTAGAGTGATTTCATGGCCCACCCCCTCCCTCTGCTTCTTTCCTATACAGACAGTATGCGATGTCCAGATGGATTTTCGACTAATACTTTCTGTAAAGATGCATAAGTTCACGGACAGGGAAGTGGTGTGTTGACTGGTTGCAGATGAGCAGGTAATATTTTCTAAGCATAAACCTGAATATAAACTACTACTACTACTTAACATTTCTAGAGCGCTACTAGGGTTACGCAGCGTTGTACAGTTTAACAAAGAAGGACAGTCCCTGCTCGAAGGAGCTTACAATCTAAAGGACGAAATGTCAAGTTGGGGCAGTCAAGATTTCCTGAATAGAGGTGTAGTGGTTAGGTGCCGAAGGCGACATCGAAGAGGTGGGTTTCGAGTAGGGATTTGAAGATGGGCAGGGAGGGGGCCTGGGGTATGGTCTCAGGGAGTTTATTCCAAGCATGGGGTGAGGCGAGGCAGAAAGGGCAGAGCCTGGAGTTGGCGGTGGTGGAGAAGGGTACTGAGAGGAGGGATTTGTCCTATGAGCGGAGGTTACGGGTAGCAGCGTAAGGGGAGATGAGGGTAGAGAGGTAATGAGGGGCTGCAGATCGAGTGCATTTGTAGGTTAGTAGGAGAAGCTTGAACTGTATGCGGTACCTGAGCTCAATAATGTTTGTTTTAGCATCAAAACCCACCACTGGGAATTAGTTTCTAGTGAATTTTACAAAAAGTAGGATTTTTAAAAATCTCATTACCAGAATATCTGTATGCTGTTACCTTTTTTTAAAATCACTGTCTATGTCCCGTCTCCTTCACTGTGCCACAGTACCATAAGTTATGATCTGTTTCCATTTTCTACCAACATCATCTTTGCTCTGACCAAATCGTTTTGGCAGTGTTAACTTCCAAAATCTGGTCCAGAAATTATCAATTTTTGAACTTTGAGGCAGGTCAAAGAGAAACTGCCCACAAATCGTCCATTGAAAGGAGAGAGTTGGCAGGTGCAATGAGCGGTGAAGTAAGTCAGCATTTTTTTTTTACCTGAGCAGTTTTCAAATCAATTTCCACTACCGAATAGCATCATTTCCATGGAGGTTTTACTATATATTTATATATTACTCACTGTACACACAGAGTGCAATGTCATTCCTACTTCGAATCACTGGAAGGGGAAGCATTTCTGAGGGTGGATTTTGGGAAGCGTTTTGAATTTTCAAATATACGCATGTATTTTAATGTGGAAAAACCATCTACACCAATTAGTATGTTAATATGTATGTGAGTACATCATTTTCCAAGTGAAAGCATGCTCACACTTTGAAAATTCAGCAATGCCTGAGAAGTGAAAAAATATGCACATTCCATTCACCATACAGGCAGCTACAAAATTACTTCCTGGATATATTAACACCCCAAAAAGATATCAACATTTCGATTTGGTTTGTTGACCTTTATTTCCAACTTTTTCTTTATGAAAATGTCTTTCTGAAAACTATAATAACCCCCTAACTGTATGAAAGTCACCAAAAATTGTGTGTGGAAATTTAATTGAATGAGCTAATTAGTACCAATAATTGGCTTTTTAACAAGCAATTAGCACTAATTAGATTTAATTTACATTTGTGCATGGTTTGATAAAGGGGGCATGGATGTAATGGTGGCATTCCTAAAATTAATTGGCACCACGTTTCAGTTGGTGCAAATGGCCACATGTGCAAAGTTAGGCACAATTCCCAGGCGTAAGCGCTATTCTGTAAAGCACACCTAACTTTAAGCGCAGCTTATAGAATACTGCTTTTTTCAGTGATATATATAGAATCTATCAATAAATGTGTAAGGACCATATGAAGAAGTGAATTGAATTACTCAAAAAATGTGCCAAAGCGACAATATTGTTCAAAACACAGCACTTAACTTACTATTCAACAGGACCACAGTTTCACCCATTTTTCGGCTTCCTCAGAAATTTATGCTGCTTATCACCAGAAATGTGTTTCTAGTTTCGGATGTTCTCTCAAAATGGTGCTGTTTTTGCCTTGCGCTGAGGCCCTTTTTACCACAGCGGGTAAAAAAGCTGAAAAAGAAATGGCCATGAGGTAACATTTCACCTATCGCCTGGCCATATGGGGGGAGGAGCAGGGAGAGCACCTACCACCACCAATTGAAATGGCAATAACCGCCGGGTTAGTGTCTGCACAGATATTTTTAAAAATATTTACGCTAGAACCTGAAATCCCACACGCTGGGGATGGAACTACCTCTGGCACCAACATTGGGCAGTGATAGCTCCAGATTGGCATGCGTTAAGCCCATGGTGGAAGAGGTTCTTGAAAAAAATTAACAAATAAATGGTAGCCCACATTGCAAACTATGCCCGTTAGATGGTTTCCAAATATGCCCATTTACCGTATTTTTCGGACTATAAGACGCACTTTTTCCCCCCCCCAAATTTGGGAGGAAAATGGGGGGTGCGTCTTATAGTCCGAAGGTAGAGATTTGGCTGGCTGGCTGGCAGGCCGCCCGCCCTCCCTCCCTCCGAGTTCGGGATCGCCCTCCCCCCGGCCCTGTCACCACTTCTCCCCTTACTCACGCGATCTTCCCTGGTGGTCTAGTGACGTCGGGGCAGGAAAGAGCCCCCTCTTTCCTGCCCAGCGCGCTGCTCTCCATCCTCCTGTATGCAGCCTGACGGTCTCGGCGAGATTCAAAATGGCCGCCGAGACTTCAATTCTCGGCGTCCATTTTGAATCTCGCCGAGACTGTCAGGCAGCAATGCATACAGGAGGATGGAGAGCAGTGCACTGGGCAGGAAAGAGGGGGCTCTTTCCTGCTCCGACATCACTAGACCACCAGGGAAGATCGCGTGAGTAAGGGGAGAGGTGGTGACAGGGCCGGGGAGGGGGGAGGAGGTAACCCTGAGGGCGATCCCGAACTTGGAGGGAGGGATTCGGACAAGACGCACCGGAGCACCTAGGTTTTAGAGGAGGGAAAAAGCAAATTTTTTTTTTCCTATTTCCCTCCTCTAAAACCTAGGTGCGTCTTATGGTCCGGTGCGTCTTATAGTCCGAAAAATACGGTAGATTGTGCCACTGATTATACTACCTAAGTACCTCTCCACTCTCATCTCTCCCTACGTTCCTCCCCGGGAACTCCGTTCACTGGGTAAATCTCTCTTATCTGCACCCTTCTTCTCCACTGCTAACTCCAGATTCCGTTCCTTTTATCTTGCTGCACCATATGCCTGGAATAGACTTCCTGAGCCGGTATGTCAAGCTCTATCTCTGGCCGTCTTCAAATCAAAGCTAAAAGCCCACCTTTTTGATGCTGCTTTCAACTCTTAACCCTTATTCACTTTGTTCAGAACCCTTATTTTATCATCCTCACTTTAATATTCCCTTATCTCTTGTTTGTCCTGTTTGTCTATCCTAATTAGATTGTAAGCTCTGTTGAGCAGGGACTGTCTGTTCATGTTCAAGTGTACAGCGCTGCGTACGTCTAGTAGCACTTTAGAAATGATAAGTAGTAGTAGTAGATACTTCAAGCTATACCTGCTACTTGCATTGGCCACCTAGATCTATAACTTATATGATTAGTGGTTGACTATCAATATTCAAAAATACAAGTTATGCAGCTAAATGGCACAGCCTCAGGACATCCCAAATCCCACCTACTATTTGCATGGCTAACTTCGGGCACATAGTGATTATACATCCAGAATTCACTGTTCCACTGTCTCAGATTTTAAAACATTACTGCAGTTGGTGCCACCAGTAGCTATGCAACTACTTTTGAAATTCGACAGGAATTGCTGTATGCATGTGTTATGGTATAAGCCAATCATCAGAATTAAATGTGTAGCATGATGTTGTGTTGGATCAGATACATATATATACAACAATATATTTGTGCAGCTTTTAAATATATATATATTTGACAGTGCAGCAGAGAAAATAGTCTCATTCCAAAAGCCCTCTTCCCTCTCCCTTTGGGGAATATTTACAAGACAAAGGTACTGCTGCAGTGGCAGGGACCTCACCTTGCCTTTTCTCATTCCTTAAACAAAAGACTTAAGACTGCTTTAAAGTTTTAAATTGACTCTATTTCTCTGATCAACACAACAAAGATTGGACCTAACCAGAGGATGCAAGGAGACAGGCAGGGAAAGGTGTGAAATCCAACTTAAAGACAAAGGGCACCTGCTGGCTGCCCCAGACAAATCTTATGTATCACAGAGAATCAAGCAGGAAGCCCTGTACATCAAAAGACCATTTGTCAGCAAAATCCAGACAGCAAGTCTCGTGATGTCATAAGACATGAGACCAAGACTCAGGGGTCGTGTGCAAACATGAGACCAGGACTCAGGGGTTGTGTGCAAAAAACCAGGAAGCCAGCAACCAGATGCACATGGCCTGCTTCCCTGCAAAATAAGAGTATAAAAGGACAAGCTGTTTCCCAAGAGTCAGATTCTCTTCAGCTGCAAGCAACTCAGATCCATTCACTGCAGAAGCCCTCCTGTCCTAACCATGTGCTCATCAATCAGCTGGACCACAGCATGCTTGTAACAAGGACTTGTAAGTTAACCTACCTGCTACTTTGTTCTATTTTATGCACAGATTATCTGTAAAGATCTCTTAAAACCTACCTCTCGTGTGCAATTGTATATTAAATCAACCTTTTTGAAGCTAAAAATACGGTCTCTTTGTGTTCTGAGTATATGGTATCTTTTATATATACTTAATTTATTTAATTTATTGCAATTATCACCTTTGGTGATTGGTGGAGAAATTAATATCCTAAAACTTATAAATACAGCACCTGCTCTTAAATTATAAACAGTAGCGAGTGCTCTCTAGAGCTATTTTCCCCAAAATAAATAATTTCTTGTAACACATGCACAAAACAAGGCTTAGTGGAGAAGATCCAGCATAAATTTAAGAATCGAGTTGTGAATTAATAATCTATTTTTACTAACCTATTTGAAGTTATAAGGCAACCATGTGGAGAGGGTGAATTGGTCACCAGGATGTATCTGGATCTGATAAAGTGCATCCGGACAGATGTCTGAGGAAATTAAAAAATCATGAGATAGAAAGCAATGTCCTATGATTGATAACCGGTTAAAGATAGGAAACAGCAGAACTAAACTAAAAACAATCTTGGAGTTATTATTGGAATCCTCAACTCAGTGTACTATGATGATGAAAAGAGCAAATATGATGTTAAGAATTGTTTGGAAAACATAAGAATAGCCAAACTGGGTCAGACCAATGGTCCTTCCAGCCCACTATCCTGTTTCCAACAGTGGCCAATTCAGATCACAAGTACCCAGCAGAAACCCAAGTAGAAGCCAGATTCCATGCCACCAATGTTGGGTACAGCAGTGGATTCCCTCATGTCTATGTTTCAAGGAGTATAGTAAGAATTCCACCTTTTCTGGAACATTAGTCTAAAAGGTGCCACCTGCCTCTGTTACAGCTTTGTGCACAAATATTTTGATTGCATGATGACAGTCTAAAAGATAAACTATGATAATTTTCTAAAACCTTAATTATATTAACAATCCTCATGCTACTTCATTTCAAAGGATGATACTGTGCTACCTTATAATTTAATGAGAAAACAATTAAATAACTGAGAAGACTGTTAGAGGCCCTTTTACAAAGGCACGTTGAAAAATGGCCTGTGCGCAGAATCATTTTTCAGCACACTTGTAAAAAATGCCTTTTTAAAACTTTTGCCGAAAATGGATGTGCGGCAAAATGAAAATTCATGCATGTCCATTTTGGATTTGAGACCTTACCGTCGGCCATTGACGTAGTGGTAAGGTCTCACGCGGTAACTGGGTGATAATGGTCTACGCGCGTAAAATGTCGATTACCACCCGCACACCAGAAAATAAAAATAGTTTCTGGCGCGTGCAGCGGACATGCATCAAAAATGAAATTTCCACAAGGGCCACATGGTAGCTGGGTGGTAGCCCAAAATTGAAGCACGTTGGCACCTACATGGCTTAGCAAAAGGACCCCTCCATGAGGAAAATAGAGAGGGCAAAACTCTTTATTTGCTTGTTTGATTGTGTTCACCATTAAAAAAAGCTGAATACTAGCTGTTTATTTGAATAAAGGAAGGCAGACCCATCATGTTTGCCTTTCTGACTCCCCACAATTCTTCCTGGAACCTCATGGAAACATACTGTAAGGCAGTGTTTCCCAAGTCCAGTCCTGGAGTACCCTTTGCCAGTCAGGTTTTCAGGATATCCACAATGAATGTGTGTGAACTTGATTTGCATACACTGCCTCCATTATATGCAAATCTCTTGCATGCATATTCATTGTGGATATCCTGAAAAGCTGACTGGCAAGGGGTACCCCAGGACTGGACTTGGGGAACACTGGTGTAAGGAAAGCCAGAAGAGCCGACATAAGCTGACCATATTATCTGCCTCATCTTCGGAGCGTGAGAACCTGCCAGTTCAACAACCGTCCCTGTGTCTCACACAATATCCACCTGGCCTATTATCTCCAGATTGTTTTTGCAGACTCTCTTCTGTTTGGTTTTGTGTCAGGAACAAAAACTCATGGGTATTCAGAAAAAATTAGCATTTGTTAAAGGAGAGTTTTAGACAAGTCTTCAATGCAGAAGACAAACATGAACGTCAAGTAGACTTTCTCCTCAGATACAGGAACTTGTTGAGAGTGACGTCCTGTGCTTTCTGAAGTAAGAATGATCAATTTTCTGATCTGTGACTAAGCAATGGAAGTGCCTATTTGTAACTATAAATGGATATTCAGCATTCGTTTAAACACCAGGTGCTCTGGATATTCAGCAGCTGTATCTGCATTTTTTGAGACATTTCTTATACTGCTCTTCATTTACCATATCAGAGCGGTTTGCATAATACAATGTAAAAACTGTAGACTAGTTCTAAGGAACAAATAAACCTGCAGAGGACACACAGTAGGAGGGAATGCTTAGCACATCAATATAAACCAAAAGATATGAAAAAAACTATGACATATAAAGGATTAAAAACGATACTGTGATGTAAACTCATCTACTATAATGTCAACGTCTATAAATTAACATAATAATCAAACGTTTCATTCAATGCTGTGATTCGAAAGCCTGTCCAAACAACCACATTTTCAGTCCTGACTTAAATTTGTATTTATTTTGGTTTTTATTTTGGATATTGGTTGCCCCTGGGTTTAAAAAAGGTTTGGACAAGTTATTGGAGGAAAAGTCTATAGTCTGCTATTGAGATAGGCATGGGAGAGGACACCGCTCGCCCTGGGATTGGTAGCATGGAATGTTACTACTGTCACCCAGGTCTCACCCGGTTCTAGTTCCAGACCTGGGCCACAAAAGAAATTCACTATCTTTCTCACTTCAAACCTCACAGTCTTCACTTTTACAAGGGCCACTCTTACCTCAATTCCAGTCCACTTGCAGTCGAGCTGAGAGTGTGTCAATGGTCCGGAATAGTGAGCCAGGGGTTTGGGAGACACTTTGCAAGTTCAGGGGCTTCACTCAGCTCTTCAGTCCAAGGACCACACAGCACTCCAAAGACTTGATAATAAACTCAAATTTATTGTTAAGTTCTCCAACAGGCAGAAAAAACGTGAATAGATCAACACAGTCAAGGGTATAACTCTCATATAAATTATCCTCTCTTCTGTCATTCTATGAGGAACACCTTTACCACTTTCTTCGCAGGTATATGTACAAGGATATATCAGGACTATTTACATATAGACAAATGCTCCCATCCTGGGAGGCAGTGGTAAATTGCAAAGGCTGTTTTCTCCTCTCTCAATCAATTTTCTCCAGCGGGCTCAAACGACCTTTCTCCAGCGGTGATCCCTCTCTAGATCCACCCTGGACTTGCGATGGAGCTCTCCCTGGCTCTAATCCCACTGCTCCCTGGCTGGGACCCTTCTTTGCCCACCTGTAGTACTATTAATCCTCTGGTTGCCACTTTGTGTAGTAACACCCCCCTCTTTGTCAGCCAAAGGTTCTACTCCTTCCAACAGGAATCCCCTCTCTCCTCTAAATCTATTGGCAGGGGATTTTCAGACAACCAAAAAAACCCAAAGGAACCATGTGCTCTCATATACATTTTATTAACTCCTAACTCCTCACAGACCTGTCACTTACCCCAACATGGGCACTACCTTTTTCCATTTTATTCCATAAACCCTCCCATGGGCTGGACTTCCTCCCACCCAGGGATCTCCCAGCCATTGTCTACCAGGGTTCACTCTTTTCAGTAATCCCAACCTAACCAGGGATTACACTACTCTTTGGGATTCTGTCTGGTACTTTGGCCATTGTTGGAAACAGGATACTGGGCTAGGTGGACCATTGGTCTGATCCAGTATGGCTGTTCAAAAGTTAGATTTAATTATTTATAATCCACCCTTATCCAGGGCAAGGTACATTATACATAAATCAAAGAAAAGAAAACCTATCAAGAAAACAAAAACAGAATCTAACCTACATCAAAGTTCATGGATGGACATTCCAAGATGTTCAAAGTATCACACACAAAGTTTCCGCACACTCACCAGCAGAGTTCACATCACCAACCCATGGCAAATGTTTTTTCGCTAGTTGGTATTATAGAACTGGCCACTCACATGTGCAAATGGCTATTAAAGCAGGTTTCTGCTGCCTAATCTAGGTGGCTTCTGGTACAATTACCTCTATATGTTTAGAATCAGGAGTTGAATCTCATGCCATGACCTAGTCACAGACCCCAGCGTGGAGCCTGTTCAGGTTGATAGCTGTGGCCATATGGCTGCCCCTCTCCCAGAATTCATGAGCAGATGGTGGTGGGTTGGGTGGGGGGGGGGGGGGTAAGAAGGGGTCAGACAGGTGAAATGGGAGAGAACCAGTGGCAGGAATTCTTTCTACCACTGTAGTCATTCATGTGGAGAATGATTCAGTAGTAAGTTTGAAGAATTTCCCCTGAAGCAGAGTGTTTTTGAAACACTAGCCATATCAGAGGGAAGGAAGATTGACATTGTATTTGAGAGATCTTTGCTGCAGTTGCAAGTTTGGTTTTTGTGAAGCTGCTTATTTTGAAGGACTGCTGGCTGCTGATGTATGTTAAATTGAGCAATTGTTATTTCTGAATTCTATTATTGAAGAACATTCAATGGCTGAAATTGCACTTTAAAAATAAAAACATGTTTGGGGGCAAATGATGCATGAATACCTTGTCACAGCTTCATAAATCAGAAACTAAGAGTAATTCTATAAAGCAGGTGCTGACATCAGTGCACCAGTTATGCGCATACGTGTTACTGAAGAAGAGTACATGTAACACACGTATATATGCCACTATCCTATATAACACTCTCATCCTCCCTGTCTCATCTGCTCATAACCTTGGGGTCATATTCGACTCCTCTCTCTCTCTTTCTCTGCACATATTCAGCAGACTGCTAAAACCTGTCGTTTCTTTCTCTATAATATCAGCAAAATTTCCCGTTTCCTTTCTGAGCACACTACCAGAACCCTCATCCACACTCTTATCACCTCTCGCTTAGACTATTGCAACTTGCTTCTCACAGGTCTCCCACTTAGCCATCTCTCTCCTCGTCAATCTGTTCAAAATTCTGCTGCACGACTAATATTCCGCCAGGGTCGTTATTCTCATATAAGCCCTCTCCTCAAGTCACTTCACTGGCTTCCTATCCGTTTCCGCATACAGTTCAAACTCCTCTTGTTGACCTATAAGTGCATTCACTCTGCAGTTCCTCTGTACCTCTCCACTCTCATCTCTCCCTACATTCCTCCCTGGGAACTCCGTTTACTGGGTAAGTCTCTCTTATCTGCACCCTTCTCCTCCACCGCTAACTTGCTGCACCGCCCCAATCTCCCTCATCCTACCTAATGTTTCCCAGTGTATGCACCGTATATGAACCATATTCTACCACAATCACACCTTATACTTGTGCACACTAAATATTTGTTCAGACTGGAACCGGTGAATGCCGCTACGGTACTATGTAAGCCACATTGAGCCTGCAAATAGGTGGGAAAATGTGGGATACAAATGTAACAGATAAATAAATATGCCCGGAATAGACTTCCTGAGCCAGTACGTCAAGCTCCATCTCTGGTTGTCTTCAAATCTAAGCTAAAAGCCCACCTTTTTGATGCTGCTTTTAACTCCTAACCCTTACTCACTTGTTCAGAACCCTTATTTTATCATCCCCAGCTTAGTAATTCCCTTCTCTTATTTGTCCTGTTTGTCTGTCCTAGTTAGATTGTAAGCTCTGTCGAGCAGAGACTGTCTTTTCATGTTCAAATGTACAGCGTCCATGCCTGTTTGATTTGGTTCAGGGTCTTTCTTGTCGGGAGGCAGCAAGAGGTCAAAGTGGGACTCAGATATTGCCTCTGTTTTCTCTAGTAGCAGGTGTGTCCCAAGGTTCTGGGCTGTCAGCTGCACTGTTTAATTTATATCTGGTTCTGTTGTGTTAGCTCTTGAAAGAGCTGGATGTACATTATCGAATGTATGCAGATGACATCCGGTTCTTTTTTCCATTTGACACCACCGTTGAGGAAGTGGAATGCAGGGATGTGAGATCTTTGTGCATATAACTAGCTGGATATATTATAATAAGCTTGCTTTGATTGTTGCTAAAACATAAATCTTACTTGTTAGTCAAAGGCTTTTGTCATCTCCATCCATGCAGATGATGGCCAGATGATTCCTGTCTCTCAGCAGGTTAGATATCTTCAACTTTTGCTGGAATCTGCTCTTATTTTAAAGGCTGATGTGCAGCAACTAGTAAAAAGGTTGTTTGTTTTTCTTTCTTTGCATTTGTTGAGGAAATTGAAGCCAATGTCAGCTGCATTTGATTTTAGAACAGTTGTACAAAGTCTTGTGTTAGCGAAAATTGACTATTGTGATTCACTAATTTTAGGGCTCCCAACAATTACACCATTACAGATTGTACAAAATGCAGCTGAACATTTGATGAGAGCTGTTTCACAGTTCCTTAAAGTGTTACTATTTGAGCATCAAGCATTAAATTAAAAGCACCACATTATCTGATGAAAGTTTGGACTGCTTATACACCAGGACACGCATTGAGAACTGATTACGTCCACTTGTTGGTTTGTTCCTTCTATCAGGAATTTTCATTTTGCAGAGACAAGAAAGTGTACATTTTAATTTGCAGGTCCTGTGAAATGGAATCACCTTGCAGGGTATTTAAGACTGCTGTCAGATACATCTAGCTTTAAAAAAAAAAAAAACACCTTAAAGCTTTGTTATTTATTCAAGCATGTGGTGTAGATGTTTGGAAGATTGTGTTTGGTTATTGCACTTTGCCAATTTCCAGGATGTTTTATAAGTTGTAGTTATTATTGTAATCCTATATAATAAAATGCACCTCCAACGTTCTGAAGCCGAGAAAGTGAAGACTTCAAGCCTTGAAGCTTTCCTGCAATGTTCCGGAATTATGTGTCGTCAATTGAGGAGATGGAGCCTTACAGAGTGCATGAATGCTTCAAGGCTTGAAGGCTTCACTTTCTCGGCTTCAGAACGTCAGAGGTGCATTTTATTATATAGGATGTGCTCGGTGCTTTTCTGTAGCACATAGGGGGAATTTAATATATGCTGATTAAAGTGGAGGAGTGGCTGGAGGGGGAGCAGGGGAGATAGGACAATCGCTGGATGGCTGGAGGGGGGGACAGGGGACACAGGAGAATCGCTGGGTGGCTGGAGGGGCGGCACTGGAGAAGAGAATCGCTGGGTGGCTGGAGGGCGGGGCAGGGGAGAGAGGAGATTCGCTGGGTGGCTGGAGGGGGGGGCAAGGGAAAAAGGAGAATCGCTGGGTGGCTGAAGGGGGTGCAGGGGACACGGGAGATTCACTGGGTGGCTGGAGGGGGGGCAAGGGACACAGGAGAATCGCTGGGTGGATGGAGGGGGGCAGGGGAGATAGCACAATCGCTGGGTGGCTGGAGGGGGGCAGGGGAGGAGAATCGCTGGGTGGCTGGAGGGGGGACAGAGGAGACACACTTTCACCCAGTCTCACTCTCTCTCTCAAAGACACACTCGCACCCAGTCTCACTCTCTCTCGGTCACACATACACACTCGCACATTCACTCTCTCTTTCTCACACAGTCACTCTCACACACATTCTCTCAAACATACACACTCCGAGGAAAACCTTGCTAGCGCCCGTTTCATTTGTGTCAGAAACAGGCCTGTTTTACAAATGTTTTTATAATTGTGAATGTTGTTGATGTATTCCTGCTTAGATAAAAATGAGCTATAAGTAATTTAATAAATAAATACAGTATTCATTGTTATTATTGAAATGGTTTGTTGTAATTGTTCATTGAGTAAAAGTCCTTGAGAATGACCACTCTTGTGTTTTAATATATAGAGAGAGAAACAGATTAAATTCCTGAAGGTTAAAACAATCGATGTAAACCTGGTGGACCCTTGAAATCAACATTAGAAACCAGGCTACAGATAAATGCAAGTGTTTTACCTAAAGAAACAGATTAATTTGGTTTATAGCCCCAGTTGCTACTAACATATTTTAAATAACAACAGACAAGACTTACATCGAATATTACATGGCTCTGAAACTATGAGGGCACGTGAAAATGATTTTGCAACACAATTTGTTTTAATATCTGTGAAAGACAATTTAAAAAATTTGATTCATTTTCCTTCAATCAGCATTGACAGATGGAAGTGGAATTTTGACAGCAAGGTAGGCGCAGCTCATTCACTAAGCAGCGAAAGCTGATGTGATATATAGAGTAGGATCTGGAAGCAATTGTTTTCCAAGAGATGACACTTGAGAAATAACAATCTGTTTTAAGTAGAGCTGAGGATTCATTATTTATAACACATTCTACAACCCATCCTGCACTGTTGGAAAGGTCAAATTCACTTTCGTACAACAAAATGTTAACCGCCACTAAAGCAGACTGTTCTGCCCATCACCACGGCCGCATTCCATACGGGAAAGAAGAAGGAAACAGGAACCAAAGAGAAGTAAAGGATGACACAAATGACGACCAATCAGGGGAGGTGAATGTTAAAAAAGCATGCATTAAAAAAACTATCTACTTGTCAACATATAACACTTGAACTGCTGATGTAAAAAGTGAAGTTAAAACAACACAGGGTCCTTTTACCAAGCTGTGGGAAAAAGGGGTCATGTACTAGTGGTGGGGGCAGTTTTTCCCTCGCACCAAGACCCTTTTTACCACAGTGGTTAAAAAGGCCCCAGACAAACATGGCCACGCAATAAGATAACCCTTACCGTGTAGCTATGTGGCAGGGAACCCTTACCACCAACCACTGAGGTGGTGACAAGGGCTCCCGTGGTAATCCGGTGGTAACATAGAAACATAGTAAATGACGGCAGATAAAGACCTGAACGGTCCATCCAGTCTGCCCAACAAGATAAACTCATTTTACATGGTATGTGATACTTTATATCCGAGTTTGATTTGTCCTTGCCTTTCTCAGGACACAGACTGTAGAAGTCTGCCCAGCACTGTTCTTGTACTAATTTCTGAAGCTAATGTCAAAGCCTCTTAAAGTTTACACTCCAGCCCATCCCTATCTATTCAGTCACGATCAGGGCATAGACCATAGAAGTCTGCCCAGCACCGGTTTTGTTTCCCAATTACCGGCGGCGTCACCTAATCTCCGCTAATATTCCAAAGATCCATTCCTTCTAAACAGGGTTCCTTTGTGTTTATTTTATTTTTTTTATTTTTTGTTATATTTGTACCCCGCGCTTTCCCACTCATGGCAGGCTCAATGCGGCTTACATGGGGCATTGGAGGGTTAAGTGACTTGCCCAGTCACAAGGAGCTGCCTATGCCTGAAGTGGGAATTGAACTCAGTTCCTCAGTTCCCAGGACCAAAGTCCACCACCCTAACCACTAGGCCACTCCTCCTCCCACGCACGTTTGAATTCCATTACCGTTTTCATCTCCACCACCTCCCACGGGAGGGCATTCCACATCCACCACCCTCTCTGTGAAAAAATACTTCCTGACGTTACTCCTGAGTCTGCCCCCCTTCAACCTCAATTCATGTCCTACCACCTTCCAGTCTCCGGAAAAGGTTCGTTTGCGGATTGATACCTTTCAAATATTTGAACGTCTTATCATGTCACCCCTGTTTCTCCTTTCTTCAAAGGTATACATGTTCAGGTCAGCAAGTCTCTCCTCATATGGTTTGTAACTCAAATCCCATACCATTTTTGTAGCTTTTCTTTACACTGCTTCCAATCTTTTTACATCTTTAGCAAGATACGGCCTCCAAAACTGAAAACAATACTCCAAGTGAGGCCTCACCAATGACTTGTAGAGAGACATCAACACTTCCTTTCTTCTGCTGGTTATACCCCTATGCAGCCTAACATCCTTCTGGCCATGGCCATGCCCATCGCCTTGTTGCAATATTTCTTCACTTTCAGATCCTTAGACACCAACACCCCAAGGTCTCTCTCCTGAGTCGAGCTTACTAATCTCTCTCCTCCTATTTGGTATCTCTCTTTCGGGTTTCTGCACCCCAAGTGCATCACTTTACACTTTTTGGCATTAAATGTTAACTGCTAGACCCTCAACCATTCTTCTAAGGTTCGGAAATTCCTTCTCATCATTTCTACTCCCTCCAGGGTATCCACTCTATTGGCCATATTTGTGTCATCCACAAAAAGGCATGCCTTTCCTTCGAACACTTCAGCAATATCTCCCACAAATATATTAAAAAGAATAAGCCCCAGCATACTGCTTGAAATATAATGTGGACTGCTGATTAATATGATATATATATATATATATATATATATATATATATATATACACACATCAACCAAGTCTAAATATCATGCATTCATGGGCAGATGCATTTCAGTTGAAACTCAATGCAGAAAAAACCCAATGCCTAATACTTACCTCTCAACATAACACGAACAAATTCACACCCTAAAAATTCTTGGAGTCACCACTAATCGACACCTGACACTTGAGGGCCACGCGAAAAATACAACCAAGAAGATGTTCCACTCAATGTGGAAATTAAAAAGAGTAAGACCGTTCTTCCCTAGAACTGTCTTCCGTAATTTGGTACAATCAATGGTACTCAGTCATTTAGACTACTGCAACGCAATCTATGCTGGCTGCAAAGAACAAATTATCAAGAAACTTCAGACAGCCCAGAACACGGCAGCCAGACTAATATTCGGTAAAACAAAATATGAAAGTGCTAAACCCCTACGAGAAAAGCTACATTGGCTCCCTCTCAAAGAATGCATCACGTTCAAAATATGCACCCTAGTCCACAAAATCATTCACGGAGATGCTCCAGCATACATGTCAGACCTGATAGACTTACCACCCAGGAATGCTAAAAAATCATCCCACACATTTCTTGATCTTCATTTTCCCAACTGCAAAGGTCTAAAATACAAACTAATGCACGCATCAACCTTTTCCTACTCGAGTACACAATTCTGGAATGCGATACCGCACAAGTTAAGAACAATCTATGAAATAACCAACTTCCGCAAACTACTGAAGACCCATCTCTTCAATAAGGCATACCACACAGACCAATAATTGTGAAACCTCTATATGCTTTTCATTACCATGTTACCAAAATCCTTCTGTAATTACTAAAAGCTATTTCTTATATACCTCCATTATTCATGATAATTGTAAGCCACATTGAGCCTGCAAAGAGGTGGGAAAATGTGGGATACAAATGCAATAAATAAATAAATATTATTGATGGATTTGACAAGTACATAGTTCTTTTAATGCATGTTTTTTTAATGTGTTTGCGTTATATTTATTGATATTTATCCTTTTTGTGTAGTTTTGATTGTGACCCCTGAGGAAATCGGTTGTGTCTGTCAAAAACATGGCCCATGTCAGGTCCACATTCTGGTGCTTTCATTAAAGAACTTTTAAGATTCACCTCCCTGGTTGGTCATCATTTGCATCGGCCTCTAATTCTCCTTGGCTTGTGTTGGATTTCTGTAGAAGTTTCTTCCTATTTGTGAAAATCATGCAAATTATTTGGAAGCATTAATTTGACATTGTCAACGCTCTTCTTTTTCATAATCCATGAGTTATTTCAAATTAATACAAAAAACATTTGTACACACAAAAATACTGGAATTCAATTATGAAAGGTTAAATTCTACATTATGTACTTATTATATATGAATAATCCATCATACTGGATTGGACAGTTGTTATTAAACAAACATGTTTTCCTTAAGCATAGCCAGAGTCAGTAAATGGCAATCCGGTTTAGATGCTAATCACTCTTCTATAAGGGGCACTTCGGGCTGAGCACGCTATAGAACAGAGCTTAGAGAGGATTCCCAGCTGAAACCTAGTGTGAATCCTGGAATGCAAGCAGGGCATGTAACCCCGGTAGTCTAGAACACTGCACCTAAATATCTGGAACACCCCTGACCAACCCATGGCCAACCCATGACCATGCGCATGAGACATTTTGGATGCACAGCATTGTAGAATAGCATGTAGGCAGATGTGTGCATAAATCCAAATTAGTGCTAATTACATAGTAACATAGTAGATGATGGCAGAGAAAGACCTGCACCGTCCCTCCAGTCTGCCCAATTAATTAACCCCAATTAATGTCAATAATTGGTTGTGAGCATTCGATTGACTAATAAGTTTCTGCATGCATAAGAACATAAGAATAGCCATACTGTGTCAGACCAATGGTCAATCTAGCCCAGTATCCTGCTTTCAGCAGTGGCCAATCCAGGTCACAACTACCTGGCAGAAACCCAAATTGAAACAACATTCCAGAACCCCAAAGAGTAACAAAATTCCAGAATCCCAAAGAAGAGCAAGATTGTAGAATGCCAATTAGTAGCAACATTTCATGCTACCAATCCAGGGGCATGCAGTTGCTTCCCCATGGCTATCTCAATAACAGACTATGAACTTTTCCTCCAGGAACTTGTCCAAACCTTTTTAAAAGCCAGATACGCTAATCACTGTTACAACACAAAAAGCCTATGAGCAACACATATAGAGTTCCACAGGTTTTTTCAGGTTGAAGCAATTCGTATATTCTGTGGAAACGTTTTTATGTTTTGTAGTGATCTTTGTTCCTTTACGAACTTTTCTGTCTCTCCTATTTCACCATTTAAATCACTCTTCCCTGTGTATCTGCTCTCACATCTGTTTGTAATACTGGCTACTGGATCTTCACCATCGTTCCCTTCTCTTTTCACTATTTCCTGAAGATTTTCAATTGCTTTCATTAGATGTTGGAACACTGTGTGGTGATTAATTGTATTGCTCCACTGAGGTTTTTAAAATGTTCAACCTCAAGCCGTCAACAGGGAAGGATTAAAGCACAGGTGGGGCAACGGCAAACAAGTGCACTGGGCTCTAAACAAGAACAGAAATGCATTTTTAAATGGCTCTAAACTTGTGGGAACTATTACTTTAGACTCAACATCTAATTATATCACATTAGTGTGCGTGCAGCGCTATAGAATTTGGTATATCTCTGCCTAATTTAATTTACACCAGGGTTATTGGTATAAATCCATACATAGTAACGTGAAAGGGCATATTCGAACGGGGGCACCCATCTCTAAGGATGGCCCCGTAAAGGGGCGTCCCCGACCGTATTATTGGAACAAGATGGGCGGCCATCTTTCGTTTCGATAATACGGACGGGGATGCCCAAATCTCAACATTTGGGTCGACCTTAGAGATGGCCGCCCTTGGTTTTTGCCGAAAATGGAATCCAAAGACGCCCATCTCAAAAACAGCCAAATCCAAGTCATTTGGTCATGGGAGGAGCCAGCATTTGTAGTGCACTGGTCCCTCTCACATGCCAGGACACCAACCGGGCACCCTAGGGGGCACTGCAGTGGACTTCACAAATTGATCCCAGGTGCATAGCTCCCTTACCTTGGGTGCTGAGCCCCCCAACCCTTCCACCCCCCCTAGGTCCGCCTGCCTGAAGTACACTGCACCCACTACAACTGCTCCAGGGACCTGTATAGTACTGTGATGGACCGGAGTATGGCATTTGAGGCTGGCAAAAAAGTATTTTTAACCTGTTTTTATGGTGGGAGGGGGTTAGTGACCACTGGAGGAGTAAGGAGTGATCATCCCCGATTCCCTCCGATGGTCATCTACTCAGTTCAGGCATCTTTTCATGGCTTGGTCATGAAAAAAAATAGACCAAGTAAAGTCAGCCAACTGCTTGTCAGGGCCGCCCTTCTTTTTTCCATTATTGGACGAGGACGCCCATCTCCTAATCACGCCCCAGTCCCGCCTTCGCTACCCTGCCGACACACCCCCATGAACTTTGGTTGTCCCCGCAACGAAAAGCGATCGAGGGTGTCAAAAAAATCGTCTTTCGATTGTGACGATTTTGGCGGCCTTGCGAAAAGGGTGCCCATCTCCTGGATAGTAACATAGTAGATGATGGCAGAGAAAGACCTGCGTGGTCTATCCAGTCTGCCCAACAAGATAAACTCATATGTACTACTTTATGTGTATACCTGACCTTGATTAGTATCTGCCATTTTCACGGCACAGACCGTAGAAGTCTGTCCAGCACTAGCCCCGCTTCCCACCACTGGCTCTGCCACCCAATCCCTGTGCTAAAAAATTAGGCACTGAGCACCATTTCTAGAATAGCAGTCGGTGTGCATTTGTTTGCTGCCCAAATGTGGGCATCATTTACAGAGGCGAGTCCCTTGTGTCTGTATAGCTACACCCTGCTTCCTGCTCCTTAGGGAGCTGCAAGTTTACGTTGGGTGGTTTTGACCCTAGTGGGCCAACAGGGACCAGAAAGCACTGAGAAGCTAGTGAGCAATGGTAGCTAAGAGCGTGCAGTGTTCACGAAGATTGGGCTTCATTGTGTTCTTTTCAAAAGAGTGCATGGTCTTTCCAGATAGTGCACGTGTTTGATGGTTCGTGCACTTTTTCTGAAATAGTCACGCTCTCTTGAGAGAGTTTGCACTCTACTGGAAGAGAGCGCACTATTGACGGACGCAAAAGAATACAAGATCTGGAACTGGATGGGCAGGAACTGTACAGGTAATTCACAATCACTACCAATTAAGTCCTGGGATTATTTATTTATTTCAGCAAGGGCTGCACCTCATTATCTGCCATAACAGGGTGCAGGTACATTGGTGATGTGCAGTATGGCTCTAACCTGTGCTGTAAATGCTGCGCAGATGCCGGGCGTGTTCCTTGCATTTGCCACACAGTATACTTACCACACATTCATTTTGCCTGTTTTTATGCAATAAGTGTAAAACGTATGAGTAGAGGAGTGGCCCAGTGGTTACAGCATCTCTCTTGACATCTTGAAGTGGTTGGTTCAAATCCCACTGCTGCTCCTTGTGACCTTGGGCAAGTCACTTAACCCTCCATTGCCTCAGGTACAAACTTAGATTGTGATCCCTCCAGGGCCAAGGAAATACCTAGTATACCTACATAAGTACATAAGTATTGCCATACTGGGAAAGACCAAAGGTCCATCAAGCCCAGCATCCTGTTTCCAACAGTGGCCAATCCAGGTCACAAATACCCGACAAGATCCCAAAAATGTACAAAACATTTTATACTGCTTATCCCAGAAATAGTGGATTTTCCCCAAGTCTATTTAATAATGATCTATGGACTTTTCCTTTAGGAAGCCGTCCAAACCTTTTTTCAACTCCGCTAAGCTAACCGCCTTTACCACATTCTTTGGCAACAAATTCCAGAGTTTAATTACACGTTGAGTGAAGAAAATTTTTCTCTGATTCATTTTAAATTTACTACATTGTAGCTTCATCGCATGCCCCCTAATCCTAGTATTTTTGGAAAGTGTAAACAGACGCTTCACATCTACCCGTTCAACTCCACTCATTATTTTATAGACCTCTATCATATCTCCCCTCAGCCGCCTTTTCTCCAAGCTGAAGAGCCCTAGCTGCTTTAGCCTTTCCTGGATGTAACTTGCCTTCAGCTACTACAGAAAAGGTGTGAGCAAAATCCAAATAAATACAATAAAACTTACCATACTTTAGCGAGAGGGTCCCTTAGAGTGCTGGACTCACCTAGAAGTTTTTGCTTTAGCTCTGTACAAAAGAAGATTGTAGCATTCCTCTATTTGCATACTAGGCCCCCCCTACCACGCTCCTTGCCTTACTTTATTGTCTGCTTTCAGATTTTCTCTAAGGACATTCTTGTTCCTCTTCCAACTAAACCGTTTCCAACCATTGCTTGCAGGCTTCCTCAGGATTTAACTCTTTATGTATCAGCCTCCAGTTGTAAGGCAACAGAAAACGCATTATTGTTAGAGGAGAGAGAAGTAGCAATGGCAGAAATTTTATATCTGGTGCTGAGTGTCAGGCACTATTTTTGTGTTGAACTTTCAGCGCGGAAAACATTCTAATGGATGCAAGGCGATGAAACGGGACAGAAGTGGCAGATCCACGTGAAAACACAAGCATCCATTTATAGAATAGAGTCTAAGTTTTTCCACATGGATCTGCAAAGGGGGCATGGCCATGGGTGGTTCTGCGGCATTCCCTTAAAATGCCCGCAGTGTTGTAGAATTCAGGGGATCTATGCCCAAGTTTCACGCCAGGATTTAACTCTGCCCCCTCCCTACCCATCTTCAAATCCTTGCTCAAAGCCCACCTCTTCAATGTTGCGTTCGACACCTAACCTTTATACCTTTCAGGAAATCTAGACTGCCCCAATTTGATTGCCCCTACTTGACTGACTGTACATTTGTCCATTAGATTGTAAGCTCTTTGAGCATGGACTGTCCTTCTATGTTAAATTGTACAGCGCTGCGTAACCCTAGTAGCGCTTTAGAAATGTTAAATGGTAGTAGTTGGTAGAACTCCTCTCTCCCAAAGTTGAGAATAGATCCCGGCTTGATGCGTTATTCTATGAAGTACATAAGTACATAAGTAATGCCATACTGGGAAAAGACCAAGGGTCCATCGAGCCCAGCATCCTGTCCACGACAGCGGCCAATCCAGGCCAAGGGCACCTGGCAAGCTTCCCAAACGTACAAACATTCTATACAATCAAGCCATTGTGACATCACTAATGAGGTTGGCTCTTATTGGTGGAATGAGCCACTATGACATCACAATAGGTTAAATCACTGCTCTATGTAATAAAAGTGAGACAAGTAGAGGACATAAGTACATAAGTAATGCCACACTGGGAAAAGACCAAGGGTCCATCGAGCCCAGCATCCTGTCCCCGACAGTGGCCAATCCAGGCCAAGGGCACCTGGTGAGCTTCCCAAACGTACAAACATTCTATACAATCAAGCCATTGTGACATCACTAATGAGGTTGGCTCTTATTGGTGGAATGAGCCACTATGACATCACAATAGGTTAAATCACTGCTCTATGTAATAAAAGTGAGCCAAGTAGAGGACATAAGTACATAAGTAATGCCACACTGGGAAAAGACCAAAGGTCCATCGAGCCCAGCATCCTGTCCACGACAGCGGCCAATCCAGGCCAAGGGCACCTGGCAAGCTTCCCAAACGTACAAACATTCTATACATGTTATTCCTGGGATTTTGAATTTTTCCAAGTCCGTTTAGTAGCGGTTTATGGACTTGTCCTTTAGGAAACCGTCCAACCCCTTTTTAAACTCTGCTAAGCTAACCGCCTTCACCACTTTCTCCGGCAACGAATTCCAGAGGGTGCCAATACTGGAATGCTCACTATGGAATACCGTTCAGCACTGAATTTTGAGCGTCACGTATAGACTTTCCCCTAATATATATTAGAGATAGTTAAAGGGTTCAGTCAACGAAACATAAGCAGCCCAATGTCTCAGACTTTGAGTCTACACATCATGAGCAGGACAAGCAATTATAGCCTGCACAATACTAGCATGAACCTTTGGGGCCCTACCACTAAGGTATGCTGAAAAATGGCCTGCCTTGGTGTATACATGTCTATTGGACGCAGGCAGGTCCATTTTCAGTGTGCCTATAAAAAAGGCCTTTTTTTCCAAAAATGGATGTGCAGCGAAATAAAAATCAGCGCACGTACATTTTGGACCCGAGACCTTACTGCCACCCATTGGCTTAGCGGAAGGGGCGTCCAGAGCCCGAGGTGAAGGGGCACATTTTAGCCTCCCCTGGCACCACCGACTCCCCCACCATTGCCAACACCCCCCCCCCCCCCCCGCTACCACTACCACCAACTTTGACCCCCTCCCCCGCCGCTAACCTGCCATGCAAGACGTCAGACTCAGAAACAGAACGAAGGAAGAAGAGGACCTCGGCTGGAGGGGGTAGAGGTCCCCCACCAGCAAAGGTAGGTGACAGCGGGTTGACGGCAGGAGGGGGGGTCGAGAGGGTCATCAGCAGGGGGGTCCAGGCCCAAATCTACGTGGGCCCAGGTCCCCGTGGCCCCACATGGCTACGCCCCTGCTTAGCGGTAAGGTCTCATGCGTTAAACGCATGGTAATCGTCAGTGCACATACACTGTCGATTACCTCCCAGTTAACACCACAGGCGCCTACAATCCTTAGTAAAAAGGTTGCTTAGTAAGCCTTCTCAAGGTAATTCTGACTCCAAAATGGCCTGCACTTCCTAATGAGCTCCTCCTACCAGTTCTTCAACTGAGGTCTACAGCTGCCCCAAATCTGACTTACTTGCTAAGCCTCACACTCTTTTCTCTGCAGATATGACTTTTAAATGGTCTATGCCCATCAATATTTGTTCATCAAATTCAACTTAAGTTCATGTTGTTCTTCCCTTCATGTGTGCTGGCTCTTTTCTCACTGCTTGGCACCAAAGAACAATGGCATGTACAGCTGCGGACCTGAAATAGAGTAACCAGCTAATGCTGAAGGGAGGGGCTGACTATTATTTCGAAGCTCAACAATGTCCCAGTAACCCCTGGAAAGGCCATACACAGCCTTGAGGAATTTACATAAGGCATACAATCAATAAAAGCATTACCTCTTTCAGATTTCCTATAATTATCTAAGTAATAGCGATAAAATTATAGCATACAGGCTGTGTTTACTGCCAACCAAGAAGAGAAATGGAAATGGAAAATTATAAGACTAAAAACAAACTGTGATATCATCTGTAGACTACTGTAATTATGTAATTACTGCTTTCAAGAGCAAACCTTTCATTTCTAGCATTTTGATGTGGTCAACTGATATTTCTGTTTATGCCCAGGAACTCTATAGTAACAGACTATAGAATCTCTGTTATCACATAGCCTCTTACATGCTTAGAAATTCAATCCATTTCTGCTGAATGTTGAAATCTAGTCCAGATCTTCTAATTTGCTGTGGTCCCAGGAGGTCTGCTGCTGTATGAAGCAATATACACAAAGAAAGAAGTTTGTCTTTTTAGATTGTAAGCTCTTCGAGCAGGGACCGTCCTTCCATGTTAAACTGTACAGCGCTGCGTAACCCTAGTAGAGCTTTAGAAATGTTAAGTAGTAGTAGTAAGTTAGGATGGGATATGCACAGGGAAACAAATTTCATTCTGATTTTGGATTTTGGGCCTATTTTCCTGGTTTTCAGACTTTTCCAGTGAGAGTCCAGATTTAACTTGGAATCTAGTAGAATTGCCTCTGCTACCTCAGATTTGGAAGTTAGGAAACACCATCCAGTATTAGCAAGTCCAAGAAGCTACCAACAATTAATAGCTGGGTTTTATTGTTAACAGAAACTCATTTCCAGACCTCTGCAAGGCAGTCATTTACACTTTGTGTAGTTCTTTCTCAGTTCCTAAACAGAAAAACCTGAATGTTGTCAGCGGAATGCCGGAAACTAGATTTTCTAAAGATACCCATTAAAGGTCAGATTTTCAAGGTATATTTGTTTCTCTACCAGTCTTGGCAGTGGCGTACCAAGGGGGGGGGGGTGGTCCGCCCCGGGTGCACGCCGCTGGGGGGTGCCGCGGCGCGCGCCTGCTCCGAGTTCGCTAAACTTCTTTGCTCGTTCACTGCAGCTCCCTCTGCCCTGGAACACATTACTTCTTGTTCCGGGGTAGAGGGAGCTGTAGCGAACGAGCAAAGAAGTTTAGCGAACTCGGAGCAGGCATGCGCCGCGGCACCCCCTCCCCCAGCAGCGTGCACCCGGGGGGGTGTCATTTCGCCTGAGGGGGTAAGGTGTAATTTAGTGGGGGGGGGCGCTGCACCCGGGGGGGTGCATCGGTGCTCCGCCCCGGGTGCCATCCAGGCAAGGAACGCCACTGGGTCTTGGCAAATGCCTAACGGTCCTATGTAAGCCACATTGAGCCTGCAAATAGGTGGGAAAATGTGGGATACAAATGTAACAAATAAATAAATAAATATGCATAGATCTGAAAGAGTACATATAAGAAATAAAATGCTTGATGCTATCTCCATGTTCACAAAAACCTGGTAATAATTAAAGATAAAAACCTGGGGCAAAGCTGGGTGATCTCAGTAAGCAGTTTTGCTGGTATAACTTGAAGTACATGTAATGCTAAACTACATCAAAATCCCTGCTCTCCGGTGTCAGTTGCCAACCACCTCTTACAAAAGCCCTCTCAAGACCTCCATCTGCTCTCTCACCAGGCTGGCAGCAGTCTTTGACATCCTCCATAAAGAACCTGCACTGCACTCAGCCAGGCTGACTAGATTATATGTCCCTGCTAATTATAGCCTGGAGCTCAATCGCCTCTGGCAGCAGCTCCTGGAGATCAGACACAGGACTGCAAATACCATGTGTACAGAAACAGCAAAACCTAAGGGGTTCTAGAAGCTTTTGCATTTTATATTTCCTACAGGAGCCACGGTTTTAACTATTAACACCTTCAATACAAACACAGTCATCTAAAATCCCCATTCACTCATTTATTTATTGCATTTGTATCCCACATTTTCCCACCTCTTTGCAGGCTCAATGTGGCTTCCAATACGTCATGAATAGTGGAAATAAGAAGGGAATAGACGTTTGGTATTACAGAAGGATTTTGGGTTACATGATAATGAAAAACATGATAGTAATATAACAAGAGAACATTTTAAGACAGTTTTGGATACACGTGGGGGAGTTCACATGTGTTAATCTTTGTGGTATGTCCTGTTAAAGAGATGGATCTTCAGTAGTTCTCTTTCACCCTTCCGTGCATGGCTTTGAATAATCAAAACTGCATATGGTGTTACACGTTCCCCTTTCTCCACTCTAGAAACACCTCTACACAACGCAGAGGAAAACAAACATTGTGGAAGGTGCATACCTCTCCTTTTATGAAAATAGGCAATTTGCATGAGGAAAGGGATCTTTCAACCAGAAAAAAACCCTCTACAGCACAGTTATAGCCCATGAAGCCTGTATCGAATGCCTGTGGATTGGGTTGACCAATCTGTCTGTGCAGAATCAGGTAGTGAGGTCAGAGGGGGCAATTAAAAGAAAGGAAAGGGGATGGAATTTGTTTTACCACCTTTCTGTGGTTACAATCAAACAGTTTACATATTACATAGCAGAGCAGCAAAGAAACCTAATGGTTAGTACATAGCCTGGGGGGGGGGGGGGAGTACGTTCAATTCCCACTGCAGCTCCCCGTGACTGAGGAAATTACCCAACCCTCCATTGACCCAGCTACAAAATACGAACCTGTATATAATACGTAAACTATTTTGACTGTAACCACAGAAAGGAAGTATATCAAGTCCATTCCCCTTTCCCTTTTTTTTAAAGGTACTTATTTTGTACCTGGGGCAATGGGGGGTTAAGTGACTTGCCCAGAGGCACCAGGAGCTGCAGAGGGACTTGCAACGCCGATTTGTAAAAAAGGTTCCAGAGGAGATCCGGGAAATTATAGACCGGTGAGTCTGACGTTGGTGCCGGACAAAATGGTAGAGACTATTATTAAGAACAAAATTACAGAACATATTCAAAAGCATGGATTAATGAGACAAACTCAACATGGATTTCGTGAAGGGAAATCTTGCCTCACCAATCTACTACATTTCTTTGAAGGGGTGAACAAACACGTGGATAAAGGTGAGCCGGTTGATATTGTACATCTGGATTTCCAGAAGGCGTTTGACAAAGTACCTCATGAAAGACTCCAGAGGAAATTAGAAAGTAATGGGATTGGAGGCAATGCCCTATTGTGGATTAAAAACTAGTTAAAAGATAGAGTAGGGTTAAATGGTCAGTATAGTCAATGGAGAAGGATAGTTAGTGGGGTTCCCCAGGGGTCTGTGCTGGGACTGCTGCTTTTTAACAGATTTATAAATGACCTAGAGATGGGAGTAACTAGTGAGGTAATTAAATTTGCTGATAACACAAAGTTATTCAAAGTCATTAAATAGCGGGAAGATTGTGAAAAATTACAAGAGGACTTTACGAGACTGGGAGACTGGGCGTCTCAATGGAGGTGACCTTTAATGTGAGCAAGTGCAAAGTGATGTATGTGGGAAAGAGGAACCCGAATTATAGCTACCTCATGCAAGGTTCCAAGTTAAGAGTCACAGACCAAGAAAGGGATCTAGGTGTCGTCGTTGATACGTTGAAACGTTCTGCTCAGTGTGCTGCTGCGTCTAAGAAAGCAAATAGAATGTTAGGTATTATTAGGAAAGGAATGGAAAAAAAATGAGGATGTTATTATGCCTTTGTATCACTCTATGGTGTGACCGCACCTCAAATATTGTGTTCAATTCTGTTCGCCGCATCTCAAAAAAGATATAGTGGAATTAGAAAAGGTGCAGAGAAAGGCAACGAAAATGATAAAGGGGATGGGAGGACTTCCCTATGAGAAAAGGCTAAAGCGGCTAGGGCTCTTCAGCTTGGAGAAAAAGTGGCTGAAGGGAGATATGATAGAGGTCTATAAAATAATGAGTGGAGTTGAACGGGTAGATGTGAAGCATCTGTTTACACTTCCTAAAAATACTAGGACTAGGGGGGCATGCGATGAAGCTATAATGTAGTAAATTTAAAACAAATCGGAGAAAATGTTTCTTCACCCAACGTGTAATCAAACTCTGGAATTCGTTACCAGAGAATGAGATAAAGGCGGTTAGCTTAGCGGAGTTTAAAAAAGGTTTGGATGGCTTCCTAAAGGAAAAGTCCATAGACCATTATTAAATGGACTTGGGGGAAAACCACTAACACCACCATTTCTGGGATAAGCAGTATAAAATGTTTTGTACATTTTTGGGATCTTGCCAGGTATTTGTGACCTGGATTGGCCACTGTTGGAAACAGGATGCTGGGCTTGATGGACCTTTGGTCTTTCCCAGTATGGCAATAAGTCTATGTACTTATGTAACCCACTCCAAATTACTGGCTAGCAAACAGTAACATTCATGCACCTGCTACTTGTATGGGTGATTGGAGCGAGAGAGGGATGAATTAACCTGCATATTTTAGGAAATCTCTTCTGTGCATACTGATTTACTCCCCCAACTTAAATACACTCCCAAGAATGCCTCCCGTAAGCTCTTGCAGTCCTCCCTTGTTTTTAGGTATTTTCTTTATATTCATATGTAATCGCAGAGCTCCATATTGCAGGAAATAGGCAGTCAGGCCTGCTTTTATTTTCAGTGGATTCTGAAACTCTGTACAATCTCCCCATTCACATTTTATAACTGTGTGCATGCATGAACAGTAAAGGGGTCATTTATAAAAGATTTTCACAAGCAAATGCCAGTAAAAATCCCTGTGATAAAATTACCCCCCCCCCCCCCTCCCTTGTCCCCGTCACAACCCAGGTGTAGGCCTGTTTGCAGAAGTCTGGGTGGAGTGTGAGCATAGCATAGATTTACATTCAGGAGTAATGTCAGAAAATTCTTTTTCACGGAGCGGGTGGTGGATGACTGGAATGGCCTCCCGAGAGAGGTGGTGGAGAAAATAATCTGTGACGGAATTCAAAAAAGCGTGGGATGAACACAAAGGATCTCTAATTAGAAAATAAATGGTATCTCTACATCTTCATAACCTCTTAACCACTAGAAATATGCAAAACAACCTCATAAATGGAAAACTACGATGCATACCTCAATCCCGCAAATACCACCTATCCCCCCTGTATGATATGTAAACATAGTCTATGCTACTACTGATCATTTGTATTAAGTGATACATATCAACAAACCAAAATTCTGTAATCTTCCCTCTTGTACTATGTAAGCCACATTGAACCTACCAAAGGGTGGGAAAATGTGGGATACAAATGCAATAAATAAATAGTATAAAAAACAAATCTTAAAGGGTTGCATATGTGTTTGCATGTCAAGTGGTGCCTCGATGGCAACCCTGGCTGTATCAACTAAGGCCAGTACTGGGCTGGCTTGTACGGACTGAGTCCCACTATTGAAATTTGATTTAGGATGGGCTGGAGAGAGCTTTGATGGGAACTCCAGTAACTTGGAACTTGAGGACAGTGTTGGGCAGAATTTTATAGTCTGTGCCATGCAAATGACAAGACAGATTCAGGTTGGCTGGAGTGGGCTTTGATGGCAACTCCAGTAGTTGGAACGTAAGTACAGAACTGGGTGGACTTCTATGGTCTATGTCCCAGAAGCACCAAAGAAAGATCATGATCAAGTATATAATATCATGTTCATTGTTGATTTAATCATGAACTGATAACGAATTTGACTGTTGGGCAGACTGGATGGATCAATCAGGTCTTTATCTGCCGTCATCTACTATGTTGCTATGTTTAAATATTCCTGAACTGACAGTCCACAGTGAGCAACATTTACAACCCAGGAATCCAGACACTGTAGAGATATGGAGAGACATCCGTTTCAAATTCCTGAGCCTAAGCACAGAATAATCTGCGAAATGAGGCAATTAAACCCTCACATTGTACAATCCTTTATTTCAAAGTACATTTACAGGAATACTTTAGAAAATGCTTAGCTCCAATCTGCAAGTCACAATAATAGTAACTGCTGTTGATTATTTTGGGTGGCTCGAGCCACACCTGGAAAAACCTGTACCTTCAATCCAGAAACAAATGTAGTCTGTCTAAAGAAACTTCTCAAGACATAGGCATAATCCAAATCAAAAACAAAAGTGAACAGTCAGACTTGCAACTTTCCTGATGACTCTGAAAAAAGCACTTCCCTGAGAAAATCCGATTCCCATAACCTAGTTTTTGTTTTAGGTCAGAATAGAGTTAAAATGTAGCTACAAGAGATTTGGCCTCCAAAGGACATTTTAGTATTACCAATAGATAAATATTTCCTTAGCAGAGATTTGTTTCATTTTAGGAACATTTATGAAAACAGCAGTTTTTAGTAAAATTTTCCAAGTTCTCAGTTTTAGTATGAAGAAAAAAAATTATGCTCACTCAAGACCATCTTGTAACACCTTAGTTGTTTTCTCTCCAAAGAGTCCAATCTGTGGTTCCATTTCCTGATTTATCCATGATGGAGAAGTTCAACTTCCAGCCATGGGGACCCAGCTGTGCAGCTAATCCCTTCTCTGGCATGGATGTGCAAGAACGCACTCACAAATAACACGTCAATGATAGTGCTTATGCACGCACTTTATGGACATGTTTATGTTGATGGCCGATGACAGCTTCTCAAAGCTACCGACAGCTACTGACCACTCGTAAAATTAATCACGTTAAAGATGTGCGATCCTTTGTTTGCATCACCCGTAGATGGCTGTGCATCGTGCGTTGCGGTTATTTGAATGAGAACCAGCTAATTGGCACACATCTGCATCATGTTTTCGTTGTGTGGTTGCGAGTGCGGAAAGCTGATCACTGTAAGTCTTTGTGCATTCATCACTGAATACCGTGATCGCTAAACTGGCTGGAACTGGTTGAAAATGATCGTTGCTGGCCCGGTAAGTTTTGTGCATCGTGGACTCTGAGGCCTAGACTTTCCCAGTAACATTCCACGTCTGGAACAGAATTAGGAAGGCTGCCCCAATCAATGGTTTATCAAGAGCTATCCAGATGGCTAAAGAAAGGGGAACACTCTAAATGCATTGCTCCTGTAATGGCAAAAAGGCCAAGAAAACCTGAGTAAAAGAAAAACTCCCATAAATGATGCAGGAAAGGACATGAAACAAATTCTGTGCACATTATCATCTTCAAGGTGCCTTTGGGAGGAGAAGGGGAGTTGTTAAGGTCTGGGGGTATAAAAATGTGTTCACCCAGCATTTACTGTTTCAGGGGCTCTTTAAGGAATTGGACTGCGTACTTTAACATGTCAAAGTTAGTTTCCATTCCAGTTCTTTTACAACTTAGGAGTGCATTTTTTGACTTTGCCAGGAAAATCATGTATGGAAGTTATAAGACACGGATGGAAATTGGCACAGTCCATCTGGTTTCATGGCTCACAGTCCAACAGTGAGGGAGGTGGGTGGTGACTCTCTGCTGTGAAGTGGCCAGCCTGTTTCTTGCTAAGCTACTGGAGCCTGAAGGGATGAGGAGGGAGAGGAGAGGCCTCAAAATTCAACCAACCACCTGTCTGATGAAAACGCAAAGCTTTCCTCTCACACAGAGAACTACCGGAGGCTCTTAGCTCTTTCTGTGTTGCTCACAAGCACAAAATCACTCTTTTCATCTCAGATGTAAGTGCTTGAAATTCGGGCTGTAGCTAAAGACACTTTTGAACGTATACTTTTTCATTCATACTTACATTTCTGAATTATATTTTCTGTTCCTTTTATGCACCATATTGTAATTTGCTTCCTACTTTCTTACATTCACTTTTTTCAGTAACTATGGAAAGTTGAAGTAGAAATAGCATTAGTGTAAATTATAAAGAATGCCTCTGCCTTTCATGGTTTTTGTCTTATCTAACTCCCGGGGAGATATATATTAATCATTTTGTCTGTTTCAAGTATAATCCAAGTATCGTCACAGCAAAAAGTATTCACTCTTCTCGAATGTACATTTGCACAATTCATTGCCAGATAGAATTAGAATAACGTCTTTAAAAAGTAAAATTTCCTCACAGATATATATACTTTTTTATTGTTACATTTGTACCCTGCGCTTTCCCACTCACGGCAGGCTCAATGCAGTAGACAATGGAGAGTTAATTGACTTGCCCAGAGTCACAAGTAGCTGCCTGTGCCAGGAATCGAACTCAGTTCCTCAGGACCAAAGTCCACCACCCTAACCACTAGGCCACTCCTCCACTGCTGCTACTATTTGAGATTCTACATGGAATGTTGCTATTCCACTAGAAGTCGGCCCTTGCAGATCACCAATGTGGCCGCGCAGGCTTCTGCTTCTGTGAGTCTGACGTCCTGCACATACGTGCAGGACGTCAGACTCACAGAAACAGAAGCCTGCGCAGCCTTCTACATGGAATGTTGCTAGTGGAATAGCAACATTCCATGTAGAATCTCCAATAGTAGCAACATTCCATGTAGAATCTCCAATAGTATCTATTTTATTTTTGTTACATTTGTACCCCGCGCTTTCCCACTCATGGCAGGCTCAATGCGGCTTACATGGGGCAATGGAGGGTTAAGTGACTTGCCCAGAGTCACAAGGAGCTGCCTGTGCCTGAAGTGGGAATCAAACTCAGTTCCTCAGGACCAGAGTCCACCACCCTAACCACTATATTTAATTTCTGCTTCAGAATCTACCATCATTTGGCAGATAGAACAATTTTTTATTTACTTAGGACTCCTTTTACTAAGCTGTGATAAAACGGGGCCTCAGCAGGTGTCAAAAAACATATGCTGAGGCCCCCTTTTTCCACAGTGGGTAAAAGGCTGTCTTTCTTCAGGAAAAGAAATGGCCTTGCAGTACGTGAACCACTTGCCATGTGGCCATTTTGGGGGGGGGGGGGGGGGGGGCTCTTACCGCCACCCATTGAGGTGGCAGTAAGGACTCCTGCGTTAACCCGGCGGTAACCAGATTACTGCCAGGTAAGCAGCAGCATTCCTAAATTAAAAATACTTTTGTAGCACCAGAAATGGTCAGACTGGGGGTGGGAACTTCCACTGGACTCCTCCAGTAGCCCGGCGGAGTTCCGGATTGGCACGCAGCAAGCTTGCTGGCACATGCCAACCCTTTAGTTAAAGGACCCCTTAGTTCTCAAAGAAACTTGTCATCAATGAGATACCTGAAGTGTGGTCACGTGAAGGGCAATTTACATGCATGTTACACGTGTAAATGTTCAGACTACTAACACTAACTCTCATATTATCTAATCAAATACTGGTATTTTTATTCCACTTTACCAAAAGAGGTTTCAGGTCGATTCCATCAGAAAAGAGAAGGTCAGTGAGACAATTCCTCATTATTTATTTATTTATTTATTACATCTGTATCCCACATTATCCCACCTCTTTGCAGGCTCAATGTGGCTTACAATTCATCATGGATACTGGAGATAGAAGAGAATATACATTTGGTTTTACAGAGGGTTATGGGTTACATGGGGGTAAGTTACAAGAGAGTGTTAAAGCAAAAGGCATTAAACAACATTTCTGGATATATTAAGGATAGTACAGTTACATGTGTTGATCTTTATGATATATCTTGTCGAAGAGATAAGTTTTCAATAGTTTACGGAAATTGGTCAATTCATAAACCGTTTTCAGGTCACGTGGCAACGCGTTCCAGAATTGCGTGCTCATATAGGAAATGGTAGATGCATGCATTAATTTGTATTTCAGACCTTTACACTTGGGAGGATGCAAATTGAGGAATGCGCGAGAGGATTTTTTTGCGTTCCTGGGTGGTAGTTCTATTAGGTCTGACATGTAGGCTGGGGCGTCACCATGGATGATTTTATGGACTAGGGTGCAAAGTTTGAACGTGATGAGTTTTTTGAGTGGGAGCCAGTGTAGTTTTTCTCGTAGGGGTTTCGCGCTATCGTATTTTGATTTGCCGAATATAAGTCTGGCTGCCGTGTTCTGGGCTGTTTGGAGTTTTTTAAGTATTTGCTCTTTGCAGACAGCATAGAGTGAGTTACAATAGTCCAGATGACTGAGTACTAATCATTGTACCAGGTTGCGGAAGACAGTCCTTGGAAAAAATGGTTTAATTCTTTTTAGTTTCCACATTGAATGAAACATCTTTTTAGTTATGTTTTTCGCATGGTTCTCAAGTGTTAAGTGTCGATCAATGGTGACTCCAAGAATTTTTAGGGTGTCCGAGACCGGTAGATTTAGTTTAGGTGTGTTGATGGTGGTAAATTTATTCTTATTGTATTGCGAGGTGAGTACTAGGCATTGGGTTTTTTCTGCATTAAGTTTCAGCTGAAATGCATCTGCCCAGGAATTCATGATATGTAGGCTTTGCTTGATTTCGTTGGAGATTTCCCTTAGGTCTTGTTTGAATGGGATGAAGATCGTTACATCATCATCATATATATATGGGTTTAGGTTTTGGTTCGATAGTAGTTTGGCCAAGGGTGTCATCATTAGGTTGAATATGGTCGGTGAGAGGGGGGATCCCTGTGGAACTCCGCATTCAGGTGTCCATGTAGCTGATGTAGTCGAATTTGATGTCAGTTGATATGAGTGTGTAGTTAGGAACCCCTTAAACCAATTGAGCACGTTGCCTCCAATTCTGAAGTATTCAAGGATGTGTAATAGAATTCCATGGTCAACCATGTCAAATGCGCTCGACATGTCGAATTGTAACAGTAGTATGTTGTTTCCGTTTGCTATCAATTGTTTGAATTTGGTCATGAGTGTAACTAGTACGGTTTCAGTACTGTGATTAGAGCGAAATCCTGACTGGGAGTCGTGTAAAATTGAGAACTTGTTTAGATACTCTGTGAGTTGTTTGGTCACCATTCCCTCTGTTACTTGAAATTATAAAAAAATACTTCCATAATAATTGTCCTAATTCTGTAAATCAAACCCCTGTCAACTAGAAGATAAAAAGAATCCTTTAAATGCTCTCCTAAAAGCATTGTAACAGGTAACACTTGGAATATTACATGGCAGTTCATTCCAGGACATCAGACCCCTACCAGTTAAAGTTCTTGTTTCGTTGGAATAAACTTGCTTTGTTGAAATACACTGTCTAACTTCCCGAGCAGAGCATAGCACCCTAGAAGGCAAGTAAACAGTGTTTATATCTTGAAGACATTCTGAAGTTAAACCACATAAAATCTTTAAAACAAACATGAACAGAAAATGTATCCGTGCCTTCACTGGCAACCAGTACAATTCTATAAGCATCGGAGTAATATGATCATTGCAATTTCTTCCCTAAAATCAACTTTGCAGCCGCATTCTGTTTAACTTGCAGTCGATGTAATTGTCTTTTCTGGCAATCCTAACAGAACAATATTACAATAATCAATCTATCTTAATACCATAGATTGCATAACATGTCAACAAATGGTTTAATCTGACATAATAATTTCAGTTTTAAAAAGATTTATTGACTATTATATTCACTTGTTTATCCATAGCTACTCCAGAATTTTTACGTCTCTCAGAATTGGAACCTCTGCTAAAGACAGTTTAATTTTCTCTCGTGGCAACTTAGCATCTTTACTTTCTACCCTTAGACTGTTTTGTCTGAGTTAATTTTTAAACCTTTTGCAAGCATCCACATTGAGACTACTACTACTACTACTACTATTTAGCATTTCTATAGCGCTACAAGGCATACGCAGCGCTGCACAAACACAGACTCAAACACCTCCGACATCTGTAACACAGTGTCCTGAAAACTCCTCAGTACTGGAAAGATTAAAGAAATATCGTCTGCTGAAAAAACATACATTACTTCAAAGGAGGTAACCTCATATTGCAGTTCACTCAGATATAAATTAAAAAGGATAGGGGACGACGGTGAGCCTTAAGGGATTCCCCAAATCATTTTCCACTCTGTTGAAAAAGATTTATTCCATACTACTTTTAGGGGTCCTTTTGCTAAGGTGTGGCCTGTGCTGGTGTAAACGTGTGTACTGGACGCGCGCAGATCCATTTTTCATTGCACCTGCAAAAAAGGTCTTTGTTTTGGGCCAAAAATGGACATGCAGCAAAATGAAAATTGGCGCGTGCCCATTTTGGGCCTGAGACCTTACCCACTAGCAGTAAAGTCTCATGCGTTAACTGGGCGGTAATTGTCAGCATGCGTACAATCCTGATTATTGCCCGGTTAGCGCCGCACATCAGACATTTTTCAGAGCACATAGTGGGCACGTGTAAAAAATGAAATTATTGCCCAGGCCACACAGTAGTTCAGAATTGATGCGCATAGAACGCACGTATGCACCTACGCGGCTTAGTAAAAGGGCTCCTTAGAGAACGATACTTCAAAAAACCCCGAAAACCACTGTAAACCAGTGTCTGATATTCCAGTTTGAGGTATTCTATGTAACAAAACATCACAATTGACCAAATTGAATGCAGTTGAAAGATCCAACTGCATAACCAATGTTGGAATAGCCTTATCTAAGTTTATTCTCAAATTTGTCATCAGTGCCAGTAAAACAGTTTCACTACTGTAACTGGGATGAAATCCCGATTGTCTAGGGTCTAGTTTTTGAAACTGAGAAAGATAGTCCTGTAATTGTAGACACAGCACTGCCTCTTATCATTTTAGGCAAAAATGGACTATTGGCTACTGGTTTATAGCTGGAACAAAGATTTTGATTAACATTCGAGCCCTTTAATAAAGGAGTTAATAAAATATGTCCCAATTGAGCTGGTATATCCCCTTCCTTCAAAAATCGATTGATCAATTGAGAAAACAAAAAGTTCCAAATGGGGAGGCAAAGATTTTAAAATTTTAGCAGGGCAGGAGTCCAGTTGACAAGAACCCTTTAGTGAATTTTGCAAGTAGTTTCAGTATAAACACCATCTACAGGAGAAAAAGTATTCCAAACTCTATCAACAGGAATTCCTGCAGCAACTACAGCTCTCTGCTCCCTAATAATCTATCTTTCATTTACAGTATCGCTCTCGATATTATAATGTGTACAAGTACCCACGTATGTGCTAGGGTCTGAATATGGGAAGGGACAGATGTGTCTCGCACTTGCATGGGCAACTTACTGTAAGTTATGCGTGTACTTGCCACATTTAAGCGTCCCTGTGGGAGCCTCAATATTAGACATGCTGATACTGGGTTATGTTACTATTCCATAACACAACATAACGTGCTTAAAATAGACTCCTACTGCCTGCCCTTGGGGCACCTAAATAGAGGTGACTAGTTACAGAATTTCCCCCAAAATGGATGCTATTAGGTGTGACCTTTGAAAGATATAGAAACATAAAAAGACCACACACCCCATCCAGTCTGTCCATACACACCATTCACTATATTTCCTCTCCCTCAGATACCTCTTGCACCCACCCAAAACCCTCCCAAACTCAGACGCAACCCCAATCTTCACTACCTCTACTGAGAAGCTGCCCCATTCATCTACCACATCTTCCACAAAGATGTACCTCCCCAGACCACTCCCAAAATGCTCCACAACAAACGACAGAAGCCTGCCCCTTGCACATCCACGCTATAGAGAGCAGCCATCAAGCTGTGGCACAGCTACAACACACATTATCTGTCAGAGCTTCACATGAGGCATGAAGGCTTCAAGGGGAAAGCTGGAGGATGTTTGTGTTGAACTTGTGACCGCTATGGCATGTGAATGGCCAAATAAGGTGACTGCCATCAGTTTACAGGTACAGGTAAAGGAGAATGTGCATGTCTGTTCTGCCTACCCAGCCCTACACATATATCCTTGCTTAACCTCTGTCTTCTTTGGACATCCATGGCAATGACCAGGAATTGTGTCTTGCTTGATAGCTGGTAATTGCGTTTGGTGTCTATGCAGCTAATTGTGGGGCCCTTTTACTAAGCCGCATAAGACTGTATGCACGCCAAACGCGTGCCAAAATGGAGTTACCGCCTGGCTACCGTGTGGCTCTTGCAGTAATTTCATTTATGGCGTGCATCCGATACAAGTGGCCGAAAAATAATTTTTATTTTCGGACACACATATCGGATGCACGTCGAGTGACATTTGGCACGTGTAGGTCATTACCACATAAGACATAAGCATTGCCACATTGGGACAGACCAAAGGTCCATCTAGCCGAGCACCCTGTCTCCGACAGTGGCCAATCCATATCACAATCACCCAAGATCCACGGAGCAAAGCATTTTGTACTGCTTGTCCCAGGAATAGTGGATTTTTCCCTACATCTATTTAATAACATTCTATGTCCTTTTCCTTCAGGAAGCCGTCCAAACCTTTCTTAAACTCTGCTAAGCTAACCGCCTTAACCACAGTCTCCGGCAACGAATTCCAGAGTTGAATTACTCGCTGAGTAAAGAAATATTTTCTCTTATTTCTTTTAAACTTACTGCAATCCATCTTCATCGCATGCCCCCTTGTCCTAGTATTTTTGGACAGCGTAAACAGACGCTCCACATCTATCTTTTCCACTCCTCTCATTATTTTACCGCATGAGACTTTACTGCTAGGTAAATGGCCAATGGTAAGGTTGCAGACCCAAAATGGACGTGCAGCAATTTTGATTATGCCACACCTCCATTTTTTAAAAGGACTTTTTTAAAGGCATGCTGAAAAATGGATCGGCGCGTGCCCAAAACCCTCACCTACACTACCGCAAGCCATTTTTCAGCACCCCTTAGAAAAAGGACCCCTGTGTTTGAATTTGCATCCATGCTCATTACCCTGACTTGTCAAAGGTTCAGTGCACTTGCACACAGGCCTGATCGTGATTATTTATGTACACAGAGTGCAAATAAAGATCAGGGTAGGTAAATAATGAGGCAGAACAGAAGAAAGAATGAAAACCTAATTTTGTTTAACAGATGTTTCTCCACGGTATGAAAGATGGTTGTCAGAGGAGCTTACAAGTATCAGTTGCAGCAAAGGCTTGAACAGCAGGGGTGGCCCCTTTCGATTCACCTACCTGCAGTAAACCTCTTCATATAGACACCAGACATTGCCCGAGCCCCATCCCCTAAACCACGTTTAGGAAGCCAGACACACACCTGCCGCTGAGGATACAACATCCCCAAGCTCAAAATGTTGGCCCAGGATCTGATCTTTGGACCAGAATCCTCAGTGCTCGATCTGCTGAGGTTGGCTGGCTACTGTGGGCAATAAGCACATATCCCCTAACTCTAATAAATCGGGCAATGAAATTTGTAACTAGCGCACAGATTTGTGTGTTATTTATTGAATATGGTCAGTTACTCATATAAATTAATTTAATAACTAGATGCTAATTGAACTAAACTAACAATTCTTGGCTATAATTGGTTTGGGAAAGTGGCCCTGGAAGAGCTGGGTAGGTTCTCTGATGGGATGTGGGAGCTGAAAAGAACCAAGGAAATCGGTTTTTACTGGTCCATTTCTTTCTTGCACATGCAAGACAAATAGAGTGCAATCACAGGTACGACCCGACACGGACCGTGTTTTGACACTACTGCCTGCGACTCTAGTTGAAAAGAAATATAGAGCAGGTAAAGGTGGTAACTGCAACAACCCCTTCTGTGACAATCTCAAAGCTTTGCATATTTAGGGCCAGGCAAGCTTCTCTCTCAAATGCGGAAGGTGACCTCTATAAACAGCTGAAGAGACCCACACAGCAGCTTCAATTTTACTCTAGCAATAACTGGCATCCATTGCGAGTTAACCTGGCCCCATCTCTTTCCCTCTATCAGGGCACAATAGCAATCATTTCAGAAAGGAGGACTGCAATAATCTAGGCAGCTAATCAGATAAAATAAACAATAATGAAATTTCTCCTCAAACACGCCCTAAGTTGCCCAAAACATCCAAGAACTTCTATGCAAGACATAATGACTAGTATATGTGAAAGAACTATTGTAGTCTGTCTGCCAAGTGGAGAACTGCAAATCTGAAACCATAATTAGAAAGCTATCTGAACTGGCAAAGTCAGTAAATCTGCAGTTCTGGGACCTGCACAGCTCCGTCGCCTGTTTCTGATTTCTTTTTTAAACACGTTTTGCCATAGTGATTTTCCTTAACACAACAAACTCCCTTGAATTGTAGGCCCATGTGTTCAGCTTCAGCTACCTGTGATCTAGGAGTGAACCAGATTTCTCTTTCATGCAGCTGTGATTAATTTTGCTTGCCACAGACCTCAACATTAATTTTTATGACTTGAAATAGAAATAAAAAGATTATTCTCCCCAAAGGCAACTTTCCTATGAACCCCTCAAGACTAAGTAATTCAACAGAAGCACTTGGATGGAAAGCTTATATGGGCATTGCATTGTGCTAATGTTCTAGGAGTTTGCTGAGTTTATTTTGTAGATAAACAACATTCTGTTTAGTCCTACTACTAAACATTTTTAAAGCGCTACCAGGGTTACGCAGCGCTGTACAATTTCAAACACAGAAGGACAGTCCCTGTTCAAAGGAGCTTACAATCTAAAGGACAAGTTATCTAAAGGCAAATGGGGCAGTATAGGTTTCCTGAATAGAGGTAATTGGTTATGTGCCAAAAGCTAGTGAAGAGGTGGGCTTTGAGCAATGATTTGAAAATGGGCAGGGAGGGGGCTTGGCGTATGGGCACAGGAAGTTTATTCCAAGCATAGGGTGAGGCGAGGCAGAAAGGGCGGAGCCTGGAGTTGGTGGTGGTGGAGAAGGGTACTGGTAGGAGGGATTTTTCCTGTGAACGGAGGTTACGGGTAGGAACGTACGGGAAGATGAGGGTAGAGAGGTAATGAGGGGCTGCGGATTGAGTGCATTTGTAGGTTAGTAGGAGAAGCTTGAACTGTATACGGTATCTGATTGGGAGCCAGTGAAGTGACTTGAGGAGAGGGGTGATGTGAGTATAGCGGTCCATGCTATACTCAGTGGGTTTGTAAATAGATTTGACCTAAAAATGTTTGCACAGAAATACATCTCAAACTAGTTTAAAACCAGTACTGCAGGAAAGTTAAATGAAATCTTGAGCATGGCTTAGTGCACTGTGGAGGCCTTTTACAAAGGTACAGGAAGGACCAATGTACGTACACCGTGCGCCATATCAGCACTATTACCCAGCTAGTGCGTGAGCAAGGTGGTAATTCCAAATTTGGCACATACGTAATCCAGGGGTGTAGCCAGACTTTGGTGGGAGGGGGGTCCAGAGCCCGAGGTGAGGGGGCACATTTTAGCCCCCCTCCGGTGCCACCGACCCCCCCACCACCATTGCCGACCCCCGCCGCCACCACCACCACCAACAACTTTGACCCCCCCCCCCCCCGCCGACAGCCCTCTCGACCCCCCCTCCTGCCGCCAACCCTCCCCTGCCGTCGCCTACCTTTGCTGGCCAAAAGGCACGCTCGCACTACTGCAGGCCACTTTTTACATAAGAGTAGTCATACTGGGTCAGACCAGCGGTCCATCTAGCCCAGTATCCTGTTTTCCAAACAGTGGCCAAGGCAGGTCACACATACTTGGCAGAAACCCAAACTGTGGCATAGTAAAAGAACCCCAGTACATCAACAATTGTTAAGAGGCCTTTCAAGCTTTGGTACATAAAACCAGTATGTTCTCAGAATAATTAAAGGTTTACCACAGAATTCAAGCAATGAAGTATTTAGAGAGCTTCTTAGTGTATACAAAGAAAAGTGACATCTAAAGTTTGTCATTCAGAAAAAAAAAACAGTTTAGCAATGATACAAGCCTTAAAATCATTTAGCTGCTTCCTTTACACTCATAAAATATTGTTTATACAATTAAAGTCCCAATAGATATTTTTCCTTGTTACGTTAAAATTTCTGTAGTACATGAAAAGTCATATGGATGCCCCTATGCAGTTTTATTTATCTGTTTTATTTATTTATTTGGTACATTTAATATACACCCAATGGCATACGTGTCGAGGGCCATTGTTGATATGACGTCTAAGTCGGACTTTGCACATTTTGCACTAAACATCCCAAATCTGAATAAGAAATATGGATATTTTCAAAACAGCAAAATATTTATTTATTTTTTTCAAAAATGGCCACATGCAAGATGTTTTTGAGCTCTGTGCGTTTATCTTTTAGGTTATTTTCGAAAAAAAAAGTCCAAGAAAAAAATGTAGAAAATCAAGCCATTGGGACGTAGGAGGAGGCAGTAGTAGACTGGCCACACAGACGTCCCAGGAGAGTAATGGGGCACCTTAGGGGGCACTTCAGTGGACTTCACATAAAGCTCCCAAGTACACATCTTGCCAGTACCCTCTTATACTATACTGTAAAGAATGCACATGTAAATGTGAGCGCTTAGGGTATAGAATTGCTCTTCACATATACAACTACGTGATTTAGGGGACCTTTTATTAAATGTGTTAAAAATGGGCTTAGAAGATGTGAAGAAACTGTGTGTTTTAAGCCTGTAAAATCTATTGGATATTTTCCTGCATTGACTATGTTATGAAGTGTATTTCTCCTATTTGGCCAGCAGGTGGTGTTTCTTTGCTGTAAAGCTGTTACAGAGAACTGAGGGACCCTTTTACTAAGCCGTGTAGCTGCATACACATGTCCTATGCATGTCAAATTTGAACTACTGTCTGGCTACCACTTGGCCCATGCAGTAATTTAATTTTTTATGCATGTCTACTAAGGATGCCGGAAATTTTCTGGTGCACAGCGCTAACCAGGAGGTAATTGCCATTGTACATGCGTAGACTATTACCGCCCGGTTAACGCGTGATATTTTACCACTACATCAATGTGTGGCAGTAAGGTCTCAAACCCAAAATGGATGCACGACAATTTTTATTTTGCCACATGTCTATTTTCGACCAAGAAAGAAGGCCTTTTTTGAAGATGCGCTGAAAAATGTACCAGTTTGCGTCCAATACACACGTCTACACCAGCGCAGGCCATTTTTCAGTGCACCTTAGTAAAAGAACCCCTGAGTGTTTTTTCTTTAGTTTGACACAAACAGGAAGCAAGAAGCATTATATATTTGAAATCTTGTTGACTGGACTCTGTTTGGCCTAAGAGCTCATCTAATTTGGTCTGGTTTTGAGTTCAATCCTAGCCAGGAAGAGAGCAGAATCTCTTTGCTGAGGCTCAGTAAACAAACAGTTATATATCCTGATCTTCCCAGGTACTTTTCTAGGAAGTATGCAAATATTTAGTTAGTATTATAATTGATCCATATTTCAGTTGCCTGTTTGCTAATTGCACATTTTTTGTTCAGTATTCAGTTTTTATGAGAACAAAATTGTTTGTTTGCTCTGCTTGTCTGGACTGATAAGGAATCCTGGTGGTTTGTGTGTTGGGTCTGTGAGTGCTTTCTGGGAACTGGGACAACTAGGAGTGTCACCCAAGTAACCTGGAAATCACTGGGGACAATTTGAGAGCAGGATACTTGCCCAGAGGCGGTTGTGACCCAGTCGATGGGAGGAGGGTACTAGTGTAGAACACAAGTGGCAGGTGCAGACAGACCTGAGCTGTGCTGGGGATAGACCCTCTAAGTGGTCATGGGGTAACCCCATGCAGGTGGCTAGGCATTTCGTGACAGAAGGTTTTAACATTGGACTTTCCCATGTGCTCAGCCCATTTTTGCTGCTGCAAAACAGGGCTTTTTTTCATTTTTATTTTTGCAGGTCCTGTACTAATTTCTCCATTAGCAAGCAAGACCTGCAAAAAATTAAAGTGGGATTTAATTTAGGAGGAGCTAAATGATCCTGCGTTAACTCTGCATTAGCGTGTGCTAATTGGAATGCACTAGCTGGTTAATGCAGACATGTCCAGTCCCCACCCATGGGTGTCCCCCTTCCAAAAGTATAGTTTTTAAATTCAGTAATGCACACTAAGAGGGGCATAATCAAAAGGGACACCCAGGTTTTCCTGAGGATGTCCTCGCAGGACGTCCCGGTGAAGGGACGGGGAAACCCATATTATCGAAACAAGATGCGCGTCCACCTTTCGTTTCGATAATATGGTCGGGGACGCCCAAATCACGAAATTTAGGTCGACCTTAGAGATGGTTGTCCTTAGAGATGGTCGTCCCCGATAATGGAAACGAAGGACTCCCATCTCAGAAACGACCACATCCAAGCCCTTTGGTCATGGGAGGAGCCAGCATTCATAGTGCACTGGTCCCCCTGACATGCCAGGACACCAACCGGGCACCCTAGGGGCACTGTAGTGGACTTCATAAATTGCTCCCAGGTGCATAGCTCCCTTACCTTGTGTGCTGAGCCCCCCAAAACCCACTCCCCACAACTGTACACCACTACCATAGCCCTTAGGGATGAAGGGGGGCACCTACATGTGGGTACAGTGGGTTTCTGGCGAGTTTTTAAGGGCTCACATTTACCTCCACAAGTGTACCAGGTAGGGGGGATGGGTCTGGGTCCACCTGCCTGAAGTGCACTGCAGTACCCACTAAAACTGCTCCAGGGACCTGCATACTGCTGTCATGGATCTGGGTATGATATTTGAGGCTGGCATAGAGGCTGGAAAAAATATTTAAAACATTTGTTTTGAGGTTGGAAGGGGGTTAGTGACCACTGGGGGAGTAAGGGGAGGTCATCCCCGATTCCCTCCAGTGGTCATCTGGTTATTTAGGGCACATTTTTGAGGCTTGATTGTAAGAAAAAAGGACCAGGTAAAATCGTCCAAGTGTTCGTCAGGGGCACCCTTCTTTTTTCCATTATGGGTCGAGGATGCCCATGTGTTAGGCACGCCCCAGTCCTGCCTTCGCTACGCCTCCAACACACCCCCAGGAACTTTGGTCATCCCCGCGACGGAAAGCAGTTGAGGACACCCAAAATTGGCTTTCGATTATGCCGATTTGGGTAACCCTGTGAGAAGGATGCCAATCTTGCGATTTGTGTCGAAAGATGAGCGCCCTTCTCTTTCGAAAATAAGCCTGTAAGTGCCCAGAAAAAATGACATTACTGTAAAAATGCTTCAATGTGCTTTGTGATAAACATTTTCCCACATGCTAAATACACATTAGGGCTTTACACCCTTTAGTAAAAGGGCCCCTTAATTTAGGAGACCTATATATATATTAGCAGCTAAATACGGCCACTGTATATAAAGCTGCCTGCGGTCGGTGGTCTCCATGTACAGTCAGCGCCTCTAGTATACATTTTAAAGAACTCACTGGCCTCCACAGCTGACTATATGCCTGATCGTTGTTATTTAACCTTTAAACCCTCTATATGGACAACATGCTCAGTCTGGCTTTTAAACTACTTAAATACATTTGTAATTTATTTTCCTGCATTAAAAAAAAAAAAATCCTGGTCCTATTACTTTCATACTACAGAGAAATACATTACCCGCTACAATCTAAACAAACCTAAGTTCATATATATATCAAAAAGGGTTTTGTTATTGTGATATTTGATGTAACATATTAGGTGTTTTTTTTTCTTTAAAAGATATACAGAGTGCACGTTTAATGCTCAGCTGAAAGGGGAAAGGCGTTTGGATCTCGCTCATGCAATTTTTTTTTCAGCTGTACCTCAAGGCAAATTACTTTCAAGTAAACTCGGGACATTCCTGTTCTCGAAGGACTTAACAATCTATAAGTTTGTAGCTGAGGCAATGGAGAGTTTATTTATTTATGACATTTATACCCCACAATTTTGAGTTCAATGTCACTAACAAGCTACAAGGATGCATTACAAAATATTAAATAAAATCCAAAATCTCAGATGTATCGATAAAAGAAAGAATCATAAGTACAGATATAATGGAAGGGAGAAACTAGGGCACCAGCATCAACTAAAAGAAAATTTTTAAAAAGGACTGACTTCAAAAACTTGCGGAAAACAAAGTAAACATGCTGGGATGTAATGGATTTTGGCAAGGAATTCCACCACTACGTAATTTGATAAGAAGAAAGCAGCAGACTTGTAGACTACTTTCTTACAGGTAGGAAGATGAAGACGCAGGTAAGGCTGCATTGCGAGAAGGCAAAGTTGCAAAAGGCAACATATAATCAGAGGCAGTACCACATAAAGTCTGAAATATGAGAGCACAGAGCTTGAAACAACCCCGGCCTTAATAGGAAGCCAATGCAAGAGCCCTTCCAACGCATGGCATATGCAGGACAAACCTGGCCACAGTATTCTGGGAAGCTTCCTTAAAATGGAAGCTTCCTTAAAATTCTGGGAAGCTTCCTTAAAATGCATTCTTTGCAACCAGCATAGATACAATTACAATAATCAAATTGGGTCAAGACTAGAGACTTGCCCAAGACCACAAGGAGCAGCACTGGGTTTGCACTACTCTGTCCTGGAAGCATATTTGGCTGTAGCTATAAGCTCAAGCCTTTGCAGCAGTAACTCGATGTGGGTTACATTCAGATGTGTTAGGTATTTTTCTGATTGCAAGGGCTCACAGTCTGACTTTGTACCTGAGACAATGTAAGGTTAAGTGACTTACCCAAGATCACATGGAGTGATTGTGGGATTTGAACCCTCACTTCCTTGGTTATTAGCCTATTCCTCTAACCATCAGGCTATGTTTAAGCTGCAGGGACACGAAACAATGCTGGTGGGGAGCAAGGGCTTTTCCGTTTGTCTTCCGCTCAAAATGGAAGATCTTAACCCCAGTGATTTGCAGCTTTCACCATTAAATACTTATTCTTTAATGCTCAGGAAATCCTAGCATCCAGTCGCAAAGGATTAAAGCTACCATACATGATTTTCCAAGCTGCCAGTAATGAGATCTATGAACTTCAGCAAGTTCCCTCATGGAATGGGTCCATGCATGGAAGCTCCTCACAAAGAGGTGTTTGTTGTGCAAATTCTTCTACCCAGGCTGCAAATATACAGAACATCCAATTATGCCTTACTTAAGGTTTTCCAGAGATCCCTCTCTTTCAGAGATCTTTTGTGGATTTTAAACTCTGCTAATTGTCAAAGGGCAGCTTAAAGTTTAAGCCCTGTACTTAGACTGTATATTATATCAAGTCCCAGGGCAAAGGAAATCAAAGTCCACAAGGCGCGTTCTGTGAGGCCGACAGATTAATGAAAACTCTCAATTTCTTATCTAGGGAGCATCTGATACAAATAAAATGGCACTGTTTGCACATCTGCTTCCTATATACAATATTGTTCACTTTGTGCAAATAATTTTAATGCCACACTCACAACAAAAGAATGCCAAAATGGCATGCACCTGAACACATGAAGCTCGTTACTGACAATGAGAGAATCATAGTGAGAATGTGGGAGGCAAGAAGAAGCACAAAAGAAGCATTTGGGAGTCACGGGTCCAGTTAAATTTTCTGTATTGAAAATAAGCAATTTCATTCTTCTGAAAGTAGTGTTGGCCTCATAGGGCCCTTTTCCTAAGGCGCATTGGTGCCTATGTTCATCCAACGCACGTCAATTTGGAACTACCTACCAGCTATCGCAAGCCCCGGGCTGTAATTCCAATTTTTACATGCATCCAATTCACGCAGCAGAAAATATTTTTTATTTTCTACCGTATGGCGCTAACTGGGCAGTAATTGGCAGTGTACGTGCATTGATGATAACTGCCTGGTTAATGCATGAGACCATTTTGTTAAGTCAATGGGTGGCAGGAAGGTCTAATTGAAGCTATTGCTACACCATGGTGCTCTTCTCTGTTCTGACAGTGACTCCTGAAGAAGGCGCGAGCTAGCGCCGAAACACAGCTGTGTTGAGTCGTCACTTCGCTTGCAAAGAAGAGTTGTTTCTTTATAGACGTCTCCTCCGGTTTTTAGAAGAGTCTACACATTTTAATAAGTATTTCAAACATTCAATATCTGAGATGTTATGTTAACTGAAAAATTCAAAAGAAGTGGCACCATTCTAATCTGCCATTCAACCCTTCTGGCGATAGTTAACATAACATCTCAGATATTGAATGTTTGAAATACTTATTAAAATGTGTCTGTTTAGGAACCTTAGAACTAAATAGTCCATAATTCCACAGTAATGCACTGATTGGCTGAGAATGAGCAAGGCGTCTGACGTAATTAGCCACATAAAAAGCAGCCATTTTCAGATACATTTGCCGTCCAGATAGTCACCCGTGCAGAGGTAGTAAGATCAATTGAAAGGTTGATATTTTTGGATGTCATAGATATGCTCACTAACGCCTGTCCCTTTGCACTAGATTTATGCAGACCACCGGACCCTGAGGCAGGTGTACGAAACACTGGCCATCGTAGGCCGTGGTCAGGAATCGAGGTGTAAGGAAGAGCACAAAGCGAAAGAAAAAGACGACAAATGAGCTAAGTTATTTCTATGCTTATATTGTCCGTTTGAAAGCAATAGAGCTATGTAGCCATTGCGCTTTGAAAAAAGATACAGTATACAATACAAATCTATAGACCTCGAGGTTTTTTGGCCAATGATGAAGCAGTCCAGCCCCCAAAGCTAAAAATCTATTAGCTGGGGGCTTCTTGAGGCCTTTTCCTCATAAAGCGGTATGTATCTATTACTACTGCAGAAGTCCGATACGCCCAATACTTATGCATAGGATCTCCCACAATTTGTAGATATTAGTGTTGAAGGACAGTAGGGGTGGAGTTCAGAGTTAATAAAAGTTATTGTCTTTGGTTGCCTTTGCCCCCACCAGAACCTGTGAGGAAAGGGGGTATCCCAGAAAGGCCAAATAGCCTAAGGCAGAGTAAAGGGGGAGTTATTGTAACCCAAAGGCAGTAACTGTTAAAAAGGAGAGTGCTGGGTGGGCAAGGGAAGCCCAGCTCATGAGCAGGAACAGGGAAGAGCCTGTTCACAGCCAGAAGGTGCAGCTCAGAGAAGTGCACAGCCCAAACGGATGGCTAATGAACTGAAGGAGTTGTAAATTTGTATATATTTCAGAATTTGCTATAAGAAACCATTTAATTAGGGGATAAGACTGTACCCAATAGTCTTGATAGAGAGAAAACCTCTTGAACTAAATGTTGACTGTACACAAGTAATTATGAAGTTTGGATTAACTGCCTAATGCAGAGTTCAGTAAAGTTTTGCTCCTTGGTGTGGTGAGTATTCCTTGAGAGACAGAGAGTGACGAGCTTGCTCCCAGACTGTTTGAAGGTACTTCGGATAAAGCCCAGCTTAACATCCTATGGCCTTCCGGATTTTATCTGGCCACGGCCTGTACCCAAGTTCGAGTGAGAAAGATTGAACTATGTGTGAAGACTGAGGAGTGAGTTACTTTTTTGGCCCAGATCGGACGGAGATGTGCTGGTCGGTGATACCCAGGTTACATTAATGACATACACAGTGTTCTTAATGGAGGTTGGGTTGTTATTCTTGCATCATTAGGTCTCGCTTCCATTTTGGTTGTTTAAGTAGCTGACATTGTTACAATTGTTGTTATTGCCACATTGGCATCCTTTAAGATCTTCAACAGTTTTCTATTTGTCTTTTTCAGGGGTGACGGTCTTTGCCATGCCATCAAGTTTTCCACGATATTTGAGATCTTTACTTTTAATTCTACTTGTCTCTCAGTGATCCAGAGCCCATCATCATTTTGTTCAATGTTCTCAGCCATCACATCTTCAGTGTTTTCCAACTCAACTGGTAATAAAATGCTTTTTACTTCTTTGCATCCTTAGCCAGATTCCATTGAGGATGGTGTGCTGTGATAATGGATGTACATTGCCATTGCATTTCTTGAAATTCTACAGCAGTGAAGACATTAGTACATCGAATAAATTATCATTGATCCATCAGCTATTGTTTGCTGATTTCTGAGTTCAGAAATTTGTTTTTCCAGATTTCATTTGATTTTGAGTAGAGAAGTTTGATTTTGAAAACCCTTGGTGTTAGGGTTTGATTCAAAGTAACATTTCATAATTGTATGATTTTCTTTGATTGTCCATTTTGTCCACTTTGTTGATTCTTCCAGTCACATAGAAACATGACGGCAGATAAGAGCCAAATGACCCATCCAATCTGCCCATCCACAGCAACCACTACCTCCTTCTTTCCCTAACAGATCCCCACATACCTGTCCCACGCTTTCTTAAATTCAGACACAGTCCTCATCTCCACCACCTCCACTGGGAGGCGATTCACACATCCACCGCCCTTGCACTCGTAGTCTGGTCCCTCAAACAAGCTATTGTTGGCTGGCTTCGGAGACCCTCCTGACAGCTACAGTACTGCCAGCATGGCTCTTGGTGTCAATGTGTACAAGCCAACTCATCGTATCAAGGTGGTGGTCCATGAGGGGTATTATTATTATTATTATTATTATTATTATTATTATTATTATTATTATTATATGTGGAAAGAGTGTAAACCAAGAATTCTTAATGTAAGACTCAAAAGTGGTAGTTTCTGGAATACGTAATTCCTTTCAGAAATGGTGGTAGATTGTATGCAATGACCTCCCATTTCTTTGTGTTATCGAAGCACTGTAGTATTTGGGGAGTGGAACCATACTCCTATTTGAATTCCTTAGGTAGTAAAGGTTCACGATTAGAAAGAGTACAGGTGTGGATATTTTCATGTTATGTATCTGTTCATAATATCTATGCAGTATTAAGGTCAGTGAAGTTCATGCTGCAGCTGTGGGACTGTGTATTATTCTTGCAAAATTGAGATTAATGGAAACTTAAATAAACTGAGGTCTGTTTTGATATCTGCAGCAACTGGAATGAGAACAAGATGTCAAACTGTTAAAGTCAGCTCAAAGGGACGTGCAGGTACCTTGTTATTTCTAAAGGGTCATTATTGCATGTTACAGCTTAAGTTCTGTTTATTTAGGAGAGTGTCGAACACACATTTGAAGAGAAAATAACATAATGACTAAATGATCAACAAGTAGCAGATTCAGGGCACTAATTGCTAAGGAGAATAATTTTATATCGGTCATCTAGATGGAGAAAGGGACATAAATGTCAGCCCTTTTAAAAGTATTCAGGTATTTTTTTAAAAGGCTTTCGTGCAGTAAACTGAAGTGGTTTCAATCTTTCTTTACTGATTGTTCATTTAAGGTACATGTAGCTACTTCTTTTTCTGCCTTCTAGTCCTTCATATATGGGGTCCTCAGGGGTCTATTTTTGTAGCTCAAAAATGTTTGTGCTGTATCATTTCACATGTTGTTTAGGGGAATGTTCTTTTTTTTTAGGGTTGTTTGGCATTTTTTGTTACAGAAGAAATGTCATTAAAAGAACATAAAAATAGCCATACTGGGTCGGAGCAATGGTCCATCTAGTCCAGTTATTAAAACACACGTGGACTGTGAAAAATTGCAGGAAGACCTTAGGAAATTGGAGAACAGGGCCAGTGACGGGCAGAGTTCTATGGTCTGTGCCCTGAAAATGGCAATGAGAAATCAGGAATAGACTTCCTGAGCCGGTACGTCAAGCTCCATCTCTGGCCGTCTTCAAATCTAAGCTAAAAGCCCACCTTTTTGATGCTGCTTTTAACTCCTAACCCTTATTCACTTGTTCAGAACCCTTATTTTATCATCCTCACTTTAATATTCCCTTATTTGTCCTGTTTGTCTGTCCTAATTAGATTATAAGCTCTGTCGAGCAGGGACTGTCTCTTCATGTTCAAGTGTACAGCGCTGCGTACATCTAATAGCACTATAGAAATGATAAGTAGTAGTAGTAGTCTTTGGGATTCCGGAATCTTTGCTAGTGTTTGAGATTCTGTACGGAATCTTGCTATTCTTTGGGATTCTAGAATCTTGCTACTCTTTGTCCTTATCCCTTATTTGTCCTGTTTGTCTGTCCTAATTAGATTGTAAGCTCTGTCGAGCAGGGACTGTCTCTTCATGTTCAAGTGTACAGCGCTGCGTACGTCTAATAGCACTATAGAAATGATAAGTAGTAGTAGTAGTACGATCAAGTACACGTATGTAGGATCACATCATACCTTATGCTATGAGTTAATCTTGTTGGGCAGACTGGATCTGCTGTCATCTACTATGTTACTATAGCTGATTTATGCTATCTATAATGGCATTTTGGCACAGAGATGTCATTATGAAATTGGAACTCTGCTCTCAGCATTGGCAAGTCTACCTCGAGATGTCCAGATATAGATTTACTCTCTCAGAAAAAAACGTCATGATTGAACAGATGTAGTTAACCTGTTACAAGTCATGGCAGACATGCATGTATACAAAAGCATTGTTGTTGAGTTTCTGGATGCAGAAAGAGCACAGCAAGCCATCTGCTAAATGAGAACAGATTCCTATGCAAAAGCCATGGCTGATTGTGGCCAGCTGCAACTCTCTGCTACATTTCAGCTGATGGCACAGGAAAAATTTAAAGAAAAATCTCAGAAATATGAATATTAAAATGAAGAGCAAACCATTATAGACAAAACAAGCAGTGAACGGTTTTTTAAGACGTTATAATCATTTAACTCCAAAGAGGTTTTTTTGCAAAGCTGAAAAAATATAGTTAAAAAAAAAAGCCTTAACATGTTTTCAAAAGTTTCCAACAGCATACTGGGTCAGATCAGAGGTCCATCAAACCCAGTGTGCTGTTTCAAACATTTGCCAGTTCAGCTCACAAGTACTTGGAAGGATTCCAAAAACTAGATAGATTCCACACTGCTTACTGCCAGGGATAAACAGTGCATTCTCCACGACTACCTGGTTAAATAATGGGATAAGGGCTTTTCCTCCGGGAACTTGTGCAAAGCATTTTTTTTTTTAACTCAGCTATGGTAAGTGCTTTACCACCTGCCTGCAGCAACAAATTCCAGAGCAAAATTATGCATTTGTGAATGTTGTTCAATATTCACCAGATCCGCTAAACTGAGCAGTAAAAACAGCTTTTTCTGAAATCAAGTTTACCAAACTTTTGCAATTTCACCTGTTAGAGGGAGGAAATCAGAAAAATCAGGCAAAGGGGAAGGGTTATGAAGGACGATCAAATGCACTCAAATTTATGGGAATTTCATGAAAGTAAACTTTTTATTTGGGGGGGGCCAATTAATAAGGGGAGATTCACTGTTTTCTCTGGTTCCTCCCCCATTCTCACTCCACAGTGTCTCCCCACCCAACCATTCCGTCTCCCTTTTTCCTTTTCTCTTTTCTTCTATGCCCTAGTTATTAATTTGTTTTTGTAAACCGCATTGAAGCCTTGACTAGGCCCCACGCGGTATATCAAGCATGTGAAATAAACAAGCAACTAATCAGCGCTGATAATTGGGAGATAATCAATTATCAATACTAATTATCAACACTAATTGGCAATAATTAGGATTTAGGTGCATATCTGATTCTATAACAGATTGCACCCAAATCCTATTGTGCATAACAATTTGGGAGTGTGCTTAGGGGTGTTCCTGGGGGCGTTAGGTATTTTATGCGCATCGATACAGAATCATGCCTAACTTAGGTAACAGCACTTAGGCCTGCAATGAGCTTACTGCTGCTTTGTAAAAGGGTCCCTAAGTGAATGAAGTGCTTGCCTTAGTTTTACAACTTTGTCCGGCTGTGTTATTTTGAAGGCCCACCCTCAACCCTCGCTCACAGTATCACGTCGTTCTAAACTACTCAAGATTTTGTAGACCTCGATCATATTCCCCCCTCAGCCATCTCTTCCAAGCTGAAGAGCCAGAAAATCTTTTTAGCCTTTCCTTATATGACAAAAATTTCATCCCCTTAATCATTTTGGTCACCCTTCTTTGAACCTTTTCTAATTCCACTATATCTTTTGTGAGATATGGCAACCAGGATCGCACACCAGGGGCGTAGCTACGGGTGCCCAGGCCCGCCCAATTTCGGCCCAGACCCACCCACTGAAGCGCACACAGTTGCAGGAGCAGCAGCACGGCACGACGACGGAGGAATCCATTCCAGCCTGATTTCGCTCAGGCCCGCCCCCCGCCCACCACCACCCAAGAGCACACACACACTGCTGCAGTCTGCAGCAGCAGCCCCGTCATGGTAGCCAGGCATCCGCTTAGGTCTTCAGGGTAGGCTCCGAACATCAGCCCACCGACGCCTACCTTCGGGAATGCACTGCAGGGCCGCGCAGGCAGCGCGCCGCGTCGTAGTTTCCCATCATGATTCCATGCGGATCCTACACGGCGGTAGCGGTAGTAGCAGTGGCGCTAATGACTGGACGTGCGCACGTGCATTATGCGAGGCGAGCCTCAGCCTGGCCCTGGACATGGGAATTGGCATCGGAGGACCTGGAAGTTCGCGAGAGATCACTCCAGAAGTTTCAGCAGTAGTGTCTGTCTCCTTAACTTTACTACCAGTGCCAAGGTAAGCAGCAGCTGCCTGCTGCCAGCAGCCCAGCCCAGCCCAGCAGCAGCCAGCAGGTAATAAAATTGCAAAAGCTTTTTTTTTTCCCATTATGATCATCATGTAATTTTTTTTTTTAATTAAGACTAGCTGGGGTCTGGGCACTATTAAAATTTATTGTTGTGGAATTTCTGGGTGGGGTAAACACTTCACTGCCTAGGGCAAAAAAATGTATATATTTAATGATTAAAATATACCTTTTTTTGCCCTGCAGTGAAGAGCCCACCCCGAAGCCCACCACCATGACCTGCCAGCATTTTGATTATTCTTTTGAAATCAAAATGATGGCTGTGGTCTGCTAGTGGGCTTCTGGATGGGGGGGGGGGGGGTAGACGTGCCAGTGTCTAGTGCAATGAGGAGCCCATCCCCACCCAAAAATTCTCCAATGATAAATTTTAATAGTGCCAAGCTAGCTTAATTTTTAAAAAGTTGTCTTTCTCTCATTTTAGTGGGTTTTTGGGTAGGGATGGTCTCTGCAGTGCCTAGTTTAAAATTTATTTATCTATCCATTTATATATATATAGTGCCCACCCATTTTAGCTCTGGGCCCACCCAAAATCTCAGGTCTGGCTACGCCACTGTCGCACACAATACTCAAGGTGAGGTTGCACCATGCAGCAATGAAGAGGCACTATGATATTCTCTCTCTTTTTTCCTATTCCTGTCCTAATAATTCCTAACGTACTGTTTGCTTTCAATGCCACCACACACTGGGCATTTCAGTGTATTGTCTACAAAGAATTTTTTTTTTTTTATTGGATGCTGACTCCTAAGGTGGAACCTATCAAATTCTTATTTTTCTTAATGTGCACCACTTCGTATTTGTCCACATTAAATTTCATCTGCCATTTGGATCCTAAGGTCTTCCTCCAATTTTTTTCACAGTCCGGATGTATTTTAACAATTTTGAATAGTTTCCTCTCTTCTGCAAATTTAATTACCTCATTCATCATTCCCATTTCGAGATCATTTATAAATATGTTAAATAGCACCAGTCCCAGTACAGATCCCTGTGGCACTCCACTATTCACCCTCCTCCATTGAGAGAAATGGCCATTTAACCCTACCCTCTGTTTTCTATGTGTTAACCAGTGCCTAATCCACTACAGAACATTAACTCCTATCCCATGACTTTTCAATTTTCGCAGGAATCTCTCATGCAGGACTTTGTCCAAAGCTTTCTGAAAATCTAGATACACTACATCAAGTGACTGACCTTTATCTACATGTTTATTTACACCTTTAAAGAAATGAAACATATTGGTGAGCCAAGACTTCCCTTGGCTGAACCCATTTATTTATTTATTATTACATTTGTACCCCACGCTTTCCCACTCAAAGCAGGTTCAATGCGGCTTACATAGTAATAGGGATTACAAAATATTGATAGAGAAAATATAAGTTAAGTATAACAGAATAATAAAAGAGAGAGGTAGGTAGAGATGGGCAAGGGTGAAGGGAGTAGGAGAGGTATGAGCAAGGGTAGGTGAGCATTGGAGGAGGGGTAGAGGAGTGCTCCACTTTCCAAAGATTTTAACTTCCTGTGTAGAGTCAATTTATCTCTAATCAGCAAAGATATATTGGAATCCACTTGTTTCATCTTCTCCTCAGTCTCCAATACATGCTTATCCAAACCAGAAGGATCTTGTCTAAACTGAGAAGAATTCCTCAATATCTGAACTACCTGATGAGAAAAAGTTGAAATTTAATCCAACAGGGATTGCTGCAATGTTTCAATGGCTAACCAGCTAGGCCCTAAATTCAACACAGCAGGTAGTTTCACTTCAAAGCAAGAGAAGATGATAATGGTATTGAGGCACTCACAACAGAAAATGTTGGTAGCTTGGTCCATGCACCACATTCATCTGAGATTCCCCCTTTCATTCTGAAAGCTTGAAATTGTGGTATTCCTTTCTGCAACACAGAGCCCTCAGCTTCTACTACCATCCAGGACTCTATCCTATTAAACCATATTTGCTTATGTGTTCAGTAATTTTATTCTTTATAATAGTTTCCACTATTTTGCCCGGCACTGACATCAGGCTTATTGGTCTGCCTGATAACGCTGGGTACACACCGGCGCTACAAAAATAGATATTTTTTGTAGCGCTGGATATGATGACATGCTAGGGGTAGGAGCCCAGCGGTAGTTCATTTTTAGCGAGTGGTAAGCCCACATTGGGGTTCTGAGCCCACTAGGGACAAATAAAGTACCTATATATTATAAATGTAAACCACTTTGGGTGTTCCAGAGAAAGGTGGTATATCAAACCCTTTATCCTTTCATTTTTCTCTTTTTTTTTATTGTGTTGGAAAGTGTCTACTCAATTAACAGCACACACACACACATTCTTCCAGAACAGACCACATTCCTTCAAAAGAGTTGTGTTCTTTCAAAAGCAAGAGGATATCAAGCATAACAAGAATATGAGATGATCTTTTATTAAACCCATGATGTAGACAACAGTAAAGTCTCAATATCATGGTGGAGACAGAAACCAAACTGGAATCTATCAAACAGATCATACACTGTTACAGACTCCTGAAGTTCATTTAAAATGATAATATCCACATTAACACCAATTTTTTTGAAGCCTAAAAGAACCCGTAATCAGTTGGAAATTAAATAAATGTACAAGTTATGAACACCTAAGAATCGAATCCACCATAATTATAATTCAATAATTTCAAGGATGAAAGCCCGGTGTAACAAGCCAGAGGAATGCTGGGAAATTGGGTGGGACGGATGCACGAATACTTTGCACATTAATTGTAGAATACTCTGAATTATGTGAATTAATCTATGTACAAGCATTTACATCAGCTCAATGGCTGGGATAAGTACACATGCATATTTAACTGGTTATACTGGTATTGTATAAACAGAGGTGGGTACTTAATAGGATAGGATCAAACTAGTCAAGAACTGTCCTCCAGAAGCTGTATGGGACAACACTTAGGGCCCCCTTTACTAAAGGGCTGCAGCGTGGCAACCCTGATCTACCACCAGCCCAAAGCAACTGCCGGCGGAAGTCCCTCCCCCAGCATGCAGCAGTTCCAGTGCTGCTGGAAGTTTTGAAAAATTAATACCACAGAGGTTAGCATGGGAACCCTTACCACCACCTCAATGGGTGGCTGTAAGTGCTTCCCCCAAATTAGCTGCTCAGCAAGTGCGAAGTATGTGGGAAATTCCTGCATTTGCAAGCGCTAAGCCCAGCTTTTTCCAGGGCTTAGGAAAAAGGCCCCTTAATGTTTAATTCAGGATATGATATAATGCCTCTTCTGAGCAAGCACATCAAGACACTGTATAATCTACACAAAAAAGAGCGATGAATGCCAATAATATGATTTGACAGGAAAGCAGAGTAAAAGAACAAGGGTATGTTGTATGTTTACTAAGGCACGTTAGCGTTTTTAAAGTGCCTTTAAAATTAAAGAGGGGCATAATCAAAAGGGGCGCCCAAGTTTTCCTGAGGACGTCCTCACAGGACGTCCCGGCGAAGGGGCAGGGAAACCTGTATTATCGAAACAAGATGGGCGTCCATCTTTCATTTTGATAATATGGTCGGGGGCCCCCAAATCTCAACATTTAGGTCGACCTTAGAGATGGTCGTCCCCAATTTTTGGCGATAATGGAAACCGAGGACGCCCATCTCAGACGACCAAATCCAAGCCCTTTGGTCGTGGGAGGAACCAGCATTCGTAGTGCAATGGTCCCCCTGACATGCCAAGACACCAACTGGGCACCCTAGGGGGCACTGCAGTGGACTTCAGAAACTGCTCCCAGGTGCATAGCTCCCTTACCTTGTGTGCAGACCCCCCCAAAACCCACTCCCCACAACTGTATACCACTACCATAGCCCTTATGGGTGAAGGGGGGGCACCTACATGTGGGTACAGTGGGTTTCTGGTGGGTTTTGAAGGGTTCACATTTACCACCACAAGTGTAACAGGTAGGGGGGATGGGCCTGGGTCCGCCTGCCTGAAGTGCACTGCACTTACTAAAACTGCTTCAGGGACCTGCATACTGCTGTCATGGAACTGGGTATGACATTTGAAGCTGGCATAGAGGCTGTAAAAATATTTTTTATTTTTGTTTTGAGGGTGGGAGGGGTTGGTGACCACTGGAGAAGTAAGGGGAGGTCATCCCCGATTCCCTCTGGTGGTCATCTGGTCATTTAGGGCACATTTTTGTGGCTTGGTCATAAGAAAAAAAGGACCAAGTAAAGTCGTCCAAGTGTTCGTCAGGGACGCCCTTCTTTTTTCCATTATGAGTCAAGGAAACCCATGTGTTAGGCATGCCCCAGTCCCATCTTCGCTACGCATCTGACATGCCCCCGTGAACTTTGGTTGTCCCCGCAATGGAAAGCAGTTGAGGATGCCCAAAATTGGCTTTTGTTTATGCTAATTTGGGCGACCCTGTGAGAAGGACGCCCATCTTGCGATTTGTGTTGAAAGGTAGGCGCCCTTCTCTTTTGAAAATAAGCCTCAAAGCCTCAAAGCGCGTTAAAGAAAGATAACATGGAGAAATCAAAAACAGGTGCACAGTCCCAGAGAAAAGGTCTACTCTAGGACTGCCTTTTATTATATTTCTGCTGGAAGAGGCAATAGAGGATTCAGTGACTCGCTAAGATTATGAAGAGCTGTACTGGGCTTTGAACCTAGCTTCTGTGGTTCTCTGGCCACTGCTCTAACTATTAAGCTACTCCTCCACTCCTGACATTGTACTAGCAATGACACTGCAAATTAGGTGGACTTTATGGACCTTTTTCTGTCAAAATTCTATGTTTCAGATCCAAGTCCTGAATCTAGCTGATGCTTGTTGGACTCGTCAGAACTGGGAATGCAATGGAGCCAGCGCTGACAGTCCTTAATAGGTCAGGGGATTGGGGAAAAAGAGAAAAAGACACCATAAAACATTGAAACATACTGACCAGGTGCCTACAAAGAGAGGGAGCTGGAATCATGTTTTCCTTGTTCAAAGATTGTTGCTGAGATGGTTGGGTTAGCACAGAGGAACGAAAATGATTAAACTGAGGAGCAACTTAGGAGACTGCTAATGAAGGCATGCCATCCTAGTCCATAGATACAACTTCTGATTGCCTGAAGTCCAGATGAGAAGGAGGGAGTTGCAAGACTTAAAAAAGTAATATCTGAAGAGGAATTAGAAAAGGTTCAAAGAAGAGCGACCAAAATGGATGGAACTCCTCTCGTATTAGGAAAGGCTAAAGAGGTTAGGGTCTTCAGCTTGGAAAAGAGACGGATGAGGGGAGATATGATTGAGGTCTACAAAATCCTGAGTGGTGTAGAATGAGTAGAAGTAAACTGATTTTTTACTCATTCCAAAAGTACAAAGACAAGGGGACACTCGAGGAAGTTACATGGAAATACTTTTAAAACAAATAGGAGGAAATATATTTGCACTCAATGAATAGTTAAGCTCTGGAACTCTTTGCTGGAGGATGTGGTAACAGTGGTTAGCATATCTGGGTTTAAAAAAAGGTTTGGACAAGTTCCTGGAGCAAAAGTCCATAATTTGCCATTGAGACGGACATGGAGAGGCAGCTGCTTGCCCTGGGATTTGTAGTATAGAGTGTTGCCACGATTTGGGTTTCTGCCAGGTCTTGGCCACGGTTTGGAAAACAGGATACTGGGCTAGATGGACCATTGGTCTGACCCAGTATGGCTACTCTTATGTTCTTATGTAGGAGGTTTCTGGTCTTTGCCTTCACACAACAAGAATATTATACAAAATATGCAAGTACAAAAAGGTGGCATTCTTCAAAGTGTTAGCCTAATGCCGTTTAATGACTTGTAACATCCAAAATAGTGAACACTGATGGAATCAGGTCTTTCAAGAGTGGTAGGTATGTGTGTCTAGACTAACAGATATTTAAAAGACAATTGTAATAATTGAGCCCATCTTTAATTATAAGGGAGGAGAACTAGAATAATCACTTGGTACTTAAGATGGAAATTCTAGGAAGAACGCTAGGAAATTCCAAGTACTCCGTTTGCACAAGCTGAGACTGGTGATCTTGTAGGTGAGGACACAGGAACAGAAATACATGTGATGTATCTCTACTTCATTCTGTTCATTCAGTGTGAATGCGCACAGTTCAAGGTTACTCTTCTATATATATAAAACTCACCCTCAACGTTCTATTTGCTCTGACGTCACTGAAGCCAGTCCGTATGTTCGAAGCTCTGAAGCCACAGAAAATCAGTCTCTGGGCCCCGCCCTCGTGTCAAGCGTTATGACGTTGAGGGCGGAGCACATTCAAGGAGCCAACTGCAAATCCCTAGCCGGAAGCAACCTGCACGTCCCTCCCGGCCGGGTGGCGCGCGGAGTAGTGCGGCGGTTGTGCGCGTGCACGAGGAGCATGCACAGTGGCTGGGGTCCGCAGCAGTAGGTACTGTAGCGCAGGAGAGAGGGCGGGAGGAGGAGGAGGAGCTGTTGGGTAGAAGAGCATGAGCTGCAGCGCGTGTTGTATCCAGTGAGTCCCCCCCCCCCCGGGGGATGTTGTCCTGCGCTGGTCCTACCCCCTCCCCCCCCCCCGGGGATGCTCTCTCCCCAGCCCCCCCCCCCTCCAGGCACCGAGCGATTCCCTGGGTGGATGGAAGGGGAGCAGGGGACAGAGGAGACTCGCTGGGTGGCGGGAGGGGGGCAGGGGAGAGAACAGCATCACTGGGGTGGATACAGGGAGGGGGAACCCTGGCACATACTCTCATTCTCACACACACACTCGCACCCACTCTCACTCTCTCTCTGTCACACACACACACTCGCACATTCACTCTCTCTCACAGTCACTCTCACACACGCTCTCTCAAACATACACACTCCGAGGAAAACCTTGCTAGCGCCCGTTTCCTTTAAAACAGAAACGGGCCTTTTTTTTTACTAGTAATATGATAAAGCACCATGGTTATTCATCCAGTCTGGTTGTTATGACTGACAAACCACCCTTTCTGTAATTCCTGCAGGGCCAGAATATGCAGGGAGCAGTAATTGATATCCCTCTGAGCAAATGTACCTGCGACATTTTAGTTTAAATGAAAAATAATGCTATTTGTTATTTTTAGGTGCTTGAGAATGAGACAAAATGTACTGCTTTGACTGTTCATTTGTCATCGTGGACACAACTCCCTTGTCCCTGCTCAGCTTGTGGTCCCAACCAATACAAAACAGGAGACAGAGGGCAGGTTATCATTTTATAACTCAGTGCAAACCTATCGCTGCTGCCTTTTCAGCAGTGATTGAGTCCAACTGAGCTGGAAGGCCAGAGGAGTGGGAACAAGATCTACTACTACTACTACTACTATTTAGCATTTCTATAGCGCTACAAAGCATATGCAGCGCTGCACAAACATAGAAGAAAGACAGTCCCTGCTCAAAGAGCTTAAAATCTAATAGACAAAAAATAAATAAAGTAAGCAAATCAAATCAATTAATGTGAACGGGAAGGAAGAGAGGAGGGTAGGTGGAGGCGAGTGGTTACAAGTGGTTACGAGTCAAAGGCAATGTTAAAGAGGTGGGCTTTCAGTCTAGATTTAAAGGTGGCCAAGGATGGGGCAAGATGTAGGGGCTCAGGAAGTTTATTCCAGGCGTAGGGTGCAGCGAGACAAAAGGCGCGAAGTCTGGAGTTGGCAGTAGTGGAGAAGGGAACAGATAAGAAGGATTTATCCATGGAGCGGAGTGCACGGGAAGGGGTGTAGGGAAGGACGAGTGTGGAGAGATACTGGGGAGCAGCAGAGTGAGTACATTTATAGGTTAGTAGAAGAAGTTTGAACAGGATGCGAAAACGGATAGGGAGCCAGTGAAGGGTCTTGAGGAGAGGGGTAGTATGAGTAAAGCGACCCTGGCGGAAGATGAGACGGGCAGCAGAGTTTTGAACCGACTGGAGAGGGGAGAGGTGACTAAGTGGGAGGCCAGCAAGAGGATCTAGGCAGATATACATACATACATACATACATGTTTTAAAGTCTGAATGTATTATTAAATAATTATTAAATAATTTAAATAATTGTCATCAACTTTTTCGCATAACTCTGCACAATGTAATCCATAACCAATCTGTAACAAATTGTATTTCTAACATTTAATTCATATTGTAAGCCACACTGAACCTGCAAAAAGGTGGGAAAATGTGGGATACAAATGCAATAAATAAATAAAAAAAAATTCTGCACTAAATTCCCTGTTAGGAAGATGGATTGACCATGAGGTACTGCAAAGAAAAAAAAAAGTCATTAATGCCACATTCCTTGGATACCGTATATATGGCAAAGTTAACGTCCATCTGCAAGAAAAAGCAAACTGATTACTTAATGATGCTGCTCAGACTTTTAATATGACAATTATGAAGGTAAATGGTTTCTGCCTTTAAAGTTTAAGGATGTTCAAACATGTCCTAGATAAGGCCCTTTGAATTGAGCTGGTCCCGTGGACACAGCTTCTTTTCAGAATAACTTTCCCTTTCCTCCTAAGCGAAAGCTGTGCCTCATTTCTTCTGCAAAGCCACACACTAGTCCAAAGGAATTTAAACTCCAAAGACAGCTACTTCCTAAACATTATTTTACAACTGCAGCACTGCACAAGAAGCTCCGTAACAGAAACACTTGTACTGGGACTTGAGGGATCCTTTTACGAAACTGCGGTAAAAGGTGGCCTGCGGTATTGTGGGCCCGTGTTTTTGGCATGTGCGGGGCCATTTCTTTACTGCTGCTGGCAAAAAAAGGCTTTTTTTTTTTTAAATGGGGGGCAGTAAAAGGCCATGTGCTAAAATTAAAAGTAGAGTTTACTGTCTGATCCCTTACTGCTACCCATTGACCTAGCGATAAGGGCTCACGTGCTATCCACACAGTACTCATGCAATGAGCCCAAATGTGGCTGCGCTGCTGATTACCATTGGGAACACCTCCCGCGGTAGAAAGTAGAAGAATATTTTCTACTGCGGAAAAGAGCGCGTGACAACTTCAAAACTACCGCCAGGTCAGTGCGTTAACTGGGCAGTAGTGTTGATTTGTTTGGCGTGCGCTACACAACTGGAGGCTCTACCTCTACTTTGTGAAAGGGCCCCTGAATTCCTTGTCAGCAGATCTCATTGAGACCCTTTTACAATGCCATGCAAATGGCGCGTGGAGATCCAGCTCCACTGCCAGGTTCCCGGGGAGCCTGGCAGTAGTTCCGGTCCCCCCCCCCCCTCCCATCATGTACCACTTCCTGACCGCACACAGTTTTTTTAGCGTGAGCGGCAGGGGTATTCCTGGCAGTAATTGGGTAGTTTTGCGCACTGCCTGGTGACTGCCAGGCTACCATAAGAGCCCTTACCGCCTCCTAAAGGGCTCCAACCAAGGAATGGCCGCACAGCAAGTGTTTCACTTACCACACTAAAGTGCGCACTGGGCAGCACTAAAATGGAGCCTCAGTGCGCGTCAAACCCTTGCATCAACGCCACTGCTTGGTAGAAGTGGCCCATTGTGAGCTCCACTTCCCCCTTCATTCCAAATTAATTCTAAATAATTCAGGGGTCCTTTTTCCAAACTGTGGAAAAAAGGGCCCTGAGGTAGCAACAGGGGCTGTTTTTGCCACACGCTAGGGCCTTTTTTTTTTTTTTACTGCACGGGTAAAAAGCCCCTAAAAAAGACATGGTCATGCGTAAGATTAGTCTTACCATGTGGGCGGAGGGGGAGCAGTTACCACCACCCATTGAGGTGGCAGTAAGGGCTCCTGCGGTAACCCACCACGCTAGAAATTACAGAATTATTATGCTCAAGGCAGAACTATCGCCGGCAGCCATGTTGAGCTGATGGTGGTTCCGAAGGGCATCTCAATTTCTGAATTTTTAATTCCCCTTCCTGAGTTAGTGAGAGTTATTCTTTAGAAAAACGTCTGGTATAAATGACTCAGAGTGAATGATTTAACGCTCTGATTACTTCATGTTCTGTGAGGAAACACAAACATGTTAAATGATGTTCTTTCTTTTACTTCACTAAAATAAATTACTTTGCCTGGATTTATATTTATAAATGCAATTGGGCAAATTGAATTCCACATAATGAGCTTCTGTTTATAACAGTAGACTGTGCTAAATTCCCAGCATCTTCCCCTCCTAAAGGAGTAATTATGCTAAACCACTGGAAAATTACAGGCAAAATGAGGGACATTTCAGGCTCAATTATTGGAGATAATGAGAAAACACAGAGGAGGAGGCTTCCTTTTTCTTTGTCTCTCACTCGTAAAATTCTAGATCCTTCCAGTGTTGATTTCTCTGTTCAAGTAACCCTCGTCTGTCACTCCTGGTTTATTGTCCACTAATTTTTCCCTCAGTAAGGAAGACCTCAGCACAGAACTTCTGATCATCCCCATTCTGGAACATTCACAGGTTGTGTTTATATAAAGAATAGAATTCTTTTCAAAATATTACATAAGAATTGCCATACTGCGTCAGACCGATGGTCCATCCAACCCAGTATCCTGCTTCCAACAGTGGTCAATGCCATATCTACCTAAATAGCAGTTTATGGACTTTTACTCCAGGAACTTGGCCAAATCTTTTTGAAACCCGGAAGTACTGTTGTAAAAGAGCTGCTAAGTCCCTTCTTCAGATATCAGTGGCCAACTGCACAAATCATCAGTCACAGCCAATGAGTCAGTTGGCTGCAGCCCTTGCACAGCCCCTGGACTGATATTGGTCTAAGAATTCCCTTATCTAGTTGGCTATTAGTTACCAGCTTAAAGTTCTTTTTAGGGCTCCTTTTACTAAGCCCCAGTAAAAAGTGGCCGGCGATAGTAAAGGTAGGTGTATTGGGCACACACCAGGCCAGTTTTTACCGCATCTACAAAAAATGGCTTTTTTAATGGGACGGGAAAAGGGCCTGCGGTAAAAATGAAACCAGCATGCGCCCAAAATCAGCCTGAGCCCTTAACGTCACCCATTGATGTAGTGGTAAAAGCTCACACACTGTGTGTGGTGACCTGTTGGCATGAGCCAAGTACCGATTAATGTCAGAACCGGCGTGCGTAGGAGGAAATAGATAAATAATTTATCCACGTGTTATGAGCGCTTGCCAAATCTGAAATTACTGCCTGGTGGTAGTCTCATTTGGGCACATGCTACACACTCGTAGAGTCTACCGCGGCTTAGTGAAAGGGCAACTTAATTAATTTCCTAAGGACTTGGGTCTGCAATTCCCAATCCAAAATCGGTCTAGATTTGCTTAAGTCTTGGCTGACTGACAGCTTATTTAGTCCATCAGTAAATTTATTGTGATATGAACAGGCTTTAATAATGAATTTTAGAGGGTCAGCTAAACCATCTATGCACACTTCCATAAGCATCAAAACGGAGCTTCCAGATGTAACTTTATCCAGATCTACTCTATCACAAATTCCAGATTAAGGGAGTAATTACTAATGTGTGTTAAATGTCAAAATCATAGGACTCAATTCTTTAAATTGCGCCCATCACAAAATGCCTAGTCACCCGCCTGGGGGTTACCCCATGGCCACTTAGAGGGTCTATCCCCATCACAGCTCAGGTCCGCTTGCGCTCTACACCAGCACCCTCCTCCCACCGACTGGGTCACAACTGTCTGTGGGTGAGTCTCCCACTCTCAAATTGTCCCCAATGGTTTCCAGATTACTAGGGCCACACTGTAAGGCAAAACATGCTATAGAATATGCAAATTCATGCAAAACAGCTCATTATTATGCAAATTCTGAATGTGTAGTTAGGTTTCATCCCAGAGCACAGACTTGCTGACAAGGGAACCAGTGATTCCAGGGATAATTTAATGGGGTTGGCAGTAGTGTGGGATTGTTCACATTAGCATCTGCTTTTCATGTTCTGAAAGACACTCTTTCACCTCACCATTAAACCACATTTGGCCTTCTTTTGTCTTTTTTTGTAAAGCAATGTATTTATTGTATTCAGCCATCCATAATATTATTTCTAAACATTCTTCATGCCTCATGCAGACTTTTGACCCTGGCACTCGCTTGTTTTAGTCTTTGATAGTTTCCTCATTTTTTTAATTGGTTCTTATAAATGGTGCAGCAGTGATTTCCTTCAGTGCCCTGCCTCCAATGATGACAAATTTGATTGTATTGTGAACGTTATTAATGATTGGCCTGAATACCATTCCTTCTTACTCCAGAGACTGCAATACAGTAAGGACCAGGACTAGCTGTTCCATGAAGCAGTCATTTGTGGCACCTAAAAATGTTACCTCCCTAGCAAGTACCAATGAGATCTTTATCCAAATGAAGCAAAATTACGTTGTTAATATGTTACCAAGGGCTTCTTTTATAAGGCCACGCTAGCAATAGAAGCCCGTTCAATTCCTATGGGAATTGCTAGCATGGCTTTCTAAAACAAGCCCCAAATTTCTTAGGCTTCCTAATTTCTATTTTCATTATCTGTCTCTTCTTCCCACACAGGTGAACAGGAGTCAACCCCCACCACTATACTTTTCCTCATTACACATGACATGTCTATTCATAAAGATTCTACATCACATTTTGCTTCTTGACGGACATTTATACTTTTTGATTCTATGTCATCCTTATCATATAGTTATTTATTACTGATTTTCTGTAAATATATGATTGTACGATGGCTGAACCTGGTATTGTATCTGTGCTATATGGATGCTAATGTGTTTTTATTTGATTTTACGTGTTTTTTAAATTGTACTCCACCTAGATTCTATATATCATGCCTAAAAAATCAGCGCTAAAAATATGTCTAGGCGTATTCTATACAGTATGCCTAAACGTAAGTGTGCTTTATAGAGTCCACCTAGCCCCCATCCGCATGACTAAATTTAGTCAAGGGTAGTTGTTCCAAGTAAAACTTGGAGTAAATGCTGACACCTAAATTAGGCACAGATCAATGAGCATAGTTTTTAGAAACGCCCATGACCCACTCATTCAACGCCCATGGCCACTCCCCCTTTTCAACTATGCGACTTAGAATGTATGCACATCATGTTACAGAATACAGCTAGACAGTTGTGTGTGTAAATTCTGATTAATGCCTATTAATGTCAATAATTGCTCATTAATTGGCAATTATCGGCCAATATGACCAAATTTGCATGCACAACTTAAGTTGAGCTATATAGAATCCAAGGGAGTATGGGTAATAAATGTTTTAAATAAATAAATAAATATTATTTCAATATAATTTTTAACCTGGTGCAATTCATGGGCTCTCCTTCTTCCACCGGGTCTCTGAGATGCCTGTTATGCCTACATCTTCACACAGAGGCCTTTTTACCAAAGTACAGCAAAAAAAAAAAAAAAAAGGCCTTATCACATCCTTGCATAGGTTATTCCCATGTGCTAAGACCCTTTTTACCACGGGGTAACAAGGCTGTTTTTTTCATTTTCCATATTAATGGCCACAGGCTTAATTTCCCATTGGTGTTTGGCCATTAGCACATGAGTCCCTATCACCACCCATTACGAGAGCAGGAAGGGCTCATGCGCTACCTGACCTGCTTGGGGCTCTCAAAGACCGGAATTGTCTACCCCTATTCTAGCACATTCCACAAAATGAGCTGCAACAAGAGACAGGGGGGCCTTAAATACAGCACATGATTTTAATAGTCCTTCAGAGGTAATAAAGCTGTAGCACTACCCACACTAGTAAGAGCTTTACCAGCATTTATGTGATGAAGTCACTGCTGTTGAGAGCTTTCAAACTGCATTTCTGTCAGATGAAAGATTGGACTTCTTCCCTCACAAGATTTTTGGTTCAATGTTTACTGAGTCTGTGTCAAGAATATGCCACAGTCTGTGGCTACAGTAGCCACATTAGAGATAATTGACATTTCAAACTATGTGAATGAATGAATGACAGATGCTGTGACCGAGGAACTTCATGAATTACTGGCGAGCTCTGCTCTCTAAGATCACAAACTTGGGTGATTATATAATGCATTTTCTGTTTGCAGATTTCTGAGGTTGTCTCCACCTTCTTGAGGAATCTTAATTAGGCTCTCGGAAAGTGGTGAAAAACAGCATTGGATAGCTCTAAATGACGAGGGAATTCACTGGGCAGAACTTCAAGGACCACAGGAATCCCTCCTCCACTCAAACAGATACTAAAAATGCAGCTTCAGACAGTAAGATCTGTAGGACAAGGATTGGAACCAGCCAACCTCAGAGTTTCAAGACAAAGCAGAGTGAAAGAGCAGCCAAAAGGGAAACACTTGCACATTCAAGACACAGTGTTATTAGTCTTGTTGTAAAGGAAGGAAAAAAAAAAAAAGGATCAGTGCTTTTTTTGGCAACTTGCAACCTCACTGGGTTTTGGTAGCTGATTGTGGATTTTGATGATTCTGGCATTATTGCTCACTTTCAGTTTTGTATCAGTAAAAGAAAAATGTGCAGAGATGCAGAATGCAGGAAACATTTCAAAGGGATTCTCTCAGGAAGAGATGTCAGATTAGAGACCTTGTCATCTGGTAATCTTAAGGAACTTTGCCCGCATACATCTTAAAGGTGACTGCACTGGTTGCCAATCGAAGAACGCATTGCATTCAAAATCTGCACCCTGGTTCATAAAATCATCTACGGAGATGCCCCGGGATACACGACAGACCGCATAGACCTACCAACCAGAAACACATCAAGATCAACATGAACATACCTAAATCTCCACCACCCAAGCTGCAAAGGACTCAGATACAAATAAACCTATTCATCCAGCTTTTCCTATATAAGTACACAACTATGGAACGCATTACCAAGCGCCGTGAAGACAACAAATGACCACCTAAACTTCCGGAAACTACTAAAAACTAACTTGTTCAAAAAGGCATACCCTAACGATCCTACTTAAATGCCTCAACCCTGCAACACAACGAAACCAAAGCTCCTACTGGACATAACTCTTCCTCCTTACGATTCCCTAACGTGTCTGTAACAGATGAACTGTACTCTACCACAACATCACTCTGTATTTGTTCATACTGGTATTGGCAATCGCCTTTACGGTACTATGTAAGCCACACTGAGCCTGCAAATAGGTGGGAAAATATTAGATACAAATGTAACAAATAAATAAAATAAATACATATATTTCTGTTTTTAAATCATCTCCTGATTTCCTAGTTTGTCTTCTTGGGCTTTCTCCAACTTCTGAAACATTTTGACTTGTGCTAATCTACGTGTTTTGAATGTCGACCTGCTGCTCCCTGGCCTCTCTCGCTCTGTACCTGTAGAACATCCATTTTCTAGGCATTAGTGGCCTGCATTCATCTAGCTACAGAGGAGAATTTGAACATATCAATACAGAATCCCAATTGCAGCCACATTGAGCCTGCAAATAGGTGGGAAAATGTGGGATACAAGTGCAATAAATAAAATATCACTGTTCAGAGTATACGATGTGCCATATCACACTCCACCACCGCCAACTCCAGGCTCCGCTCATTCTGCCTCGCCTCACCCTATGCCTGGAACAACCTTACGCCAAGCCCCCTCCCTGCCCATCTTCAAGTCTTTGCTCAAAGCCCACCTCTTCAATGCTGCCTTCGGCACCTAACTCTCACCTCTCAGGAAATCAAGACTGCCCCAATTTGACTACCCCTATCGGACTGACTGTTCACTTGTCCTTTAGATTGTAAGCTCTTTGAGCAGGGACTGTCCTTTATGTTAAATTGTACAGCGCTGCGTAACCCTAGTAGCGCTTTAGAAATGTTAAATAGTAGTAGTAGTAGTAGTAGTTATGAGAGGCACCACATGACCTGCAGGGAGGAGGTAATCCAGAGGCAGTAAACCCAGAGGACATCACTCTACGGGCGCATAAGTGGTTTACCGCCAGATTCTATATATCATGTCTAGCATTCCATGCTGAAATCTAAGCATATTCTATAACAACGCAGGTAATTTAATTGGCTTAACAATTGTTTTTAACAGCACTTAACATGCAATAATGAGCACTAATTGGCAATAATTAGAATTTGCAAGCATAACTCGCTAAGCATATTCTGTAATGAACTGTGCTTAAATTCTAAGCTGCATAGTTCAAAAGGGGCGTGGCCATAGGCAGGGAAATGGGCGTTTCATGGGTGTTCCCAAATTTATGCGCGTTATAGAATATGGCCTAGTCCATGTAAATATACGCACAGGGATTTTCGGCATATTTTCATCGGTATAAATTAAGGTGCAGAGTTTTAGGTGCTGGGATATCAAGTAAGCATATTCTATATACTGCACCTAAATCTTATAGAATACACTTAGGTGGAAATGTTTTCCGTGTGGATTTTTTAAGTGCCGTATAAATGCAGCTCCTTGTGACTCTGGGCAAGTCACTTAACCCTTCATTGCCCCAGGTACAAATAAGGACCTGTATATACTATGTAAACCGCTTCGAATGGAGTTGCAAAAACCCCAGAAAGGCAGTATATCAAGTCCCTTTCCCTTTCTCTAATGGAACTTCTAACATGGGACCTGTATGGAGAGATTTTTGAACACCCCCCAGTGGTTGCTCCATTAGAAGTTCCATTAGCCCACAGTAAAATCTCAATTAAGCCACAGGAAATGCAAATTTACCACGGCTTAGTAAAAGGGTCCCTAAATGGAGATTACTGTGTCTTTACCAAGGTGCTTAAATGTTCACAAGACTTGAGATATATACTTTAATGAGATCTTTCCTGTGCTGCCTCTGTCTCTTCCTTCCAGCACATATTTCACGCACTGCACCCAGCGGCTTTAATATTTCCTGCTGATCTGATAATATTTATGGATTAAGAAAACCTTTTCTTTCAGTTTCCTCTCAGAAATGAGGGTCCTTGAACACTTGTCAGCAGAAATTTTGTTTTTTGTTTCCTTAACCCCTACCTCACTTCAGTAGTGGAACCTTCCATCTGTGATTAAATTATCACAGCCCACACTCTATTATCTTCTATCAGGCTACTTCCATTACAGTTTGCTTCATTTATCCTCAGGATCCTACTCTGAAAATGCATCTGTTCCTCTCGGGAACCTCCCAAATTCTTTCTGCTTTCTCTTCGTATGACATTTGTCTCTCTTCTCATCACATACAAGACCTCATGTATAGAGCCCTGTGTCCTCTACAGCAACTAATCAAAGTCATTTCCATAAATCCAGTGAAAGTCTCATCAGGCAACACAGCCCCCCCCCCCCCCCCCACCACACACACAGACATCTTTCTCATAACATTGCCAAGGAGACTGACTGATATGAACATAAGAGTAGCCATACTGGGTCAGACCAATGGTCCATTTAGCCCAGTATCCTGTTTCCAACAGCATAGGAGCTGACTCTGTGGGTGCTTGAGCAACCCCAATATTGAGAACATTACTTGTATGTATCCAGGGAAGGGTTATTTGCACTGGGCTTAGCACCCCCAATAATTTTGAAAAGTTGGCTCCTATGACCATCAGTGGCCAATTCAGGTCACAAGTACCTGACAGAAACCCAAATCATGGAAACACTCCATACTACAAGTCCCAGGGCAAGCAGCTGCTTCTCCATGTCTGTCTCAATAGCAGACTATGGACTTTTCCTCCAGGAATTTATCCAAACCATTTTAAACCCAGATACAGTAACCACTGTTACTATATCCTCGGGCAAAGAGTTCCACAGCTTAACTATTCATTGAGTGAAAAAATATTTCCTCCTATTTGTTTTAAAAGTATGTCTATGTAACTTCCTTGAGTGTCCCCTAGTCTTTGTAGTTTTAGAACAAGTAAAAAAAAAATTTGATTTACTTCTACTCGTTCTACACCACTCAGGATTTTGTAGACCTCAATCATATCTCCCCTCATCTGTCTCTTTCCCAAGCTGAAGAGCCCTAACCTCTTCAGCCTTTCCTCATTCAAGAGGAGTTCCATCCCCTTTATCATTTTGGTTGCTCTTCTTTGAACCTTTTCTAATTCCGCTATATCTTTTTTGGAGATACGGCAACCAGAACTGAACACAATACTCAAGGTAAGGTCACACCATGGAGCAATAAAGAGGTGTTATAACTTTCTTGGTCTTATTCACCATCCCTTTCCTAACAATCCCTAGCAGTCTGTTTGCTTTTTTTGACCACCGCCACACACTGAGTAGAATTCTGGAGACTCCACCTTCAAAATGATATAAACAGGATAGAGTCAGTCCAGATGGCAGCTACTAAAATGGTCAGTGGTCTTTGGCATAAAGTGTATGGGGACAGACTTAAAAATCTTTATATATATACCTTGGAAGAAAGGCAGGAGAGGGGAGATATGATAGAGACCCTTAAATACTTATGTGGCAAAAATGCACAGGAGGTGAGTCAAAGGAATTTCTGGAATGAGGGGGCATAGGATGAAAGTGAAAGGGGATAGACTTAGAAGTAACCTGAGGAAATATTTCTTCATGGAATTGCCTCCTGGTTGAGGTGGTGGAGACAAAAAACAGTATCAAGATTCAAGAAAGCTTGGGACAAGTACGTAGGATCTCTAAGGGAGATTACTACTACTACTACTACTACTACTATTTAGCATTTCTATAGCGCTACAAGGCGTACGCAGCGCTGCACAAACATAGAAGAAAGACAGTCCCTGCTCAAAGAGCTTACAATTGGCATGGATGGGCGGACTGGAAGGGGGTGAAGAAAAGTCTTAACATGTAGACCAGGTGAACTCAAGGGTTTGATATTTTTGTGCCCTTAATCGCTGGTGCCCTGGGTCCAGAGTCTCATCTGGTCCAATAGTTAAGCTGCCCTGTGTGGAGGAGGCAATGTTCATAGCTTGGGGAGGAAAACTCTGTCATTACTTAATATCAGTACTTGGGTGTAAATTACCTGGATTCTGAGTGCAGATATATGTGATAGTCCTTGGCCAAGGGCAGGGCTGTGTGTGAGGAATGGAATAGGGAAATGCCCCAGGTAATTATAGATGAAAGGCTCATGGTGCCATCACCCAGCAGAGGCCATCTAGTTACTTTCTGTATATTAGACCTGGCTTGCTTTGGGATTTAGGGAAAGGTTGATGGGACTTGATAAACCGCTTTTCTGAGGTTTTTGCAACTACATTCAATGTGGTTTTACATATATTCAGGTACTTATTTTGTACCAGGGGCAATGGAGGGTTAAGTGACTTTCCCAGAGTCACAAGGAGCTGCAGTGGGAATCGAACTCAGTTCCCCAGGATCAAAGTCAGTTGCACTAACCACTAGGCTACTCCTCCAATTCCAGTTTCAGGCTGGAGATTTGGGGAAAGTCATAAATTTCTGGTGCATTAGGGGACTTGAGGCACTGATTTTAGGTAGCAGGATCTGGCACTACAAATCCCACACTGCTTTGAGATGTAAATTCAAAACCAGGGCTGGCCGATATGTATTCAGCCTGGAACTGGGTAACAGTGGCAGCTCTGCATAGGAGTCACTGTCAGAGCAGATACAGCTGTTTCCACCCCCCCCCCCCCCCATTAACTGTTCTCCTTTCAAGTAAATGTTAATTTAGAAAATATTTCTGAAATGAGTGACATAATCCCGATTCAATGTTTACCAAGTCCCAGATCAAATAATTCCTGGACTCAGCCCATCTCATGTTAATTTCACAGATAATATTATTATAAACGAAAGAGCAGCTGCACATGGGCTGCAGTGTGGTTCCTTCAGCTCTGCTGCTTATATTCTCTCCTCATGCTTTGAGAAGGGGGGAAAGTGAAGACTTTAAAAAATCTGTTTCCAAGAGTAATCCTGAAAGCAGTTTAAAGCTGTGCCCTGAGCCAGCGCCTGCACCAGGAATCCTCCCTTCCGAGCCCTGCCTCAACTTTTGGCAGTAAACACAGCAGGGTGACAGCTCCACTACCCTGCTGAGGTTGCAGAGAAGGAATGGCATGTGTTGCTTTCAATTTGCAAAGGTGAAAGGGGAAGTACCACTAGCTGCCGGGCAAGTCAGAGCAAAGGGCTGAGTCGTGGAGAAGGGAGGGTCCTTTTCGCAAGACAGATGAAGAAGACAACACCAAAAGGTGGAACCTCGCAATAGAAAGAGGAGCCTGGTGAGCGGGTCTTGGCTGGCATGGCAAGCAGAGGACCAGTGGCACCAGCAACCTGGGCTGCAAGAACTGAAAAGTGACTGCAAAGAAAGTCAAAGCAAGCGGTTATTGGAGCTGAGCTGGCTTTGGGGCAGCATGGTGTCTGTCAGCAGGATCTTAGCCTGGGCACTGTGTGGGCTGGCGCTGGACTTTTGTACTGGACCAGTTGCGTCGGATGCTCAGCAGCCCAGGCTGCGTCTCTCTCACAAAGGTAAGTCGAGCACCACCACCTACTGCTTGGAATAAACTGCTTAGCAGATACCGGAGCAATGGGCAAAGTGATGTGTGTTAAACATTAATGCAGAAAAGGAAAGGTACCGGTGCATTGTTATTAAATTTATAAGCAAGAGAAAAAAAGCCCAGTAAGGCAGCTCTGCAGTCCGTTCTCGGGATGCTACGAAGCCCGTCTGGTCGGTATTCAGTACCTGCACGTGGGGGGGTTACTGCTGTCCTGGGCACATGTTTCAAAGTGCAGTGAAAGATGCTTCCTTTGTGCAGAACTGAATTGTGCAGGAAAATGATTAAGACTTAGGTTATGAACCTCCAGGGACAGAGAAAGACCTACTGTGTACCTCAGTGTATTACTGCTGAAAAAGGCTGGACCCTAATTCCTAACGAATAAAACAGATACAAATTTAGCCCTCAGAGCCCTGAAACACCAGACCCCTGCCCGATCAGCCAGCTTGTTCAACTTCCACAGGAAAGAACCGAAGAACAAAGCTTGTGTTGTTTAATTAATAATAAAAACATGAAGCTGCCCATGCATGCATGCATTTGCTGAAGGATTCTTGAAAAAGACAAAGCAGAAGTTCCCAGGCCATTTGCAAAGCCTCCAGCCTGCACTGCAGTTAGTAAGCTAAGACAGCACGATGACAAGTCAGTTTACACTGCAAGACAGGTTGGCTTGTAAATAGCCAGGCATGTCCCGGTTATTAATGGAGCTGGAAGTGGCTTGCAGTGGGCTGGGCATTTGGGTGCTGCTGGTTGCATCTCCATTTGTAAGGAGCAACCGGGTGGCCACCTGGGAACTAGCCACCCAACCAGCTGGATGAGCTAAGACCAGTGAATTATGGCTTTATAGCCAGGCTGACGGGAGAGAAGCAGAGGTTACCATAAAACAAGAGAAGACAAGTCTGTGCAGAGCTGACTCAGCCCCGGCTTTTACTGGAGTGCTGGTACAGGTGTAATAAATTATTACTAGCATTATCTCTGTGGTTAGTTACAATTACTTTATGTTACTTCCTCCAAGCCTGAAGGCTCTGGAAGTGCTGTACATTTGGGTACAGTAGGCTTTTTTCTGGCCCCAGAGGGCTTGCATCTGAGCTGACACATATTTTGAACATACTGTCTGACGGGAAGAAGGCTTAAAGGCATCATTGTGAGGTTTCCATAGGGCTCTCCTTGCTTTAAAATCTGTGTGTTTGTTGTCCTTTACACACCAGAAATTTATGCTGGGAAGAGCCAGTCCCAGGGTAACTGTTTTTCTAACGGAGTCTTTTACTCAACTGCATTAGCATTTTTAGCTGACGGTAGAAATCAGCTGGCAGTAAATGCCGAGATGGCCATAGGGACATAATGGGTGTCTCAACGTTTACCGTCAGCTGAAAACGCTACTGCGGCTTAGTAAAAGACCCTCTAGGAGAACCTTCAGTCTGTGCCTTTCAAGGGGTGACTCAAGGCCCTACCCTTCCCCCAGGTGGACAGCACCTCCCCTACCCCTCACCCCTGTGACCAGCACTTCATATCCCTGGAGTGGAGGAGTAGCCTAGTGGTTAGTGCAGAGGACTTTGATCCTGGGGAACTGAGTTCAATTCCCACTGCAGCTCCTTGTGACTCTGGGCAAGTCACTTAACCCTCCATTGCCCCCGGTACAAAATAAGTACCTGAATATATGTAAACCGCTTTGAATGTAGTTGCAAAACCTCAGAAAGGTGGTATATCAAGTCCCATTTCCCTTTCCCTATTTAAGATTCTACATGGAATGTTGCTATTCCACTAGCAACATTCCATGTAGAAGGCTGCCCTTGCAGATCAGCAACGCAGCCGCACAGGCTTCTGTTTCTGTGAGTCTGACGTCCTGCACGTACTCAGCAACGTGGCCGCGCAGGCTTCTATTTCTGTGAGTCTGACATCGGGTGGATGAGGGCCAGGGAGATATGCATGGAGACAAGAGGGTGACAAAGGAGTACAATTTTATGGTTTCTAATGGGCTAGAAAATCCAGATCTTTGTTAAGTCCTGTCTTGTGGGTGTCAAAATATTTAATCATTCTGACTTCAAAGGTCTTACGTTCCTGTTATGTTTTAAAGTTCCCTTTCAGGATTCTTACCATGAAATCACTGGTACAGTGTCTCCATGCATATTTCCCTGTCCCTCATCCACCCGACTCTTCCTGTCTCTCACCTACCCACCGCCATCCTGTTAGACTGTCACTGAAATGCTTTGATGTTTCACTTATATATACTGTAATCTACCACATTTGCTTATTTCCGATCTGACGAAGGGCAACCTTTGAAAGCTAATCAAGAAATGTATTAAGTTATGTCCAATAAAAAAGGTATCATCTTATTTTCTTTTCCATGTTTTATTTTGTATCTATTGATTACCTTTAAAAGTGGACTAACACGGCCATAGGAGCCGACTCTGTGGGTGCTGTGGGTGCTTGAGCACCCCCAATATTGAGAAAATTCCTTGTATGTGTCCGGGGAAGAGTTATTTCCACTGGGCTTAGCACCCCCAATAATTTTGAAAAGTTGGCTCCTGTGAACACGGCTACCACACCTCTCTACTGTGAGCTAAAAACGCTACCATGGCTTAGTAAAAGAACCCCTAAGAGTGTATTCTCTTAGTAAAGATTGCACACTGTTGGGTTCTGCTCATTTTTGTTTGTTAATGACATACAACAACCATAGGCGCCCGGTATAAGAGGCTTGGGGAGGCTAAGCCTCCCCAGCCACAAGTGCGCAACAAGCAACAGGGGACCCTACCTTCTTTGCAGGAAGTTACCCCGTCTTTCTCCTCCAGTTCTCTGTTCTTTGCAGCGCCGCGGTTTCTCCTCTCCCCCCCCCCTCGACTACTTTCACTTCAGGGCTGGCATCTCTCCTGCTCGGCTCCCTTAATCGCTACTAGTAGCGGTACTGTAGCGATTACAGCAATGTGCTTCAGCGCCTCAGCCTTCCCTACCACGGCTCCCTCCCATCTCATTTGATGCAACTTCCTGTTCCGCAAAGGCGGTAACGCGTGGGGCCCATCATAGTAGGGAAGGCTGGCTGAGTTTGAATGCTGTTCCCAGTCTTGAATCAAATTGAAAAGAAAATTGTGGCATGTTGGATTTCAGGAGAGGCGCTGAGGCAGATTGCTGATCTCCTTACAGTACTGCTACTGGTAGCAGCATCGATGGTCAACTTCAAGGCAAGTAGAATGCAAGGGATCACTGGGCCATGGGTAGGGCGGGAAAGATAAAGACGCTAGAACCGCGATGGGGGAGGGGAGAGACAAGACCTGGCTGCAGGAACGATGGAGGCTAGAGGGAAAGAGGTGTAGTGTAGGTGCTGCTCCCCTGGACCTTGGGGGGAGGGGGACTTGGACAGATAGAAAGTGCTGTAGGGGGAGGGGAATAATAAATGTTGACCAGCTGGTGGGAGGGGGGAGAGAGGAAGTGTGACTCACAGGAGGAAGCTGGAATGGAACTGCTGGGGAAGGATTGAAGATCAAGATTGGTAAGTGTTCTCAGATCTCTTTTGTTTAAACATAACTAAATGGGCTCTAAGCCCCTAATGCAGTCCATTGGTTTTCTTATATTTTGTTCTTGTGATGACTCATCTCTATCTAGTCGTTAGTAGAAGGAACTCATTGTAAACACTATCCACCCTAATAGGTTGTTTTGTGGCTGTGCATGAGGAATTGTGATATTCTGATCCCTTGTTTCATATTGAAATATTGTTTCATATTGTAAGCCACATTGAGCCTACTGCTATGAGGGAAAATGTGGGATACAAATGTAATAAATAAAAAATATTGTTGATGGTCTGTGTTTACCGTATGGGTGGTGTATTGGTGTATTAGGGTCTGCCCAGTGTAATGTTTACAGTGCTGCCTTTTCATGCATAATGTTACTTCACTAATGTGACCATTTCATTTTGGGATTTTCAATGGATTGAACTAGCAGGGTTTAATAATTGATAACATTTTTGAATAGTATACATTGGTTAATATGTGCTTTGAACAACCACTTTATTCTTTGACATATGATACATATCTAATATCTAAATGTAATAAAAGGTATTAATTGTGAGTATTTTACTTTTACTTATTTTTGTTTTCCTGTGTGTTGTCAGACAATTATGGATATAAGCCCCATCCCCAACTCCGCCCCCTTTAGCCTCCCCAAACAGTTGGGCCACCGACCGCCTATGACAACAACATAGAATATATCATTTCCCATGTCATGACACAAAAGAGTCCTTTTGTACTGTCAGTAGCAGGAAATATCTGAGGGACCCAAACTGCATGAAAATGATGAAACGAAGGGATCTTCTTTAATCTAAAATCAACTCTAGAATTTAACAGCTTGATATAAATTGAGTTCCAGTTAGCCAATCTTAGCTACTGACTCCTACTGCCCCCATATCACATCCTACCTTGTAGTCTTCCTCTGATCTTCCCAATACGTGGTTTAGAAACACAAAAGCCTTAATACAAAACTTTGTGAATCCATCTATCCATTCAAACATTGCCCTTGTACATAATCCAGTTCAGTTTTCTTAGTAGAAACCAATTTTTTTTTTAACAGTGGAACTTCAAGACCCTTAATCAATTTATATGGCCAACCAACAGAAACTCAACTTCTAATCAACTGGTTTGAGTGATTTTCTAAAACTCCGCTATGCTGCCTCCTCAGTTCAGTAACCACTCTCAGATTTTGTATTCATTTGTGCCTCATTATGTAATTTGTCCATGTATATATGGTAATAAAATGCGACAATGGGTTTTTATCTTTCTCTGCGTGAGTTGAATTTGATGGATAGCTTGTTCTGTAGGATGTACATAACTACACCTTAGGAGAAGGTGCTTCTCCAGATTACGCTCTGGGTGAGCTCTTTTGTAACCCTCCAGCTTGTTTTTCTCACAAAGAGTTCCAAGCTAAACCTTATTCAATATATTTTTTTTGTCTCTTGCTGAAACTGTTTACAACTCTAAATCACAAAATATGAATATGACACATATGGTCGCTCCAATATCCATGACATCTCACCCTACTTTCAAAGTAGCAAACCATCTGTTACGGATTGCACATTTTTATTCCATTGGAGTGCTGGATTGTTTGAACTTTATAAATTAAGGATCCATATTATTAATGGGGTTTATGACACAGAAGAAAATCCATCTCTTAAATTAATCCCAGAAGTTGTAAGTTAATAAATATTGTAAAACAGCCTAGTGGAAGAATTAATGCTCTCATTAAATCTGGAGTTCTGCTTTTCATCAGCTAGAGAACCAGGATGAAGCTACGTATTCCTGAGAACTAGACCTACTATGTCATATAGTGAAAGATATGTCTTTAGTTACTGTACTTATCAGTAGCACAAATTGACCCAAAGAACTCAATAATATTTTCAAGACTGTTTTTTAAAATCATATTTAATACGGACTTTATCAAAGCTATGAATCAATTTTGATCGTTAATTTCCCTGTGACTTTGGTTTCATATTTACAGAGACAACAAAGTAGTCTGTAATGAAGAACGAGTATCAGAATTAAGATATTCATGGCTATATTTTCACTATAGAATATTACTTCTCTACAAGATAATGTAAGAACGCAAGCATTGCCATACTGGGAGAGTTCGAAGGTCCATCAAGCCCAGTATCCTGTTTCCAACAGTGGTCAATCCAGGTCACAAGTATCTGTCAAGATCCCAAAAGAGTAAAAACAGATTTTATGCTGCTTATCCTAGAAATACTGTCAAACGTTATTGGCTATGCTCTGCTCTTTTGACTATCGTCCAAACAATCATATAGTATATCCTAGAAATAAGCAGTGCATTTTCCTAAGACCATCTTAATAATGGCTTATGGACTTTTTTTTTAGGAAGCTATCCAAACATTTTTTAAACCCCGCTAAGCTAACTGCTTTTACTACGTTCTCTGGCAACAAATTCCAGAGTTTAATTACACATTGAGTGAAGAAATATTTTCTCTGATTTGTTTTAAATCTACTACTTTGTAGCTTCATTGCGTGCCCCCTAGTCCTAGTATCTTTGGAAAGAGTAAACAAGCGATTCACGACTACCTATTTCATAAAAATTTAAGGAGCAATAACTGTGGAAAATAACTGGGAGCGTAACCATAAACAATTCTGAAAACAGTAGTAAGGAGTTTGAACAAACAACATGCATAAATAGGGAGCCAATGAAGTCTTATCAAATATGGGGCAATGTTTTCATAGCATCACAGTCCAATATTTGAAACCAAGTATAGCCTCAGGAGGTTACAAGAATCAAACAAAGACAGATTGACAGACTAATGTCAACAAAAAGAAATGCTCTTGAGAAAATCAGTGCATAATGGGTTTTAATATTTTTAGTTTATAAAAAAACTGAGAGGCCCTTTTACTAAGGAACATAGGCATCTATGCGTATCAGGGGCGTATCTGGACTCCGGCGGTAGGGGGGGCCAGAGCCAGAGGGAGGGGGCACATTTTAGCCCCCCCCCCACCGCCACCGACCCCCCCGCCATTGTCAGACCCCACCGCCACCAATGACTCTCTCCACCCCCCTCCCGCCACCAACCCTCCCCCGCTGCCGTTGCTTACCTTTGCTGGTGGGGGGGGCCCCAACCCCCGCCAGCTGAGGTCCGCTTCCACCTGCCGCTGCCTTAAAAACAATTTCTTCAGCTGGCAGGGGACCCCAAACCCCCGCCAGCCGCCCCGAGGTGTTTAAAGTTCATCTTCGGCCTCCGTGGCCGTGCTGTTGTTGATAGGAGCTGTTGAATCCAGTTCAGAGTCTGACGTCGCAGCACTTTCTGCTACACGGCGCTAATCAGGCAGTAATCGGCAGTGTACGTGCGCAGATTACCGCCCGGTTAACGCATGAGACCTTACCGCTAAGTCAGTGGGTGGTGGTAAGGTCTCAGACCCAAAATGGACACTCGCCAACTGCATGTCTATTTTTGCCCCCCCCCCCCCCCCAAAGAAGACCTGTTTTTGCAGGCAGGCTGAAAAATGGACCTACGTTCATCCAGAACATGCGCCTACACTACCACAGGCCATTTTTCAGCGCACCTTAGTAAAAGGACCTCTGAAAGAGTTAATTTATTTAACTGAACCCTCATAGTAAGATGGGAATCCAACTATAATGCCCAAAATTCTCAAAGATGGCTCCAACTGCAAAACTGTGCCATTCAATACGGGCAAATTTAAAGAAGATGGTAAAGATGGGGAGCCAAACCAGATGAGCACAGGGGCCCTTTCACTAAGCCGCCTAGGTGGCTATGCACACCCAACCTGCCTCAAATTGGATTTACTGCCCAGTTACCACATGGCCCTTGCGCTAATTTCAATTTTGGTGCGCGTCCGCTACCCACATCTGAGGGGGTAGACATGATAGAGGTATATAAAATAATGAGTGGAGTGGAACAGGTGGATGTGAAGCGTCTGTTCACGCTTTCCAAAAATACTAGGACTAGGGGGCATGCGATGAAACTGCAGTGTAGTAAATTTAAAACAAATCGGGAAAAATATTTCTTCACCCAATGCGTAATTAAACTCTGGAATTCGTTGCCGGAGAACGTGGTGAAGGCGGTTAGCTTAGCAGAGTTTAAAAAGGGGTTGGACGGTTTCCTAAAGGACAAGTCCATAAACCGCTACTAAATGGACTTGGGAAAAATCCACAATTCCAGGAATAACATGTATAGAATGTTTGTACATTTGGGAAGCTTGCCAGGTGCCCTTGGCCTGGATTGGCCGCTGTCGTGGACAGGATGCTGGGCTCAATGGACCCTTGGACTTTTCCCAGTATGGCATTACTTATATGTACTTATGTAAATATTTTTTTATTTTCTGACGCGCAGAAGGTACATGTGTCAAGTGGTATTTGACGAGTAAAGATCATTACCGCCCGGTTACCACGTAAGACCTTACCACTAGGTCAATGGCTTGCGTTAAGGTCTCAGATCCAAAATAGACGCAAGGCAATTTTCATTTTGCCGCACGTCCATTTTCGGCAAAAATTTAAAAAAGGCATTTTTTTGTAGGTGTACTGAAAAATAATTCTGTGTGCCCCCAAAACACGTGTCTATACTACTGCAGGCCATTTTTCAGCATACCTTAGTAAAAGGACCTCTTAGTCTTTTCAGGATTCAATTTCAGATGAGTTAAGGTTGCCCATTCCTCAACCCCAAAACAACAAGATTGCAACTGGGGCGTTATGGCCAGGAGGGAAGAATCAAAAGGGAGTAATACGATAATATAATCAGCATTAGTAAGAGAACCCCTTATCCCTCCACCAATTCCCAAAGGTCACTGTCAGGAGATGGGGAGGGGGAACCAACTCATCCAACTCGGAGAAACACCACCATCTGCTTAACCAACTATGAATGATCACTTAAAAGCCACGAAACCAGGAGAAAATTCTTCCAGAAATACCAATAGAATCTAAAAAATATAACATCAGGCCATGGTCTACCGAGTTGAAAGCAGAAGAAAGATCAAACTGGAATAAGTATCGCTTGATGATCATGAGCTAATTGCATATTCATATCGGCTAATAAAGTTTCAGTACTAAAACCCTTCCAGAAAGCTGACTGCATGAAAAGGACACCTGCTCTTCCAAATAAGCTGATGGCAGTATTTGAGGTGCATTTTTGTTTTCCATTCATAGTAACATAGTAGATGACAGCAGAAAAAGACCTGCATGGTCCATCCAGTCTGCCCAAGACAAACTCATATGTGTATACCTTACCTTGAATTGAATTTGTACCTGTCCTTTTCAGGGCACAGACCGTATAAGTCTGCCCAGCAGTATTTCCCGCCTCCCAACCACCAGTCCCGCCTCCCATCACCGGCGCTGGTACAGACCGTATAAGTCTGCCCTCCCCTATCCTTGCTTCCCAACCACCACCCCCTCTTCCCCCCACCTGCTCCGCCACCCAATTTCAGCTAAGGTTCTGAATAATTCCTAACATTCTATTTGCTTTCTTATTTTATTCACCCCTTCAAAGAAATGTAGAAGATTGGTGAGGCATACATACTGGTTTAGGAGATGTTTAGGCATCAAAGGTTAGAGGTACGTAGAGTCTTTTGTGGTGAAGGAAGAGTTTCAGATCTGTAGCTCATAGGGATGTGCACAGAGCAAAATTGTTCATTTCAGTTCAGCAATTTTCCAGATTTTTCTTTGGATTTTCATGCCTTTGTGTTAATAAAATTTATTTAAGCTGCATATGAATGTTAAATGCAGGCAGTTTTTCTTCTTTTGGATTTAGCTTGCATCTTTCTCAGAAGTTTGAGGCAGTGGCGTAGCTACAGGTGGGCCTGGGTGGGCCGGTGCCCACCCATCTTGGACTCAGGCCCACCCAAAATTGTGGCAGTTACTGTGGCTGACTGGGATCCCTAAACCTTGCCAACTTAATGTTTCCTCCTCCTTGGGCAGCCAGCACTTGCCTCGAGCTGACGCTGACATTGGCCCAACTGGTGGGGTTTGGAGATCCTTACCATCTCAAGTATTTAATATTATGGGTTGGCAGGCGGGTGGAGAGTGGAGCTGGGGGGGGGGGGGAGACAAATTCCATGCCCATCCACCTTGGGCTCAGGCCCACCCAAAATTAGCCATCTGGCTACGCCCCTGGTTTGAGGTGAGTTACATTCAGGTATAGCAGGAATTTTCCTGTCCCCAGAGGATTTGAACCCAAGATCACAAGGTACCACAGTGGGATTTGAACCTGGTATCTCTTGTTCTCTGCACTTCTTTCTAATCACGAGGCTACTTTCCTATACCTTAATTAATAGGCTTTAATCTGTAGATTAAAATATGTTAAGTTGATGTGGAGCGTAATTTTATAATAGCGAATTAACCGACACACAAATAAAACATGTTTAAATGTCTTGAGTAAACATCAATGCTAGATGTACTGTACTATCGGACATTAACATCTATGTGTTAATATGTTTCTCAAAGGCAGTAGGTGTAATTAATTTTCCTCCCAGTGGCCTTTGTTAACTCCCACAGAAGACAATCCTCATACTTCCAAATTAAAATTAAGGCCTAGCAACCTCATCCCAGGATATCAAAGAGCTTATGGGCCACATCCCCCAATATCACTGACACCAAATGGACTAAACTCACCCCTCCAAAGAATTTCCTGAACATTTTCTGATGAAGGGAATTGGCTTCCCTCCTAAACAGAGTAATGCCAGTTGCTTACAACCTGACCTCCCGCCCTCCCCCCATACCAGAGCGCTATTTTGAAATTGGAGGGATGAATTGTGGTGGTGGGGATTAGGATCCGTAGGTCCTGTGATGCCTTGGGGGGAGGAGGAGAATGGTTAGAGACCAAATGTTCTTTGGTGTCTTGGAGGGAGGATGATTAGGTTGAGGGCTTCAGTGCTTGTATTTATCTTTGGGGACCAGGGGTAGCCTTTTCTGCTCCAGCAACTTGCCACTTGTATTAACTGGGCACATTTCTCATGGATGCTTAGCATGAACTACAGGGTGAAATACTAAACATGCTGGTGTCTACCTTTGATTTACTGTGATCACCTTAAAGTCAAAAAGGGGTTTGTTTTTCCTTGGTTTGGTATGTTGGCTGTTGTAGACAGTGTTGCATTTCTGTGATTGTTCTAATTCAGTTTAGTACCTGTCTTTCATCGTCAGCTTTTATCCAGCTTGATACTGATCAGTCTTTCTAAAATAAAGCCCCCTTTTCTTTATGTGAGTCTTCGCAGTTTAAACTGTATTAAATCCAGTCGCGATGAATTCTTTGATCTAACCCATGATTATGTGGTTATTGCTCTGTGTTCAGCTGCAGATGGCTCTCATTTATAGTTTGTCCCCGTTCTCACTCTGTTTATGTAAAACTCTGCACTGGTTCAGATGGGATTTGGATTTAATCCAAACTGCTTCATCCAGTCCCAGTTCGCAAGCTCTTCTTTTATGGCAGTTTCCCCTCCCGTGGCCTAGGAGTGACCTGTAGGATAGACTAGCACTCTTTCATTTTTTAAGACTAAGCAAAAGCTCCAGGGCGCAAGCAGAGAGCAGATCTCCTTTAGGAAGTTAGCTGGACTGGGAAGGAAAATAATACGATTAATTCATATCAATCAGCTTAGAAAGTGAAGCTGAAGAAGGGAAGTGGTGAGTGGGTAGAGAAGTAGGTGATTGATGGCCATTCGTGGTTTCCATCATACGTAGTCCTCCAACCCCCCCCCCCCCCCCCAGATTATATAAACTTGTGCATCTAACTTTATACTTAGCGCAGAAAGTTGTGCATGCAACTTAATAGAATAAGGTCAAATACACGCATAAATTAATGTAATGAGTTGATAATTGATGTTAACAAGTATTAATAGGCTGCAATTGGAACCAGTAAACATTTACGCATGCAATTGCTCTTAGACGGTATTCTAAAACATGTTTGTGCAAATTCTATTGAGTGCCACTAAGGGGTGTGGCCATGGGAGGGGCATGGGCAGTTCAGGGGCAGGCCTAGCAGTTATACACACGTTATAGAATACTAGCATTTATTTTTTATTTTATTTATTTGTTGCATTTGTATCCCACATTTTCCCACCTATTTGCAGGCTCAATGTGGCTTACATGATACGGTGATGGCGATCGCCAATTCCGGTATGAGAAATACAGAGTGGTAATTGCATTAAGGATCAATAAGTGATGGGGTACATTGGGTAGTCAGCAGGGGCGTAGCCAGACAGCAGATTTTGGGTGGTCCTAGACAAGAAGTGGGTGGGCATGTGTTCTCCCCCCTCCCCCACCAACTTAAAAAAATATCTCAGCTGGCAGGAAAACACTGTCAGGAGGAAGTCTTCAGCTGACGGAGCTTGGGATCCCCACCAGCTACCACTAAATGTGTGCTGCTGTTGGGTGGGCCTGAGCCCTAAGGCCCACCCAGGCCCACCTGTGGCTACGCCACTGGTAGTCAGGAGGAAGGGTTAAGTTTTGTCCAGTTCTTGTTTGAGTTTCGTTGTGTTGTGTGGTTCCGGTGTTTAGGTTGGGTCATTATGGTATGTCTTTTTGAACAAATTGGTTCAAAAAGGCATTTATGCACTAAACGCCTACAGATAGGTGCAAGTACTTACACCAGTCTTTCAAAGTTAGGTGTGTATAAGGTGGATTTACAGTAGTATTCTATAGAATCCATTCTTGTGCTGTATCCTGGCACCAAACGTTAGGTGCCCATTCTTTAATTTACCCAATTGTGCCAGAAATGATAGTGTAGATCTTTCTACCTTTCCTATAGGGAGACCTTCTAATGGGTACATTGTGATTTTTCAACACTGTCCAGTATAGCAGAAAACATTAACTTCCCTGCCCTCATACTAACCTGATGAGCCAGTGGCTCCCCAACCTGGTCCTGGAGGCACCTCAGTCAGTCAGGTTTTCAGGATAGCCACAATGAATATTCATGAGAGAGATTTGCATGCACTTCCTCCAACGCATGCAAATTTTTATAGCCATAGCAAGAAACGGCCTCCAAAACGGAACACAATACTCCAAGTGGGGCCTCACCAATGACTTGTACAGGGGCATCAATACCTCCTTTCTTCTGCTGGTTATATCCTTTCTCTATGCATCCTAGCATCCTTCTGGCCGCGGTCACCATCTTCTCGCATTGTTTTGCCACTTTGAGATACTCAGACACTAATACCCCAAGGTCCCTCTCATGAGCTATGGTTATCAATCTCTCTCTTCCTATCTGAGACATATCCTTTGGATTTCTGCATCACTCTCCACTAACTGCCAGACCTTTGATCATTCTTCTAATGTTTGGAGATTTGAACCATATAAATACTGTGCCAACCATACCTGTTTTTGTCTGCTGTATAAGCATGATGCTATGATCCACATGTTGAAGACTACTGAGTAATCATTAGTCCTCGGTCTTTTACAATTTCACTTATGACCTTCCTCTTTTCCCAGACTTACCTAAAGAAGGTTTTGTCACCTTGCTTTACAACTTTGGCCATTTCCTCTTCTATCTTCACTTTTAACTTTCAGATTCCTCTTTTCGTTTCTTTCATCTTGACTTCCTATGTTCCTTTTCAAATGGCAGCCTTTTAGCTCTTAGTTTGTCAGCTATCTCCTTGGAAAACCATAATTGTCATCTCTTCCTTTGGCCTCTATTTACTTTCTTACCATAAACATCCATCAGTGTTTTATAGCTCCTTTCAGTTTACTGCATTGTCCTTCCACTTCCCTTATCCTCTCCCACCCTGCCAGCTCAGCTCCCCTTTTAGGTATTGTCTCATTTTGTTAAAGATGGGCTGGGGGTGGGGTAATAGTGAGCCCACAGCAGTCAGCTTCTGTTTTAAACACTGGCCCTTGTAGGCTAATCAATACCTAGATAATCGGAGCCAGGCTGTACCAGGATCCAGCACTGGAATTAGGCAACCACTGGGAGCTGCCCAGGTATCAACAATATGCAGTGGCAGTGAACTGGTTAACTTATGTAAACTTTTTCCATGCAATGTTAACTGGGAATACCCTGATGCTGCCCAGACAATGTTGAGGCAATCTGCTTGAATTTTCAGTGGCTCTTATCTGGGTAAATGCCACTGAAAATCTGGGTTAGACCTGTTCAGCATGGTTTAACCTGGTAGAATCTCTCCTACCAAGGTGCATTCTTGAAGTCCTGTACTTTCAGCTTGGTGCATCTCCGTACCGGGTTAACTTTGAAATGAAACCATACCAATATGATGATCACTGGTGGCCAGTTGGGCCCCCAATCCAGACATTAGACACACTGGGGAGAATTCTAGAACTTGGTGCCTCCATGCTGTGCATTGAATACCAAGTTTCCAAGTTTAAATTTCCTATCCCACCCACTCTGGACCCACTCTGGGGCGGCTTTACAATCTATCAATAATAGAAGGAGAGAATGCTAAAAATGAGGAAAAGGAATAAAAATAAGTGACAAACAGAGATAGAATTAGAAAGGAGGGAAGAACTGCAATAATTTCAATAGGAAAGGGGGTGGGGCAAAACAGAAGGAAGTGAAAGACTCCGTAGAAAATCAGGATTTCTAGAACTGTGGCATCAATTAACAGAGAATACCAATTCTCCAATGGCATCTTGGCGCCAAGATTTTGCAGTAGAATACTACCGTAAGCTGGAATCGACATGCCTAATTTATTCGCCTCTACTGACAGTGCCTCTGACTTGTACTATTATTCTTCACGCCCATGCCCTGCCCATGCTGCACCCATGCATATGCCCACTTGATCTTATGCACGCCCATATAGAACAGCACATCATGCACCAAGGTGTGTGTAACTGCATGTGTCCAGTTATAGGATTGCCCTGACTGGCTGCATTTGTAAGCACAAGATCAAGCCTGGCACCTTCCTTCCTGGGATCCATCACCATTCGCATGAGTTTACCATGCAACCAAATGACCTGTATTAACAGTAGGGTTAATAATTCTCCATTTAAGCTGATTTTGTAGTTTGGGCAGACATAAGTCTTTAATCAAAGCTTCATAGACCCAGCAGGATCCCGACCGCTGCAGTGAAAACAGCAGGTTGCATGGTGTTGGTTTTCTCATTAAGAAATCGTGAACAATAGCGAGCAGGGATGCCGAAGGCTGCCAACACAGTAAGGCTTTGGCTTCTGTCTCTAAAGCAGAGAATCCCGCTCTCATCATCATTTATCATTTATTCATTTTATATACCGTTTCTTATTGCTATTGCAAAACAGAACGGTTTACATTAAAAAGAAATACTTCTCATACAAAGAAATAAGAACACCAATCGTTGATAGAAAAGCACAGCAACCCCCCAAAAAACCAAAGAAATACATTTGTAGTAGAATCTACTACTCCAAAAAACCCCCACAATTACCTAAAATAAATATAATTTATGAAAACTTCTACACCTTCCCTGCTATCATAAATTCTGTTCAATACAGTTTGTAAAAAGAAGTTTTCGAAAGTGAATGTAGGAATCCTCTAATCTAATCTCTTTTGGAAGTCCATTCCAAAGAGAGGCAGACAGAAAAAAGAACGCCGATGCACGTGTAGATTCCCATCGAGCCTTAGCCGGCGGCAGAATGACTAACCTATTATCTGTTAGCGATCTAAGAGTTTGCATAGGAGAATAGAGAATAGTCAGATTAGATAGGTAACTAGGAGTAAGTAAATGAAAAGCCTTGTGTCAAAATGAGTACTTTAAATTTGACTCTTGCTTCAATCGGAAGCCAATGAAGTTGGTATAATAAAGGTGTTATTCTATCATCCCTCTGAGCCCTACAAATCATGCGAGCCCAGTGGCGTACCAAGGGGGGTGGTGGGAGCGGTCCGCCCCTGGTGCATGCTGCGGGGGGGGGTGCCGCGCGCCGGTCAGCGTCGTTCGTTTCCATGCTCCCTCTGCCCCGGAACAGGAACCTGTTCCGGGGCAGAGGGAGCATGGAAACGAACGACGATGACCGGCGCGCGGCACCCCCCCCCCAGCGGCATGCACCCGGGGGGGGGGTCTTTCGCTGGGGTGGGGGGTGTTCTTTCACCAGGGGGGTCGCGCTGCACCGGGGGGGGGGGGGGCGCTGCACCCGGGGGGTGGGGCACATCGGCGATCCGCCCCGGGTGTCAGCCCCTCTAGGAACGCCACTGTGCGAGCTGCTGTATTTTGTATTCTTTGTATTCTTTTTAGTTGAACTTTAGTGATCCCTGCATAGATAACATTACAATAATCTAAGCGTGATGTAATATGCATGACCGTCAGTGTTTCAAGAGAATCTTTACTTATATTTCTAATTGAACGGAGCTTAAGTGAAAAAAAAGACTTTTTAACTACATCAGATATTTGTTCCTCAAAAGTTAGTGAAGAATCAATAATGACCCCTAAATATCTGAAGGGTTTAACTGTAGGAATGTATTGACCAAATAACAGTCCAGATTTCAAGAATGCATTTCTGAATAAGTTGAGAGGGAAGCCCATTAATTAATTCTTTCCCTAGATGGGCATGCCACCCTTATTTGTGATGCAATGGGATTCAAGGAAATAGATGATGATTTCCTTGCCCGGGGGGGGGGGGGGGGGGGGGGAGGCAGGCACTGTAAAATTGTGCGATATTAATTTACAGTGTGTTTTTCCCCATAGTAATAATTTTAAAGAAGAGCCACAAATTGTTTGGGGTTTTTCAATGTAACAGAAAATTTTCATTTCGTAGCAATTCAATTTGAAGAAAATCAGTATAGGATGTTACCAGTTTTTAAATGAGTTGTTTGATGGTATCTAAAAACTTTTCACAGTAATCTAGATCTAACCCACTACCATTAAACCATGAAATGATTTAGGGAGGAGAATATCACCTAAGATGTCTTATTTTACTGTTGATCCTGGTTATTAGTGTAATAACCCCTTACTGGAAGGTCCTAGATTCAGGGTCTAACCTGGCTGGAACATCCCAAAAGCTGTCGGTCTCTTACTCACTTGGTGCCCAGTGCCTCCACCTGGGGAAGAAAAGTGTTAACGGGTGGGATTACCCTCTTCTCCATCCAAGGACTGAGGTGCTTAGATGGATGTGATTGGAAAGGTGTGATAGGGGTTGTGGGGAAATTGAAGGGCTGTGACCAGGGATTGGAAAGATCAGAGCAGGGCCACTGAGAGGGGGGGCAAAATTCCCCAGGGCCTGGCATCCAAGAGGGGCCTGCTCGGTGTTAGCATTACTTCCTTCATGCCGCGTCCAAATAGCGTCTTTGGATGCAGGAAGAAGGAAGGAAGGATTCTGGTCTGTGGCGCTGCCGTGCACTGGAGCAGGAGTGCAGGACAAGTAAGCGGGACGGCGGCGGGGCGAGTGGTGGGTCCACCCGGAAAGGGGGTGGGCCCAGGGGGGGTGTTTGCCCCGGGCCCAGCTTTATCTCTCAGCAGCCCTGGATCAGAGACATCTGAATAGGGTGAGGGTGGGATGGGGGTGTAGCCAGACTGCCGGTAGCATGGCTGCACTTACCATGACCTGTTCCTGACCATTCTGGAATTATCTGGATAGTGCTGGGCACACTGCAAAAGTGAAGAATGGGTGTTTTACCTAACTTTACAGAAAGTCAGCCATATTTAGCCAGTCATTTAGGACAGCAGAAAGGCTACCCTAACTTCAATCTCATTTACAGAGAGCGAATACATTTTGCCACTTTTCATAGAGCTGGCAGTGGTCACCACCTTCCACATATATACAGCACCTTGTGCTATATAGATGGTAGTGATATATTTAAATTAATTTGACCATGCATGTTTGAATATTGAACCACTCCTGTCTTTAATATATTTCTTCCTTTCTTTACCCCCTTCCCTCTCTGTTTTGAGTTGTGTTATTCCTAAATTTACTACTACTACTTAACATTTCTAGAGCACTACTAGGGTTACGCAGCGCTGTACAAAATAAACAAAGAAGGACAGTCCCTGCTCAAAGGAGCTTACAATCTAAAGAACGAAATGTCAAGTTGGGCAATCTAGATTTCCTGGGTAGAGGTGTAGAGGTTAGGTGCCGAAGGCGACGTTGAAGAGGTGGGCTTTAAGCAGAGATTTGAAGATGGGCAGGGAGGGGGCCTGGCGTATGGCCTCGGGGAGTTTGTTCCACGCGTTGGGTGAGGCAAGACAGAAAGGGCGGAGCCTGGAGTTGGCGGTGGTGGAGAAGGGTACTGAAAGGAGGGATTTGTCTTGAGAGCGGAGGTTACGGGTAGGAACGTAAGGGGAGATGAGGGTTGAGAGGTAAGGAGGGGCTGCAGATCGAGTACATTTGTAGGTTAGTAGCAGAAGCTTGAATTGAATGCGGTACCTGATCGGAAGCCAATGAAGTGACTTGAGGAGAGGGGTGATATGAGTGTATCGGTTCAGGCGGAAGATAAGACGTGCAGCAGAGTTCTGAACGGATTGAAGGGGGGATAGGTGGCTAAGTGGGAGACCAGTGAGGAGTAGGTTGCAGTAGTCAAGGCGAGAGGTAACGAGAGCGTGGAATCTTCCATCATATCAATTTTACATCCGATACTGGCTAATCTCAGAAGTTTGGTTTTGGTCTGGTTTGACCACCAGTTAACAGTGGCACGAGAATTCCACTCCCATTGTTAGAAATGTTTGTTATGCAGAAGGAAGCAATATCCCTTCATAATCAACTACTTAAAGAGTAGTAAATCACCTGGACCTGATGGTATATACCCCGGGATATTGAAAGAACTCAAATATGAAATTGCAGATCTGATGTTAGTGATCTGTAACCTGTCATTAAAATCATCTATAGTACCTGAAGACTGGAGGGTAGCCAATATAAAGCCTAGCTTTAAAAAGAGATGCAGGTGTGATTCGGGAAATTACAGACCACTAATCCTGATGTCAGTGCCAGGCAAAATAGTGGAAAATATTGTAAAGAATAAAATTACTGAACACATACGCACCCATGGTATAATGGGACAGAGTCAACTTGGATTCAGCCAAGGGAAGTCTTACCTCACCAATGTGCTTCATTTCTTTGAAAGCATGAATAAAATTGTGGATAAAGATGTATCTAGATTTTCAGAAAGCATCTGACAAAGTTCCTCATGAGAGACTCCTTAGAAAATTATAAACCCATTGGATAGGGGGCAGTGTTCTGTTGTGGATTAGGAATTGGTTGATGTACAGAAAATAGAGGGTAGGATTAAAGAGACAATTCTCTCAGTGGAGGATGGCGACTAGTGGAGTGCCCCAGGGATCTGTTCTGGTACTGATGCTTTTTAACATATTTATTAACGATCTGGAACTGAGAAAGATGAGTGAGGTGATTAAATTTGCAGATGACACAAAACTATTCAAAGTTCTTGTTAAAACGCTTTCGGATTGTGAAAAATTGCAGGAAGACCTTAGGAAGCTGGAAGACTGGGCATCCAAATGGCAGATGAAATGTAATGTGGACAAATGCAAAGCGATGCACATTGGGAAGAATAATCCAAATCATAGTTATTTGATGCTAATTTCCACCTTAAGAATGAGCACTCAAGAAAAATATCTAGGTGTCACCATGAACAATATGCTGAAATCTTCGTCCAGCGTGTGGAGGTGACGGCCAAAAAAAGCAAACAAAATGCTAGGAATTATTAGGAAAGTGATAGAAAAGATGACAAAGAATATTATAATTCCTCTGTATCGCTCCACGGTATAACCACGCCTTGAGGAATGTGCGAAATTCTGGTCGCCGTACCTCAAAAAAGATACAGCGGAATTAGAAAAGGTTCAAAGAAGAGTGACCAAAATGATTAAGGGGATGGAACTGCTCCCAGATGAGGAAAAGCTTAAGATATTAGAATGTTTCAGCTTGGAAAACAGGGGAAGGGAGGGGTTATGATAGAGGTCTATAATATACCGAGTGGGGTAGAATAGGTAAACATAAATTGATTTTTTTACCCTTTCAAAAAGTAAAAAAAAATGTTTTTTATGGCCTTGGTAAAAATGGTCCCAATGCATGGGAAAGATCTGTGTAAGGGCAGGCTAAGGCGGTTTGTTATTGTAGGCTTAGTAAAAGGACCCCTTGGTTTATTAGTCTGACTTAAAATCACAGCGCACACTAAATAGATTTAGCTGTAAGACACATTTAAACATTTGCATTAAAGCATGAACCAAAATCACATTTGACAACTGGAATAAAAGTATTTCAACCAATATTTAACCTGAGTTGTTCTTCTACCATGATGATGTTGGCCTAGACATTATGGGGCCCAGGGCAGATGCTAGTAAGGAGAAGGTTGCTCGCAGGCTGCAGTTCTTTCAGCTCCCTGAAGGTTTGAGGCCCCCTATGACTCGAGAGCCCAAGTCAGTTGCCATAGTTCTCCCCCGTAACGCCAGCCCTGGGTTGGCCCATTGAGGCTGCTGGGCCAATGGGCCATGTGAATGAATAGAGGTTGCATTTAGATGTATCAGAGCCAGTGCATTTTTTCTAGCAAAAAAGGTGCCGGTACTCAAATGCGAGGCCACCCTTCAGGGGTGGGGTGATCACTGAGGGACTCATCCCACAATAGCCAGGCCCCCTGCAACCAGTCACAGAATCTATGACAAGGCAGAATTGGTGTGTAGAGCCTGAGCTCTTTCATTAAAACTTGGGGACCATGGGTCAATTTTAGCAGACAATGGAAAAGGTGCCGGTACTCAGTACCCCCCCAAGTACCCCCTCAAAAAAAAGTCTTGATCAGAGCCAAGAAAGCAGCCTCGGGCGAGAGCAAGGAAACTTGGTCATTATGCAGTTGCAATGTCTTGCAGCTGGATTTGAGGCCCATGATTTCACGAGGAGCCCTTCTGCCAGGGATGTTGCTGTAAAAAATGCACTAAAATAAGTGTGGAGGGGGAAGGGGGGAGCAATATAAGATAGGGAGAAATCCTCTAGTTCATTGGAAATAAAGGTGCTGACTGAATGACAAACCTAAAGAGCTGGGGAAACTGCCTGACCAAAAATGTTGAAACGAGTTACTTACGTAAACATGGATGTGTGAATGATGGTGTGAGGCAAAGGCCGGCACTGTTTGCCCTCCATTTTTCTGCAAGTCAGGTAAAACACTGCAAGTCCTAGAAGTGCAGATGGAGATTTCAAGTTACTGCACCTACTGTATAAATAAACCCCTAGAAACAGCTACTTGTGAAGGTCCTCCAAGGATTATTATTCAATCAATATCAAGATAAAAGAAAAACTTGAAACGTAACTGATCTGACATTTTGTTTAAATTGTTCTTATCTATACAGCGTAGACGTTTTCTCTCCTGCCCGCAAAAGTAAATGTTTCATTTTCAGAGATGCCCTTGGGAGCTGAAGAGTTTGCAGGAATCTTAAACTGACTCGGTGAAGTGTGAAGGATACAGTGACTATTGAAATTCATTTCTGCTACTTTCAGACAAGTAGTTAACACTTTCTCATTCCGTATGATTAATTCATGCCGTGGCCATGATTTGCAGGTTTGTACAGACTGGAGTGTTGACACAGGGATTATGGGTCTTAGATATCTTGAAATAGTGTTGCTGGTGATTAAAATATATAACACAAGTTGTGATAAATGTGTAAATATCTGCGTGAATCATCTCTGACTGCTAGAGGCGACAGACTGTGGTCCTTCTTCGGGGGTTCGCTTCCGTGACCTGTTTCAGTCTAGACAGGCGGGTCTCAATCCGATCCTCGTGACACACCCAGCCAGTCAGGTTTTCAAGACAGCCACAATAAATATGCGTGGGATATATTTCCGTGGACTGCCTCCATTGGGCAGATTAGTTGTGGATATCTTGAAAAGCATTGATTTTTCCCCCGACTCACTCTTAATTTGTATAGTAGTGGACAGATGAAACAACACTAGGACTCAATCGTATACGGTCAGAAATTCAGCCGGCGCTGTTATCCCCGGAAATCCAGTGCTGGGTCATGTCTGTGCTCTGCCATTGAATTTCCAGGTATATGCAGGCAATGTAAACATAGCTGGTTAAGGGGCGCTTTTACTAAGCCGCGTAGGCACGCCCCCACGCGTTAATTTTGAACTACCGCTCGGCTACCGCATGGCCCAGGCAGTAATTTCATTTTTCTACGTGCACCCACTACGCATGCCGTAAACGGTTCTGGCATGCGGCGCTAACCAGGCAGTAATCTGCATTGTATGCACGCTGACGATTGCTGCCCGGTTAGCATGTGAGACCTTACCGTCTAAGTCAATGAGTGGTGGTAAGGTCTCAGGCCCAAAATGGATGCGCACCAGTTTTCATTTTGCCGCACGTCCATTTTTGGGTAAAAAAAAAAAAGTCTTTTTTGCAGGTGCGCTGAAAAATGGACCTGCGCGTGTCCAATACACGCATCTACACCAGTGCAGGCCATTTTTCGGCGCACCTTAGTAAAGGAACCGTAAGTGCAATATTTTATTTTTGTTACATTTGTACCCCGCGCTTTCCCACTCATGGCAGGCTCAATGCAGCTTACATGGGGCAATGGAGGGTTAAGTGACTTGCCCAGAGTCACAAGGAGCTGCCTGTGCCGGGAATCGAACTCAGTTCCTCAGTTCCCCAGGACCAAAGTCCACCACCCTAACCACTAGGCCACTCCTCCAATATTCAGCACGTAAGTGGTTATGGTGAAACAGATAAAGGTAGGACAGTTCTTCGTGTGGTTCCGCTGAGTCAGTTTTCTTAGCCGGTTAAGAGATGACCATCAGGAGTTAACTGACTCCGGCCCATGAATGCCCACAAACAGGGGCATAGCCTGACCTCATGGTGAGAGAGGGCCAGAGGTGGGGGGGGGGGGCATTTTAGTCTGCCGCCTCGCCTCCCGCCGCCCTTCCGCACCCCACACCAGCAACCCCTGCCAGTAGAAGCCTTCTTCAGCGCCGATGTCCGGCGCTAGCACAGTCGCATTCCCTGCTCTGCTCTTTCTTCCTCTTCATGTCCTGCACGCTCCGGAGACCGGCACTGAAGAAGGCTTCAGCTGGCGGGGGTTGGGGACCCCGCCAGCAAAACCAGGGGCCCAGATGAAATTTGGGGGAGCCCAGGCCCCACCTAGCTACACCACTACCCACAAAATAGTCAGTTCTGGCGTAGGTAGGTGCTAACTGGTTAAGTGCCACTGAATATGCCCAGTTAGTCCCAGACAAGTAAACAGCCAGAAGCCATTTCAATATCTACCCCACATATATTAAAAAGGAAAGTACCCAGTTATCTGTCTAAAAATTGTCCTCCTCCCTCCCCCCAAGCAGGCAAGGGCTCATGTGCTTTTTTCACAGAACCCCAAAGCGTATTCTATAACGTGGTGCACCTGTATTCTAAGTTGCGTAGTTGAAAAGGGGTGTGGCCATTCTAAAATCTATGCGCATTATTATAAAATACACCCACTCATCAGGATTTATGCCAAGTAAAACGTGGCCTAAGTGGATGTGGCCAAATTTGGTCACGTGGAGAGACGCTCGGTGTATTGTATATATTGCACAGAAATTTAAGCCGATTCTATAAAATTTAGGTGTTTTTACAGAATACACGTAGGTGTGTTTTTTTTTACCGCATGGATTTTTTCAGAATCTGGCCCTATGTCCCCTGCTGTACTTATGTGTACCCTCATAGAAAAGTGTCCGGGGTGCTTTTGCATGTTCGTGACAATGGACCCAGCATTTATGCGTGGAAAAGCCCTGTAAGTGTGGATGTGCAGTTACAGAATTGCTCTGAGTGTGTCTTATATTCATAGGCATTCCGGAAAGAGGAGATGGGAAAATACAGGGGCAGGAACAGCACACAGAAGCTGATTCTTATCTGCACGTACACACCATCACATTCTAAATTATCCACCCAATATTCTGCCTGGCCTGTGACGCTCAGCAGTTGTAAAACTGATGACCGGCGCAGGCTGAATTCAAAGCCGGAGCTAAGTATCGACATCTTAAAAATGATACTGCTTTGTCGCTTTCTGACACCCAGGTCTCTCTCCCTGTTTCTTAACCCCACCCCCACCTGTGCTCCTTGACATGTCATTGTGATGTTTTCAGCTTTTACTTAACATATTCTGATATTGTCATCTTTTGCTCATATTGTTCTGACCTGAGGAAGAAGGTTCTGGCCTTTTAATGTTAGTCAAAGAATGTATTTCGTGCAATGGAGAAGGTATCAACTTGTTTTCCATCTGTTGCATTGTTTTATTTCTACTTATTAAGAAATAACTGCAGTCGCTGACCTCCTGTAAGGGCTTTGATTCCCGCACACCTGCTGGAATTTGGAGAATTGAGGTGATGGTTACTGTTCGGATTCTTGCAAATAAAAACCTACAAGTTTCAGTAAACAAACCTGGCTTTACTGCAAAGAAAGCTGCACTCACCATGAACTTAAAATATTGACTTGGCATGATCTGTAGTATTATACAGCCTGCTTAATTGGATACTTTAATTTCTGTGCTTAAAAATGCTGAAAGTACCCACCGAGTCTGCTGCGATTGAAAGCGCTGGCAAAAACAACAAATTACTTCACACAAAGTATATCTGATCCAGCGAGACACCAAAAACTTAGGCCATAAGTACATAAGTAATGCCATACTGGGAAAAGACCAAGGGTCCATCGAGCCCAGCATCTTGTCCACGACAGCGGCCAATCCAGGCCAAGGGCACCTGGCAAGCTTCCCAAACGTACATTCTATACATGTTATTCCCGGAATTGTGGATTTTTCCCAAGTCCATTTAGTAGCGGTTTATGGACTTGTCCTTTAGGAAACCGTCTAACCTCTTTTTAAACTCTGCCAAGCTAACCGCCTTCACCACGTTTTCCGGCAACAAATTCCAGAGTTTAATTATATGTTGGGTGAAGAAAAATTTTCTCCGATTTGTTTTAAATTTACTACACTGTAGTTTCTAGTAAATTTAAAACAAGCCAGTAACGCACCTTTGTAAAAGAAGGAAAAGGGAAAGGGAATAGGACTTTATATACTGCCTTTCTGGGGGTTTCATACTTGCCCATTGTCACAAGGACCTGCAGTGGGAATTGAATGCTGTTGTCCAGGATCAAAGTCCACTGCACTAACCATTAGGCTACTCCTCCACTCCAAAAGGAGGGGTTAGTCTGGCAAATAAGCTAAAATTGCATATGAATATGTAAATTCAGAGTATCAGGCTTTTCAAAAGGTTATTTTTGTTCACTGTCCTACTAGAATGGTTTATAATTCTCTCCACTGAAAATGGGCAAGAGAGAAGGAGTTTTCCTGAGTTGTTTTAAAGGAATTTTTTGCAGGCAAATGCAGACATGCCTACATACAGTCTACACGTGGGACCCTTCCTGGGTGACTCACAGCAATTAACTTCTTTATCAGACTGACAATGTGTTAATGAGGCTGAACACCTGCTGAGTGTAGCAGGGTCTCACTTGCATGAGCTACACAATCTTCCTAATCCCCTTTTGGTACTCCTCCAAAAAGATGATCCACCAGTGCCCAATGTCAGCTCCAATCTAAGATCTGGTTTGATTAAAAAGACCAGACAAGGCAAAAATCTGAAAATATATGACATTAATACAGTATCAAACTGTATCTATTTAAACTTCATTATGTACCAATTTCTTCAAAAAATCAAAAAGGCTTATGATTTTAAACAAAAAACTCCCAGCTCTCCTCTCCCCAATCCCATACTAAGACTAAACATAGTGGGAAGAACCAATCAAGCATCGACACTTGTAAAAAACACTCTTTAAACAAATCTTGATTGTAGCGATAGAATGTGATAACACCCAAAATAATTCTGAGGCAATATGAACGATATCAACTTTATTATAAATGAAGTGGGTTCCATGTTATTTCTTTCATGGTGGTACCTCTGTATATTCAGTGTAGTTACAATGAGACAAAAGAACATTTCTTTGTATGTGTTACTGCAGTGTAACCCAAAAGAATGTAAGACGTACTTGTCCATTAGACCAAAGGTCCACTGAGGTCAGCAACCTGTCTATGACAGTGTCAAACTTGGTAGCATGCAGAGAGCACATCTACTGGTTAACAATGTAAACATAAAGAAAAGAAGATAATCAGTGCCATACTGGGTCAGACCAAAGGCCAATCCAGGTCACAAGTACCTGGTAAGATCCCAGAACAGTGAAACAGATTTTATACTGCTTATCCTAGAAATAAGCAGTGGATTTTCTCATCTTAATATTGGCAAAATCCACCCAATGATTGAGGTAAGTAGTGGCTATTCAAGTCTATAGAGAAATTCTGTAATAGACCACCTAGAAATAGGTTCCCAGAGGACACATGGCAGGAGGCTATTCTCTATTAGATCATAGGTATCTACTTTCCTTTCTAGAATGCGAGCAATACCAGGGTATCTACACACATAACCATACAGCTGGGGTAAAAGTGAGTGTCTACATATGGCAGGTTTTCTGTAAGTTACGCTAACTAGGAAACCCACCTATGCCCCACCCCTGTGCACACCCCCTTGCAAATAGGTGTTATGTAAGTTAAGTGGCTATTTACTGATACATATGCTAATATTCTAAAAATTTGCACAGATTGGTCTGGATTCAGTAAATGGTGCTCAAAAATTTGCACCCAAAAAAAAATGGCGCACAGCGCTATACTATAAAGATCGCTCCAGGCTGAGCGCCCTTTAAAGAATAGCGGATAGCATTGATTCCTTCATCCAAATTTGCTGAAACCCGTGTAATTTCTGTGTCCATCCCTGGTATTCTATAACACTGTGCATGCATTATGGGAATGCCCCTGACCTGCTCATGCTTCTCCCATTGCTCATGCCCCATTTTGGGTTGCACGCTATGGAATAGAATTGCAAATAGCCAAATGCGCATGCTAATCCTAATTAGTGCCAATTAATGTCAATAATTGTTAGTTATGTTATGTTATACAGTTCTTTGATTCTATTATATTCCAAATAGATTCTAAGTGGATCACAAAAATATTTATCCTACACTCTAGGAGAAGTACAATACTCCTTCACATGCACAAAGAATGAGAATAATTATATAGCATTTACTACTACTACTACTTAGCATTTCTATAGCGCTGCCAGGGTTACGCAGCGCTGTACAAGTTTAAACATGGGGAAGGACAGTCCCTGCTCAAGAGAGCTTACAATCTACAAACAGTCTTCCAAACTTTTGTCCTTAAAAAGTAAGTTTAAGAGCCTCTCGAAAGGCAAAATGTCACTTAATTTGTTGGATGCTCAAAGGCAGTAAGTTATTCCAAACTTTCACTCCTTGGTACAGATATGAAGATTCTAAAAATTTACACTGTATATTCTCTGCAGATGGATAATTTAACTTCAAGCACCATTCAATACATGCTGAACAAAAAGCAGTTGGAAAATCCGAATAATAAATTAAATCGCTGGAATTATCTCCATAGAGACACTTAAAAATCAAACAGGCCAGTTTAAACTTTAGCCACATGACAATGGGCAACCAATGTAGTTCTTGCAAAAGTGGTGTAACCCTCTCAAACCTTTCTAACCAAAAAATCAATCTTGCCGCGGTATTCTGCAAAAGCTGTAGCTTATTGATCAATTTACATGTAATCTCTCTATATAAAGAATTACACTAGCCTGTGCTACACTTCTAAAAGCTACAAGGAGATAAAACTGAGGGTATTGCTCTTAACTGTCTTAATCCACAAAAAATATTTTTAACCAAAGCATTTACTTGCAATTCAAATAATAAACATAGTAGCATAGTAACATAGTAGATGAAGGCAGAAAAAGACCTGCACGGTCCATCCAGTCTGCCCAACAAGATAACTCATATTTGCTGCTTTTTGTGTATACCCTACTTTGATTTGTACCTGTGCTCTTCAGGGCACAGACCGTATAAGTCTGCCCAGCACTATCCCCGCCTCCCAACCACCGGCTCTGGCACAGACCGTATAAGTCTGCCCAGCACTACCCCGCCTCCCAACCACCAGTCCCGCTTCCCACCACCGGCTCTGGCACAGACCGTACAAGTCTGCCCAGCCCTATCCCCGCCTCCCAACCACCAGCCCCGCCTCCCGATCTTGACTAAGCTCCCGAGGATTCATTCCTTCGGCACAGGATTCCTTTATGCTTATCCCACGCATGTTTGAATTCCGTTACCGTTTTCATTTCCACGAGTCAAAAATGATCCCCAACACCTTAGAATGATCATCAGTTTGATAACACCTCTCCCATTCTAGATCTAGGTGTTTCCTTTGCAACTGGTCATATGCTGCAAGTCACACGATTTTTGTTTTAAGCCCTTTAGCTTTAGAAAGTTATCTTTTGTGCCACGGTCTTAACTATTACAACTTTTATCCATACCAAGGGATCTTGGCATTTATCTAATGCTGTACATAATAAAAAGATATCATCAAATGCTACAAATAAATAAATGGTCTTAAATAAAAATTTAGTACAAAGTGATCCACAGCACAACACAGAGAGGGTTCAAAGTACAGAACAAAGTCCAAATGTCAAAAGCAACCACCAGGAGCCTTCAAAATTGGGTCATTTTTAGAAGATAGTTGTCCAAGCTGTGTGATTAAAGGAACTTTTGTCCCGATTTTTAAGGGTGCTTTCATAGAAACATGACGGCAGATAAAAGCCATATGACCCATCCAGTCTGCCCATCCTCTGTAACCCCTAATTCTTTCTGTTCCTAAGCGATCCCACATGCTTATCCCATGCCTTTTAAAATTCTGGAACAGTCTTAGACTTCTCCACCTCCACCGGGAGGCCATTCCACGCCTCCACCACCCTTTCTGTGAAATAATACTTCCTTAGGTTACTCCTAAGCCTATTCCCATTATGACATCACAATATGAGCTCTGGTTACCAGAGACTGAAACACACTAAGGGGGGAAAGTAAGCCAAGAATAGGACAATTGAGCCATTGTGACATCACTGATGAGGTTGGCTCTTAGGCATTGGTGGAATAGAAACATAGAAACATGACGGCAGATAAAGGCCATATGACCCATCCAGTCTGCCCATCCTCTGTAACCCCTAATTCTTCCTGTTCCTAAGCGATCCCACATGCGTATCCCATGCCTTTTTAAATTCTGGAACAGTCCTCAACTCCACCACCTCCACCGGGAGGCCATTCCACGCCTCCACCACCCTTTCTGTGAAATACGTTACTCCTAAGCCTATTCCCTCTTAACTTTGTCATATGCCCCCTCATTCCAGAGCTCTCCTTCATTTGGAAAAGGCTCTCTTCCTGTACATAAATGCCCTGGAGATATTTAAGCGTCTCTATCATGTCTCCTCTCTCCCTCCTCTCTTCCAACATATACATGTTGAGGTTCATAAGTCTGTCCCTATAATTTTTGCATTCAAGACCGCTTACTAATTTCATAGACGCCCTCTGGACCGACTCTATCCTGTTTACATAGGCGTAGTTTGACCGTTTCATTTGGGGGGGCAAAAAAATGGGCGGAGCATATTAGCATATCATTTGCATATATACATATGCAAATGAATATGCTAATATGGAGGAAGGAAATGAAATTTACAGGCAAAATATCACAGATGCACATTTCAAAAAGCTGACACATTTCAATTAATAAATTATGAATAAAATAAACTTTTATTTACCTTTGTTGTCTGATCATGTAGTTTTTCTATTCGCTTTGATCCCAGTGTCTTCTGTTTTATGCAGTGTCTTCTTTCCAGTAGGCTTCCCTCTGCTCCCCACCCTCCCAGTCCCATCCATCTCTTGCTCCTTCCCTCTGCTCCCCACCCCTCCCAGTCCCATCCATCTTCTGTTCCTTCCCTCTGCTCACCATCCCTCCGTCCCATCCATCTTCTGCTCCTTCCCTCTGCTGTGCCTGACCTCTCCCAATCCCATCCATCTCCTGGTCCATCCCTCTGCTCCCCACCCCTCGCAGTCCCATCCATCTCTTGCTCCTTCCCTCTGCTCCCCACCCCTCCCAGTCCCAACCATCTCTTGCTCCTTCCCGCTGCTCCCCACCCCTCCCAGTCCCATCCATCTCCTGCTCCTTCCCTCTGCTCACCTCCTTTCCCAGTCCAATCCAATTCCTGGTCCTTCCCTCTGCTCCCTACCCACCCCTCCCAGTCCCATCCATCTCTTGCTCCTTCCCTCTGCTCCCCACCCCTCCCAGTCCCATCCATCTCCTGCTCCTTCCCTCTGCTCCCCACCCACCCCTCCCAGTCCCATCCATCTCCTGCTCCTTCCCTCTGCTCACCTCCTTTCCCAGTCCAATCCAATTCCTGGTCCTTCCCTCTGCTCCCCACCCACCCCTCCCAGTCCCATCCATCTCTTGCTCCTTCCCTCTGCTTCCCACCCTCCCAGTCCCATCCATCTCCTGCTTCTTCCCTCTGCTTCCCACCCTCCCAGTCCCATCCATCTCTTGCTCCTTCCCTCTGCTTCCCACCCCTCCCAGTCCCATCCATCTCCTGCTCCTTCCCTCTGACCTCCTTTCCCAGTCCAGTCCAATCCAATTCCTGGTCCTTCCCTCTGCTCCCCACCCACCCCTCCCAGTCCCATCCATCTCTTGCTCCTTCCCTCTGACCTCCTTTCCCAGTCCAGTCCAATCCAATTCCTGGTCCTTCCCTCTGCTTCCCACCCCTCCCAGTCCCATCCATCTCCTGCTCCTTCCCTCTGACCTCCTTTCCCAGTCCAGTCCAGTCCAATCCAATTCCTGGTCCTTCCCTCTGCTCCCCACCCACCCCTCCCAGTCCCATCCATCTCTTACTCCTTCCCTCTGCTCTCCACCCTCCCAGTCCCATTCATCTTCCCTCTGCTGCCCCCTCCCCCCCCGCGAGGTCCAGGATCGTGACTCCGTTTACCCCCTCTCTTCCTCCCTCCCTCCGGTGCAGGCAGCAGTCTTCTTCAGCCTTTCTGTGTTCCTGGCAGCGGTAGCGACGTACACGCTGCCTTCGGTCTGCCCCGGAAGCCTTCTCTTCAAGTTCCTGTTCCCACCTATGCGGGAACAGGAACTTGAAGAGAAGGCTTCGGGGCAGAGCTGAAGGCAGCGTGTACGTCGCTACCGCTGCCAGGAACAAGAAAGGCTTAGAGAAGATTGGTGCTGCCTGCGCCAGAGGGTAGGAAGAGAGGGGGTAGATTATAGACACGCTCGTCTCCGTCCGCTTCGCTGCTTCCCTGCCCTCTCTGTCTGCGTCCCGCCTTCCTCTGATGTCATTTCCTTTCGGGCGGGACGCAGACAGAGAGGGCAGAGAAGCAGCGAAGCGGACGGAGACGAGCGCGTGCCTGCTTGTTTTTTTGGTTTTTTTTCATTCTAGCGCCAGTCCACGTCATCGTCGTTTGGGGGGGCATTGCCCCCCCTCGCCCCCCCCAGTCTAAGCCTATGCCTGTTTATATCTTTCCGTAGGTGCGGTCTCCAGAACTGCACGCAGTACTCCAAATGAGGCCTCACCAGAGATTTATACAACCCTTTTGACATTTGTACAAAGTGATCCATCCAGATTACCTGCTCCCTTGATTGTTGGCCCACCAAACTGATTCCTCCTCCTCTATTAGTATCAGCTAAAAAAATCTAAAATGTGGCCCTCCTTATGTGTTACTTTATCCCTATCCATCTCTAGATCAAATTGTCCTAAATACTATAATCAGTTGATTCATTCTGGTTCTCTAACTGAATATTCACATCTCCTAAAATAATTCATCTCTTAAATACTAAGGCATAATGGGCTACAATGTCAAAAGGTTTTCCTCTGATTAAACTCCATTTCCTCCAGAGGTTTATAGATTAATAATGTACCTAAATTATCTTTTTCAAAAGAGTCAGAAAGTTGGCAAACCATTTCTTCCAAACCTGGTTCTACAATTTCCTCTAACAATCTAAGCATTAAAAAAAAAAATCTTTATTCACTCCAGCCAGCCCCCCCCCCCCCCCCCCCCTTTTCCTATCTAGCCTTGGGCAATGCAATAATTTATAACCTGACATGATTCCAAGACATGTAGTGAGTTGAGATCTGGTAACCACATCTCTGTTATAAAAGTCAAGCCAACCTGCCTGTCACTAATCAAATCTCTAATTAAAAAGGCCTTATTACATATGGGCCTCACATTAAAATATAGACATTCAATTGAATCAAACTCCTTTTCAATCAATATTAACCTACTTCTTAAAGGATACTCTAAGGACCTTTTTATATCTTTTTACTTTCTTCCTCTTTTTATTGCAATTATTGGCTCATTAACCAATTACGTTCCATGCACATCTCAGGATCATGCCCAAATTTTGGCATACAAATTTGGGTGACCTTTATAGAATCCAGGGGATAATGAACATGTAATTATGGAGGCAATTCTCTAAAGGATGCCAGAACTTAGGCGTCAAGATGCACTAATTCTATAACAACATCTAGGTGCCCAGGTTCTGTTCTAAAATACTAGCCTAAGTCAGCTTTTATGGGCCACGTCAACAGCAGGCATCAATGCACACAGCTAAATGTAACTTAAAGAGTATTCTGCAAGTTACACATATAAATATGGGACTCGCCCTTGTGGAAGTGCAACTGGTTCATTCAGTGTTAAGTGTTTAGCTTTTGCTCTTCTTAGTATGGGGTGATTCTCTTTCAACTTTATTTAATGGAATATTATAGCATCAGATGGTAAGTGGCCCATTAACCTGGAGTGTTACCAACCATAGAGTAGTACAGTGAGCTATTGTTAGCTCCATCAATCTCTGCTGATTTTACACATTGCCCTTATTGTTGCATTCAGTTGAGTCAACGTTTCACATAAAATACCTCTCGAGTTAGGTAATTCTTTAAGAACCCTTCAGCATTATTGGATACATAGAGCATTCACAGATCCATAATGCTCGGGGTCTCTGCTCTTGAACTTGTCTGATCTTAGAAGAATCTAGTTTGAGATGATATTAAAAACGTCTCTCTCTAACTTGATCGTAAATTGTCTTTAGTTATCTGAAATACATGATTTGGATTTTTTAAAAATGAGTTGAATTAACTCTAACCAAATAAACGTGATGCAAATATTTAGAACTAGCAACTTGGATTTGTTGACTTTTCTACCTAAGGATTGTCAGGTGTCATCCACACTATAGGCACCTATGAAAAGGGTTTTTGTGTATGTGTTTTGCAAGAGAGACAGCTGAAACAACTTGATTGAACACATCTGGTTTAGTAGGGAATTATGTCATGTAAATCCTCTAGATAATCTAGAAAGTGATTGAACTATACAGTTGAGGTCATTAATGCACATAGGGAGATCTTTTGATGTGTTTCACATTTTTTGACATACCACACTTCAGCTTACAGGTTAATAGGGTGAGGGTCCTGCGAAGTTCACAGTGAATAAAAAGTATTTTACATACTTCGGTCATGAAACGTTATGTGCCCTGCAGCACCAAAGCATCAGGATTCAAGGTTAAGCATATCTGAGGTCCTCTCAACTGTTTTTATAACTGGGGGAAATGTTCTGGATACTCCAGCTCAGACCTGAAAAAGGGTCCTGGAAATTATTATTGTCAAAAATAATTCTAACAGCCAGAAATTTCTCTCATCTTTTCCATTAGATGAACTTGGAAATTTTGTATCCGCCTGAGTTTCAAATGCAGTTGAGTCAAAGGATTTGAAATATAAATGAAATATATTTTGCAAAGTTATATTAATGGAGAATAGGGGTGTGCAATCAAAAATTAGCATATATCATTTACAGGATTTTTTTGTTTGTTTTATTCAGGGCTATTTTTTTATTGCTTTTCATTTCAGAAGCATCATCAATAGAACCAAAACAACAACAACAAAAAAAGAAGGTAACAATCTGCTTGAGAAAGTAGATGAAGATAAAAAAAAGCAGACTGGTTAAAAAAAAAAAAAAAAAAGTACTTTAATGAAACAAAACCCAGAGGTAGGAGTTAAAACAATACTCGACGTGGACACGTTTTCGCCCTCAGGCTGCGTCAGGGATAAAACTTTTTTAAAAAGGGGTTATGGGAATACACCCCTTAAAAATATATTATCTTAGAGCCTCTACGCTTGTTTCACTGTTCAGCATCCAACACTCCGTGATGCTGTGTGTTTTAACCCCCACCTCTGGGTTTTGTTTCATTACTTTTTTCTATTTTTTAACCAGACTGCTTTTTTAGTCTTCATCAGTATCATCAGTAGTGCAGTCTATTGTTCAAAACAGTGTATGAGTTCACACTAGTATACGATAGTGTGTCCACTGATGAACAATGTTCACCATTAAACCTTCATTCTCATTAATGATTGTGAGAAAGAGAGCAGGGCTTGATGGAGCTTCAGTCTGACCCAGTGGGCTTTGTCTCATGTTTTCCAATAATATAATGTGGACATGAGCATAATTGATTCATTTGAGGGAGGGGCAAAAGGTGGGGCTTGGTACATTTGCATATTCATTTGTATACATGCATCTCATACCTATTCATTATGACTATGTAAAACACACACACACACACCAGAGTAAAACACTGAATATGAAGCCAGCGTATCAAACCAGTGAAAATATATCTTTTTAAAACTGAAACGAGCCAGCACCATGGGAAATTTCTCTCATTGTGCCTCCTCTCACATTCACACAAACTAGCAGGGGGCAGTGCGCTTTTCCTCTCCCCCTCCCTAGGCCTGATACCAGCACCCTCCCATTTTCTCCTTCTGCAAATCCTAGCTCTTTCTCCCTTCCTACATAAGTACATCAGTATTGCCATACTGGGTAAGACCAAAGGTCCATCGAACCCAGCATCCTGTTTCCAACAGTGGCCAATCCAGGTCACAAATACCTGGCAAGATCCCCAAAAAGTACAAAACATTTTATACTGCTTATCCCAGAAATAGTGGATTTTCCCCATCCATTTAATAATGGTCTATGGACTTTTCCTTTAGGAAGCCATCCAAACCTTTTTTAAACTCCGCTAAGCTAACCACCTTTACTATATTCTCTGGCAATGAATTCCAGAGTTTAATTACACATTGAGTGAAGAAAAAATTTCTACGATTCGTTTTAAATTTATTACATTGTAGCTTCATCGCATGCCCCCTAGTCCTAGTATTTTTGGAAAGCGTAAACAGACGCTTCACATATACCCGTTCAACTCCACTCATTATTTTATAGACCTCTATCATATCTCCCCCTCAGCCGCCTTTTCTCCAAGCTGAAGAGCCCTAGCTGCTTTATCGTTTCCTCATAGGGAAGTCGTCCCATCCCCTTTATCATTTTCGTCACCTTTCTCTGCACCTTTTCTAATTCCACTATATCTTTTTTGACATACGATGACCAGAATTGAATGCAATACTCAAGGTGAGGTCGCATCATGGAGCGATACAAAGGCATTATAATATTTTCGGTCTTATTCACCATCCCTCTCCTAATAATTCCTAGCATCCTATTTGCTTTTTTGGCTGCTGCAACACACCGGGCAGAAGATTTAACCATATTGTTTACAAAGACACCTAGATCTTTTTCTTGGGTCTTAACTCCCAAGGTGGAGCCCAGTATCAGGTAACTATGATTCAGATTTTTCTTCCCAATGTGCATCAATTTGCATTTGTCCACATTAAATTTCACCTGCCATTTGGATGCCCAGTCTTCCAATTTCCTAAGGTCTCCCTGCAATTTTTCACAGTACACAAGTGTTTTAACAACTTTGAATATTTTTGTGTCATTTGCAAATGAAATTTAATTTCCTCAGCACATCTCATTACTACTACTTAACATTTCTAAAGCGCTACTAGGGTTACGCAGCGCTGTACAATTTAACATAGAATGACAGTCCCTGCTCAAAGAGCTTACAATCTAAAGGACACGTGAACAGAATCTCATAGATTCTTGCCTTGGCATATGCAGCATGCGATCCCCCCCCCCCCCCCAAAAAAAAAAAAATAGTTCTAATAAACTGATTTAATTGCTCATCTGTAAGAAGTCAAAAAGAGTCTGTTTAAAGCCTGTTTTATAAAGATAACACAAGTATCTATGTGCCTTCATAAACGAGGCTACCAGAGCAATTTGTGAGTAGATGAGTGGATTTCTTGAAATGTGCTCATCAGCATTTCGGTGTACAGGGAACTCTCTATCTTGCTTCTGCAGCACGATATGCAATAAAAGGATTTAAGAACAAACAGCAAAACACTGATAGTCCCACTAGGGCACAAGCTCAGCATTAGGTCACCTAATTTAATTATTAATCATCAAATTTAAAATGTTGAGCTGACCTAGGAAAGGAAGAATAATGTTGTATTTGTGCCTCACAGAGTTAAAAGAACAACTGTATCTCTTTTGCAGACAGTGGTAAGGCAGAACCATACGATTATAAGAACTGAAATGAAAGAGAATTAATGACAGGTGAAAGTAGAGGCAGAATCAGAACCAGCTGTCTGTGATTTGTTTAGTTCCATTAAATTTTCTTCTAAAGATGTTCAACTGATGGGGACAAGATGGCGACGTGAAGGGAACACTGTGTAGTCGCTTTGGTCCTCCAGAACTCTAATTTCTTTGAAGAAATTTTTTTCCTCTTAATTTATGCCGAAACGGAGAGAGAAACAGAGAACCTAACCCTGCAGTTCCTGCTTCCATGATAGTGGGACCTATGGATCGATTTGCGGTTCCAGGCAGTGGTGTGGGGCTTTAGACTTTGCTGCTGGGAAGGTTGGTGGCAGGTGAACCGCCCTTCCCACTTGAAGTGGGTACCACTCTCAGCCCTGAGTTGTTGATTCTTCCAACATTGCCAATAGCAGCTAAGCTTGACATCTGAGCCGGTGATGATGTGGGTTTGACGGTTCTGGAAGTAGGGTCAGACTGAAGCAATCATCAGCCAAGACCGGCCGCTCAGTTAGGAGTGGTTTGGGATGCCAGAGGCATTATGAGTGGATCAGCGGTGCAGGAGCGGCAAGGTGAAGAACCCTTGAAAGGCTTGGTAGCTCACTATAAAGTCCTCATTGCCTGCTCGTCCTTTAACTATTATGTTAGACTCTATTTGGGGCGCTTTGGTCTGCCTGGAATCTTCTGTTTCTCAAAAATGTTCAACGTTGGAGATTCAGAATCAGTCCCTGATGGATTAAGTATCACTTATTGAGCGGAAAGTTTCAACTTTGGAATATCATATAACTTAAACTTCCATAAATGACCTGACACAGGCCGTGTTTCGATGCACAGCGCCTGCGTCAAGGGTCAGATGTGTTATGATGTCTAATTAATACAATGTGCAGTAACAGGAATTCCTCCCTTGCAAATATATTCGGATCGAAGACGGTCATTGATTACAAGGCTAGTGTTGGGTCATTTATGGAAGTTTTATAATTAAAGGTACTTTGTCCCGATGTTGAAGGCTCTTGGGTGCTTTTTTTTGCTATTTGGACTTTGTTCTGTACTTTGGACTCTGTGCTGCTAAATTAAAGAATGGACAATGTGCACTTGTCCAAGAAAATTTATTGCTACAACCAAAGTTAGATTGAAAACACTGTGCTTTATTCATTTCCTGAAACAGGCATCTATCTATAACACCTTTGGTTACATTAAAAAAGCAGCTCAATGAAATTTTGCAGATGCCAGAACAATCATAACCCCCCCCCCCCCCCAAGATATATTATTTGCTGCCTTATGTAAGGAAACCAGTGGAGCAACAGATGACCTAGTGGGGCAGATATTCCTTTTGGTACATTAAGTCTAACTCAAACTATTGAGGATGATAATATTGATACAAACTGATACATTGATTATTGATTTTGTGTTGGAACCTGATCAGGACTGGATTTTGAAAATGTATTTTCCTCACCATCAAGAAACGTTTTTGAATCACAAAATTAGTGTTTTCCCCAGATATCTCTAGGCAGACCTAATGGAGGCGTCAATCCTTTTTGAAGCTTCGTTCAAGGGTCTTGCAGATAAGGGATCATTTTTGGTTTAACTTCCCATAAAAAATGCTGCATAACCACACATAAGTAGCAATCTGTCAAACATGTGTTTTTTTGAACCTGAGTTTTATTTATTTTTTTTTATTTATAACATTGTATCCCACATTTTCCCACCTATTTGCAGGCTCAATGTGGCTTACATAATTCCCTAAGCGGTGATTGCCAGTTCTTTCCTACAGTAACTTACCCCTGCATTTTCTGCTGGTACTGTTTTCAAAATTTGCATGTTTATACCCCCCCTCCCCCACACCCTCTCTTGAGAATGCTTTAAAGAAAATGCTATAGGATGGGCCATGTTCACCCACAGAAACAACCATTTATACAGGAGAGATAAATGACTTTTGGAAAATTACTCACAATAGGTTGGAAAGTCTCCTTTCTCCCAAAGAAAAGTCTAAAGCAGTCTGTACTGAATTAATCCACACTGAACACAACGTGCAGACACATGGGTCATTAGTTTCTGCCAAACTCGTTTCTTTTTCCTGTTTTACCCTGATTTTCTCTCCATTTCATTTTCTTTTCTACCTGGCTTTTATTGATTGATTGGGATTTATTAACCACGTTTATGAAGATTCACCCAAGGTGGTGTACAGTAGGTACAGTTTAGCATAAAACTTAGAATTTTGCTAACAGCATAATAGTAAAGTAACCAAAAATAAACTAAATACAATAAGGGACATGAGACTTGATATACTGCCTGTGGATTTTGCAACTACATATCAAAGTGGTTTGCATAGTATATACAGGTCCTTATTTATACCTGGGGCAATGGAGGGTTAAGTGACTTGCCCAGAGTCACAAAGAGCTGCAGTTGGAATTGAACCCAGCTCCCCAGGATCAAAGTCCACTGCACTAACCACTAGGCTACTCCTCAACTCATTCCACCAATAAGAGCCAACCTCATCAGTGATGTCACAATGGCTTGATTGCCCGATACTTGGCTCAGGTCTTTTTCTGCCCTCATCTACTATGTATGTTACTATGTTATTCTGGCCATTGCTGGTAACAGTATCACAACAATGACAGCGCAAATGTTTCATTTTGATTAGTTTCTTATGCCGTTTACAGTAATTTTCATTTTGTTATTTATATATATATATAATTTTTTTTCATTTTAGGGGTAATATTATTAATAGTTTGCATTCATCAGAAAGAGTGTACATTAGTTCATAATAGTGCGTACTGTGCTTATGCTATTTCCTAGTAGTGTGAGTTCTTTAAGAATAAATAAAAGTGTGCACTATTGAAAAACAGAGTGCACAAAGAATACACATGAAAGAATATAGGAAATGTTTTCCATGAATGCACATCTCTAATGGCAGGATGAGAGCAGGGCCCCCAGAACAGATTTCCCAGCTACCTTCTAAGACAAGCTGGATTTGGGGGAAAAAAAAAATAAGTGATACATCTCAGAATCCAGACAGGTTCTGGTCCAAATATGTGATGCTTTGCCCCATATCAGGTTACTTGTCCCTTCGAAATGATTCATGAATCAAACACCCAGTAGTTTTGAAAGGAGTTTGGATTTAACACAGAACATCTTGTGTTCAGTGTTAACCTGCATCTACTTTATAGGAAAGGATCCATTTATCAGCCTCCCAACCTTAGGTTAGCTACAGAAGCTGCTTAAAAGCAGGGAGACATCATGATAGGAGAAAATGGGGGGGGAGGGGTGTTGAAGGCATATATTTTTTTTATTATAGTTCCTTAAACACATTCTACGACCTTCAACATTATACCTTTTCTTTCCTAAGTATTCCTATTTAAACTTAAAATGATTTGGTTTGATCCCATCTGGAACAGCTTTTATAATTGCATCTCTCTCTCTGATTCATCACTCTACAATTTGGCATATAAAAACAGAAAAATAACATTGACATAGGGTAGTGTTTGGTTTGTACCTTACACGTGCAGATTTTTTAATAATTATTTAAAGCATACAAGAAAACATTTCTGTCTAGGTCAGTTTCTAGAAGGAAATTACTCATATTCACCATAATCCAAGTTTCCAACGTGAAATAAGATGAAACGAGGAGAATTTTATTTCTCTCGGATGGTTCCTTCAGAGTCTTTAGTTATAGCTACATTGCTCCATACAGAGCGTTAGCATTCTGCTGGATATTAGAGTTGACAGGTTGGGGCAGTGAGACGTCTCCTGAACGTATGAGGAATGCAGCAATGAGCGAGATTTGGCTGTGTTTTAAGAGGATACTGCAGTTTGAAAAGGCATTTTTATTTTCTGCTCTGGAACCACATCCCAAGTAAAGTTACCATAGTAGTGAAGAGACCAATCCAGTCACATCCATTACGCATTCTGGTCCATTTCAAAATGAAAATGTTTACAGCTGTTAATACACTGAAATATCAATTTTTAAAGGCATTTATCTGAAAACTTCCCTCTCCAAAACCAGAAAAAAAGTATAAGGGACTGCTACAGTGAGTGGAGTGTTAGCCAAGGGGAAAGAGGGGAGCCCTATGGGTACGTTTAGGTGAAGGAAGGACAGAGCTCCTTCTAAATTATGTCACAGTCGCCTTCGTTCTTACTGGGCACGCTGAAGGAGTCTCGTGGAATGGAAAGATCCTCTGTTCTTGCCCTGCAATGCTGAAACTATGAAATTCTTGCAGCAGGCCCGAGAGTCAGACATTGGGCCACAGACCCCCTTATGCAGCTTAGAAGGATGACAGCGAATGTGTGTGTGTGTGTCACCTGCAAAGATAGCAAGTGGAATATACAGACATACCTTTACCATGCAGGCAGTTTATCTTTGAACACGTTTTTGAAGATCCCACTGAAAAACTGATCGCTCAGTAGCAACTGTATGAGCTCTTTGAAAATTGGCCCTTAAAATGTAAACTTACTGCAAGATACAATGTGAAGTATCACTGTGAAAATAGTATTGCGATGGGATTGACAGCCCCTCCTCTGACGCAGACATTTATGAGGAGGGAGCTGCAATCTGCATACAATGGCCAAGCAAGTTTCTAAGGGGACTTCAATTCCTTCCTTCCAAAAGCTCCCTCCAAGCAATAGAAGGGCCTTGAAAAAGCCAAGCCACAGAGGCAGACGAAGAGGCAGCCAGATAAAACAGAGAGGAAGGAAGCACGGCAGTGTCTGTATCTGTTATATACATAATAAGTCAAATCTAGGATCTGTAACGTTCAGATTAATACTCTACATGTTGCACAGCAGTATAGAGCATTTCTAACAAGTAGATAAAGCACAAGCTTGGACATAACTGACTCCCCACTAATCCTACCCAGCTCCTTTACCTTCGCGACTCCACAGGGCTCTCTACCAGGGGCGTAGCCAGACACCCAACTTTGAGTGGGCCTGGACCCAAGATGGGTGGGCAGAAGAACCCCTCCTTGTCCCACAGGTCATTTGGTCTCTCCTTGTCTCACCTGCATGCAGTGGCGTAGGAAGAGGGGCGGGGGGGCAGTCCGCCCCTGGGTGCACGCCGCTGGGGGGGGTGTCGGCTTTGCTGGTTTACTGCTCTCTCTGCCCTGGAACAGGTTACTTCCTGTTCCGGGGCAGAGAGAGCAGGGAACCAGCGGAGCCGAGGCAGCTCCCAGCGACGATGTGCACTCGGGGCGGAGCGCCAGTGGTAAGAATGCACTCTGAGGGGGGGGGGGGGTGCACCTGCTGCACCTGGGGGGGGTGCGCAGCGGCGACCCACCCCGGGTGTCAGCCGCCCTCGCTACGCCACTGCCTGCATGCCTTCTGCTATTTACAAGGTATGCAGGAGGGACAGCTGTTGGGAGTTTTCAGCTGGTGGGGCTTGGGAATCCCTGCCAGCCACACCATAGGTGTGCTGCTACTGGGTGGGCCTGGTCCCACCCTTGGCTACGCCACTGCTCTCTCCTGCTCCATTCCTGTCTCCTGAAGCCAAACTCTCTCTCTGCACCACGACTCGCCAGAATTGGATTTTATGCTTCAAGTAATCTGGCTCTCAGTTACACGATAGACTGAAGCACCTCCTTTAAACACCACACAATTTAACATCCAAGGTAAATCACTTAGAGCCCTGTTTACTGAGCTGCGCTAGCATTTTTAGCAAGCGCTGAAATTAGCACACCCTAAACTCTAGAATCACCCATATGTTCCTAAGCAGCGTTAAGGGCGTGTTAGCATTTGTAGTGCACGCTAATGATTAAGACGCACTAAAAACGCTAGCGCAGCTTAGTAAACAGGGCCCTTCATATCTATTCAAATTCCTTCACTACTACTACTACTATTTAGCATTTCTATAGCGCTACAAGGCATACGCAGCGCTGCACAAACATAGAAGAAAGACAGTCCCTGCTCAAAGAGCTATGTAATAAAAGTGAGCCAAGTATAGGACAATCAAGCCATTGTGACATCACTGATGAGGTTGGCTCTTATTGGTGGCCTGAGGCATTATGACATCACAATATTAGCTCTGGTTACAAGAGACTACTACTACTACTATTTAGCATTTCTATAGCGCTACGAGGCGTACGCAGCGCTGCACAAATATAGAAGAAAGACAGTCCCTGCTCAAAGAGCTATGTAATAAAAGTGAGCCAAGTATAGGACAATCAAGCCATTGTGACATCACTGATGAGGTTGGCTCTTATTGGTGGCCTGAGGCATTATGACATCACAATATCACCTCTGATTACAAGAGACTACTACTACTACTATTTAGCATTTCTATAGCGCTACAAGGCATACGCAGCGCTGCACAAACATAGAAGAAAGACAGTCCCTGCTCAAAGAGCTATGTAATAAAAGTGAGCCAAGTATAGGACAATCAAGCCATTGTGACATCACTGATGAGGTTGGCTCTTATTGGTGGCCTGAGGCATTATGACATCACAATATCACCTCTGATTACAAGAGACTACTACTACTACTATTTAGCATTTCTATAGCGCTACAAGGCGTTCGCAGCGCTGCACAAACATAGAAGAAAGACAGTCCCGGCTCAAAGAGCTTACAATCTAATAGACAAAAAATAATTTTTTTTTGAAAGATTGGGCAGCAATAGGGAATGAGGGAGGGAGGGAGGAAGGAAGGAAGGAAGGAATATTGCCCCTTTATACCCCAGAACTCTTGTTTCAAACACTAGGTGGCAGAAAGGAGGATGAGAGATAAGAAGGGGTCATTAGCCCCTTCTAATGATATAAATACCCATTTGATTGTATTGTTTAATGTCCCTCCAGGAGTCAGTTACACAAGTAAATTAAGATACTAGACATTCAGATATCCAATGTCAGTTATCTCTAGACATCTCCCTGTGCATCAGATATCTAATTTCAGATATCAGGATATCTCGTGGTATCTCTCTTTTATCTTATATATCCAAATATTTCAGGTGTGTCTCAAGGTGTGCCTGTTTTATTTCAGCATAATATTGAACGGAGAAAATAAATGCAGCTAACTACCTCCTGTTTTGCCAATAATTTTATGACAGGAAGTTATTATGCCACAAACTTGTCATTATATCCCTTAAACTTAATTACTACTTACAGCTTCTGTAATTAAAAATGAATATAATAATTTCATTGCTGAATGATAATTACTGGGTTACGTGGGCCACACTGCATAATTGCATGCCTGGCATGAATAGGTTAGCTAAAAGGCTTTGCTGAGCTTCCGTTAATTTGCATATTTTTAAAACCACCTGATATCTTTGACATAATACCATGCATACTCAGTAACTGGAGTAGTTGATAATATATAATTTTAGTCAAGGACAATTGAACACCTTTATGGGGGTTGGGGAGGCCAAACAAACAAAACTCTGTCCCACCAACGAAGCTGTCAAGATGGCGAAGTCATGTGGGATTGGCCCATAGTCACTGTTCCTTCTCAACCCTGTCCTTGAGTCACACCTTGTCCCATCAGGTTTTCAGGATATCCACAATGAATATGTATGAGATAGATTTGCATACCATGGAGGCAGTGCATGCAAATCTATCTCATGCATATTCACTGTGGATATCCTGAACACCTGGTGGGACTAGGTGTGCCTCAAGGACTGGATTGAGAAGCTCTGCTCTAAGCTGTCTTGGAGTCCTTCAAACTCATTTCAACCAGTGGATGGTGCTGCTTCAATATTGTGTTTTCAATCACTAGAGACAGGAGTCCTGCAGAACTTGCCTGCCCCTTGCTATTGAAAAGGTGATGTTGAGCTGTTCTCAGAGGTTTTGGTTCTATTTCCCCAATAACGTTCTTGTACATTGCTGTATTTACTTGTTCAGCTGATTATATATAATGGACCTTTGGACTGTCCCAGTATGGCAATGCTTATGTTCTTATCTTGAAGCATCACCACCACTGGCAAGAATGTAGGTGAAGGACTCTCTTCACAGCTTAGAGGGAGCAGTGTCCATGGCCCCAGTGGCTTACTTTATTCTCCTACCTATGACTTTGATAGTCTTGGATTTAATGCTAAAAAAATGCAGAGTCATACATTTGGGCTGTAAAAATCTGAAGGAACAGTTCAGTTTTAGGAGGTAAATAATTTTGGGTGTGATTGTATGTGATGATCTTAAGGTGGCCAAAGAGCTAGAAAAGTTGATGTCAATAGCTAGAAGGATGTTTGGATGCATAGGGAGAGGAATGACCAGTAGGAAGAATGAGGTGATGATGCTCCTGTATAACACTCTAGTTAGACCTCATTTAGAATATTGTGTGTAATTCTGGAGACCGCAACTTCAAAAATATATAAACAGGATTGAGTTGGTCCAGAGGCGGCTACTAAAATGGTCAGTGGTCTTTGTCATAAAGCATATGGGGACAGATTTAAAGATCTCAATTTGTATACTTTGAAAGAAAGGCAGGAGAGGGGAGATATGATAGACATTTAAATACCTATGCAGCAGAAATGCATAGGAGGCGAGTCTCTTTCAATCGAGAGGAAGCTCTAGAACGAGGGGGCATAGGATGAAGGTGAAAGGGGATAGAATCAAAAGTAACATGAGGAAATACTTCTTTATGGAAAGGGTGGTGAATTCATGGAATGGCCTCTCAGTTGGAGGTGGTGAAGATAAAAGCAGTACCTAAATTTAAGAGAGCTTGGGTCAAGTACATAGGCTCTCTAAGGGAGTGATAGGGAGAGTAGATGGCATGAATTGGCAGACTGGATAGGCTATATGGTCTTTATCTGTCTACATTTTTCTCTGTTTCTCAGTGTTACTATATAAAGACTATTTGGTTAATTAAGGTTCTTTACATCTGTACTCAGGATCAACTGAAAAAGTAAATACAGCAATGGTTGGGAGCTCATGTTTCATTAATGCTGATATATAGTGGAGCATCTCTAAATGGATAACGCAGAAGATATTAAACGCAACATCACTTTTCTTTCGATTTAATGATCAGTTTCTTGTCTTCCTAGTGATAATTTGTAATATTTAAAACACTGCACAAAATCTAGTTAACAGAGCGTGATTTAACAAAGAAAAGGCTTTCCCTCAATAGCAGTAACCTTTCTGCATCACTGTCAAGATGTTAAAATACACAGGATGAGTGCTTGGGTAGTGATTTAATTAAACTGATTGCAGAAAGAATGTGCATTCAGTCCAGGAGACAAATTCCCATTTAATATTAAATTATTATCAGCAGCATTTCAAAGAGGGGTTTCCTCTTTTACACATCCTGCTGTTCTCCATTTACCCCCGTCATTCATGAGTCCCACATGTTGGGAAACATTTGTACCAGGCAGAACTGGGATAATGTTCAGAATCGCTTCCTTTTCTTCAAAATCTCATTTCTGAAAATTCAAGAGAGTCAGCCCGAGGTGAATTGGAAGTCAATTACTATACAATGTCTCTCTGGAATATTGGATTATGCCTTCCAGCCCCTCTGTGGATTCCAGACTTTTACTCAAAGGCAACCAAAGATATACATCAGGCAAACGGAATGCTCAGAAATATTCACTACTAAAAAAAAACAACCCTTAAAATGCCAGACATTCTTCCCTTCCCTTCCCTCTCCCTCTTCTCCCCTCCGTGGTGCAGGCAAAACCTAACCCTAATTAGATGCTGTTAAACTACACATCTCACTTCATTCCTAAATCAGGAAGTAAGAGAGTTAAGCTTCTTTGTCTTCAAACATTTTCAGTTCATTCAGGTTTCTCAAGTATTGCCTGCCTGCATTTATGTCTCTTCTTGATAGTTTATCTAGAAGATATTTTGCTACCTGTGCAGTTCCATAAGTACATAAGTACATAAGTACATAAGTAGTGCCATACTGGGAAAGACCAAAGGTCCATCTAGCCCAGCATCCTGTCACCGACAGTGGCCAATCCAGGTCAAGGGCACCTGGCACGCTCCCCAAACGTAAAAACATTCCAGACAAGTTATACCTAAAAATGCGGAATTTTTCCAAGTCCATTTAATAGCGGTCTATGGACTTGTCCTTTAGGAATCTATCTAACCCCTTTTTAAACTCCGTCAAGCTAACCGCCCGTACCACGTTCTCCGGCAACGAATTCCAGAGTCTAATTACACGTTGGGTGAAGAAAAATTTTCTCCGATTCGTTTTAAATTTACCACACTGTAGCTTCAACTCATGCCCTCTAGTCCTAATCGTCTTCCTTCCTCCTCACTAAGGTCCCTTTCCGGCCAACTGTGTTGGACTCTGTAACCTCTACTGGAAGTCCATTCCAGCTGTTCCTGCATCTTCTAAAGAGATAAACGTATTATTTCAACTTTCTTTTGATCCCTTCTTCTCTTCAGCTTCTTGGGCTACATTTTTGGATGCTTTGCTGAACCTTGCTATACATTTTAATACTTGTGGTATATCTCCCCTCTTTCTACACATCTAGAGTTCCTTCAGTGTCTTAGGGTATAATGTACGAAGGTTAGATGAAAAGTAATGCCTCACCTCCATAACGTTGGTTTAAAGATATTTTAATGAACAACAAAATGAAAATAATGCTTGAAACATGCTCTTTTATTACGTACATTTAATTTTCTACTTAATTGCCACCATTCATCACACATTTCTACAATGATGGACAAGTCAAGACAAACAGATGTCCCTGAAGGCATTCTTTCAATTTTGGAAAAAGATGGAAATCGCATGGTGCTAAGTCTGGGTTGTATGGCAGATGGGGTAAGATGTGAGACGCGTCTTCATAACTGCATCTGTGGTATTTCGTGTTGTATGAGCCCTAGAATTATGTTACGACAACATTTCCTTGTTGTGCTTCTGAACTCTTCCCAATTGTTCTTTTAAAGTTTTCAGGGTTGCAGTGTAAAACTGTCAGCGATCCTCTGATTGTTATTTTTGAGTTCATCAGTCTTTCTCGTGTGAGAATCATCTGTTGTCCTTTTGTTTAACACACAATCAGCCCTTCCTGATCCATTATCTTTATTTATTTCACTTGTATCCCACATTTTCCCACCTATTTGCAGGCTCAATGTGGCTTACAGAGAACTATCATGGCATAGCCATGTCAGGTTACATCATACAATTGGTGTTACAAAGAAGTTAAAGAAGGCAAGAGGATTTGTTCAAGCATTTGTAGGAAAGTACATTCTGAGTAAAGTTGTAAAGGTGTTGTATTATAGCTAGTTAAGGGTTCTCATGGTAGGCTTTGTTAAAGAGGTAAGTCTTCAAGGCTTTGCGGAAGTTAGTTAATTCATTGATTTTTCTCAGGTGAATTGGGAGTGAATTCCATAGCTGCGTACTCATATAGGAGAAGCTGGTCGAGTGAATTCATTTGTATTTAAGAACTGTGCAGCTGGGGAAGTGTAGGTTGAGATAGGTGCGGGATGATAGCTTAGCATTTCTTGGTAGTAGGTCAATGAGGTCTAGCATGTAGGTCGGGGCATCTCCGTAAATGATTTTTTTTTGTTACATTTGTACCCCGCGCTTTCCCACTCATGGCAGGCTCAATGCGGCTTACATGGGGCAATGGAGGGTTAAGTGACTTGTCCAGAGTCACAAGGAGCTGCCTGTGCCTGAAGTGGGAATCAAACTCAGTTCCTCAGTTCCCCAGGACCAAAGTCCACCAACGTAACCACTAGGCCACTCCTCCACAATCGTGCAAATCTTGAATGTGGTACATTCTTTAAGTGGTAGCCAGTGTAAATTCTTTCTTAGGGGTTTTGCACTTTCATATTTTGTTTTCCCAAATATGAGTCTGGCTGCAGTATTTTGGGCTGTTTGAAGTTTTTTGATGGTTTGTTCTTTGCAGCCGGCGTAACGTGAGTTGCAATAGTCCAGGTGGCTTAGTACCATTGACTGTACCAGGTTCCGAAAAATAGCCCTTGGGAAGTAAGGTTTTACTCTTTTGAGCTTCCACATGGAGTGGAACATTTTCTTAATTGTGTTTTTCACGTAAGTTTCGAGTGTGAGGTTTTGATCAATGGTGACTCCTAGAATTTTCAAGTTGTTTGAAACAGGGAGAGAAAAGTTCATTACTATTCTCCAGAAACAACAGTTTGAAACTTTAACCAAAAGACCTCGTGTATCAAGCATGACAGACTGGCTTCTCTACAGACATGTAGGGATCCACTCCATAGCCAGAGACAGCATTCTTAATAATTCATATGTCCCCATCTTTAATTAAACTTTGACATTTTTGTATATCAGGGAATTTAATGACGTTTTAACTTTGAAATATTTATGGAGCCTCTGGTCTTCACCTGCAATGCATTAGACCTCTTATAGACAAGTTATGGAATGCACTACCAATCAACGTGAAAAAAATGCGAGACCTAATCAACTTTCGGAAATCACTGAAGACCTAACTCTTCAACAAGGCATACCGCAAAGATCCCTCCTACGAACGTTAATGCAATACCGCTTTATCTCCCATTCCAAATTTGAATCTACTATGTCCTCAGCAAGGCATGCTCCAATGATCCATCCTATGAACTTTTATTGGAACACCGCTCTACCTCTTATTCTGAACACGAACTCTTTATACCTGATTGTTTAATCTACTTTGTTATTCATGATCTTCATGTAATACCTCTTGTATTTCTCACTCCGGAATGGCGATTGCCATGACGGAACAATGTAAGCCACATTGATCCTGCAAATAGGTGGAAAATGTGGGATACAAATGCAGTAAACAATAATAATAATAATATTAATAATAATAATGTTGGTTTTCTAAACATGTTCTCATGCTCTCTCTCTCTGCTGGGAAAAGTTCCTTTGAATTCCACAGACTCAACAGACATAAATAACCTTTTTTCATGTGACTAATGTGTTAAATGCTATAACAAGTAGTTTCTACTTCAACAAAATCTTCACCATGGCTTTGATATACACACCAAATGAATTCCTGTTAAGGAGGGTAGCCAGGATCACTTACTCCAGCTCCACCATGCTGCCTGCCAAGGTTACTCACCGATCAGTAATAGAATAATATTGTTTTCAGAATCAGAGGCAACGGTATAATTTTCATGTCTGGGTATAAGTTTTCTCACTCCTCATGGTGAAAGCAACACTTTCAGAGGGAAAGATCAATATCAAGCAATGTTAGTTCAACTTTCATCACTTTGACTTTGGCTGGGATTCAAAGCATATACAGAAGTGTAAAATACATATAGACCACAAGATTTGATTTTCAAAGTCCTCAGACAAAATGAACCAAGAGTGCTTAAAGAACAAGTTAGCCCTCTAAACACCTTACATCTAAAGTCCGCTCAAGGATCATCACTATCTGTACCCTGATCAAAAGATATTGCACATTGTGATACCCTCCAACAAGCCTTCTCAGTAGTAGCCCCCAAGCTCTGGAATTTACTCCCATAGGGGCTATGTCTAATTCGAGAAAGAAGGTGAAAGCCTGGTTCTTCTCTCAAGCCTTTAATACATAAGGTGACTGACTATACACTCACTCCACACCTAGACTAGCTTGCTACACAAACTGTAACTTAGACCAGCTCCTCATATCTTGTTGAACTGTACAAACATTTTGCCTTGAGCTTAGCCACTCATCTGTTTATCCCAGTTGACTCTGCACTACCCATCTTGTTCCCATCTATATATATCTGAACTTGGCCCCTCAGATGCATAGAAAAGCATTAGCATATTATCTATGTAATTGAATGTTCTATTGTGTTGCTTATTAGGTGTTTCATTGCTATTATGCTGACATCATATTATCTCTCTGTTATTTGAAAATTCTTCTGTGCTGTCTATTATGGTATTGCTTGTATTGTAGTGACATCATATTTCCAAGTTTACACCATTTATTTATGTTTATATTTGGTCATTTTACTATTGTTATGTTGTTAACAAAATTCTAAGTTTTATGTTAATCTGGATGTTCTGTACACCACCTTGGGTGAATCTGTTCATAAAGGCGTTAATAAAACCCAATAAATAAATAAAGAGGATCTGAGACTTTTATACAAGTGAGCATTTATTTGAGATGGTTGGTATCACAGAAAAGAGTTAGGAATGTGGACTAATAGTAACATAGTAACATAGTAGATGACAGCAGAAAAAGACCTGCATGGTCCACCCAGTCTGCCCAACAAGATAAACTCACATGTGCCATTTTTGTGTATACCTTACCTTGATTTGTACCTGTCTTTTTCAGGGCACAGACCGTATAAGTCTGCCCAGCACTATCCCCGCTTCCCAACCACCAGCCCCGCCTCCCACCACCGGCTCTGGCACAGACCGTATAAGTCTGCCCAGCACTATCCCTACCTCCCAACCACCAGCCCTGCCTCCCACCACCGGCTAAGCTTCTGGGGATCCCTTCCTTCTGAGCAGGATTCCTTTATGTTTATCCCACGCATGTTTGAATTCCGTTAACGTTTTCCTCTCCACCACCTCCCGCGGGAGGGCACTCCAAGCATCCACCACTCTCTTCATGAAAAAATACTTCCTGACATTTTTCTTGAGTCTGCCCCCCTTCAATCTCATTTCATGTCCTCTAGTTCTACCGCCTTCCCATCTCCGGAAAAGGTTCTTTTGCGGATTAATACCTTTCAAATAATAGCATCAATTCAACACTAGGTGGCAGAAGAGCAGGGATTGATTTCTGAGTAGACAGTGGAATATCGACTTGGCTGGTTGTTTGAACCAGTCAAAAATAAACCAACTATTCAATGTCGGTCACTGGAAATGGCTCAGCATTGACTATCTGGGATTAATGCCGACTGCGAGAGTTAGCCGGGCTAACTCACGCAGTCTGAATATCAGGCCCCATATGGCCTATTCAGTCTGTCCATCCATGCCATCTACCATCCCTTCCTTTCCCCTAGAATTCCTAAGTGGCTCCTTATAGAATTAACCTCTGTGGGTACCTAAAACAAGAGAGCACTCCATGGAACTAACCAGTAGACTGAAAGCAAAGTGTAGAAATTATTATTATTTTTATACAGCACATCATTAAGGTCTGGAATCTGTTGCTGGATTGTTTGGCCAATGTAACCAACATAGTGTGGGTTCAAATGATATTTGGAGAAGATCTTGGAGGAAAGGACCATTAAAAATGATTAGCTGGGTAGACTTGGAAGAGACTTTGCTGGTCCACGGAAATGGAATGATGGAAATAAATCTACTTTTTGGGACACGGTGGGTACTTGTGACCCAGACCAGCCACCATAAGAGACAAGATGCTGGACTTGATGGACCTTCTGACTCAATTATGTTCTTGCCTGAGATGGTAAATAATAAAAGTGATTTGTCCAAGGTTACTGTGAATATCAGTGGGAAAAGTAGGAATAGATTTGGCTTTATGAACTCAGGGAAGCGAGCAAAGGGCTCCATACTCTATCCCCTGGATTCTATATATGGAGTCCAAAGATCAGTCCTGGAATTTACACACAGATCTTTGCAAGTTAATTGGCTAATGGGTCCAATTATTGGTTAATTGGGTCAACTATTTCTGTTATGGGGGTTATGCGTGGATCTCTGATCCACACGCTTCGCTGTTCACTACGCCAAACTGACACATGTGTCTAAAAAGGTGGCCTGACCATGGGAGTAGCATAAGTGGGTCAGGGGTGTTCCCGAGATTTCCACACCCTTTTTCAGATTAATGCCTATCGGTGCCTAATTTAGGGCCCATTTTACCAAGATGCGGCAAAAGGGGGGCCTGTGCTGGCATTGGCATGAGTTTTCCATGTGCGCTGAGGCCCTCTTTTACCACAGCAAGTAAAAGGGAAATCTCTCTTTCCTGCTGGAAATGGCTGTGTGGCAAGTAAAGCACTTGCCACGTGGCCATTTCGAGGGGGAACCCTTACCGCCACCCATTGAGGTGGCAGTAAGGGCTCCCGCTCTAACCCGTCAGTAACTGGGCAGTTTTTGTAGCGCCAGATATGATGGTGCACTAGGGGTGAGAAATACTGCTGGGCTGCTGCAATAGCCTGTGGTGCTTCCTGTTTAGTGAGCGGTAAGTCTGCGTTGCGTTTACTGACGCTTAGTAAAAGGGGCCCTTAGGGTGAAGGACTCCACCTGCTTTTATCAGGCAAGTCCAATGCCGAACATTAGGTGTGACTTGCACGCTGAGATCCTAATTCTATAAAGGTCATGTGACCTTGTAGATTAACACAGCGTGATTTCTTTCCAGCACCAATCTTTCAGCGCCATATACAGAATCCAGCCCTATGTATTTGGAGCGCAGAAGTCTTGGTTTCTTTTCCTGTATATTCTGAATATCTTTTTTCAGGCCTGACAAATATATGTATATATTTCTGCTCAATATCTTGCAAAATGTCTTCTTTTATGAGAGTTGCTATTCAGTGAAATGCAAATATTTTTAATGCTGCACCTCCAGAGGCCAATATGAGTTTAAATAAATCAACCTTGTCGTTCTTATCTTTGGCAAGTCCAAAAATTGTTAAACTTTCCTTAATCCTTATGTTGAAACTGGATGTTATAGGAAGCATTTGAGTAAGAAGAACAAATAGATTTAAGAAAGCAGCAAACATTTGTGCTTCGTCAAGAACACATTGCACATCTGGCTAAGATCCAGATATCAAAAATACGATCGTACTCAATGTGGTTATTTTTTCAGTTAGTTTGCTGGTCCAAGATAACTCTCACTTACTTTTTCACTCCTCAGTTGTCATCTTAAATGAGCAATAACTATTATAAAAATAACATGATGACAGACTAATTAAATTAGCATGGATATGTTGTTTTATTCTCTCCCCATTTTCCTTGTAGATGATAACTTGTAGCAGCCTATACTGTCGGTCTACCTTTTGACCCAAGAAATGAATGTTGTCTACTGCATTAAATGATGAATAAAATACCGTCCAATGCCAGAGCAGAGTCAGTACGATTATAACACTGGTTATTCTTGATTCCAGACGTGCTTGATATTTATGTATTTATTTAATTTATTAGGATTTTCACGTTAATGTCACTCCTAGAGAAAGAGTATTCTACCAGTAGAAAGTGTCAAGGTTCACTGACTATCGCGAGTCACAGTTAAACGATAAAAAAATGTAAAGTAAAAATGGAGAGTAACTAGACCACAAAGGGAAAGAAGATTACATCTCATCAGTGAGAGAAAGGGAAGAAAAAGTGAGAACGAAAGAGTGGATCTCTATGCCAAGCTTTCTACAGGACTCATATGTTGTCTTAAATTGTGTTTTTAATTCAACAAAAAAGAATGTTCCAGCGGGCAGAGCCCACAACAATAAACTACGAGTTCCTTATAAGCTGATACTGAAGCCTCTGTCTCTGAGATTTTACATTAAAAAGTAGGGAAGACAACACAGATCCTTAGAGATAAGGAACACCAGTAAGGATGGGGATGAAATTAGGGGAGGGAGTTGTGGGGTTGGAGGTATTGTGGGGTGGGGTGGGGGGTATGGGGATGGTGGTTTTGTGGTTGGACCAGATGGAAGGGGGTTGGGGTCAGATGATCCAATGGGGATTTTTTTGATTTGGGGGGGGGGGAGAGGAGGCTGGCACGAGGGCATTCTCACGTTATCCAGCTAGCCATTAAGATTAGTGTGGGCTAATTGGATAGTACAGTTAATGCAGGACCAACTAACAGCTCCTAAATACAAGGCAGTAGTTGCTCCTGCATTAAGTCTATGCAGAAACCACACATTAATGGCAACATTAGTGCATGAGTTACAATAAAATATATTTTTTAAAAAACATAAGTGCTGTGTTAAATCTGGATGCCTCCCCATGACCAAGGAAGTATTATTGGTCTACTGGAGTCCAGCAACATGGAGGCTGTCTGGTCAAGGGCCTCCCTGTGCCAGATGCCCAATCCAGGGACACCATGAATCTGGTGTTCCCAAGGTCAAGCTGCTCCCCCTTACCTCAAATGACCCTGCAATTTCTATTCAGCTTGGACTTGAAGTAAACATCCTGTGCTCAAGGGAAAGTAAAAAAAAACCTCTAAAATTCATCACAATTTTTTACATCAGAACATAAGAGTAGCCATACTGGGTCTGACCAATGGTCCATTTAGCCCAGTATCCTGTTTTCCAAACAGTGGCTAAGTCAGGTCACAAGTACGTAGCAGAAACCAAATTAGCAGCAACATTCCATGCTACCAATCCTGGGGCAAACAGTTGCTTCCCATGCCTGTCTCAATAGTAGACTATGGACTTTTCCTCCAGGTACTTGTCCAAACCTTTTTATGTTTCAACGGTTTTTATTGAAAACAGTGTACACTTTTGTCAACATCAAATATTCAATATGTACAACCAGTCATGAAATTCCCTTCTAATCAAACATCAAACAGATCGGGCCTACTGCTTTCACTTTTTATTCCGTTTCTCCACTCCCCCCTCCCTTTCCCTGTTCCCCCCACCCCCTAAAATTCCCCCCCCCCCTCTGTTAACCCTCCTATTCTCTCCCTCCCCACGGAAAACTCACAATCATCTTAAAGAGGAACTGACCCACCCACAACTTCAATATAGTGTCTACAGCACATTAAGCACAAAACTCTTACCCTTAGCTGATAGGGTATCTATATATTTTCCCCAGATCTTCAAAAACTGATTCTTTCGTTTTGGGGATCCTCTGGCTTCTCTTGCCTCCCACATCAGCAGCTGGTGCACCATATTCCGCCAGTGCCAAAATTCTGGTACAGCCTCTGAAGTCCAGTTTTGAAGTATACATTTCTTTGCCAGAAGACACCCCTTACGAAAAAATAATGTTTCCTCTGAGGTATTTCCTCTAAATGACCCATATATATCCAGTAACATCTGTGAGGGGGTTCCTATTATTTCACAAGACAGCAGGTTTGACAGATAGTTGGCCACTCTGGACCAGAGGCCCTGTATGGCTTCACAGCTCCAAAATGCGTGATAGAATGTGTTTTCTGCGATTTTGCACCGCAAGCATATTGCATTTTGTGTTCCCCAAAATTTTGCTAGTTGAACTTGTGTGAAGTAGGCTCTATGAAGTACTCGAAATGCACATTCCCGATATTGGGCTCCACTAACTAAGTTTGCAATACCCTTCACTTGTCTGTTAATGTCCCAGTTGGGGAGGGCTATTCTCAAATCTTTCTCCCACCGTTCTTTAACTGTTTTCTGTCCAAACCTTTTTAAACCCAGATACGCTAACCGCTGTTACCATATCCTATGTCAAAAGTTCGAGCTTAACTATTCATTGAGTGAAAAAAAATCCTCCTGTTTGTTTTAACTTCTTCGAGTGACCCCTAGTCGCTGTACTTTTGGATTTTGTAGGCCTCAATCATATCTCTCCTCATCTATCTCTTTTCGAAGCTGAAGAGCCCTAACCTCTTTAGCCTTTCCTCATGTGAGAGGAGCACCACCCCCTTTTTCATTTTGGTTGCTCTTCTTTGAACCTTTTCTAATTCCGCTATATGTTTTTTGAGATACGGTGACCAGAACTGAACGCAATACTCAAGGTGCAGTAGCACCATGGAGCGATACAGAGGCATTATAGTATTTTCTTTCTTATTCACCATCCCTTTCCTAATAATTCCTAGCCTCCTGTTTGCTTTTTTGGCCGCTGCTGCACACTGAAAAGATTTCAGCGTATTATCTACATTGACACCCAGATCTTTTTCTTGAGTGCTGATCCTCAAGGTGGACCCTAGCATCAGGTAACTATGATTTGGATTTTTCCCAGTTTTGGCAGGTTTGCATGTGATTTACTTGCTCATCAGGGCTACTGTTTAGCACAATGGTTTTACTAAGAATTGTTCTTTCCGATATAACCTTACTATGTTGGGAGTAAGTTTGCCTTGGGAAAATCAAAAATAATTCACCACACCAAAGGATAACACAGCTTGTTATATCATGCCTTTATCAATAAAATTATTGTCAATTTTTATTGATGACTTATGAAAGAAGCCAACACAAGCAGTTAATTAACATTCTAACCATATCACAGAAACTTCACTTATTACTTTCTCTAAACAGCATCATCAACTCTTTTAACATTTTATACCCCCCTCCAGTGGTGTGCTGGAGCAGGCTCTCACAGGCTCGCAAGAGCCGGTTGTTAAGTTTTTAAAAATTTTGGGAGCCGGTTGTTAAAGTAGGGCCCTCCATGGCTACTTTAACAACTGGCTCCCAAAATGTGGGCTTTTACTTTACTGGTGGGGATGCTGAGCCCTGCCAGCCAAGTAAATAGACTACTGCTGCTCCCCGCTCCTTGTTTCCAGCTCTGGGCAGCAGGCTGGGACTTCTCGAGAATGTGAAAGAAGTTCCAGAATGCTGCTCAGAGCAACATGTTGGGAGTGGTGGCAGGCATGCCCACACGAAGGGAGGGAGGAGAGAGAGGCAAGTTTTGCTCTCCACCCCCTCCCCCCAACTGCCCCTGGCCCTTCAGACTGCAGAGCTGGCTACGTCCGGAGAAAGAGCCTGTTTTTAAAAATTTACCAGCACACCCCTGCCCCCCTCCCTTGTTTAACAAGACTTAATATCCAAAAGCAGACATCCGAGTGGGGCGGTCCCGAAGGGTCTGAACTCTGATGGCCCTCCAGGACTCCCCAGTCCGGCACATTATTATCTACGTATTCCCTCCCTCCCATCCCTGTGACTCATTATTTAGTTCTGGAAATGAATGTCCGGGGCTCCACGAGCCAGTCATATGTTCAAGAGGGAACTCTTTATCAATAAAATTAATAGCAACTATTTCACCTAACTACTGATCAGGTTTCAAACACTTTTGGATATACTAGTGGCCATTTCATTATGCAAACTGGCAGCTATGGCAAACTTGTTTTTGGAATATATATGACCACACAATTTAAAGCTTAGAACATTTTCAGGGACTCGGATGTAAATATCACACTGACCAGAGACATTTTGATGCCATGACTGATTGCTTTATCCTTTTTGGCTTTTACTGAAGGTTGGCTTCTAATTTCATCCTGGATAGTTCTCTTTCTGCTTTTCAGCAATTTGCAGTTATAATTCCAGTTAATCCTTTCATTCCTTCAGCGGACTTAGCACGGTCTCTGCGCAGGAGATTCCCAGGATTGAAATAGCTGGAGGTCTTCAGTGTTGCACTGAGCTGAAATCCTATAGCAGCTGTCCTTAGATTTTCCCCATGATTCATTTCCAGTGTTCTCAGATGTTATCAATAGAAATCAAACAAAATAAAACATGGTAAAGAAAATAAGATGATACCTTTTTTATTGGACATAACTTTCTACATTTCTTGATTAGCTTTCGAAGGTTGCCTTTCTTCGTCAGATTATAGAGGAGTGTGGTAGCCGTGTTAGTCCACTCTTAAGGTTATCAATAGAAATCAAACAAAATAAAACATGGTAAAGAAAATAAGATGATACCTTTTTTATTGGACATAACTTAATACATTTCTTGATTAGCTTTCGAAGGTTGCCCTTCTTTGTCAGATTGGAAATAAGCAAATCTTATAAAAACTAATTAGTAAACAAGGGCCTACAGAAGTTTTTTTGTTTTTTTTGCCCATTTGGCTTTTAAGGAAAAATCTGTTTAGGAGGATATATTGGGTCATTCATTATCCAACCTCAACAGTTTTGTAGAGGGTCATAAAGTTAGGTCTAAGATGCTTTAAGCACAACATGAAATGTGTTGAAGGTCTGTGGAAATGACTCTGGGGCTTTAAATACAGACGTTTCGGAGGTTACGAGTTTGATTCTTAGCCAGAATTTACTTAGAAAAGTTGGAATGGATTCAGAATTTACACTGTGACCATCTTAAGTTACCAGCCACGAATATACAGGAAATACCTTAAATATTAGCACAAAGGCGTGATGGAGACCACAGAAAGATGCAGAATGAAGTTAAAAGGGGATAGACTCAGAAGTAATCAAAATTAATGCTTCTTTATGGAAAGGGTGGTGGATGCGTGGAACGACCTCCTGGTGGAGAGAAGGACTGTAACTGAATTCAATAAAGCATGGGATAGGCAAGGGGGGCTCAGGGGGAGGAAGAGATAGTGGATGATATGGATGGGCCATATGGCCTTTATCTGCCATCATTTTCTATGTTTCTATGAATGACTGACACAGAGTGAGAGGGATGGGTGATCAGAGGGCGACAAACCCAGATCCTCTATCACATTATAAACCATAAACTTCTACTGCTTCGTCACCCTCTGATCACCCATCCACCTCTCCCTGTCTTGCACCCACCCATTTCTCCTTGTCTCTCACCTAACCCACCCTCTTCCTGTGAGACTGTCATTGGAATGCGTTCGTGTTTCACTTATATTCTCCGATATTTGGCAACATTTGCTCATTTCTGATCTGAAGAAGAAGGTATTTGACTTCAAAAGCGAATCAAAAACTGTATTGTTAGTCCAATAAAAAAGGTATCGTCTTATTTTTTTTTCTGTGTTTATTTTTTTGTTTCTATTTATTACCTTTAAAAGTGGACTAACATGGCTACCACACTGCTTTAATCTACAAGTAAAATGCACACTCAATATAATAAGTTAGAAGGAAGTTTCACACTCTTTAAACATCTTCAGGGCAATTTTCAAACAATGTAGATATGAGAAAAGTCTATGAGGCTCTTTTGCAAAGCCATGGTAAGCCCAACGCAAGCTTACTGCTCACTAAAAGGAAAGTACGGCCAGGCTACTACACCAGCCCAGCAGTAGTTCCCACCTCCAGCACGTGCCATTTTCGGTTTTTGTAGCGCTGGTATGTACCTGACTGTAATCGGGCAGTGTCGTGCACTACCCGGTTACCGCCCAGGTAGTAAGGGAACCCTGCCACCTCAATGGGTGGCGGCAAGTACTCCCCCCTGAAATCAGCACGTGGCAAGTGGTTCACTTGCCACACATCCATTTCTTTTTTTAAGTACATAAGTAATGCCATACTGGGAAAAGACCAACGGTCCATCGAGCCCAGCATCCTGTCCCCGACAGCAGCCAATCCAGGTCAAGGGCACCTGACAAGCTTCCCAAACGTACAAACATTTTATACAAGTTATTCCTGGAATTGTGGATTTTTCTCAAGTCCATTTAGCTCGGTCTATGGACTTGTCCTTTAGGAAACCGTCCAACCCTTTTTTAAAACTGCCTTTTACCTGCTGGGGTGAAAGGGGTCTCGGCAGGCGTCAAAAACACGTGCTGATGCCAGAGCAGACCCCCTTTTGCCACAGCTTCATAAATGGACCCCTATGCATGTTCTCACAGAGATCCACCCCCACATGTTCTCTCTTTAAAACCTGTGCAAGAAAAAAAAATATCTGCCTGCTTTTTGTCTGGATTATTTTCAACAAAAAGATGTACATGCAATAGGCACATCCATAGGAATATAGAATAATTTTCCAAAATAAAAAGCTCCATTAACACAAATTAGTAAATATTCTTAAAAAGGAATGTCTTAAGAGATTCTTAAAAGAAAAGAAGGAAGAGAATGCTCAAACTGTGCAGCCTGATAAGGAAAAGTAGATTGAAAAATCCTTTTTGATAGGGAATGTAAAATGGTCGTGCCCTTCTAGAATATTACATTTTTTTTTTTTGTTACATTTGTACCCCGCGCTTTCCCACTCTTGGCAGGCTCTGGAGGGTTAAGTGACTTGCCCAGAGTCACAAGGAGCTGCCTGTGCCTGAAGTGGGAATCGAACTCAGTTCCCCAGGACCAAAGTCCACCACCCTAACCACTAGGCCACTCCTCCATGGAGATTCTACATGGAATGTTGCTATTCCACTAGCAACATTCCATGTAGAAGTCGGCCCTTGCAGATCACCAATGTGGCCGCTCAGGCTTCTGTTTCTGTGAGTCTGACGTCCTGCACGGACGTGCAGGACATCAGACTCACAGAAACAGAAGCCTGCGCAGCCTTCTACATGGAATGTTGCTAGTGGAATAGCAACATTCCATGTAGAATCTCCAATAGTAGCAACATTCCATGTAGAATCTCCAATAGTATCTATTTTATTTTTGTTACATTTGTACCCTGCGCTTTCCCACTCATGGCAGGCTCAATGTGGCTTACATGGGGCAATGGAGGGTTAAGTGACTTGCCCAGAGTCACAAGGAGCTGCCTGTGCCTGAAGTGGGAATCGGACTCAGTTCCTCAGGACCAAAGTCCACCACCCTAACCACTAGGCCACTCCTCCACTGTTGCTACTATTTGAGATTCTACATGGAATGTTGCTATTCTACTAGCTATACAACGCTAACACAGATACTCTACAATCAATACAGGTAATCTCAATGTGTATAAAGCAGAGTTATTTGTCTATGAGGGAAAAGTCTCAACCGCTACAGCTACATTATATACACCGAAGTGTTCATTTTATAGACTGTAGAAAAAAGTCATCATAGACTTAAAAACCCTCAATTTTTACTTATATCGAATTTTTTACTTGTATCGAATTTTTATTTATTTTGTTTACTTTATCAAAAAAATAAAATCATCACTTATCTTGCCAAATGTTTCTTTTGAAAAGGCGCTTAGTTCGGTTAAATAATGACAATGCAATGGTTCCTACGGTCCCGTTTCGAGTATCTTCGTCAGGGAACCTCCTTGCACCTAAAAATATTGCGCCAAAATAATTAAATTGAAGGCAGGAAAAATTCAAATTCAAATAGTATCCACTAATATTATAGTGATAATATCTCACAGACAAATCATGTCCTCATACCTTTATTCAAAATCTTTGTTCGAAATCTTCATTGATTTTTCTCTAAGGTAGATCGTGTCTTCTGTAAAGAAATTTGTTGGCGTCCTCACCTGGCTTCGTTGGGCAATTAAAAAGGAGTTCTACCCAATCGAGCATTGGACCGTCATGTACTACACTGCTGACTCAGTCCAATCACGGACTAGAGCGTCACAGCTCAATCGAATAATTTTCATTGGTCAATTTGAAGGGCGCCTTTTTATCCTTTACGGCTTGTGTATAACAAAATATATATATTTCTATGATTGCCGCTGTCCATGGAATTGTAAAATGGAGTAGTGGAGTTACAGAAGACACGATCTACCTTAGAGAAAAATCAATGAAGATTTCGAACAAAGATTTTGAATAAAGGTATGAGGACATGATTTGTCTGTGAGATATTATCACTATAATATTAGTGGATACTATTTGAATTTGAATTTTTCCTGCCTTCAATTTAATTATTTTGGCGCAATATTTTTAGGTGCAAGGAGGTTCCCTGACGAAGATACTCGAAACGGGACCGTAGGAACCATTGCATTGTCATTATTTAACCGAACTAAGCGCCTTTTCAAAAGAAACATTTGGCAAGATAAGTGATGATTTTATTTTTTTGATAAAGTAAACAAAATAAATAAAAATTCGATACAAGTAAAAAATTCGATATAAGTAAAAATTGAGGGTTTTTAAGTCTATGATGACTTTTTTCTACAGTCTATAAAATGAACACTTCGGTGTATATAATGTAGCTGTAGCGGTTGAGACTTTTCCCTCATAGACAAATAACTCTGCTTTATACACATTGCTATTCTACTAGCAACATTCCATGTTGAAGTCAGCCCTTGCAGATCACCAATTTGGCCGCGCAGGCTTCTGCTTCTGTGAGTCTGACGTCCTTCAGGACGTCAGACTCACAGAAACAGAAACCTGCGCAGCCTTCTACATGGAATGTTGCTAGTGGAATAGCAACATTCCATGTAGAATCTCCACTAGTAGCAACATTCCATGTAGAATGTCCAATAGTATCTATTTTATTTTTGTTACATTTGTACCCTGCGCTTTCCCACTCATGGCAGGCTCAATGCGGCTTACATGGGGCAATGGATGGTTAAGTGACTTGCCCAGAGTCACAAGGAGCTGCCTGAAGTGGGAATCAAACTCAGTTCCCCAGGACCAAAGTCCACCACCCTAACCACTAGGCCACTCCTCCACTGATGCTACTATTTGAGATTCTACATGGAATGTTGCTATTTCACTAGCAACATTCCATGTAAAATCTCAGAGTAGCAACATTCCATGTAGAATCTCCAATAGTAGCAACATTCCATGTAGAATGTCCAATAGTATCTATTTTATTTTTGTTACATTTGTACCCTGTGCTTTCCCACTCATGGCAGGCTCAATGCGGCTTACATGGGGCAATGGAAGGTTAAGTGACTTGCCCAGAATCACAAGGAGCTACCTGTGCCTGAAGTGGGAATTGAACTCAGTTCCTCAGGCCCAAACTCCACCACCCTAACCACTAGGCCACTCCTCCACTGTTGCTACTATTTGAGATTCTACATGGAATGTTGCTATTCCACTAGCAACATTCCATGTAAAATCTCAGAGTAGCAACATTCCATGTAGAATGTCCAATAGTATCTATTTTATTTTTGTTACATGTGTACCCCGCGCTTTCCCACTCATGGCAGGCTCAATGCGGCTTACATGGGGCAATGACTTGCCCAGAATCCAATAGTATCTATTTTATTTTTGTTACATGTGTACCCCGCGCTTTCCCACTCATGGCAGGCTCAATGCGGCTTACATGGGGCAATGACTTGCCCAGAATCACAAGGAGCTGCCTGAAGTGGGAATCAAACTCAGTTCCCCAGGACCAAAGTCCACCACCCTAACCACTAGGCCACTCCTCCACTACACACAATTTGCACACACAACTTGAACCGGATGCGAGCTTCCACAGCTAGCCGATGCACGTTCATCAACAAAGGGGTAACCCTTCCTATTTGTGCGGAAAATTTTCTCACAGCAGTGGTGTTCTGTATCAACTGTAATTTCTTTAACAAAGATTTTGAACAACACAAATAAATGATATTACAATAATCCAAACTTTAAAAGTAAGTGCTTATTTTTACTTTAAAAATGCAGCAGCCCATGCAGTGAAAAGTAAGCATTTCCTCTCCACAGGGAGTTAGAATATTAACCCCTGAGCCTCTCAGCAACAGAGAATCCCAAATTCCTGCTGTGAGTCTATATCACAAATTTAGAGGAGGGGCCTATATGAAACTTATAAATTTAGTGTTTCGGTGTGAAAAATAAACCTTAAATCACAGTGAATTCCAAACTGAAATGCTCCAGACGGTATCGCCTTTGAAGTTTGAGGTTGTCATAAAAGTCGAGATTTTGGTTTATAGTTCAAATAATTCTTTCCACTTGCTCCACATTGCGTGTTTTGATCTTGTATCATTCATTGTGGTAGCTGATAAAAGCTGGGTGCAGACCGGAATCACATGTGAGGTTATGGATGAGCAGTGCGTGCACATGGTCTAAATTTACAAGCACTCAATGCATTTCATGGACAAGGACCAGTGAAGTTGCCATTCCACTGAAGTTCAGAGCGTGATCAGTGCTCTAATATCAGAAACAGATTAGTTTATTCAAGGCTCAATATACTGCTATTTAGAAATACTGGCACATTAGTTTACATTGTATAATATATTACATGAGTGACAAAGTAAAGGAAAAAAGGGGAAATTAAATTTACAATCCACATGTACAGGATACATAACATTATAATGTGCTTAGTGCTTAAGAACATAAAAACAGCCATACTGGGTCAGAGCAATGGTCCATCTAGCCCTGTATTCTGCTTCCAACAGTGGCCAATCCAGGTCGAAAGTACCTGACAGAATCCCAAATAAAATCAACATTCCATGCTACCAGTCCCAGGGCAAGCAGTGGCTCACCCCCCCCCCCCCCCCCCCCCCCCCCCCCAATCTCAATAACAGACTATGGACTTTTCCTTCAAGAACTTGTCCAAACCTTTTTTAAACCCAGTTACGCTAACCCCATTAACACATCCTCCGGCAGCGTAACTGGGTAAATCAACTATTCTTTGAGTGAAAAAAAATATTGCCTCCTATTTGTTTTCAGAGTATTTCCATGTAATTTCATTGTGTGTCCCCTAGTGTTTGTACAGTTTTGAAAGAGTGAAAAATCGATTCACTTCTATCCGTTCTACATCACTCAGGATTTTACAGACCTCAGTCATATCCCCCCCCCCCCAACACACCATCTGTATTCCAAGTTGAAGAGCCCTAACCTCTTTAGCCTTTCCTCTTACGGGAGGAGTTCCATCCCCTTTATCATTTTGGTTGCTCTTCTATGAACCTTTTTTAATCCCACTATCAGGCTTATTTTTGAAACAGAAGGGCGCCCATCTTTCGGCACAAATCGGGAGATGGGCGTCCTTCTCCCAGGGTCGCCCAAATCGGCATAATCGAAAGCCGATTTTGGGCGTCCTCAACTGCTTTCCGTCGTGGGGACGACCAAAGTTCATGGGGTGTGTTGGAAGCCTAGTGAAGGTGGGACTGGGGCGTACCTAACACATGGGCGTCCTCGACCGATAATGGAAAAAAGAAGGGCGTGCATGACTAGCACTTGGGCGACTTTACTTGGTCCATTTTTTCTTACAACTAACCCTCAAAAAGCTGCCCGAACTGACCAGATGACCACTGGAGGGAATTGGGGTTGACCTCCCCCTACTCCCCCAGTGGTCACTAACCCCCTCCCACCCTAAAAAAAATTTTTAAATATTTTTTCCAGCCTCTATGCCAGCCTCAAATATCATATCCAGCTCCATGACAGCAGTAGGCAGGTCCCTGGAGCAGTTTTAGTGGGTGCAGTGCACTTCAGGCAGGCAGACCCAGGCCCATCCCGCCCCTTACCTGTTACACTTGTGCTGGTAAATGTGAGACCTCCAAAACCCACCAGAAACCCACTGTACCCACATGTAGGTGCTCCCCCTTCATCCCTTAGAGCTATGGTAGTGTTCTACAGTTGTGGGGTTGGGGGGGTTTGGGAGCACAGCACACAAGGTAAGGGAGCTATGCACCTGGGAGCAATTTGTGAAGTCCACTGGAGTGCCCCCTAGGGTGCCCGGTTGGTGTCCTGACATGTCAAGGGGACCAGTGCACTACGAATGCTGGCTCCTCCCATGACCAAATGGCTTGGATTTGGTCGTTTCTGAGATGGGCGTCCTTGGGTTCCATTATCACCGAAAATCGGGGACAACCATCTCTAAGGTCGACCTAAATTTCCAGATTTGGGCGTCCACGACCGTATTATCGAAACGAAAGATGGACACCCATCTTGTTTTGCTAATACGGGTTTCACCGCCCCTTTGCCGGGACGTCCTGCGAGGACGTCCTCAGAAAAACTTGGGCACTCCTTTCGATTATGCCGCTCCACATCTTTTTTGAGATACGGCAACCAGAATGGAACACAATACTCAAGGTGAGGTCACAACATAGAGCGATTCAGAGACATTATTATATTCTTGGTCTTATTTACCTTCCCTTTCCTGATAATTCCTAGCATCCCGTTTGCTTTTTTGGCTGCCGCCACACACTAGGTAAAAGATTTCAGCATACTGTCTACATTGACATTTAGATCTTTTTCTTGAGTGCTGACTCCTAAGGTGGATCCTAACATCAGGTAACTATGATTCAGATTATTCTTCCCAATGTGCATCACTTTGCATTTGACCACATTCAATTTCGTCTTCCATTTGGATGCTCGGTCCTCCAGTTTCCTAAGGTCTTCCTCAATTTTTAACAATCCACATGACAACTCTGAATAGTTTTGTGTCATCTGCAAATTTAGGGGTCCTTTTACAAAGCTGCGGAAAAAAGGGCCCTGTGCTTACGGTGGGGGTGTTTCACATGCGCCAAGACCCTTCTTACCGCAGCGGGTAAAAAAAAACCCCAGCACACGCAGCCATGCGGTAAGAGAACTGTTGCCACATGGCCATGTGGCGGGAAGCCCTTACCTCCACCCACTGAGGTGGCAATAAGGGCTCCCACGTTAACCCAGCGGTTACCGGGCAGCGTACGGCGATGCCCGATTACCGTCGGGTTATCACCACACAAGCCGTTTCCTAGGGGGGGTCTCCCCAGAGATGGTACATGCTCGGAGCAGGACTACCACTAGCAGTCACGTTGGGCCGACGGTAGTCCTGGAAGAGCAAACGGAAAGCCCATGTTGGGCTTACTGCCGCTCTGTAAAAGGGCTCCTTAATAACCTCACTTTTGTTTTCCAGATCATTTATAAATATGTTAAATAGTACCGGTCCCAGTACAGATCTCTGCAGCACTCCACTATTCACTCTCCTCTGTTGAGAATAATGGCTATTTAACCCTAGCCTCTGTTTTCTGTACAATAACCAAGTCCTTATCCACAGAAGGACATTGCCTCCTATCCCATGACTTTTTACATTTTCTTAGGAGTCTCTCATGAAGAACTTAGTCAAAAGCTTTCCGAAAATCCAGACACACTACATCAACCGGCTCACCTTTATCCATATATTTATTTACGCCTTCAAAGAAATGAAGCAAACTGGTATACCTGAGAAGGCATGAGAAGGCCTAAGATAGTAATATCTGTCTAGTATCACAGGTTACATAGTGGGGTAATTTTATAAATTAAAAAAAAAAAGGTTTGGACAAGTTCCTGGAGGAAAAGTCCACAGTCTGCTATTGAGACAGACATGGGGAAGCAGCTGCTTGCCCTGCAATTGGTAGCATGGAATGCTGCTATGATTTGGGTTTCTGCCAAGTACTACTTGTGACCTGGCTTGGCCACTGCTGGAAACAGGATACCGGGCTAGATGGACCGTTGGTCTCACCCAATATGGCTACTCTTATGTTCTTATGTAACATCATGAGAATTTTAACAACTGTTTGTACTGTTTTAAATTCTCTGTGCTTTGCACAGTCCATTCAGTCCATTAACTTAGTGCTTCTATTGCTGGGCTATGGCAGCCCTGATAGCCAATAGGAAAAAGGTGCCTTCATTTTATCCCAACTCTCATCTTTAGGCTGTTATCCACTCAGCAGATAGACAGCTTGCAGCCAGCTTAAGTTGTGATATTTCTGTGAATTTGTTTTTTTCCTGTTCCAGCAGGGTCAGGAAAACATATGTTCACACTAGAATCTTCTAGAAACTGAAGGAAGGGTAGGAGGGTTTATGATAATTTGGAGAAGGGTCTGGTAGCAGCTGTACTACCCCCCCCCCCCCCCCGCCCAATGTATTATAAGTTCCCTTCTTGCCCGCCAAATTTGTCCCGAGTTCTGTCTCCTACCTTTGACCCATGGTAAAAGGGAGATCCCTTCTGTCCAGCCTGATAAAGAAGTCCTGAATGCAGAATCATCCTGACACACTCCAACAAGTTGGCACTAAAAGGCACTTGCTAAGGACCAAGGGACAAGTAACAGACCTGGAACCTGATTGCTCGCTTGTTTTAGTGGGAAGGTATGGGGAATCTTTCCACCTCTGTGCAGTTCAGGGAAGGAGGAGAAAGGATTTGTTCAAGGTACCTGCTGTGACACCCAGGCATCCTACAACTTCTAACTATAACAAGCAGGAGGAGAAAAGATCTGTTTAACATCTGAAACATTCTTGCTGCAGAGCCACAGTGTCTATCACCTAGATACCAAGGAGCCTGCAAGTGATTACTAACTAATAGACTTTTGATAACAGTTAACAGCTGTTTAAGAGTAACAGCAAGTGAACTGTGCAAGCCAGGCCCTCACCACATGGGCCAGTGCTTTGAGTAATAAGGAGAAGCTGTTTGTAATTTTTATGCTTTTGGAGGAGAGAAGAAAGCTATTGTAAATAGTTGGCCATCTGTGTTGAAATATTGGAAGCTGTACCCTTATCAACGGAAGGACAGGAAAGGTTCTGCTTTCAGCAAAAGAACTAATGTGGTCTCCATCACTGTGTGAAGTGTGAGTAGAGCTTACTCCACCTCCTAGGCATATCCTAGTCCCACCCTGGTCCAGACAAATAAATAATTGTGTGCACCCCTTTTGTCCACCTGTCATGGCCATAATCTAGGCAGCCACCTGGACCAGTGTTTCCCAAGTCAGTCCTGGCGTACCCCCTTGCCAGTCCGGTTTCCAGGATTTCCACAATCAATATGCATGGATGAGATTTGCATACAATGGAGGCAGTATATGCAAATGAATCTCACGCACATTCATTGTAGATACCCTAAAAACCTGACAGGCAAGGGGGTACTCCAGGACCGACTTGGAAACACTAATCTAGAACACCTCCAACAAAGGGGTTACAAGTACATAAGCAAGTGTGTGGAGAAGGGAGAATGAAATATGAGGGATACTGGACAGACGATAGCAGGGATACAGAGAAGGTGGCAGGGCAGAGAGAAGGAGCTTTGTGCAACTCAAATGGCAGATTGGAGGTGATATAGCATGATGGAGGAAGAAAAATGGGGAGATGTTTCAAGGCAGGAAGTAGGATAGGAAGGAGAGATGTTTTAGGGTGGGGAGACCAAAGGAGAGGGAGATTACAGGGCAGGAACCAAAAAGAAAACCAGAGTGGAAGGAGATGTTGCAAGGCAGATGATGGAGGAAACCAGAGGTTGAGATAGTTCAGGGCTGGCAGAAAACTAGGATGAGGGAAGGCATGTAGCCGGTAAGTTTGTGTTCAATTCTGGTCACCGCATCTCAAAAAAGATATAGTGGAATTAGAAAAGGTACAGAGAAGGGCGACAAAAATGATAAAGGGGATGGGACGACCTCCCTATGAGGAAAGGCAAAAGCGGCTGAGGCTCTTCAGCTTGGAGAAAAGATGGCTGAGGGGAGGTATGATAGAGGTCTATAAAATAATGAGTGGAGTGGAACGGGTAGGCGTGACTCATTTGTTTATTCTTTCCAAAAATACTAGGACTAGGGGGCATGCAATGAAGCTACAAAGTAGTAAATTTAATATAAATCAGAGAAAGTTTTTCTTCACTCAAAGTGTAATTAAACTCTGGAATTTGTTGCCAGAGAATGTGGTAATGGCAGTTAGCTTAGCAGGGTTTAAAAAAGGTCTGGATGGCTTCCTAAAGGAAAAGTCCATAGACCATTATTAAATTGACTTGGGAAAAATCCACTGCTTATTTCTGGGATAAGCAACATAAAATGTATTGAACTTTTTCGAGATCTTGCCAGGTATTTCTGACTTGGATTGGCCACTGTTGGAAACAGGGTGCTGGGCTTGATAGACCTTTGGTCTGTCCCAATGTGGCAATATTTATGTAATATTCTCAATGGCTAGTGGGAGGAGGCAGAGAGTTTTTCACCCTTTCATCCATCATTCTAACCCTCATTTTGTTTTCTACTCCTAAACTAAATACTAAAACTATGCCAAAGTATAGTGAGCAATTTTCAGTAAGTCTCAAGCTGGTTTTGCAAAAGAAACAATTTCAAAATTTGCCTGTCAGACATTACCTTGGGTCAGTTTCCCCCATGTAGGGCTTCTTTTACAAAGCTGCACTAGTGATTCCCACGTGGCAAATGAGAGGAAGCCCATAGGAATTGAATGAGCTTCCCTCTCATTTGCTGCACCGAGAATTGGTAGCGCGGCTTTGTAAAAGAGACCCATGGTTTACGGATGCAAAAATATTTATTGCTGCTTATTGTCCCTCTGGGTAACATCCCATTTACCCATGGAAATCTCTCCCTTTCAAAATTGACCTTATGTGCAGTATTTGATGGCCATAGGGTTGGGTTCTTTACGTGGCACCAAAGGAAACACCACCTTGGAATTAACACTCTCGTTAGAGAGCCTCATGCCAGCAGAAGATTTCGAAATAATAGCAATGTTTGGCTATTCAGGGCAGCAGCTGGGTGAGATGGGGAAAGAATGTATGGGCAGCCATACAGGGTGAAAGGATTGTCATTAGCCATTCTCCAAAAGGGGTTCATGGCAGATAATCATTTGTATAGCCTAGTAGTTATTTATTTATTACACTTGTACCCCGCATTTTCCCACACATGGCAGGCTTAATGCGGCTTACACAGTAACAATATGAAGAATTACAAAGTCATAAAAAAGAATATACAATTTGTAGTAAACACAATATTAATGGGGTTAACGGATAAGTAAATTGAACATAGGAGGAATTGGGTGCAGAAGGACATGAGCGTTAGAAGGTAGGCGTAGGAAGATGGCGAGGAAGGGATATGGGATAGCAATAAGGATAATGGAAAACATGGTCAATGTATAACAATTGTCGATAAGAATCATGTGGGCAGGCTTTAGATTAGGTTGAATCGTTAGGGTAGGCTATCTTGAAGAGATGGGTCTTCAGTACTTTCCTGAAGGGCAAAAGGCCATTGATTGTTCGGATGGATCTTGGTAAAGCATTCCAAAGCTGGCTACCTAAAATGGAAAAATTGGATGTGTAGAGGGATTTGTACTTAATACCTGTGCAGTTGGGGAGGTGTAGATTAAGATAAGTATGGGAAGACGTCTCTGATGGGGAGCCAGTGAAGCTTCTCTCGAAGAGGTGTTGCGCTATCGAATCTTGACTTGCCAAAAATAAGTCTGGCTGCCGTGTTTTGGGAAGTCTGGAGCTTTTTCAATCTTAGGAACTCACAACCTATCAGACTGAACCTCTTGTAATCATAGCCAATTCAGGGTATCCTCAGTTAATATGCATGATTAAGATTTGAATCCATTGCCTCCACTGCATTCAAATCTGTCTCATGAATATTCACGGTTGCTATCCTGAAAACCCACACTGACTATAGATACTCAAGCATTTAATACTTGCCAGGGATGGTGACCACACATCAGTAGTGACTATTGTTATACTTTGCTTAATAACAATGTGTCCGTATTTTATCACAGAAAAAGTGCAAATATCAAATATGTAGAGGAGGCATGCAGTGATCCATGGGTCATGGACCTGAGGAGGAGAGTCTAAAACAAACTGTCTCCATAATATTATTTTGAAGGCAGGGTCATCTTCAAAACATGCCAAGTCGTGTTTCCATTGTAATAAATCACTGCCATTCTCTTTCTCTCTGTGATCTGGAAGCTCAGTTCCCATTAAAAGCAAGAGACTGAAGACGTTTTGCCACAGGTAGATCCTAAAACTATAAAAAGTGCTGAAATGCTTAGAGCGTAATCTCATGTTCTTCCTTGACAACTTTTTTTTTTTTAATTGTTATTTGCTTTCAGAACTCTGGGATTTAAATAGGACGTCAGTTTTCCACAGCCCTTCTGGATTCCTTGACCTTCACACCATGCTTTTGGATGATTACCAAGAAAGGCTGTTTGTGGGAGGCAGAGACCGCGTATATTCCCTCAGCTTGGACCAGATCAGTGAGAATTACAGAGAGGTAGGGTCACGGTTTCATACAGGTCTTATTTATTACTTTGGTACATTATCTAAATGTTTCCACCCACGCTTTCCCCAGAGACTGCATCAGCAGCATAAAAATCAAGGACAGGTTCATTATAGATTTATAGTTAGTATCATCCTTCAAGAGGAACCCCCTGCTAATCCATTCCTAGCAGGGGCCTCATATTAGGTGTAGATCCTTGAGAAGGTACAAAGAATTGTATTCATAATAGACTGAACAACCACATTAAAATTAAAAAAAATAAAAAATCACAAGCATTGATAAGGCAGGCAAAGAGAAAATCTGAAAGGAAGCTTGCTGAGGAAATCAATTGGACCATTAGATGAACAAGGAGTAAAACTACTACTACTACTTATCATTTCTATAGCGCTACTAGACGTACGCAGCGCTGTACACTTGAACATGAAGAGACAGTCCCTGCTCGACAGAGCTTATAATCTAATTAGGACAAACAGGACAAATAAGGGATAAGGACAAAGAGAAGCAAGGTTCCGGAATCCCAAAGAGTAGCAGCATTCCGGAATCCCAAAGACTACCACTACTACTTATCATTTCTATAGCACTACTAGACGTACGCAGCGCTGTACACTTGAACATGAAGAGACAGTCCCTGCTCGACAGAGCTTGCAATCTAATTAAGGGTCATTAAGGGAAGACAAGGCCATAGCAGAAGGACTAAATGAATTATTTGCTTTAGTTTTTACTGAGAAAGATATCCATGCCAGAAATAATATTTAAAGTTGATGATTCAGAGGAACTGAAATAAACCTCAGTGAATGAGGATGACTTAGTAGGGCAAACTGGCAAACTGAAGAGTAGCAAATCACTTGCACTGGATGGTATAAATCCCAGAGTTTTGAAAGAACTAAATGAAATTGCATACCTGATCACTCATTTTTAAACTATCATTGAATTCTGACCAACATAATGGTGATGTTTACAAAAGGATCCAGAAATGGTCTGGGAAGCTACAGACATAAGCGCCTAATTTCAGTGCTAGGCAAAAGGACATAAACCGTTATAAAGAACTAAAGGGTGTTAAGCCCTTAATATGTGGTTAACACACGCAAACAGAAAGGCATTAAAGTGTTTTGTCATATTTTCCTGTTTATGTGCACTAACCTGCACATTATCGATTTTTAAAAATATTTTTTGGAGGGGGTATGTCATGGGCAGAGCATGGTTGTGCCCGTGTTGTCCAGTTACTGTGTAATGATTAGTATGCTAACCTAATAAGAGAGGAGTAGCCTAATGGTTAGTGCAGTGGGCTTTGATCTTGGCAACCTGGGTTCACTTCCCACTGCCGCCCCTTGTGACCTTGGGCAAGTCACTTAACCCTCCATTTCCCTATGTACAAAAATGATTGTGAGCCACCTATGGACAGAGAAAGTACCTGCATATGGGGGAAGATTCTATATAATGGTGCCTAAAAATTGATGCGGAAATCAAGGCCAACTAAACGTATTCTATAAGTGACGCCTAGATTTAGGTGTTGAATATAGAATACACCTAGGCAGAAATCACAGCGCCTAAAACTACACGCATCCATTTACACCAACAAAAACATGGCGTACATCCCAGCACATAGATTTAGGCGCACTGGGCCAGATTCTATAACTATGTGTGTAAATTTCACAAAACCCATGAAACGCCTATAACCACACCCCTTTTTGCCTGCATATCTTAGAAGTTAGGTGCACTGCGTTACAGAATGTGTTTAGCGAATTGTGTGTGTAAATTCTAATTATTGCCAATTAGTGTTCATTATTGCTTGTTAAGAGCTGATTAGCTTAAGCCAATTAAATTACGCACGTTGTTATGGAATACACTTGGATTACAGCGCAGATCTCTAGGCACGCTATATAGAATCCAGGGAATAATGTGTACAGTACTGCATACATCTAATATTGCTATAAGAAGTAGTAGTAAACAGGGCCACCGAGAGACTGGGCCGGGCCTGAGGCAAGGCTGCCCCCGGGGCCCCGCCCCTGCTGCCCCAACCCCCCTCCACCCCCCCCAAGGTCGCCACCGCTTCCCCCCGAGATTGCCACAGCCACTGCTCACCCCCTCCACCCCCCTGAGATCGCTGCCGCCGCTCCCCCTCCACCCCCACCCCCCCCCCGAGATCATCGCCACCGCTCCTCCCCTCCATCCACCACTGGGCCGGGCCCCCTGCATTGAAATCGTAGTCTCACCTCTGTGAAAGCAGCGCTGCAGGCAGCAGAACGCCTCCCTTCGGCCCTCCTTCCCTCCTTGTGTCCCGCCCTCGTGGAAGTTACGTCAGACTAGATGGGCCATGCATGTCTTTATCTCCGTGGCACACCAAGGGAGGGGGGATGGGGGTGGTCCACCCTGGGTGCAGGCAGCAAAGGGGTGCGCTGTGCAGTTGTGCAGCTGTCAGAGGGGGCAGGGGACCAGCAGAGCTGACATCAATTTCCTGTTCCGGGGCAGGAGGACCAGCAGAGCCAATAGCTGTGCAACTGCTCATCTCACCCCCTTGCTTGGAAGAGGGAGGGAGGATGCACCTGGAGGAGTGGGTGCTCCGCCCCAGGTAACAACCAAACTAGGTCACTATCCAGTTAAGTGCCGTTGAAAATGCCCGGTTAGCACCGGACAGGCCTCTCCTGGCCATTTAAATTGTTATCAATACTAGACCTTAAATATAAAGAAACCTATCCTCCAACATTCTAAACTGGGAGAAACCTTATTTCTCTCTGCTAAGGCTGTACCTCATGTTGCTTAACTGCTAGTACTTCCACCTAAAACCAACATGTAAATATTTTAACTACCAGAATTTTCTTTTCAAACTTTCCACAACCATAGCATGATTGATTCTTTGTGCTTCTTCTTTATAAGCATGAATTTCTTCAATTAAACACATCTCACAGTGTCCCTAATTACCTTCAGTGGGTCAATTCCATCTTCTATAAAGGATACAAACAATATCCCCGTTAACTAATTTATTTATTTAATTTATTAGGATTTATTTACCGCCTTTTTCATGGAATTCACTCAAGGCAGTGTACAGTAAGAATAGATCAAACATGAGCAATAGGCAATTACAGCTGTAAACTACTACTACTACTACTACTATTTAGCATTTCTATAGCGCTACAAGGCATACGCAGCGCTGCACAAACATAGAAGAAAGACAGTCCCTGCTCAAAGAGCTTACAATCTAATAGACAAAAAATAAATAAAGTAAGCAAATCAAATCAATTAATGTGAACGGGAAGGAAGAGAGGAGGGTAGGTGGAGGCGAGTGGTTACAAGTGGTTACGAGTCAAAAGCAATGTTAAAGAGGTGGGCCTAAATTTTAGTCTAGATTTAAAGGTGGCCAAGGATGGGGCAAGACGTAGGGGCTCAGGAAGTTTATTCCAGGCGTAGGGTGCAGCGAGACAGAAGGCGCGAAGTCTGGAGTTGGCAGTAGTGGAGAAGGGAACAGATAAGAAGGATTTATCCATGGAGCGGAGTGCACGGGAAGGGGTGTAGGGAAGGAGGAGTGTGGAGAGATACTGGGGAGCAGCAGAGTGAGTACATTTATAGGTTAGTAGAAGAAGTTTGAACAGGATGTGAAAACGGATAGGGAGCCAGTGAAGGGTCTTGAGGAGAGGGGTAGTATGAGTAAAGCTGTAAAAATAACAATACAAAATATGGCATGGTATACTACTTGCAATGACAACACAATATGTGCTAGAACATTATAAGTGGAGGAGTGGCCTAGTGGTTAGGGTGGTGGACTTTGGTCCTGGGGAACTGAGTTCGATTCCCGGCCCAGGCAGCTCCTTGTGACTCTGGGCAAGTCACTTAACCCTCCATTGCCTGCCGCATTGAGCCTGCCATGAGTGGGAAAAAGTGCGGGATACAAAAAAAAAAATAAATAAATAATTGGTAGTGAAGGGTAAGGCAAAGTTGTAACATATAGTTGAGTAAAAAAGTAGGAAGAATTAGAAAGTAAGGTGATTGATGTGAAGAAAGTTGCACATGAGGTCAGAGAGATGGTTAAATATTATCTCAGCTAGGGTAGGAGTGGATAAACATGTCAATCCTTGTGTGTGTGAGTGAGACTAACAAGTTAGTTACTTCTTCCATTAAAGGCTTGGTTGAAGAGCCAGGCTTTCACCTGCTTCCTGAAGTAAAGGTAGTCTTGTGTTAAGTTAATTAAAAGTTTTGCTGGACTGGACGGGGTCCGTTCCAAGATAATCAACAGCTTCAGTCTTATCACAAAAGAAAGAAGTACATGGAATTAAAATGCCACCTAAGATTTATGAAGCTTTTTGTACTGTAACTTGATCTTCCACTTAAGCTAAGCACAGTGGCTCTCTTAGCTGTATCGGCTTTACTTGACCTTGCCAATCGTCATATGCCTTTCTGTTGCTGATACAAATAAGACAAAATATTTTGCTTTTTGAAGCATTCTCTTGTCTGAGTAAGACAAAATACAGGCAGACAATTACCATAAACTGATTGCGTTATCTCATAGTGATGCTACATGTGGAACTCAAGTGTCACGCAATGTAACTTTGCAGCCTGGAAGTATTATTTCTAGACATACTGTGCAAAATACAGTTACATCTCCGGACATCCTTTTGGGGATACAGGAAGTTTATTTATTTTAGTTAGTTTATGTATTTAAGCATTTCTAACCACCAATTACCTAGGTGAGGTATTACAAAAGACATACAAAATACACCTAAAAGCAGAGTTAAAACAAACAGCCACAAAACAAAACACGACAACAATAAAAGCCTGGGCAGAAAGGCAATTATGAAACTGCTCTCTCATAAAATATAACAAGTTTGGGCAAAAAAACGTGTCCCAAGCTGCTTTTTAAACAGAGATAGGTCTGGTAGCCGATTCCATAAGAATGAAGTAGAGAGTGTGACACAACCTTCACCACAAGGAGCGTCTATCACAATCCCTTTATTGCGCCAAATGTGTTTTTCGGTGGTAAAGACCGCCTGCCTCAGTGGTCAAAAATACAATATCTGCTACTGAATAAATTAGAAATCAATGATGCCCCCCCCCCCCCACACAAAAAATGCACTGAATACATGCAGTGGCGTAGCAAGGACGGGGCGGTCCGCCCCGGGTGTCAACGGGTGAGGGGCGATCCACTCCGGGTGGCAGCCGCCCTCGCTACGCCACTGAATACATGGATTTCAAATGTATACAGAAAAATGCCTCGATGACAAAAGTGCCACTGCTGCAGTTACATATGAAATCTGTGCATTCAATGAATTTCCTTTTTTTGGGGGTGGGGGGGGTGGGCAACATTGATTTCCAATCCATTCAGTAGCAGATATTGTATTTTTGACCCCGGAGGCTGCAAAACATGGTCCCGTGTCGGTTCTCTGTTTGGTGCACTAAAAGAATTGTGACAGACGTTCCCTGTGTTGAAGCTTGTGTCACAATTTCTACTTCTTCATTCTCATTGGACTTCGCAAAGAGGTGTTTTCCTGTTGTGCTGTGTATTATAGCTGATTCCACAAACCAGGAACTGCAGCATCCCTCGGAAAGCACAACGCACTGCAGAGTGACAAGTAACCAATAAGAGCCCGAGAGCATAACGCTCAACCTAGATGGTGAACCTCAAGAACTTGCTGAAAATAAGACAGAGCTATTCCACGAACCACCTTAAAAACCAACCTCGAAACTTTGAACCAATTCGAAAATTATCCACAGCATAGGAATCTTCGTTTTCATTTATTTATTTATTTTATTACATTTGTACCCCACGCTTTCCCACTCATGGCAGGCTCAATGCGGCTTACATGGGGCAATGGAGGGTTAAGTGACTTGCCCAGAGTCACAAGGAGCTGCCTGTGCCTGCAGTGGGAATCAAACTCAGTTCCCCAGGACCAAAGTCCACCACTCTAACCACTAGGCCACTCCTCCACTCCAGTTTGGTTATAAAGTTTGAATTTGTTGCCTGGTAACATAAAATGTTCTAGTTCTGCAGCAATCATGATTTCATTAGACTCCCAACACAATGAACAGAACAATTTTTTTAAAAATGAGCATTTTCCCTGGACACCCCTAATAAGAATGGGGGTGTCCAGGGAAAATGCTCATTTTTGTTGTTTTTTTTAAGTTCTGCATGTAAATCTTAATGAATGCCAATTAGTGCTAATTGCTTGCTAATATCCGTCAGCTAATTGACCAATTAAGTTGCGTACATTATAATAGAATACGTTTCAATTTCTGCATGGAAATTAAGACGCAACATATAGAACCTGGCAGTGTAAGCATAAATCCACATTGGTGTGTCAACCTTTAGGTGTGGCCACTTATGCCAGGTCAATGGCTGGAGTAAGTTGGCATGCTTAATTGCACCATACAACCCATTTAACTGATAATTGACCTTAGGATGGAGACCTCGGTCTTAAAGCTTTGCAAACTTGGCTATTTAGGTGATTTTTTTTGATTGTTAATGGTTGTAGTTAATGACAATGGGAGTAGCACTTCGGGATGAGTATCCATACTTTTTTCCCTCCTATACGTATTTTCAAAGCACTTAGACGTCATATCGAAAATGCCCCTCATTGTAACCTATGGAACTTTGTCAGTCTAAGTCCGACTTTGGACGTTTTCCAAAAAACGTTCAAAATTTGAATAGGAAAGAAGTTAATTTAAAAAAAAAGAAAAACATCTATTTCTTGTTTTTGAAAATACTGTTTTTAACAAGGTTTGGTGACTTGGACATTTTGCTTTTTGGTCCATTTTCAAACAAAAAACATCCAAGTGCAAAACGCATAAAATCAAGCCATTGGGATATAGGAGGAGCCAGCATTTTTAGTAGACTGGTCCCCCGGACATCCCAGGAAAGCAATAGGGCACCCTAGGGGGGGACTTCAGTGTATTTCATAAAATGCACCCAGGTAGACATCTCATCATTGCTCCTTATCTTGTCTGCTGAGCCTCCCAAAACCCAGCCCCCCCCCCCCAACTGTACACCACTACCATAGCCCTTACGGGTGAAGGGGGCACCTATATGTAGGTACATTCGGTTTCTGGTGAGTTTTGGAGGGCTCACAGTTTCCTTCACAAGTGTAACAGGTAAGGAGAGGTATGAGTCTGGGTCCACCTATCCGCAGTGCACTGTATCCACCACTAGACTATTCCAGGGACCTGTGTGCTGTTCTAATGGACCTGAGTATAACATCTGAGGTTGGCTTAGAGGCTGGTAAGTAATGTTTTTAATCACATTTTTGGGGGTAGGGGTGGGAGGGAGTTAGTGATCACTGGGGTGGTAAGGGGAAATCACCCCTGATTCCCTCCAGTGGTCATCTGGTCATTTAGGGCATCTTTTTCTGCCTTATTCATTATAAAAACAAGTCTAGCTCAAAATGTCTTAGTGTTAGTCTTGGACGGTTTTGTTCTGCTCCATTATGGCTGAAAAACGTCCAAGTGTTAGGAACGCCCAAATCCCACCCTTAACACACCCCTGACACGTCACCTTGTGATTTGAACACACTTCTGACAGACTTCATAGAAAAACGCCTAAAAATTGGTTTTGACAATACCAATTTGGACGTTTTTGTGAGAAAAAATGTCCCAAGTACAGATTCATGTCACTTTTTGGACATTTTTCTCTTTTGAAAATGAGCCCAACTGTAACTTTGTAAGTCTAAGTGCTTTGAAAATGAGCCCCAATATTACGTCATTGCTTGTTGTATGATTTACTGGTTATAGATTGTTGTGTTATTAATATATCCTTCCTTATGTAGCTTATATTCTCTTGGGTTTTTTTTTTCTTTTCTCAGAATGAAGATGTTCATGTATTGTAAACTGCCTTGATATATATTTTTCTGTGAGAGTTGGTACATGAAATTTTGCAAAATAAATAGATTGTTTGGTGACATACCCATGGCCCACCTATGATTCGCTTCTGTGTATACCCCCTCGCACTCACGCAGTATAGCATTTACATGTTGCCCTACAAAATAATGCATAGTGTTCCACTTGTGCATATATGACACATGTAACTATATGAATCCAGTTCTAGAATTGCTCTGTTACTGTATCTGAAGGTAACTTGCCTTGAGCTACTCCTGGAGAAAACAAAAAGCATGAGCTAAATCAAAATCCCTTTGGTAAAAACTGTCAAAATAGGCCAAACGTCTTGTTTCTTCTTCCTTCTGCATTGCATGAATCATGATATAAATGGATACAACATCATTTCAAACCCTCAAAGCTGCCCCTTCCAGGTTTATGCCCCCTTCAGGTTACATGTTATGGATTTTGAATGCACAATTTCTAGAATCCCAATTAAGGGCATTTACATGCACAACAGATAATCTATGCCAATTAACACCAATAATCAGCTAATTATTATATTAAGTTACGCACAACTGACTGCTTGAGCATCTTCAAGGGTTAACCCCCCCCCCCCCCAATTCTATAAAGTCACTAAAAATTGAACATGCAAATTTGTGCACACAATTAAATAATGAACTAATTAGCACCATTGATTCACTTAACCAATTATTGGCACTAATTACATTAAGTGGTGTTTACGCACCTTAATTTTATACACGAGTTGAAAGAGAGAGTCATGAACTGGGGTGTCCTAACATTTACGCATGTTGTTATAGAATAAGGATGAATATGCACTATAAGCATAAGTATATAAGCATCGCCATGGTGGGACAGACCAAGGGTCCATCGAGCCCAGCACCCTGTCACCGACAGCGGCCAAAAGAACAAACAATTTGTCCCGCCCATCCTAGTTTTTGCACTGAAAAATAAAATTACTGGGGTGTGTTTGTGGATGACCTTAGAATGAGATGAAACAGAAACAGGCTCGGTTTCAACTACAACTCTCCATGACCCTGGGCACGTCAGGTAAATCTCCATTACTGCAGACTTCTGACGCGAGCGCTGTGCACCGAAACACGGCTCATGTCAGTTCTATATTGGAATTTTAATTTTGCAAATTAAAGGAAACTGTGTCCGTTTCTGAAGGCTCTTGGTGCTTTTTGTTGCATTGCGGATAAAGAGTGGGCATTGTCATGCGCTCATTAGCGCAGGATTAGCGTGTGAAAAATTACCACCTAGAAAATAGGTGTGGGTAAGTGTTCATGTGCTAATGGCCATGAGCTAAAGGGAAAACTGGCACATGGCCTTTATTGCAGAAATGTCAACATTGCTGGCAGTGCTAAAATGGCCTTAGTGTGCGGGAAAGCGCAGGCCACTTTTTACCACTGCTTAGTTAAAGGGCCCCGTAGTGCATAAAATTGTATTCGCAGATTACAGAACTCCGCCAGTTATGCGCATAACTCAATTGTTCCATTAGGCGCTAATTGGAATTAACCATATTCCAATTAGCTGCATTGGAATTTGGCAGTAATTTGAGGTTACACATGTTGTTATTCTTTTAGTGTGCCACTGCTAGGGGGTGGGACACGGACAGGTCAGAGGTAAATTTCCACCAGCCATTGAGCTAATGTACAATGACTGCTCACACCTAAATTTAGATATGTAACTTCACACTTATGCTAATATTCTGGAATGTCAGTTTCACCTGTAATGGACACATTTTAGGTTCAAATCTTTTGAGAATTTCTCCCATGATGTCTGGAAATTTGAAGACCCAATTCATGAGACTGATGCTTCTTGGGCAAGTCACTCAATTCTCTGTTTCCTCAGGTATGAAACATAGTCTAAGTCCTATGAGAATCAGTGGCGTAGCCAAGGGTGGGTCCGGGTGGGCCCAGGGCCACCCACTTTGGGCCCAGGGCCACCCAGTAGCAGCAGCACACCTATGATGTGGCTGGCAGGGATCCTCAAGCCCCACCAGCCGAAAACTCCCAAGAACTGTCCCTCCTGTTGTAAATAGCAGATCTTTGTCTGCAGCAAACAGTGACTGATATATACCGTTCGCACCGACCCTACAGCCTTCCCTCCGATGTATTCCCGCCTACGTAGAAACAGGAAATTGCACCAGAGGGAAGGCCGTGGGGCCAACATAAGCAGTGTGTATTAGTTGCTGCTCACTGCCAGTGAAAATCTGCTATTTAAAAGGTGGGGGAAGGGGGGGATGTTTGAGAGACCATATGGCATGCAAGCGAGAGAGGGAGAAACCAAATCACTTGTGGGACAAGGCGGAGTTCTTCTGTTCACCCATCTTGGGCCCAGGCCCACCCAAAATTGGGTGTCTGGCTACGCCTCTGATGAGGATACTGAAATGTAGCTAAATATAACTCATCTTGCACTAAATTCTCAATAAATATAGAATACTTTGATAGAGCTACACAATTTAAAACATTGTATATTTCTTTTATGGAACAAACCCCATTTTGAAAGCATTTTAAACAAAAATGTAGGTAGTGTGTTATACTTCACAAATTAGAAGTTTTAAAAAGAATCTCTAACCAACCAGAAGAAAATAGGTGACAAGTGGGTTTCTAGTAAAACTCCTAAACAATTATTATTTGATTTTTTGTTATTCCCATTTTGTTTTATTATTCTGAACATCAATTACATAAATTACATTATAGATAGACTACAAAACAACCCCCATAGACTAATGATTATTTGTATAAGAAATGCTTTCATCATTTGTTGGTCTTGGGAAGGGAGGATGGTAAACTGTATCCTAACTGAAGGAACAGAAGTAAAATGAAGCTATCGCAGGGCCCACAGCAGATGGGAAAACAACACACTTCCTGCTGTAAAATGCATCAGTCCTGCAGATCCAGGGCTTATGGAGGACATCAATACCCCTGGGGTACCCTGTTCACCATTGCTTATGATTATCCGCAGTAAATAAGTAATAGGAATGGATGAAGGTAACATAATTCCAAGAAGCCAGGCTAGGCACCAAGGATCTGTAGCAGTTGAGTGTGAGATCTCCGAGACGCTACAGTGATAGCTACAATGGTTAATTCAGATGGATTTTGTGGTTATTATCTTTGATCAGAATGTGTCTCTCTGGTATAGAATTTCGAAAACCACAATGAATAGTGACAACATTTTTTTTAAACAAGGGTTCATTTTCTCATGAAGCAAGCATGTGGGATTAATACGACTCTCTCATTTCTTTCAGATACCCTGGCCAAGTTCAGCTCAGCAGGTTGAAGACTGTGTAAGAAAAGGGAGAGACAGAGTGAGTGTCACAGATTATATTTTTTTCATGGGTATGAACCAGAAGCACAACCAGACAGCAGATTCTGGGTGGGCCTCCAGAAAACGTGGGTGGACACGTGAAGGGGCATTTTCGAAAGGGACGTCCAAGTTTTGATGATGGCGTCCTCGCAAAACGTCCCCATCCAGGGGCAGGGAAACCCGTATTTTTGAAACAAGATGGACGTCCATCTTTTGTTTCGATAATACAGTCAGGGACGCCCAAGTCCTGAAATTTGGTCGTCCATAGAGATGGTCATCTCTAGACTTGATCGTTTCTGATTTTTGGCGATAATCGAAACCAAGGACGTCCATCTCAGAAACGACCAAATGCAATCCAAATCAAGAAAGACATGTGTAGAGGTGATAAACAGGAGCACCCAGTTTCTACATCATTTACCCCTTTTTGTCTCCAGAGTCTGTGGTCCTTCTCCCGTCTCTAACGATTAGCACGTGCCTAGTTTTAGCGCATGCTATAAACGCTAGCGTGCCTTTCTAAAAGGACCTCTAAGAGTACAAGAATTGGCAATTATGGAAAGAGAAAAGAGACCTAGAAGTATTCTCCATTGATCTGAAAGTTGTCAGTGTGACAGAAGATGAGGTATTGCCAGTAAAGAAGGGACGATCGCATGAATACATTATGGAATACCAGTGAGATTCCACTCCTCCGTCCCCACCATTTGAATACTTTGCTGAATTGTGGCAGCATATCTCTATTTAAAAAAGACTGAAAATGGAAACAGTTCAGAGGAAAGCTACACAGTCAGACTTCGAGATCTCAAAATATTCTCATTAGAAAAGAGAAAGGAGGCACTTGATACAGTGGAAACATATCTAAGCAACATTCGAGAAAGGGTAAGAGAATAGAATTTGCAACAGAAAAATTTCAAGTCAAGGGTTCACGGTATAAAGTTAGAACAAGACAAACTGAAGAAATGTTAAATACTTCTTAAGTAAGAAGCTGGTAGGTGATCGGAGTCACCTACCAAACAATAAAATAATCGAAGCCTGCTTGTAACAGACTCAGACAGCAGTGGTAAGGACAAGAATGAGAGATGACCAGGAACTAAGGAGTATGTTTGTCTATGTTTGTAGGTTCTAACTTGGTGCTGAAGTTACTATATTTCTTGATAATGAACAGCCCCCCCCCCCCCCATTCCCGCTGCAATTCTGCTTTTACCTCTAATGCAGGATGATCTCGGTTTAAGAAGCTCATTTTGTTATTTTCTTTCTTCATTATAGAATGAGTGTGCAAATTTTGTGCGTGTCCTTCATCATTATAACAGAACCCATCTTCTGGCCTGCGGCACTGGAGCTTTTGAACCGGTCTGCGCATTTATCAGAGTTGGACATCGATCACAGGTGAGAATAAATCAAATCACCCAGCAGCAGTCTGAACATAAGAGTAGCCATACTGGGTCAGACCAATGGTCCATCTAACCCAGTATCCTGTTTCCAACAGTGACTAATCCAGGTCACAAGTAACTGGCAGAAACCCAAATAGTAGCAACATTTAAATAATAACAATGAATAGCAGGTATAGGTCATTGCTCACTGGTTACTCAATTTGCTTTTCACAGTGTTAGTTGGGAATAAAGGATAAAGATTTATTTATTTATTTTTATTTGCATTTGTATCCCACATTTTCCCACCTATTTGCAGGCTCAATGTGGCTTACATAGTTTTGTTACGACATTGTTATTCCAGGGTGTCAGATACAATTAATAATGTGCAGAGGTTAAGTAAGGGAAGAAAGAAGGAAGTATTAAGGGGGTAAGTGTAGAAGGTGAACTTTCATATCTGAGTGGGTTGGTGAAGTGGATTAGTAGGTCTGTAGGTTCTCTTTGTAAGCTTTGTTGAAGAAATATGTCTTCACAGATTTGCAAAAGTTGGTTATTTCGTTGATTGTTTTCAAGTCTGTGGGTAATGCATTCCATAAATGCGTGCTCATGTATGAGAAGGTAGTGGCGTGCATCAGCTTGTATTTTAGTCCTTTACAGCTGGGGAAATGCAGGTTGAGAAATTTGCGGGATGACTTTGTGGTGTTTCTGGGAGGTAGGTCCACGAGGTTTAGCATGTAGATTGGGGCATCTGCGTGAATGATTTTGTGTACAATCGTGCAGATCTTGAATGCAATGCGTTCTTTTAGTGGGAGCCAGTGAAGTTTCTCTCTTAGGGGTTTTGCACTTTCGTACTTAGTTTTTCCAAATATGAGTCTGGCAGCAGTGTTCTGGGCTGTTTGGAGTTTTTTGATAGTCTGTTCTATGCAGCCAGCGTACAGTGCGTTACAGTAGTCCAGCTGACTTATTACCATTGACTATAGCAGGGTACGGAAGATGTATCTCGGGAAGAAATGCTCCACAATATGTATAGAAGCTGAATGTTACTAATTGTTAGGAAAGTGTACAAAAAAAAAGTGAAACTGTAAAGCCTCCTGGCAGGATGCTTGCCAAGAATAAAGGAAGACCTGAAAGGTTTTGTCACGTGGCATGCCTGGCACCGTCAGGATTTCCACTAATGCAATTTATATTTACTGTGGTCCATTGATCTAGTCCAGTCATAACTTTCTTCTGCCCTGAACTGTAAATCAATCCATGTGTTAGTTTTGGCTCATTTCTCTACCATTCCAAACTACATGCCAACTTTCAGACCAAAGCTACTTATAATAGGGGTAATTTTAAAAGGATTTCCGTGAGTAAAAGCACATTGTGAAGAGAAATGCAATGTGTGTCCTTAAATTTATGTACATATTCTCTGTATATGCATAAGGTTAGGCACCCTGGGTGGAGCATTCCTAGGGATTTAAATAAATGCTTATAAATGCAAAATTAACTGGCATATTTATGCATGCTAAAGAGCTGGGTTGTGGACTTTCCGTGGGATGATTTTCAGAGGGAGAATGTATGTGTATATTCCTGTAGGAAGCTGGTCAGAGTTTTCCACAATGGGGTCATTCTCTACAGAGAAAGCTAGGTGCTGGGATGAGGCTAAGCACCAATTCTATCATGGCCACAACTTCCAGTGAAAATAAAAAAACACCAAATTCGACATTGTGGAGGTAGATTCTGGAGAGGAATTCTAAGGTCCACTCTGCCATATGTAAAGCCTTTTGTAAAATAAGAGCAGGGGGTGCACGTTTTGGCCCCTCCATGTCCAAAGGGAGCAGCGATTTTAGAAATTTTGGACGTTGACCAAAGCTGTCATGCAACTCGCTTCCATGCCAAGTCACTCAAAGTTACAACTGTTCTCTCCTGTTGAGAAGATTCACCATCTTTCGGAAGTTCTGACTCACATAATCCTTATGATGACACAACCATTCACCCCTCAGCTGTTGTAATTAAACTCTGGAATTCATTGCCAGAGAATGTCGTAAAGGGGGTTAGCTTAGCGGGGTTTAAAACAGGTTTGGGTGGCTTCCTAAAGGAAAAGTCCATAGACCATTATTAAAATGGACTTGGGGAAAATCCACTGTTTATTTCTGGGATAAGCAGTATAGAATGTTTTGTACTTTTTTGGGATCTTGCCAGGTATTTGTGACCGGGATTGGCCACTGTTGGAAACAGGATGCTGGGCTTTAGGGACCTTTGGTCTGTCCCAGTATGGCAATATTTATGTACTTATGCAGTGCCTTCTCTCATGGAGCCACTCTGGCCTCAATGCTCAGAAGTACACTCGGGCACTAGGGGCCATTAGCACTAGATTAGCGCCTGCATTAGTGAGCGCAGAATGCTTAGAGGCTCTAGCGCGGGAAACAATGAGTGCACCAAAGATTAGTGCAAATAGCATGCTAATGTAGTCAAACGGATGTCAATGAGGTCTTTTCCTGTTACCTCCCAATGCTCAGTGAACAAAACAAAGCCGCCCGTACCTCTGAAAAAGTAATGCCAGCTCGGAGCAGGTGTTAGGGTGTTTGAAGAGAGGATTTCTCAAGATTCGCTCTCTAAAATCTGCCAGTTCTTCTTTAAGTTTGAAGCAGAAGGAAGCCCGTGCAAACCCCTAAGCGCTGGTAGAGAGAGAGAGAGACGAATGTGTGTAAGTCCGAGCAAACCCAAATATGAAAACATACATTAGCGTCCATTTCCTGCGTGTAAACATAAGCCTTCCAAGCTAAAAAATGTTGAAAAGCTTACAGTTAAAGGTGCAGAAAACAGATGCAAATGTGTTCTTCACTTTCAGTCCCCCACTCCTTGCTTTCACTTTAAAACTGCAGATTTAATTGCTTTGAACATTGGCAAGCTAAGTTTCTGCACTGTTCCTGCAATATAGTTTTAGCAATGTTAGCTTACACGGGGAGATCTGAGCATTGGGCTATCTGTGTGCTATGCACCACATCTGTAACGGACTCCTCTATCACGGAGTAACGATATGGCCAATGAGGCCCAAGGAAACTTCACGTCCTGGGCAGAGGAAGTTACCACACCTGCATCATTAAATCCCACGAGTGGCATATCAAGTAACTGCTACACAATCTCAGGATTAGCACTCAACAGGGAGGGGAAATCCATTCTTCTTGCTCGTAAGAATTTTCTAACATTGTGGACATTAACAGTGGATAATGAGAGTAAGTTGAAGGTCCCTAAAGCAGAACGCGAAATGGGACACCTCATCGGATCAAGGCTAAAGAGGTCGTCTTCTACTTAAGAAAAATACTTTATTACAAAGAACATTGTATTGAACATTGAATAAGTAGTAGCACTTTTTTATTCTTTGATTTTGGGCAAATTAACACATTTTTTGGGGGAATGACATTGTTGAGTTCATTGAGCACAAGGAGTGAGCTGTGATGTGGTTCATTGCAGTGAGACAAGGAAGCTGTCTCTGACTGTCAATTTGGCGATGGCATTATACATTGCCTTCAACTTGGCCAAGTTAAGATATTAAGCACAGAGTCTCTCCTTTTTATAAAATAAAAAAGTAAATTCATTTATGTAGAAACAAAACAGTTTACTGAACCTGCGTTGTGAGTCCTTTCACATCAAAGAGAGTTTTGTATATAATTGTATGTTGAATATGAAGCAAAATACAACCCATAAAGAGCTTCTGAGTACCGTTGTACTTGCCCAATCTCTATGACATAATTTTGAATTTTCTCCCATGCTGAAGAGCTGAATGTTTTAGATCATCACACTGTAGTAACACAGCGAGAGTTAACAGAAAGGATTAATTAACCCATTCAATGTTCACAGTTACTATTTTTTCCTTACTAAGAAGGATATATCTATACTTCATTACCCAGGAAGCACAGGATTATTCTTTGCTGACCGAGATCGCTTGCATTCTGCACAATCCTCAAGTTCCCAGCTGCCAGCCATACAGTATGACAGCTTGTAAGATGTCAATCCTTCTTTAAGACAGTGTTTTGTCATCTTCTTCTGCTGTAAACTACCAACTTAATCCACTTCTGAGTTCCTTTCTAACAGCCTTTTTCTTCCCATGTCAAACCACATTGAAATGCCTGAACATCTGGTCTCCTAAGAGTCTTTAGCTGTAGCAGATGGAACCCGCCCCACCCACCTCCTACACAATCTAACTGGCCTCTGGAGCATTTTGGTTTTATTTATATAATAGAAAATGTAATAATTGTCAAGAACAACACAGCACACATAACACATTTCTATACGTAATGGCTATTATCCTACTCATTTTGCTTGGAGAACTTGTTGCAGGGCCCAGCAAGGATTTCAAAAGAACAGAGCAGCTTGTTGTAGGACCTGCACGGCTAGAGGAGGACTAGAGCAGCTGGAAGACCCTAGATCATGTCTTTATTAGCAAGTTGACATGACGTAGCAGGAATACTCTACCAGATCTCAAACCAGATTTTATGGAAAGATCCTATTGCTTGGACCTGTACAGAGTGCTGAAATGGGACAAGACTAGAAGTAGTACCAGACTACCAGCATGAAAAACAGTCCACTGGTTGGCCAAGTCTGTTGGGGAGTAAAGAGGAACACCAGTCAATATATACACTCGCTCTCCACCCCCAATCATCAGTGTCAGCATCCTGATGGCACTATGACATAGCCTAAAATATATGGTTTTATTAAAAGACTAGTAAAAAAAAGGCCCGTTTCTGATACAAATGAAACGGGCGCTAGCAAGGTTTTCCTCGGAGTGTGTATGTTTGGGAGAGTGTATGTGAGAGTGACTGTGTGAGAGACAGAGTGAAAGTGTGAGTGTGTGTGTGTGAGAGAGAGAGTGAGTCTGGGTGTGAGTGTGTTTGTGAGAGAGTGTGTGTGTGAGAATGAGAGTGTGTGCAAGTGTGTATGTGAGACACAGTGTGAGAGAGAGTGTGTGTGTGTGTGCGAGAGAGTGTGTGTGAGTGACTGTGTGGCACATAGAGAGCAAATGTGATACAGTGAGAGACAGAGTGTGTGAGAGTGAGAGTCAGAAAGACATTGTATATGAGAGAGAGAGTGTGAGCCCTGCCCTCCCAATCCATGCCCATCTGTCCCCTGCCCCCTCCATTCATCCTTTTCCAGCAATTCCCCTCTCTCCCTGAGCCCTGCCCTCCCAATCCATGCCCATCCATGCTCCTCTGTCCGCTGCCCCCTCCATTCATCCCTTTCCAGCAATTCCCCTCTCTCCCTGAGCCCTGCCCTGCAATCCATATCCATCCATGCTCCTCTTTCCCCTGCCCCCTCCATTCATCCTTTTCCAGCAATTCCCCTCTCTCCCTTCCATGACCCCCCCTTACATCCATGCTCCTCTCTCTCCCATGTCCCAGCCTGCCCCAGCCTGTCCCGCCCTCTTCCACCCCCCCTTCGCATTGATGCCTCCCCCCTTCGCATCCATGCTGTCGTTTCTCCCCTGCCCTCCCGCTCCCATTTTTCAACTTTACTGCCCACCCTCTTCTCTCCCCCCCCAACATCCCTTTTTTTTTTTTAAATTTACCTCCGTGGCGATTCCGGCAGTGCAGTGTCAGGGAAGGAGGCGGCGCTCCCGACGTCTCTAGCCTTCCCTTCGCTGTGTTCCGCCTTCTTCTGACGTCAAGGATGACGTCAGAAGAAGGCGGAACACAGCGAAGGGAAGGCTAGAGACGTCGGGAGCGCCGCCTCCTTCCCTGACGCTGCGCTGCCGGAACCATCACCACGTAGGTAAATCCGTTTGTTTGGTTTTTTTTCCGCCCTCGAAGTCATGACGTTTGACGCGAGTTGCGGGGCAGAGACGGCTGGGTGGCTTCACACCATGAATCCACGAACCCTTCAGGGAGTGTTTGAGTGACTTCAGAACGTTGTCTTCATCAGAACGTTCACGGTGCGTTTTATTATATTAGATAACTGACATGGCCATGTTGGGTACCTTTTAATAAAACTTCATATCTGTTCCATCATCTATGTGTGGGACCTAAAAATCTGTGGGTCAATCTTCAAACCCAACAGTCTCATGGACACACTGAATATAAATCAGGGGATAGGTTTTGTAAAATGTTTCTGCATACGTTGCCTGCTAGAAAATTCTGACCAGCATAACAGTACATTTATTTATTTGTTACATTTTTATCCCACATTTTCCCACCTATTTCCAGGCTCAATGTGGCTTACATAGTACCTTAGTGGCTATCACCAGTATCGGTAGAACAAATACAAGGTGATATGGTAGTAGAGTAAAAGCTCATGTGTGACAGACACATTGGGGAATTATCAGGAGGAGGTTAAGTTATGTCCAGTATGAGCTTTGTGTGTACTTTGCTAGTAGGCATGTACAGGAGCAGAGTTTCAGCAGAGCATGGGCAGAGTTTATGCAGAGCGTGGGCAGAGTTTCTGCAGAGCGTGGGCTGAGATTCTGCAGAGCGTGGGCAGAGTTTCTGCAGAGCATGGGCGGAGTTTCAGTAGAGCATAGGCGGAGTTTCAGTAGAGCATGGGCGGCATTTCAGCAGAGCGTGGGCGGAGTTTATGCAGAGCGTGGGTGGAGTTTATGCAGAGCACAGCTTGACCTTGTAAGTACACATGTAGATTATTAAATACACTGATTTTCATGGATACAATTTAGGGACCATTTACACCTACTTGAGAGAAGTGTAACTGTCCACAACTGCAATGTGCACCCAATTTCTATGCTTGCACTAGTATTTCATAGGTGCCAATATGTCTTTATAAAATCATGTCCAAGTAGACACCTACTCATCCTCTTAAACTAGACACTCTTATAACATAGTAACCACCATCAGCTCTCCTTACAGGGAAGCTATTTAGCCTATGCTTTTACTGTAACCTATGTGGGTAGTTGTGCAGCTTTATTTGTATTCATCTATGATTGATTTCTTTCCTGTTTATTTTGGCATTCCATTTCTTTTCTTTGAATTTATTCATTTTGTACATCACTTTGATTTATTTGTTAAGAAAAGCGATTCATCAAGTGTAAATAAACATAAATGACAATTTTAGTCTGTATATGCATATAAATGCCTCTCATGAAAAGGAGCCAATGTAAAAATATGCATGATCAGGAAAATTCGTATGTTCTTACACAGCTCGGATGTTGTGTTTCAATAATTCCCCTGCTCTCATCTCTGTTTTCTGCTCTGATAGAGAGACTCATCTTTTCAACCATTCAGGTCTTTCTGGTTTTGATTTTTAAAATAATTTTGTAGTCAGGAAAAATATGAAAAATGCTCAAGCAGGGAGAATTACAAGGCACTGTGTACTAATCACACTTATCGTAGCATATAAGAAATACACTCTAAATCGCAAATATGCCCAACAGTACTCTTATGAATGCAAAATATGGTTTCAGCAGTTACAAAACCTGTCTAGCATGTGGTCCATCCCCAAAAGATGTATTTGTAAGTTAGTTGTCAATGTTGAATTATCCACTACAATAGCGATGCCAAAGGTTATGCATCAAATTTCAGGAATAAACAATAAAGGTATCAGCCAGCTTGACATTTTTAGCCCTCAAGATTTATGCATACATTGTTTTGAATAGTGACGTGGAGGGGCATAATCGAACAAGTTTTCCTGAGGGCGTCCTCGCAGGACATCCTCGCAAAGGGGCGGGGAAACCCGTATTATCGAAACAAGATGGGCATCCATCTTTCGTTTCGATAATACGGTCGGGGACGCCCAAATCTCAACATTTAGGTCGACCTTAAAGATGGAAATAATGGAAACCGAGGACGGCCATCTCAGAAATGACAAAATCCAAGCCATTTGACCATGGGAGGAGCCAACATTTGTAGTGCACTGGCCTCCCTCACATGCCAGGACACCAACCGGGCACCCTAGGGGGCACTGCAGTGGACTTCAGAAATTGCTCCCAGATGCATAGCTCCCTTACCTTGGGTACTGAGCCCCCCAACCCCCCCCCCAAAACCCACTACCCACAACTGTACTCCACTACCATAGCCCTAAGGGGTGAAGGGGGGCACCTACATGTGGGTACAGTGGGTTTCTGGTGGGTTTTGAAGGGCTCACATTTACCACCACAAGTGTAACAGGTAGGGGGGATGGGCCTGGGTCTGCCTGTCTGAAGTGCACTGGACCCACTAAAACTGCTCCAGGGACCTGCATACTGCTGTCAGGGAGCTGGGTATGACATTTGAGGCTGCCAAAAAATATTTTAAAAGTTTTTTTTAGGGTGGGAGGGGGTTAGTGACCACTGGGGGAGTAAGTGGAGGTCATTCCCAATTCCCTGCAGTGGTCATCTGGTCAGTTCGGGCACCTTTTTGAGGCTTGGTCACAAGAAAAAGTGGACCAAGTAAAGTTGGCCAAGTGCTCATCAGGGACACCCTTCTTTTTTTCCATTATCGGCCAAGGATGCCCATGTGTTAAACACACCCCAGTCCCACCTTCGCTATGCTTCCGACACGCCCCCGTGAACTTTGGTCATCCCCGCGATGGAAAGCAGTTGAGAATGCCCAAAATCGGCTTTCAATTTCGACGACCCTGGGAGAAGGACGCCCATCTTGTGATTTGTGTCCAAAGATGGGCGCCCTTCTCTTTCGAAAATAAGCCTGATAATAGTCTTTTAAGGCTTGAAAATCAAAATGTGGAAATGGTATCTGTAGGGTGTGATTTTGAGTAGAACAAGAAACTACATCAACCTCAGACACTCCTACAGGCATTGATGCTACACCCCAGTTACCAAATTACAATGACTGCTGACATAATACTGAATGTTGTAATTTTCCTTTTAAAGGAAGACATCTTTCAACTGGAATCTCACAAAATGGAAAGAGGACGGGGAAGATGTCCCTTTGACCCCAGCTCCTCCTTCATCTCCACGTTTATAGGTAATTATCCTCTTTTCACGGCTGTCAAGATGCTATCAACTTCTCCTTTGAAGCTTTTTTTCCTTCAGTTCTGTCAGCACTTCTCTTTCATCTTTAACCTTTTTGCTTTATTTGTAATATATCTGGCAGTCCTAGGATTACATTTCAGGTAGACTTAATCTGAGTAACTCTCTTTCAAATTTTGGAGCAAGTGATGCACAAGAAGGTCTGTTGTGTAACTGGGTCATGTGTATGTATAAATACACAGAATGCCCAACATTTTTGCAGGTAAGAGTACGCTAACGAGGGTAAGTGACAACAGGGCGACTAAGTGCTATTCCATAAGAAAGTGTGGAGTGGAATAGTGTGTAAACGCAAGGGAGCTTTTGGAATATCGTGCCCCTCCCACATTTACACAATTGCAATTATGCCAGGACTACAGGTGGTAACTGTGCGTATATAAATGTTAGGAGCATTAAAGCTGAGTTGTTACACTAGTTTTCTATAATGGAAGCTGGGCACCCAGATATCCTTGTAGAAAAGGCATAAGGGGCATCTAAATGTTGGTTCCAAGTTGCAGAATTTCTCCCTAAGGGTCCTGTTTACTACAGTTTGCCAAGTGTTTTGAATATACAGGTCCATAAGTGCAAATGTAAGCTATGGTAAGTGTATTCAAACAGGTTTACCCGAACGACTTGACCTACCATAAGCAAACATAAGCAACCCATCTACTTACTGGTTCATCTAAAACATTAATAACAATGACTCAGATATCTCCTACCAACCTTCTTACCCTCCATACTCTTCCTCAACTTCTTCTTTATCGCTCCACCTCCTTACCTATCCCTATCCTTTCACTCATACCTCTTTTATCCCATTTACTCCTTGTTTATTTGTCCTATCACATACCTCCTTTGTTGATTTTGATACTATAGATTGTATTCTCTTGTTACTATGTAAGCCGCATTGAGCCTGCGATGAGCAGGAAAGCGCGGGGTACAAATGTAATAAATAAATAAAATAAATAAATAAAGCCTGTGAGTTAGATGCACTTGGTATTGTCAGCATCTACCCCGAATTTACTGCAGAGGGCAGACACTTGCACATGTGCCCAAACTATATTCATCAGTAGATAGAACAGCTGCATCTTTGATACCTGCCAATATATATAACACAGGCCCCATTGTTGCCCAATAATCTACTATAATAAAACTCACCCTCAACGTTCTGAGGACACTGACGTCAGTGAAGCCAAGCCCTGACTTCCTTCAAAAAGGTTCGAAGGTTCGTGGTGGTGAAGCCACCAAAATCGCTCCGGGCCCCGCCCTCGAGGGCAGAGCAATGGCAGAACAACAAAGAGGTTGGCAGGGAGGGAGGCGGGGGGGGGGGAAATCGCTCCGGGCCCCGCCCTCGCGTCAAACATCATGACGTTGGGGGCGGAGCAATGGCAGAACAACGAAGGGGTTGGCCAGGGAGGGAGGGAGGGGGGGGGTGTTGGCGACGAAAACCTTGCTAGCGCCCGTTTCATTTGCTCTGAAACGGGCCTCTTTTACTAGTATATACATATATTTTTTTAAAAACAAAGCTTCTCAGTCAGGGATCCCCACATCCCCAATCCAATTCCAATCCATAAACAATTATATACCCCCTTATCTGGCCCTCCCTCCCTTCTGAATCAAGAGCTCTTTCCTCTTAAGACCTCACAATTGGACAAAGACCTTTCTCAATCCAAGGCTTCCCTGGCAAGGTTGGCATCACTTACCCATGAAATCCCAGATAGTGGTAAGTGCTATGGGAGTTACTTTTTTCCCACGGTAATGAGGATACAGATCTGGCTGCCCCACCTCCCAAACCTACCTTAACTCACCCTGGTGGTCTAGTGGCTTCTCCAGGGCAGGATAGAAGCCCACTGTTTCAACTCTGATTACAGAAGGGGAAGGGATGTCTGTGTCTAAAAAAGATGGACGTTGTTATTTAAACCTAGAATGTGGCACATCCAGGTTACCTTATGTGTTATGTTACATTGAGGGCTTTTTTTGAGGGGGTACTTGGGGATACTGAGTATCAGCACCTTTTCCATTGTCTAAAATTGACCCATGGACCCCAAGCTTTAATGAAAGAGCTCAGACTCTACACACCAATTATGCCTTGTCATAGATTCTGTAATTGGTTGCAGGGGGCCTGGCTATTGTGGGGTGGATCCCTCAGTGATTACCCCACCCTTGAAGGGTGGCCTAGCATTTGAGTACCGTCACCTTTTTTGCTAGAAAAAATGCACTGGTTACATCATGTCTTTGTTGCGGTCCTACCATGAATGTTGCTGTCTGCAGACACCAGGCATCGGGAAATACACCCTCTCCAACGTTCCCAGGAATGCCGCAGGCTCCGTACAGGTGCGCCTCAGATGTCCCCAGGCCTTAGTGAGTCACACGATGCTGAACCTGATATCATCACAGCAGGGGTTTTAATCACCCCAAGCTAGAGCTTCAGCGTCTTTACATCGTCTGACCTGTCTTGCTCCTGAGACTCTTGTTCTTGAGACGCTGAGGCTCTGTCTGTTCCTGCCAAGCTTCTGAGCTGCCTTGATCCTAAGAAGCTGAAGATCTGCCTTGTTCCTGCCAAGCTTCTGACCTGCCTAGCTCCTGAGACACCGAGGCTCTGTCTTGTTCCTGCTAAGCTTCTGAGCTGCCTTGCTCCTGAGATGCTTGTTCCTGAGGTGCTGCCTTGTTCCAGAGATGCTGTGAGACACTGCCTTGTTCCTGACCAGCTATCCTGTTCCTGAGTTGCTGCTTTGTACCTTCCCAGCTCCTGAGCCACTACCCTGTTCCAAAGATGCTGTGTTCCTGACTCGCTGTCCAGTACTTTAGACCACTCCATGGTTGTTCCTGCATATTCTTCAGTCTTGTTCCCCTGCTCAGCCGGAGACTCATCTACCGCAGTTTCCCTACTATGAACTAAGGACTCACTACACCGATCATAACAGTCTTTTATTTCACCACTATCAACCTAGTTCTAGGCAGATCACATCTACAAGAAAATCAGACCAAAATGTCTGGTAATTACAGTACAAACTCAGTAGTGGGCACAATACAGACTGCACATTCAATTCGATTCACTAATATCCAAAAACGTAAGACCAGCTCTATGAAAAAGTGGTCTTCAAGCTTTTTCTGAAATTGAAATAATGTCAACAAATCTCAAAAATAAAGATAAAGAATTCCAGATTGAAACCATTTGATAGTGTAATGAAGAGAAATGTAACAGAAACTGGTTCTGAGGGCTATATTTAGAAGTTGTGCCTTGTAGTAGCATAACTAAAGTCATCATTTAGAAAGGAGCATCACCCAACATAATTTTAAATACTATTATATTCAACTTAAAATGAATACGGGCCATAAATGGTAACCAATACAATGTTAAATAATAGCTCAGAAATGGTGCTCTGATAGGTATTTTTCTGTTCTAGAGGGCTCACCATTAAAAAAAAATTACGAACAGTTGCAATGAGATTTCAACTGGTTCCCCTGATTCCCAGTCTACTGCTCTAACCATTAGGCTTCCCCTTTGCTCAGACCTCTGTGCAGCCAATTTATTTGATGGTCACTCCTTTGCTGCCACACAGAGGTCCATGTCCCTTGGGGGGGGGGGGATTTTCGTTCATATTTTGGACGTTTCAGTTTGTAAAATGGATGTTTATGCTGACTGTTTACAGCACACGTGTACTCTACAACAGGCTATGAGATGGATGCCCTTGCTAAAATGCCACTCTATCTCCCTATCTTTGTCTATTGAAAAGACTAATGAAGCAGGCTCTGAATCAGTGTTCTTCACTGCAAGGCCCCCACTGACCCTGTGCAACCCCCGGCTCTTCCCCCACACATGCTCCAGTGGGAGATAGCAGTACATAAGCGTCACATCATTCCATACCATATCATAATAGTTATTCTGTTTTCTAGTCTGAACTGTGTACTTCCCAAACTCCCTTACTTATCTCATGAGACTGAAAAGCAGTGACGGAATGAAAGCATTGTTCAGTTCAAACTCACTGGAGTCACGAGGTACTGGAATAAATTTGAATACTTGTTGCAGAGGCTAAAACACCTCTACAGAAAATATAGGGGAGATGTACAAACATGGAAATACTTTTAAAATAAATAGGAGAAAATTAATAGTTTAGGAACATTGTCAGAGGATGTGGTATTAGCAGTTGGCGTATTTGGGTTTAAAAGAAATTTGGACAAGTTCATGGAGGAAAAGTCCGTTGTTGATATGGACGTGGGGAAGCCACTACATGCCCTGGAATTTCTAGCATGGTATGTTGCTGCTGGTTGGGTTTCTGCCAGATGCTTGTGACCTGGATTGGCCACTGCTGGAAGCAGGATACTGGGCTAGGTGGACCATTGGTCTGACCCAGTATGGCTATTCATATGTTCTTCTGGAAGAAAGGCCAACTTGAAATGGCTGAGATAGAGGTAGGTTGATAATGACTGACCGGGATTATGGTGAGAAGAATTTAGACTGGTTGGGATTCAGTTGGAGAAGAGCATTCAGTATAGAGGAATTGAAGAACAAACGGGCTGTGGGAAATGGACAGAGACTGGCTATGTTGATGAATTTAGGGAAAGAGAGATGGTGGGGAGTAGACTTTGCTTTAGTTGCACAAGTCACCCTAAATATATTTGTGTCTGTTTTCATTTGATATTCTGCCTTTCTTAGGACAAAACAATGCAGTTCACAAACAACTCAGAAAATAGAAAGGAACTATGAAAGCAGATGAGGAATAAAGCAAACAGAAGGATAAGAAGGCAGATTATTCCTGTGCAAGCTTTCTTTGGCAGGCTGACCACATCATCAGGCCTCTGTCACTGGAAGGGTCTTCCCATCCCCAATGTGCTGTTCCCTATGTCCAATGACGATCTTCATTCTTACATTGACGGTTCCCCCCTCCCCCCAGAGTGGTCCCCACTGGAAAAATAGTGAAGATCATTGCCCTAAATCGTTCATTCTTTAAAGGTTTTCATGTTTGCATTTAAAGAGAGTGACTGAGTGTTGTAAAAGATATGGTTAGATATGGATACTTTTATTTTTCTAAGTCTGTATTTAAACAGCTGCAAAAGGAAGTCTTTTGGCATCTCATAAGACACTAGAATCACCATGGTGATAATGATTTCAGTTTGGAGATATTCTGTTTCCAGGTACTGCAGCTCTTAAAATATACCTCATACATTTCATCTTGCTAAGAATTTCTAACTCAAATGAAGAGGTTATGCTAACATGAAGAATGGAAAGGAAAAAATATGAGAAAGGGGAGAGCAAACGAAGAACGGATCATGAGAGAGAGATCCTAAAGAGAAAGATAAGGAACGGTGCACTTATGTTCTGAAAAGGTATAAAATGCTAAGCCAACAATTTATAAGCTGCAACACTGAACTGGATTTAGTGCATGGATTTGCTGAAACGACCACTCCACAAAAAGCTGATTTTTAAGTTCTGTCATTCGCACTTCACTCAAGAAAAGACCTCCACAACAATAAAATATGCATAAAGTGTAAAATTGATCAGCTTTCTTGGTGTTTGTTTCTTGCTTTCTTTGATTTCTCCCTGTTGAAGCACAAGAGTTGGGTGAGAAATACCCCCCAGAGACCTCTAGCGTCTGTTTGTCACTTTAGACTTTGATGGCAATCTTTGAGCATCAAGCTAAAGATTCATATTTGGGAGCCTCCACTGCTGCAGATTACAGAGCAGCAGACTTGTCATTTAAATCAATGTCATCGCTGTATCTGTGCAGTATGGAGCTATAGCCTGCTAGACCAACCTGCTTCTCTGGAAATCTGTACTGAAGCCTGATACTCCAAGGGAGAAATACCTTCATTGACTGTAATCCCCTCTGTTGCACCTGATGGAATGAACAGTTGAGTTAACTGATGCATTATAAAATAGGAATATAGAGGTAGATATCCGCAACTGGGGTAAGATAAAGTTGGACGTTTTTGTCTAGACCTGTTGCAATCATGACTAACAGGCTTATTTTCGAAAGGGATCACCTGCGATCTTCCGACACAAATCGGGAGATCACCGGCCAAATCGGTATTATCGAAAGCCGATTTTGGCCGTCTTCAACTGCTGTTTCGTTGCGGTGCCGGCCAAACTTCAAGGGGGCGTGTTGGGAGGGTAGCGAAGGCGGGAAGGGAGGCGGGGCAGGGTTACGAGATGGCTGGCTTCATATGCCAGGACACCAACTGGGCACCCTAGGGGGCACTTTTACAAATTAAAAAAAAAATTAAAATAGCTCCCAGGTGCATAGCACCCTTCCCTTGTGTGCTGAGCCCCCCAAATCCCCCCAAAACCCACTGCCCACAAGTCTACACCATTACCATAGCCCTAAGGTGTGCAGGGGGGCACCTACATGTGGGTACAGTGGGTTTTGGGGCGTTTTGCAGGGCTCAACATTAACCAGCACAAGTGGAACAGGTAGGGGAGATGGGCCTGGGTCCGCCTGCCTGATGTCCACTGCACCCACTAACAACTGCTCCAAGGGACCTGCATACAGCTATCAGAGAGCTGGGTATGACATTTGAGGCTCGCATACAGGCTGTCAAAAGTTTTTAAAGTTCTTTTTTTGTGGTGGGAGGGGGTTAGTGACCACTGGGGGAGTCAGGAGAGGTCATCCCCGATTCCCTCCGGTGGTCATCTGGCCAGTTGGGGCACTTTTTTGGTACTTGGGTCGTGAAAAAAAAAGGGTCCAGCAAAAGCGACCCAAATTCTCGCTTCTGCCGCCCTTTTTTTTTTGATTATCAGCCGAAGGCGCCCATCTCTCCTTGGCCAATAAACACGCCCCAGTCCTGCTTCACCACGCCTCCGACATGCCCCCATCAACTTTGTTCATTCCCGCGACAGAGTGCAGTTGAATACGCCCAAAATCGGCTTTCAATTATACCGAGATGGGCGCCCGTCTCCCGATTTGGGTCGAAATATGGGCGTCCATCACTTTCGAAAATAAGGCCGATAGTGATATTAATTTTGCATAGGTTGTCCAGAAAGAACAAGGAATGTGCAAGTTGGGACATTCGAAATGTGAACATACACAGAGCTTTTTATAAAATACATACAAGGCTGTGGAAATATAACCATGTTATAAAGATGCATGTTCTAAAAAGTAGTAGCATAAATGAAATGGATATCTTATCTTTGCAGTATCCTTTTAAGTGGCCCTACAGAAAATACATAGAATGGAGAAGATATCCATTTAACTTTTACCTGATGAAATTTGACCTTACAGAGACCAATATATAAAAGATTTGCAGGGTAACTTAGGAACTACCCTGACAAATCTTAGGTTCTGATAATTTCTGCCAGCAAACCAGTTAAACTGTGTCTGGACAATGTCTTATCCAGACTAAATTTAGCCAGTTAAGTTGGAGGCATGTCGGGTTGTGGTCAAGAACAGGTGTAAATGCATGCATTTCCTGAGGTAGTTTTCAAAGCAGGTGCATATGTACGAGGAGGAGCGGCCTAATGATTGGTACAGTGGCCTGAGAACCAAGGGGGAACTGGGTTCAATTCCCACTGCAGCTCCTTGTGAAACTGGGCAAGTCACTTAACCTTCCATTGCCCCAGGTACAAAACAACGACCACCATTCTAGGGGCCCTTTCATTAAAGGGCTGCAGAGCGGCAACACGCTTGCCACGTGGCAATCCAGAACAACTGCTGACCCAACGTGGCTGACAATGGTAGTTCCATCTCTACCACACGGCATTTCTGGCACTGCTGGAATTTTTGTCACACTGCCTGGTTGCCGCCAGGTTAGCGTAGGAGCCCTTACCGCCACCTCAATGGGTAGCGCTAAGTACTCCTCCAAAATGGCCACACAGCAAGTGAGAACTTACCGCATGGCCATTTCTTTTTTTAGGCTTTTTAACCTGCTGCAGTAAAAAGGGCCTTGGCACGCGATAAAAACAGCCCCCCCCCCCCCCCACCACCACTAGCACAGGGTGCCTTTTACCGCAGCTTAGATTGTGAGCCTACTGGCGACAGAAAAAGTACCACCAGTGGCGTACCAAGGGGGGGCGGTGGGGGCGGTCCGCCCCAGGTGCACGCCGCTGGGGGGTTCCGCGGCGCATGCCTGCTCCGCGTTCGCTAAACTTCTTTGCTAGTTCGCTGCAGCTCCCTCTGCCCAGGAACAGGTTACTTCCTGTTCCGGGGTAGAGGGAGCGTAGCGAACGAGCAAAGACGTTTAGCGAACTCAGAGCAGGCGCGCGCCGCGGCACCTCCCCCCCCCAGCGGCGTGCACCTGGGGGGGGTGTCATTTCACCAGAGAGGGGGAAGGTGTAATTTAGTGGGGGGGGGTGCTCTGCACCCGGGGGGGGGGCGCATCGGCGCTCCGCCCCGGGTGCCATCCAGGCAAGGAACGCCACTGAGTACCACTATGTCAACCACTTTGACTGTACCAGAGAAATGTCTGTATATCCATTTACCTCACACAGGGAAAAGTATACATGTACTTACTAAAACCAATAGTAATATATCACAAAAGAGAAAGAGAACAAAACCACCAAGTAATCAAAAGAAGAGAAAAAAAGCCCTGTGTCACAGCTATTTTTAGAGCTTTCTTCTCCTTTTTTGATTACTTGTACTTTCTAAACATGTTGCTTTATAAAATTGGACACTGAAAGGAAAAAACTGTGGAAGATATTAGGACCATTTATCTGCTTGGTAAATACTTTCCAGCTGAAAAGCTTTCTATGATGGCTCATAAATGTGAACTATTGTAGGCTGAACTCGACACTTCCTGTTCAGTCAGTTCAGATCCCAAAATAGAGGTGCGTCTTAGCAGAATCACATGTGTCTGAAGCATATTTATTTAAAAATGTACTACTCACACACTCATTACAGGTCTAGGCGAGGTACAGAAAAAGAATTTATATATAAAATGACAGACAATAGCGAGATGATGTCAAAGATCAAACACTCAAGCAAACAAGTGAGTTTCAGTTTCTTCCAAATGCATTTAAATTGGTCGACGCTCTCATATCATTAGGAATTACATTCCATAAGTGAGGCACCAACACTGAAAATACCCTTGAACGCATCGTGTGCTTCCTAGTGTTTTGTAATTTATTCTTCTGGCCCAACCTAGGCTTCCTTTTACTAAGTGGTGGTAAGACCAACACGGGCTTACTGCTCGCTATAATGGAAGGACCACCAGGCTACCACTGAAGCCCAGGGGTAATTCCCAGCCCTACCGCACCCTCATTTCCGGCGCTACAAAAATGTATTTATTTTTGTAGCGCCGGACTGTACCCGGTGGTAATTGGGCAGTGCTGCATGCTGCCCGGTTACCACTGGGTTAGCGCGGGACAGTGGCGTAGCTATGTGGGGCCAGGGGGGCCTGGCCCCTGTGGATTTGGCCCTAGACCCCCCTGCCAATGACCCTCTCGACCCAACCTCCCACCAGGGAGGGGGGAAGTTGGTGGTGATGGTGGCGGCGGCGCCGGGGGGGGGGGGCTAAAATGTGTCCCCTCACCTAGGGCTCTGGACCCCCCTCCCGCTGAAGTCTGGCTATGCCCCTGGTGCGGGAGCCCTTACCTCCACCTCAATGGATGGCAGTAAGGGCTCCCCCTGAAATGGCTGTGTGGCAAGTACTTTACTTGTCACCTGGCCATTTCCTGCAGGAAAGCGAGACCTTCCCTTTTTACCAGCTGCAGTAAAAGGGGGCCTCGGTGCGCATGTAAAACATGCGTCGACGCCAATGCCCTTTTGCCACAGCTTGGTAAAAGGGTCCCCTAATTTGCCAAGATGACATATAACAATGTAATAAAGATGATAAATACCAAAAACACAAATCATGAATAGATTTGAAAATCACAAGCATGATTTTGATTTAATGTGGAATTTCACAGGCAAACCAATTGAGCTGTACTAAACAAGGCAAGCTATGATTAAATTTGCAGCTGAGTTTAGAATCATCTGTAATAGTTTTAAGGGTCTCCTTTTGAAGCCCTGAAAATTTAGCATTACCATATTCAACAAAGAAAAGCTAACCAGCCTACAGTACTGTACGAAAATCCGATTCGGATAGGAAAGCATGCAATTATCATTTGGATGAGTGGCATAATCTTGAAATGTACTGAATATATAAAAGTTTAACTAAGTGAAAAACAAGTCTTTCAAAAAAAAAGGTTTGAATAGCTTTCTAAAAGAAAAGTCCATAAGTCATCATTAAAATGGACTTGGGGAAAATCCACTGCTTATTTCTAGGATAATTGAAAAATGTAAATAGACACCGTTAGTCCAAGCACGTCTCAATTGGGGGGGGGGGGGGGGGGGGGGGAGAAAAAGCCTCATCATTCCACACAGGGTTAAAGTCAATAATTCACAGCAAAATCACAACCCTTTTTGTGTTGATTGTAATCATAGACAGAAAAACCCCCTCCTCCAGAAGAATTTCTTTTTTTAACTTTGTCGTTAAATATTTTTACTTCTATTATATACTTATCTAATATAATAATTTCAACATTCCAATGTGTCTCACTGGGATCGTAACCACCTGCTGACGTTGCTCCTCCAACGTTCTCCGTCCCCCCTCCCTCCCAGTTCCATGGGACCCTGGAACTGGGAGGGAGGGACGGAGGGACAGAGGGAGGGAGGACCCTGGAAATGGGAGGGAGGGAGGGGGGCCTGGAACTCGGAGGGAGGTGGAGGGGGCAGGGGAGAGATGCTACACATGGATGGATGGAGAGGGCAGGGCACAGAGGACGTTGCCTGCATATGGATGAATGCAGGGGAGACAGCATAATGCAGGGGAGGGAGGGGACCCTGAAACTCGGAGGGAGGCAGGGAGGGGACAACCCTGGAACTCAGAGGCAGGGAGGGAGGAAGGGGATGACCCTGGAACTCGGAGGGAGGGATGGGGGATGACCCTGGAACTCAGAGGGCAGGAGGGAGGGGGGGCCCTGGAACTGGAAGGGAGGGGGGCCCTGGCACACACTCTCATGCTCACACACACACTCTCAGACACACTCGCACCCAGTCTCACTCTCTGTCACACACACACACACACACACTCACGCATTCACTCTCTCTCTCTCACAGTCACTCTCACACACACTCTCTCAAACATACACACTCCGAGGAAAACCTTGCTAGCGCCCGTTTCATTTGTGTCAGAAACGGGCCTTTTTTACTAGTCAATAAATAAATGGTGAGCTAGATTTGACACTTAGCTTAGGTATTGGCGTTCTCGTTTTGGCGGCTTCTCAGACCTCATGCTAAAAAATCATTTATCTTCGCCACAAAAAAATGTTGGGGATCGAGTTAACCATCTATCCTCAAATGCTGCCATGAACAGATTTGCTACAGACGGATAAGCAGCATAATATGTATTGTACTGTTCTGGGATCTTGCCAGGTACTTGTAGCATAGATGGGCCACTGTTGGAAACAGGATGCTGGGCTTGATGGTCCTTCGGTCTGTCCCACTAAGGAAACACATATGTTCTTATGTAATGAATCGGGTATAACAAAAGAGAGGGAACAAAGTACAAACTAAAGTCCAAACAAAAAAACAGCACCACGGGCCTTTAAAATGGAACAAAGTTCTTTAATGAATGAGCCTTGACCCGACACGGGCCGTGTTTCGGTGACTAGCACCTGCGTCAGGGGTCACAGTGATGACGTGGAAAACTTGGGGAATAACTCGAATATTTTCATCTACAATATTCCTTACCCCACGTCTCACGTAGCAAAAGTTATAAAGCACCAAGGCACCTTCACTTTCTGTATCCAAATGGATGAAAAAAAAATACAGAAAGTGAAGGATTTTATACAACAAATATAGTAACCATTGTCCGTAAGAACTTTTCCTCTTCACAGTTAAGAGGTAGCCAAGCCCATTCCTCTATTATTTTGAAAGATGCTCTTACAGAAGTAAGAGCAGCCCTATGCCCATGTCTGGCAAACGATTGCAAAAGTACTAGACAATGATTGACTTGCTATTTTATTTATAATGCAAAGAAAGGGTCTGTACCAGTAGCTATGAAGTTACAGGGCTGCCACCTAGTGGAAAACAAGCTGTATTATTTTAGGCTTCAGTACTTTGATTACTGTGTTCAATTATATACATGACAACAAAGTCAAAAACAACATTATTAGAGGTCTATGTACCTAGCATCAATAGATAGGTAGATCGATGTGAGGATGCATCATTTGCATTTTAATGGGCTAAAATCTAAAATTAAATTCAAATGTGTAGAAATGATGCAACATGAAACACACTGAATATCTCAATGCTCTTCAGTGTTATTTAGACAGCTGCATATCGTTAGTAAATCATTTCTAATGTAAGATAATAAATATAAGTAAATCAAAACAGAGAAAATAAAATAAGATACCTTTTTTATTGGAATAATGTAACACATTTTTTGATCATCTTTCAAAGGTAACCCTTCTTCATCAGATCAGAAGTGAGCAAATGTTGACAAATATGAGAATATATAAGTGAAACACAAAAGCATTCCAATGACAGTCTCAGAGGAAGAGGGTGGGATGGGTTAGGTGAGAAACTGGGAGAGCCGGGTGGGTGATAAGAAGGTGAGACAAAACAGTATAGTTTAATGGTTTATAATGGGATAGAAAATCCAGATCTTTTTTAAGTCCTGTCTGGTGAGTGTCAACGTATTTTATCATTTTGACTTCAAAGGTCTTATGTTCCTGGATTGTCTTAAATACTAAAAAAAAAAAAAAAAAAAAATCAATCCAGGATCTAAGACCTTTGAAGTCAAAATAATGAAATATTTTCACACCCAGCAGACAGGACTTTACAAAGATCTGGGTTTTCTATCCCATTATAAACCCTAAAACTATACTGCCAGCCATTATTTCACACCCATCTGCACCATTGAGCTACAATGAAGAAAAAACTGTCAGCCTCTGGAAAAATTCTGTTTTTTTATTTATTGTTGTCTCTCTCTTCTAGGTAATGAGCTATTTGTTGGACTCTATAGTGACTATTGGAGAAGAGACAGTGCTATATTTCGCAGTATGGGGCGTCTGCCACAGATTCGAACAGAACATGATGACGAGCGTCTCTTGAAAGGTAAATTGAAACATTTATTGCCGAGACAGATATATAGTCAGTCAAACTCAGAGTTAATGTTCGACCAAGTAATGGTTCTGTGGAATCTTAGCGGAGATTGGGTGGTGACGCCGGTAATTGGAAACAAAAAGGGAGCTGGGTAGACTTTTATGGTCTACGCCCTGATCGTGACTGAATAGATAGGGATGGGCTGGAGTGTAAACTTTAAGAGGCTTTGACATTAGCTTCAGAACTTAGTACAAGAACAGTGCTGGGCAGACTTCTACGGTCTGTGTCCTGAGAAAGGCAAGGACAAATCAAACTCGGATATAAAGTATCACATACCATGTAAAATGAGTTTATCTTGTTGGGCAGACTGGATGGACCGTTCAGGTCTTTATCTGCCGTCATTTACTATGTTACTATGTAAGTATTTCATGTTTGATTACTGCATTGTACATTTTTATGTCATTACTTAGAATTTTCTTGCTACATTTAAACAATTATGGATATATTCCAAAACTGGGAAATGCAATATGAACCACTGTCGCACAATGATTAATGATGTGTCCTTAGTATGTTTGGATAAATATAGGGAAATATGGGCCATTAAAGAATAGCATATTATTATAAGTGATGACATGGATAAAGAGAATAATAATATAGAACAAAAACATTGTCGTACTGCGGCAGACTGAATGTCCATCAAGCCCGTTTTCAACAGTGGCCAATCCAGGTGCAAGTATCTGGCAAGATCTCAAAAGAGTAAAACTTATACTGCTTATCCTAGAAATAAGCAGTAGATTTTTCCCCAAGTCCATCTTAATGATGGTTTATGGACTTTTCTTTTAGGAAATTATCCAAACCTTTTTTTTAACCCCTGCTAAACTAATTGCTTTTACCACATTCTCTGGCAACAAATTCCAGAGTTTATTTACACATTCACCTATGTTTACTAAGGTGCGCTATGGGCACGTTAGCATTAGCACGCGTAAATGGTTTACGAGTGTTAAACACTAACACACCCATTAAATTTAAGGGCGCATTAGAAATGCTAACACACCTTAGTAAACATACCCCATTGAATGAAGAAATATTTTCTCCAATTTGTTTAAAATGTACTATTTAATGGCTTTATTATTGCATTCCCCCCTCGTCCCTGTATTTTTGAAAAGTGTAAACAAGTGATTCACATCTACCCATTCCACTCCATTCAATATTTTGCAGACCTCTATCATATCTCCCCTCAGTCATCTCTTCTCCAAGCTGAAGAGCCCTAGAAACTTTAGCCATTCCTCTTAGGAGAGTCATCCCATCCCTTTTATCATTTTTGTCGCCCTTTGCAGCTGCAATTTAATTGAACGTCAAGCCAATTAGCACTGATAAATTAGAGAAACATAGAAACATGACAGCAGATAAGGGCCAAAATGGCCCATCCATTCTGCCCATTCTCAGCATCCACTATTTCCTCCCATGTACCTGTCCCATGCTTTAATAAATTCAGACACAGTCTTTGTCTCTGCCACCTCCATCAGGAGGCCATTCCACACATCCACTGCCCTTTCCTTGAAAAAGTATTTTCTTAGAAGACCTCTTAACTTCATCTTATGCCCTATCATTTCTAAGTTTTCCTTCGTTTGAAAAATGCTCACTTCCTGTACATTAATACCATGGAAATATTTAAATGTCTCCATCATATCTCCTCTCTCCTGCTTTTCTTCCAGAGTGTATATATATTCAGGTCTATAATTCTGTCCCCATTCTCTTTATGACAGAGATCACTGACCATTTTTTGTAGCCATCCTCTGGATCACTTCTATCTTGTTTATGTCTTTTTGAAACTGCGGTCGTCAGAATTGCACACAGTATTCTAAATGGGGCCTCACCAGAGTCTTATACAAGGGCACTATCACCTCCTTTTTTCTGCTGGCCATTCCTCTCCCTATGTACTGAAGCATCCTTCTGGCTTTGATTGTCACCTTTTCCACCTTAAGATCATCACAAATGATCATCCCTAGGTCCTGCTCTTTTTTTGTACACAGAACTCCCTCCCTTCCAAAATAAGAAGCACACAGGAGTACACCAGATTCCACAAGATCCTAAAATCATTCATTTTCAAACAGTCCCTCACAAAGAATAATGTTTGATTATCTCTGAAATGTTAAACAATCCCGATCTTCTTCACTTGATGTATGTATAATCTTTTCTTGATATGTATTCAAAATGTTGATTCTCTATAGGTTTTACATACATTTACCACATGATATTTTTGAGTTCCCAAACAGGTTACTCTCACCTCATATTTTAAGTATCAGAACATCTCCTTACTTTCTCCAATTACATAACATACCTGGTTTGATGTAATATTTCTTGTAAGCTACACTGAACTCAATTTTGTTTGGGATAATGTGGGATGTAAATGTCATTGTAACCCAAGACGCCCTTTAAGCCATGGTAAAAAGTTCCCCGCGCTAGTTTGGTCATGTAAAATTGCGCTGGGCCAATTTTTTACCGCAGCAAGAAAAAGGCCTTTTAAAAAATGGAGCAGTAAATGGCTGTGCGCTAATATTTATTTAAAAAAATTATAGACTACACTATCTTACTATTTACTGCTTGAGCCCTTACTGCCACCTGTTTAGAAGGTAAGGCTTCACGCACTACCTGTGCGGTTATCAGGCAGCATGCGGCAATGTGGCCATGCCTCCCCTCCCCCCCTGCATGCTCCAACTTCGGAACTACCGCCAGCTGCCTGCGCTACCCCGAAGGTATGGTCAGTTTGGCACGCGCTACTTGTGCGACAGCCCTACTGCGGTTTAGTAAAAGGACCCGAGTGCATAAGCCAGCATTTTTTAGAATTAAATCTTAGTTGCCAATTTCTGGAGCATTCTTCAAGCTTTGCTAGATTCCTCCTCATGCTATGCACAATCTCTGGGGCATCTAAACTATTTGTATTTGTTAACCACCGACTGGGCAAATGCCTTTGACGGTACTATGTAAGCCACATTGAGCCTGCAAATAGGTGGGAAAATATGGGGTACAAATACAACAAATAAATAAATAAAATAAAATTACAGAGTTTGTTATCATCCGCAAAGAGACAAACCTTATCAGACAGTCCTTCCACAATATCACTCACAAAGATGTTGAAAAGATTCAGCCTAAGAACAGATTCATAAGGTAGACCACTTCTCCTCACAGTGAACTCCATTCACCACTACTCTCTGTCTCCTTCCAACTTAACCAGTCTTTAACCTAGTCAGTTAATTTACGGCCCATACCGAAGGCGCTCAGTTTATTTATCAGTTGCCTATGTGGAACCATGTCAAAGGCTTTGCTAAAATCCAAGTATGCCCCATCTAATGCCCCTCCCATATCCAACTGTTTGGTTACCCAGTCAAATAAATGAATCAGATTTGTCAGACAAGATCTGCCTCTGGTGATATTATGCTGCCTCAGGTTCTGCAGTCCATTCAATTCTAGAAACCTTACAATCCTCTACTTTCGAGCTATCAATGATTAGTGCTGTCATGAAATGCCTAGCCACCCACCTGGGGTTACCCCATGGCCACTTAGAGTAGAGAGTCTATCCCCAGCACAGTTCAGGTCTGCCTGCACCTGTCGCTTGCGCTCTACATTAGCACACTCCTCCCACCGACTGGGTCACAATCAACTCTGGGTGAGTCTCCCACTCTCAAATTATCCCCAGTGATTTCTAGGTTACTGGGGTCATACTCCCAGTGGACCCACAGTTCCCAGAAAGCACTCACGGACCCAACACACAAACCACCGGGATTCTTTATCAGTCCAGACAAGCATGGCAAACAAATATGTTTATTCTCAGAACTTGAACAGTGCACAGAAAATGTGCAATCAGCAAATAGTAGCAAGTAACTGAAAAATGGATCAATTAGAAAACTAACTAAACATTGGTATACTGTCTAAACAGAACCTGAGAAGATCAGTACATATAGCTACTCACAAGTTATCAAATATAACGGTTTTACAGGGCCCTAGCAAAGAGATCCCTCTCTCTTTTCTCCCTGGCTAAGACTGGGACAAAAGCCAGTACAATCCCAATGAAATTGAGCTCCTGAGTCAATTAGAGCTCGGACAACAAGTTCGAAAATATACTGCAGACTGCCTTTACAAAAGGCTTAAACAAAGAGAACAGCCTTGGTTCTGCAGCAGCAGCTTCAAAACATAAACATGTACCAGCTGCTGGCTAAAGTAGAGAAACGCACTTCAGGAAATACCTGATACATTTTACAGGCTTAAAACACACTGCTCTGTCAATTAACATTAAAAATTGCATGTGGCTCCAAAAAATGAGCGTGGCTATGGGAGGGACATAGGTGGATCACGGGAATGCCCACAATTTATGCGCTCTGTTATAGAATAAGGCAGAACCACATCTAATTTAGATGCGGGGATTTATACCAAGATTTTGTTGCCTAAATGCAGTCACGGTTCCTGGCGCATAACTTTGAGCGTCGTTTATAGAATAGTACTAAGCACAATTTTTTTCAGCAGTGATCTTTAGGTGCCATTCACTGAGTTTACTCCATATCTTTTTTTGAGATGCAGTGACCAGAATTACACACCATATTTGAGGAGCGGTCGCACCATGTAGCAATACAAAGGCTTTCTAACATTCTCCATTCCTACCATTCTGTTTGCTTTCTTAGCCTCTGTTGTACACCGAGCAGAGAGTTTCAACGTGTCTCCAACAATGACGATTCCTTCTCCAGTGAGGTCACATCTGGAAGCCACATGTAAAATAGTGTTTACTTTTCAGGCCCTGTATCATGGAACTCCCTTCCACACAATTTAAGAACAGGTGTAACTTATTAATCCTAGTTATTTTCTCAGGCTTTGATTCTTGATGGTTGTATAATTCATGTTCTCCTCGAATGGATACTTGCTTTGGCATTGAAGTTGGCCTTTTTACTATGAGGGTCCTTTTATAAAAGTGTGCTAGCGTTTTTATCACGACCTAAAGATAAGCACACGCTAAATGCTAGACAAACCTATGGGAATATATGGGTGTCTCCAGCGTTTAGCACGCACTAAATCCACTAGCTGGCCTTTGTAAAAGATTCCCTATGTTATTATGGCATTGTTATCATTTTAGGTTATTTGTATAGTTATTTTCCTGTGATGCTTCTATACAAAAATGTTGTAGCTGTTTTTGTCAGAACTCATTTTAGTATTGTTTGACCCTGTTATTTGTAACCTGCCTTGACATTTAAACAAAAAGTGTTATATCAGGTTAATAAACTATAAACCCAGGAACTCTTTTAGAGGTCCTTTTACAAAGCTGTGGTAAAAAGTGGCCTGCGATTGTGTGGGCGCATCTTTTTGTCACGCGCTGGGCCACTTTTAACAATAGGTGGGACAAAGGTCGGTTTTTTTTAATGGGCCGGGAAATGGTTGTGTGTAAAAATTAAAAGTAGCATGCACTTATTTGCGGCCTGAATCCTTACTGCCACCCATTGGCCTAGCGGTAAGTGATAACCATGCAGCGTGCTCCAGCGTGGCCGCACTGCTGATTAGCGCTGGGAACACCCCAATGGTAGAAAAATAATTTCTACTGCTGGATTCAGCACACGCCAAACTCAGAATTACCGCCAGGTACAAGGGTTACTCCAGATTTGGCACACACTACCTGCGCTAGCCCTCTTGCGCCTTTGTAAAAGGGCCCCTTAATGTAAAAAAAAAAAATCACTGAGATTTGTATCTGCTTTTTCTGAGTCTACGTTTCCCTTCAAAATAACGTATGTAATTCTGAAAATGCAAAACAACTTGTATTATTGTCTTCGCTGATCTATCATCCTGTGAGGCTGCCCAGAATATCTGTGGCTAAAAGCGAGCATGTCGATTTTCAGACACACTTTTACCCACTGTTATTCAAGGATTCTCAGTCAATTTACCCAGCAAAGGGGGGAGGTGGTAAGATATTATTAGCCCCTGTTATTAGTAACTAGGTCTGATTGCATAAAAAAGAACCCGTGTTAAAAACAGCAGGAGTTAGTGGTATAATAACACTTATTAACGATAACTCACATTGATAACTATGCCCATAAATATTCATTCTAAAAGTCTTTTAAAAATTGTCCTCTGTGAAAGCAATTGTCAAAGGATTTTCAGGTAAACTTATTGCCATCTTTAGAGGCCGGTAGCGCAGCTGTTAAAAAGTAAAGCATCAGGCTGGTACACCCTCTGGCCTTCTGATTTCCCCCCCTCCCAAGGTGAGATCCCCCAGATGTCTTATCCCTCAAATCAACACCCAAACCTCCCCAAAGTTAACACTCCGACACCACCAAGTCAACTCCCTTTCCCTTCTGACCTTACACCTCAACTCCTGACTCCAAACCCTGCCCCCAGGAGCCCCCCTGCCTTCCCTCCACTTTTACCCACCAAATTGTTATGGAGAATTCTCAGCAATTTACCCAACAATGAGGGTAGGTTATTAACCTGGCCAACTGATAAGACATGTTATTTTACTGTTAACCCCAGTTATTAGTAACTAAGTAAGTCTCACTGCATAAAATGGCTCCTATGCTAAAATAGCTCGAGTTAGTGGGAAAACAACACATATTAAAGGTAGCCCACTTTGATAACTATGCCCATAAATATCCATTTTAAAAGTCTTTTAATAACTGTCCTCTAGGGAAGCGATTTTCACGGATTTTCACAGGTTAAATTTACAGAGAAGAGCCTTCTCATGATCTCTAAATAACTGACATTTCTAAAATCCTATCTATTGTTGTTCAAGAGTGCAATAATTTGTTGAATTATTCCATTTTGTATCATCTGAAAAACCTGTTTTATTTTGAAGAACCTAAGTTTGTGAACTCCTACATGATTCCTGACAATGAAGACCGAGATGACAACAAGGTTTACTTCTTCTTTACGGAGAAAGCTCTAGAAACGGACAAAGGAGACCATGCTATTTATGCACGAGTGGGCAGACTCTGTGCGGTAAGGCGACCTCCTTTCCCTAAATTAAAAAAAATATGCGCTCAAACCTCTATTGCGGTATTTTCTTCATCTGTTGATCCACCCAATATGATCGAGCCACATCACTGGAATATAGAACTAAATTCAAGAGCCTCACCCTGGCACACAAGGTGCTTTACACCTCTACTCCTTCCTATCTGGCCACATTGATCATTCCATATCCAGTATTCCATATACTGCAGTCCCTAAGCTAGTTCTGTCCCGCACTTCTAAACCACGATGGGAACCCACTCGCTCTTCTGCTTTTTATTTCCTAGCACCAGCATTATGGAGCTCAATCCCTCAGCATCTTTGATTGGAGAGATCCTATGCACTCTTTTGGGCCTCTCTAAAGACCCACTTATTCCAAATCACGTTTGACACCTAGGGCTGTTTCTTGGTTGGTTCCTGTGACGAGTGGAGCTTTTATTTTCATCTTTGATTGTATTTTACTGAGATTACCTATTTAGAAGTGGCTGAGTGATTGTCTTCTTTTCTGTAAGGGTTGTAGGTTGGTATGATTAATTTCCTCTATTTTTATGACGTTCCTTTCTTGCTTTTACTTAATTTTGACTGTAAACCGCTTCGACTTGCTGAGCAAATAGAAGCTGTATATTAAACTAAAAAACGATAAACAATCTGTATCAATTTTCAAAGAGTAAATATGGAATGTTTCTTCACTTGGAGAAACATTGGAAAACCCATGGGTAAAATGTGTAGAACTACAGAAAATTGCAAATGACAGCAGATAAAAGACCATCTGCCCATCCATAGCAGTTACCAATCTCTACTATCCTTTCCTCTCTGTCAGGGTTCCTTTATGCTTGTCCCATGGTTTCTTGAATTCAGATACAGTTCTCTCCACCACCTCTGTTGGAAGGTGGTTTCACACATCTACCACCCTTTCCTTAGATTACTCCCGAATCTGTCCCTTATTACCTTCATCCTATGCTCCTCATTCCAGTGCTTTCTTTGAATTAAGAGACTTGCCTGCTGTGTGAGGTATTTAAATGTCTATATGATATCTATCCACCTGTCTTCCCACCTACCACACCCCCTTTTTAAACTATGCAACTTACAATATTACATGCATGACGTTATAGATTACGCCTAGAGAGTTCTGAGTGTAAATTCTAATTAATGCCTACTAGTAAGAAGAGTTGCTTGTCGAGTGGCACTAAATGACTTAACTAATTAAATTGTGCGTGCAAATCCAGAATACAACTGGATTTGCGTGTGCGGCTTAAGTTATGCTATATAGAATCCAGGGGAAAACTCCTAGAGACATATGACCAGAGCCTTATACAAAAGGTACTGTCACTTCCTTTTTCCTGTTGGCCATCACTCTTCCAAAGCGCATACGCATCTTTCTTGCTTTTACTGTCACTTTTTTCTACCTGCCTAGTCATCTTCATCAGATATAATCGCCCCCCAGGGGCCGGTTTTCTTTCTTTCACAGAAGTATTTTATCCCTTGGGTTTTTAACAACCCAAATGCATGACCCTGCATTTTTTTAGAACTTATTTTTTCATTTCCAAATTTAGAACATATTTCTGGCTTTACTAAGGGGTCCTTTTACAAAGCTACAGTAAAAAAGGCCCTGCGGTAGCAGTGGCGGCCATTTTGCCGCACGCCAGGGTCCTTTTTACCACAGTGGCTATAAAAGGCTGAAAATCGATTCAGCCATGTAGTAAAATTGCATTTACCATGTAGCCATGTGGGAGGGAGTACTTCCTGCCACCTATTGAGGTGACGGTAAGGGCTCCCGCGGTAACTAGGCAGGGATTGGCGCTGCCTAGGGTTACCATATGTCCGGATTTACCCGGACATGTCATCTTTTTGAGGACATGTCCGGGCAACCGGGCGGGTTTTGCCAATCTGCCCGTTTGTCCGGATTTAATCCGGACAAATGGGCAGATTGCTAGCCTCCCCTCCCTTACTTACTACTTCCCTGGTGGTCTAGTGACCTCTTCCGCCTTTGGGGCAGGAAAGAGCCCCCTCTTTCCTGCCCGGAACGCTGCCCTGCATGCATCCTTCCTGTTCATGATCTCGGCGCCGATTCAAAATGGCCACCGAGAGTTGACGTGACCTCGCAAGACTTCAACTCTCGGCAGCCATTTTGAATCGGCTACGAGATCACGAACAGGAAGGATGCATGCAGGGCAGCACTCCGGGCAGGAAAGTGGGGGCTGTTTCCTTCCCCAGAGAGGTCACTAGACCACCAGGGCAGTAGTAAGGTAAGGGGAGGGGGAGTGACGGGGTGTGTGACAGGGGGCAGGGTGGGGCGTGAAAGGGGGCAGGGCATGTGTCCTCCTTTTTGGAGGACAAAATATGGTAACCCTAGCACTGCCTGATTATCACTGGATTAGTGCCGCACTAATAATTACAGAAAAAAGTTTTCCATACTGCTAGAAATGGCACAGGCTTGAGGCAGAACTACCACCAGCAGCAGTTCTGAGTTGTCAACCAACGACCCTTTAGTAAAAGAAGCCCCTCAATGCCTCCATATAATATTCATACCTTTTACGGTGTTTATGCTGTTGCACTGGCAGGAAGTCTGTTTATTTAATTTTATTTTTATTATCTACTGGTGCTTGTAAGTAGTTTACAGGTCATATGAAAGTAAATAAGGTAAACGAAGATGAGGAAAAGAAGGATGAAGAATAGCTTAATGGTTAGTGAATGGGTTGAGAACCTGGGGAACTGGGTTGAGTTCCTACTGCAGCTCCTTGTGTCCCTAAATAGGTCACTTAACCCTCCATTGCTGCAGGTACAAAAGTCTTTCAGCAAGGTTTGCTTGGTTTTATCAGATGACAAAAAAAAAAGATGGAAGTCATACATTTTAACATACGTCTCAGATTTGGAGTTCAAATCATACAACTTTATCAAAAGGAAATACAGAAACAAAAATAAGGTTAGAACAAAATTAAATGCATGTAGTAATACGGATCAGCAGTTGAGCAAAATTACTACAGAGGGATGAAGGATAAAAGAAGACCTCTCACTTGAGTACTCTTCTAATTGTAAGAGCTTCTGCTTTTAGTGAGAATATTTTTATTTATATCTCTTAATCAAACTTGCCCATTCTTTTTCTTTCTTTCTTTCCAGAATGATGTTGGAGGTCAACGGACATCGGTGAATAAATGGACCACTTTTCTCAAAACTCGATTAATTTGCTCAGTGGCAGGACCAAATGGAATTGACACACATTTTGATGATCTTGGTAAGTTTAATTTAATTTGATTTAATAAAACATTTATAGCCTGTTTAACCCAAAGAGTTCAAGGTGGGTTAATCACATTTCTGACCCAGTTTCCTCATATCACAACCAGGCCCGATCCTGAGGGCCTCTCTCCATGTTCTGAAGGTATTTAAGCAGTTTTATTTGTCTTTGGGAAGAGCCCAGCAGGCTGGTGCTGGGGAAATGAACTGCTTGCATCGTCTATTAATTTGAAACCCATTCAAGTAATTAAAGACTTTAAGTAGACCTTTACTACTTGATTAAAAAAAAATCAAGAGAAAGTGAAAATGCTTATATCTAATATGAGCAGCTGATGGGAATCATTTGATAACCCAACTGAGAGAATCTAGTCAACAATGGAAAAGTCAGAACTGACATTAAGGGCAAAGGGGCAAATAATGTTAAAATATGAATATATATAATTTAAATAAAGATGGAGCATCTATTGGTAACCAATAGATCTTGCCAGGTATTTGTGACCTGGATTGGCCACTGTTAGAAACAGGATGCTGGACTTGATGGACCTTTGGTCTTTTCCAGTACGGCAATACTTATGTACTTATATAATGTAATTGCCACAGAAAAGGAGAAACCCTATCCAATCTATTTGCTTGACATATTAACCTAGCTGAGGTGTTTTGCAATGTCTGCAGGCATTTTCTTGACTTATTAGAGCTGGCCACAAAAGCAAGTTACAATGATTTATTTGACTAATTACAAGGGCATGAACCAGTAAACTACATTAATTGATAGAAAGATATTTACAAATCCTATGAAATTGTTTCAGTTTCCAAAAAATGGTCTTGCTTAATGAGTTAAAATAAGTTTGAAAAGATGGCATTGAGTCTATTAATATCCTTAATATCTTCAACACTGCTTCATTTAGTACAGAGCGATGGTGACATAGTATTAAATCAGGCTGTCCGTGGACATGTACGAGATGTTCTGCATTGCTAAACGTAGAAGGAAGTACTTACAAATAGATCTCATGCATATGTACTGTAGAGGTGTTGAAAACCAGACTGAAAAGTTGGTCTAAAGCAGCTCAGAACATTTCGAACCATCTCAGTAAACAAATATTTTCAATCTCGTTTTTCACAGAGGATGTTTTTCTCTTACAAACTCGAGATAGCAAGAATCCAGAAATATTTGGTCTCTTCAGCACTACAAGGTAAGTTTCTAAAATGCCTGTATTCAAATGGACATTTCCTATAAACAACAAGAAAAGACGTGTTTTCATTATAACAGTGAATCAGATTTTGTTCTCATTTTTCTTTCCATTGCAACTTCACAATCAAACCTGCAAAAATAAAAAAAAATAAAGTTGTCCCCTCATCATCCCCTCTCTCTTTTCAAGTCCTGCAGGGTCCCCACCTCTCTAAATGTACTTAATCCTGGGATCCAAATGATGCATGGAACAAGTCCCATTTTCTCTCCCCCCTCCTCCCCCCCTTGATGCTGTACTTCAAAAGGCAATAATGGGCTTCTCAATTAGTAGCTTGTGATATCCTTTTCAAGGATCTGTATCCCTGGCACTCTCCAGTCTTTGGTAGATTTAAGTCCCACATTTCTATCACCTCATCCCCACATCTCTATCCACTGTTTTTTGGATGACTTCCATTATATCTACTCTCCCATTGTTACACGGCTACACCTACGGTACATAGATAGGTCTTACTGAAGAGCCCCAGCATCTTCAGCCTATCTTGATAGGGAAGCCACCCCATCCCCTGCATCATCTTTGTTGCCCTTCTCTGCACCTTTTCCAATTCCACTATGTCTTTTTTGAGGTGCGGTGACCAGAATTGAACACGAGGTGCGGTCGCACCATGGAGCGATACAATGGCAGAATAATACCCTTATTTTTGTTTTCCATCCCTTTCCTAATGATACTCAACATTCTATTTGCTTTCCTAGCCGCAGCAGCACATTGAGCAGAAGTTTTCAACGTATTATCAACGACGACACCTAGATCCCTTTCTAGGATAATGTTGACCAACTAAGTACTGTGGGATGGCACCGTTTTTGCCCATTCTCTTGGCAGAATACATCAAGTTCTTTCAAAGTGGCCGGGGATCCTCTATAGACTGTAGCCTTCACTGCAGGTTTTTTATTTAATTGAATTCAAACCTGCGCTTTGATGATCATTCTAAGGACATTCACTTTCTTCTTGCTAAGCTACTCCATTTTCGTTTTTACTTTGTGTGTAAGATCATTGTCCTGCTGAAATGTGAGTTTCTCTCCAGTCTTTGGTCTATGGCAGACTGGAATGGATTTTCCTCAAAGATATACCTATACATTGGTCTGTCCATTTTTTCCTTGGTCTTCACAGGCCTTATTTTTATTTTATTCAAGACTTATAGCCCGCTAATACCAATATAGTTCACTGCAGGTTACAAAGTAAGAAATTGAACACAGTGTTCAGAATATAATACAATATACCATAACATATACAAAAATAAAACAACAATTAAAAGACCCCACTACAAACTTCAGTCTTAAGTGACCTTCTGAACATAAGAAAGTCTAAGCTGTGCCTCAGCTCCAAGGGCAGTGAATTCCAAAAATCTGGAGCTTGGTAGGAAAATGAAGATGACAACATTGAGCCTTTAAACAGTCCGACTTTCCCCCTAATAATATGGTCAGAAGGGGCCTCACCCTGCAGCACCTGAAAGACTGTAACACCTAACTTAAAATAAATCTGAGCTTCTACCGGAAGCCAATGCACTTTCAAAAAGTAGGGCAGAGGCTCGAACCTATTCAAAGAATAAATGAAGCCTACAACCTTATTCTGGACTATCTGTCCTCATTGCTATAAAGGATCCCCACACTATGCTTTATTGTTAGGATAATGTTAGCAGAGTGATATGCTGCGTTTGTTTTATGTCACATATTACTTAGCGCCGATACCAGCAGCTCCTTGTGACTCTGGGCAAGTCACTTAACCCTCCATTGTCCCATGTAAGCCGCATTGAGCCTGCCATGAGTGGGAAAGCGCGGGGTACAACTGTAACAAAATAAATAATAAATAAATAAATTACGTGTCGAAATGTGTTATGCGTGCTGTGTTGTTTTTGACAATTATTACATCTTCTATTATATAAATAAAACCAAAATGCTCCAGAGGCCAGTTAGATTGTGTAGGAGGTGGGTGGGGCGGGTTCCATCTGCTATAGCTAAAGACTCTTAGGAGACCAGATGTTCAGGCATGATAGGGGTTAATTTTTAAAATTTTATTTTAATTTCTTATATGCTGCCTACAAGCCTGAAAGTACTTTTATGCAACTATTCAGTTTAAATTTCATAAAACCCAAAGCTCTTTTCAAACAAGGGAGCAATGATTGTTTTATTTCGTCCTTTTGTTTTATAGCAATATATTTAGAGGATACGCAGTGTGTGTCTACCATATGGCTAGCATTCGAGAAGCGTTCAATGGTCCATATGCACATAAAGAAGGGCCCGAATATCACTGGGCAATGTATGAAGGAAAGATACCTTATCCGAGACCAGGTTCGGTAAGTAAATATGCAATATATCTGATACCACAGACTGTACAAGATGATCCATCCTAAATACCCAAAACCGAAACTCATACCAGACCTTGTCGAAACCGAAGTTCTACACCTGACTACCTCAACTACTTTGATGTTTATGAACTTTAACACAATACCACTTTATCTCTCATTCCGGAAATGAACTCTCTGTACTTGACTGCTTAATAATAAGGTTGTAGCCACATTGAGCCTGCAAATAGGTGGGGGAATGTGGGATACAAATGCAATAAATAAATAATAATTACTCTATCACTTATGAACTGTAACGCATTACCACTTTGTATTCCTCAATCCGGTAATGGCAATCGCCATTACGGCATAATGTAAGCCACAATAAGCCTGCAAATAGGTGGGAAAACGTGGGATACAAATGCAACAAATAATAATATTGTGAAACAAATCTGGGAAGCAGTTTTTATTCTGCATTTGCAGGTCCACTGACAGACAGCTGTATTGGTGCCCTTTGATTTAATGTCAAACTACTGTATTGCATTTCCATAAAAATAAGGTGTCAAGTCTCAGGCAAGGCAAAATATTCTAAATCATGATTTTCAACACAGATTGAGCAAGTAAAGTTTTCAATGAAAGACAGTAGTTTTGGTTGGATATACAGTATCCAAAGCTTATTGAACCAAAAGCAATCACTGTCATTTCGTGCATACGTGTGCGATGCGGGTACTTTTATGGAAAGCCATAATGGATATGATAGAGGTCTATAAAATAATGAGTGGAGTTGAATGGGTAGACATGAAGCGTCTGTTTACGCTTTCCAAAGATACTAGGACTAGGGAGGCATGCGATGAAGCTACAAAGTAGTAAATTTAAAACAAATCGGAGAAACTTTTTCTGCACTCAATGTGTAATTTAACTCTGGAATTCGTTGCCAGAGAATGTGGTAAAGGCAGTTAGCATAGCAGAGTTTTAAAAAGGTTTGGACGGCTTCCTAAAGGAAAAGTCCATATATCATTATTAAATTGGACTTGGGGAAAATCCACTATTTCTGGGATAAGTAGTATAAAATGTTTTGTACTTTTTTGGGATCTTGCCAGGATGCTGGGCTTGATGGACCTTTAGTCTGTCCCAGTATGGCAATACTTATGTACTTATGCTTCTGTGAGAAATTATGGAACTCCTCACATTTCCTCCCCAGCATGCATCCCTCTGGCTTTGGGTTGTCTAGGGTGTGACTGACTTTCCCAGGAAAGAGTTTGTATAACGCCTGGTCTTCTATGCTCAGTTCAAGGGTTTCTCCAATGAGCTTTTTACATTATCACATTATGGAGGGCTCTTGCTGCATGAGAAGCTCCTACATTATTCCCAGAGTCATCCTGCATGAATAAGTAAGCCTCCCTCAGTAAATGTGCTTAAGTGTACTTTTCCTCTGCGACTTCTAGAATCCCGGCTCAGGGGGTTTTCTCCTGAGGATCTATCTCTGGTTGCCTCCCTCCACCGATTAATGGGATTTTCTCAGGAATAACTTATGTAACTCTTCCTCAGTATTCACACCAGAGATAACTAGTGGGTTTGGGTTAAGGATGCTTAAGCCTTCAGTGGTGACTTCCTCCCCTTCTACCTCCAGTGACTTCTACTTTAATCATAGGCTTTGTCCAGAGATTCTAAGGGTTCCTAAGGTGCATATGTCACTTTCCCTCAACATAGCCTCCTGTGACACACTATGTGGAGGATTGGCCTAGTGGTTAGAGTGGTGGACTTTGGTCCTGGGGAACTGGATTCAATTCCCACTGCAGGCACAGGCAGCTCCTTGTGACTCTGGGCAAGTCACTTAACCTTCCATTGCCCCAGGTACAAATAAGTACCTGTATATAATATGTAAGCCGCATTGAACCCGCTATGAGTGGGAAAGCGTGGGGTACAAATGTAACAAAAATAACAATACATGCCTTCTTGTCCTCTCAATCTAAGCAACTTTTATAAAATTACCCTTCACTTGTGTAACTAGCATTAGCACATTAGTATATTAGGCCCTATTTGTATCTAATATAACTACTACTACTACTACTTCTAAAAATTTCTGTTGCACTATTACATGTACACAGCACTGTACAAAGACATATAAGAGACCCTGCTCAACAGAAATTACAATCTATTCAAGACAGACAAATAAGTGATTAGAAAATTTCATTTGTTATGGGAATGATTCAAACATTGGGTATTAAACAGGTGAATTAAGGGGCTTTTAGTTGGATTTAAATAGGACTAGAGACGGAGTATGACATATTTGATTTAGGACATCCACTCCATACATATGGCACAGTAAGATGAAAGAAATGGAATCTGGAGATGATGGTGGAGAAGGGCACAGATAAGAGTGACTTCCAGATGAAGGGAGATCCTGGAGAGGGGTGTAGGGAGGGATAGGAAAGGAGAGATACCGAAGAGCAGTAGAAGGAATGTACTTGTAAACCATAAAGAAAATGTTGTACTATATACAGAAATGGATAGCGGCTAGTGAAGTGACTTGAGAGGAGGGGTTGTGTGAGTGTGGTGACACTGGCAGAAGATAAGTTATGCAGCAGAGGCAACAGAGTCAAGTGACTTGCCCAAAGCCACAGGCCATATCAGCAAGATTTGAACCCTGGTTTCCCTGGTTTAACCCGCTGCTCTAGCTACTTTGCTACTCCTCTATGCCTTCTCCCCAATTATAGTGTATACAGCTTGCCCAGATTGGAAGAAATGTAACATAGCTGGCATAATAGCAAGTATTTTGTAATCAGCCCCTGCCTTTGCCTCACTCCTATTCGTATTGATAATAAAGTGAACATATCTGTATTACAGTGTGCAAGCAAGATTAATGGAGGCCACTATGACAGCACCAAAGATTACTCAGATGATGTAGTACGGTTTGCAAGAAGCCACCCACTGATGTATGAGCCTGTTAAACCAGCTCACAAGAGGCCAGTTCTTGTCAAAATTGATGGGAAGTACAATCTGAAGCAAATTGCAGTGGATCGAGTGGAGGCAGAAGATGGGCAATATGATGTCTTGTTTATCGGAACAGGTAAGACTCTCCTGTCCATGCCCCTAGTAGATGGGGAACATCCACTTCCCATGGTGGCTCCCCTCAAGCAACATTTCATCCATGTAGCTGCTTATTGAGGGCACAAGGAAGTTGAGCTGGACAGACAATGCTGTCTATGATGTCCCCAGTTGGAGTAGTCAAATTCATCAGTAGCTTTCTACAGCTCCCTCGTCTACTTTACAAGACGCTTCAAGGAATATGTATCATCAGTATATTTGTTCTGATGTCCAAATCAGTTACAAATATATTAAAAAGCACCAAACCCAGTACAGATCCCTGGGGTGCTCTCCACTTTCCTCCATTTAACTCTATCTTTTAACCAGCTTCCAGTATACAATAGGACATTGCCTCATATCCTATGACTTTTACATTTTCTAAGCAGTAAAAGAAAGAGCATTTCTGAGAAAGCTACTCCTGAGACTCTGGATTTCAACTTTCTATCCGAAATCCTAAATTTGTCTTCTATACCTTATGTCAGCGGTACCTGCAAGGACAATGACAGCCGGCTCTTCCTAAGTACTGTTGGGCCTTGACTTTGTTTTTTGCATTAATCATTTTTTATTTATTTAAACATTATACACCCCACTAGATCACCATAGTTCAGAGCAGATGAGAAAAATGATAAACAAGATCAGATTAAAAAAAAAAAAACACCTTTACTTGCAATAACTTGCAATGGGGGTTGAAGGGATTTGTCAAAGGTCAAAAAGGACATTCGGAGAAAGGAATTTGAGCCTCATCTTTCCTGCTTTTAAGATCACTGCTTTAACCACTAGATTGGTTATCCACTGTAATTATCATGTGCTTAAAAGATCTTAGCAAAATTGTAAGTCTTTTAGGGGGGGTCTTTTACAAAGCGGCAGTAAGCCCAGCGCAGGCTTACTGCTCGTTAAAACGGAAGTACCTCCAGGCGACCACAGCAGGCCTGGTGGTAGCGCCCACCCCCAGCGCACGCCATATTTTTTCGGTCATTCCACGTCAAGTGGTCTGGTGGTCCCTGCGCGACCATCACGGATTTCAATGAAATTTTCTGTGAACATTCATACATGTCCCCAATGAAAACTGGTAAAGTTTTACGTTCGCCGATGCAAACTTGCTGAGATATAGTAATCTGTTTGACCCCATACTGCAGCCTTCACGCAGGGACCACCAGACCACTTGACATGGAATGATCGTTTTGTAGCGCTGGTGTGTACCCAGAATTAATCGGGTAGTGCACGTGCTACTCAGTTACCGCTGGGTTAGCACAGGAGCCCTTACTGCCACTTCAATGGGTGACGGTAAGTGCTCCCCCAAAATTGGTGCACGTCAAGTGCGTCACTTGCTGCACTGCCGTTTCTTTAAAAAAGAAAGATCTGTCTTTTACCCAGTGCTGTGAAAGGGGGGGCCTTGACGCACATCAAAAACATGCACCGATGCTAGTGCAGGCCTCCTTTTGCTGCAGCTTCGTAAAAGGACCCCTGAATTTTCTATGAAGTGAAAAAAATTCAAACATACCAATAACTGTTATGCAGAAAATTAAGAAACATTGAAAATGTGGGAGGCCCTTTGAATCTACAGTTTCACGATGGACTCTTCTTTTAATGTTCTTTCAGATAATGGCATTGTGCTTAAAATCATTACAATATACAACAAGGACACTGAATCAACAGAGGAAGTGATTCTGGAAGAGCTGCAAGTCTTTAAAGTAAGTCTTATGCATAACTGGAAAGACACTACCTCTATCGAGTTAGAGATCTGACAAGTGAACCTCTAACCTGTACAGAAAAGGAACTTCCCAAATTATAGGAAGATAAGATATTCCATACTGGGTCAAACCATGAATTCATCAAACCCATCATCCTGTCGCTGATGGTGGCCAATTCAGATTCCAAGTAACCAGCAGGATGCCAAGGAGTAGACTTATTCCGTATTATTCATGCTCAGACTGAAGTGGTGACTTCTTAAGCCTACAGGGCAATTAATCATTCATAGATTTCCTACCGTTCCAGCCCTTACAGGACCCCAACCCCTGAGTTTTGAATCATTTGTTATGAATAGTTTGGTGATGCATTTGATAGAAACATCAAACCACTGAGTAGCGTATTGTCAGCAAGCACAAAACACGCACCTAAAGCTTCTCAAGGGTGCTTAGCAGTCCATTTGCCTCGAAATCTGATTGGATGCAATAATTAAATTAAAGGGAAAGCTACTTGGTAAGTGTAGAAAGTATATTTGGTAATGGTTGTTAGAAAGAGGAGAAAACGAAGAAGGGCTATTGCAGGACTTCACTTTTCAAATCATACTGATGTATCCTGATCATATTTAAAGATCACAAGGCCCATCACTCTAGTGTTCAAACACAAAGAACGCATGTATATCCTTATACAATTGAAGTTTAAGATCACAAGGAGGGGTGGTGCGATATGAACCTGGGCTTTCCTGGTTCACAACCCACTGCTCTAAATTATTTATTAGCCACCTCCTCTGGGGTTTTAGTTACTGGATGTTATCAGTTTATTCTGCTGTTTTCAATGACAGGGCACATCTTGGCTTGCTTTATTTTTTCTGAGTAAGTACTTCCTCTTAATGACATTGATTTCTGTCAAAATGAATTTATAGAATAGTTCATATTTACAAAATATAGTTCATCAGAAGTACATACATTAACCTTGTTAAAGCAGATGGACTCTTGCACATTGACAGCAACTATAAATACAGAGCTACATCAGTGTCTGCTACAAGTTTCACTCTTAATCTCTTTCTCTTTAGGTCTTGGTTCCTATTATTTCTATGGATATCTCGGTTAAAAGGGTAAGTCTATTATCTATGTTCTCTCATTACTGAGCATTTTTATAAATATTGGACTCAGGTTGAAGGACATGGCCTATTTGATGGGATATCAATTAAATATTCCAATAGAAAGTATGTGGTGTCATACCCCAAATTCAAGTTTGTTTATTTGATTTACCTCTATGCGTCCATAAGACTTCTAAGCGGTTTACAATTCAAATCAATGAGAATGGGGATGAAGATATATCAAAACCAAAGAATACAACGAGGCAAAAATTAAAGTAACACATAATAGACAAAACATAATAGATACACAGAGTCTGAAATTCATAGACCAGCTACACTTCTGATAAGCAAAATATAGGCAAATCCAAAGTAGGGCGAACCACAAAGACTGTCACAGCCAAATAAATCTTTATTAAGCACCCCTCGCACAGCTGACCTGACATGGGGCCATGTTTCGATGGGAAACACCCGTCTGCCTCAGGGGTCATACACTCTGGAAGATCAAAAAATGTTATGAGTTGGTGCAGAAACAAAACAGTGAAATACCAAAAATCTATACCACTGCAAATACTCCAATTCCCGCAAAGAGATGCCATCAAGCCCGCCAACTCATAGCATTTTTTTTTGCTGTTCCAGAGTGTATGACCCCTGGGTACAAATGTAACAAAAATAAACTATCTAGGGACATTGAGGTTGGGGTGTGTACAATTTCCCAAAAGGCTCAATGAACATGGAACGTTTTGTGAAATATGCATAAGGATGCCTGGAAATACACATTCAAGTTGTGGCATGTCGCATGGCAACAGCCGTTCTAATAATAAACATGTAGAGCAAAGAAAAGCATCACTCAGGATCTGAATGTATAAGAGCTGATTTTACAACACGTACAAGCATATGTGCTGGATTTTATAAACAAACTCCTGAGAGGTAAGCTGAATTACTGGTACAGATTCCAAGTCCAGATCAGCAGTTGACGGATACTAAAGCCAGCTAGCAGGAGCTACAGCTGCTGATTGTCTTAACATTTTTAGTGTGTGTGCATTGCTGTAAAGTTGAAAATACATGCTTATTTCTTTGGTCTAGCCAAACACAACCACATGAACTGCTGTGACCTGTTTTGAGCTTGATGGAGTTTTACTCGGTGCATTTTTGCTCGCAAAAAAAGGTTCCAGTACTCAAATGCTAGGCCATCCTTCAAGGGTGGGGTAATCACTGAGGGACCCATCCCACAATAGCCTGGCCCCCTGCAACCAGTCACAGAACCTATGACAAGGCAGAATTGGTGTGGAGAGCCTGAGCTCTTTCATTAAAACTCGGGGCCCGTGGAAAAGGTGCCGGTACTCAGTACCCCCAAGTACCCCCTCACAAAAAAAGCCCTGGTTTTACTAAACGTATGCAAGAACGACCATGACGTGTCCCCGTAATCATTAACCATTTAAAGTGGCCTCTATATTGCCATAATTTACTGTGTAGTTCAAAGGTATGGAAAAGCCCTCTTTAAAAAGTGTCCCACCCACAGGGAAAAGGTGCAGCACTGGGCACAGTGCCAGGGCCGGCTGGCAAATGCAACCATTGTGAATTCCTTGCAACTGATGTGTGAAGCTTCTTTTAGCAGCTTTGCATCATCGTAGAAAATATTAATAACAAGTGTTATATTCATTAGCGGTATTTATGGTATGTTAATTCCTAACAAATCAAGTTAGGGATGTTTTCTTTTGAAACAGGATAGGTTATAAAAAAACAAAAAAGAAGCCTATTTATAGATCGAAAACACAATTGAAAACAAAAATAATTAATAAAGCCTGCACACTCGTATTGAAAAGAGAAATGGATACTCAGAATTAGCCATCTTATTAGCGAGCCAGGTTATAAAGACGAGTTATGAACTATGAGACGGACCAAGGTATATTTTCAAAGCACTTGCAAAGTTCTATAGGTTAGTATATGTAACTTTGTAAGTCTAAGTGCTTTGAAAATAAGCCATGATAATGTGTCTTATTGATCACTTCATGCTGCAACTCCAAATGCCGGTTCTGGGCCATGTAAAGATGAGGGTGCAACTTTGATTTTTAGTTCCTGTGAGTTGTTTCTCCAAAATACCAGCTGACATTTCTATTTTCTACCCAAATTCATAGTTGCCTATGATCAATCACCAGGGCTGCCGAAAGAATAGGCCGGGCCCGGGGCAAAGCCGCCCCGCCTCTGCCCCACCACCGTTGCTCCCCCTGCCGCTGCCGTCCCCTGTCGCTCCAGTCCCCGGTCTCACCTGCCTGCCTCCACGGCTCCGGGCCCCCTGCATTCGAAGCAGCAGTCGCAGATCGCTTCTCTTCTGGCCTTCCCTCCCTGTATCCCGCCCTCATTTGATGTAACTTACGGTTTCCGTGAGGGCGGGACACAGGGAGGGAAGGCCCGAAGGGAGGCGATCTGTGGCAGCCGCTTCGAATGCAGGAGGCCCGGAGCTGAGGAGACAGGCAGGTGAGACCAGAGACTGCAGCGCTGGAGGCCTGACCGTGGCGCCGGGCCCCCTTGGAGGCCCAGGCCCGGGGAAGTTTGTCCCCCCTGCTCCCCCCCCCCTCTCAGCAGCCCTGTCAATCAGTCATTGATTTTAAGTTGCTTTTAAAACCATTAGCAAGAGTTTCCCTTTATTTTATGAAGACTCACCGTAGGTATAAAAGTACAGTAGCCAAGCAGTGTGGGAAACACCCCTGCTGTGTTTTATAAAATAAAACAGCTGTAAGAGCATAGTATTAGTGAGGGCATTAAGATTCTTCTTTTTTTTTTTTCTATTCAAAACTTTACATTAACAGTTTGATGGACATCGGATCATGTGATGGTAGAAATTCATTGTGAAGGTTTTTTCAGGCATTATGTTCTTTATCATTAGGCCTAAAGCGTATACTTAGAAATGTTATATTTATTTATTTGTAGCATTTATATCCCAAATTTTCCCACCTATTTGCAGGCTCAATGTGGCTTACAATTGTTCCGTAATGGTGATCACCAATTCCGGAAAAGAGAATTACATAGTTAAAATATGGAGGTGACAGAGTGGAATTAGCTAGTCAAATAAATAAAGTTCATTTTCTTAATAAGAAATAAAAGATAATAGTAACATAGTAGATGACGGCAGAAAAAGACCTGCACGGTCCATCCAGTCTGCCCAACAAGATAAACTCACATGTGCTACTTTTTGTGTATACCTTACCTTGATTTGTACCTGTCCTTTTCAGGGCACAGACCATATAAGTCTGCCCAGCACTATCCCCGCCTCCCAACCACCAGCCCCACCTCCCACCACTGGTTCTGGCACAGACCGTATAAGTCTGCCCAGCACCATCTCCGTCTCCCGCCACCGGCTTTGCCACCCAATCTCGTCTAAGCTCCTTAGGATCCATTCCTTCTGAGCAGGATTCCTTTATGTTTATCCCACGCATGTTTAAATTCCGTTACCGTTTTCACCACCTCCCGCGGGAGGGCATTCCAAGCAGCCACTACTCTCTCCGTGAAAAAAATACTTCCTGACATTTTTCTTGAGGCTGCCCCCCTTCAATCTCATTTCATGTCTGCTCGTTCTACTGCCTTCGCATCTCCGGAAAAGGTTAGTTTGCAGATTAATACCTTTCAAATATTTGAACGTCTGTATCATATCACCCCTGTTTCTCCTTTCCTCCAGAGTATACATGTTCAGGTCCGCAAGTCTCTCCTCATACGTCTTGTAATGCAAATCCCATACCATTCTCGTAGCTTTTCTTTGCCCTCTTCAATTTTTTTTACATCCTTAACAAGATACAGCCTCCAGAACTGAACACAATACTCCAGGTGGGGCCTCACCAATGACTTATACAGGGGCATCAACACCCCCTTTCTTCTGCTGGTCACATCTCTCTCTATACAGCCTAACAACCTTCTAGCTAGGGCCACCGCCTTGTCACACTGTTTCGTCGCCTTCAAATCCTCAGATACTATCACCCCAAGATCCCTCTCCCCGCCTAACACATACGTCTCCCGTGGATTTCTACTCCCTAAATGCATCACTTTGCATTTCTTCGCATTGAATTTTAATTGCCAAACCTTAAGACCATTCTTTTAGCTTCCGTAGGTCCTTTTTCATGTTTTCCACTCCCTCCAGGGTGTCCACTCTGTTACAGATCTTAGTATCATCCGCAAATAGACAAACTTTACCTTCTAACTCTTCGGCAATGTCACTCACAAATATATTGAACATAATTGGATAAAACTTCAATCGTAGTAGATTAGACTTGAACAATCAGGAATAAAGAGTTACGTTTTGTGTAGTTCTGGTGTAAATTTTGTTATTGGTATTTAGGATGGATCTTTGTGGTAAGCCTTATTGAATAGGTTGGTTTTCAGTAATTTTCAGAAATTATTTATGTCGTGTGTTGTTTTTATTGATTTTGGTAATTCATTCCATATTTGCGTGCTTATATAAGAGAAACTGGATACATATGTTGATTTATATTTTAGTCCTTTACAGTTGGGGTAGTGGAGATTCAGGAACGTACCTAAAAGAGTCCTCTGCCAAAACTTTGTGCACACTAAACATATGTATTGTACCTTCCACAGCAACAGCTATATATTGGAACTAAGTCTGGCATATCCCAAGTAAAGTTTCATCAGTGTGATATGTATGGCAAAGCCTGTGCCGACTGCTGCCTCGCTAGAGACCCCTATTGTGCCTGGGATGGCATCTCTTGTTCCAGGTACTACCCATCAGGAACACAGGCAAAGAGGTAATTACGTCAACGTCTTACCAACAATGTGGGTCCTATTTTCAAACAAGTTGTGCCATAAAAATAGAAAGAGACCCCGAGGTCTGTTGCAACTGATGCAAAATAAAAATTGAAAACCTTAACCCTGGACTTTTGCTACCCCCCTTTTCTACCCTCTCTGCCTTCCCAAAGGAAATATCAGGAAGCTTGAGCCCCGCCATCCCTGTAGGCTGTCCTGTGCCTACCTTTGCTGGTCTCTGACGGTCTAGGGGGACAAGGGCAGGAGTGACACCCACTTGGGTCCTGCCCAGCACTGCCTCTTCTTCAAAATGGCTGCTGCGCCTCTAGGTACTACAGTACTTGAAGTACTGTGAGGCTGTTGCTAGGACTGCGGCAGCCCAGTGGCGTACCAAGGGGGGGGGGCAGTGGGGGCGGTCCGCCCCGGGTGCACGCTGCTGGGGGGGTGCCGTGGGGCAAACTCAGAGGGAGCAGTGAACACATGCGAATTGCAAACTTGGAGACAGGGCAACAGGCGCGCGCTGCGGCACCCCCCCCCCCCCAGCGGCGTGCACCCGGGGGGGGAGAGATGTAATTTCGCCGGGGGGGGGGCGCATCGGCGATCCGCCCCGGGTGTCAGCTAGGGTCGGAACGCCACTGCGGCAGCCATTTTCTCCCTAGACCCCTAGGGAGCAGCAAGGTAGGTCCAAGGGGCCTGCAGGGATGATGGGGCTTGGGCCTCCTGATATTTTCTTTGGGGGATGGAGGGAGGGAGGATCAGAAAGGGGGGACACAGAAGCACATGTGCAATGAATCAGGGGTTAACTGGGCAGTGGCTGTTATTCACACCAGTGCACAGTTAACTTTCACACAGAAAGTTAAGACATCCTTTTTACTGTCCTACCTTTATGCAGTTACCTAGTTGGTTAGCAGGCTGAATATTGCCGCACACCAGCTAGGTCACCGTTCTGCCGTAACTCCATCCCTGGCCCGCCCATAACCTCACCAGTTAGGAAAAGGCCATATAGCGGGGAGGAGCGGCCTAATGGTTACTGCAACAGGTTGCAGACCTGGGGAACTGGTTTCAACTCCTGTTGCTACCTGGGTTGAGATCCTGAGGAGCCATGTTCAGTTTCCCTCTGCAGCTCCATGTGACAATGATGGCAATGAGACGGAGGACCATACCCTATTAACTATTGCCTTCTCCTCGCCGCCCCCCGAACCATAAGATCATTACTGCTAAATATGCTTTAAGAGCGAGAGACTGAGATGTATTAGAGTGTATGATAACTGTTGGATGAGGTGAAGAAAATGACTGCAGTGTCCATTTACATTATTCAGTGAATAACTGATGCTAAATGATCTGTATGAAAGACCGCACAACAGTACTATTGATTAATTTCTGTAGCATGGTAATCAGGAAGCAGAAGAAAAAGCATGTTCCAGTTAAAGTGTGTTATTGATAACCTTCATTACAGCACTGTCTGATCATTTGCTATTTTTCATCTGCTTTAAGAAATCCCTTTGCCCCACCCAATCTTCTCCCTTTTCAAACTTTGCACATTACTTACAGCTCTACCATCACTATACGTTTTGGATAAATGTGTTTACGATTGAATGAAATGACTTTAAATTCTCATCACGGAGTAATTTATTAAACTGCAGTAAAGGTTTGGCATTTATCACTTATTAGTTGCAAAAATTAACATGCAGTAAATGCAGTGCCTGTGTGTTAACTGTTTGCAGTACCTGAGGGAGTGATTCTGTAACACCATATATGACAGCCATTTTAAGCATACTTTATAACAGGGATGGACATTCGTTTGTAATGACATATCCCACATTTTGCATGTTATCAAACAAAAACAAGCAAGCAGAAAAACACATGAAAGTATGTGTCTGCCGATAATAGCCCTCCCTCTTTCTAGGGTGTGCGTTGTTTGTAAAGAGGGTGTCCGTTGTGCATGTGCGATCACACATGTACAAACCACTGTACATGTGCTCACAGTGGACATTCTTTCAGAAAAAGTGTGCAATAAAAGTTTTCAAGAGCTAATTCATTTGATAACTGCTTAATATACATTAGTAACCAAACCTCATTGATTGACTAAATATAATTAGTGTCTGTCACACTTTTGTCCTTTACTTCTCTTTTGGGCTCATTTTTGAAAGAGAAGGGCGCCATCTTTCGACACAAATCGGGAGATGGGCGTCCTCTCAGGATCGCCCAAATTGGCATAATCGAAAGCTGATTTTGGGCGCCCTCAACAGCGTTCCATCGTGGGGATGACCAAAGTTCCTGGGGGCATTTCGGAAGCGTAGCAAAGGCGGGACTAGAGCGTGCTTAACACATGGGTGTCCTCGGCCGATAATGGAAAAAAGAAGGGGGTCCCTGATGAACACTTGGCCGACTTTACTTGGTCCATTTTTTGTTACGACCAAGCCAAAAAAATGTGCCCTAAATGACCAGATCACCACCGGATGGAATCGGGGATGACCTCCCCTTACTCCCCCAGTGGTCACTAACCCCCTCCCACCCTTAAAAAAAAAAAAAAAAAAAAAAACTTTAAAATATTTTTTCCCTGCCTCTATGCCAGCCTCAAATATCATACCCAGCTCCATGACAGCAGTATGCAGGTCCCTGGAGCAGTTTTAGTGGGTGCAGTGCACGTCAAGTAGGCGGACCGAGGCCCATCCCCCCTACCCGTTAAACTTGTGGTGGTAAATGTGAGCCGTCCAAAACCCACCACAAACCCACTGTACCCAAATCTAGGTGCCACCTTTCATCCCTAAGGGCTATGGTAGTGGTGTAGAGTTGTGGGGAGTGGGTTTTGTTTGGGGGGGGGGTTGGGGGGCTTCGCACACAAGGTAAGGGAGCTATGCATCTGGGATTTTTTTTCTGAAGTCCACTGCAATGCCCCCTAGGGTGCTCAGTTGGTGTCTTGGCATGTGAGGGGGACCAGTGCACTACGAATGCTGGCTCCTCCCACGACCAAAGGGCTTAGATTTGGTTGTTTCTGAGATGGGCGTCCTCGGTTTCCATTATCGCTGAAAACTGGGGACGACCATCTCTAGGGATGACGATCTCTAAGGTCAACCTAAATATGGAGATTTGGGCATCCCCGACCGTATTATCGAAATGAAAGATGGCCACCCATCTTGTTTTGATAATACGGGTTTCCCCGCCCCTTCGCGGGGACATCCTGCAAGAACGCCCTCAGAAAAACTTGGGCGCCCCATTCGATTATGCCCCTCTTTGTGTGTCAACTTGTCATAAGCTTTTTTTTTTTCCCCCAATACTGATACAAATTTTTAGAATATTGTGAACTAGCTTGTTTTCAAGAGAAATTTCTTTTTGTGTTTCTCAGGCGTTTTCGTAGGCAAGATGTCCGGCATGGAAATGCTATTCAGCAGTGCCTGGGTCAGCAGTTCACTGGTAAGGACGTGCAAGCCGCAACCTAAAACAATGTCATGGCCTAGTGGTTAGGGTGGTGGACTTTGGTCCTGAGGAACTGAGTTCGATTCCCGGCACAGGCAGCTCCTTGTGACTCTGGGCAAGTCACTTAACCCTCCATTGCCTGCCGCATTGAGCCTGCCATGAAGTGCGGGGTACAAATGTAACAAAAAAATAAAATAAAATATTGGCTAAAAGTGGCTGATGTATTATCAAACATGATCGTTGGCTGGCGTATTCTTGATATCCACAATATTTAAGTATGCTAATATTGAACTGCTGGTACCTGAGTTTTCCAGTTTGAGTTTCCTATGTTCTGTGGCTTGATTTACTTGCATTGCTACTCTCAAGTTGTAATGAGTGCTTGTTAAGTTTTCATTTCGCCAGTTATCAAATTTGCCCGAGACTTCTAGAAATTCAGTCTAGTGTCCTCACTGCAGTGCTCCAGGGATTGCTGGGCTTTTTTTCAGTGTCTACACTACAAGGTCTTTCTGTATCCACTATATCAGAACCTCCTCGTGGAAGCTTGGGTTTCTCTGTAGGGTTTTTAATTTGGGGGGGGGGGGGGGAGAAGAATCCCTTCCTAAGCAACCATTCAAAACAAGCTATTTGACTGATTAAGACTCTAATATTGAAGTTCTCTGGACTGTTTGTACTATGTATTACTTTTATAATACTGGGAGTAATGCAAAACATTTACATGGTTATATGGATTTTTATAAATTTTCTTGGGCAATTAGATACAGTTTGATTCTACTATGGAGGCAATTCTATAACTGGGCACTTCCAAGGTCAGGCAATGGAATCACTGTGCATAACATTTAGGGGAAAGTACTTATGCCAGCCATAGAGGTAGGGTGTGAACAGCTAAATGCAGCAGGAACATGAGCAACCTATGGGATTCTGTAATTTACATGCGTAAGTGGGAGCCCCACCCCTCTCTACACCCTCTTGCCAATATATTTTAACATGCCCATATGTCAGTAATCTAAATGTTTATGTACACATTGGACAGGCAAATGTTAACAGTTCATTTACAGAGCTCTCCTCTAAGAAAGCAATTCCATGAAAGGCAATCAAATACCCTGGCTTGCCCAAAAACGGCCCCTAACTAGGTATATGGTAGTATTTTATAAAATGCACATTGGTGGGCATCACGTTAGAAAGCAGATGTGTGCAAGAGGCCATAAGTGCACAACCACTTGTACCAGGCCACCTATACATCTGCATGCACTTCCATATCTGCACATAAGTGTATCATGAGTGCTGATGTGGCAGGAGCAGGGCATTCCCAAAATGGCATCCAGAGCCCCTAGGTCACATTTTGGCAGGGAAAACACGCCTTCTTCACCAGGCCCATGCTGTAGCAAAAGAACTCGCTGCTTCTAGTGCCTGTCCATAAGAGGGAGAGAGTGGAAGAATGTGCCGGGCCTGTGAAAGGCTGACCAGCCTTTTAACAAGTGAGTTTCCTACTCTAGGGAGGAAACTGCCCATAGGGGGCTGATCTGGGAAGCATAGACTCTGTGAGAATCCCATTCTAAACAATAAGACGTTTCAGACAGCGTTTTCCTTGTTAAAAAAAAGTTCCACATGGAAGTGATGTACCGTTGTCTCATAGAAAAGAAAACATCACCATCATCACTTACTAATCCAGGATCCCACTAGGGCTAGTAAGTCACTAATCTGTATGACACTCCTATCTCAGAGGACATTGCACTCTTCATGGGAGGCTAGGTGAACGGGGAGCACAGGTAGGTCTAGGAAGGATATACATTAAAGGAACAAAGAAGCTACTCAATGAAAGACCCAGGTGCCAACCTATATCCTACATCATGACATCATCTAACTTTGTATCGTGTAGGAACTGTAGACAGGACCCATATGAGATGCCATGGAAAGGAGACAGGAAAGGAAGTGGTTGGTATGTTGCAACTATACAAGGATAGAGAAGACCTGAAGAAATGGCAGGACATAAAAATCCAACAAAACAAATAGGCAATCAATCTACAAGATCTGTCCTTAGAAGCACCACCACTGGAATTTGTTTCAAGCCCCTGATGCCCCCCTTTGAGAGGGTGAAACATGGCCGTGTCAGGCTTTTAATTATGTATTTATTATTTTATTGGCGAATAAATTGAACATTTTCTACATCTTGGAGTTTTATTTTTTTGTTTGTTTGTTTTTTTTAGATCTACTATTTCTTTTTCCATGCTAGGACTTGAAAATCCACTAGGAATTTGTCCAAACCTTTTTTTAAACCTAGCTACATTAACCGCTTTTACCACCTGCTTTGGCAAAGAGTTCCAGAGCTTAACTATACATTGACTGGCTAATATTCAAAACAATTTAATTGGCCGGGAAATGGCCGCTGACCAGTTAAATTGCTTGTTTGCATTTATCCGGTGATCAACCAGTTATCTCAAGTGAAAATGACAGGTTAGCGCCAAATTCAATAGCATATAACTTGTGGGCATTACAGGGGTGGAGTTGGATTAAATGCCAATATTCAGCCCTCATTGCATAAGTAAAACACTTAAATTGGGTCACTTAAATAACATTGGTGCAAATGGCAGTGCCTACATTTATGCGTGACTCTTTGCTTAAGCCATATTCTTTCTTTCTTTCTTTATTATGATTTATTTACCACCTTTTTGAAGGAATTCACTCAAGGAGGTGTACAATAAGAATGCAATAGACAATTCCAGTATACTACTTACAATGTCGACACAATATGTAATAAAACAGTGTACAGTGTAGGGTATAAGCAAAGATGAAACATAGAGATAAGTAAGAGTGTAAGAAGAGTTAGAAAATAAGGGGACTAATTTAAAGAAAGTTGCACATGAGGTCAGAGAGATGGTTGACATATAGATAGTACTAAATGTTCTAATTCAACCTTCATGCTACTACTACTAGTACTAAACATTTCTAAAGCGCTACTAGGGTGACGCAGCGCTGTACAATTTAACAAAGAGGGACGGTTCCTGCTCAAAGAGCTTACAATCTAAGAGACAAGTGAACGGTCAGTCTGATAGGGGCGGTCAAATGTATTTACTGAAAGGTAAGAGTTAGGTGCCGAACGCAGCATTGAAGAGGTGGGCTGTAAGCAAAGACTTGAAGACGGGCAGGGAGGGGGCTTGGCATAAGGGCTCAGGAAGGTTGTTCCAAGCATAGGGTGAGGCGAGGCAGAATGAGCGGAGCCTGGAGTTGGCGGTGGTGGAGAAGGGTACAGAGAGGAGGGTTATGTCTCTCATCTACATCAAGCCTTTCTAAACCATGCAGGTATTTGAAATTTAAAAAAAGCTGAGAATCACAACAATTATTTTCTCTGCAGGCGAAACATTTGAGAAGACTGAGGAGCAACTGGTTTATGGTGTGGAGAACAACAGCACCCTGCTAGAATGCTCTCCACGCTCCTTACAAGCAAAGGTCCTGTGGTTTGTGCAGAGAGCAAATGAAGCAAGGGCAGAGGAGGTACGTTGCCATCCATTTTCCTTCTAGAACTTGGAAATAAATAATGAAACCTTCCCTGTCTTAAACTGAAAATAGGTCAGAACTAAGGGCTGATTATGGAGTATGTAGGAGATTGTAGAGCAGCCCCGTATGTACACGTTAGAGGTTAAGGAGGGATATTTAATTTAAAATGAAAGGATTGAAAAAACATAGAAATAGGAAATCACAGCAGATAAAAAAAAAAACCATATGGCCTATCTGGTCTGCTCTTTCTTGCTATCTACTATCCCTTCTACTCCCTTAGAGACCCTCTATGACAGGGACACAGCCACATGGGGTCCTCAGGGGCCCAGGCCCTCCATTCTTTGCCCAGTTTCCCCCAATGGCACTGTCCAGCCCCCATCCCCAAATTAGAAGGCTGGCTACACCACTGCTCTGCGCATCTCTCATGCTTTCTTGAGTTTGGATACAATCCTCAACTCCACCACCTCTACTGGGAGACCATTTCACGTATCCACCACCCTCTTCCCATGAAGAAGTATTTCCTCAGACTCCTAGCACTTCCTCTTTTCCTTTATCTACAACCTTCTCCAATTGCGGCTGCCAGTGCTGGCTCTGGGTTCAAAACAGTAGCCGCGATCTCTAGTAGTAGTCTTGCAAGACCACCATTAGAGGCCATGGCTGCCATTTTAAACCCGGACATGACATTACATAAAAATCATTTAAAAGAAAACTAAACATTCAAAACATATAGAAGTAAATTTTACTATCCAAACATTGCATGCATGGCGATATTACAATACTGTGTTTTAAAAGATTTCATGTTCATCTTTTTTTATTATTCATTTTTCTTTTCATTGTAGTGTAAGATATGTTGACACTTCATCTTATACTTTTCTTGTTTGTCTGAATGATTTATTTGATTATGTATGTTTTTATAGACTCCTGATGCAGGCCTGAGGGCCGAAACACAACAGTTGTGTCGAGTCTTTTCAGCAATAAAGAAGTTTTTAAGACATTGTTTCCAGGATTTGTATTTCCTTGGTCAAAACATCCCACTTTTACTTTTCTCTTTGTGTTTTCCCGTGGGGCATTCGAGTTCTCCGCTTTGTTGCGGATTTTTTGGGGAATATAACATTAACTGATTCGCCTTTATTCTCGTGTTTATTCCCTTCTCCCTTCTCCACTACTGCCAACTCCAGACTTCGCGCCTTCTGTCTCGCTGCACCCTACGCCTGGAATAAACTTCCTGAGCCCCTACGTCTTGCCCCATCCTTGGCCACCTTTAAATCTAGACTGAAAGCCCACCTCTTTAACATTGCTTTTGACTCGTAACCACTTGTAACCACTCGCCTCCACCTACCCTCCTCTCTTCCTTCCCATTCACATTAATTGATTTGATTTGCTTACTTTATTTATTTTTTGTCTATTAGATTGTAAGCTCTTTGAGCAGGGACTGTCTTTCTTCTATGTTTGTGCAGCGCTGCGTATGCCTTGTAGCGCTATAGAAATGCTAAATAGTAGTAGTAGTAGTAGTTTATTCACACCATCAAAGAAATGAAGCAAATTGGTGAAACAAGTTTTCCCTTGGCTGAACCCATGCTGACTTTGTCCCATTAAGCCATGTTTGTCCATTTGTTCTGCAATTTTATTCTTAATAATGGTTTCCACTATTTTGCCTGACACTGATGTCACACTTACCATTCTGTAATTTCCCAGATCACCCCGGAGCCCTTTTAAAAAATTGGCCAGTCTCCAATCTTCAGGTAATATGGAAAATTTTAACAACAGGATACAGATCACTAACAGCAGATCAGCAATTTTATGTTTAAGTTCTTTCAGTACCCTGGGGTGTATACCATCTGGTCCAGGTGATTTATCGCTCATGTGGTTTCATCAAATGTCAAACCCTAAAATCAGACACAGTAAGGTTTAGAAAGATTAAATCAGATAACTGCATGCTGTTAATTTTATTCCATGGCTTCGATTCTGAAATCATAACAATGATTTCTTGGTTTAGTAAAATTATATCTTGTTTAGAAATGTTTTACTGATACAGTTTATGCATTTTTTTCAGGTCAGGGCAGATGACAGAATGAGGAAAATGGACCTCGGCCTCCTCATCCTGAAATTGCAACGCACAGACGCAGGGCTTTATTTTTGTCAAGCAGTAGAACATGGTTTCAGCCACACCATCAGGAAAATCACACTGGAGGTGGTGGAAGAAGAGCGTGTCGATGAAATGTTCCACAAAGAGGAAGACGAGGACACGGCTCACAAAATGCCCTGTCCTGTGCAGAGCAGTATCCCACAGGCCTCCAGACCCTGGTACAAGGACTTCCTGCAGCTCATTGGCTACAGCAATTTCCAGAGGGTAGAGGAGTACTGTGAAAGAGTGTGGTGCACAGACAAGAGAAGGAAAAAGTTAAAGATGCTCCCATCAAAGTGGAAGCATGTTAGTCCACAGGAGAGGAAGGCAAAAGCCAAACCGGAGCACCACCGTGCACCTAGACATGTACCAGGCTTCTGATGATGGATGTTTTCTGATGTTACAGAAGAAGAACTCGTTATATTATTATTGCAACCTTTATACAGTTCTCTAAACAGAGATACAACAAATCCTTCCCTCTGAAAGTTTAAAACCTTAGTGGTACTTAAGACATGGGACAAAACTGACTTGCCCAAGGTCTCAGTGGGTATTGGTGGCAGAAACAGTTATTATTTGAACTACAAGTCCACTTCCTCTATCCATAATGCACCTCCACACAGAAGGAAAATAATTGTTCTCAGGTACCCAAACAAGTTTTTCTAGGCCTAGAAACTTAAACCGGACTGGGAAAAGAGGAGAAGTGTTTTGGTAACCTGTAGCCCTGGTCTCTGTCATTTGTCATCCACATTTACACTACTAAACTGGTTTTTCTTACATATTTTATATATTTTTCCAGTTATAGACAATAAAATATTCCATTTTCTGCAATTTCAGACAGATTTACCTAGAATAAGAGCGTATGTAAGTATTCAGGGTGACTAGCAGGCTTATTTTCGAAAGAGAAGGCCGCCCATCTTTCGACACAAATCGGGAGATGGGCGTCCTTCTCTCAGGGTTGCCCAAATCGGCATAATCGAAAGCCAATTTTGGGCATCCCCAACTGCTTCCCGTCGCGGGGATGACCAAAGTTCCCGGGGGCGTGTCGCAGGCATGGCAAAGGCGGGACTGGGGCGTGCCTAACAGATTGGTGTCCTCGAGCGTTAATGGAAAAAAAGAAGGGCGTCCCTGAGGAGCACTTGAGCGACTTTACTTGGTCCATTTTTTCTTACGACCAAGCCTCAAAAAGGTGCCCAAAATGACCAGATGACCAGACTCCCCCAGTGGTTACTAACTCCCTCCCACCCTGAAAAAAATAACTTAAAAAATTTTTTTTGCCAGCCTGAAATGTCATTCTCAGGTCCATCGAAGCAGTATGCAGGTCCCTGGGGGGGAGGTATGTGTGTGTGTCAGCGAAGGCATAGCGAAGGCATGGACGTCCTTCTTTCAAACCTTTTGGACGTCCTGAACTGCCCCCCCACCCCCCACACAGGGACAGCCAAATTTCAAGGTAGTGGAGTGGAAGAGTGGCCTAGTGGTTAGAGCACTGGTCTTGCAATCCAGAGGTGGCCAGTTCAAATCCCACTGCTGCTACTTGTGATCCAAAATCCAAATAAAGGGGATGTCAGAGGCATAGCAAAGGCATGGATATCCTTCTCACAGAAAACATTCAAATTTTGGACATCCTCAACTGCCGTCGCAGGGACGGAGGCATAGCAAAGGACGTCCTTCACCCATAATCTAAAAAAAAAAAAAAAAGGCGTCCCTGACGAGCACTTGGACGTTTTCACCTGGACTTGTGCTTTTCTAAGGTTGTAGTCGGCTATTATACACGCAGCTTGTCTGCATGTATGAAGCCGTCTTTGGCATGCACAGAGCAGCCACGCATAATGCTTGGCTGCTCTGCACTGGCTTCCCCTCCTTAGGAAGGAAATCATGTGCAAATGATGCATGCATGCCCGTTCCTTTCTGAATCGCTAAGGGATCAGTAAGGGGAGGGCTTTTTCCGTTCAGTTAGTGCATCTAGCTGAAGGTAAGGGAGTTATGCACCTGGGATCAATTTGTGAAGTCCACTGCGGTGTCCCCTAGGGTGCCCGGTTGGTGTCCTGGCATGTCAGGGGGATCAGTGCACTACGAATGCTGGCTCCTCCCACGACCAAATGGCTTGGATTTGGTCATTTCTAAGATGGGCGTCCTCGCTTTCCATTATCGTTGAAAATCAGAAATGACCAAGTCCTGGGGACGACCATCTCTAAGGTCGACCTAAATTTGCTGATTTGGGCATCCCCGACCGTATTATCGAAAGAAAGATGGACGCCCATCTTGTTTCGATAATACTGGTTTCCCCACCCCTTGCTGGAGCCGTCCTGCGAGGACGTCCCCAGGAAAACGTGGGCGTCCCTTTTGATTATGCCCCTCCATGACTGTCAGCCCTTCTGAATGGGGGGGGGGGGGTTCTGCCTTGCATGTTTCAAAATAGAGTCAATGGGGATAATTCAATAAGGTACCTTTACAAAGTTGGAGCCAAAGTGGCCTTAGTGCGCCCTTACGTGGGTCTTTGCCACACGCTAAGGTCACTTTGTGCCATGGCCAGAAAATGGCCGATTTTCTATTTTCAGCATTAATGGCTATGCACTAATGTTGCCTTTAGCCAATGGGACTTACTGCCACCCATTTTGTAGGTGGTAAAAGCTCACACAGTAATCACGTGCTAATCAGTTAATGCGCAGCAATGTGGCTGTTATTAAGACTGACATGGGGAAGCCACTGCTTGCCCTGGGATTGGTAGTATGGAATGTGACATTTTAGAATCTTCCTATTCTTTGGGTTCCGGAATCTTACCACTCTTTGAGGTTCTGGAATGTTTCTATTATTTGGCATTCTAGAATCTTGCTAGTCTTATGGATTCTGGAATCTTGTTATTCTGTGAGATTCTGGAATGTTCCCTGTATTTGAGATTCTGTCAGGTACTTGTGGCCTGGATTGGCCACTGCTGCAAGCAGGATACTGGGCTAGATGGACCACCGGTCTGACCCAGTATGGCTGTTCTTATGTTCACTCTGCCAAAAATAAAATGTATATTTTAGTGCACGGATAGCGCACACACATTGGGATTTACTGCAGTCAGGGCCGCCGAGAGACTGGGCCAGGCCCGGGACAAGGCTGCCCCCGGGCACCCCCACCCAAGGTCACCGGGCCCTCTCTCCACCGACCTTAAGTGCCTCACCTTCGAAAGCGCAGCAAGCAGCGGCAGACCACTCCTTCCTTCCGTGTCCCACCCTTGCAGAAGTTATGTCAGGCGAGGGCAGGACACGGAAGGAAGGAGTGGTCTGCTGCTGCTTGCTGTGCTTTCGAAGGTGAGGCGCTTAAGTTCAATGCCAGGGAGCGACGGAGGGCGGGCAGGCTGGACTGCGGTGGCGGCACCAGGCCCCCGCCCCAGAGGCCCGGGGAATTTTGCCCTCCCCCCTCGGTGGCCCTGACTGCAGTATGTCAGTGCACCCTACGATAACCCTTTTATGCTGCAGTAAGCATGCATTTAGGCTTACTGCAGCTTGGTAAAAAGGCCCCATAGTTTTAAGCAGCAGGATGGGGAGCAAATAACCGTATTCTAGTCACTTCTTCTAGAATACTGAAAGAGTACAGTATGATTGGATGGCATGAGCACAGGTACCATATAACCAATAGGATCTGCTAATATCCAGGCACAGGTGTTTTCACCAGCAATAGGGATCCTATAAGAGACTGCACGTTAACGTCTGTGTGTGTTACCTACAGGACATGTCAAATGTGCAGTACACTCCTTACAGGAAATGATTTAGTACATCTTCTCCTAAAACGTTAAAAGGACTCGGGGCATCTTTTTAATTTGCACTAAAGCTTTTCAGGACGGTGCCCGAGTAGCATCAGATATGGAATGCAGTCTTCTTACTAAGCGTTGAGTGTCCACTAGACTGGATGGTAGGCATCTTTTGGGAAGAAGATTATAGAGGCTCCCCATATCCGAGATCCATTGCTGAACTCGTGACATTCATAACAGGTTTTGTGTCTTAGAAAACAAACTCTTGCAGAACTGAGCCTAAACTGAAGCCACAGGTATAAATGTGCATTCAAACCATGTGCAAATATATGTAATTTGGGAAGTAAGTGTGCAAATTGTGACTGCACGTGTGCTCTGGTACTTTCATCCTGTAACATACAAACCCGACACACAGACGCATTCAGCATTGAATAATGTATGAGGCATTTTAAATGTTTATGAAAATAACCCTCATCTTGGGAGTCTGCTCCATTCAAAGCCCAATTTTATATATGATGTTTAGGAAAGGTGACCTTCAAGTCAAGACATTCACAATTTTCTATGTACTTTATAAAATATCAGTAAGAACCTACAAAATACATTTGTATTAAAAAGGAGCAGCATCACTTGGGCCTTTAAATATGTAAGAGGCAATTTTGTAACGTAAGGGTGCAGTTTCAAAATTAAAACTTGAATGTATAAACTGCAGAAAGCCGAGTGTGCAAATGACGACGATATATGCACAGAGAGGCTAATTGTGGCATCACTTGTTTGAATCACATGCCTCAGAAAGTAGACAATGAAAATCCACCGGGGCGAAGGAATGCTGAAATCCCACGAAACACAAACAGAAGCAAAACGAGAAGTAGGAAATCGACCGAACAATCCAGACATGGAGAAGGAAACTTCGGATACTTGAGAAACATTTATTGACGGGAGACTCGATACAGTACTGTGTTTCGGCTACAGGCCTGCCTCAGGAGTCTTTGTAAGTGATCTTGCGTATATTTTAATACTGGATATTAATATATCAAAGAAGATAGGACAACTGTTGCGTGTTAAAAAAGGCCTTTGTTGGAACACTCCAGTACATCTGATTCGTGCCTTTCAAGTCAATAGCGTGTCGAGTCTCCCATAGCTAAAGATTCTTTGTCCATCTCTGGATTGCTTGGTCAGTTTCCCACTACTCATTTTGCTTCAGAAAGTAGACAAAACAGAGCTATAAAAAAGTCAGCTCACAAAAACATTCAGAAAAAAAACAATAAAAAGCTGCACCAACAAGTCTCATGGCCTTCACTGTGATTGGCAAGAATCACCCAACATGGCATCAAATGGCTGCTTCAGGGGTACAGATAACAAAAGAGGGATCAAGAGTACAAAAACCAAAACAGAAACAACAACAAAAAGTACACAAGGGCCTTCAAGACTAGGACATTGAAAGAAACTTTAATCAAAGGATGACCCAACACGGGCTGTGCTTTGGCGGAAATCTGCCTGCATCAGGGGTGAAGAATGTCCAAAGTAACTTGTGTCTTGCAGAATGAGAAAAAAATACTAATATAGCTGGGTTCCTAGTAGGTATCTGCACAATCACAGAGAGAAAAGATGCTATCTAGATGGTTGATAAGCTGGATAACACGGTCGGGTAGAAAAAACAAAAAAGCAAGGTGTTCTCCAGCTTATCAAGCATCTAGATAGCATCTTTTCTCTCTGCAATTGTGCTATATTATTTGGTATTTTTTTATCATTCTGCAAGACACAAGGTACTTTGGATGTTCTTGGCCCCTGATGCAGGCAGATTTCCTCCGAAACACAGCCCGTGTCGGGTCATCCTTTGAATAAAATTTCCTTTCATTGTCCCAGTCTTGAAGCCCCTTGTATGCTTTTTTTGTTTCTGCATCAGGGGTACAGACACAACTAAAACACATACATAATAAAAGATTTTAAAACAACCCTAAACTAACTCATTGGCTACAGCAAATTGTGAATTTTCTATAGCGTTAAGGCTGTTTTACTGTTAGAGTAAGAGCTATTTTGCTTTTAATACAAGTTCATGGTCTACGTGAAATGATAATTTGAACTGGAGGGCGGAAGAAATCATTAATATGGGCCCATGCCTGTGGAGTAAGCATCCACCCAAAATTCAGCTCACAGCGATGAGTAGTATCTAAGCTGCTCACAGCCTTGCATGTGAACTGACCCTGGTTATTCAGTGCTGGGGTATGTGCTGTCCCCTCCAATAAATATCTGGATAGCAGCAGTCACCCGAGGTTAACTGGGCACTGGCTGATATTCAGACCACTGCCTGGTTAATTTTAGCATATAAAAAAAAGTTAGGAAAGTAACTCTATGCAGTTAATTAGCTGGTTAGTGAAGTGAAAATCACTGCTAACTGGCCAAGTCGGAGCTCCGACCACATTCTGCCCTCAACCCGCCCTTGACCTAAATGGTTAGGAGACGGCTGGTTAGTGGTGATAGTCAGGAGCACCAAGGGGTTAAATGTACTAGATATCAGGCGCTGTGTCACTCAGCAAGGTGTTACCCAGCAAGAACCCTTCCTGCCCGGTTAAATCCTTTTGAATATCGGGCAGAAAATGTATTTTATAGTAAGAAACTGTCCTACCAAATGTTGACTGTGTTTAACGTGTATGGATTTGAATTGAGAAACAAATCATTTATGACCTCTTTTACTAAGGCGTGCTAGCGGATTTAGTGTGTGCTAAAAATTAGGGCTCACTAAATGCAAAGATGCCATTATATTCCTATCTTTTTTTTTTTTTTTAGCATTTAAAGCACATTAAATCCCCTAGCGACCTTAGTAAAAGGGGACCTTAAGTACATAGAATAGTGAAACATTTATTTGTGATGCTGGTGGGCCTGTTCTGTTTAATTTCATTAATACTGGCTACATTTTACCTCTTCAGTAAAGAAAGAACTGTGTGAGAAATTTGACTTGATTAGATGAAGCCTAAGAAACACACATCTTGCTATACAAAGGAAAGTATACAGCTAATGATGTACATTTAGGGTGGTTTTTATAAATGTTTTATTATGAAGTACAATATGTTTTTAGTGAAATTTAATTAATATATATTTGCCATATTTTACATCCTTTCAATATGCGAGTTGTAATTTATACATCTACTAGCCATTGAGCCTGTTAAAACGGGCTATTGGGTCGCCGCTGCTCCCTCCCCCCGAGGTTGCCGCTGCCGGTACCCCCCCCCCCCCGAGTCGCCGCCGCCACCGCTGCTGCGGGCCCGTCTCTTCGCTATTCAACTTACATCTCCGGAGCAGGCAGATCAGCTGAGCTCCCATCGGCCTTCCTTCTCTGTGTGTCCTGCCCTCGTGTGACGTAACGTCAGCGAGGGCGGGACACAGGCAGGGAAGGAAGGCCAACAGCAGCTCAGCTGATCTGCCTGCTCCGGAGATGTAAGTTGAATAGCGAAGAGACGGGCCGGGTGGAGGGGTGGCGGTGACTCCGGGGGGGGGGGGTACCAGTGGCGGCGACCTCGGGGGGGGAGGGGGAGCGGTGGCGACCTCGGCGGTTCCCTCCCCTTCGCGCAGTTTCCCTCTCTGTCCCGTCCCCCCCCCCGTCATCACGTATTGACGCGGGGGCGGGACAGAGAGGGAAATCTACTGCGCATTTGCGAGTGAGTACGGTCACTCGCCGTTTATATGTTTGATACTTTATATGAAAAAAAAATAATGAATGTGTTACTAGTCTATGATTAAGGTTTCTTCTTGTCTGTATGACAAAGAAGATTTGGCAACTCCAGCATTGGGGAGAACCAAGGCCAATGTTGGATAGACTTCTACGGGTCTGTGTCCCACAGATGGCAAAAGACAGGTGAAGATTCGGCAACTCCTGTGTTGAAGATCACTTTAATGTTAGTTGCTACGAGTGAGGGTGATATGCAGCTCAGGGGGAGTAACTTGAATACTGTCAGCAATACCTGGAGTTGGTTAAGTGGTTATAACCAAGACTCCATCGTGTTTGGCTGCCTATATGGTCATGGGTGGCTGGGACCCACACAGAGTGGTGGGCTTGGCTCTGGCCACCTTCTTGGGCTGACTGGATCGACCGTGTGGGTCTTTATCTGCCGTCATTTACTGTGTATATTTGTACCCCTGTAGCAGTCGCAGGGTGAAACATAGGTCAAGTCGGGTGATTCGTACTGTTTGCAATAAAAGAGTGATTTGTTGCTACAACTTACTGTTCTGCTTCCTTCACACATACTTCAGAATTACAACAATAATTGTTATGCCTATATTATGCCCTATCTAGGGAATCTTACAATGAAATTTTGAATATAGGACCAGCAACTGAGTTTGATTTCTGGTTCACATCGTCTCCTTCCCAGGTCCACCTACTGAGTTAGCACTGAATGTAGCTGAGGGGGAGGTGACTATATTCATACAGCTGGTGTAATTGTGGGTAATCAATTGAATATGCAGAATTTACAGTGTTCTGTAAGTTGCACATGAAGGGGGAGCCTTGTCCATGCTCTGTTCCAGTGGATGCCCCCTTTCATTTAAGTGCTATGTCACTTAGGTACCCCTCTTACAGAATAGCGCTTTGATCAAATATTGGCATTTATATACATACGTGTGCACATGTACATCGCTGTATTTTCTACATGTAAGCGCCTCATGATAATATTGTGCTCTGCCGACAGTACATATTTTATTTATTTATTGCATTTGTAACCCACATTTTCCCACCTCTTTGCAGGCTCAATGTGGCTTATGTAGTACTGTAAATGGCGTTAACCGATTCCGGTATGAACAAATACATGGTGTGAACAGTTACAAGGTGATTTCATGGTAGAATGAGGTACATGTATGCTAGAGACAATTGGGGAGAACTTAGAGATGGAGAGGAAGAATTAGGATACGTCCATTATGGTCTTTGGTTACGTTGTGTCGTAAGTGTCCAGGTTTTTTACGTTGAACCTATTCATGATATCCAGGCACAGATATTGGGCCTTTGTACATCTAGCGTATTTGTTTGAGCCTTACGCTCCACATTATACCTGGCTTTCACCACGTTCACTTCAAATGCTTTTTCTAGAGGTGCTCAATACCTGTGCCTGTACATCTAGAGTAAGGGTCTGCTGGGCCTCACCCCGTTTTCTTGTTATGTATAGTGTATGCCTAGTTCTATACATCCACTGTCGATGAAAATGAAACTCAAGCAGCACTTAGAGGTCCACCACTGCACCGAACATCTAAGTGCTGTTTTAAAGTTGACCTCTGAGTGACCGGATTTAGGGCCACTGATTGTAGTTCCTAATAAGGACATAATTACCATACTGGGCCAAAGGGATTTGGATTCACTCGTGCCTTTTTCTGTTGTAGCTCAAGAAGAATTATATTCAGATGCCGAAGGTAATTTTTTGACCGCAGAGGGTTTACAATCCACATTTGTACTAAAGATCATAAGGAGCTGCAGTGGAATTTGAACCTGGCTTCCTTGGTTCCAAGCCCACTGCTCTATAAAGCTATTCCTCCACTCCAAAGGTCTATCTAGCCCAGCATCCTGTTTCAAACAGTAGCCAATTCAGCTTCTCAAAAAGTACATAAGTACATAAGTAGTGCCATACTGGGAAAGACCAAAGGTCCATCTAGCCCAGCATCCTGTCACCGACAGTGGCCAATCCAGGTCAAGGGCACCTGGCACGCTCCCCAAACGTAAAAACATTCCAGACAAGTTATACCTAAAAATGCGGAATTTTTCCAAGTCCATTTAATAGCGGTCTATGGACTTGTCCTTTAGGAATCTATCTAACCCCTTTTTAAACTCCGTCAAGCTAACCGCCCGTACCACGTTCTCCGGCAACGAATTCCAGAGTCTAATTACACGTTGGGTGAAGAAAAATTTTCTCCGATTCGTTTTAAATTTACCACACTGTAGCTTCAACTCATGCCCTCTAGTCCTAGTATTTTTGGATAGCGTGAACAGTCGCTTCACATCCACCCGATCCATTCCACTCATTATTTTATACACTTCTATCATATCTCCCCTCAGCCGTCTCTTCTCCAAGCTGAAAAGCCCTAGCCTTCTCAGCCTCTCTTCATAGGAAAGTCGTCCCATCCCCACTACCATTTTCGTCGCCCTTCGCTGTACCTTTTCCAATTCTACTATATCTTTTTTGAGATACGGAGACCAGTACTGAACACAATACTCCAGGTGCGGTCGCACCATGGAGCGATACAACGGCATTATAACATCCGCACACCTGGACTCCATACCCTTCCTAATAACACCCAACATTCTATTCGCTTTCCTAGCCGCAGCAGCACACTGAGCAGAAGGTTTCAGCGTATCATCGACGACGACACCCAGATCCCTTTCTTGATCCGTAACTCCTAACGTGGAACCTTGCAAGACGTAGCTATAATTCGGGTTCCTCTTACCCACATGCATCACTTTGCACTTGTCAACATTGAACTTCATCTGCCACTTGCACGCCCATTCTCCCAGTCTCGCAAGGTCCTCCTGTAATCGTTCACATTCCTCCTGCGACTTGACGACCCTGAATAATTTTGTGTCATCGGCGAATTTAATTACCTCACTAGTTATTCCCATCTCTAGGTCATTTATAAATACATTAAAAAGCAACGGACCCAGCACAGACCCCTGCGGGACCCCACTAACTACCCTCCTCCACTGAGAATACTGGCCACGCAATCCTACTCTCTGCTTCCTATCTTTCAACCAGTTCTTAATCCATAATAATACCCTACCTCCGATTCCATGACTCTGCAATTTCTTCAGGAGTCTTTCGTGCGGCACTTTGTCAAACGCCTTCTGAAAATCCAGATATACAATATCAACCGGCTCCCCATTGTCCACATGTTTGCTTACCCCCTCAAAAAAATGCATTAGATTGGTGAGGCAAGACTTCCCTTCACTAAATCCGTGCTGACTTTGTCTCATCAGTCCATGTTTTTGTATATGCTCTGCAATTTTATTCTTAATAATAGCCTCCACCATCTTGCCCGGCACCGATGTCAGACTCACCGGTCTATAATTTCCCGGATCTCCTCTGGAACCCTTCTTAAAAATCGGAGTAACATTGGCTACCCTCCAGTCTTCCGGTACTACACTCGATTTTAGGGACAGATTGCATATTTCTAACAGTAGCTCCGCAAGTTCATTTTTTAGTTCTATTAATACTCTGGGATGAATACCATCAGGTCATAACATAGTAAATGATGGCAGATAAAGACCTTACGGTCCATCCAGTCTACCCAACAAGATAAACTCATTTTACATGGTATGTGATACTTTATATGTATACCCAAGTTTGATTTGTCCTTGCCAGTCTCAGGGCACAGACTGTAGAAGTCTGCCCAGCACTCTTCTTGTACTAAAAGTTCTGAAGCCAACATCAAAGCCCCTTAAATTTATACTCCAGCCCATCCCTATCTATTCAGTTACGATCAGGGCATAGACCATAGAAGTCTGCCCAGCACTGGTTTTGCTTCCCAATTGCCATCCAATCTCTGCTAAGATTCCGTGGATCCATTCCTTCTAAACATGGTTCCTTTGTGTTTATCCCACACATGTTTGAATACCATTACCATTTTCATCTCTACCACCTGCCGTGGGAGAGCATTCCACATATCCACCACCCTCTCCGTGAAAAAAAATACTTCCTGACATTAGTCCTGAATCTGCCCCCCTTCAACCTCAATTCATGTCCTCTAGTTCTACCACCTTCACGTCTTCAGAAAAGGTTTGTTTGCAGATTAATACCTTTCAAATATTTGAATGTCTATATCATGTCACCCCTGTTTCTCCTTTCCTCCAAGGTATACATGTTCAGGTCAGCAAGTCTCTCCTCACACAGTTTGCAACACAAATCCCATACCATTTCTGTAGCTTTTCTTTGCGCTGCTTCCAATCTTTTTACATCTTTTGCAAGATACGGCCTGCAAAACTGAACACAATACTCCAAGTGGGGCCTCACCAATGACTTGTAGAGAGACATCAACACCTCCTTTCTTCTGCTGGTTATACCCCTATGCAGCCTAGCATCCTTCTGACCATGGCCGTTGCCTTGTCACATTGTTTCTTCACCTTTAGATCCTCAGACACCAACACCCCAAGGTCTCTCTCCCCTGAGTCAAGCTTACTAATGCCTCCCATCCTATCCGGTATCTCTCTTTCGGGTTTCTGCACCCCAAGTGCATCATTCTACAGTTCTTGGCATTAAATTTTAACTCTTCTTAGTGACATAGAAACCTACACATATATAATGCTTTTAATTCAATCATATTCCTTTGTGTATTAAAATGTGATATAGTGCTTAGTGATCAGTGCCTGTGCTTAAGCTATTCAGCAGCTTACACCAGCGCACTAGTACCTGTCCATCATTGCACTACAGGTCCTTTATCTCCCTTCCTGTATGTGCCTGATGATGTATAATGTGGTACAGCCTCAAATAAATTAGTTTCAACTGAATTACTTATCTTGTTGGTGCCCGTAGTAATCCACTGAGGATGTCGGGTGTGTGCGTGTTCTGGATTGCTGCCCTTTCTGTATTTTCTCTCTTTCTATTTTTCCTATGTTCTGCTCATGTAGTGATTCCTTAGCCCTGGCCTCTACACTTTGCGCTTATTGGCATTAAACTTAGTCTGCTACTTGGATGCCCAGGTCTCCCACAATCCTCCTGTAATAACTCACAGTCCGGGTGCAATTTAACAACGTTGATTGAATTGATGAGATTTTCAGGTGACACATCATTTCCATTTCCAAATCATTTATAAATATGTTAAAGAGAACTGGTCCTAGTACAGATCCCTGTGGTACTTCAATATTCACCATCCTCCGGTGAGAAAATGGACCATTTAGCCCCTTCTGTCTGTTTTCTATCTTTTAACATGTTCCCAATCCACTTCAGGAAATCGCTTCCTATCCCCTAGCTTTTCAGTTTCTTCAGTAGCCTCTCAAGAGACTAGTCAGATTTAGATAGTTTCATGTTTCAAGTGTATTTAATATACTGTTAATAAAAAAAAAAATCTAAGTGGTTTACAAAGAGCAAAATAATTATGAGGGAAACAAGATACAGAAGAATTCTCAGGAGGCAGCCTAGGTTACATAAAGCATATATTTAAGGAAAGAGGGGAGGGAAGGAAATACCATAAATCGGGATGCTTATAATACCATATTACACAAAAGGACGGAAGGGAGTGAATAAGACATGAAGCTCGTTCTTTTCCCAAGGACTTCTTCCCATTCAGTGCACTGCTAATGGTAACGCAGCTTTGTATAAGGAGCCCATAGTGAGATATGTCAGTTAGGCATGAGTTAGCCTAGTCGGGAGGACTATCCAGCAAAGAGGATCAGAGCAGGAGATGGCAGATCAAGAAATTGTCTCGCCTTTATTCACATGCTTATTCACTCCGTCAAGAACATGTAGCACATTGATGAGGCAAGACTTCAGGCCCCATTAAACCATGCCTATCTGTCCAGTTATTTTACTAAGGCGTGTTAGTGTTTTTATCACGTGCTAAAAATAGGCACACGCTAAACGCTAGAGAAGCCAATGTATTCCTATGGGCGTCTCTAGAGTTTAGCGCATACCTATTTTTAGCGCCCACAAAAAAACGCTAGCGCACCTTAGTAAAATACCCCCCCCCCCCCTTTGAGAATTAACTCCAATCGGATTCCAATCCAAGAGAAAAACAAAATTATCCTTGTAAACCCTTACCCCTCCCCCTCATTTACTAAGCTGCGATAATGCCAACACAGCCCATTCAGGTTCAATGGGAACCCCCAAGTGAGACAACAAAGCAAATTTCAACACACAAGTAAACATTTATTAAAATAAACAGGAGATATATAGACTCAACGCAGGTCTGTGTTTCGGCACTGAATGCGCCTGCCTTAGGAATCAAACAATTCAATCCAATGGACAACCAGGCCTTTAATGGAAGGAGTAACTAACTTGTTAGTCTCACTCACACACACACAAGGAGTGACACGGGCTGCACATACTACTACTACTACTTAACATTTCTAAAGCGCTACTAGGGTTACGCAGCGCTGTACAATTTACATAGAGGGACAGTCCCTGCTCAAAGAACTTACAATCTAGAAGACAAGTGAACGGTCAAATTGGGGCAGTCTGGATTTACTGAACGGTAAGAGTTAGGTGCCGAACGCAGCAATGAAGAGGTGGGTTTTAAGCGGAGACTTGAAGATGGGCAGGGAGGGGGCTTGGCGTATGGGCTCATACTGCAGCAGGACATGTTTATCCACTCCTATACTAGATGAGTAATATTTAACCATTTCTCTGACCTCACGTGCAACTTTCTTTAGTCACCTTACCATCTAACTCCTCTTACTCTCTTACCTATCTATATGTTCCATCTTTGCATATACCTTACACTGTCAATTAAAACGTTCTATTACATATTGTGTTGACATTGTAGGTAGTATACTACACCATACTTTGTTATTTGAATATTTTTACTGCTGTAATTGTCAATAGCTTATATGTTTGATTTATTCTTCTTGTACACCGCCTTGAGTGAATTTCTTCAAAAAGGTGGTAAATAAATCCTAATAAGTAAATAATGGAATGGCTGTGGCACTAATGTGTCTCTGAAATGAATAGAATTAGCTGTGGAGTGTTCATGCCAATACCTGTGAATGCCGAAAAACAGACCGTGCAACCTGTTAGCTATAATGTGGTGCAGTCTATCAACCAGTCAGTCTTTCTTGCATGCTAAGAAAACATTCTCTCTTTTCTCTTCCCTCTGTGTTCTATTGAAATTTATACGTAAAAGGTGCAGGATTTTCTTCATATTTCCATTGGCTTGCCTTTGACGATAACTTATGTCAAACTAACAGATGTCTCTAAGCAGTTTTCCTGAAAAAAAATGATTAGATTTCACATTATTATCACAACGGTGTAGCCGATACCAAGAATGTGTGGAAAGCCTCAAAATGCATTCACAGAATACAACACTGAGGAATGATCTGAAAAACTGAAATGTGTTGCTGTGTTAACAGCTGTGAAAATCTCATGCTTGTAACTGCTGAATGCTTTTGAGTGGGATTAAACAAGTAGCTATATTTAACCTCAGTGCTAGTCCAACTGAATTACTTAGGGTCTCTTTTATCAAGCCACACTAGAAGTCCCCAGTGCGACAATGCTGACAAAGCCTGTTCACTTTGAATGGGAACAGCTAGTGTGGCCTAATAAAAAAGGCTCTTAAGCATTATCTTTCCTGATTTATAAATGAGAACCAAAACTGAATTTGAGATGTGTAACATTTAAGCAGACTCTCCTGAAATGTGGTTGTGAAATCCATATTCATAGTTATGCTCACCTAAGGCTTATAATTAGGTAGTAATTACATGGAGTGATAACTATACGACCTTTCTTGGAGAAAGCTGAATGTATTAAAAGACACAAAGCAGTAATTAATGTGAACGTACGACACAAGTTGATGTTTTAGTTCCAAATAACTTTTGGTAGTGTATGATTTGCGATCTGCATGTAAAAAGGGAAAGTAGCTGTCCAAGAGGGGAGGGAGTCTTTCCTGTGAGCATCCTGGCGGTCAAGTAAGTTTTGGGTAAACAAGTTTACCATTGCAGTCTAGGGGCCTCATTACTTTCAATGGACTGAAAGGGTATAAAAAGAGGGCAAAATCTGGGAGGAGCTGGCAGAAGACCCAGATGCTGCCAGAAGTCTTGTCAGTCTGTATTGAAGTCTGATAGATGTCTCTGATTGCATTGCCCTGGGTTGGTAAGCATAAATAAATATACATATCTTTACCTTCTGTCTTCTCTCATTCTTATACAACATCAAATATTTCAGAGTAACTTTGTAACTAAGATGATTACTCCATATATTCCTTCAGTGACAAGGAGTCAGATGGGCGCAAACTACCTTATAGACAAAAGCCTTCTAGTAAATCCTACCGCTAATTGCCCATGTATCCCATTTACACTGGGGACTTCATGGGCAGTCTACGGTACAACAATTCAATTTTCAGAAAGCTTTTTGACAAAGCTCCTCATAAGAGACTCCTGAGAAAATCAGAAAGTCAGAGGATAGGAGACAATGTCCTTCTGTGGGTTAGGAATTGGTTATTAGACAGAAAACAGAGGGTAGGGATAAACGGCCACTATTCTCAATGGAGGAGTGTGGAGTGCCACAGGGATCTGGCTGCATTTTCAGTTAGCAAAGGGAAGGAAAGGAGAACATGAAAGCGTTGCCTGTCGTCCCCTGTAGGGATTCCGCAATGAGTGTGCAATTTAGACTGGGAAACGGGAGAAACAGATGGCTTCAGACAACAAGACTAGCTGCTACTGACTAGGGTTTGCATTGTCACTTCTTTGGGGATATCCTAGGTGTTGCTCTGGATACTGAAGCTGCGATCTGTGACACAGGTGTGGTTTGCTGCACTCTATGCAACAAAGGAAAAAGGTTCCACAGAGCAGAGTGCAAAGCATTACTCAGAAGAGAGAATAAAAACATAAAACAATATAGAAATTGCGTTAACCAACCCCAACAGGAAATGTCACACGGGTAAGCCAGGATTTCATCAAAGATGTATTTTATTCAGCTGTGGTGTACAATACACATATGCTCATGATTAATATAGGATTCAACTCAGGCCATGTTTCAGCGTCAACGCCTTGATCAGGTGTCCTCAACAGACGAAAGACACAACAATATGATCAACTTTTAAATGATATTTTAAGAGTAAACAAATGTGAAAGATTGGGCAAAGAACGTGATAGTGATTGAGTGAGAAGAGAAATAACGTGAATAAAGAGGTCTACTTAAAAATGTTTGTAGAGGATTATGATCTATGACTCTGTGTCTAATCTTGTGCCTACTTCTAAATAATATTTTGGCACGATAGAGATATTAGAGAGAAATATGGGCGTGCAGAGAGAGTGATGATGGCTCTATGTTGTGATTATACAGAACATGGTGAGGATAATAAATCTGGTAGGAATTTGTGCACAAAAGATCAGGTCATGGCAAGGAATTGTGATCTGTGAGGCTGTGATCAACTGATCCTGTCTGAATTTTTCAATGCACTTATATTTTATTGTTAATGTTTTTGAAAAGTGCAGGGTACACGCCTGTTATGAAAATAAAAGTCTATCAGGCATAACTAGTTAAATATTAGTAGGAATAAAAGAAGCTGCGCTAGCGATTCCTGCGCACCTTTGTAAAAAAAGGCCCTAAATTATTATCAAACAAACAATCTGAGCAATCAAAAACCAAAACATATAGTAAATGAATGCCAATATATTTAAGAATACACCAGAGCAATTAAGCAATTGCTAATCATACTAAAAGCTTTTAAAAGAAACATTTCCCATATCATTTCAAATATACACACATCCCTAGTTCTTCATGTGTGTCATACACGAGCTTGTGGATTATAGCTGAACCCAATTTCTGTGTTATTTACAATGTTTAATTATTGAATTCCTAGTTCCAAGGTGGAAAGCAGAATCTCACTGCAAACCCCAGTTGGTCTGTGTTTGTTTCATCATTGCCTGTTGCCCTCAGAGGGTCCAGGAACAATTGTGTAAGTTTACACCTGCATATTACTGACCACAGTTATTAATGGAAATATACCCCCCCCCCCCAGCTGATCATTTAAAAGGTATGGCAGGCCTTTGAACCAGGAAATATAGGGTTAAATATTATTCATTGTTGAGGGCCATTTTTTAAAAGTATTTCCATATCTTTTACAAGCAATAATAACCTTTTCTAAAATTATGCAGCCTCTGGTGTTTATTTTAGAAATGCCGTTCAGGTTTAAGACATACATAAACCAGCATATAGGTCTTCATATTGTGTTACATCTAAATCCCAATTAACAAAGCTGGGATATACACAGCTGAAACTGAAAAACAAGCTCCTGGCAAGGAGGCGCAGTATGGGTGTGTTTTGGGTGACACTTAGGTGGGTGTAAAAATAAACCTGCTTTCCAAGTTTCAGAAGGGAATGCGTGTCTGTCCAAAAAGATCAACGTCCCACTGAGCAGTCCTGCACTAAAGGGATTAGATAAGGTCACCCCCCTTAACTATTTCTGTTGGAATATGGAGATTCAAGTAGGCTGGGGAGAATCCTGTCTGTTTAACTCTGTTAAGTAATCCAAAGAAAACAGCACAAAGGGCTGTCAAGACTGGTACAAGTGTATTTTATTGATGACCCAACATGGGCCATGTTTCGGCATGGTTCAATGCCTGCATCAGGGGTCAATTCAATGTGTCAGTATCAATCGCATGAGCAGTAGCTCAAAAAGGCATAGAGAGTTCCATCAGGGAACGAACAGTCAAAACATCACAGTGTGGAGCTTCCTGCTGTGAAACTGGGCCAAACAAACCTCATTCAGTGCCACTGAATATCCCCCCTATGCGCTAGGAGATTAATCCCTTTCATGGAACCCTACGTTAACATTTCTAAAATGGCCGACATTAACATTTGTGCTGTAGCACATAAGTGTTATTTCATAACTAAAATGTTTGTGTATTTTGAACCATTGATATTTAGGGCGTGTGCAATTCTTTTAATAGATGCTCCTGCCAGTCATCACCAGCGCATAAATAGCCATTTTTCTATATGTTTTAGAGCAGGCTCGACGTTGGCACATCCTATTATAAAACGCAGAACTTAAAGACATCCCAATTGCGATTTGTGCATTCCTTTCTAAAATGCCACATCACATTAGGTAAATGTATATGAGGCTGATATTCAGACCACAGGAGTTAGACCGGTTAACTCCTTCGGTCGGTGCTGAGCCCAGATTTTCAATGCAGGGCCATTTCTGGTAACTGGCATTGAATATCTGGTTTACTTCTGGCTATGTCGATATTCAGACTTAGCCGATTATCTTTAAACTGGCCAGTGATATCTCACCTTTCACACAGCCAAATTTGCTCAGTAAACTGGCTTTTAAAATAGGTGATATAACTGGCTAGCTGCTAACCAGTGATATCCAGCGGCGAATAGCCAGTTAAGCACTATTTATTTATTGCATTTGTATCCCACATTTTCCCACCTATTTGCAGGCTCAAAGTGGCTTACATTGTTCCGTCACGGCGATCGCCATTTCCGGAGTGAGAGATACAAGTGGTATTACATTAGAGATCATGATCGGCATAGTAGATTAAACAGTCAAGTATAAAGAGTTCATATTCGGAATTAGAGATAAGAGTGGTATTGCGTTAAAGTTCATTCATGGTAGAGTAGACTTTGGCAGTCAAGTATAGAGAGTTGGGATTTTTCTAGTTAACTGGTCAGCTGCTGTTCTGGCCGGTTAAATAGTGCTGAACATCAGCTGGTCTGTTTATAAACTATTTGCATAAGTTTACCTGACCTTCCTAAGAGCAGGGCAGGGGAGGCGTTAGCACCTCACATCTAGTTTATAAACTAAGCTGGTAAATTAGTGTGAACTAAACAGCACATCCAAATGTCTCAAAGGGGAAACATGAGTCACTGCTGTCCATGATGCAGGAGAGAGAACCATTTTCATTGTATCTAAAACAAAGCCAGAGAGGTTCTGGGATGCACAACAACTAATTTATTATTTATTTATTTATTTAGATTTTGCTCACATTTTTTTCAGTAGTAGCTCAAGGTGAGTTACATTCAGGTACTCTGGATATTTCTCTGTCACAGGAGGGCTCACAATCTAAGTTTGTACCTGAGGCAATGGAGGGTTAGGTGACTTGCCCAAGATCACAAGGAACAGCAGTGGGATTTTTTTTTGTTACGTTTGTACCCCGCACTTTTCCCACTCATAGCAGGCTCAATGCGGCTTACATGGGGCAATGGAGGGTTAAGTGACTTGCCCAGAGTCACAAGGAGCTGCCTGTGCCGGGAATCGAACTCAGTTCCTCAGGACCAAAGTCCACCACCAGGCCACTCCTCCACCCGATTTGAACCGGCCACCTCTCGATGTCAAGACCTGTGCTCTAACCACTAGGCCACTCCTCCGCTTGTTATTCTTTAGGGTTCTACATGGAATGTTGCTACTGTTTGAGATTCTGCATGGAATCTTTATTTATTTAGATTTTGCTCACACCTTTCAATAGTATCTCAAGGTGAGTTACATTCAGGTACTCTGGATATTTCTCTGGCTCAGGAGGGCTCACAATCTAAGTTTGTACCTGAGGCAATGTAGGGCTAAGTGACTTGCCCAAGATCACAAGGAGCAGCAGCAAGACTGGTGCTCTAACCACTGTCTGATTATGCAGTTTAGAGGTCCTTGTAATAACCCCAGGAGATCTGAATTGGGTGCCTTTGGGGGACAATATTCAAAAGCTTTATCCAGTTAACTTTGGATGTTAACCAGACAAATATTCAGATTTCAATTTCCCAGGCTGCTGATTAGTAAACGTTTTAGCTGGACTCAATGCCTGTCATTGGTGCTGAGCCACCTAGACTACTGTAACACAATCTATGCTGGCAGTAAAAAGTATACTATCAAAAAACTTCAAACAGCCCAGAGCACTGCAGCCAGACTCATATTTGGTAAAACAAAATACGAAAGTGCAAAACCACTAAGAGAAAAACTACACTGGCTCCCAATCAAAGAACGTATTGCGTTCAAGGTCTGCACACTAGTTCATAAAATCATTCATGGAGATGCCCCAGCCTACATGGTAGACCTTGTTGACTTACCACCCAGAAATGCTAAAAGATCAGCCCGGACATTCCTTAATCTACACTTCCCCAGCTGCAAAGGACTGAAATACAGACTAACTCATGCGTCCAGCTTTTCCTACATGAGCACGCAGTTGTGGAATGCATTGCCACTTACCTTAAAAACAAAATTATGAGCTAATCAATTTTCGGAAATCTCTGAAGACCTATCTATTCAACAAGGCATACCACAATGAGCAATGATCTAATTATAACACAACACCACTGCAACTCACTCTGAATATTTTCTCGCTTTATCCGTCTGCTTAATTCTACACTGTCATCCATGTACTCCATGTAACACCAACGTATCTTGTACTCCGGAATGGCGAATACCATAATGTAACATCGTAAGCTTAATTCTATATTGTCATCCATGTACTCCATGTATCACCAATTGTATCTTTTACTCTGGAATGGCGAATGCCATAACGGAATATTGTAAACCACATTGAGCCTGCAAATAGGTGGGAAAATGTGGGACACAAATACAACAAATAAATCAATCTAACCAGTTACAAGAAGGAAATGTCGGAGGTGCGATGAGTTTTAATGTTAGCCAGATACCACTAATGCGCAAGCAGGAAGGATGATCAGAAAGTACACCAAAATACTAGAGCTGGTAGACCAATAAGGGAACAAGTGTGAAATCCAGGAAACCAAACTGGCCCCACTGGGTTGCAGCTGAAAATGTAGCCGACTGGGTCAGGTGCTCAATGATGTTCAAAAAGTACCCTTTTATGGTGTCCTGTCACAGCTCACAAGTAGAAGGGATACAACTAGATCCATAGAATTTCATGAATCGGGAGGATGGAAAGGGTTCTTTAAGCTTGCTAAGGACCATCAGGAATTTGTTTTATATCGAGGGTTTGCTTTATCTAAAAGGTTTACTGTGATCTACACCACAGCTATTATATTATCAAAGAATCCCTCACTTTGTTCCTGAAGGAATGGATTAATTTAATTCTATTTTCATTATATCTCAGGATTATTAGGAGGAGCGAGATATAATCCTGGGATTTAATGGAAGAAAGATGTTCTGCCATTTGTTTTCTTCCTTTCAACCCTTACTATGTAAAGACAACAGACACCTTTTGTGCAGTTCTCACATTTAAATCATTGTCATGAAAGTGGATTAATGGTGTACTACCTTCCACTCTCATTACCATGCTTCTGAAGTGGAACGAGAAAACACATCCAAGCACTGCAATTCTCCGACAATTCAATTTTGTGATTAAGAGACTTACAAGAAGAGAGGGAACAAACATTTTTCTAAACGTGCAATAGCAATGATGGTGATAAGGAAGACCATTAATGCTTTCATGTTTGATAATCCTCAAATTTCTCCAGCAAAGCAATGAGAATCTACAATATTACTTTATAGAGAATGAACTAGGTGCATTTTATTTTAAACTCTGCTTGTATTGCCCTCTGCACAACAACAGGAATTTTGTACATTACGTCAAAACGTTTAGCTCTGGGCAGTTTACATAAAAAGAGGACTTTTGTATACCTACATAACAATAAACCAAAAAAGGCACATACAAAAGATGAGAAATTATCACTGTGACAGACACTTGATAAACAGCCTGGATTTTAAGGTTGCCAAAATCTCAAATAATTGAGTGTGGTAGAGAATTCCACAAAATAGGGTTAACGTTATTAAAAAGGATTCATGACCTGCCTCATCCATCTAGGAGATAAATATATATTGATAACTTAGGGAGAGAAACGTGTCCAGCTAAAGGAATCTGGGACCTGTCATGCCATTGGTAAACTGGGACGTGCTAAAATTCGTGTTCCTCATCCTCCCAATGGGATCAACAACAGTTGCACCCAGAAATCTGTTTCCAAAAGAGAAACCCAAACAGTAAGTGCAAAAAGAATCTCCAGAGGAAGAAACAGAAATAAGTACATAAGTAATGCCACACTGGGAAAAGACCAAGGGTCCATCGAGTCCAGCATCCTGTCCATGACAGCGGCCAATCCAGGCCAAGGGCACCTGGCAAGCTTCCCAAACGTACAAACATTCTATACAATCAAGCCATTGTGACATCACTAATGAGGTTGGCTCTTATTGGTGGAATGAGCCACTATGACATCACAATAGGTTAAATCACTGCTCTATGTAATAAAAGTGAGCCAAGTAGAAGACATAAGTACATAAGTAATGCCACACTGGGAAAAGACCAAGGGTCCATCGAGCCCAGCATCCTGTCCACGACAGCGGCCAATCCAGGCCAAGGGCACCTGGCAAGCTTCCCAAACGTACAAACATTCTATACAATCAAGCCATTGTGACATCACTAATGAGGTTGGCTCTTATTGGTGGAATGAGCCACTATGACATCACAATAGGTTAAATCACTGCTCTATGTAATAAAAGTGAGCCAAGTAGAGGACATAAGTACATAAGTAATGCCACACTGGGAAAAGACCAAGGGTCCATCGAGCCCAGCATCCTGTCCACGACAGCGGCCAATCCAGGCCAAGGGCACCTGGCAAGCTTCCCAAACGTACAAACATTCTATACAATCAAGCCATTGTGACATCACTAATGAGGTTGGCTCTTATTGGTGGAATGAGCCACTATGACATCACAATAGGTTAAATCACTGCTCTATGTAATAAAAGTGAGACAAGTAGAGGACATAAGTACATAAGTAATGCCACACTGGGAAAAGACCAAGGGTCCATCGAGTCCAGCATCCTGTCCACGACAGCGACCAATCCAGGTCAAGGGCACCTGGCAAGGTCTGGCAATGGAAAGCTCTGACAGCACAGCATGGGCTGGGATCGATTACAGGAAGCTGGAATATTTTAGCATGGTGCAGAAAACATGAAACAGTCCCAAACAGCTGGGTGAAGATGGCAGAAAGTGCTGATGTTAATTCTTCCAGCATAAGGTCATTTTTTGGAAACGATGATACATGCTCACCCTGTGGTTACCCTACGGGTCACCTGCTTTCCAGCAAAATCCCCCCAAAATGCATTGCTCTAGAAATGAATACATACATAAGTAATGCCACACTAGGAAAAGACCAAGGGTCCATCGAGCCCAGCATCCTGTCCACGACAGCGGCCAATCCAGGCCAAGGGCACCTGGCGAGCTTCCCAAACGTACAAACATTCTATACAATCAAGCCATTGTGACATCACTAATGAGGTTGGCTCTTATTGGTGGAATGAGCCACTATGACATCACAATAGGTTAAATCACTGCTCTATGTAATAAAAGTGAGCCAAGTAGAGGACATAAGTACATAAGTAATGCCACACTGGGAAAAGACCAAGGGTCCATCGAGCCCAGCATCCTGTCCACGACAGCGGCCAATCCAGGCCAAGGGCACCTGGCCAGTTTCCCAATACGTACAAACATTCTATACATGTTATTCCTGGAATTGTGGAAAGGTCACAGTGTCTCTCTCGAGAACTGGATCCTACTGCCTTGACCCCAGATTTAGTCAAGAGGGAAGGAGAACGAACGACAAGCAATGTCGTTCAAAGTATGTAAGTAAAAATAAATGTATATTTTAACACTTAAAAGTAAAAGTTCAGTGAAGTACACAGAACAAATATTTACTTACATGAAAGTAAGAAGAGAAACTTGCCTCATGCGACATGTCCTTTACAGGACTTTCATCATAGTGGCTGAAGATTTAGCTCAAGGTGAGTTCCATTCAGGTACAGTGGCTCTGCTGCTATATTGAATAATCCTGCTCTTTCTCCAGCTGAACTCCACCTCAACATTGCTGGGGTGATTCTATAAAGTGAGCACTTCTGTGCCAATTAGATGAGTAAGTGACTAGATTGCAGGCACATTTGTAAAGACAGTATCTATAAAAATCTGCCTGAGCTCATGTCTTAGGCAGCACAGCGGAATCTAGGCAGGTCACAGAGTACTATAAGTTATATAAGTGTCTCCAGCACCTAAGGAAGTCGATACCACATATAGATGCACTGTTCCAGAGTTACTGCCAGAGCACTTAGGATGATTTCCAGCTAACACTATCCTAAACCCCTTAACTCTATAAACCTGAATGCACAATTTGGGCTATTTTCAATATGACGCCCGAGTTCAATTGTAGACATTTTACTGAACATGTCTAAATTTCTCATCCTGAACACAGCAATTTTCGAATCAGAAAAAAACGTCTATTTTTTTTGTTTTGAAAATATCTAATTTCCAGACGGTAGCATACAGTATAAACCAACGTGTAATTAAACTCTGGAATTTGTTGCCGGAGAACGTAGTGAAGGCGGTTAGCTTGGCAGGGTTTAAAAAGGGGTTGGATGGTTTCCTAAAGGACAAGTCCATAGACTGCTACTAAATGGACTTGGGAAAAATCCACAATTTCGGGAATAACATGTATAAAATGTTTGTACGTTTAGGTAGCTTACCAGGTGCCCTTGAGCTGGATTGGTTGCTGTTGGGGACAGAATGCAGGACTCAATGGACTTTTGGTCTTTTCCCAGTATGGCATTACTTATGTACTTATAAAAAAAAAGTTCTAGAGATAAACACACAAAAACAAGCCTGGCACCATTCCTAGTAAACTGGCCACACAAACATCCCAGCAAGAGCAGAGGAGCAGCCTGGTGGTCAGTGCAGTAGACTTTACATATAGACATAGGAGCCAACTTTTCAAAATTATTGGGGGTGCTAAGTCCAATGGTAATAACCCTTCCCTGGACACATCCAAGAATTTTCTTAATATTGGGGGTGCTCAAGCACCCACAGAGTCGGCTCCAATGCATATAGAGACCCAGGTACAAATCCCACCTTAACACCCTTATTTTGTATTGTAAGCCCTTCTGGGACACCTAAAACCTACTGTATCTAACTATAAACCACCATAGAAGCCCTCAGGTCTGCGAGTGTCACCTCTCTATAGATACAGTGAGTATTTTGTGGGTTTTGGAAGACTCAATTTCCACCACAAGTGTACTAGTTAGAATGGGATATGGACCTGGGTCCCTTTCTCTACAGTCCACTGCACTGACCACTAGCCTACTGCTGGGACAAGCTTGCTGCTCTAATAGCAATGGTCATAATATCTAAAGCTGTTACAGAGCCTGGTATATACTGTCACATCATTGGGGGATGGGAGGTGAGAGGGGCGTCAGGACCACTGAAGGATTAAGGAGGGTGGGGTCTGCCTTAATCTCTCCAGTGGTCAGATGGTCAGTTAGGGCACCTTTTCATGACTTAGTCATGATTGAAACAGTTCCAGATAAAAACATCCCAATTTTTGCTCTAGATGTTTTTATCTTGTTCCACTATTCTGGGAAAATGGCCAAAATTCTGGGCCTGCCCAAACTGCACCCCAACAATTACAATTTAAACTACAGAGAAAACCGTATCAAATCTGAGTTTCAAAAATCACAACTTGGATGTTTCCCCGTGAAAAACATCCATTTGCCATTCTGAAGACGACGCTCTCTTTTGAAAATGACAAAGTTGCACACAAGTTACAGAATAACACGTGTAATTTAATATAGTACTTAGCTGTTAAATGGTGTTAACGTCCAAGAGTTGGCTATAATTGGTGTTAATTAGCACTAATTTGCAGGTACACGCTTAACCGCCCTTAGCTGGTAACCTCCAAATTGGACACATTTACTACATAGCACACAACTTTAAGGGGGCGTGGACCTGGGAGGAACATGGGCAGGTCAGGAGTGTGGAGCTGAGAGAGGCATGGGCGGGTAGGGGTCATGGACCTGGGAGGGGCATGGGCAGGTCAGGAGTGGATCTAGGAGGGGCATGGGTAGGTCATGAGCATTGTCCTGGGAGGGGCATGAGTATGTCAAGAGCGTAGCCTGGGAAGGGCATGAGTGGATCAGGGGCATGGACCTGGAAGGGTCATCGGTGGGACAGGAGTATGGGTAGGTCATGAGCGGGTCAGGAGCGTGCCTTGTATTCTATAACCTCCATGCATAAGTGCTACCAGTTACAGTGGGGGAAATAAGTATTTGATCCCTTGCTGATTTTGTAAGTTTGCCCACTGACAAAGACATGAGCAGCCCATAATTGAAGGGTAGGTTATTGGTAACAGTGAGAGATAGCACATCACAAATTAAATCCGGAAAATCACATTGTGGAAAGTATATGAATTTATTTGCATTCTGCAGAGGGAAATAAGTATTTGATCCCTCTGGCAAACAAGACCTAATACTTGGTGGCAAAACCCTTGTTGGCAAGCACAGCGGTCAGACGTCTTCTGTAGTTGATGATGAGGTTTGCACACATGTCAGGAGGAATTTTGGTCCACTCCTCTTTGCAGATCATCTCTAAATCATTAAGAGTTCTGGGCTGTCGCTTGGCAACTCGCAGCTTCAGCTCCCTCCATAAGTTTTCAATGGGATTAAGGTCTGGTGACTGGCTAGGCCACTCCATGACCCTAATGTGCTTCTTCCTGAGCCACTCCTTTGTTGCCTTGGCTGTATGTTTTGGGTCATTGTCGTGCTGGAAGACCCAGCCACGACCCATTTTTAAGGCCCTGGCGGAGGGAAGGAGGTTGTCACTCAGAATTGTACGGTACATGGCCCCATCCATTCTCCCATTGATGCGGTGAAGTAGTCCTGTGCCCTTAGCAGAGAAACACCCCCAAAACATAACATTTCCACCTCCATGCTTGACAGTGGGGACGGTGTTCTTTGGGTCATAGGCAGCATTTCTCTTCCTCCAAACACGGCGAGTTGAGTTCATGCCAAAGAGCTCAATTTTTGTCTCATCTGACCACAGCACCTTCTCCCAATCACTCTCGGCATCATCCAGGTGTTCACTGGCAAACTTCAGACGGGCCGTCACATGTGCCTTCCGGAGCAGGGGGACCTTGCGGGCACTGCAGGATTGCAATCCGTTATGTCGTAATGTGTTACCAATGGTTTTCGTGGTGACAGTGGTCCCAGCTGCCTTGAGATCATTGACAAGTTCCCCCCTTGTAGTTGTAGGCTGATTTCTAACCTTCCTCATGATCAAGGATACCCCACGAGGTGAGATTTTGCGTGGAGCCCCAGATCTTTGTCGATTGACAGTCATTTTGTACTTCTTCCATTTTCTTACTATGGCACCAACAGTTGTCTCCTTCTCGCCCAGCGTCTTACTGATGGTTTTGTAGCCCATTCCAGCCTTGTGCAGGTGTATGATCTTGTCCCTGACATCCTTAGACAGCTCCTTGCTCTTGGCCATTTTGTAGAGGTTAGAGTCTGACTGATTCACTGAGTCTGTGGACAGGTGTCTTTCATACAGGTGACCATTGCCGACAGCTGTCTGTCATGCAGGTAACGAGTTGATTTGGAGCATCTACCTGGTCTGTAGGGGCCAGATCTCTTACTGGTTGGTGGGGGATCAAATACTTATTTCCCTCTGCAGAATGCAAATAAATTCATATACTTTCCACAATGTGATTTTCCGGATTTAATTTGTGATGTGCTATCTCTCACTGTTACCAATACCCTACCCTTCAATTATGGGCTGCTCATGTCTTTGTCAGTGGGCAAACTTACAAAATCAGCAAGGGATCAAATACTTATTTCCCCCACTGTATAAGCCTGACAGCAGTTAAGAGTGAGCATTTACTTCAGCTACCAAGCATGTGTAAGAGCTCATGGCTAAAGTTAGGTGCGTAAACGCAGACTTACACAGGTTATCAGTGAAACAGAATTTGGGTTTAGTGCGCATCATTCCAGCACCAAACTTTAGATGACCTGCGGAGAATTAATCCAATAGTGGTTTGAATTTCAGTAGACTAAAATGTATACATTCAGTGGCTCCTGTTAAACATAGAAATCCTTTTCAATATTGAGCTGTATATTTATATGTACTTCAATATCACGGCTACAGGAATTCTACAGTTATAAAATGTAGAAAAAGTGTTCGTCCCACCTCCCTGCCGCATTCCATCTTGGCCCGTAATGTTTTATTTCTTCTACCTCACATTTGCTTTTCAATGGAAAAGCAATGAATAGATGTGAATGTGAGAGTGGATGAGATCAAGGTAGTGAGATGGCAAGAGAGGAGATCAGAGCTGTGTGAAGGTGTCCATGAATGAGGGTAAATAGACTAACTGCGGGTGGAGGAGAAGAGAGCAGAGTGACAAAATATGTAAAAATAAAAAAGAGGGACATTTTAAAAGTCTAAATAGCAGCAGGTTACCTATGACTACGTTAATAAATTCCCCTTATATAGGAGCTGGGGCTTGATGAAGGCTGGTCATCAAAAGAAGCATGCAAACCAACCCCTGAGGTGAATTTGCAACTAATCCAGGTAATCAATAGAAATAAAACAAAATAAAACATGGAAAAGAAAATAAGATGATACCTTTTTTATTGGACGTAACTTAATACATTTCTTGATTAGCTTTCGAAGGTTGCCCTTCTTCGTCAGATCGGAATAAGCAAATGTTGGTAGATGACAGTATATATGAGTGAAACATCAAAGCATTTCAGTGACAGTCTAACAGGATGGGGGTGGGTAGGTGAGAGTCAGGGAGACAGGAGAGCAATACAATTTTATGCTTTGTAATGGGCTAGAAAACCCAACTAATCCAGGATACAACATATATAAACCTGAAACATGAACTCAGATGACAGGGAAGGAAATGACGTGGACCACACAAATGATTTAGTGACCTCAGTGAATCACCAGCTACACTTCCTGATATCTCTTGGGGGGGGGGGTTATATTAAATATAATTATAGTTAAGTAGCCGCTGCTTGTGAAAAAACCTTCACGTTACAAAATGTGGCCTGGTTAGTGTAAAGAGCGAGTGATGATCATCTGGGAAATATCACTGGTTCAGATAACCCAGAAACCTACACTTTGATCATGAATGAAGAACCAAAAAGCCTCTGAACCTGGGTCATCTTTCTGCTGTTAGAAAATCACTTCACTTTCGGACTCTGATGTCCCCTCTACACCTGGCCGGTGCCCAGTTTGGATTAGATTGACACAGAAATCATTTGTGCTGCTGATAACACAGACCCTGGCCACACTGGCAGGGAACAACTTTTCCACAGGTGAAAATCCACCTCTTTCCACTAGATGGCGATAGCACATGCTCTTTCCCATTAACAAGCACTTAGCCCTTTTACCTCCCTCTTAGACAAGTCTATGGAAACACCATTGAGACTGAGGAGTTGATTCAATAAACCTGCCTGAAAGAGAGCAGTAACATTTGAGATAAAATCAATATCTAATCCTGAGCATCTTTCTGCAGGCTCTCTCTAAGCATGTTGTTCCCAAATTTGAAAAAATATCTTACTTTCATTTTGTTTTTTTTGTTTGCCAAGTTCCCTTTTTACAATAGCTGTTGTTTGGGTGTTTTCAGGTCTTTACGATATTGAGCACTAATTACATCTGTTCTTGCTGGACTTATGACTATTAGTTTCTCTCTCACACACCCCTACCCAGCTACACAGCTTTAAGGGTTTGATAAGAGGGCTCCAAAACATTCATGAATGTTCTTCATTACAGTGGCGTTCCTAGGGGGGGCGGTGGGTGCGGTCCGCCCCGGGTGCACGCCGCTGGTGGGGTGCCGCGCGTGCCTGTCCTTCGTTCGTTCCATGCTGCTGTTCCGGGGCAGAGGGAGCATGGAACGAACGAAGGAAGGACAGGCGCGCGGCACCCCCCAGCGGCGTGCACCCAGGGGGTTATTTCGCAGGGGGGGTGTCCTTTCACCGGGGAGGGGCACTGCACCTGGGGGGGGGCGGGGCGCATCGGCGATCCGCCCCGGGTGTCATCCCCCCTAGGAACGCCACTGCTTCATTATTCAAAACCAATTCAACTTTAGCAAAAGTGAAGCTCATTCTGTGCAATTCCTGATTTATAGTGCACTAAAAAATATCCAGGGTTCTTTTTTTTTTTTTTTTTTTTTACCATAAATCAGATCAATTAGAGCTATGCAAATTACAGAAAACTTACTGTGTACTAGAAATGGCCCTCCTTAATGTCACAGCCCTTGAGTCCCAGGCAGGTACCCACCTTGAGGGCCCTCAAGCAAGGGGGCAGCGGCATCCATCGGCAATCCCCACAGTGGTGGGCAGCACATGGCAGTGCTCCACGGTGCCTCAGCGTGTGATGCAGGCTGTGCTGGTTTGGACTTGCCAGGGCCTCTTGGGTGCACCTTTGTAGACTGGCAGCAGAGGAGAACTTTGGGTCACACGGTGCAGACGTCACCTCCAGTGTCCTATGTAAGGAAGTGGAACTGACCTTCCTACTGCCTTCGCAACAGGTCTCTTTGCTACAGCCTTGCCTTGTCTCCAGCTCCAGCCTTGCCCATCTCCAATCCAGCACCAGCCTTGCCCACCTTGTTCCTACCTGTTTGCCTAGCCTTGTCTCCAGCTCCTGCCAAGCCTTTCAGTCCCAGCTGTGCATAGTTTCCAGTTCCTCTGAGTTCATTGCCTAGCTGTAGCTGTTCTGTGCCTAGGCCCAGTGACTTGCCTGCCACCAGTCGGGACCTGGCTAACCTCCGGGTTGACCAAGCGGCGTCAACTTGGCTGCGCCCAAGGTCTCACCTTACCTGAATCATGACACTTAAAACCATGCTCTTCCCTTTCCTATCTGATTATCCCTGAACCACAAAAATTTACATTCCCTGAAATACATGAATGACTTTTTCACCTGGTACTGCATTTTCTGGCTTACACTAAAGCACTGGTATGATTTAAAATGTGTGCATTCAATGATTGAGAAGGGCAGGGAAGAAAAACTCAGAAATGAGTTGTTAATGGGATATTTTACCCTATGCTGACATTGATGTGATTTATGATTCTCAAACAACATCAACCTAATGTTTGCTTTCAAATTTCTTCACTGTATTTAATTTGCTCTCATGTTAGAATTCTGTGACTGCCTCATAGTCTCTTTCATGAAATGACTTAGGAATTTCTAGAAATTAGACCCTGGGATACTGTGAGGGTTGCTTCATAGTTTTTATCCTTAGATGTCTGTGTGCCATTATTATCCTATCTCTGGATTGTAATACTTTAATACTAATGCACTTACGATTTTATCTTTGCATTCGCATCATATAACACCACTCTTTATACATTATCATTGATTACCCATAGCTTTTTGTATTCAATTTAAGATTCTTATTCTTACCTTCACGGCTCTTCATCTTGGGTCAACTTCATATCTTGCTGCTCTCTCCATACCTTATGCACCTCCGAGACTGTTACGTTCTCTGAATAATCATCATCTGCACATTGCATCACCACAGAATGACAAACTAGACTCAACTCGTAGTAGTGCGTTTTACTTTATCGCAGACTCCCTTTGGAATGTCCTCCCCTCTCACGTCCATTTTGAACTGTCCTGTCCAAAATTCCAGTCAGCCTTCAAGACCATTTTATTTGAAACTGCAGTTTAGGCTTTGCACAGAGATTGACACTTGTGGCAGTTAATGCATCGAACAAGAAAGGAGTTCCATTATGTTCCAAGAATCTATGAGAATCTGATGACCAAGTCAGGTCTTTTCTCAATAAATTTGGGTCTAGTGGCTCCTTACTCCTTTCAACTCCCTTCCTCTCATGTAGTTACTGGATGTTATTGCTGAGGTATTCCTCTTCTTCATTCTTGTCTGCAAGAGAGAGAAACCATCACATATCTTTCAGCAATCACTTAAAGTTTTAATCCAAATTTATACGAGTGAGCATAATACGAATGTTGCTTGTTCTGATAACATTTCATTACAATATCTGTATACACGCCGTAACCTATCTGCCAGTAATGGTACATTCCAATCAGCTTCATTACTTGGATAATTCTCTTACTCTCTATGTCCCCCACCTGCACTCTTTTTTCTTCTCAGGCCTGTTTGTGGGTGGCTCCTCCACCTTCTAAGACCAGACTACTACTACTACTTAGCATTTCTATAGCACTGCCAGGGTTACGCAGCGCTGTACAAGTTTAACATGGGGAAGGACAATCCCTGCTCAAGAGAGCTTACAATCTAAAGATTTACAAACTATGTAGTCAGTGTAGGGAACATGAATGGGGAAGGTGGTTAGGCACCAAAAGCAAGGGAGAAGAGATGGGCTTTGAGTAAGGACTTGAAAATGTCTTGGAAAATCACTTTAACCCTGGTTCCCTCCAGACAGTCCTGGATGCCAGCTGACTCTTCAGGTCAGGTACCCAGACTAGGACATATCAAATGTAATGTCTCTATTGAGCTGGGCACAGGCCAGGCCAGGGCTAAATCCTAGTAGGCTGGGGAATTTTGTCATCTTTTTCAGCTTTAACACGGTCCAGGAAATGAATCCACTACATGAGCAGTGGTAAATTCAATTCACTCTGAGGAAAGGGCATTTCCAGTGATGTCCCACAGGAATCAGTCCTTAGATGGATTGTTACATTTTTGTAAACTATATTGCGGAAGGGCTCTCAAATAAGGTTTCCCCTTTGTGGATGACACCAAAATCTACAATAGGGTAGACACTCTGGATGGTATGGCTATTGCTAACACCGTCAAACGAGATGTGTCCCCTTATTATATCCTTCAAAAGTACCATTGACAAAAAAACTCTGATCAATGATGTTTGTATGCAATGTATTGTTAGGCCCACAGATTGCCCACTTCTTCTTTCGGGTGTGCACATTCAGGTCTCCTATCATATATCTTTTGTCAAAAATCCCATACCACTTTTAGCACCTTCTTTTGAAGTGATTCAAGTCTTGTTATGTCCTTAGCAAGATGTACCTGACGTGTTTCGCCAAGAGGGTACTTCAGAGGTTAAGCATCATATAGCTGGTTCTGTTGCCAGGTCCTGCCACAGAAGATCCAGAAGCAACTGTTGATACAGTGGAACATCCTCTTCCTGATCAAAGAAAGAGATTGTAATCAAAGACTATATTGTAAATGAGAAAGTGCAACAGAATGATTTTTGTTTTAGGGGATTAACATCTCCATTCTTCTGCTGGTTATACCTTTCTCTATGCAGCCTACCATCTTTCTGGCTATGGCCACTGCCTTGTCTCATTAATTCACCCCTTGAAATCCTCGGACATTAACACCCCAGGGTCCATGTCCGTCCATGCATATCAACATCTCACCTCCTAGTAAAATGTAGCTCCTTTGGATGTCTACTCCCCAAGTGTATCACTCTCCACCACTTCTTCATTAATCCTTCACTGCCAAACAAGGGACCATTCCAATTTTTGTAGGTCACTTCTCATATTGACCACAGCCTCCAGGATGTCCACTCTCTTGCAAATCTTTGTATTGTCCACAAAAGGGCCAACTTTTCCTCCTAGACCTTTAGCAAGGTCTAGACCAGTTCCGATCCTTGAGGATTCTACTACTCACGTCCCCCCCCCCCCCAAGCGAATTCTAGCCAGTTTCTAATTTAGTTCATCACTTTTGGTCCTAGATTCAGCCCACTAAGTTTACTTATAAGCCTCTTATGAGGAACTGTACCATAGGCTTTGCTGAAATCCAAGAAGAGTATCTAATGCGTGTCCTCAATCCAAACCTCTGGCCACCCAATATGGCAACTAAAGGCTTAGAAGGTGTCTTTTTCTAAAGTATTCCATAAGATTCCCGATGTGGCCTGAGCTAGTAGACCTCATCTCTGCCATTCCAGTTCTTCAGCTTATACAGTTTCATGCAACAGCTTCAGCTAAGGTATCATGCCCTCTTATACCTGCAGAAACTATGCAGGTATGGGGGAGGGTTCAAAATCTTTATTCACATTTACTATACTATACAAATCCAGGGCTTTTTTTGAGGGGGTACTTGGGGGGTACTGAGTACTGGCACCTTTTCCATTGTCTGCAAAAATTGACCCATGGACCCCAAGTTTTAATAAAAGAGCTCAGGTTCTACACACCAATTCTGTTCCTTTTATCTTGCTGCACCATATGCCCGGAATAGACTTCCTGAGCCAGTGCGTCAAGCTCCATCTCTGGTTGTCTTCAAATCTAGGCTAAAAGTCCACCTTTTTGATGCTGCTTTTAACTTCTAACCCTTATTCACTTGTTGAGAACCCTTATTTTATCATGCTGACTTTAATATTCCCCTATCTCTTGTTTGTCTGTCCTAAGCTTTGGGAAGCTTGCCAGGTGCCCTTGGCCTGGATTGGCTGCTGTCGTGGACAAGATGCTGGGCTCGATGGACCCTTGGTCTTTTCCCAGTATGGCATTACTTATGTACTTATGTAATTAGAATTTAAGCTCTGTGGAGCAGGGACTGTCTCTTCATGTTCAAGTGTACAGCGCTGCGTACGTCTAGTAGCTCTATAGAAATGATAAGAAATGCTAAGTAGTAGTAGTAGTAGTAGTAGTATGTACAGTGAATTAAGTGAAATTCAGTAGGATGCCATGTATTATTACAAATTGCAACATTCATCTGTGCAAAGCTAAATCTTTCACTACCATCAATAATTTCCACAGACTTATGAAGCTATTTGTCAAATGAAATGGATATTCTTTAAAAAATAAATTAAACACTAGCTCTTTGAGGTCTACTGTATATAGAAACCTGAGTTGGGAACCTGTGCCTCTTGCTTTTATCATGTACTTTGGGTTTATAGCAAACCTTTCATTACATCCTCTAATAAACAAAATCCATTTAGAAAGAAAGAACAGCAGTGGCTTCCTAGCAACACCTTCACGGGATCTGGCATATTCACAGCAACCCAGGCATCCAGACAAAACAGCTATTAAAGAGGGCTCGATTAGTTCTGTTCTATCCACAATCTTAGCTTAACAGAAAGGCAAATTACAGGAAGAGAAACGTTTCTTCTTAATACAGGTCGGTTCACCCATTATGTGCCAGAAAGGAGGAGCAGGGGGCAAACAGCTATTCAGACAGGTTGGAAAAATAAAATATTTGTGGAAGAGGGGCTGCATTGCAAGGGAGTGAACAATTTCCCCTGCACATGCAGAAAATCTTGTAAAGTATGTGCAAGAACAGGCAGGACTGCATATACATGTTTTTCTGCATCCAGGAGGGATAGAGATTTTATCAAGCCGTACGTGAGGACAAGCATGTGCAGCTTTACTCAACATGTGCATTGCAGAAGTTTTTTCAGATCACTGCACCCAACAGCATCCATGCCTCAGCGTTCATCCATGAGATCAAATACTGCTCCTCACAGCATACATCTTCCCTGACACCCCCCTCTTGGATACACTGAACTATACGCTCCTGGGTCCTGTCAGTATCCCCCCTCCCCCATTTTAGTTTAAAAGCTGCTCTATCTCCAGCAGCCTGGTTCCACCCTGGTTAAGGTGGAGTCTATCCTTTCAGAACATGCTCCTCTCTGCCCAGAATAAATCCCTCATCCCTACACCATCGTCTCAACCACGCATTGAGACTTCGGAACTCTGCCTGACTCTTGGGTCCTCTGAGTGGAATGGGGAGCAGGCTTCAGCTTTCTACCTAAGATCCTAAATTTGGCTTCCAGAACCTCTCTCCCCCATTTTCCTGTCATTGGTACCCACACGTACCAAGATAGCTGGCTCCTGCCCAGCACTATCTAAAATCCTGTCTAGATGATGTGTGAGGTCCACCACCTCTGCACCAGGTAGGCAAGTGACCAGATGATCCTCACATCCACCAGCCGCCCAGCTATCTACATGCCAAATGATCGAGTCACCAACTACAATAGCTGTCCTAACCCTTCCCTCCTGGGCAGAAATTCTTAGAGTCATATCCTCGGTGCAAGAGGACAATGCATCCCCTGGTGGCTGGTCCTGGCTACAGGAGTACTTTCTACTTCACCAGGGTGATGAACTCCTTTTAGGAGACCTCCTTCCTCCAAGGCAGCACAGGGAATTCCCCCCCCCCCCCCCCTCATGTTCCACAGGCTTCTCTTCTCTCTCTGTTTCCTACTTAAACTGCCTGGATCAGACATTGCTTAGTAAAGTGGCCCATTATCATAACTCTTCCTACCTAAAGCCTCCCAATGATTAAAAAACCCTGTCAAAATCATGACCTCCCCACACCCAAACCCCCTCCCAATATCATAGACCCTCACAGCAGTCAAGATCCACCCCACCTGAATCCCACTTAATGACAAAGACCGAACACATGGACTGGCCACCCCCATTAAAGCTTCCACACCTGACTCCTACTTAACTCTCCCCCACCGGCTCACCTAGCCCCCCAGAAATTACCCAGGGGCCATTCATGGTGGGCTGGTGGGCCCATGCAGAAGTGCTCCTCCTCCACTCTTGCCCGGCCTGGCTCCCAATTGAAAAAGGCTACCGCTAACCCCGTGTGAAATGCCCCATGTCTCCATTGCTTTTCTGGGCCCCTCTGTAATAATAGGGATCACTAGTCTGCAGGCAGTGCTAAGATCAGCTGGTTAAGCAGTCTAAACAAGTCAGCATGGAATATTATTTACAGGAAAATAAAATAGATTAGATATTAGACAGACATTACATATGTAAACAATTATTGTATGTTCAAACAACTAAAGCTTGGCCAGGCTATTGGGCTGTAAAAGACAAAGAAGGGAAACACTCAGTGGCTTTCAGAAGATTAGAACAAAGCAGTACAGTGTTCGTCCAACCTGTTGGACGCTTGACTTTATGTTTTCAGCTAAAACCTACATGATACACATTAGGTGACTGTGGAAGAAAATCTTTTTAGGTAGGAAGCTTTTTCAACAATGCAGTCTATCTTTGTTCAATTCTGCAAAACTTCTCAGAGCACTGCTGAGTCCAAAAGAGTTTCAATCAGTCCCCGCTGACTGCTGTCCTTCTTTAGACCTTCTTTGAGTAAATGTGCGTGAACTCTGTATTTACTTTAAAAAAAAATATATATATATATATATTTAAAAGGCAACCCCAATGTTCTGAAGCCTCCACGGAAGTTGAGGCGCCCGAGATATCCGGTGTGCACTGGAGTGTCTGCACCGCCCTCGCGTCAAAACGTCATGATGTCAAGGGCGGAGCTATGACACTCGACGAGGGCCGAAATGGAAACTCCACAGCAAACAAGGAGGGACGGAGGGAGGGGGCCCCTTGCTAGCGCCCGTTTCATTGCGCTCAGAAACGGGCATTTTTTCCTAGTATATATATATATTCCACAGTTCATGGCAGATTACAATTAAAACATATATAATTAAAAAAAAAACAATTTGGAAGTCAAGGACATCCAAGATATATAAATGAAAATTTGACATACCCCAAACAGGATAATATGAAAATTTTGCACCAAAATTAGAACCATCGTGAGTTTGCCTTCTGGAACAGGGATGGCTCAAGATGTTGTGGCACCCTGGAGCAACTTTTGCTTTTGCACTCCCTGTCCCAAGGAGAGGGCCTGGGAGGAGTGTCAGCATCAGGTACATACCTCCATCAGTGGAGGGAGGAGGGAAACATTAAAGCTGCCAGTGCCTCCTGTTTCCTTTGCCAGCAGTTGGGACCCTGGATCACTGCTGCTGCTCAGAATGGTAAGAACTAAGAAGCCAAGCTTAACCTTTGGGCTGGTGACGTCATGGGCTCAAGCATTTGGTGTCCTTTAGTGCAGGCGGCCTGGGCCAGAACCTCACCTGTTCCATAGGTTAAGCCAGCCCTATTTTGGAACAAATAAGTCTAGAGTTATTTCTTAAAGGGCATAAGGGAATCAATTTTCTATAAGTTGAAAGGTAATGAATTCCACAGCTTTGGACCAATAACCTGAAAGTTAGACAAGTGGTGGAGTCCAAGCAACCTAACTGTATGGAACTAGGGGCTTCAAATAACTGCTTGTCCATAGACCCAAGACTCTGTGTTGGTTTGTACAGCGTAAGAATGGAAGGAAGTTCATTGTTAATATCCTTAAAAACAAGAGGCAATAATTTAGACTGAATCCTCATCTCAGTGAAGGGGTTCCAGTACTGGTATTATTACGAGCAAGTGCAAGAAATCAACTGTGCAGCAGAGTTTTCATTGGCAAAGATTTCAGAGCATACGAAGGAAGACCAATACCTGTAAGTAATGAGTTGTTGTAATCAAAGTGTGGTAGAAAAAAAGCAATGCAGGTTACCTTGACTCATTGAAAGGATTTTTCTTTCTGAAAGGCCACTCTTTTACAGTTCTCATAAACACTCTGAATCTCAGTACTGAAGTAGCTGAAAATCTTCTGCTTGTCAGCTAAACAGCTTTCTGGCTCTGTTTCTCTTTCAGTTCTTCTACCCTTGCTCTCAGCTGTGCTTGTGGCTTTCTTTCCTCTCAGGCAGCTACAGACTCTGCATGAAAAGGCCGTCCATAATCCCTTGCAACACCTGGGTGTTAACAATCACTGCAAGGTTGTTACAGAATGCAATCTCAAATATCCTTTTCATGCTGGTAGCATGAACCAGAAGTTCCTAACAACAGCTTGCAGGCTTTGATTAATCATCCAGTATAATAAATATTGGTTCTGTTTCAGATTTTGTTGCACTCCAATCTACAATTTAAAATGCCAGTGTGGTGAGTCCACCATTAAATTCATTTGTAAGCTCAGAACTGCCAAGTTACCCATTCCAGGAGGAATACTTTTTTGGCTGGTCCTGGTTTTAAATGTTTTTCCCAAAGCAGTGTAGTATTTGAAGTCCATGATTTTATCGGTTGAAATCAGTGCAGCAGGTCCCATAATGCACCAGGATGAGTTTGGCAGAAATCTAGGACTGGCCAAAAAGTCTCACTCCTGGAATGGGTAACTTGGGAGCTCTGGAACCTGCATTAGAACATAAGAATTGCCCTACTGGGTCAGACCGATGGTCTATGTAGCCCAATATCCTGTTTCCAGAATGGACAGTCCAAGTGACAAGTACTTGGTAGACTCTCAAAAAGGGAAAGGGGACTTGATATACTGCCTTTCTGAGGTTTTTGCAACTACATTCAAAGCGGTTTACATATATACAGGTACTTATTTTGTACCAGGGGCAATGGAGGGTTAAGTGACTTGCCCAGAGTCACAAGAAGCTGCAGTGGGAATCGAACTCAGTTCCCCAGGATCAAGGTCCACTGCACTAACCACTAGGCTATTCCTCCACACCATTGCCCTATCTGTTAGGTAAAATATACTTTTTAAACAGGACGTCAGACTCACAGAAACAGAAGCCTGCGCGGCCGCATTGGTGGTCTGCAAGGGCAGGCATCTACATGGAATGTTGCTAGTGGAATAGCAACATTCCATGTAGAATCTCAAATAGTAGCAATGTTCCACGTAGACTCTCCACGTAGCATCTCAAATAAAGAAAAGGAAATGGGACTTGATATACCACCTTTCTGAGATTTTTGCAACTACATTCCAAGCAGTTTACATATATTCAGGTACTTATTTTGTACCAGGGGCAATGAAAAGTGGCAAGATCCAATGCTGCTTAATCCCAGAGATAAACAGTGACTTTTTCTAGGCCAACCTTAATAAGGTTTAAGAAGGTGTATAGACTTTTCCTCCATGAATTTGTCTGAACCTTTTTTAAACCCCATAGAATTGCACTTGGCTCCAGCAAAGAGTTTCAGAGCTTAATTATATAATGAGTCAACATGGAGATAGGACTTGATATACCACCTTTCTGTGATTACAATCAAAGCAGGTTATATATTATATCCAGGTACTTATTTTGCTCCTGGGGCAGTGGAGGATTAAGGGGATCTTTTACTAAAACTTAGTTCGAGTGATCTGCAGCAGGGCCCATAGGAATAAAATGAACCCTGCTGCAGATCACTTGAGCTAAGCTTTAGTAAAAGACCCCCTAAGTGACTTACACACACAGTCATAAGGAGCTGCAGTAGGAACTGAACCCAATTCCCCTGGTTCTCAGACCACTGCACTAACCTTTACGCTTCCTCTGCTCTGATAGACTTTGCCATACTGGGCCAGACCAAAGGTTCATCTAGGCCAGGTATCCTGTTTGCAACAGTGGCCAATCCAGGTTACAAGTACCTGGCAAGATCCCAAAAGAGTAAAGCAGATTTTATGCTGCTTATCCTAGAAATAAACAGTGGATTTTCCCAAGTTCATCTTAATAATGGCTTATGGACTTTTCATTTAGGAAATTATCCCAAACCTTTTTTAAACCCTTCTAACCTACTACATAACTTTATAGACCATCCACTAATCTTTGCACTCTTACCATTTATCTGTTCTACTCCACTCAGGATTTTGTAGACCTCAGCTGTCTCTTCTCCAAGGTGAAGAGCCCTAACCTCTTAAGACTGTCCTCATATAAGAGCTGCTCCATCCCCTTAATCATGTTAGTCACCTTTCTCTATACCTTTTCCACTTCCTCTATATCTTTTTTGAGATACAATGATATTATTTGATTTAGTAACATAGTAGATGACGGCAGAAAAAGACCTGCACGGTCCATCCAGTCTGCCCAACAAGATAACTCATATTTGCTGCTTTTTTGTATACCCTACTTTGATTTGTACCTGTGCTCTTCAGGGCACAGACCGTATATGTCTGCCCCGCACTATCCCTGCCTCCCAACCACCAGCCCCACCTCCCAATCACCAGCTCTGGCACAGGCACAGACCATATAAGTCTGCCCAGCACTATCCTCACCTCCCCACCACCAGCCCTGCCTCCCAACCACTGGCTCTGGTACAGACCGTATAAGTCTGCCCAGCCCTATCCCCGCCTCCCAACCACCAGCCCCGCCTCTCGATCTTGACTAAGCTCCTGAGGATCAATTCCTTCGGCACAGGATTCCTTTATGCTTATCCCACGCATGTTTGAATTCCGTTACTGTTTTCATTTCCACCACCTCCCGCGGGAGGGCATTCCAAGCATCCACTACTCTCTCCGTGAAAAAATACTTCCTGACATTTTTCTTGAGTCTGCCCCCCCTTCAATCTCATTTCATGTCCTCTCGTTCTACCACCTTCCCATCTCCGGAAAAGGTTTGTTTGCGGATTAATACCTCTATTCCTTTCCTTATAATTTCTAACAGCTTTTTGGCTGCCACCACACCGAGCAGAAGATTTTAACTTATTATAGCCACAATGATGCCTAAATCCTTTTCCTTGGTGGTAACTCCTAATGTGGAACTTAACATTATTAGGGCGGTCTCTCATATGAGAAGGACAGGCAAATACCGTGTCGGTGCTTTGTGCTTTCACTCTGTGTAAAGGATGTGTTACAGAGAAGAGTACAACTTACAGGAGTGGACACTCAGTGTGTTCTGACTCGGTAGACAGTGAACACAGTCAACGGTGCACTACAGTTTTTCTGACAAAAGTGATTGTGTAGGGTACTCACTGCTCTACTGCGCTTATAGATCATAACAATAGATAGATAGATAGATCACAATAATTTTAAAGTCAACTCAGAACTATCTAAACTTTAGAAAACTTCTGAAGACCTCCCTGATCAAGAAGGCTTACTCCCCAGAGGTAACCTAATCCACTTCTCCTGGTCACACCAAAACTCATGGACATTATCGACCGTCTATTATCCTTTATTACCTTGTTGTTTAATATGTTATTTATATGAATCTATCCTATTATTACATTGTCTAATTATTTTTAATGAACTGTAATATGCCGTATGGTACTATGTAAGCCACATTGAGCCTGCAACTAGTGGGAAAATGTGGGGTATAAATGTGTTAAATAAATAAAATAACAGTAAAAAACTGGGGATCTGACTTTCCAATGGTCCATGATGATGGAGACCTAAGACTGGGAAAGGACTGAATCTTGCATAAAGGAAGGCGTTCTGAGCAAGAAATGAGGCAGTAGCATCAGTGGGGAAGGCAGGCACAGGAATAGCAATGGCAGTTCCCCCAGCCAAAATCAAGCATTCTTTTTCAGATGGGAGAAACCCACACCTAGTTTTCAAGTTATTTTGGCTTAATATAGCACCATAGAGCAAGCTTTCAGAGCAGTTTCCACACATATAAATTGTCTCCTCTTCTTTATTATTCTAGCTTATGCTTTTCCTGTCACTGTGGGTGTGAAGGAAGGACACCGCAAGAGCGGAGGACCATATTCATCCCCCAAACCACACCTAAAACACTTCTCACACAACCTATCCAACATCCGCCTACCTAAATCCTCTTTTACCTCAGCTTATGATCAACTGTATTTAAACCATGTACTGACTCTATCATAACCTAACTCTGTAAGCCACATTGAGCCTGAAAAAAGGTGGGGTACAAATGCAATAAATAAATAAATACATTCCACTACGTCAGCAAGTACCATCAAAGGAGTAGTGTGTTCAGCAAGGCTCTCCCATAAAAAAACAAAAGGACAGGGAATCTAATAAACAAAACCTTTTATTCTTCAGGACCTGACACAGCACTGTGTTTTGGCATAAAGCCTACATCAGTGGTCTGTACATAAGATCACTGAAGTATATAGGAATCTCTGGATAACAGTATTGATAAAGTGTCACACACTGACTAGTCTTCTTTTTTTTTGATCAAGTCTTTATCAATACTGTTATTGAGAGATTCCTATATCCTTCAGTGATCTTATGTACAGACCCCTGATATAAAGAATAAAAGGTTTTGTTTATTAGATTTCTCATCCTTCTGTTTTTTTTTTTATGGGAGAGCCTTGCTTAACACACTATTCCGTTGTTTGTACTGTTGGTGTGAAGACAATTCAGTTCTTCAGTGTTTTCCGCAGGGGTGTATCCAGAACTTAAACATTTTTTGGGAGGGGTGGAATGGGGGGGAGTGCAAGCATTTCCTCTCAGTTCTCCCACCTCCCCCACTGCCACCCCTGTTCCCACCAAAATATACCTTTGCTGGTGGGGATGCCCACTATTTAGCTTTTGATGAAATATACCACTGTAATGGAAGGATTTTAAAGATTGCTTTTCAAACTCTGTCTGAGTGACTGAAGTGCACTCTGGGTCTGTATTTTTGATTAAAGTTTGTGTGAAAATGATTTGGAATGTGGAAAGATAAGACACAGCTCTAATTAATTTGGTATGTCCAGAGGGAGGTGGAGCATGTTTCAAGTTCAGGCTGGCCACCTGGACAAAGAACATGTGACCACATTCCCACATTCTCAAGCATATTTTGTATGGCTTGTTTACCTAAACAGAGAAATTCTCAAGCGTTCTGTAATTTTCCTTAGCTCTGAAAAAGAGTTCTAAGCTGAATAAAAAGGGAAGTCTCTGACAGCGAAATTGGAAGATCACCCATGGGCAGACGTGCCGCATAGGAATCTGAATGCCTGGTTACGAGACTCCGGCTTCGCTGAAAAGGAGCTTCTCTCAGCTGATGTAAAAAGCCTGGATGTAGTGATGGGTGACCAGTGATGTATGTATATATGTGATATTTCTTTCTTTATTATTGCTTCTCCTGGTCAAGAGACTCCTGGCTTTGCTTGGATGTAGAGATGTATGACCAGTGATGTGATGATTGTTTCTTTTCAACTATAGATATGTATTATTGTTTCTCTTCAGTTATATGGCTTCATCATTGTATATCTTAGACAATAATGACTTATACACTCTCCATTTACCATGAACCTCTAATAAAAGTCTCATTTACCTAATATGAATCCAAACGAATCCACAGTAATTGTTGAGCAGTCTGTGTTAGTGGTGTTAGTGATTGACTAGGCAGGCTGTAAAGCTAGGGCAGAAAAAAACACCAATTTTGGGCACAACCCATATAGGAGAAAACCAGTCTCTACTGTGCTGTGGGTCGCTGCCAGCAGCTTGATATAATCCATAGTCTTAACCTCAATCAACAGGAGGATGCTGGTGCCACTTTTGGTGTCTTGTGATTTTAATACCATTGGGCCTGCTTCTTTGCCACCTCTCTTGTTGCCTTCTGTTTCATTAACTCCACTACTGTGGCATGTACTGACTATTGGTTTCCAGTATTTAAATGTTGATACATTATCATTTCTATAGCTTTACTAGATGTAGACAATGCTGTACACTGAACATGTTAGAGACACTCCCTGCTCGACAGAGCTTACAATCTAATCAGGAGAGATAAACAGGACAAATAAGGGATAATGGAATTACTAAGGTGGGAATGATAAAATAGACATGGGCACTAAACAAGTGACTAGGTAGGGGTTAGGATTTAAAAGCAGCATCAAAAAGGTGGGCTTTTAGCCTAGATTTGAAGATGGCCAGAGCTGGAGCTTGATGTATTGATTCAGGAAGCCTATTCCAGGCATATGGTGCAGCAAGATAAAAGGAATGGAGTCTGGAGTTGGCAGTGGAGGAGAAGGGTACAGATAAGAGAGATTTATACGGTGAACGGAGTTCCTGTGAAGGATTGTAGGGAGTGATAAGAGTGGAGAGGTACTGAGGAGCTGCAGAGTGAATGCACTTGTAAGTCAATAAGAGGAGTTTGAACTGTATATGGAAATGGATAGGGAGCTAATGAAGTGAATCGAGGAGAGAGCTAATATGAGCATAGCAACACTGGTGGAATATAAGTCGTGCAGCAGAGTTTTGAACAGATTGAAGGGGAGAGAGATGGCTTAGTGGGAGACCTGTGAGAAGCCTGTGCTACCTGATTAGGGCAGGCATGCCTACTCTCCACTCCACTCCACTCCCAGACATGCCTCCTGTACTGGAAAATAAAAAAAAATATTTTCCAGTGAGGGATTAGCATGCATTAAGCAGAACACTACTGTGGGATGCCTCAACACACAAATTCAAATAATATATACAGTATATATATATATAATATATATATATATATATATATATAATCTATATATATATATAGTGTGTACATTTTGTTCTGTGGTCATGTATATCCATTATGAAAGACATTTCTTTCAAATCATCTGAATGTAGATCACATGATTATATTTTGGCCACATGATTTCTCCTTCTTCCATTGCCTGAATCTGAACGTGGCAAACTAGAGAAAGTGTCATTAGTCAATGAGCTCCCAAGCCAGGGAACCAATTTGTTCTTGGATGAACTGTAAGACCTGGACCTCAAGTGAACAGATGGGTGGAGGGAGGAGGGGGGAACGTTCTACTGCCCAATCCTCAGACAGAGATTAAAAACTTTGGTGCAGTGTTTACAAGCTGTAGTTTAAAATGCCACTGAGTGCTTACATTTAGTAAATAGAAAAACATAAAGGAAAATATGCCAACTTTCTGTGTTACTGTCTGATGCATAATTAATTTGGAAAATACAAATCATTTCAAACCAAAGCATGATGGATTGATTCACCTGCCAAACGCATCGTAGATAAAGTATTAGGGAGGAGGTTAGGTGGTTTGAATTAATCCATGTCCTATTTTAAGGGGGAGGAGGAGGATGAGGAGACAAGGCAGAAGGTTCAAACCAGGACAGGCTGTGATTCACTATACGACAGCAGCCCTTACACTGTGCCCATATTCCCTTCCTGTTACAGAACTACACTGTGTTCAGTACGAGAAGTCTTTTCTGTATCAAAATGTGTTAGAGGATTTTGTTATTTCATTCAAGACTAACCAGAAAGTGGCTTTTTGAAAGTCTTGTTGCAGATGGTGAAAGACAGAAAGAGGATGGCTGTTTAAAGAGGGGGTATCATGGAAAGAGAATAAACGAAGCATGGGAGCAGAGTAAACCCTCAGAGAAAGGGAGCGTCAGGACCCATGGCTACTGGATAGACCTTGTAGGTAGCAACCAACAAAAGTTACAGACATTTCCACTGGAAGCCAAGGAACAGATTAACGAAGGAAGGAGAGCACATTCTTAGAAAGATGGAAACAGAGAAAAGAATGACAGATAATGACTATTTAGCCTATATCCAGTCTGCCCACCTATACATTACAAACTACGGTCAGTAGCTCTGCAATCGTTTCCACTTCCTCAGAGATCCTTTTGGCTTCTCCATGCTTTTGGAATTCGGGTATAGTCTCCACCACCTCCGTTTAAAAATTGTTCCATGCATACACCACACTTTCCATAAAGAAACAGTTCATTTGATTGCTCTTGAGGCTGCTGCCCTTTCAGTGTAGTCTTATACCCCCCCCCCCCCCCCCATATTCTAGGGCTGCCTCATGCCATGGGGGTGTTTAAATGTCTCTATCCATATCCTCTCCTATCTTTCTCACTGCAGCTCTATGTGACTCTGGGAACTTTGTAGTTGCAAAAACCACAGAAGGGGGTATATCAAATCCCATTCTGCTTTCCTTTCCCTTTCCAAGCCCACATATTGAGATCTTTAAGTCTGTCCTTTATATCATCTGACAAGATTCATTGACCATTTTTAGTAACACTCACTGGACTGACTCATCCTCAGTGCCGTAGCAAGGGCTAATGGCACCCGGGGCGGGTCGCCGCTGCGCACCCCCCCCCCCCTGACCGCATTCTTACCTGCGGGAGGGCCGATTCGCCCTGAGTGCACGTCACTCGGAGCTGCATCGGCCCGCTGGTTCCCTGCTCTCTCTGCCCCGGAACAGGAAGTAACCTGTTCTGGGGCAGAGAGAGCAGGGAACCAGCGAGGCCAGCACCCCCCGAGCACGTGCACCCGGGGCTGACTGCCCCTCCCGCCCCCCTTTCCTACGCCACTGCTCATCCTATTTATATCTTTTTAATGGTGAAGTCTCTAGAACTGTACACAACGCTCCAAACGAGGTTTCACCAGAGATTTATACAGAGGTCCTACCGCTTTCTTTTTATTTGATGGTCATTACTCTCCCTGTCATTCAAGCAGCCTTCTGGCTTTTTCCATCATCTTTTCTACCATTTTGGCCTCCTTGAGATCATCAGATGATACAATCGCCCCCAGGTTCCGTTCTTCTTTCATAAACAGAATACTTCATCCCATACATTGCACCTCTCCCTTGGATTTTCGCAGTCCAAATATACTGTATATCAATGCATTTTTTAGCATTAAGCCTTAGCTGCCAAATTATAGACTATTCTTCAAGTTTTGATAAATCCCTACACCATCCAGGTTGTCTACTCTATCACAGATTTGGTATCATCTATAAGGACTTACCTTCAACAATATCGCTCAAAATAATTGTTAAAAAGAACCATGTCAAGGTCCACTCCCTGTGACATACTACTGGGAAAGAAAGAATAAGAGAGAGTAAACATCAGAGTCAGGGAGGTCAGTAAGGAGGCTGTTGCAGTGGTCTAGAGAAGAAGACAGCAAGCTTTTAAGCTAAAGATGTGCACTTGCTTTTGAATAGATAGTCAAATGCAATGGTAAAAGCAGTTAGCTAAGCGGGATTTAAAAGGTTTAGCTTCCTGAAAGAAAAGTCCATAAGCCATATTAAAATGGACTTACATAGTAACATAGTAATGACGGCAGATAAAGGCCTGAATGGTCCATCCAGTCTGCCCAACAAGATAAACTCATTATAGATGGTATGTGATACTTTATGTGTATACCTGAGTTTGATTTGTCCTTGCCTTTCTCAGGGCACAGACCGTAGAAGTCTGCCAGCACTGTTCTTGTACTAAAAGTTCTGAGGCTAATGTCGAAGCCCCTTAAAATTTACACTCTAGCCCATCCCTACCTATTAGTTAGGATTAGGGCATAGAACATAGAAGTCTGCCCAGCACTGATTTTGTTTCCCATTTACTGGTGTTGCCACCCAATATCCACTAAGATTCTGTAGCTCCATTCCTTCTAAACAGGATTCCTTTGTGTTTATTTATTTATTTAGATTTTGCTCAAACCTTTTTCAGTAGTAGCTCAAGGTGAGTTACAGTCAGGTACTCTGGGTATTTCTCTGTCCCAGGAGGGCTCACAATCTAAGTTTGTACCTGAGGCAATGGAGGGTTAAGTGACTTGCCCAAGATCCCTAGGAGCAGCAGTGGGATTTGAACCAGCCACCTCTGATTGCAAGACCTGTGCTCTAACCACTAGGCCACTCCTCCACTCCATTCACGCCATTCCATTTATCCCATGCATGTTTGAATTTCCGTTACCGTTTTATCTCCATCACCTCCCGCGGGAGGGCATTCCACATATCTACCACCCTTTCTGTGAAAAAATACTTCCTGACATTATTCCTGAGTTCTGCCCCACTTCATTCTCAATTATGTCCTCCAGTTGTACCACTTTCCTGTCTCCGGAAAAGGTTTGTTTGCGGATTAATACCTTTCAAATATTTGAACGTCTATATCATGTCCACCCCTGTTTCTCCTTTCCCCAAGGTACACATGTTCAGGTCAGCAAGTCTCTCCTCATACGGTTTGCAATCCACTGCTTATTTCTGGTATAAGCAGCATAAAATGTATCGTACTGTTTGGGATCTTACCAGGATACTTGTGACTTGGATTGGCCACTGTTGGAAACAGGATACTGGGCTTGATGGACATTCGGTCTGTCCCAGTATGGCAACACTATGTACTTATATACTTATGCTTAATATTCCTTTAAATGAACTATATGGCCAGGGGACTAGAATAAGTCAAATCCTCAATAGAGCCAAAGGGGCCAAATGCAGCAGAGCCATTTTGAGAGAGAGAGAAGGCAGAAGCATGAGGCGGAACCCTAATCAGCCCTATTACTGTTTCCCTACAAGGGATGGGGAGTTATTTCAAATGATCGTTGTTTACTGTTAAGAGACAGATCAAGTCTACAAATATGAAAGTGCAAAACCTTTAAGAGAGAAACTACACTGGCTTCCACTTAAAGAACGGACCACTATCAGATCTGCATGATTGTCCATAAAATCATCTATGGAGAAGCCCCAACTTACATGTCAGACCTTGTTGACTTACTTTCCAGAAATGATAAAGGATCTTTCCGCACACTCCTCAACCTACACTTCCCGAGTTGCAAAGGATTAAAATTGTTGGAATGTATTGTATTTTGCATGCATTGCCTGTCACCTATTATTTCTCTGTGATTACTCTGTGACCTCTGATGTGAATTACTTAGAGAGGTCACATAGCTATGCAACTTCCTGTGGGGGTTAGGACACAGCAGATGCAGCACATGGAGCACATGGAGCTCATGATCTCTCCTAACCTGAGAGGATCTATGGTGGTGTGAGCATCCATTACCATCTAAGCACATGGAAGGAGCTGATAAGACAAATGTATGTAATATGTATATATAAGCCTGTCTGATTATAATCTAACTGCAAACTGTGAGTAAACAGATGTTTTGTTACTTCAACTTTAAAGTGACTCAGCAGTGAATTATTCAGGGGTGAATGAGAGAGAGATGAAGAAAGAAATTAACATTTCTAAAGCTGAAGCTGTGTGTACTAAAATCTGCTAATTATTTACTACAAATAATCCAACAAAAGGGTTATGGGCCCAGGTCCAGGAATTGAAAAAGAAGAGAAATATTACCAGGCAGAAAAAAAAGGCCCACTTTTCTCTTAGTTTTAAAGGAAAGATTCAGTCTGTCTCTCTCTCCCCCCAACCAGCAGACAGAAGGCTAAGAAAATGGCTGAGGGAGGAAATTCACCATTTTTCTATTCTCTCAAGGGGCCTAAATTAACTGAGTTTAATTATCGGCAGTGGGAACTAAGATTCCTATGTCTCCTTCGAGCAAAAGGATTAAATATATGCTTAGACCAAGACAGAACAGCTGAAAATATGGCTGAATGGGACAATGCAAACTATTATGTGAAGTGCATGCTTTTGGAAGCTCTCTCAGAGAAACAAGCCATATTAGTGGAGGGAAAGGACACCAAAGGACATTTATATAAACTGAGAAACTATGTATGCAACTACATATGCAAAGCAGCAACCCATTTGGCTGGCAGAGTTGAATGAAACCAAATTAAGGGATAAAAGTAAATGTAATGATCACATTATGCATCTTTGTCTTCATTTCAAAAGCTGAAACTTTCTAGGAATTCCCATGTGTGATGCATTGAAAGAGCATTTCTTTTTTACCTCACTATCAAAGAAGTTTGATGTTTTAGGTCTGTAAATGAGGCCATTGAAGGGCAATCTTTTGAACAGACAACATCAAACTAAGGCAGGAATGCATAATAAATGATTCTGAGGAGATGTGTTCTCCAAGTCAGTCAGAGAGAAATGAAACAAATTTCTTGGCAAGAACAGAGGAAGGCGGAGCTATGGGAAAACTCCACCAAGGGCAAGCTGATTGCTACTCATGTTGGAAAGAGGGGACATGTATCTAAATGGTGTAAGGAAACACAAAACACTCCCTCTAGCTCACCCTAAGCCAATGGAACTAAAGAATTTTCAAACCAGGAAATGTATGAAGGACAAAGATAAACACAAGGGCTTTCTAATGGCAGAAAAATCTTTGACTATGGTAAATAATAATTCAAATGAAAGTACTTGGATTTTGGATTCGGGGAGCACATGCCATTAACCAATTGTAAAGATTCTTTCAGGAAATGTGTCCAGAGGAAGGTATTCTTAAAACTGCAAATGCAGGGACTGCTAAGATCCAAGCAAAAGGCTATTGGATTCTTAAAATGCAAGTGTCTAATGAAGTTAAAGAAATTCCTGTAAGTGATGTCTTGTATATTCCCCAAGCAGTTTGCAATATGCTTAGTGTATCTACATTAGATAAGAAGGGATTTGCGATTCATTTTGAAAACAGTAAGTGCACAATCTCTAAAAATGATGAAGTGTATGCTGAAGCTTTTATGCATAATGCTGTTTATAAGCTGAACATTTCAGGTGAAGCCTCACATATGGCGCAAGTAAGGAAGAATGATGGTAAATGTAGTCTGGAAATCTGGCACCGCCGCCTGGGACATCGTGATTCTAAGGTGATCCAGGATCTTAACAGTAAGCAACTGGCCACCGGCATTCAGATAAGTGCAGATGCTGGTAAAATGGAGAAATGCATAGACTGTGTTACTCAAAAGGTGTGAGACCCTCATTTCCTGCATACACAGGAATAGGAGTAATAAAGTGCTGGACTTAATACACAGTGACTTATGTGGACCGTTTAATATCCCATCATTGGGAAAATAACAGATTTGTGCTAAATTCTTGGATGATTTCTCTAGATACTGTGTGGCCTATTTGCTGAAAGAGAAAAGTCAAGTCACAGACATGCTGAAGAAATACATAGCCATGGTGAGCAATAAATTTGAAAGAAAACCAAAGGTTCTTCAGACCGACAATGGTGGTGAGTTCACTTCACAAAGCATGCGCACATTTCTAGAACAAGAAGGCATTCAACATATCACAACAGTAGCTTATACACCAGAGCAAAATTCTGTTGCAGAGAGAAAATTTAGGTCACTTGTGGAAATGACCAGATGTATGCTGTCAGATAGCAATCTCCCTAAAAGACTATGGGGGGAAGCCATTCTCACAGCAGTGTACCTACAAAACAGAATGCCAACTAAGGCGCTGAGCGCACACCACATGAGACATGGCATGGTGAGGAAGCCAAACCTGTCACACATAAGAACATTTGGAAGTACAGCATATGCTCATGTACCAAAGCAAAGAAGGCATAAGCTGGATTCCACAACAGAAAGGGGCATTTTAGTTGGCTATACTCCAGGACACAAAGGATATAGAATTTTGAATCTGAAACTGGCATTGTTGGCATAAGACATGTTCATGTTTTGATGAAAACAAAGGGTTGATAAAGGCTGGATTATCCCAGATGAGCCTTATCATCCAGATATGAAACTAGAACCATAATAGACATGCCAGTGTATATAAAATGCATACCAAGGCAGATGTCTGAAAGCAACTCACCTGTATCTAACGAGGAACAGGCAGAGGAAACAGACACAGGAAAGGATCATTGAAGAAGACAGTACAGTTGGAGAAGGGGAATCAATTGGAGAAGGACCTCTCAGATTTAGAGGATGCGGAAGGTCAGACCAACCTGTTGTCAGACGCTCATCCAGGGAAACAAAGGGGGTGTTCCAACCCCAAGACTGTCTTACCTAACTAAGTCAGCAGAAGCTCAAGAGCCCTTAACATGGGATGAGATTGAGAAAATGCCAGCAGAAGAAGCTGCTGAATGGCATAAAGCTGCACAAGAAGAAATTGATGCATTGGATAAAAATAATACTTGGATTCTTACAAAATTACCTCCTGGCAAGAAAGCTATAGGATGCAAATGGGTATTCAAGTTAAAAAGGAATGCACAAGGAAAAGTGGAAAGGTAGAAAGCCAGACTAGTGGCAAAGGGATATCTTCAAAAATATGGAGAAGATTTTGATGAAGTGTTTGCACCTGTAGTGAAACACACGACAATAAGAACACTTCTGAGCATTGGCAGTCTCAAAAGGCATGCAAGTCAAACACATTGATTGTGAAAACAGCGTTTCTTCAACGGAGACTATAACTGAAGACTTGTACATGGAACAACCAACAGGTTCATAAATACAAACAAAGAAAGCTAGTGTGTAAATTAAACAAAGGTCTTTATGGATTAAAGCAAAGTGCAAAATGTTGGAATGAAAAATTGCATGAAATATTGACAAATTTAGGATTTAAGCAAGGTGAAGCAGATAAATGCTTGTACACTAGGTGCACAAATGGACAATATGCATACATTTAGCTTTTGTTGATGATCTGCTCATTGCAAGCGAAAGTGAGCAAGAGTACAAGTGACATTGTAAAGTGTTTAAACCAGAATGTTGAGATAAAAGAACGTGGTAATGTGTCATACTATCTTGGTATAGAAATTGAGAAACAAAATGATGGTTCTTATCTTCTAAGCCAGAAGCAGAAAATAAATGAGCTTATTGAAAGTTTAGGTATGCAAGATGCCCAAGTTGTAAGCACTCCCATGATCACTGATTTTCTGAAGGATGAAACAGTAAGAGAACCTTTACCAGATAACATCCAATATAGATCAGCCATAGGTAAGCTTTTATATCTAGCTACCACATACAGGGCTGATATAGCAAATGCAGTAGGAATTTTGAGCAGAAGGGTCAAGCTCACCTACCAAATCAGAATTGGACTGCAGTTAAAAGGGTGTAAGGTATTTAAAGGGTACCATTGATTGTAAATTAAAGATTTCAGCCAATAGTAATCCAAAACTAATATGTTACTGTGATTCAGATTGGGCAGGGGATCATTCTGATTATAAATCCACAAGTGGATATGTGTTTATGTATGGAAATGTACAAATTTCATGGGCCAGTCATAAACAAAGTATTGTGAGTTTGTCTTCTACAGAAGCTGAATATGTGCTGTATCGGAAGCGTGCAGAGAACTGATGTGGATTGAAAAACTTTTGCTGGATTCGGAATAGCTGAAAAGAGACCAATCCAGATAATGGAAGATAATCAGAGCTGCATCCGACTGTCACAGAATGACAAGGTTCAGTCACGTACCAAGCACATCGCAACGAAATACCACAACGTGCGAGAGTTGGCGAAAGAAGGGGTCATCAGTCTACACTATTGTCACACCAGTGAGATGACAGCTGACATCATGACCAAACCGTTACCCAGAGAACATTTTGTGAATCTGCGTATAAAGCTTGGACTTTGTATGAATAAATAATTGCATGACAGTTATGCATGAGAAGGGGTTTGTTGGAATGTATTGTATTTTGCATGCATTGCCTGTCACCTATTATTTCTCTGTGATTACTCTGTGACCTCTGATGTGAATTACTTAGAGAGGTCACATAGCTATGCAACTTCCTGTGGGGATTAGACACAGCAGATGCAGCACATGGAGCACATGGAGCTCATGATCTCTCCTAACCTGAGAGGATCTATGGTGGTGTGAGCATCCATTACCATCTAAGCACATGGAAGGAGCTGATAAGACAAATGTATAGTAATATGTATATATAAGCCTGTCTGATTATAATCTAACTGCAAACTGTGAGTAAACAGATGTTTTGTTACTTCAACTTTAAAGTGACTCAGCAGTGAATTATTCAGGGGTGAATGAGAGAGAGATGAAGAAAGAAATTAACATTTCTAAAGCTGAAGCTGTGTGTACTAAAATCTGCTAATTATTTACTACAAATAATCCAACAAAAATACAGACTAACACACGCGACTAGCTTTTCCTACCTGAGCACGAAGATGTGGAATGCACTACCAACAAATTTGAAAACAATTAATTACATCTTCAACTTCCGCAAATCTCTGAAAACCTATCTCTTTAACAAAGCCTATCACGAGAACCCATAGCGTCAATACAACACCTCACCACTCCACCTAAGCTGAACGACCTTTCTATGACTGTTTGCTTATCTCTTCTATGTCATCCTTGATCTCACTGTAATACCATATGTATCTTTTACCCTGAAATGACGATGCCATTACAGGTCTCTGTAAGCCACATTGAGTCTGCAAATAGGTGGGAAAATGTGGGATACAAGTACAATAAATAAATAAAATAAATAAATCGGTTGCCTCAGTTTAGGAGGCCATGAGCTTAGATCCGATTTTATAAGGGCATCTTGGTGCCAATATTCTGTTATAGAATACTAGTGTATCTTGGGAATGGTGTTTAGTTGCACTCTCTTATGCCAGGGACAAGTTCATGTGCCAAGTGACAAGCATAACTTATAGTATTCTATGAACTATGCTCATGGGCTGCCCGAGTTCCACCCATGTGTTTGACCCATTTGCCGTTAGGCACTACCGTCTAGAATAGCACATAGACATCTAACTTTCCATGACTGATGCAGTCGATATGTGTAAATAGCATATATCTCTAGGTGCCAGTTTACAGAATTGCCCGATAGTGTGTATTTTCCTTAAGGAATGAATGCCATTTCTACATAGTACACGCTCGTTCCTGATTGTACATGCATGCATATGCCATTTTTTTATGCATGCGTACTGGTTCAGGTGTGCACGTAATATCTACATTAAAAAAAGAACATGAAAAAAAATCGGGTGTGCATCTCTATTCCCTGCAATATTTTTTCCTGCACACTCTAGAAATAAAGGTCAACCAATATCTTTCAAAGTTATGCTTGATGAAGGGGAAGGGGGCTAAAGTCATAGTAATATAGTAATAACCCATATTCACATGAACTAACCAGTAACTAGAACCCATGAAGCCCCTTTTCACATACAACGTAGAAATAAGAATGGAGACATTCAAACTGGGAGATGCTCAGTTCCTGCTGTGTTTTAGGAAAGGATCTGCCAACACTGAGCCCATTAGAAAATACCTCTGTCTCTGCCAGCACATGCACTTGGAATAATCATTTTACAGATATATAAGTAGATAAAATTAACAGCAGGATGCCAGCAGCTTCCATATGGAGGTGTCGACACTCAAACATGGAGGTGGTAGTTTTAATTCTTCCACGTGTAGCTGCTCCACTTTACAAACCTACACATGTTCACGCCACCGATTAAATAGTGAGGTTGCCGTTTTAACTTGGCTTCATTTTGGAGGCAGAAACATATAATGAGTAGAGGAGTGGCCTAGTGCTTAGGGTGGTGGACTTTGGTCCTGGGGAACTGAGGAACTGAGTTCAATTCCCACTTCAGGCACAGGCAGCTCCTTCTGACTCTGGGCAAGTCACTTAACCCTCCATTGCCCCATGTAAGCCGCATTGAGCCTGCCATGAGTGGGAAAGCGCAGGGTACAAATGTAACAAAATAAATAATGGGGGACTGAGGAGAATGACTCTGGGAATCCTTCATTTACTACTACTACTATTTAGCACAAACATAGAAGAAAGATGGTCCCTGCTCAAAGAGCTTACAATCTAATAGACAAAAAAATAAATAAAATAACGTAATCAAATCAATTAATGTGAACGGGAAGGAAGAGAGGAGGGTAGGTGGAGGCAAGTGGTTACGAGTCAAAAGCAATGTTAAAGAGGTGAGCTTTCAGTCTAGATTTAAAGGTGGCCAAGGATAGGGCAAGACGTAGGGACTCAGGAAGTTTATTCCAGGCGTAGGGTGCAGCGAGACAGAAGGCGCGAAGTCTGGAGTTGGCAGTAGTGGAGAAGGGAACAGATAAGAAGGATTTATCCATAGAGCGGAGTGCACGGGAAGGGGTGTAGGGAAGGACGAGTGTGGAGAGATACTGGGGAGCAGCAGAGTAAGTACATTTATAGGTTAGTAGAAGAAGTTTGAACAGGATGCGAAAACGGATAGGGAGCCAGTGAAGGGTCTTGAGGAGAGGGGTAGTATGAGTAAAGCGACCCTGGCGGAAGACGAGATGGGCAGCAGAGTTTTGAACCGACTGGGGAGGGGAGAGGTGACTAAGTGGGAGGCCAGCAAGAAGCAGATTGCAGTAGTCTAAACGAGAGGTGACAAGGGTGTGGATGAGGGTTTTGGTAGAGTGCTCAGAAAGAAAGGGGCGGATTTTACGGATGTTGTAAAGAAAGAAATGACAGGTCTTGGCAATCTGCTGGATATGAGCAGAGAAGGAGAGAGAAGAGTCAAAGATGACCCCATGGTTTCGAGCTGAGGAGACAGGGAGAATGAGAGAGCCATCAACAGAAATAAAAAACGGGGGGAGCGGGGAGGTGGGTTTGGGGGGGAAAATGAGACGCTCGGTTTTGGTCATATTTAATTTCAGGTGGCGTTGAGACATCCAGACAGCAATGTCAGACAAGCACGCTGAAACTTTGGTTTGGATGCAAGGTGAGATATCAGGGGTAGAAAGGTAGATTTGGGAGTCATCAGCCTAGAGATGGTAGAAAAAGCCATGGGATGATATTAATAAACCAAGGGAAGAAGTGTAGATAGAAAAGAGGAGGGGACCAAGAACAGAACCCTGAGGTACGCCGACAGGCAGAGGGATAGAAGTAGAAGACGATCCACCAGAGTGAACACTAAAGGTGCGGAGGGAGAGGTAGGAAGAGAACCAGGAAAGGACAGAGCCCTGGAATCCATTTAAAGCTCTGGCCATTACGAGCCCTTTTTTAAAAACTTTATATGCCTTTGAGCTGGTGGAAAGCCTGATGTTAAGATTTTTTTCCTTCACATGTATGACCTTTTACTCCTGCCCAATCTACACCCAAACCATGCGGCCTTGAAATCTCTGTGCAGTGTGGATCTCTACATGAAACTGGTAATTACACTTGTATGCAACATACATTTGTAAATGGCTTTATTTACACATGGTTATATTTCTTAAGTAATGTACTTTTTCTGCACACTGAAGGTCTTAACTTATAATATATCCAACAGTGGCATAAGTTCAAGTTAAAAGTTCTCAAGTAACAATTTCAGAAACCACCCTCAAAGTTGGAGGGGACATTTCAGAAGATCTAGGAGTGACATCAAGTGTTCCCTCCTCTTTCTTGCTGCCTTTCTCTAAACTTCATGGACAGCTTTGGCAGAATTTATATCTTCACCCTCTAACAAGCTTCAAACCCACTACTGAAGTTAGTTTATTGACCACACGGATGTCTGATGTTCTTTCAAAATTACTTTTCATATTTGCAGCTGATTCTGCTCTCTGACAACATATAATTGCATGGATTATGGACAGGGAAATGTAATCTTCATTTGAAATGCTTTCAGTAGCAGACAGTATCACAGCTGGCCTGATGCAATGTTTTCTCCAGTTATTCTTAGTCTCCTCGAGCCCCGCCAAGCACATTTGAATATTCATCCTCATGAATAGCAGATCCTATCACAATTCATTCTGCATATGGGAAGGTCAAAGGGTCTACATTGCAGCCAGATGCTTTGGTGACTCACTATAAAAACTGGCAAATATCTTGGAAAATGTCATCAGATTTTCTCGTGTTCTTTCTCTGAAAACATCTTATTACTTGTCTGCTAGTTTCAATGAAGTCTAGCAGAACATTCATCCACCTTAATAGCAAAACCCTCTGTAACAAAGCTTGGATAAATCAGATTTGAACTTTGTCGAGTGGATTCCCCCCTCGTTCTCACTGTAAGGGGGGTGGAGGTGGCACAGTATCCATTCCCAAGCAGGACATTAACATCTAGATCCTTAGGGTTTCGTGCTTAAAATATAATAAGTCTCTACACAATGGCTGGCGACTAAAGTTAAACTTCTCTGATTGTGACAATCTGACAAATAGGGCATTGGCTTAGAGATGAACCTTGTTTATCAATTGCACCAAGAAGGACCAGATAAGCATGCTATCCTTGCTTCTCTGTGGCAGGAAGTTCTATTAGGCAACTCTTTTTAGTGCCTACTTTGCACATTCCTGTTACCTGAGTTCAAAAGGCTGTACTGCTCTTCTCTTTTTGAGGATACCCACTCCTCCACTCTCCGTCTTTCTTGAACTGAGTGGAAGAGCAGAATAGGGACATTTCCCTTGAAGAAAAGTCACCACGATTTCCAGTTGTTACATCTGTGCTTTTCTCGTCCTCTGGTGGCCAGAACGGGTGGCTGCTATGGAACCATCACCCATTCCAGATTTCTGCTCAGTCCGGTCCGGTCCAGGTTTGCTTGTGTTGTTTGAGCCTGCACAGCACCCGTAGCTGCCCGGTGATTGCACCAGCTGAGCCTCAACTGCTTCTGGGCTTATTAGCCATCTTGAAACATTTCTGCTTTGCCTTTGCATTGCGTCTAAGGCCCTGGTATGTTGGTGCTTTTGCACTTCAGCCTGAGTTTGTTTCCTTGCTCTAGTTCTTGCCTGAAGTCTTGCCTGTTCTAGTTAGTCTGTGTTTAGTTTAGGGTATTGCTTGTTTCCCAGTCTTGTTTGTATGTCTTTGTCTAGTTCTGGGTTTATCTGTGTTTGTTCCCTGCTTCAGTGGCTGCTTGCAGCTTTCAGTTCAGTCTCCTGTCTAGCTGTATTTGTTTCCTGTTTCAGTGGCTGCTCGCAGCTTTCAGTTCAGTCTCCTGTCTAGCTGTGTTTGTTCCCTGTTTCAGTGGCTGCTAGCAGCTTTCAGTCCTCTCTTTTAGCCTATCCTTTCCCTGCCTTGCTGTCCCTGTGCTGCCTAGCTGTTACCCAGTCCTGCCCTGTCCAGTAAGTCCTGCTGGCCACCTGAAACCTGGAGCTCAACTCTTGGTGAAAAGTGGCCAGGTGCAGGTGAAGCCTAACTATTTGTTAGAGATCTGCCCTGTCTCTAGCGTGGGGTGGTTTTGCCTGCCACTGCCGCTCCTCGGCAGTGTCCCAAGGGCTCACAAACCCAGTTTCCAGCTTTGAAAACGTGACACCAGTTCCCTTCTGGCAAAGCAACTGAAATTCCCTAACTTGAGGACTGGCCACTGTTGGAAACAGGATGCTGGGCTTGATGGACCTTTTTGGCCTGTCCCAGTGTGGCAATACTTATGTACAGCTCCAGCTAATTCAGAATGCTGCAGCACAACTGATAGAAGGCTGCAAAGAGACGTGACCACATCACACACTTCCTGCAACAAAATGGGCAAGAGTACCTAAAGAATAAGTTAGTCCTTTACACACCTTTGAGACCTCTAAGGTCCTCTCAAGGATCATCACTAACCGTATCCTCATCAAAAGAAATTGTACGATGTGATACCCACCAGTGAGCCTTCTCAGGAGAGGCCCCCACGCTCTGGAATTTACTCCTAGAGGGGCTACATGTAACTCAAGAGTACCTCTACTTCAGGAAGCAAGTGAAAGCCTGGCTCTTATCCCAAGCCTTTAATACATAGAGTGACTGACTATACACTAATTCTGCTCTTGGACTAGCCTGCTACACACACTGTACTTAGATCAGTTCCTTATCTCTTGCTTAACTATACAACGAATTGCCTTGAGTTTAGCCAACCATCAAATTATCCCAACTGATTCTGTACCACACATCTTGTTCCCATCATATATCTGCTCTTGGTCCCTCAGCCATAGTGTAGAAAATCTTTAGCATCATTTCTATGTTAGTTGAATGTTCTCATACATGCCTATTAAGTGTATCAGTAGTAATATGCTAACATTGTATTATATTTCTGATATTTGAATTCCAGTGCTGTTAAATGTGTATATTATTGATACTGTTTCGTGGTAGTTCTATTATTAGGTTTCAATTTACTGTTTTCAAGTTTACCTCATTTATTGTATTTTGTTTATTTTTGGTTATTTTATTATTGTTATGCCGTTAACAAAATTGTAAGTTTTTTTCTTTTAATGTTAAACTGTACCTGCTGTATACTACCTTGGGTGAACCTCTTCATAAAGGTGGTTAATAAATCCCAATAAATAAATAAATAAATACGAAGTCTAAATTTGATTTTGGACGTTTTGTGGAAAACATCCAACTATCCAGTAGTGAACATGGCCATTTAAAACCAGAAAAAAAGGATTATCTTTTTGGACCATTTTCGAAAAGAAAAATGTCCAAGGCAAAAGCATACATAAACAAGCCATTGGGCTATACAGGAGGCCAGCATTCTTAATAAACTGGCCACACAGACATCCCAGCAGAGAAGTGGGACACTGCGGTAGACTTTACATAAAGGTCCCAGGTACACATCTCCCCGTTACCCCCATTTATTGTATGGTGAGCCCTCCAAAACCCACCAAAAACCTATTGTACCTAATTATACACCACTACAATAGCCCGTATGGCTGCAGGTGTCACCTATAAGTAGGTACGGTAGGTTTTTGGTGGATTTTGAAGAGGTAACACTGTCCACCACAAATGTATCAGTTAGAGTGGGATATGAGCCTGGTTCCCCTTCACCTTATCTACAGTGCAGTTCACCAACCACCTGCTTGCTGCTCTAATGGTACTGAACTTCTAAAGCTGTCATCTTTAGAGGATGGGAGGGGGTCAGTGACCACCGGAGAAGAAATGGGGAGTCATGCCTTAATCCTTTCAATGGGCATTTGGTTATCTAGGGCATTTTTTTGTGACTTAGTCGTGATTGAAACGGGTCTAGACCAAACCGTCTAACTTTTAGCTCTGGATGTTTTTGTTTTGTTACATTATGGCAGAAAAATGTCCAAGGTTTGGGGCTACCCAAATCTCACCCCCAACATGCCCCCTTGTGATTTGTTCTGCATACGAACTGCATAGAAAACCATCTTAAAAATGGGATTTGAAAATAGCAATTTGGGTGTTTTGGCAAACAAAACCTCCATCTTCTGCTTTGTGCTGAATTTTGGATGTTTTTCTGTTTTGAAAATAGGCCCCATGATCTGTAAGGGAGAGGAAGGAATGGTAGGTGGCATGGATGGGCAGACTGTCTTTATTTTCCATCATTTTCTCTATTTCTGTCTTTCATGCTAATGTTTTATTTGTCAGTTTTATGCTGCAGTTCATGCTTTGCATTACAAAGCTTTTTGTTTAAATAAAATGGTTGCCTGTGTGGCATTTCAGTTGGATGGTGGGTTAATGAGTGGTGCTGAATGAACCAGCCTGTCCTTTAGAGTCCCAGGCCATTTCCTGTTTCTAATGACACATTGAACTTAGCTATAAGGGTACAGGCGATACTCAGGGGTGAACAGCATCATCTCCCATTGCCTTATACTATTTCCACCTGAAAGTACATTATCATCCCCCTCTTCTGCACCATTTTACTAGAATGAACCAACTCTAAACTGATCAAGTAACTGTAAAGAAGTCACTCAAGTTAAAGGATTATTTTAACAGTGTAAGCCATAGAGGATTTATTGTTAGGATGTTAATAATACATTGATTTTGGAAAGTTTGAATTATTTGGGGAAATTTGGCAGTGGAGAACTACAAGAAAAAGTATAAGCCTAGACCATATATTCTCCAGATCGCTGTGGGATATGTTAGGAAGCTCATATTTCTCTGCTTAATGTAAGAAAAATATGTTTGCTGAACATCTTGGGGAAACTGTGACAGCAGATAATGGAAGCTCACTAGATTGTTCAGTCCATTGTACTAAGAAATACATGATCATTTTTCCAAAGAATTACATGAAAAAGAAAGTCAACAGGTCAATATTTAAAAACACTGACTGAGACATTGAGCAGCACCATCCAGATAATCCCTCTGAATATCCTCACAGACCCCCTCTGTACTATCCGGATAGTGTCTCTGAATATCCTTACAGACCCCCTCTGTACTATCTGGATAGTGTCTCTGAATACCCTCACAGACCCCTCTGTACTATCCGGATAGTGTCTCTGAATACCCTCACAGACCCCCTCAGTACTATCCGGATAGTGTCTCTGAATACCCTCACAGACCCCCTCTGTACTATCCGGATAGTGTCTCTGAATACCCTCACAGACCCCCCTCTGTACTCTCCGGATAGTGTCTCTGAATATCCTTACAGACCCCCTCTGTACTATCCGGATAGTGTCTCTGAATACCCTCACAGACCCCCTCTGTACTATCCGGATAGTGTCTCTGAATATCCTCACAGACCCCCCTCTGTACTATCCGGATAGTGTCTCTGAATATCCTCACAGACCCCCTCTGTACTATCCGGATAGTCTCTGAATACCCTCACAGACCCCCTCTGTACTATCCGGATAGTGTCTCTGAATACCCTCACAGACCCCCTCTGTACTCTCCGGATAGTGTCTCTGAATATCCTTACAGACCCCCTCTGTACTATCCGGATAGTGTCTCTGAATATCCTCACAGACCCCCCTCTGTACTATCTGGATAGTGTCTCTGAATACCCTCACAGACCCCCTCTGTACTATCCGGATAGTGTCTCTGAATATCCTTACAGACCCCCTTTGTACTATCCGGATAGTGTCTCTGAATACCCTCACACACCCCCTCTGTACTATCCGGATAGTGTCTCTGAATATCCTCACAGACCCCCTCTGTACTATCCGGATAGTGTCTTTGAATACCCTCACAGACCCCCTCTGTACTATCCGGATAGTGTCTCTGAATACCCTCACAGACCCCCCTCTGTACTATCCGGATAGTGTCTCTGAATATCCTCACAGACCCCCTCTGTACTATCCGGATAGTGTCTCTGAATATCCTCACAGACCCCCTCTGTACTATCCGGATAGTCTCTGAATACCCTCACAGACCCCCTCTGTACTATCCGGATAGTGTCTCTGAATACCCTCACAGACCCCCTCTGTACTCTCCGGATAGTGTCTCTGAATATCCTTACAGACCCCCTCTGTACTATCCGGATAGTGTCTCTGAATATCCTCACAGACCCCCCTCTGTACTATCCGGATAGTGTCTCTGAATACCCTCACAGACCCCCTTTGTACTATCCGGATAGTGTCTCTGAATATCCTCACAGACCCCCTTTGTACTATCCGGATAGTGTCTCTGAATATCCTCACAGACCCCCTCTGTACTATCCGGATAGTGTCTCTGAATACCCTCACAGACCCCCCTCTGTACTATCCGGATAGTGTCTCTGAATATCCTTACAGATCTTCTCTGTGCTATGCAGACAGTACAGTGGGGATGGGGGGATCATGTCTAGAGTATTTAGTCTGCTGTCCAGGTAACTTATCGGATAACAGGACAAATAGAAGGTGTCCTAAGTTATCCATCCAAGACATCCACATACTGGACACAATCTTGCCACTCTCTGGGTACGTTCAGTATTGACTGCCTTATCCGGATGTTCAGTGCTGGTCACTATTCATATAGTGGTCCTGAATATCTGGATAGTTGTTGATTGCTGCGGTTGAGGTTTATAACGAGACAGAGGCCAGGGCAGGATCAGGGCACAGACAAACCAGGCAAGTGCCTAGCTCCAAAATATTTAGGAGGGGCCTCTCAGATGTGTAATTGAAAAAGAAGAATGGGATGAGGAAAGGGGGGGCACCAGAGTCACTGCTGCGTGCAAACGTTTTTCTGTAATCACCATTCCCTGTGCAAATCAGCAACCAACCCTTCTCCCCGCTGTTTCCTCTTCTATTCACTTCACTCTGCAGTTAGACCATGTGGGAGCTTTAACTTGTGTTTACATTACGATGGAGGCTCACCAAAGGGTTAATCCTGCCCTGACTGCAGCTGGTGAACATTGACCCAAGTGATTTTCCCTATTTTGTTGTTCTCTGTTATTCATGGAGGAATACTAATTCCATTCATCTTTACTAGCCATAAGAACAAACAAGTTTATGATGGATTTGAAATATGCACAGATCAAGTTGCATTGCCCCTTCTACTAAGCAGTTACGTCATTACTGATACTTCATTGGCTGCCGACAGCGGTGTGAGCTATATTCATCTATCTGACATTCTCAATATGCCTCAGTCACTACCACTGGCTCTTCCACTTCATGTAGCCCAGAGGGCGGCAACAAAATTGGTAAGCGATCTTGGGCTATAAAACATATAAGGACAGGCTTATGAACCTCAACATGTAAACACTGGAAGAGGGAAAGAGGAGATTTGATAGAAACATTTAAATATCTTGGGGGCATTAATGTACAGGAAGAGAGCCTTTTTCAAATGAAGGACAAGTATGGAATGAGGGGGCATTGGATGAAGTTAAGAGAAAATATTCTTAAGAGGAATGTAAGAAAGTATTCATTCAAGGAAAGTGTGGTGGAGGCTTGGAATGGCCTCTCACAGAGGTTGCGAAGACAAGGACTGGGTCAGAGTTTAAGAAAGCATGGGACAATAATGTGGAATCCCTTAGGAAAAGGAGGAGTTAAGGGTTACGGAGGATGGGCAGACTCGATGGGCCATTTGGCCTGTATCTGCCGTCATATTTCTCTGTTTCTATATAAGTGTATTGGTGGGGTAGGGGAGCTGCAATGAATTCTGTATACAGGCCTAAAATGCATCTGGAAGATGCATTAAAACAATATCTCATATCAGGCAGCCAGCCTAGTAAGCGAGGCATGCTGTTCTGTCTCCATGTATTTACTCCTCTACAAACCAGCCAGGCCCATGCAGAGGATACAGAACAGCAGTGAAAGAAACATCTACAGCTGACAGCAATTACTTACAAAAAGACAATCCAGGAGAAAAGACGGTTGATCTATTCCTTGAATCTCAGGCAAACTAGTTTTTCTGTTGCAACACTGGTTTCTCAAGGTCCTCTTCAGGAATGGTTTCTGTGTTAAAGACAACAAACAAAAACTGAAACAACACATAGAAAAAAATAAGATAATACCTTTTTTATTGGACTAACAATACAATTTTTGATTAGCTTTTTGAAGGCAATACTTCCTTCTTCAGATCAGGAATGAGCAAATGATGATAAATATCAGAATACAGAAGTGAAACTCAAAAGCATTCCAGTGACGAGTAGACGTGTTTAGTCTTGTTTAGTCTTTCCAAAAATACAAGGGACTAGGGTGCGTGCAATGAAACTACAAAGTAGTAAATTTAAAACAAATCAGAGAAATATTTCTTCACTCAACATGTAATTAAACTCTGGAATTTGTTATCAGAGAATGTAGTAAAAGCGGGTAGCTTAGCAGGACTTAAAAAGGTTTGGACAGCTTCCTAAAAGAAAAGTCCATAGACCATTACTAAAATGGACTTGGGGGAAATCCACTGCTTATTTCTGGGGATAAGCAGCATAAATCTGTTTTAGTGTTCTGGGATCTTGCCAGGTACTTGTGACCTGGATTGGCCACTGTTGGAAACAGGATGCTGGGCTTGATGGACCGTCGGTCTGTCCCGTATGGCAACACTTATGCTCTTTTTTTTTTACCACGGGAAGCAGCATGCACCAACTTCAAATTACCACTGGGTGGACCAGTTAGTAGTGCTGATTTGGCATGCGTTAAATGCACGTTAGTTGCGCAAGAGCGACTAAATGATAGCGGGGATGGGACGACTTCCCTATGAAGAAAGATTAAGGAGGCTAGGGCTATTCAGCTTGGAGAAGAGACGGCTGAGGGGAGACATGATAGAGGTATATAAAATAATGAGTGGAGTGGAACAGGTGGATGTGAAGCGTCTGTTCACGCTTTTCCAAAAATAATAGGACTAGGGGGCATGCGATGAAACTACAGTGTAGTAAATTTAAAACAAATCGGAGAAAATGTTTCTTCACCCAATGTATAAAAACTCTGGAATTCGTTGCCGGAGAAAGTGGTGAAGGCAGTTAGCTTAGCAGAGTTTAAAAAGGGGTTGGACGGTTTCCTAAAGGACAAGTCCATAAACTGCTACTAAATGTACTCGGGAAAAATCCACAATTCTAGGAATAACATGTATAGAATGTTTGTACGTTTGGGAAGCTTGCCAGGTGCCCTTGGCCTGGATTGGCTGCTGTCGTGGACAGGATGCTGGGCTCAATGGACCCTTGGTCCTTTCCCAGTATGGCATTACTTATGTACTTATGTACCACCACTTTGTAAAGGGCTCCTTAGTGATTTGTAATGTCAGAAATTGAATCGTCCTGTCACCCTATTTCCTTAATAAATTACAAAAAATCAGGAAGATCAAATCCAACCAACCAAGTTAAACCTTAAACTCACTATAGTAAACTTGGGTTCAGAATAATTTATCTTTTTATATATATATATATATGTATGCACTTTAAAAAAATGCTAAAGTGTTTTAAATTGTTTTAAATGTGCTCAGACCATACCGTTTACACCCATTATATCCCCAAGAGGATATAATTTCCTTAACCAGCATGTGGCTTTATGAAAGCAAATATGAGAGATGGATTTTAACTGTAGAGCTCTGGAGCAGGCAAAACCCTCCCACCGGTGGCCTTCTGATGTACGACGTAAATAAGGTTCCTCTAGTGAATGCTCCCTCTGCTTTTTTTTTATTACATTTGTACCCCGCGCTTTCCAACTCATGGCAGGCTCAATGCGGCTTACATGGGGCAATGGAGGGTTAAGTGATTTGCCCAGAGTCACAAGGAGCTGCCTGTGCCTGTAGTGGGAATCGAACCCAGTTCCCCAGGACCAAAGTCTACCACTCTAACCACTCCTCCACTGCTGCTACTATTTGAGATTCTACATGGAATGTTGCTATTCCACTAGAAGTCGGCCCTTGCAGATCACCAATGTGGCCGCGCAGGCTTCTGCTTCTGTGAGTCTGACGTCCTGCACATACGTGCAGGACGTCAGACTCACAGAAACAGAAGCCTGCGCAGCCTTCTACATGGAATGTTGCTAGTGGAATAGCAACATTCCATGTAGAATCTCCAATAGTAGCAACATTCCATGTAGAATCTCCAATAGTATCTATTTTATTTTTGTTACATTTGTACCCCGCGCTTTCCAACTCATGGCAGGCTCAATGCGGCTTACATGGGGCAATGGAGGGTTAAGTGATTTGCCCAGAGTCGCAAGGAGCTGCCTGTGCCTGCAGTGGGAATCGAACCCAGTTCCCCAGGACCAAAGTCTACCACTCTAACCACTAGGCCACTCCTCCACTCCTGCCAGGATCTTTTGCTCACATCAGCCAACGGTGCTCCCAGCGGTCAAGAGGAAGAACAAGGAGTAATAGGTAAAACTGAGTTTTGTTTATTTATTAGGATTTATTTACCGCCCTTTTGAAGGAATTCACTCAAGGCGGTGTACAGTAAGAATAGATCAAACATGAGGATACTGTATAGTGAATATGAAAATAGGAATCTGCACAACAAATATAGATTTGTTTTAGATTATCCAGTATTAAACATAAACAAACATGTTTACTGTTGAAAAGGGTTTCTTTCAATATGCACTTTTGTGTTTTTAATTTAATTAAATGTAATGTTGGTATTTATAAGCCGCTTAGCCAGGTTGCATTTCCACGTCTGAAAACAAACTCTTCACTGAACTTTATGAACTATTTTCTTATGCAACAATTACATTTCAGGGAAAAAATATTGGTTTGTGGTTCCTGAAATGTCTTCAGTCTTCAAAATATTCAGTGATATTGCAAATGTCAGAGCTGACAAAACAATGTGTGAATTTCTTGTGACTTATGCCAATTCCAATAGAAGACAGAACAAGAAGGGGTAAATATTTAGCCTCTGGTGCCTGCTTTATGCCTGGATATGCAAATGAGAGCATTGACTATCCAGGTATGAGTAGATGGCCAACACTTATGCAGTTCAAGCCAATATTCAACCATTACTTGGTTAAGTGGAACCTGACAAAGATAGGGCTGTGTTTCATGTCAAATTTGTCCAGTTTTACCTTATTAAGGGCCCTGTTTACTAAGATGTGTTAGTGTTTTTAGCGCAACTACACTTAGCGCGCACGCTAACCAAGTAGGCGCCTATGGGTATAGGCGCCTACATGGTTAACGTGCGTTAAAAATGTTAATGCGCCTATAATGCTGCTTAATAAACACGGCCCTTGGTTAAGTGCTAAATATTGACACTTACCCACATAAATACTGACTCCGCCCCAGGAAGCCCACAGCATAGACGTTTAGAGGGAATATCCTGAGATAGCCCCACGCAGATGATTTAACCAGACAAGGAGCCTCTCCTGACCAATTAAATTGTTTCAAAACTCTTTAATCAGCTTTTATTTTAGGGAGCTTATTGATAGTTTCTTTGACTTGCTGATGCCATGTTAAAAATTCTGTCTTCAAAGAAAATTAACAGCGCCTCTAATAGTTCCTGTGCAACCCCCCAGCACAGAAATGCAACAGATGTGATGCAGATGGAATAGTTCTGATGCAGCTCTGTATAACTGTGAATTACTAGATAACTTATAAAATATTAAATCCAAACCTGAGTGTTACATTAATGCTTCCAAACCATGGAGCCAAAAATAGAGTCAATGCATGACCAAGCTGCTAAATGGCAGCACGAATCCTAGCAGGCAGAGTGCAAATATTATCTTAATCACTATTATTTCAATTAATTAAGGTTTGCAAATAAGTCCAAGCTTGCTTTCCATGTCTGCTCTGAAACAAGCTCTCGTCAGTGCCTTGTGTTTGAAGAGCATGTAGGCACTTGGCAAGTCTTGTATAAACCAGTGGCATTCCCAGTAAAGGGCTGTGAGATCCCTGAGTGTTAATTTCTTTCAGCCTTTCTAAGCTGGCACATTTAAATTTGTAATTCTCCAGCAGCATTTGATACCAATACATTGTGGTTGTTAATTTTTGGCATATATTATGACATGGGGGATCTCATCCAAAAAAATTAAATGGATATTATAAATCTAATCAATTGGAGTGAACTATCCGTTCCTTTTGTTCAAAGTCTAGGATTCGGGCAAGATCTGTTCCACAAGGGCATTTCCATCATCATCATAAAAATTTGCCAAAGTATAGACCCAGGAAAAACAATCCACAAACACACCCAAGAATTAAAGGTTTGAAGTTTTAGATTTTCTAATCGTCCAGCTGGGAGTACCATCTAGGCGGCTTATAATTCATTCAATATAGAAACAAATTCAAGAAAACAATAAAGTGTGCATATAGACAGATGAATTGAAATTGGGGAAAGGGGGAAGAAACTCCTTATCTTCAAGTAAAATAGGGGGAAGGAACAAATGATAGGAATGCTCTTGGTAATTCAGCTGGGCACTCTGCGAATAAAAAATCTAAGTGAAAGCATCTTGAAAGAGAAACATCTTAAGTTCAGACTTAAAAGTCAAGAGTGAGGTCTGATGTTGCAGTGACGTGGGTAAAAGATTCCAGAGATGTGGGCCTTGAACTGAAAATATTGAGATACGAGCGTGTCGATGGTGAATTTGGTTATGGGTCGGAACAAGGAGTGCTCTGGAATGAGGAGGCATACGACAAAGTTAAGAGGGAATAGGCTTAGGAGTAACCTAAGGAAGTATTATTTCACAGAAAGGGTGGTGGAGGTGTGGAATGGCCTCCCAGTGGAGGTGGTGGAGTCGAGGACTGTTCCAGAATTTTAAAAGGCATGGGATAAGCATGTGTGATCACTTAGGAACATGAAGAATTAGAGGTTACAGAGGATGGGCAGACTGGATGGGTCATATGGCCTTTATCTGCCGTCATGTTTCTATGTCTATGAGTGTGTCCATGGTGAATATTTGGTTATAGGTTGGAACAATAAGTAGGTTTTGATCATGAGAATGAAGATAATGTAATGGAGAGTACAGGAGTAGAAAGCAGTAGAGATAGAAGGTTCTTTTGAAGCTAAGACCTTGAAAACTATAAGAAGCAGAAGGAGTTGGGGGGGAAGCCGTGAGTTATGCTTGTATCGGTTATCTTCAGTACAGGTACCTGCATACCTAGTGGGCATGTTGAACTGCAAAAATAAAACCACCCAAGCTTTCAACTTCAACCAGAAAATCAATCAGGAATAAGGGCAAAATCTGCAATTATATTGATACAAATGTTGCTACATTGACTGAGAACCACATTACAGCACTCAAAAAAGTGGAGAAAAAAAGCCTCAGTAACGCCACCAGCCAACCTAAAGTATCAGCTTATAAGGCATGGGCCCGGCTCACCATCATAAGTATTTGGATAGAAAGGGTAGGAGGGAGATGGGGCGGTAGTTGGAGGGGAAAGGTAGGGTCAAGTGATGGTTTCTTGAGGAGAGGTGTGACTACGGCGTGCTTGAAGGTGTCGGGGACCGTTGCAGTGAAGAGAGAGAGGTTGAGGATATGGCAGATGGAGGGGGTGACAGTATGAGAGATGGTGTTAAGTAAGTTGGTGGGGATGGGATCAGAGGAGCAAGTGGTGCATTTTGAGGAGGAAAGAAGGCGGGCGGTTTCCTCCTCGGTGATATCAGGGAAGGAGGAGAAAGAGGCAGGGCTGGTTGGTTGAGGGGGAGGGTTGGAGGGTGAAGGGGAGGAGGTGGCTGGTAGTGAACTCAAGGTTGATCTTTTGCACCTTGTCGTGGAAGTAGTCAGCTAGTGTTTGAGGGGAAAGTGAGGGGGGTGGGAGCAGAGGGCACTTTGAGGAGGGAGTTAAGGGTGGCGAAGAGACAACGAGGGCTGGAGCTGAGAGAGTTGGTCAATTGGGTGTAGTATTCCTGTTTGCAAGGAATAGGGAGGACTGGAAGGAGGATAGCATGAATTTGTAGTGAAGGAATCTGAATGGGTGCGAGATTTCCTCCAGAGGCGTTCAGTAGATCGGTGCAGGAGCAAAGGTGACAGATGCAAGGGGTCAGCCAAGGCTGGGGATTGGTACGCCTTGTGGGAAGAGAGGTGGGTGGTGCGAGGGTGTCCAGAGCGGAGGAGAGAGTGGCATTATAAGCGGAGACAGCTTTATCGACAGACTCGGATGACATGATGGAGGGGAGGAGATTAGAAATACTAGAGGAGAAGGTGGGGAGGGTCAATAGCCTGGAGATTCCTGGTAGTAGTTGAAGCACCTTAAGACAGGTGCAATAACCTGAAGTCAGAAGGACAAGGCTCAGGTAGGGAGGAAGGTCAATGCCCTAGAGAGTTCAGAGAGTCACCGAGTAAAGAGGTTTCCAGGAAGAGGCTCTGAGTCAAGAGGTCCTTAGAGACTGGCAACTGAGGCTACAGTACCTGAAGGGAGTGCCAGGGAAGAGAAGTAGCCAGAGCTAAGTGTTTCTCTGAGGTGGAAAACTGTAAGCATTCAAGTCAGCCTCCAGGACTTAATGAAACAAGGACAGAAGACTGCCAAGGTAGGAGATAACCTTACAGAGTATTCCTAACGTGTATAAATTTGATGTGTGTCCAGAAGGGACATGATGTGGCATTAGTTGCCAGGGTGTTTGGGTCTGGTTAGGTGACTGGGACTGTATTGAGAGAGAGAGAGAGAGACAGACTATACTTAAAAGAACTAAGCCTATGAAGTAACAGAGTGGAGAAGTAGCCTAATGGTTAGTGCAATGGGCTTTGATTGTAGACATCTGAGTTCAATTTCCCCTACAGCTCCTTGTGATCTTGGGCAAGTCACTTAACCCTCCATTGCCCCAGGTACAAAAACTTAGATTGTGAGCACTCTAGGGACAGAGAAAGTACCTGCATATAATGTGCACATCTAGTAGTGCTATAGAAATGATTAGTATTAGTAGTAACAGAACTGAGTACAACTCCTTTTCTGCACAAAAATAAAGTACTTGCGACTTTTGCTTGCAACTTGTGTGTGAGTCTGCCACATTTGTGTGAGGTTCTGCAGCCAGCTGTGAGCCATGCTGCCACACCCCCGTTTTGTGAACATTTGTTCCTAATGATACTCGGACACAAATAGCTTTTATTATATAGGATAATCCTCTTCATACTGCATCAGTACGTAAAAAGCTACTGAACATCAGGTTGGGCACTTCCTTCTATTTTCCAGCTAGCTAGCAAGGGTCTCTTCTTTAATGGCCATTATTACTTATACAAGAAAAAAAAACACTGTTTCTTACCAGCCTTCCTCTTAGCCATCTCTCTCCTCTTCAATCGGCCCAAAACTCTGCTGCGCGACTCATTTTCTGCAAAAGTCGCTATGCTCACATTAGCCCTCTCCTTAAGTCACTTCACTGGCTCCCTATCCGTTTCCGCATTCAATTCAAACTTCTCTTATTGACCTATAAGTGCATTCACTCTGCCGCTCCCCAGTACCTCTCCACTCTTGTCTCTCCCTACGCCCCCCCTCGGGTACTCCGTTCTGTTGATAAATCTCTCTTATCTGTTCCCTTCTCCACTACTGCCAACTCCAGACTTCACGCCTTCTGTCTCGCTGCACCCTACGCCTGGAATAAACTTCCCGAGCCTGTACGTCTAGCCCCATCTTGGCCGTTTTCAAGTCCAAACTTAAGCCCACCTCTTTACCACTGCTTTGACTCTTAACCACTGCTCACTTGCCCTGTCCTTTTATCCTCACCTCTTTATTCCCTTACCCTTAATTGTTCTGCCTGTCTTATCTAGACTGTAAGCTCTTTGAGCAGGGACTGTCTTTTTTTGTGTATGGTGTGCAGTGCTGCGTATGTCTTGTAGCGCTATAGAAATGATAAGTAGTAGTAGATTTATTTTAGAGCATACTAAGGATCCCAACTAAAAAAAAAAATAACGTGTGAACATAGCTTTATCAAACCTGTTAGGGCTACTTTACATCCTTTCGAATAGTTTCATTTGCTCAATGCATGAAGTAATGATTTTATTTCACAGTTTGATTTAAAAGAATTCAATAATTGAATATATTTGATTCTTCTCATTTCACATTCAGAAGGTGTATAAACTTAGTAGCTGTAATGTATTCTGATAAGTTTTGACAAGATTGCTCCTTTGTCATGATACACTATTCATTTGAGCTAAATTAACCAGCTATCCAAGCTTTACCATTTCTTGTAAATTATTTCTGATTCACCAGGCATTCTTCACAATCTTCACTGCTTCCTTTTTCTCATGGAAGGAACACTGATTATCAACAGCTATCGGTTAATAAGTTTAATAATAAAGAGGGGCCAATGTTTTAACTCTAATAGCTTGAGTGGCTGGGGTGTTGAATGCTAAGTATAGGTTTGGGGGCAAAACTCCAGAGAGCAAGGAGAAGAGATCGTACCTCTGCGAGAGTGTTTTTTCTCCATTGTCGCGCCCTTCTTTCTACCACAAACCCTCCACAAAGTCTATCGTCCAGGCACAATTTCTGAATAACAAGACATGGAGCAATAATCAGGAAGTACGATATGTTATTGGTAGCTGATAAACATACAATGCCCGGCTGTTACACTAGTATTCTATAAAGAAAAAGTAGATGCCACTTTCTTTACAAACTAGGCTCCTACCAGTTGCCCTCTGGACACTTATTTATAGATACCTGTTATATAATTACCCCTATAGGTATAGATAGACAGTTTGCATTAGGCCTGTACTGCATATTGTTTAAATAGTGCAAACCCAGTGTTAAAAATACAGCATCCACCAGGTTTAAATACTGATTAAACAATGTATTCCTGTGATTTGATCAAAGTGAAAAGGCCAAACACACAAGGGTATCATTCAAAATTATGTCAGGAATTTAAAAAAAAAAAAACAGTGTCTCTCCACTTTTCTCTTCATGGACTTCAAGAATGACAAGTAACATAGTAAATGATGGCAGATAAAGACCTGTACGGTCCATTCAGTCTGCCCAACAGATAAACTCACTTACATGGTATGTGATACTTTATATGTGCACCCGAGTTTGATTTGTCCTTGCCTTTCTCAGGGCACAGACCGTAGAAGTCTGCCCAGCACTGTTCTTGTACTAAGTTCTGAACCTAACGACGAAGCCCCTTAAAATTTACACTCCAGCCCATCCATATCTATTCAGTCATGATCAGGGCATAGACCGTAGAAGTCCACCCAACACTGGTTTTGCTAGACATCTTGTCACGGTTGTGACTGTATCCCATGCCTACACTCCACCTCGCCTCCTGGTGACCAGGCACTATGGCTGCTGTGGACTGTCTTCTTCCTGTTTCCCAAACATGTTCCAAAGTTCATTCCAGTCCTATTCTGATGTTCCAGCATTCCAGACTTGCTTTGGAGTAGAACCACTAGCCCTGGCTCCCACCGCCAGCTCTGCCACCCAATCTCCGCTAAGCTTCTGAGGATCCATTTCTTCTGAACAGAATTCCTTTATGTTTATCCCAGGCATTTTTGAATTCCGTTACCGTTTTCATCTCCACCACCTCCCGCGGGAGGGCATTCCAAGCATCCACCACTCTCTCCGTGAAAAAATACTTCCTGACATTTTTCTTGAGTCTGCCCCCCTTCAATCTCATTTCATGTCTTCTAGTTCTACTGCCTTCCCATCTATGGAAAAGGTTCGTTTGTGGATTAATAACATTTAAATATTTGAACATCTGTATCATATCACCCCTGTTTCTCCTTTCCTCCAAGGTATACATGTTCAGGTCAGCAAGTCTCCCCTCATACGTCTTGTAACGCAAATCCCATACCATTCTTGTAGCTTTTCTTGCACCACTTCAATTCTTTTTACATCCTTTACTCCATACTACAAATCCCAGGTCAAGCAGTTGCTTCCCATGTCTATCTCAATAAGATGTACTGTACTGTTTTGGGATCTTACCAGGTACTTGTAACATAGTAACATAGTAAAATGACTTGTGACCTGGATTGGCAATATTGGAAACAGGATACTGGCTTTGATGGACCTTCGGTCTGTCCTAGTATGGCAGTTCTTATGTTCTTACCTTAATGTTTTCATTCTGCCAAAGAGAGCTTAATTCTGGAATTTATAAGGTGTAAAATATTCAGTCAACATATCAAAATCTGCTTGGAACTTTTTTTTAGTTCTGTTTCTGTGTAACCCTGGCATTCGACACTGTCTGTAATGCTGGATAACAGCAGATTTACAAATGTAACGAAAATCTTAACCTAGTGACATCATGAGAGTGGAATGGATAAACTAAACTAATCTGATTGGAACAAATCCCATATTTGACAACCACAGGTAAAGCAATCATGGAAAGTAGACTACTCTACTGTGAGATCTGGGAAGCTGATCTAGAACGCTATTTATTCGAACAAAATAAAATTAAACCAATCTGCTGCAAATCCTTTCATGTAACCAGATAGTCGTAGATTGCACAGGGTAGCAGGTAGGAATCTGAGTGTGAGTCTGTACTGCAGTAAGGGCTGGCTACCGCTGTATGGAAGGGCTGAGTGCAGAGCTGAATAAAGGGTACAAGTTTTGTTCCCAAGACAAAGCTGGGTGTAGCCTACAGTTTAATTCAGGGTGTGAAGGACAGGGCTATGATAACAGAGCAAGGAGTGACCCAGGGGTGCAAAGTGTATTTGCATGTCGGCAGGGTGCATGTGCATGGGGCAGAGAGCAGGGTGCATGTGCATGAGAGCAGGGTGTGTAAGGAGCAGAGCGGATTACCGGGCGCACGTAAAGCTGCATCTCCGCCGCTTCCCCTTTAAAGAACGGTTCAGACGTGCGCCGATCACCTGGCAGCGGGACGCATGCGCGGTGGCACCAGACGGGCGGGCGGAGCAGCGGCAGAAGCAGGAGCGGCAGCGGCAGGAGCTGCGGCAGCTTCCTCGCATCAAGCGGCGGCCATGGGGAACGAAGCGAGCGCCGAGGGAGAAGCGGCGGCGGGCCCCGATCTGAGCCGGCTCAGCGAGGAGGAGAGGCAGCAGATCAGCGCAGTCATGTCCCGGGCTCAGGGGCTGCACAGGCACGGAGTGCGCCGTCACTGTTGGTCCGGGGGCGCTGGAGACAGCACAGACTGTCCGCGGTGGGAGGGAGGCTCAGCCCGCTGGGCGCTGTCCGTGGTGCTGAAGCTGCGGGGCCCTGGCGCGCTGGGCGCTGTCCCCGGTGCTGAAGCTGCGGGGTTGGCCGTGCAGCCTTGTAGAAGCCCATCGGCACTTCTTGGCCGCCGCGGTTGTGCTGGCTGGTTCCTGACCGGCAGCCGGACGATGTTTTGCAAAGGCCGATGTGGCTGGTCAGGCAGCCAGAGGCAGGTGGGGTGGTGAAATTTAGTGGCGGTATATCAAATCCCATCCCCTGTACCTATCTCGAGTATTGCAACCAGCTGCAAGGCATCTAATCATCTTTTAGGCGTATGGCTGAAAGCAACTGAGAAACATGTAGGACCATTGGGCATTGGTAGGGGTGCAGTGGCCTTTTTTTTAACAGTCTAGTTTTTGCAATGCCAGAGCCTTATAGAAGTCAGAGAGATGAGATGTTCCTTTCTAGTATGATGATCCTTTTAGTTTCTTTGTTTCAAACGCACCATGAGTGCTGACAGGTAAAATAATTCCAGGTAAATGAATTCTTTCTTTCGGTGTAGAATTTTTTTTTTTTTTTTTTAGGGAAGTCATGGCTTTCATCTGGAGCCTCATCTTAACATAGTGGACCTGCATAGAGAGAGGCAAGGCGTTTATTTATTCCCCGCTCACGATTTAAATGATACATTGGGTACATTTCTCTGATTTTGCTTTCTATATCCCTATGCTTTCTGTTATGCTCCTCCCCCTGATGTTTTCTGCAGGCACTCAAGATAGAAAATATATTTCGATAGATTTTTTCAATCTGCACAATTATTAAATCTTAAAGTAGGCTGTCTAACAGATCCCTGTTAGAATATTGATCAATAAACATTAAGAGGCTTTGTAGGAATTTAAGATCTTAATAGATAGATTTGGAGGTATGGTGATGTTTTTGAAAGTGAAAATAATAATACAATTTCAAAAGAATAAGAAAGAGAAATATTAATTTTTTAAGACTTAGGATCTAATGCCTTTCGCCCATTTTTGAAAACTAACATACTTCCAATGAAGGTGTTAGGTAGCCTTGTGTATTTTCACTTCAACCAGGCAGGCCAGTATTATATCAGTTTGAATGTAAAAAGAAGTGATTTGTAAGTACAATTCTATACAGCACACTTTTCTATGTTGCAGTTCTCATCTGATTTCCCTGCATGTTATTTCCATTAGAGTTTGAAAAGTGTACTGGGAATTCAGATGTGTTTTTTCTTCTTTTTTTTCTGAGGTGATGAATGAATTTTGCTAAAGTATCCCTGTTTCAGAATAGATTATGAAAGATTTGCCATGCCATAGATTGTCTCTGGTGTTTCTTTATTCTCAAAACAACACATTATGGATAATAAATCCATTTTATGATCTTTTTTTTTTTTATCAAAATTGACATGTATATATTGGAATGCATTGCTTTATCATGAGCATTGGAAAAATATTTGCATCTCAGATCCTGAAATCAGTTGAAGCATCACACATGGTGCAAGCTTGGCTAGAAAAATCATTATAAATTAAGCAACACAATTTGGGGAATTCCATTCTCTGAAACAAGTAAATTTCATGTTGTGCCTTTACATAGCACATCAACTGTTTTTATCAAGAGGAATCATGCCCTTTCTCTGAAAACATAGGCAGTTTCATTAGAAGTTTAACATTTTTGCTTTTCAGTTTTTATATACAGTTTGATGAAATACATTTTTTTGAAGCATTGTTGTTTTTCATTTTTGTTATGAAATTGCCATTACAAAGAGTAGCATATTACAAGTGAAAATAATTTGGTGGGCTTTTCAGTCCTCAACATACTTTGGCATATTATCTGTTGCCTGTGGTTCCGAAATAGACAACACAAATCAAATCCTTAAGTGGTACAAGCTGTGTTCTTAGATTCTGAGTAAATGTTTGCGTCAAGCAACTACCTTGAACACCACCTTTCATAAGTTGTAAATCATTTGATCCTGGGGCACTATACTGATGCCCTAATTACACTGACTCAAGAAATGTAAACACTACCCAACATAGATGTTTGTGTTGATATTTTTGAAACAACGACAAGCTTACAAGATCATATAATTTCTTGTTTTATCCTACAAAGAATTGACTTGAATACTGCACAAGTGGATTCATATGTATATCAGTAAATACATAAGTACATAAGTGTTGCCATACTGGGACAGACCGAAGGTCCATCAAGCCCAGTATCTTGTTTCCAGCAGCGGCCAATCCAGGACACAAGTACCTGGCAAGATCCCAAAACAGCAAAACAGATTTTATGCTGCTTATCCTAGAAATAAGCAGTGGATTTTCCCCAAGTCCATTTTAATAACAGCTTATGGACTTTTAGGAAATTAACCAAACCTTTTTTAAACCCTACTAAGCTAACTGCTTTTACCACATTCTCTGGCAACAAATTCCAGAGCTTAATTACATGTTGAGTGAGGAAATATTTTCTCCAATTCATTTTAAATGTACTACTTTGTAGCTTCATTGCGTGCTCCCTAGTTCTAGTATTTTTCGAAAGAGTAAACCAGCAATTCACGTCTACCCATTCCACTATAAATTAATGATGACATTGTGTGAATAACTGGGTGTTGCATTTATCTTTGATCCAAAGATTCTAAGTAAACATTATAAAAACCAAAAACACATTATCTTTTTAAAGTTAAGTAATGGATCTACTACCATAGCAGAACTCCGTGTTTATGATTATAAGCCAATGAATCAAGATTTTCCTATTCAAATTGTTCATCTAAGTGGGTATGCATTTTTTCCATTTGCCTCATTAAGGGCTTCTTTTATGATGTGGCAGTACCGATTAGCAGGCGCTGAATGTGAAGAAGCCCATTCAATTCCCATGGGCTTCTTTGCATTCAGCACACGCTAATCAGTAGCGCCGCTTCGTAAAAGGAGCCCTAAGTTTGTAATTTCCAATTAACAGATCAACCTTCCCAGCATCTTCATGGTGCCAGCTGTTAATCTATCCATTTGCATTCCTTTTGAAATATATTTTTTCAGAATATTATTTAGGCATATCAGAAACGAGATAGTTGTGCATAAAATAATATGGATCTTCGTAAAGGCCCATCATCAAGACTGTTTTGCCAAAAATATGGAGACATTTTTCCTGCTACTTGATTTTAAGTACCTGCTCTGTTTTCTGGTGCCCACATTTACGTGTAAGTCGAGTGCATAAGTGAAAAGAATATTGTCACTTTTGTGTATAAGTGGCAGCCAGACACCTAAGAGCCATCCTGAGTAACGCCAGCCATAGACCTACTGTGACTGCAGGTGTCCAATGTGGCAAGGTCACATGAGTATTTTGTAAGTTGAGCACATCAACCGCATCCATGCTCCACCCATGTGACTGCCCCTCTATAATTTAGGCACTATGCCACCTATGCAAGGACATGGGTGGAACATGGATGTGGCTGATGTGCTCAAATTACAAAATACACATGTGACCTTGCCACATTGGACACCTGCAGTCACAGTAGGTCTATGGCTGGCATTACTGCAGGCACTTAAATGTAAGGCACACCAATGCTAGGTTAGGCCTTCTACTCTATAAATTCAATCTGAGCACTCAGGTGATATTATAGACCAGGCTCTCAATATGTAGCATCAGGGCACCTAGAACAAGGCACTTACTTAAAGAATTGCCCCCTCTATGTCTTAATTTGCATTTGCTTGCTGAAAGAGGTCAGATGTACATGTTTACAATTCAAGAAGGTACAGAGAAGGGCGACAAAAATGATAAAGCGAATGATGGGACGACTTCCCTTTGAGGAAAAGCTGAAGCATCTAGGGCTCTTCAGCATGAAGAAAAGACGGCTGAGGGGAGATATGATAGGGGTCTATAAAATAATGAGTGGAGTGGAATGGGTAGACGTGATTCGTTTGTTTACTCGGCGGCATGCAATGAAGCTACAAAGCAGTAAATTTAATAAGAATCGGAGAAAATTTTCCTTCACTCAATGTGTAATTAAACTCTGGAATTTGTTGCCAGAGAATGTGGTAAAGGCATTTAGCTTAGCAGGATTTAAAAAAGGTCTGGATGGCTTCTTAAAGGAAAAGTCCATAGACCATTAATAAATTGACTTGGGGGAAAATCTACTGCTATTTCTGGGATAAGCAGCTTAAAATGTATTGAACTTTTTTGGGATCTTGCCAGGTACTTGTGACCAGGATTGGCCACTGTTAGAAACAGGATGCTGGGCTTGATAGACCTTTGGTCTGTCCCAGTGTGGCAGTACTTATGTACTTATGTACTTATATTAGTATGAAAGAGAGCTGAAATGACTGAGCCATTCCATGGAACCAGACTGTAAATTTAAGGATATGAAGGCATATTTTCAAAGCACCTAGACTTACAAAGTTACATATGGGCTCATTTTTGAAAGAGAAAAATGTCCAAAAACTGTCATAAAGCACCATTTGGATGAATTTCTTCTCAGAACGACCAAATCGGTATTTTCAAAACCTATTTTGCAGACGTTTATCTATGCAATTTTTTCTGTTGGGGTGTTTCAAAGGCGGGCTTATGGCATGTTTTACAGCCATAATGGAACAAAACCAAAATGTCTAGGGTGAAAACTTCAATGTTTTGGTATTGACCTGCTTTTCTAATGAATAAGACACAAAAAGGTGCCCTAAATGACCATATGACCACCGGCGGGATTCAGGGATGACCCCCACCCACTCCCCAAAAATGTGAATAAAAATAGTACTCACCAGCCTCTATGACAGCCTCAGATGTTATACCCAGATCCATTAGAGCGGGTGCAGTGCACTGTAGACTGGTGAACCCAGGTCCATATCTCCTCCTACTTGTTACCCTTATGGTGGAAACTAAGCCCTCCAAATCTCACTAAAAACCCACTGTACCCAAATGTAGGTGCCCCCTTCACCCATTAGGGCTATTGTAGTGGTCTACAGTTGGGGGTAGTGGGTTTGGGGTGGGTTTTGGAGGGCTCAGCAGACAAAATACATGAGCAATGGTGAGATGTGTACCTGGGAGCATTTATATCAAGTCAAGAGCAGTTGCCTCCTAAAGTGCCCCATTGCTCTCCTGGGATGTCTGGGGGACCAGTCTGCTAAAATGCTGACCCCCCCCCCCCCTCCTACACTCCAATGGCTTGATTTTGTGTTTTTAACTTGTGCAGTTTTATTTTTAATGACCTAAAAAGATAAACGCACAAAGCACAAAACCTTGTTCAAAATGGTATCTTTGGAAAAAGAGTAGATGTTTTTTCTTTTTCTGAAAGTGATTACATTTGTTATTCGTATTTGAGACTTTTAGCACAAAACGTCCAAAGTCCGACTTAGACGTCATATCGAAAATGCCCCTCATAGTAACCTATAGAACTTTGTAAGTCTAAGTGCTTTGAAAATGACCCCCTTAGTGGACAAAGCCTAGCAGGAAGGGAGGTGCAACTGTGTTTGTTTGTATGTAAGTATGGTTATGCCAGAATGAATGACAGAGGTTAGTGGCAGTTTATTGCCTAACTAGTTTACTGAGGCATCAACTTTCGAGAACCGGATTCTACTTCACCAGATTCCAGTGCCTCTTCTAGTTGCTCTTGTTGAAACTATAAATCAGAAGGTTACATGTTTATTTCTACCGATTCTTTATCATCTGTATTGGTTCTATGTTGTATAGGGATGGGTATTAAAAAATGGGGTAATTTTCAGACTTGATACCCAGTTTGGGGATATTTTTTTTCTGTGTGCTTCCCACATTCATTTCAATACGTTTTTTTTTAACCGTGCATTAGAATGTTTAATTGATGTTACTACTACTACTATTTAGCATTTCTATAGCGCTACAAGGCGTACGCAGCGCTGCACAAACATAGAAGAAAGACAGTCCCTGCTCAAAGAGCTTACAATCTAATAGACAAAAAAATAAATAAAGTAAGCAAATCAAATCAATTAATGTGAACGGGAAGGAAGAGAGGAGGGTAGGTGGAGGCGAGTGGTTACAAGTGGTTACGAGTCAAAAGCAATGTTAAAGAGGTGAGCTTTCAGTCTAGATTTAAAGGTGGCCAAGGATGGGGCAAGTCGTAGGGGCTCAGGAAGTTTATTCCAGGCCTAGGGTGCAGCGAGACAGAAGGTGCGAAGTCTGGAGTTGGCAGTAGTGGAGAAGAGAACAGATAAAAAGGATTTATCCATGGAGCGGAGTGCACGGGAAGGGGTGTAGGGAAGGACGAGTGTGGAGAGATACTGGGGAGCAGCAGAATGAGTACATTTATAGGTTAGTAGAAGAAGTTTGAACAGGATGCGAAAATGGATAGGGAGCCAGTGAAGGGTCTTGCGGAGAGGGGTAGTATGAGTAAAGCGACCCTGGCGGAAGACGAGACGGGCAGCAGAGTTTTGAACCGACTGGAGGGGGGGGAGGTGACTAAGTGGGAGGCCAGCAAGAAGCAGATTGCAGTAGTCTAAACGAGAGGTGACAAGGGTGTGGATGAGGGTTTTGGTAGAGTGCTCGGAAAGAAAGGGGCGGATTTTACGGATGTTGTAACTGATATATGTGTATAAATGCATAAGCTATTGAGCATTAAATACATTTAGCATGCAGTATATTTTAAGACATGCTACCAAATCAAATGGATGCTCATGAATTTATGTGCCTGTAGCATAATGAAATAATATAGGGCTGCCCAGTTATTCTGGTCTACAGCACTAAGGATATGTCTTGACATCCACTGTGGATACTCTTCCTATGCAAGTTGGTTTTCTTGACTTCCACCTTAGTTTTCTTCCATTCTCAGTAGATAAACATACAAGATTTAATGTCTTACCACCAACATTAAGGGAGAAGTTATCAATGTGGGCTAGTGACTCCAGTTATTAGTACCTAGGTTTCACTGCATGAAATGGGACCTGTGCTAAAACAGCACAAGTCAGAGGTAAAATAACATGTCTTAATGGTAGCCCATGTTGATAACTACACCCCCAAAAAAGCATCACTAGGCCTTCAAGATTAGGACAACAGGAGTACTTTATTGACAGGTGACCCGACATGGGCCGTGTTTCGGCGTCAAATGACGCCTGCCTTAGGGGTCAAAATTTGATTCTGTAGTGTATAAATCGTGCAGGTCAAATGCCTCAACACATCAAAGTGCTATCATTCGGAAATGTTCGCCACAATGCGAAAAATCGCTCCTGTAAAAGCCGTCTCTTATGCGTAAATAGCCGGTTAAAGCTTTAATCTGAGGCAGGCGTCATTTGACGCCGAAACACGGCCCGTGTCGAGTCACCTGTCAATAAAGTACTCCTGTTGTCCTAATCTTGAAGGCCTAGTGTTGCTTTTTTGTTTGTAGACTTTTTTTGTATGCTGTATTGCCCTCTCTATTTGTTTTGATAACTAAACCCCTGAATCTGAACTGCAATAAAATCTAGCGTGGCTATTAGTCCATAATCAGACCCATTTTGAATTAGCTGCCTGTCTTGTACTGTTGGATAATTTCTTCAGGTTTATCCTTGCTACAAAAGAGTGTTCTGTCTCTGAATTTTAATTTAACTAACTAGGTCATGACTAAGATTTTAATCCCTGGCTTCATTACACACGAACAGCCCCTAGCTCAAGGGATCTAGTCGCTGTCTTAGAATGTGTCTAAATTTGCTTGTTAGAAATGATCCTCCCCCCCCCCCCCCACCACTGATTGCCTATATTTAGGAACCTTAATTCATAAGGGCCTCTATTTACTAAGCTGCATTATTGGCTATACCATTATTTAACTATTTGGATAGTTCCTGTGCCCCTGAAGATCTCCCAGAGCGAGTTACAAAACATTAATACATAAGCAATTAACACTGATATCCTCCTCCCAAATTGATCAAAACCAAGACAGAATCACCAAGACCTGTCATAGACAGCTTATTCAGCAAAATTGAATATATCTACACTAATGTCCAAATATTTCCATCATCTACAATATCCAATACAGTCTCAGTACTGTGAATCTTTTTAAACCAGGCTGGTGTGGATGCAACATTCCTTGTTCTTCTACATATTCTTGAAACTGAATTAGTACAACTCTTTCTGTCACCTTTGACAAACCTAGATGTCCGTATTTACACCTGTCTCTAACTGCCTTTGGTAGGGGCCTCCACAATGCAAACACTCATTCATGATCAAGTCCCCTCCCTAATGCCTTCTCTTCTGCTCTTAGAGATCCCCAAGCAGCCCCCCAGTGACACACAGAACCCCCCAAAATTATTTCCCCTACACAGCACAACACCCCCCCCAGAAGCCCCCACTTCACAGAACAGAACTCCACAAGCATCCTCTCTCATGTCATAGAATCCCACTTAGCACCCCCCCCCCTCAGGTGGGGAGCTTTACATGTGATAGTTTCTTCTCAGGTAAATCCACCGGGGCCCAAGTCCTCAAACAACTGCCTAAGAAGCCCCTCTACCCCCTGCCTCTCATCCTGGGCTTACCGGGAATCCTTGGTGTCTACTTTGGCGTGAGCAATGCTCACTCACGCCCATCTTGTGTCTCTAGCCATTCAAAATGGCTGCTGAAACTTCAAGTAGTAATATTCTAGTTTCCATATTGCCACATCGAGATCACAATTAAACAAAATACTAAGTAGAAACCCAAGCTATTTACAAACTGCAAATCCCTGGCAAATTGCTTTAGACTTTTTACATGTCTAAATTGAGGGTAATTTTAGGTCAGGAAAGAGCCTGTTTTTAGCTGATGTAATAAAGACACATAGAACAGCATTTTTGAAAGGATGTCTAACTCAGAATAGGGACTCCCGATCAGAACATCGCAAATGGACATCCATCTTACAGGATGCAGCCTGTTTGAAAATACTTGAGATGGATGGCCATGTACTTGGACATGTCTAGCATGAACTCCATTTTACAAACTGAAATGCTCAAATTATGAACGGGGCAAAACAAGGAACACAGATGACTGGTCCATGCAGAGCAGTGGGGTAGCCTAATGTGGGTTGAGAGTCAAGGGAGGCTGATGTTTAAAACATATTCTTTCAGCTATAGGATTCTTTATGCTTTAGCTCTCAGTTTTTTTGAGCCAAACATCTGTATGTCCCTATTTAGGAAGGGTTTAAGGTTCATATGACTTTACTGATGTAATATTTCCCTTCGATGAGAGGTATCAAGTAAAAAAAAATGATATCCTCTTTTCATATCAAGTAGCTTTATATTGGAATTCACTTCCTTATGCTGTGAAATCAGTATTTGAGATTTAGGAAAGAACGGAAAACTTTTCTTTTCCAGAAATCCCTGAGATAACATGATCAATATGTTTTGGGGTTTTTTTGTACCATATTTCCTAGAAATATCTAGCATCTTTTCTGTAATCCACACTGAACCATATTTTTGGAAAGTAGCAGAATATAAAAAATTTATATTGTATTACATTTAATTACCTTGAGAGCTGAAGCAAGGGGAAAATGTAGAGATATAAAAGAGACAGATAAAGAATTGAAAAATTGAAGCGGTGCAAAGAAAAGCTACGAGAATGGTAAGGGATTTGCGTTACAAGACGTATGAGCAGAAACTTGATGACCTGAACATGTATACCCTGGAGGAAAGGAGAAACAGGGTTGATATGATACAGACGTTCAAATATTTGAAAAGTATTAATCCACAAATGAACCTTTTCCAGAGGTGCGAAGGCGGTAGAACGAGAGGGCATGAAATGAGATTGAAGGGGGGCAGACTCAAGAAAAATGTCAGGAAGTATTTTTTCACAGAGAGAGTAGTGGATGCTTGAAATGCCCTCCCGCGGGAGGTGATGGAAATGAAAACAGTAACAGAAATCAAACACGCGTGGGATAAACATAAAGGAATCCTGTTCAGAAGGAATGGATCCTAAGGAGCTTAGCCGAGATTGGGTGGCAGAGCCGGTGGCGGGAGGCGGGGATAGTGCTGGGCAGACTTACACGGTCTGTGCCCTGAAAAGGACAGGTGCAAATCAAGGTAAGGTATACACAAAAAGTAGCACATATGAGTTTATCTTGTAGGGCAGAGTGGATGGACCATGCAGGTCTTTTTCTGCCATCATTTTTCATTTACTATGTTAGGTAGCAAAAGCCAGCAATACCACAGACCATGGTTGAGCAATATTTCAAATTCTCATAAACCCAACAGGTGAATATCAGCAAGTTGGTGGTAGAAAGGTATCATCTAGCAAGATAAGAAAAAAAAAAGGAGTCCTTATACTAACCTGTGCTAAAAGGTGTTCTGAGCTATCATTAGCACGTGGGTTTCCTCAAATGTTGAAACCATCATTAGCGCAGCTGTAAAATGGCTGAGTTTTCATTTTTTCAATTAATGGCCACACACTGAGAGCCCTTACCGACACCTATTTAGGGGGCAGAAAGGGCTCTTGCACTAACCATGAGCTAATCGGCTGGCACATGGCAATGTGGCTGCACCGGTTGATTGCTGATGGACACACCTACTCTCCACCCCCCAACATGCTCCCAGTGCTAAAGAATACAAAGTATTTTTTAGTGCATGGGGAGTATTCACAGATGCCAAAACTGCTGCAGGACACCTGAGCGCACCCTGCGGTAGTGCGTTTTCCCACATGGTAAGCGCATGTTAATGCTTAATACTGCTTAGTAAAAGGATCCCAAAGGAAGCATGACATAGAAACATCATAATCCATAGGGTAACCAGGTTAGTACCAACAAGCTACAACTCAACCCTACCAAGTCAGTAACAGTCAGGTTGCTTTGGGGGTGTTGGACCAGAGTGTCATAGTAGTGTCTCTTCAACATGGTACCAGTGGGTTGGCCTAAAGTAAGTAGGAAGAGGCTCCTTTTGTGGTTTGAGTACTTGATTCCTTCAATGTTTGGTGTCCTAGGCAGTTGTCTATGTTGCCTTTGATTAAATCCAGGCCTGGTATGGGATCACTTTTGATTTTAAATTGCTAATGTCCCTCCACATTGATAGAACATTTCAAACTTGTTATGATCAGTTGCGTTTGATTCGACAATTAAGAGTTTACTTTGACATGGAAATTTGAAACAGACCATCCAGTCAGTTGTGCGTATCAGACTGGACTGTAATTCCATAAATTTGGGACTGGGAGAAGATAGTGAAATTAGTCCAAAATATTGCAGTACACTTGTTGACTGGATGCCAATCCTTTGAGCAAGTCTTACCTATAATTCAGGCTTTGCATTAGCTTCGCGTGAAACAGAAGTGTAAATTTAAAGTGATTTTTGTGGTTCATAAGGCCTTCTATAGTGGAAGAAAGGAAACAGTTATCTGCAGACATCAGCAGTACGAGGTTGTGAGGGAGCCCAGTGGATCTGGAGAACAAAGGCTTATGACATCATCAGGATGTACCACTCCTTCCCTATATAAGAGCATCATTCTTGCCCTATTTTTGGATAATGGAGACTATTACCTTCAGATATCAGGAGTAGGAAAATCTTTCTTATCTGTACCCTTCTCCTCCACTGCCAACTCCAGACTCTGTTCCTTTTATCTTGCTACACCATATGCCTGGAATAGACGTCCTCAATCAGTACATCTGGCCATCTTCAAATCTAAGCTAAAAGCCCACCTTTTTGAAGCTGCTTTTAACTCCTAACTCCTATTCACTTGTTCAATACCCATGTCTGTTTTATCATTCCCACTTAAGTAATTTCCTTATCTCTTATTTGTCCTGATTGTCTGTCTTGATTAGATTGTAAGCTCTGTCGAGCAGGGACTGTCTCTTATGTGTTCAGTGTATAGTGTTGCGTATGTCTAGTAGCGCTATAGAAATTATAAGTAGTAGGAGGAGGAGGAGGAAGTTGTGAGGGATACCTGTGGATCCAGAGAACAAAGGTGTCTGTATGACACCCTATATAAGAGCCTCAGCTCTGCCCATTTTTGGAGAAAGGAGACCCTTTGGACATCAGCAGAAGGACGTTTTGAGGGAGCTTGGTAGATCCAGAGAATGAAGGCAACTGATGTCATTAAGATGCACCATTCCTTCCCTATATATGAGTGTAGATCCTGTGACACATGGCCACGGGGGCATGCTTAGTATATAGGAAAGCTGTTCTTTAAGAGGTGCTCTATCTGCATGGATGGAAAAGGCCTTGAAGTAAAAGATATCCCTGGAGGACTGCACAACAGCCATGGAGTAAAGGTAGCTGGAAAAGACACAGTAAAGCCAGAAGAAAGCTGAGAATTAAGCTTCCTTTTGTTGGCCAACCCTCCTCTCTTTTTCCCCAAGTTGCCTGGTTCATAATAGAGCAGGCGTGATCCCCAAATGTTCCTGACTTGTCAGCACTGTAATTGGTAGTTAGTGCACAAGGAGTTGCTCTAAATTAATTCCGATCTTAGTTTTTTGATCTCACATTTCAAGTGAACTCTAATCAGCTCTCTTCCCCTCAATCACTCACTAGAGGTGTAACCATAGGAATCCATTCTTAGCCCCACTCCATTCAGTATATTTATAGCCCTACTTGTTACTGTTATCCAGACTCTGGGTATCTCCACCTACATTTTTTATATTTATATTTATTGATTTTAACATTTACATTCACATATACATGTTTAGGAAATATCCGTAAATCTACGACAATGGTAATACACAACTTAACTCTAATTCTTTTTTGAAATTTGTCCACAACACATTTGGATCCAAGTACAAGGCAAAAAGAATTTAACAGGCAAAAATAACAATAATATCATTAGAGCAAGGAGGAGCATGAGAACGCTCGCAATCGACCTATAGCATTAAGTTGTGGGCGTATGCAAAGAGTCCCTAACACTTTCTTTAGAAATAATAAATTGCAACAATTTTGGGGGGGTCAAAAATGTAATTATTAATTTCTAGAGACACAAAACATCTACAAGGAAATTGTAATTTAAACAAAGCTCCTAAGTTGAGAACTTTTGGTTTAAGCACCAGGAATTCTCTTCTTCTTTTTTGTGTGTCTCTGGCCAAATCTGGAAAAACTTGAATTTTACTTCCCAAAAAAAGTGCATTAATGTAACGAACATAGGCTCGAAAAATGCTATTTCTGTCCGGTTCCAAAGCGAAAGACACCAGAAGCGTGGTTCTTTCAGTCACCACATCTAATGAACTCTCCAAGAATTCAGACAAATTTAGTTCAGGAACAGATTGGGGTTGCACATTAGGAGGTCTTGAAGAACCTGTTATATATTCAGTTCTTACTATGGGTGGAAAGCCCTCTATTGGTATTCCTAATATTTCTCCAAAATATTGTTTTGACATGTCCAAAGCAGGTATTAATGGAGATTTAGGAAAATTATAAATCTTAGATTGATCCTACGACCTTGATTTTCCAGGAATTCAAGTTTACGAACTTGAATATCCTTCTCTTTTATAAGCGTTGTTGTGACATTCTGCAGTTGGGCAACTTCTCCCTTCAAAACTGTTATTTGATTTGCTTGATCCTGAATATTTTCGGACAGATTTTGAGTAGTCTGTTTCAATCCTATAACTTCTTCTATAAAGGAGTTTGAAATAGATGTGAAAGTGGAGTTCAAACCTTGTATACCGTCCCACAACGACTCCATCGTCACCACAGCTGGTTTCGACAAACCTCCGTTCCCACTGGAAGGTAAACCCCGAGGAGAAGAAGAGGAGAACAGCACTCCCAATATCTCCTCCGCTGTCAATCTGATTGGAGTTGGGGCGTCGCGAGGTCCTCCTCCCACAGCAAGTGCTGGCTCATCAATCACCTCCGCTCGCTGTAACTCCGTCGGCGCCGAATCTCTTCCAGGTCACGGGGGAGCTGTGCAAGAGGGCGGGCTCAGTGATGCTCCCTCTATACTATGGTCCGCGTCCGACGACATGAACCCATTGAGTCGATCCTCTGTTCCCCAAGTGCTCTCACCCTGAAGTTTTCTAAAGTTGCTTGGCGCATAGGAGGGATCGTTGCCAGAGTTGAGGAGGTAAGTCCCCTGGCTTTCCCTTTTCGTTTCCCCATCATATCATATGGGAAAATCTCCTTAGCGTTTGGCTGCTTCAGGTTTTCTCAGGAGCTCAGAACACACAAGCTTCTCTAGACGCCATCTTGGATCCTCTCCACCTACATTTATGCGGACCACATTCAATTCTTGAATGCTCGTGAAGTATGGGATTCCTCATGCTATGCCCATCTATGTGTTGCAACTTTGACTTGCCCTTCACTGCCAATTATAGTGTTCTATTGCGTATTGTGTTGACATTGCGGGTAGTATATCATGCCATACTTTGTATTGTTAGTTGAATATTTTTACTGCTGTAATTGCCTATTGCTTATGTTTGATCTGTTCTTACTGTATACCGCCTTGATTGAATTCCTTCAAAAAGGTGGTACATAAATCCTAATAAAATAAATAAATAAATAAATAAACTTGGCTAGAATCTCTTGGATTGCAGAACATAAAATCCTTCACAGACTAAGGCCTTCTGGATCTGTACACATTCTACTACATCCTCCTTCTCAATTCTACACCAGTTCCATTTAGGTGTCATAGCTGACTGGTCAATCACTTTTGAACCCCATATTTCTTGAGTGACTCAGAAGACTTTTTTTTTTTTTTACTGTAAGACAAGTTAGATCTTTGAGATTTTATCTAGATGATAGAGCCCTGAAGACTCTAATACATGCATTGGTGATAAACTGGTTGGACTATTGAGACCTCCCTTTGTATTCTCTTAAACATTTACAAAGTTATTCTACAATGTGAGATTTGACCAGGTTACCCATCTACTAGCAGTAGAGCATTGGCTACCAATCTTTAGCAGGATGAAATATAAAATACTAAAGCTCACACATCATGCCTGCATCTCTAGCCTCCCATTTATCCCATAAAAACCTACCCAATCCTTTAGGTCTGAAAATAAACACCCTCTCTGCACCCACTCTTAGGAATTCCCCTCCTCCAGCACTGCATATAGAGCCCTCCGAGAGTAAGGTTCAGGTGGCATTAAAGGCTTGCTTTTCTCACAAGCATTCTCTGATTTATTACCTGATTTGCGTTTCTGGTTCTGCATCTTGTTCTGGTCAGTGTCAGCTCCTTCCACTCCGTATCCTCCCTCATGTTTCTTTTTCAGCTATTTGTATAAGTCTGTTGAGTTTTTCTTTCTTGGATATAGACTGTGTTGTGCTGTTCAGGTTTTTCCTACCTTCTCTGATACCCTCAGTCAAGTTTTAGTCTTATTTTTGGTTATGGCTGTTTTCTTTTTGCCCTGTATCTGTTGGAATTTGTTTCTTCCACTTGGTCAATTGCCAGGGTGTTCTTACAGTTGATGGTATAACAAGTGTACCAAATAAATAAATACAAAATACCACCAGCTGACTCACTCTAGGCGCCCCATTATTCTACACATGAGAGGCACAGAGAAGCCTTGGCTCAGCCAAAAACAGGGTGAATTTACATAGTTTAGTTGAATCCTTTGAAAGAATTCAGACAAATTTAGTTCAGGAACAGATTGGGGTTGCACATTAGGAGGTCTTGAAGAACCTGTTATATATTCAGTTCTTACTATGGGTGGAAAGCCCTCTATTGGTATTCCTAATATTTCTCCAAAATATTGTTTTGACATGTCCAAAGCAGGTATTAATGGAGATTTAGGAAAATTATAAATCTTAGATTGATCCTACGACCTTGATTTTCCAGGAATTCAAGTTTACGAACTTGAATATCCTTCTCTTTTATAAGCGTTGTTGTGACATTCTGCAGTTGGGCAACTTCTCCCTTCAAAACTGTTATTTGATTTGCTTGATCCTGAATATTTTCGGACAGATTTTGAGTAGTCTGTTTCAATCCTATAACTTCTTCTATAAAGGAGTTTGAAATAGATGTGAAAGTGGAGTTCAAACCTTGTATACCGTCCCACAACGACTCCATCGTCACCACAGCTGGTTTCGACAAACCTCCGTTCCCACTGGAAGGTAAACCCCGAGGAGAAGAAGAGGAGAACAGCACTCCCAATATCTCCTCCGCTGTCAATCTGATTGGAGTTGGGGCGTCGCGAGGTCCTCCTCCCACAGCAAGTGCTGGCTCATCAATCACCTCCGCTCGCTGTAACTCCGTCGGCGCCGAATCTCTTCCAGGTCACGGGGGAGCTGTGCAAGAGGGCGGGCTCAGTGATGCTCCCTCTATACTATGGTCCGCGTCCGACGACATGAACCCATTGAGTCGATCCTCTGTTCCCCAAGTGCTCTCACCCTGAAGTTTTCTAAAGTTGCTTGGCGCATAGGAGGGATCGTTGCCAGAGTTGAGGAGGTAAGTCCCCTGGCTTTCCCTTTTCGTTTCCCCATCATATCATATGGGAAAATCTCCTTAGCGTTTGGCTGCTTCAGGTTTTCTCAGGAGCTCAGAACACACAAGCTTCTCTAGACGCCATCTTGGATCCTCTCCACCTACATTTATGCGGACCACATTCAATTCTGAATGCTCGTGAAGTATGGGATTCCTCATGCTATGCCCATCTATGTGTTGCAACTTTGACTTGCCCTTCACTGCCAATTATAGTGTTCTATTGCGTATTGTGTTGACATTGCGGGTAGTATATCATGCCATACTTTGTATTGTTAGTTGAATATTTTTACTGCTGTAATTGCCTATTGCTTATGTTTGATCTGTTCTTACTGTATACCGCCTTGATTGAATTCCTTCAAAAAGGTGGTACATAAATCCTAATAAAATAAATAAATAAATAAATAAACTTGGCTAGAATCTCTTGGATTGCAGAACATAAAATCCTTCACAGACTAAGGCCTTCTGGATCTGTACACATTCTACTACATCCTCCTTCTCAATTCTACACCAGTTCCATTTAGGTGTCATAGCTGACTGGTCAATCACTTTTGAACCCCATATTTCTTGAGTGACTCAGAAGACTTTTTTTTTTTTTTACTGTAAGACAAGTTAGATCTTTGAGATTTTATCTAGATGATAGAGCCCTGAAGACTCTAATACATGCATTGGTGATAAACTGGTTGGACTATTGAGACCTCCCTTTGTATTCTCTTAAACATTTACAAAGTTATTCTACAATGTGAGATTTGACCAGGTTACCCATCTACTAGCAGTAGAGCATTGGCTACCAATCTTTAGCAGGATGAAATATAAAATACTAAAGCTCACACATCATGCCTGCATCTCTAGCCTCCCATTTATCCCATAAAAACCTACCCAATCCTTTAGGTCTGAAAATAAACACCCTCTCTGCACCCACTCTTAGGAATTCCCCTCCTCCAGCACTGCATATAGAGCCCTCCGAGAGTAAGGTTCAGGTGGCATTAAAGGCTTGCTTTTCTCACAAGCATTCTCTGATTTATTACCTGATTTGCGTTTCTGGTTCTGCATCTTGTTCTGGTCAGTGTCAGCTCCTTCCACTCCGTATCCTCCCTCATGTTTCTTTTTCAGCTATTTGTATAAGTCTGTTGAGTTTTTCTTTCTTGGATATAGACTGTGTTGTGCTGTTCAGGTTTTTCCTACCTTCTCTGATACCCTCAGTCAAGTTTTAGTCTTATTTTTGGTTATGGCTGTTTTCTTTTTGCCCTGTATCTGTTGGAATTTGTTTCTTCCACTTGGTCAATTGCCAGGGTGTTCTTACAGTTGATGGTATAACAAGTGTACCAAATAAATAAATACAAAATACCACCAGCTGACTCACTCTAGGCGCCCCATTATTCTACACATGAGAGGCACAGAGAAGCCTTGGCTCAGCCAAAAACAGGGTGAATTTACATAGTTTAGTTGAATCCTTTGAAAGAATATGAGAGGAAGAAAAGAATTTCCATAAACCCGTTTATAACCTTGGGGGATATGCATCGGCTTAGAGATTATTTGGAAAAACAGAAAAATGTCAGACTTCCTGGGTTGTCTACTATTGCAATCTTTTTCATATGTTTTTGTTTGTTTTATTTTGCTTTTAGGGATCCTGAGGTTGATGCAAAACTCTACCCAAGACAGCCTGGCATACCTCCTGATCCGGGCCCAGGCATTCTAAGTAAAAGCAGAACTGTAGATGCATTTAGAACGGAAGCAAAGGCACCTGGGAGGAGCACCTCTTCCATGAGCCTGCGGACTGACTTTAAAGAAGACCAGAGACAGAATATGATGCCCAGCTTTCTCACAGAGGGCAATCCACTAAGTGCTGTCTCCTCAGTAGTAAATAAATTTAATCCTTTTGATCTGAAGTCAGACTCAGATTCGGCACAGGAAGAGGCCAGCAAAAGACAAAAAACAGTTCAGAAGGAGCAGGAAGAACTTAAACAAAGTACTAATCTCCCATCTCAGCAACAATCATTTCACAAACAGACAACCCAGTCAGAAGGGCATACGGCACATTCTCCCCAGCAAATAAGGCCTATGAAACCAACCTCTCAACTGCAACAGCAACATCCTGGAAAATCTGCTCCTCAACAAACTGGGGTAATGAAGCAGGCTATTCAATCAACAGGGCATACTGGAGAGCAAATCAAACAATCCGTTCAACAACCAGGATCTGGAAAATCTCATCCTCAACAGTCAAAACCCATGCATCCCATTCTTCCACACGAGGCTCCTGCAAAGCCTTTACCACATCCATCAGATGCTGAGAAACCAATAGTACACCACACAGATCCCAGAAAGCCATCACTGCAGGCACCAGTGTCTGCAAAATTATTGCCCCAACAGTCAGGGTATGCTACACCATCACGTCAACAACCAGGGCCTGTGAAACAAACTACACAACAACCAATCTCCTCTAAATCATTTGTTACTTCAAAACAAGCATCACAGCTTATAGGACCTACAAAGACCTCACCTCAGCCCCAAGGGCCTATAAAACAACCACCCCAGCATCCCGAACCTTCAAAGGTACAACAATCAGGACCTGTAAAGCAACAGGTGCAAAAAGGACCTTCAAAACAGGAACAAGGACCTACAAAACAACTTGGGCAGCCTCCAGGGCATACGCATCATTCAGGACCTATAAAACAATCAACTGTAAAATCATTACCTCAACACTCTCCTGCAAAACAACCTTCCCCACACCTAGGGACTGCGGAGCATTTATCAGGATTTACAAATTTACCAGTCCATCAACCTTCAAAAGCACCATTTGATCAACCTGGGCCTGGAAAACATTTACATCAACAAGTAGGCTCACTTGAACCTGCAGCTCAGACTTCAGATTCAGTTCCAGAGAAGAAAATGTGCCCTCTCTGCAAGACTACGGAACTGCTGTTGCACTCTTTAGAAAAGGCCAATTACAACACTTGCACCCAGTGTCAAATTACAGTCTGCAGTCAGTGTGGGTTTAATCCCAATCCACACATACAAGAGGTAAGAGGTTTTGTTATGTATTCAAGATCTTTAACATCTTTTCTGTAAAGGCTGAGATTTAAAGAATAGCCTCAAATACTAATAATCCCTTATTTTCAGATCCAGGTTATGCTCCATTGATAATTTCTTGGTTTATTGGCCAGTGCAACAATTTTTAGCCTGATGTCATAGGAGTGTTTGATATCAGCCCCTCTATAGTCAACAGCAGGGAGATATTTGCATATGTAATTGATCCAAATTATGGCTTAATTACGTGATGGGTTTAAAGAAATCCAATTGTGTCTCCCCTGTGTTGATGTGGTTATATTGACTACCTGTTCAATACCAGATTCAGCACAAGGTTTCAGAATTAGCTTCTAAGGCCTGTAGAAGATCTGGGATTCAGAACTATCCTCTGGATTCCATGTAGGCAGCCCAAAGTTGAGTGCCAGGATCTACATGCAACTCAATTGATTAAATGGGCCAATTAGGCACTTAATTGGTGTTGACAAGCACTTATGTGGAGTTGCTCGCAGATCTCCTCTGTATGCTCTTCTATAACATGGCACCTGACTTTTCCCATGGGCAACCCAAAAGGGGGCATGGCCATGGGAGAGGTATGGGCATTCCCAAAACATAGGCGCCATGTTATGGAAGAGTACCTATCTGTCCCTAACTGTGGGTGCCAGACTTAGACTTGTTTCTATCACGTGTAAGTCAGGCACCTAATGGTGGGTGAGCTTATCTACTAGGGCAGACTAGATGGATAGTACAGGTCTTTATCTGTCGTCATCTACTATGTTACTATGCAACGTGTGCATTGTGCTAGTATTGTATAAAGGTCAGGTGCCCTTTAGTCGAATGCAGGCTTCATGCAGATCTTCTCGACGTATAACTTATGGTACCAGATACAGAATCCGGTTCTATGTTCCTAACCTCTCCTTCCTGTTGGTTGTTCCTGGCATTAAGGAGGTGTGGTGGGTTTGTCTTTGTAATAGGGCTTTTACAGTTAGGACTCTGCAGTTGGGGAATGTATTACTTATCAGTTTATATAGTAAAAGAGACTTGTTCAATTTCAAGGGGAATTAAAAACATATTTACGATCAATAGAGCGACTGAAGAAGTTTAGTAAGTTCTATTCATTAAACCACTGTTTTGTAATTGTGTATTTTGTATTTTGGTGTTGGGTTGTATATAATGTGTTGTACATTGCATGAAGTGGGCTCGTAGATGCAGTATATACGTTTTGAATAAATACAGAAATTAATCACCTGATATTCAATACTACTTAACCGGGAAGCTCCTGCGGGGTTAAGTAGTGCAGATTGGGTCATACCAGCATTTTTTTGCAGGATATGACTGGAGAGTGCCACTGAAAATCCAGAAAGACCTCCATGGCACTATCCGTGGTGCCTGTTAACTTAGGACAGCCTTTTTTCTATCCTCTGTTAACTGGTGATCTATTCAGATAGTGCCGTTGAATATCAACTGTACCCAGGCAAATCCTAGTGGCCGCCTTGTGTGTGGATTTAGGGCTGTTGGCTAGCATTTAACAAAGCACTGAACACCATCAGCTCAATGTTAACCCCTAAAGAAACATTTCTATTACTCCTGCTGCATTGCCTCTGTAGGGTCAAACTTTTGCATTTCTTTATATTGCAAAACGGTATGTGGATAACCTCATTGCCTTCTGTTCGAGTCTGAGATGGAGTATAACCATTTTTTTCTCAATTAGATGAGAATTTTTTTGTATTTTGTTTTGTGAATTTTAGTTTAATTTATTGTCTCAATTGCAGGCTCAAAGTGATGTATAATATCAAATCAAACAACAAATAATACAAATTAAAGTATAATATCAGCAGATAAAACATTTCACAAACAAATTAAATAATTTTGACTATTCATTCAATAGTGTGGATATCATTCCATTTACTTTGATGCATTAGACAATCTTTTCTTTTCCTTTTTATTTCTGTTGCTTGTTGGATTTGGGGTTAGGGGATATCAGAGTTTATGATTTTATTGGGGAAGGTTTAATCATGTGTTTGAACAATGGGTATTCTATACCTGTTCAGCAGGGCTTAAGAGGAAGGGGTTTCCAGTGGGAGAAGGCCAAGGGTTTTACTGCAGATATATTGGTCTGATATTAGTAGGTGGATGGACTGTGATAACTATCCCCCTCCCCCCCCCAGCACAACTAGCTTTAATTTATTTAAAAAATTGCTATACTTCATTTAAAACATATGCTAATTGTCTGGTCTGTTAATCAGAAATTAAAGACTGGATTGGGGAACAGGATGCACAGATTGTATTCCTGACTGAAACAGAGGCAGTAAATTGTGATCTACTAACTTTTGCTTTGATGTGTCTACCATCATGTGTACAGAAGTCTTGAGCTGGGAGAAAAGACAGAGGCTTGGCTGTTGTTTACAGCCTCCTGTAATATAGAAGTCATTAGTTCTATGCTAACCATGTGATTGAGTATCCATTAGCTGGAGTTAGTGGATATTGGTAATTTGCCTGTTTGCCAATATATAGACCTCCAGCAATTATAGATGTGCCTTGATGCAGCTTAGAGTTGTTCAGCTTCTTAAATATTAGGGGAGTCAATATTGAAAGCAATTTAAATGGTCAGGGGAGCTGATATTCAGTGAAATTTATCTGAACAGCACCACAGAATATCAGCACTCACCAGCCATGTCCACTTGAGCAGATCAGGACAATACACGGGGTGGAGCTGGGACAATGCATGGGTTCCAGCAGTATTCAGTATCGGTACCCACATAGCTAACCAAGTAGGTAGGACTAGCTAAAAAGCAGTCCTATCTTTCCCAGTTACTACTACTACTACTATTTAGCATTTCTATAGCGCTACAAGGCGTACGCAGCGCTGCACAAACATAGAAGAAAGACAGTCCCTGCTCAAAGAGCTTACAATCTAATAGACGAAAAATAAAGTAAGCAAATCAAATCAATTAATGTGTACAGGAAGGAGGAGAGGAGGGTAGGTGGAGGCGAGTGGTTACGAGTCAAAAGCAATGTCAAAGAGGTGGGCTTTCAGTCTAGATTTAAAGGTGGCCAAGGATGGGGCAAGACGTAGGGGCTCAGGAAGTTTATTCCAGGCATAGGGTGCAGCGAGACAGAAGGCGCGAAGTCTGGAGTTGGCAGTAGTGGAGAAGGGAACAGATAAGAAGGATTTATCTATGGAGCGGAGTGCACGGGAAGGGGTGTAGGGAAGAACGAGTGTGGAGAGATACTGGGGAGCAGCAGAGTGAGTACATTTATAGGTTAGTAGAAGAAGTTTGAACAGGATACGAAAACGGATAGGGAGCCAGTGAAGCGACTTGAGGAGAGGGGTAGTATGAGTAAAGCGACCCTGGCGGAAGACGAGACGGACAGCAGAGTTTTAAACCGATTGGAGAAGGGAGAGGTGACTAAGTGGGAGGCCAACAAGAAGCAGATCGCAGTAGTCTAAACGAGAGGTGACAAGGGTGTAGATGAGGGTTTTGGTAGAGTGCTCGGTAAGAAAGGGGCGGATTTTACGGATGTTGTAAAGAAAGAAACAACAGGTCTTGGCGAGCTGCTGGATATGAGCAGAGAAGGAGAGAGAAGAGTCAAAGATGATCCCAAGGTTTCGAGCTGAGGAGACAGGGAGAATGAGAGAACCATCAACAGAAATAGAAAACGGGGGGAGTGGGGAGGTGGGTTTGGGGGGAAAAATGAGAAGCTCGGTTTTGGTCATGTTTAATTTCAGGTGGCGTTGAGACATCCAGACAGCAATGTCAGACAAGCACGCTGAAACTTTGGTTTGGATGCAAGGTGAGATATCAGGGGTAGAAAGGTAGATTTGGGAGTCATCAGCATAGAGATGGTAGGAAAAGCCATGGGATGAGATTAATGAACCAAGGGAAGAAGTGTAGATAGAAAAGAGGAGGGGACCAAGAAGAACAGAACCCTGAGGTACGCCGACAGGCAGAGGGATAGAAGTAGAAGAGGATCCACCAGAGTGAACACTGAAGGTGCGGAGGGAGAGGTAGGAAGAGAACCAGGAAAGGACAGAGCCCTGGAATCCAAGTGAGGACAGTTAACTATGTGAGTTCCAGCACTGAATACTGGCTGGCACCTGCATAAATCCCAGTACTGGCTGGCATATGGTTCAATGTCCTCCCCTGCCTACCAACCTCCTCTGGACAAGTAAACACTCCCTTCTCACCATCCCCAAAACTAAAGAGCAAATCTCAACCCCTGTGGCAAATAAAGACCCCTCTCCCATTCCCACTTCTGGCCTACCTGAACTCCCTGATGGGGAGGGGGAGGTATGTACTGGAAGTGTTGGCCCTACCTTAGGGGAGCAATAAGTTGGTAGGAAGAATTATCAGGGGGTGCACACAGGGCTGGTCATCCTTCTAATTAATCATTGCCCTGGAAGTAAGACATAAGCATCGCCACACTGGGACAGACCAAAGGTCCATCTAGCCCAGCACCCTGTCTCTGACAGTGGCCGATCCAGGTCACAAGTATGTAAATAGTGCAGGCTATGTGACCCTTAATTAACTTAGCTCAGTAGGATAATTATGCATTTGGAGATAGGGCTGCCCCAGCACTGATGTTGCCAATCAATGTGTCTTTGCAAGAGAGCATGGTCCTTCAGTAGTTAGGACTGACAACAGTTATGTTTTATCTTTTAAAAAGGCAGTGAGATAGCAGTGATGGAATCTTCTTATCACTCAGTATCCATTCTACCTTTCATGGCAAAACTCTGAGTGAAGCTGGTTTTACAACGGTTGGGAGATCATTTAGAAGTCTGGCTGTTTCCTTGAGACAGTGCACTTTGTGGATTCAGCGTTTTCTTGTCTGTGCTTTGTTAGCACCTTCACGTTTTTGGCGTTGTGCAGTAGGTATATGCTACCCGACCCCTGAGGAAGGCTTGTTGTCGAAACACAGACCGTGTTGTTTCCCAATAAACTTGTTCTGAAGCTCTTACTCCTTTGTCTGGGCTGGTCATTTGGATTTGGTTTTCTTCCACCCTTGGTCGGTTGTGCTTTCATTTCTGTGGAAGGTGTGGACCTCCTTTACTTCCTGTTTCCATATATTTTACAGACTTGAAGTGGAGGAGCAACTTCTTTTGGTTTAAAGGAATACATTTTTGTCTTCACTAAGATGGCTTCAAGGTTACCATCATGGTTCACATGAGCCTGCAGACAGTGCATCATGAAGATGCCTCTGAGATTCTACCGATACCATGGATATTCCAAAGGAGAGCCCGTGTCACCTATAGTTTCCAAGTGGAGTCTTGAACATAATGAATTTGCTGCTCTGCTCATCTATGACCACGTGCCATAATTACACAACTGACTTTTAAAACACTTGAAATCAGTAGTGCAAATCCTTCCAAACTCAGTGGTAGCATACGTGGAATCGATGTGCAGCTTTCAGATAAACAGCCTCAACTACTTGCTTTATTTTAACTCAGAGCAATACCAGGAAATGATGTATTCTACCCAGGTGCACATTTCACTTCCTAGAGGGATCATAGAGACTTACACAACAGCCAGCACGATCTGCCATAGGCAGTTCTCTTAACCATGATAGATGCCTTCAAAGTAAGTGCAGATCATGATGGCTTAGAAGACCACATAGTCTTAGCTTATCCTATTTGATTCTCTCTGTAGTAGTGTTGTAGTGGCCCAAATCAGTCCCCGATTTCCAAGTTTTCTTAATTCTAGAGTAGCCTTGTGATGGCTTGAACACAGTTCATCAAACAGGTAATTAACAGTTACTGTGTAGAGTCTCAACCATTCAGCCAACTCAGGGTTTATTCTTCACTCTAAGGTCTATAGAGGTCAAATTTCTTCAATTTCATTCTATTTTTCAAAATAAACAATATAGCTATCCCAGTCAGAAGGTTAAAATGTTCTCAACTATGAATTCATCTCAAATCGACAATTTTCCAGCATGGTCTGTGACAATGCACATCCCTGGCTGTTACTTCCCTCTAGTAGCTTTTTGTGTTGGATCTTCATCATTTTTCTTGCTTTAGCATTTCAGAATCTAGCCCTTCAGCAATCACCTATTGGCTGTTTTAATTCTCTCAATCCTTAGGATCCTAACACTCTTTAACCTTCTTCCTACAGGGGCCCAGGGGTTTGCCTCTGTCCAGTCTCCATCTCACAAGTGATTTCTCTTCACTGCAAACTCCTCCCCTATGACTGGCCCCTTCCTCTCAACTGTTCACCTGGGATAGCAGTCTGGAAGAATCTACTGTCTTTGATATCCTCCCTCTACTTCTGTAGTTCCCAAGAATCATGGGAGTTGAAGCTTTCCTAGGTTCTTATTAATAGCTCTGCCTCCCAGTTTCCTCCTGCATCTTGTAACCTAAGCCAGTGGTTCCCAAACCTGGTCCTGGAGGCACCCCAGCCAGTCAGATTTTCAGGATACCCCCAATGAATATTCATGAGAGATATTTGCATGCACTACCTCTAACACATGCAAATCTCTCTCATGCATATTCAGTGTGGATATCTTGAAATTCTGATTGGCTGGATGCCTCTAGGACCAGGTTTGGGAACCGCTGATCTAAGCCCTGCCTGCTTCCTCAAATGTGATATATATTTCTTATTGTAATGCCCTGTGGCTGTGATTTAGTTTAAAGGTGGACTTACTGTAGATATTTGTTGGAATGTATTGTATTTTAACATGCATTGCCTGTCAGCAATCTTTTCTCTGCTATTACTCTGTGACCTCTGATGTGAATTACTTAGAGAGGTCACACAGCTATGCAACTTCCTGTGGGGATTAGACACAGCAGATGCAGCAGATGGAGCACATGGAGCTCATGATCTCTCCTAACCTGAGAGGATCTATGGTGGTGTGAGCATCCATTACCATCTAAGCACATGGAAGGAGCTGATAATACAAATGTATAGTAATATGTATATATAAGCCTGTCTGATTATAATCTAACTACAAACTGTGAGTAAACAGATGTTTTGTTACTTCAACTTTAAAGTGACTCAGCAGTGAATTATTCAGGGGTGAATGAGAGAGAGATGAAGAAAGAAATTAACATTTCTAAAGCTGAAGCTGTGTGTACTAAAATCTGCTAATTATTTACTACAAATAATCCAACAAAAGGGTTATGGGCCCAGGGCCAGGAATTGAAAAAGAAGAGAAATATTACCAGGCAGAAAAAAAGGGCCACATTTTTCTCTTAAGTTTTAAAGGAAAGATTCAGTCTGTCTCTCTCTCCCCCCACACAGCAGACAGAAGGCTAAGAAAATGGCTGAGGGAAGAAATTCACCATTGTTCTATTCTCTAAAGGTGCCTAAATTAACTGAGTTTAATTATCGGCAGTGGGAACTAAGATTCATATGTCTCCTTCGAGCAAAAAGATTAAATATATGCTTAGACCAAGACAGAACAGATGAAAATATGGCTGAATGGGACAATGCAAACTATTATGTGAAGTGCATGCTTTTGGAAGCTCTCTCAGAGAAACAAGCCATATTAGTGGAGGGAAAAGATACACCAAAGGACATTTTATATAAACTGAGAACTATGTATGCAACTACATATGCAAAGCAGCAACCAATTTGGTTGGCAGAGTTGAATGAAACCAAATTAAGGGATAAAAGTAAATGTAATGATCACATTATGCATCTTATGTCTTCATTTCAAAAGCTAGAACTTTCTGGAATTCCCATGTGTGATGCATTGAAAAGAGCATTTCTTTTTACCTCACTATCAAAGAAGTTTGATGTTTTTAGGTCTGTAAATGAGGCCATTGAAGGGCAATCTTTTGAACAGACAACATCAAAACTAAGGCAGGAATGCATAATAAATGATTCTGAGGAGATGTGTTCTCAAAGTCAGTCAGAGAGAAATGAAACAAATTTCTTGGCAAAGAACAGAGGAAGGCGGAGCTATGGGAAAACTCCACCCAAGGGCAAGCTGATTTGCTACTCATGTGGAAAGGAGGGACATGTATCTAAATGGTGTAAGGAAACACAAAACACTCCCTCTAGCTCACCTAAGCCAATGGAACTAAAGAATTTTCAAACCAGGAAATGTATGAAGGACAAAGATAAACACAAGGGCTTTCTAATGGCAGAAAAATCTTTGACTATGGTAAATAATAATTCAAATGAAAGTACTTGGATTTTAGATTCGGGGAGCACATGCCACTTAACCAATTGTAAGAATTTCTTTCAGGAAATGTGTCCAGAGGAAGGTATTCTTAAAACTGCAAACGCAGGGACTGCTAAGATCCAAGCAAAAGGTATTGGATTCTTAAAATGCAAAGTGTCTAATGAAGTTAAAGAAATTCCTGTAAGTGATGTCTTGTATATTCCCCAAGCAGTTTGCAATATGCTTAGTGTATCTACATTAGATAAGAAGGGATTTGTGATTCATTTTGAAAACAGTAAGTGCACAATCTCTAAAAATGATGAAGTGTATGCTGAAGCTTTTATGCATAATGATGTTTATAAGCTGAACATTTCAGGTGAAGCCTCACATATGGCGCAAGTAAGGAAGAATGATGGTAAATGTAGTCTGGAAATCTGGCACCGCCGCCTGGGACATCGTGATTCTAAGGTGATCCAGGATCTTTACAGTAAGCAACTGGCCACCGGCATTCAGATAAGTGCAGATGCTGGTAAAATGGAGAAATGCATAGACTGTGTTACTCAAAAAGGTGTGAGACCCTCATTTCCTGCATACACAGGAAATAGGAGTAATAAAGTGCTGGACTTAATACACAGTGACTTATGTGGACCGTTTAATATCCCATCATTGGGAAATAACAGATTTGTGCTAATATTCTTGGATGATTTCTCTAGATATTGTGTGGCCTATTTGCTGAAAGAAAAAAGTCAAGTCACAGACATGCTGAAGAAATACGTAGCCATGGTGAGCAATAAATTTGAAAGAAAACCAAAGGTTCTTCAGACCGACAATGGTGGTGAGTTCACTTCACAAAGCATGCGCACATTTCTAGAACAAGAAGGCATTCAGCATATCACAACAGTAGCTTATACACCAGAGCAAAATTCTGTTGCAGAGAGAAAATTTAGGTCACTTGTGGAAATGACCAGATGTATGCTGTCAGATAGCAATCTCCCTAAAAGACTATGGGGGGAAGCCATTCTCACAGCAGTGTACCTACAAAACAGAATGCCAACTAAAGGCGCTGAGCGCACACCACATGAGACATGGCATGGTAGGAAGCCAAACCTGTCACACATAAGAACATTTGGAAGTACAGCATATGCTCATGTACCAAAGCAAAGAAGGCATAAGCTGGATTCCACAACAGAAAGGGGCATTTTAGTTGGCTATACTCCAGGACACAAAGGATATAGAATTTTGAATCTGAAAACTGGCATTGTTGGCATAAGACATGTTACATATTTTGATGAAAACAAAAGGGTTGATAAAGGCTGGATTATCCCAGATGAGCCTTATCATCCAGAATATGAAACTAGAACCATAATAGACATGCCAGTGTATATAAATGCCATACCAAGGCAGATGTCTGAAAGCAACTCATCTGTATCTAACGAGGAACAGGCAGAGGAAGCAGACACAGAAAGGATCATTGAAGAAGACAGTACAGTTGGAGAAGGGGAATCAATTGGAGAAGGACTCTCAGATTTAGAGGATGCGGAAAGGTCAGACCAACCTGTAGTCAGACGCTCATCCAGGGAAAACAAAGGTGTTCCACCCCCAAGACTGTCTTACCTAACAAAGTCAGCAGAAGCTCAAGAGCCCTTAACATGGGATGAGATTGAGAAAATGCCAGCAGAAGAAGCTGCTGAATGGCATAAAGCTGCACAAGAAGAAATTGATGCATTGGATAAAATAATACTTGGATTCTTACAAAATTACCTCCTGGCAAGAAAGCTATAGGATGCAAATGGGTATTCAAGTTAAAAAGGAATGCACAAGGAAAAGTGGAAAGGTATAAAGCCAGATTAGTGGCAAAGGGATATCTTCAAAAATATGGAGAAGATTTTGATGAAGTGTTTGCACCTGTAGTGAAACACACAACAATTAGAACACTTCTGAGCATTGCAGTCTCAAAAGGCATGCAAGTCAACCACATTGATGTGAAAACAGCGTTTCTTCACGGAGATATAACTGAAGACTTGTACATGGAACAGCCAACAGGTTTCATAAATACAAAACAAAGACAGCTAGTGTGTAAATTAAACAAAGGTCTTTATGGATTAAAGCAAAGTGCAAAATGTTGGAATGATAAATTGCATGAAATATTGACAAATTTAGGATTTAAGCAAGGTGAAGCAGATAAATGCTTGTACACTAGGTGCACAAATGGACAATATGCATACATTTTAGCTTTTGTTGATGATCTGCTCATTGCAAGCAAAAGTGAGCAAGAGTACAAGGACATTGTAAAATATTTAAACCTCAATGTTGAGATAAAAGAACTTGGTAATGTGTCATACTATCTTGGTATAGAAATTGAGAAACAAAATGATGGTTCTTATCTTCTAAGCCAGAAGCAGAAAATAAATGAGCTTATTGAAAGTTTAGGTATGCAAGATGCCCAAGTTGTAAGCACTCCCATGATCACTGATTTTCTGAAGGATGAAACAGTAAGAGAACCTTTACCAGATAACATCCAATATAGATCAGCCATAGGTAAGCTTTTATATCTAGCTACCACATACAGGGCTGATATAGCAAATGCAGTAGGAATTTTGAGCAGAAGGGTCAGCTCACCTACCAAATCAGATTGGACTGCAGTTAAAAGGATGGTAAGGTATTTAAAGGGTACCATTGATTGTAAATTAAAGATTTCAGCCAATAGTAATCCAAAACTAATATGTTACTGTGATTCAGATTGGGCAGGGGATCATTCTGATTATAAATCCACAAGTGGATATGTGTTTATGTATGGAAATGTACAAATTTCATGGGCCAGTCATAAACAAAGTATTGTGAGTTTGTCTTCTACAGAAGCTGAATACGTGGCCGTATCGGAAGCGTGCAGAGAACTGATGTGGATTGAAAAACTTTTGCTGGATTTTGGAATAGCTGAAAAGAGACCAATCCAGATAATGGAAGATAATCAGAGCTGCATCCGACTGTCACAGAATGACAAGGTTCAGTCACGCACCAAGCACATCGCAACGAAATACCACAACGTGCGAGAGTTGGTGAAAGAAGGGGTCATCAGTCTACACTATTGTCACACCAGTGAGATGACAGCTGACATCATGACCAAACCGTTACCCAGAGAACATTTTGTGAATCTGCGTATAAAGCTTGGACTTTGTATGAATAAATAATTGCATGACAGTTATGCATGAGAAGGGGTTTGTTGGAATGTATTGTATTTTAACATGCATTGCCTGTCAGCAATCTTTTCTCTGCTATTACTCTGTGACCTCTGATGTGAATTACTTAGAGAGGTCACACAGCTATGCAACTTCCTGTGGGGATTAGACACAGCAGATGCAGCAGATGGAGCACATGGAGCTCATGATCTCTCCTAACCTGAGAGGATCTATGGTGGTGTGAGCATCCATTACCATCTAAGCACATGGAAGGAGCTGATAATACAAATGTATAGTAATATGTATATATAAGCCTGTCTGATTATAATCTAACTACAAACTGTGAGTAAACAGATGTTTTGTTACTTCAACTTTAAAGTGACTCAGCAGTGAATTATTCAGGGGTGAATGAGAGAGAGATGAAGAAAGAAATTAACATTTCTAAAGCTGAAGCTGTGTGTACTAAAATCTGCTAATTATTTACTACAAATAATCCAACAATATTGTCATTGCTGGTTCCTTCAGTGCTTTTAGGATTTAGGGATGATATATAAAATGTTTGTGGATTATTCATCTGGAACGTGCTAATGTATATTAGGATTTTTGGGGGGTTCGTTTGTTTGCAGATATTCCATTGGTGATGTGTGGAAAATCTGAATAGATATTTATTATTATAGATTGTTTACATCATAATCAAGGATCATTTGAAAATTAACCCTATTTAAACAGGGGTATATGTATTCCTGGGGAGGGTGGTTCTGGAAACCACAGGTAGCTTGCTCTTAATGACAGCTATGCTCATGAATTTAGGAGTGACGGTAGATTGAGATTTCTCTCTGTCTTCACAAAGCTTCCAAAATTGAATGCAATAGTCAAAGTGAGGCCCCACCAATGACTTTAACTCGGTGACTCAATTGCAAGATTTGGAAGCACTGAAGCTCTGTATTATATCGAGTGGCGTTCCTAGGGGGGCGGACACCCGGGGTGGCGCCCCGCCCCCCCCCGGGTGCTGCCCCCCCCCATGCAGCGCGGACCCCCCCCTGGGTGCAGCACACCCCCCGGGTGCACGCCACGTGGGGGGGGGGGTGCCGCAGCGCGCACCTGCTCAGAGTTCCCTGACTTCGTGCGTTCGCTGCAGCTCCCTCTGACCCGGAACAGGAAGTAACCTGTTCCAGGGCAGGGTTGCCAGGTGGAAAATTTTTTTTCCCACCTAAAACCCGCCCAAACTCAAACCCCGCCCCTGACACCCCCACCCCCGCGTCATCACCCCCTCCTCCGCCATCATCAACCCCGCCCCCGCCGTCATCAACCCCGCCCCCGCCATCATCGACCCTGCCTCCCCCGTCACCGGCCCCGCCTCCCCGTCATCGGCCCCGCCCAGAACGTCACTAACCCTGCCCCCGCGGCCGAAAAAATTGCCTGAAAACCGCCCAAAAGAAAAAAAAAAGCCCAAAAAACCGCAACCCGCCGCAGGCAAAAATTTCCCACGGCAGATCGCGGAAAACCGCCCAATTGGGCGGTAAAACCGCCCACCTGGCAACACTGTTCCAGGGCAGAGGGAGCTGCAGCGAACGCGCGAAGTCAGCGAACTCAGAGCAGGCGCGCGCCGCGGCGTGCACCCGGGGTGGACCACCCCCACTGCCCCCCCCCCCTTGGTACACCACTGATTATATCCCATCCAGCACTGTGGTTAAGTCCAATAAATACAAATTCTACATAAACTGTTGCTTTACATATATTGTTGACTGCAAGTGTGTTCATGTAGGATATATGAGCATCTGCCCCTGAACACAGGCGTATGCTGAAACGTGGCCATGTTAGGCAGTTTATCAATAAAGAGTTCTTCACTTACTGCTACATGTTTCTGGTATGCCAACTCTTTGTTTTGGTCTTTCATCTGTTGGATCCTGGCCTCTCTTTTGTCTTCACTTACCAAAACCTTTACAGAAGCATTATCATCCCTTTTTCCTTTCTGCTAGTTATACCCCTCAGTGCAGCGGAGTCTTTTTCTGGCCTTGGCCTCTGCGTTGTCACAGTTGTTCACCACCCTGAGGTCTCTTTCGTGTTTCACCATCAGCCTCTTGCTTCTCATTGCATACAGTTCCTGTGAATTTCTGCACCCCAAATGCTTCACTCTACATTTCTTCACATTAAAGCTAAATTGCCAAGCGTTTGCTTCTGATTTTTTTTAGATCACTTCTCATGATTTCCATTCTCTCTGAGGTGTCAACTCTGTTGCTAATTGTCATGTCATCTGCAAAAAGGCACACTTTTCTTTCTTACTCTTTGACAACATTGTTCATAAAGATATTGGATCCAAAAAAGTCCTCTCACAATGAGTGTCTTCCTGAACAAGGTCTTTATTGACAGTAGCAGGTCATTTCTGCTACTGTCAATAAAGACCTTGTTCAGGAAGACACTCATTGTGAGAGGACTTTTTTGGATCCACTGTGTGTTTTGCCTTTCATTGGTTTTCCTGTGGAGAGTTCACCTTCTGTGGGTGTTTGCTTCATAAAGATATTGAACAGAATTCCTTTAGAGTCTTTATATATCTCATTGATGACTCTGCTTCTGTTTTCTCACTACTGTATTAGTCTGTATCTGTCATTTATCTTCTTTATTCTGGATTTGGTCTCCTGAGCCCAACTCTTAGCACTTGCTGTTCAGCCACCTAATGTCACTTTAGTCTGTTTGCCTTGATTTATTTCTCTTTGTCTACCCTTTTCTTCTCTTTTTACACTTTGAGGATAATTCTGTAAAGTGGGCACCAGACTGAATGGGCCATTTGGCCCTTATCTGCCGTCATGTTTCTAGGATTACGTACATAAATGATTGGAATAATGGTGTGTGTGTGTATGTATGTATATATATATGGCAGAGTTTAAAAGGGGTTGGACGGTTTCCTAAAGGACGTCCATAAACCACTACTAAATGCACTCAGTCTGCTGCCCCTCACTACCTCTCTACCCTCATCTCCCCTTACGTTCCCGCCCGTAACCTCCGTTCACAGGTTAAATCCCTCCTCTCAGTACCCTTCTCCACCACCGCCAACTCCAGGCTCCGCTCATTCTGCCTCGCCTCACCCTATGCTTGGAACAACCTTCCTGAACCCTTACGCCAAGCCCCCTCCCTGCCCGTCTTCAAGTCTTTGCTTAAAGCCCACCTCTTCAATGCTGCGTTCGGCACCTAACCCTTACCGTTCAGTGAATCCAGACTGCCCCAATTTGACTGCCCCTATCGGACCGACCGTTCACTTGTCTATTAGATTGTAAGCTCTTTGAGCAGGGACTGTCTCTCTTTGTTAAATTGTACAGCGCTGCGTAACCCTAGTAGCGCTCTAGAAATGTTAAGTAGTAGTAGTAGTAGTAAATGGACTTGGGAAAAATCCACAATTCCAGGAATAACATGTATAGAATGTTTGTACGTTTGGGAAGCTTGCCAGGTGCCCTTGGCCTGGATTGGCCGCTGTCGTGGACAGGATGCCGGGCTCGATGGACCCTTGGTCTTTTCCCAGTGTAGCATTACATATATATATATATATATATATATATATATATATATATATATATATATATATATATATATATATATATATATATATATATACCCCTAAGCTTAGCTATAGAAACAAGAAAAGGGAAGGGGACAGTAAACCTCAGCCTAGGGACAGCCCTCATGGGAAAAAGGATCCTGGGAGACTGAGGTATGCCCCTCAGCCCAATACAGGGGCGGAAGTAGAAGAGAGGAAATTGAGACAGGAAGGGGAGGATCTTGAGCCCATGGACTGTGAACAAACCCCTTTTAAACCAGATGAAAACTCAGCAGAGATGGAAGTGCAGGAGACAAACTGCCAGGAGATGGAAGGAGCGGAATACCTCAATCCCATTGAATTTATGGAGTTACGTGTGTGAGCATTCTCTTGCTATTTTGATTTTTTTTTTTTTTTTTAATGAAAACCCAGCTGGAAGGTTTTAGTTGAAAGGGTCAACTTCAGCTGCAGGTGGATGTGTGCTTGCCAACACTGGGAGGGAGGAGGGCTGCACAGCCTTGGCAAGAACCCGAAAAGCCAAGGCTGTATTTTTGTTAAACCCTGTGCCTTTAATGTTTGGGGTTTGAACAATAGTGATAAGAAAAATACATTGAATTCCTAGGGAACTGAAAAGGAGAAAGGGAGAAGGGGTTGAGGGTGGAAGGGGACACCCTAGTGGTGAAATGACAGAAGTGAATGCTGCATAAATAGGCATAAATAGCTGCTGAAGATAAAGCAGTGTTTTGTGGCATTCTATTTTCCTTTTGCCTATTTGGATTTGAATGAACTGTGTCACTCTGGGGAAGTTCTGGCAACTAAGGTGGTGACCTCCTCAAGGGAGCAGGCACAAGAGCTGAAAAAAGAGTAACCAGGGTGTTGAACTGAGACTTTCAAAGCTATTATTGCAGATACCTGTGACTATATATATACAAACACACACCATTTAATATCTATTCTGTAAATGTGTGGATATCTTACATAGTTCATATTTTACAGGAAGGTATACATTTAGGTGGGACTCACAACTATACTTGTAACTTGTACAGTAGGTCAGTGTTTCCCAAGTTGGTCCTGGAATACTCCCTTCCCAGTCAGGTTTTCAGGATATCCACAATGAATATGCATAACATTGATTTGCATACACTGGCTCCATTATATTTAGATTGTAAGCTCTTTTGAGCAGGGACTGTCTCTTTGTAGCATGTGTTCAGCACTGCGTGAGTCTGGTAGCGCTATACAAATGCTAATAATAATAATAATGCAAATCAATCTCGGGTATATTTATAGTGGATATCCTGAAAACCTGACTGGGAAGGGAGTATTCCACGACCAACTTGGGAAACACTGGGTTATCCCCCAAATTCCATATATTACGCCTTAATTTCTGCACGGAAATCAAAGCATATCTATATAAATAAAATCCCCCCTCAGACGTTCTGAAGCTCACTCCATCTGTCCTGAACTCCTGTCCTCCTGGTAGGCTGGGCTATTCGGACTACTCACCCTCAGTCTCAGCCACGCCCCATCTGCACATAAAAAGCACCCTCAACGTTCTAAAGCACACTCTGAGGCTTCAACAGTTCATATGTTCGAAGCTCTGTAACCATTTTTAAGCACACTACATCTCTGCCCCGCCCTGACCTATCAGAGAAGGGAGGAGTGTCACAGCTGTACCGCTCTGACCTATCAAAGGGAACTGAAACAGGAAAAGGGAGGAGCGTCACACCGAATGACGGACCTATCAGAGGGGAGTCAAATAGAAGAAGGGAGGAGCGTCAGAGGCCAAGAGGATGGCCGTATCTACGTCTCATAGGTTTTCTTGCTTTCTTTTCAGTGTATTGCAGCTGCAGCCACTTAGGTAAGTCTAGCAAGCCTGTCAGCTACTGAATACAGAAAGCAAAAGATAGCATGTGGGAACTTTCTCCATTTTGTTCTCTGGAATGCAGTGATTATTATACAAATGGTCTTGCTTTCATTATTTTGGTAGTGGGCTGCCTTCATGACTGTCCACAGTCCCCCCCAGTCCTGACACCTGACAGGGGGGACAGGGAAGGACACTCACTGTCTCACATAAGCACTCGCACACACTCATTCTCACATACACACACGCTCTCACAGACACACTCACACCCACTCTGTCACACACACACACTTGCACATTCTCACTCTCACACAGTCACTCTCACAGACACTCTCTCAAACATACACACTCCGCGCAAAACCTTGCTAGCGCCCGTTTCATTTCAGACAGAAACGGGCCTTTTTTACTAGTTCTATAACAATGAACGTAATTTAATTGGTTAACTAGCTAATCGTTGCTGTCTATATGATGTTAACAAGCAGTTTTTCAGCACTGATGGCATTAATTAAGATTTTCATTCAAAAATGGCTAAGTGTATTCTGTAACGTGGTGCAAGTAAATTTCAAGTTGCATAGTTTAAAAGGGGGGTGTGGTTATGGGCGGGTCACGGACATTTCTACAATCTGTGCACATTATTATAGAATACATCTAATTTAGACTAAGTAAAACATAGCCTAAATGGACTTCAGCAAATTTGGTCAAGTGGAAAGGTGCTCAGCCTATTCTATAAAACTAGTAAAAAAAGGGCCCGTTTCTGAAGGCAAGGGCCCGTTTCTGGGAGGCCCTAGGCAGGCAATTCCTCCCCCCCGGACCGCCGAAAACTGCCTCCCGCTGCCATTGTGTACTACCTGTGCTGACGGGGGACCCAAACCCCCGACAGTCGAAATGTTGTTGTGCCCTTCGCGTTCCTTCCTCATCTTCTCTGGAAGTTCCTCTGCGTGCGTCTGCAAGGACGGCCCCAGGAAAACTTGGGCGCCCCATTTGATTATGCCCCTCCAGGTCAACATGGATTTAGTGAAGGGAAATCTTGCCTCACCAATCTACTACAGTTCTTTGAAGGGGTGAACAAACATGTGGATAAAGGTGAGCTGTTTGATATTGTGTATCTGGATTTTCAGAAGGCGTTTGACGAAGTTTTCCCAGTGTGGCATTACTTATGTACTTATGTACCTCATGAAAGACTCCAGAGGAAATTGGAGAGTCATGGGATAGGAGGTAGCGTTCTATTTTGGATTAAAAACTGGTTAAAAGTTAGAAAACAGAGAGTAGGGTTAAATGGTCAGTATTCTCATAGTAACATAGTAACATAGTAGATGACGGCAGAAAAAGACCTGCACGGTCCATCCAGTCTGCCCAAGAAGATAAATTCATATGTGCTACTTTTTTTATTTGTACTGTCCTCTTCAGTGCACAGACCGTATAAGTCTGGCCAGCCCTATCCCCGCCTCCCAACCACCAACCCCGCCTCCCAACCACCAGCTCTGGCACAGACCGTATAAGTCTGCCCAGCACTATCCCTGCCACCCACCACCGGCTCTGGCACAGACCGTATAAGTCTGCCCAGCACTATCCCCGCCTCCCAACCACCAACCCCGCCTCCCAACCACCAGCTCTGGCACAGACCGTATAAGTCTGCCCAGCACTATCCATGCCACCCACCACCGGCTCTGGCACAGACCGTATAAGTCTCAATGGAGAAGGGTAGTTAGTGGGGTTCCTCAGGGGTCTATGCTGTGACCTCTGCGTTTTAACATATTTATAAATGATTTAGAGATGGGAGTAACTAGTGAGGTAATTAAATTTGCTGACACAGTTATTCAAAGTTATTAAATTACAAGAGGACCTTATGAGACTGGGCATTTAAATGGTAGATGACGTTTAATGTGAGCAAGTGCAAAGTGCTGCATGTTGGAAAGAGGAACCCAAACTATAGCTACGTGATGCAAGGTTCCACATTAGGAGTCACTGACCAGGAAAGGGATCTATGTGTCATTGTTGATGATATGTTGAAATCCTCTACTCAGTGTGTGGCAGTGGCTAAGAAAGCAAATAGAATGTTGGGTATTATTAAGAAAGGAATGGAAAACAAAAATGAGAATGTTACAATGCCTTTGTATCGCTCCATGGTGCGACCGCACTTCGAATATTGTGTTCATTTCTGGTCGCCGCATCTAAAAAAAGATATAATGGAATTAGAAAAGGTGCAGAGAAGGGCATCGAAAATGATAAAGGGGATGGGACGACTTCCCTATGAGGAAAGGCTAAAGCGGCTAGGGCTCTTCAGCTTGGAGAAAAGGCGGCTGAGGGGAGATATGATAGAGGTCTATAAAATAATGAGTGGAGTGGATTGGGTAGACATGAAGTGTCTGTTTATGCTTTCCAAAAATACTAGGACTAGGGGGCATGCGATGAAGCTAGAAAGTAGTAAATTTAAAATGAATCGGAGAAAAGTTTTCTTCACTCAACGTGTAATTAAACTCTGGAATTCGTTGCGAGTGAATGTGGTAAAGGTGGATAGCTTAGCAGAGTTTTAAAAGGGTTTGGACGGCTTCCTAATGGAAAAGTCCATAGACCATTATGAAATGGACTTGGGGAAATCCACTATTTCTAGGATAAGCAGCATAAAATGTTTTGTACTTTTTGAGGGATCTTGCCAGGTATTTCGGACCTGGATTGGCTACTGTTGGAAACAGGATTCTGGGCTTAATGTAACATAGTAACATAGTAGATGACGGCAGAAAAAGACCTGCACGGTCCATCCAGTCTGCCCAACAAGATAACTCATATTTGCTACTTTTTGTGTATACCCTACTTTGATTTGTACCTGTGCTCTTCAGGGCACAAACCGTATAAGTCTGCCCAGCACTATCCCTGCCTCCCAACCACCAGCCCTGCCTCCCAACCACCGGCTCTGGCACAGACCGTATAAGTCTGCCCAGCACTATCCTCGCCTCCCAACCACCGGCTCTGGCACAAACCGTACAAGTCTGCCCAGCACTAGCCCCGCCTCCCAACCACCAGTCCCGCTTCCCACCACCGGCTCTGGCACAGACCGTATAAGTCTGCCCAGCACTATCCCCGCCTCCCAACCACCAGCCCCGCCTCCCGATCTTGACTAAGCTCCTGAGGATCCATTCCTTCGGCACAGGATTCCTTTATGCTTATCCCACGCATGTTTGAATTCCGTTACCATTTTCATTTCCACCACCTCCAGCGGGAGGGCATTCAAGCATCCACTACTCTCTCCGTGAAAAAATACTTCCTGACATTTTTCTTGAGTCTGCCCCCCTTCAATCTCATTTCATGTCCTCTCGTTCTACCACCTTCCCATCTCCGGAAAAGGTTCATTTGCGGATTAATACCTTTCAAATATTTGAACGTCTGTATCATATCACCCCTGTTTCTCCTTTCCTCCAGAGTATACATGTTTAGTTCAGCAAGTCTCTCCTCATACGTCTTGTAACGCAAATCCCTTACCATTCTCGTAGCTTTTCTTTGCACCGCTTCAATTCTTTTTACATCCTTAACAAGATACGGCCTCCAAAACTGAACACAATACTCCAGGTGGGGCCTCACCAACGACTTATAATGGAACTTCAATCTGTCCCAATATGGCAATGCTTATGTTCTTATGTTTTTATGTTCTTTTTTGGGATCTTGTCAGGTACTTGTGACCTGGATTGGCCACTGTTGGAAACAGGATACTAGGCTTGATGGACCTTTGGTCTGTCCCAGTATGGCATTACTTATGAAATTTGACTGCCATTGTGGAGCCCTTACAAATTTAAGATAAAGGCTTTTTTTATTATAGAAAGTTAGGAAATGGGCCCCTTTCTAGTTGTGGCAGCACTGGCTTCAATCTATTGTCAAGCCCTGCATGAAAGATTTAATGTCTGTAACATTTCAAACTCCTCCATGTCCTCTCAGAGTTCATTACTTGCTTTTATCACACTTTCTTTGAAGAAATATCTTTTTTTTCCATAACATTGACATTCACACACCATCAGTCAGCTACTCAAACATACCAGCCAATTATAATAAGACCAAAACAATACTGAAATGTGGTAAATTATTTTGGATGCAGCTTTATTAAATATAACTTTTTAAAAATATGTTCATAAATTTCTTCTTCTTCTTCTTATTATTACTATTTATTGCATTTGTATCCCACATTTTCCCACCTATTTGCAGGCTCAATGTGGCTTACAGAGTGTGGTTATGGCATAGTCTATAGGATATCAGATACAGTTTGTAATGTGCAAAGATTAAATCAAATACAATTGATAATGTGCCAAAGTTAAGTAGGGAAGAGAGAGGGGAGGTGATAGGCTGGGTGATATAGACGGTGGATTTTAATAACTGGATGGGTTGGTAAGGTAGTTTTATAAAGTTAAGGGTTATCTTTGTAGGCTTTGTTAAAAAGATGTGTCTTCAGAGATTTGTGAAAGTTGGTTATTGCTTTAATAGTTTTGAGGGCTGTAGGTAATGCATTCCACTACTGTGTGCTCATGTAAGAGAAGGTGAAGGCGTGTATCAGCTTGTATTTCAGTCCTTTACAGCTGGGGAAGTGATCAGCAATAAACTTGACTTTTCAATACCATTTTGGCACCACAACTAGCGGGCTTCCCCACTATTACCCAGAGCCATTTGGTGTCGAAACTAGCTCCCTATTTCCCCTTCTCCTTCCCTACTTTGTTGACCAAGTGACTCATGCTGATGTCGATCCACGCCTCCTCATGGTGGTTTCGCCCATGAGTTACCAAATTCATTAAATAAATTCTCGAAAATAGTTATTACACACCGCATTCAGGGGCACCTTAATTAAGAGCCAGGGTTTATTTATTTATTTGTTGCATTTGTATCCCACATTTTCCCACCTCTTTGCAGGCTCAAAGTGACTTACAATACATCATGAGTAGTGGAAGAATTCTAGAAAATAAACATTTAGTATTACAGAAGGATCTTGGTCAGCATGATGATAATAAGACATAGTAATAGTATACAAGCATAAACAATGTACAATTGGCCAGTTACAATGTCTCCAAGAGTCCTCGGCTGTCCCAGTCATGACGTCAATGCTGATAACAACCGTGTTGTCCTGGAACATTGGGAACCTTGTCTACAGCATTCTGTCCATGTGCTAGGTACAGTAAACAAAAGTGGTTGTTGCAAACAGTTGTTTTTGCCATTATCAGACTGGATGTTTCCGCATTGTCCTAGAGATGAAACCTCCAAGTTTGCATGTTATAATCAGGTTGTTAGTGCTGGATCTTTCCATATATTTATCACCTATATATTTGGCCATATTGGTACATTCAGGTCTATATATAGTGCTTGTTTTGCCCCTACATGTGTGTTGTTATAGAATATGGCCCAGTCTGCGTAAATCTACACGCAGGGATTTATGCTACGTTTTCATTGGTGTAAATGGAAGCATGTAGTTTTAGGCGCTGGGATATCAACTAAGCGTATTCTGTATATACCATGCCTAAATCTTATAGAATACGCTTTCTGCGCGGATTTTTAAAGTGTCATATATAGAATCTGGCCCTTAATGTGCATTAGTTGCAAAAAACTAGTGCATAATAAGAGCAAATTCAGTGCAATAAATACAGGGGGAGGTTAACTACCATCTTCCCTGCATTTACCGCACAAGGCAAATACTTTATTGCAAAGGTTATATTACATGCAGTGTCAATGCCCGGACATAAAGAAATAATAGATGACAAAATGCTGTGATAGTGCTCCTCCCAAACACAACCCCCTCTTGCCCACTGATCTGATCTTCTGACCCCCCCCCCCCCCCCCCACTCACCCATTGCATCCTCTTATCCCTTTAGCAGTATCCCCTTCTGATTCCTCCAACCAGTTGCGTTCCTAGGGGCGCTGACACCCGGGGCGGATCGCCGATGTGCCCCGCCCCCCCAAGTGCAGCGCCCCCCCGGCGAATGAACCCCTGGGTGCACGCTGCTGGGGGGGGGGGTGCCACTTGCCTGCCGGCTCTTCGTTTCCATGCTCCCTCTGCCCCGGAACAGGAAGTAACCTGTTCCGGGGCAGAGGGAGCATGGAAACGAAGAGCCGACAGACGCGCGCCCCCCCCTTTGTATGCCACTGCCTCCAACCCCCATCCTCCATTCCATTCCTCATAGTAAGACCTTCCCCTGAACTAAAGCCCTGCCCACAAGATGTCAGGAAAACCTTCCCCCCCAACCCCAACCCCCCCCCCCCTGCCACCGCCAGGACATACCAAGGGGCATCCCTAGTAGTCCAGTAGCCCGGGATGAGAACGGTCCCCCTCTTCTCCCACCCCATCTGGGTCTGAGAATCAAAATGGCTACAATGCCCCCTAGCTGTAGTCTTGGGTACTACCTGTACTGGGCACCCTTCCATATAAGGAGACAATTGTTTGTCTGTGGTCATTTACTATGTTGCTGTGTAGGGTTCATCCAGTCTGCCTGGTAAAATGATTAGGTCTGCAACCGCTGTTCTGTGCAGATTAGTTCCCTTGGCTTCTGAAGTCATCAATTAAACTGAGGTTCTGATTACACAGAAATTGAATGCCTCAACTGAAATTTAAAAAGAAAAAGTCTAATCTTCTAATTCAGGAGACAAGAGGGTGTTCACATCTAGAATATTTATTATCCCAAATTACAATGTCGGTGCTACATTGGATTGTAATAGTTGCTACCCCTCCTCCACTGGAATTATAATACTTGGAAATAAACTGTGAACCTGGGAGAAGCCCTTGTAAGTGAAATGTTCCTATAATAGATATTAAGGGACCCTTTTACTAAGCTGCGACAATCGTGCCTTTGTACAGGTTTCTCCTTGTGCTAAGGCCATGTTTACTGCAGCTGTAAAATGGCTGATTTTCTGTATTAATGGGCTATGCATTAATATTGCCATTAGCAGGCAGCCATTTAAACAAATTTACTATGTGCTAACTTACTGCAGTAATCTCGCACTACCCAGTTTGCACACGGTAATGTAGCTGATTAGCATAGTACCGTGCACTCTCCACCCTGACACACCCTTTCCAATAAACTCCACACACTAAAATGACACCTACCACAGCCGGCCTGAGTATCCTGTGCTGTGCAATTTTAAGTTGTGATAGATGCACATTAACGGTTAACACAGCTTAGTAAAAGGGCCCCTGACTTAATGGAAAGCTACGTCAATGATATCTTTACCAGATGGAAAAATTCTTTGAGAAGGAATAGTGCTGATATCATGGAAGGATTGTTTGAACAGCTTTAATTATATGAGTGCTTTATGATATAGTTGAAAACCATTTAAATTAAAATCAAACTTGATTTTGTAGTGAAGGAAATATGTCTTTTATTTTTACCGTATCAAAAATGAGACTTTTGAATCATATCTAGATATTATCCAGCAATGCCAGCAAGCAGTGAAATGAGTTCTTTCTAAGCTTTCGTTGCAATGCGGGGATTTTGGGGGGGGGGGGGGGTGAGAGCAATCAAGAAGGGAGCAGCAACCTTCCAGCATTTGAACTGATTTATTTGAAGAGCTGTTTCGCTAAAGCTCGGCATGCGCTAATGGAATTAATGTGCACTAAATGCTCCACATCCTATTATATATCTGTAGCCACATGTATAAGGCAGACTAATGTCCATTGGTAAGCTCTAAGATTTAGGGTCCCTTTTACCAAACTGCGGTGGCATTGCCATGTGTCTTTGCTGGGCACTGAGGCCCCTTTTTACCACAGTGGTTAAAAGGCTTTTTTTTAAAGAAAAGAAATGGCATGCAGTAAGTTAATCACTTGCCATGCAGCCATTTCCTGGGGGAGCCCTTATCACCACAAATTTAGGAGGTGGTAACAGCTCCCATGCTAACCCAGCAGAAAGCAGGCAGTGCACAGCGCTGCCCAATTACTTCTGGGTAAGCCCCTGGCACTAAAAATAGAAAAATATTTTTCAAGCATCGGAAATGGTGCCCGGAGGGGGCAGGAACTACCGGTAGGCTTACTGTGCTTTGTAATGAGGGCCTCATAGCTAATTCCTTTCCCCCTATAGCGCAGTTGTGCTCTATCTCGGTCTAAATTAAAAAAAAGGGGGGGGGGAGAGTTTCCCCTCCATCTAGGAGCGCTTTTAACAACATTTTGCTTGGGGGCCCCCAGTTTGAACTTACATCTCTGCCTGCAACAGAAAAAAATTGAAATCTGTTTATTAGTATTGTAATTATTATTGTTCTTGCTAATTGTATATTATTCATGGCTTTGCTAACAAAATTAATTCTATCGTTTCTTCATTCCATAGATCAAAGAATGGCTTTGTTTGAATTGCCAGATGAAACGGGCACTAGCCATAGATGTTACTGCAGTTCCTGGCTCTGCCTCACAGCCTGTTCAGCCAAAGCAAAAAACTGTTCCTGCTTCTCCACCTAGTAAGCAAGTTTCCCAGTCCCAGCAACCTCTGCAGAAAAAGCCTGACCATACTAAACCTCCAGAACCCCAAAAGACAACAAGTGTAACCAAGCAGTCTTCAATGGTAAGTTCTCCTCCACCGAAGGCAAGGCAGTCACTTACTGATTCTCAAGCCCAAAAACTTTCTAAGGAGCTGAAGACTGAAAAATCAGACCAGAGACAATTAAAGATGGTGGAGGATGGCTTAGTGCAATCCAATGTGGAGAAACATTTCATTAAGGAAGCACCTGTCTCTCAAACCTCTGTGATAAAAGAAGGATCACAAGCTGTCAAAGTGTCATCATCAGTCCTGCCTCAGTCCATCGATTCTGAAAGATCTGATCTTGCTAAGCCATCACAAGTTATCCTTCCAGACAGGCATAAGGATATCACCTCCGATCCCCGAAGCCAACAGCATATTTCTGATCAAACAGATTATAAGCCTTTAGGATCTGACCTTGTAAAAGATACAAAGGCTCCAAAACCTATAGAACCAAAATCAGTTAAAGAGGATCCTAAGAAAGTAGAAACTAAAATACACCCTAAATCTGAAGCCAAGCAAGTGCCAAAAGAACCACAAACATCTGTCAGACTCAAACCAAATCTGGTACAGGCTCAAGAGCCACCAAAATCTAAAGATCAAGCAAGACGTTTCAGTCTGAATTTAGGAAGTATGACTGAAACCCCTAAGTTCCAGCCTACGACCCCTCAAGAAACGGTAACAGGGAAATTGTTTGGGTTTGGAGCATCCATATTCAACCAGGCCTCTAGTTTTATTTCGACAGCAACCCAAGGGAGCAGCCAATCCCAGGGCGCTCAAGGCTCTGTCAATAAACAGCCTCCTCCATCTCCATCACAACCACATGTTTCAAAGATACCACCCAAAGAAGTTAGCCAGTCTGCATCATCTTCAAGAACAGCACCTATAAAAATTGAAACAAAACCTTCTGCAGTTGAAAAATCCGAGCTTCCTGTTAAAGATACAAAACTGGAGCAGAAACAGGATCCTACAACAACTAGTAAACCTCAGGTGGAATCTAAAGAAGTCCCTGGGCAGCCAGTGCTACAGAAGAAGATGTCCAAAGCAGACAATATTATAATTATCAAGGAGCCAAAGCTAGAGCAGAAACCAGTTCTTGCTAAAGATAGCAAAGCTGAAATATTAGATGCTAAAGAATTTTCTGGACGTGCAACACTAGAGAGGAAACCGTCCAAAGCAGATAACATGGTAACTGGTAAAGACACAAAGCCCGAGCAGAAACCAGTTCCTGCTAAAGACAGCAGACCTAAAATAGTAGACACTAAAGATGTTTCTGGACGTGCAGAACTAGAGAGGAAGCTGTCCAAAGCAGATAACATGGTAACTGGTAAAGACACAAAGCCCGAGCAGAAACCAGTTCCTGCTAAAGACAGCAGACCTAAAGATGTTTCTGGACGGGCAGAACTAGAGAGGAAACCATCCAAGGCAGATCACAGAGTAACTGTTAAGGAGACTAAGCTGGAACAGAAAGAGGCTTTCAGTAAAGGCTTGAAACCTCAAACTGTGGAATCAAAAGAAATTTCTGGACCTGCAGAACTAGAGAAGAAACCGTCCAAAGCAGATAGCATTACAACTGTTAAGGACACAAAGCTAGAACAGAAAGAAGCTTTTGCTAAAGACAGCAAGCCTGGGATGGTGGAATCTAAGGTCATTTCAGGAGACCTGGAGTTACCGAAGATTGCTCTGACAAAAAAGGCATGCCCGCTCTGCAAAACTGAATTAAATGTTGGTTCTAAGGATCCTCCCAACTTTAACACATGCACAGAATGCAAAAACAGTGTCTGTAATCTCTGTGGATTTAACCCCACACCACATCTAATTGAGGTAGGTAGTCATACAGCACTATGTATATATATATACATAAAAGACACAAACATTTTTTTTCATCTTGTTTTCCTGTTTTTTTTAAAGAGATTTCTTTTCTGTTTTGCTGTAACAAGTGGTTAATTTGTAATGTTATTGAATAACTTAAATACTTGTATAAAATGTATACCAAGAAAATGCAATTCAGAGCCTTTTAAATGAATTGCTTTAGTTGAAATCATAGATATTCCTGCATTTTCAATTTTTATTTTATGGATGTTCTCAACAAATACAGACAGAAATAATGTAAAGAGAGAGGCAATATTCAAATCATGCTGAGCACCTACCTAGAGCATAAGTTTTCAGCTAAAAATGTATCTGTATATATTTTGGTTCCCTTTTATTCTTTAACATATTATACCTCCCCCTCCTCCCCCACACTTACAGTGGTCAGCAGTATGGAAGTTGACCATTGCGAGCTGAATTTAACACAGTGCTGAGCCCTGTCTGGGCGCCAGCACTGAACTTCCAGGTCAGCTGGAGACCTGGAAATTAGGCAGATGCTGATTGATATTCAGTGCCAACACCCACTTAGTTAAGAGAGCAAATAAAGGACTATCCTACCTGCCCAGTCTACAGATTATCGCTGGTGCCAGCCTACAACTCAATAAGAGCATTCTGTAACACGGTGTGTAGAAATTCCAAGTGACATAGTTGAAAAGGGGGTGTGGTTATAGATGTGGCATGGGCAGGCTGTGGGTGTTTCTAAAATCTATGCACATTATTATGGAATACACCTACTCTGTGCCTAATTTAGGCATTCGGGATTTAGGCCAAGTAAAACATGGCCTAAATGGATGTGACCAAGTTTGGTTGTGTGGAGAGGCGCTCGGTGTATTCTATATACTGTGTGGAAATTTAGGCCTATTCTTTAAAATTTAGGTGTATTTAGAGAATGCACCTAGGCGTATTTTTTACCGCACAGATTTTTCAGGTGCCCTATATGGCTTACCACAAAATGTGTTAAAGCATTTTGTGGTAATTTGTCCTTCAGCGCATTGATATTAAGCTTGTTGGATTAATGTAATGTAATTTATCTCGGTTGTTCCAAGATAAGTCACAGACTATTCAAAACACAGCCTTACAATTGATTTATTCATTTTAAAAAATCCAATAGTATTTCTCCAATATATGCCAGAATCTTATTCAAATTCTTACGTTTGACTTATAAGGTGTTGTTTGATCTAGCTCCTTTATATTTTGCTAATCTTTTTGTCTTTTCGTCTTCAGTGGGAGATATAAGAGGCTTCCGATTTATTCAGTTATCCTTCTTTAAAGGCCAGGAAGAGGCTTAAGTTATTGGAGAATCTTTTAGCTTTTCAAGCAGCAAGACTAGATAAAACTCTTTTGAATTTTAGGCTTTCTGCTTTAGATTACAGGCATTATAGTCATATGATTAAGACATGCCTGTTTAGGAAATTTGTGTTAAATTCTGTAGATTCATGATTATCAGTTGCACTACTTTGTCATTGACTTATTATTAATTTTAAAGGGAATTTTACCTTCAGTCATAATGTTAACATTGTTCATCTCTGGTAATTTCCAGATTTATTCTTTGTAATCTGCATAGAACCGAAAGGTAGATAGCGGAGTATAAGATACTGTGTTTTGTTATATCAGGTTTGTTATTTTTTTCAGGAGGGGGTATACTGTGATTGTGGAATGGGCATGGAAGTTTTATTGGCTATCATTCTCATTAATGTGCTTGAACTGGATAACACAAACTGAAGATGGGACCACTTAGTGCCTCCTAAATAGGAAGTAGTAAGTGCTCTCGCGTTAATATATTTGCGGGTCTTGCGCTAATGGAAAAATTAGCACAAAGAAAAAAAAGCCCTATTTCTGGGTCATGTTAGAAATGGGCTTAGCGCATGCAGGGCCGGTCCTAGGGTCTCTGGCGCCCCCCTGCAGACTGAGTTGGCGCACACGCGCGCCCCCACCTGCATCTCCTTTCTCTCTTCTCTCACCCTGCCCCTGTCCAGCGATTCTCCGTCTCCATCCCCCGCCATACCGCGCCGCCCTTGGTGCTTTAAATCTTTAATTTACCTCCGTTACAGCAGCCGCGTCATTTGAAAGCCCTGCCCCGTCTCTAGCCTTCCCTCCCTTCATGAGTTCGTTCCGAAGTCCCGCCCTTGAGGAAATGACATCAGAAGGCGGGACTACGGAATGAACTCACAAAGGGAGGGAAGGCTAGAGACGGGGCAGGGCTTTCAAATGACGCCGCTGCTGGAATGGAGGTAAATTAAAGATTTAAAGCACCAAGAGCGGTGCGGTATGGCACCGCAGTGGCGCCCTTGAAAGCAGGCGCCCCCCTGCGGCGCTTACCCCGCTTACCGGGTTTGACCGGCCCTGAGCGCATGGGGAAGTCCCATGCTAACACATGCTAAACCCATTTCTTAACGATTTCTAGTAAAAGGGTTCCCCTCAATGTTTCCTCTAAGTCGGAGTGCATGAGTGATTGCTCATACATTTTAGGAGCGTTGATCACACATTTTACGTAGTTCCTTCAAAAAATGTTTTTTTTTGTGCTACATGCAGAAATGCTTTGCTAATACTGGCGCTCAAACTTGCTGGTTTTTTAAAACTTATTGTTCACTCGAAAAAATAAAATTGCACACACCTGGCCACTCCTTAGAGGAAACATTGGTCCCCATGTTTGCAAACTGCAATGTGTTGCTCCTTATACCTGTAATAAGCTGCCCCTTGAGGCTCATTATGTGCCAACTAGTATTCAAGAAATTGCTAAAGATCTTCCTTTCTCTTCAGGTTTTCCCTTCATGAGTTTATGCTTCCGGTATTTAATTAATGGTCTTGTTATTTTACTCATTTTTGGGTTTGCATTTAGATGTTTTCATGATGTGGGTTTTTTTTTTTTGTGTTGTTTAATTCCTGATGCATCAGTTTCGATTCCTTACATTGGTGGTATCCTCGGAATCTGTGCTGCAGTTTTGATTCTTCTGCAGTAGGTTTATTTGCATCGTGTTGGTTTATTGCTAGTTTACTCGTGTTCCCTCTTTGCTACACTGTAGCTCATGCACAGGGTCCTTTTCATCGATTATTATTTTCAGTTTGTAAGTCATCTGTGTCATGTATTGTGCAGGTGACAAATGAGCATGTATTACATTTGAATAAATAAAACGTGTATATCCCAGAGGACAAAGAGGGCCTTTATCGCACCCTTACATGAATGTATGAATGTTTTCAACACACTAAGGAAAAGAACAAAGTGGCTACCTTCATTCTTGAATGTCCAGCCTATTTTTCAGTTTTTGTTTTGCACGTTTTGAAGTGGTTTTCTCCATTTTTTTCGGTTTTTACCTTTGGTGTTCCACACACTAAGGCCATTTTTACTACAGCAGCAAAATGGCCGATTTTTCTATTTTTCCCTGTAATGGCCGTGCGTTAATAACATCAGAGAGTATTTCACAGAGGTGGTGGTGCATCACGGAATGGCATCCCAGAGGATGTGGTGGAATGAGAGTAGAAGACTTTAAGAAAATCTGGATACGCTCTGTAGTTCCTCTGTAAATAAATGAAGGGCTATATGTAGGTCAAAGAGGAAGGGGAATGTCAGGTGGGCTTTGCAATTTGGATAGGCCCTTTTTTCTAATCAAGTCATTTTATCTGCTGTTGATTCATTTTATGCTTTAATCGCTGTACAGTTTTAACTTGTGAAAAATAGAACTCTTCCTATGGGAAATCATTCATTTTGAATGAACGGCAAGTAATTGCTTGTTACTACTTGTGTCAAAAAAACATGTCTGCCCTCATACTGCGGAGGGTGGTCAAACTGTGGAGGCATTTATATTTATTTACTTGTTACATTTGTATCCCACGTTTTCCCACCTATTTGTAGGCTCAATGTGGCTTACAGTAGTACCGGAGAGGCCTTTGCAGGCTCCGGTGTGAACAAATACAGGGTGATGTTGTGGTAAGATCAAGGAGCAAAACAAAAAGTACCAGGAGCCTTCAAAAAAGGGGGGGTAAAACCTTTAATCATGTGTTTTGAGGAGCAAATCTTTGAATGGACCTGACATGGTCCGTGTTTTGGCGCTGAGCACCTATGTCAAGGGTCTGCATCAAACATAAAAAAATGAAAACAAATTTTTTAGAATAGTTTACATATGTATATATACACATATACATGCAAATACACACATATTCGACTTTGGAAAAACAAAATATGAAAGTGCAAAACCCCTAAGAAAGAAACTACACTGGCTCCCACTTAAAGAACGTATTGTGTTCAAGATCTGCATGATTGTTCATAAAATCATTTACGGAGATGCCCTGACCTACATGCTAGACCTCGTGGACCTGCCACCCAGAGATGCTAAAAGATCATCACGCACCTTTCTTAACCTATACTTCCCCAGCTGTAAAGGATTAAAATACAAACTAACACACGCAACCAGCTTCTCCTACATGAGTACGCAGTTATGGAATGCACGCCCAACTCACCTGAAAACGATCAATGAATTAATTAATTTCTGCAAATCTCTGAAAACCTATCTTTTTAACAAGGCCTACCACGAGAACCCATAACTAACTATAACACAACACCTATCCACCTTTATTCAGAAGGTATCTTTCTATAACTGCTTGACCAGATCCGCTTGCTTTCCTTGACTTCTATGTAACACCAATTGTATTCTTTACCCTGGTATGACAATACCATAACAGGTCTTTGTAAGCCACATTGAGCCTGTAAATAGGTGGGAAAATGTGGGATACAAGTGCAATAAATAAAATAAAACAATAGGAACCATAAATATTAGTGCTCTTTGTTATATAAAAAAACAAGATGATTTTTAAAAATATTTTTATCATATCGACCCTTTAAAAATTTTAAAATAAACTAAAATGAAAATAAAATAGTGATCTGTGTACATAAAATCATACAATCGATGTTTAAATGCATATATATATCGAAACAACCAGAAAATGGTGTGTTATATTTTATTGGCATTATGTCAGTGATAAGCAATTTAACCAGGCAGAAGAGGCTACCCAGTTAAATCACTTTGAATACCATCCAGCTCTGTGTCTCAGCTAGCAGACAGATTGAGGGTGGTTTATGTGATGTACCGATGTACAGGTTCACAATTTTCTCTTAAATTTAAGGCAATGATGGAGGCCCATTTGAGAATTATAGCACCAGAGAACCTGTATCAGATATTGGCTGAATTTATTGGCATTCCCCGTAACTATTTGTATCTTGGATAGGAGAAGCATCTTTTGTCAGAAGTTGTGGGACTTGTCAACGCATTCACATTTTCTTTACATGCTTTTTTTTTTTTTACCCTGTTGGACCTTATTATCCAGATGTGTTTATTTACCTGCTGAGGAATCAGCAAGGTGCTGACATTATACTTTGTAAATCCAGATGGATTCTGTTAGTAGCATATTGGCCACTGACAATGTCAACTTCGAAAAGATGACATCTGCTGCAGGGTAATTGATATATTCACGGTTCTCTTCTTGGCAAGAAGCCACATCTGGCTGGAACTGGACTGAAATACTTAACTTGTAGATGCTGTACTTGGATTTTTTTTTTAATCAATAAATGATTCCCAAAATGTTCGCTGTTAAAATCCTCAACAATCACTTACAAGGAACCAGAGTACAACCTTGAGGAGACAAACAGTGGAAGGATTGACCCAGAAAACATATAAAGAAATTTTTGTAAATGAAGGAGAAGTTCTCAGAGTGTTCACTCACCCAGGTGAAGCTGCACTACAATGTAGATTCCGCCTCTAAGGGTGGACAAGTTTCTCAATCAGAGAACTTTTCCAGAAGATTTTTTTTATGTGAGCAAATACACACCAGTGCTCTTCTTTAAATAATAATGAACATTTCACATAAAAGAAATATTAGTGTTATTAACTTAATTACTAGGTCAATCCTGTCACATACTCCACCAACCTCATACACACTGTATACACTGCCTGACAACTTCCAATGTAGTTGCAGATATACAACGTTTCATACACTCTCTATCACGCTTGTGTGCTATTTCTATATCAACCTCTCATAATATACTTAATGGTTTCTACATAGCAATAAATCTTAATTATGGGCGCACTTAACTTGATTTTATCGGGTGTATGCACACACCCGGATGATTTCCGATTAGTATCCACGTCTTTCTATTTCATTTGGCAGCACACTGGTACTGCGTTCCTCGACATTGATCGATCTTGATCTCGATTTTCTTTGTGTCTCAGCATCCCAATGTCCCTACGCTACATGACTCGATGTGTCGCCTTCTTTAGCAGAATCATAGCGAGTCCAACTCTGCAGGGTTTCGATGAATCTTCTTCAGAAACTCGAGATGTAAATTGCAAAAGTTTCACTAAACAAAAGAAAAGAGAAAAGTGCCCCTACTCTAATGGCGGAATCTACATTGTAGTGTAGCTTCACTTGGGTGAGCGAACACTCTGAGAACTTCTCCTTCATTTACAAAAGTTTCTTTATATGTTTTCTGGGTCAATCCTTCCACTGTTTGTCTCCTCAAAGTTATACTCTGGTTCTTTGTAAATACTTGGATTTTTTTAGCACCTGCTGAGTCATGATTAGCAGAGATACTGAAACCTGGGCGGATGATCTTTTCACTCTTTACCTGTATACAATTGAGTGGATCAAGATAAAATTTGTTGTTGTAACTAAAGACTTCAAACATTATAATGAGGGCAAGAGGGGCCAATGCTGAAACCAAGATTAACACAGGACCAAATTCTATAACTAGCACTGAAAAATCAACACAGAAAAAAATGCACTAAGTGCTATTCTATATATGGCACTGAACATTAGGCACTGTTTATAGAATGCACTTAGCATAGAGATTGGCGCCTAAACCTGGTGTAAATCCTCGCATCAAAATTAGGTGCGGAACCCCTTATTCTATCATAACGTGCATACATTGTAGGAACACCCTTGATCCTCTCATGACCCTCCCATGGCTGTACCCCCTTTTTGGAGCAGTGCATAAATTTCAATTATTTATTTGTTTATTTATTGTATTTGTATCCCGCCTTTACCCAAAATGGGTAACAAAAATGTACATAATTGATCATTAGCATCCAGTTGGTGGTCAAAATTGGCTCGTTAATCAGTTAAATTGTGCACCCAAATTTGCCCATGTAATTTTAATCACCGCTTGTAGAATTTTGGGTTTAGTGCACAGCTTCCTAATGCAATAGTAATGCAGACGTTTTCCTCCCCAATTCAGTAAACAGATAAAATGCAAATTGATCCAATATGTAAAAAACGTGTGCTAATATGAGAACGCACACTGGATGCATGCACACACAGGTCTGCGTTGCACATCTGCACACAAGCTGGAATGATATTCTGACCCCCAGCAGACACCAAGGATTTCCCAGTTTGTTTACTTAGGTGATGACATGTTTATTGATTTATATTTTATGTTTATTGATTTATAAATTATCCTATCTCAGACTTGCTATTCAAATTAATTTCAGATCTCCAGAGATACCAACCCATTCAAAAGTGTTTTTCTTGACTACCCATGATAAGAAGAAAAAAAAACCATTTTTGGATGAGTTGACGCGTGTGACTGTCCAATAATTAATTTAAATATCATGTTAGGGAATGATAGTCTGTGCATGAAAAATTTGTATTATCGATATTTATGTGCAAAATAGAATTCCAGAACATGTGTATATGTATGTGGACACCAGCATTGAACATTTGTCATAGCACATAACTTCCACTGACCCAGGAATTTGGTACCAATGCTCTTGGGTCTAAAGTATCCGGTGGTGGTCAGTGTTTACCAGGGCTTTTTTTGAGGGGGTACTGAGCACCGGTACCTTTTCTATTGTCTGCTAAAATTGACCCATGGTCCCCAAGTTTTAATGAAGGAGCTCAGGCTTTACACACAAATTCTGCCTGGTCATAGATTCTGTGACTGGATGCAGGGGACCTGGCTATTGTGGGGTGGGTCTCTCAATGATCACCTCAACCCTGAAGGGTGCCCTGGCATTTGAGTACCGGCACCTTTTTTGCTAGAAAAAAACACACTGGTGTTTGCAGAAACACTGATGCTGTCAGGTTAATATTGACCCTTTGGTGTACATGATCCAATGCAAAAGTAGTGAAGAGGGGTGCTACATTGGATAAAGAAGGAAAAATTGGGAACAAATATCAAACTTCAGAGATGTATCAAAGCCTTTTACAGAATACTACAGAATGACAATTCTGATGAGCATTTCTCAAAGGGAGATCACTCTCTTAAGGACATCACAACACATGTTCTAAAGCAGTGGTTTCCAAACCTGGGGCTCTGTTTACTAAGATGTGCATGCTAACTGTGTAGGCGCCTATAGGAATATTGTAGGTGTGTACATGGATAACGTGAGTTAAAAACGCTAACTTGCCTATAACTTAGCTTAGTAAACAGGGCCCTTGGTCCTGGAGGCACCCCAGCTAGTCAGGTTTTCAGGATATCCAGAATGCAGAGTACCACAAGGATCACCGCTCTCGCCAACCCTTTTCAACTTAATGATGACACCATTAGCTAAGTCGGTAGCCGACCAAGGATTTAACCCCGTACATCTATGCAGACGATGTCATGATTTACATCCCGTTCAAACACGACCTAACCGAAATCACAAATGAAATCGAACACAATCTCCAAATAATGAACTCATGGGCGGACACATTCCAACTAAAGCTAAACGCAGAAAAGACACAATGTCTTATTCTTTCCTCACAATATAACACAAAGAAACCTACCACCATAAACACCTCAGACTACACCCTTCAAATCTCGGACAGTCTGAAAATTCTTGGAGTCACAATTGACCGTAATCATACACTCGAAAGCCATGTGAAAACTACAGCAAATGTTCTACTCAATGTGGAAACTAAAAAGAATCAAACCTTCCTTCCCAAGGGAAATATTCCGAAGCCTAGTACAATCAATGGTGCTAAGCCACCTAGATTACTGCAATGCCATTTATGCAGGATGCAAGGAACAAATCATTAAAAAAACTTCAAACTGCCCAAAATACAGCAGCCAGACTCATATTTGGAAAAACGAAATACGAAAGCGCCAAACCCCTAAGAGAAAAACTACACTGGCTCCCACTAAAAGAACGAATTGCGTTCAAAATTTGCACCCTGGTCCATAAAATCGTTCATGGTGAAGCCCCAATCTACATGTCAGACCTCATAGACCTGCCAACTAGGAACACAAACAGATCGTACATTCATGAATCTCCATTATCCCAGCTGTACTACTACTACTACTACTACTACTATTTAGCATTTCTATAGCGCTACAAGGCATACGCAGCGCTGTACAAACATAGAAGAAAGACAGTCCCTGCTCAAAGAGCTTACAATCTAATAGACAAAAAATAAATAAAGTAAGCAAATCAAATCAATTAATGTGAACGGGAAGGAAGAGAGGAGGGTAGGTGGAGGCGAGTGGTTACAAGTGGTTACGAGTCAAAAGCAATGTTAAAGAGGTGGGTTTTCAGTCTAGATTTAAAGGTGGCCAAGGATGGGGCAAGACGTAGGGGCTCAGGAAGTTTATTCCAGGCGTAGGGTGCAGCGAGATAGAAGGCGCGAAGTCTGGAGTTGGCAGTAGTGGAGAAGGGAACAGATAAGAAGGATTTATCCATGGAGCGGAGTGCACGGGAAGGGGTGTAGGGAAGGACGAGTGTGGAGAGATACTGGGGAGCAGCATAGTGAATACATTTATAGGTTAGTAGAAGAAGTTTGAACAGGATGCGAAAACGGATAGGGAGCCAGTGAAGGGTCTTGAGGAGAGGGGTAGTATGAGTAAAGCGACCCTGGCGGAAGATGAGACGGGCAGCAGAGTTTTGAACCGACTGGAGAGGGAGAGGTGACTAAGTGGGAGGCCAGCAAGAAGCAGATTGCAGTAGTCTAAACGAGAGGTGACAAGGGTGTGGATGAGGGTTTTGGTAGAGTGCTCGGAAAGAAAGGGGCGGATTTTACGGATGTTGTAAAGAAAGAAACGACAGGTCTTGGCGGTCTGCTGGATATGAGCAGAGAAGGAGAGAGAAGAGTCAAAGATGACCCCAAGGTTTCGAGCTGAGGAGACAGGGAGAATGAGAGAGCCATCAACAGAGATAGAAAACGGGGGGAGCGGGGAGGTGGTTTGGGGGGGAAAATGAGAAGCTCGGTTTTGGTCATATTTAATTTCAGGTGGCGTTGAGACATCCAGGCAGCAATGTCAGACAAGCACGCTGAAACTTTGGTTTGGATGCAAGGTGAGATATCAGGGGTAGAAAGGTAGATTTGGGAGTCATCAGCATAGAGGTGGTAGGAAAAGCCATGGGATGAGATTAATGAACCAAGGGAAGAAGTGTAGATAGAAAAGAGGAGGGGACCAAGAACAGAACCCTGAGGTACACCGACAGGCAGAGGGATAGAAGTAGAAGAGGATCCACCAGAGTGAACACTAAAGGTGCGGAGGGAGAGGTAGGAAGAGAACCAGGAAAGGACAGAGCCCTGGAATCCAAGTGAGGACAGGGTATCGAGAAGTATGCTGTGATCGACAGTGTCAAAAGCAGCGGAAAGATCAAGAAGAATGAGGATGGAATATTGACCTCTGGATTTAGCCAGTAATAGGTCATTGGAGACTTTAGTAAGCGCAGTTTCAGTTGAGTGGAGAGGGCGAAAACCAGATTGTAATGGGTCAAGAATAGCATGTGAGGAGAGAAAATCAAGGCAGCGGCGGTGAACAGCACGCTCAAGTAATTTGGAGAGAAAAGGAAGGAGGGAGATGGGTCGGTAATTAGAGGGACAAGTAGGGTCAAGTGAAGGCTTCTTAAGGAGAGGTGTGACCACAGCATGTTTAAAGGAAGCAGGGACAGTCGCAGTGGAAAGTGAGAGGTTGAGAATGTGACAGATAAAAGGAATAAGAGTAGGAGAGATGGCATTAAGAAGGTGGGTGGGAATGGGATCAGAGGAACAGGTGGTACATTTTGAGGAAGAAAGGAGAAGTGTAGTTTCCTCAATAGTAACTTCAGGAAAGGAGGAAAGGGAATGAGGGGAAGGAGAGAGAGGGGAACGGACTAGTGGAGGGAGAGCTGGTGAGGTAGAGAAAGCAAGGTTTATCTTTTGAACCTTGTTGTGAAAGAATTCAGCAAGGGTCTGAGGAGATAATGAAGGGGGAGTTGGGGGAGGGGGCACCTTGAGGAGAGAGTTCAATGTGGTGAAGAGAAGTCGAGGATTAGAGCCAAGAGAGTTGGTCAGTTGGATATAATAATCCTGTTTGGCACGTAAGAGAGCAGATTGGAAGGAGGTCAGCATGAACTTAAAGTGTAAGAAATCAGCAAGGGCCCGAGATTTCCGCCAGAGGCGTTCGGCGGAGCGGGTACAGGAACGTAGGTAGCGGATATTAGAAGTCAGCCAAGGTTGGGGTTTTGTACGCCTTACAGGGCGGGTCATCAAAGGTGCAAGAGTGTCTAAGGCAGAGGATAGAGTATTGTTGTAAGAAGAAACAGCCTCGTTGACAGACGTGGATGGTGCCACAGTAGAGAGGAGGTTTGAAACATGGGAGGATAGAGATGAAGGGTCAATGTCGTGAAGATTCCTAGATAAATTAGATAGGATAGGACGGGACTGGGAGGGAGGAGATTTAAGTGTGAAAGTTATAAGATGGTGATCAGAGAGGGGAAGATCGGAGGCAAGGAAACTAGAGGGTGAACAGTTGGAGGAGAAGATGAGATCAAGACAGTGACCATTTTGATGAGTGGGGGAGGTGGAGCATAGTTGGAGATTAAAGGACGACGTTAAAGCGAGTAACTTGGAAATATAAGAGTTGGAAGGATCATTAGCAGGAATATTAAAGTCACCAAGGATGAGAGAGGGGGAGGAAGGATCATGGAAGAAGGCAAGCCAGGCATCAAAGTCACTGAGAAAGGATGAAAGGGACTTATCAGGGGGACGATAAATGACCGCTATTCGAAGAGGCAGAGGAGAGAAAAGGCGGATAGAGTGGACTTCAAAGGAGGAAAAACAGTGAGATTGAGGTGGAAGAAGGGGTTGAAATCTGGAGGAGGGAGAGAGAAGTAGTCCAACACCGCCCCCACGGCCAGCAGAGCGAGGAGTATGTGAAAATAGATAACCGCCATGGCACAGGGCTGCGACTGAAGCAGAGTCATCAGGGCAGAGCCAGGTTTCTGTTATGGCGAGCAGATGGAGGTGACGCGAGATAAAGAGGTCCTGGATATAGGGGAGTTTGTTACAGATAGAGCGGGCATTCCATAGGGCGCAAGAGAAGGGCAGAGAAGAGGAGGGGAGTAGAGGAATAGAGATGAGGTTAGAGAGGTCACGGTGAGATCTGTAGAGTTTGGATAATAGTTGGTGAGGAGGGCCAGGATTGGGATTGATGTCACCAGCTGAGAGTAAGAGAAGGAGTAAAAGAGAGCGGAGGAGAGTAGGAGAGGTGTGGCCACGAAGGCGTCGAAGGCGAGAGGTATTTAGGTGGAATGGGGAAGGCAAAATGGAGGGAAGAAAGAGACGGAGATTAAAAGCCAAGAGGGAGGAAGAGGGTAGGAGAGAAGGTGAGGTGATGAAGTCAATGGATGGGAAGTGAGTTCCTGTAGCGGAGAGAGGTAGGGGGTGAGGGAAAAGATTAGGAAGGGACAGAGCTAGGAAGAGAATGTGAATAGGGGCCATAAATGATTAAGGTACTTTAGCAACTGGAAAAAGATTAGATACAAAGAGAAAAATGCCCCGCGCGCCGTTAGGCGCGCGGCACCTAGAGCGGAGGCCCTGAGTGGATCGGGGTGGACCTGGGTGTCACCCCGGAGAAGGCTGTAAGGATATGCAGATGAGCTGCAAGTCCTCCACAGCACCTGAAAGGCAGCCGGTGGTAGAGGTGGGTACCTCTCAGCTGAGGAAAGGCTTACCAGGGGTTAGGCCGAAGCCAGCATTCCTCCCCCTGAGGGTCGCCTGATCCTAGCCAAAAAGCACCTGGGGAACTCTGGGCACTTGGAGAGAAGGCCCTGGGAAGATCGGGGTGGAACTGGAGTCACCCCGGATACAGCTATGAGGAAATGCAGAAGGGCTGCAAGTCCTCCACAGCACCTGGTGGGAGCGCTGGGCACCTAGAGCGGAGGCCCGAGGGAAGATCGGGGTGGAACTGGAGTCACCCCGGATACAGCTATGAGGAAATGCAGAAGGGCTGCAAGTCCTCCACAGCACCTGGTGGGAGCGCTGGGCACCTAGAGCGGAGGCCCTGAGTGGATCGGGGTGGACCTGGGTGTCACTCCGGAGAAGGCTGTAAGGACTTAAATATAAATCCACATATGCATCCAGCTTCTCCTACATAGGCACGCAAATATGGAACGCACTACTGAAGGCCATAAAAACAATGCACGACCTAACAATCTTCCGAAAACAACTGAAAACTGACCTATTCAAGAAGGCATACCACAACGCTCCATCCTAACCACAGACTTTTCATGAACTAGACAAACCATACCCTACACCAGACTGATAATAATGACTACTAATGAAAATCACGCAATACGCACTACCACTTTATATCTCATGTCAGAAATGAACTTGCTATAGTTGACTATCTAACTTATGCTATAATTTACTCTATCACTCAGGAACCTCTATGCAATACCATACTGTACTATACTTTACCATGTATGCACCTTAATGTAAAATCATTTGAAATTCTCTACCCGGAAATGGCGATTGCCATTATGGCATAATGTAAGCCACATTGAGCTTGAAAATTGGTGGGAAAATGTGGGATACAAATGCTACAAATAATAAATATTCATGAGAGAGATTTGCATGCAGTGGGGGCAGGCCATGCAAATCTCTCTCATGAATATTCATTGAGGAAATCATGAAAAACTGAATGGCTGGGGTGCTTCCAGGACCAGGTTTGGGAACTGCTATTGTATAGGAATGGAAAATATCTGAAAATGAAGCACTTTGAAAATAACACAAAAGGACTCAAAAATATAGATGGTCACTCTTGAAAGCTTCTCGAAAGTTTGTCGATAACAAATATCAAAGTTACTGCCATGATATAGACATTTTTACATTGGTTTCCATGATTTTCTCTGATTTGGACAAGAGCAGTGTATTAAACATTGACACGTTTACTATTTCATTTTCATTCTTGTGGCAGTAGCGCATAGCTGCGGTTGCCATGGCAATGGCACTCACTTCCTGGTACACTGAACTAGTGAGCTGATGTTCTGCACACCGGGGGAATGTTTCTGAAAGATCAGTGTCATTTTAATGCATAAAATCTTAATTTTGCTGTAATCTCAGTTTAACCTGCTTTCATGGAGATACATGATATTTGAAATGCATGTCAAGAGGCAACAAGGGTGTCCTGGTTGAAGCTGGAAATCATTCACTAGCAGAAATATCATTTTGAATTGTCATTTCTTTTTAGAGCTAATCTTGGTTTCTCCCAGACTTCACCACAAAAGGGATTTTTTGAAATTTCTGATGTAATGCTATTGCTTATTTGGAAAAGAATAGACGTTCTGAAGGAATCCATGGCAAAGAGTCTTATTTAGAAAACTATGAACCCTGTTTACTGAGGTATGCTAGCATTTGTAGTGCATGCTAAAAATTAACATATGCTAACCATGTGGATGCCCATAAGAATATTATGGACATCTACATGCTTAGCGCAAGCTAAAAATGCCAATGATCCTCTTGCACAGCTTAGTAAACAGGACCCTAAGCTGGATAGGGCTCTTTCCACTTCCTGCACATTAGGGCAACTATTCAGCTTATGATGATTATACCATCTCATTCTCTTAAAAGAGACCCAAACAGTGTGGTTATCTGTACATAGAAACCATACTGGGACTATCCAGTTTGTGGCCATCAGCGTTTTTAAAGCTGATGGCAGCTGGGAGCTGAATTAAATCCAAATATTCAGTGTTGGGCCATGTCATCATTCAATATCCAGTTTCTTAGTGGACCTGGAAGTTATACAGGTTATGCATTGATTCCAGTCACAGACTACCCTGCCACTAACTGCTGTGGAGGTCAGAAGGGCTGTTCAGTGGCTGGCTCTGCCCACTGAATATCCCATCAAGCCTGCTTCAACCCCTTTGAATATCTGTCCAACAATGACCTTTCTTTGATTAACATCTATAGTTGATCTCTAGGTCAATCATGAGTTTTAGCTCCAGGGACCACAGAAAAAGAGTGGAGGAAATATCTCTGCTCACCTCCAGTTGTGGGTCCTGAGGATCAGGGAAAGGACACCTTTTTGTCCAAGGCAATAGCTCATTTGGCCACTTATGCTTAAGAACGCCAATGTCCAATCTAGTAGTCTAATGGGATGAAAATAGTCTCTACTGGGTGAATTTAAAATTAAATTCAGTTTATCTGATGCATAGTCATAGACTCACAAGAAAAATAGAAATAACATTTGAGATATAAGAACATAAGAATAACCATGTTGGGTCAGTCCAATGGTCTATCCAGCCCAATATCCTGCTTCCAACAGTGGCAGGTAAAGACCTGAATGGGCCACCCAGTTTGCCCATCAGTCACATTCATTATCAATTCAAGATTAAATCAACAATGAACATGAGATTATATACTTGATCTTGATGGATATGTCCTGGCATGTACCTATTTAACTTAATGACTTTGGAATATTGTCCTGATGCTGTCACAGAGACCAGTTTCCTTTCCCAGTTTGGCATTTCAGGAGGGAAGAAAAGCCATTGGGGGGATTAAGGGGAGAACCTTGCTAATCTCTCCAATGGAGAGCTGCTCAATAACATTTGTTTACCAAATACTAAACATGCTTGGTAACATGTATAACTCCTGACGTCAATCTTGTAAGACACAGACATTTAGTCCCCTTATGGAATGGGGAACAAATATCTATGAACTTGCCATGCCCTTGTCCCATGCAAAAAGTACTCAGACATGCTCCTTTGCCATTTGCACACACTTGAATTTGAGATTTGCATATCCTGACTTTGTAAAATGGGTACTTACACATTTATGCAAGATAAACTTTTAAGATAAGCATGCACATTGGGGAGAATAACCCAAATCATAGTTATCTGATGCTGGGGTCCACCATGGGGGTCAGCACCCAAGAAAAAGATCTAGGTATCATTGTAGACAATACACTGAAATCTTCTTCCCAGAGTGTGGCGGTAGCCAAAAAAGCAAACAGGAGGCTAGAAATTATTAGGAAAGGGATGGTGAATAAGATCGAAAATACTATAATGCCTTTGTACCTTGAGTACTGCATTCAGTTCTGGTCTCCATATCTCAAAAAAGATATAGCAGAATTAGAAAAGGTTCAAAGAAAAGTGACCAAAGTGATATATAAGGAAAGGCTAAAGAGGTTAGGGCTCTTCAGCTTGCAAAAGAGATGGCTGAAGGGAGATATGACTGAGGTGTACAAAATCCTGAGTGGTGTAGAATGAGTAGAATTGAATTGATTTTTTACTCTTCCAAAAAGTAGAATGACTAAGGGACACTCAATGAAGTTACATGGAACTACTTTTAAAAGAAATAGGTGACATGGTTAAGCTCTGGAACTCATTGCTGGCGGATGTGGGTTAAAAAAAAAGGTTTGGACAAATTCCTGGAGGAAAAGTCCATAGTCTGCTATTGAGATAGACATGGGGAAACCACTGCTTGTCCCGGGATTGGTACCATGAAATGTTGATACTAATTGGGTTTCTGGCAGGTACTTGTGACCTGGATTGGCCACTGTTGCAAAGAGGATACTGGGTTAGAGAACTCTTACCGCATGGCCATGCTACGTGACTACCACCAGCGGCAGCGTTGGGCTGGCAGTAGTCCCGAAAGAGCAAGCATTGAGCCTGGGTTGAGCTTACTGCCACTTTGTAAAAAGGGCCCTATACAGTGGGGGAAATAAGTATTTGATCCCTTGCTGATTTTGCAAGTTTGCCCACTGACAAAGACATGAGCAGCCCATAATTGAAGGTTATTGGTAACAGTGAGAGATAGCACATCACAAATTAAATCCGGAAAATCACATTGTGGAAAGTATATGAATTTATTTGCATTCTGCAGAGGGAAATAAGTATTTGATCCCCCACCAACCAGTAAGAGATCTGGCCCCTACAGACCAGGTAGATGCTCCAAATCAACTCGTTACCTGCATGACAGACAGCTGTCGGCAATGGTCACCTGTATGAAAGACACCTGTCCACAGACTCAGTGAATCAGTCAGACTCTAACCTCTACAAAATGGCCAAGAGCAAGGAGCTGTCTAAGGATGTCAGGGACAAGATCATACACCTGCACAAGGCTGGAATGGGCTACAAAACCATCAGTAAGACGCTGGGCGAGAAGGAGACAACTGTTGGTGCCATAGTAAGAAAATGGAAGAAGTACAAAATGACTGTCAATCGACAAAGATCTGGGGCTCCACGCAAAATCTCACCTCGTGGGGTATCCTTGATCATGAGGAAGGTTAGAAATCAGCCTACAACTACAAGGGGGGAACTTGTCAATGATCTCAAGGCAGCTGGGACCACTGTCACCACGAAAACCATTGGTAACACATTACGACATAACGGATTGCAATCCTGCAGTGCCCGCAAGGTCCCCCTGCTCCGGAAGGCACATGTGATGGCCCGTCTGAAGTTTGCCAGTGAACACCTGGATGATGCCGAGAGTGATTGGGAGAAGGTGCTGTGGTCAGATGAGACAAAAATTGAGCTCTTTGGCATGAACTCAACTCGCCGTGTTTGGAGGAAGAGAAATGCTGCCTATGACCCAAAGAACACCGTCCCCACTGTCAAGCATGGAGGTGGAAATGTTATGTTTTGGGGGTGTTTCTCTGCTAAGGGCACAGGACTACTTCACCGCATCAATGGGAGAATGGATGGGGCCATGTACCATACAATTCTGAGTGACAACCTCCTTCCCTCCGCCAGGGCCTTAAAAATGGGTCGTGGCTGGGTCTTCCAGCACGACAATGACCCAAAACATACAGCCAAGGCAACAAAGGAGTGGCTCAGGAAGAAGCACATTAGGGTCATGGAGTGGCCTAGCCAGTCACCAGACCTTAATCCCATTGAAAACTTATGGAGGGAGCTGAAGCTGCGAGTTGCCAAGCGACAGCCCAGAACTCTTAATGATTTAGAGATGATCTGCAAAGAGGAGTGGACCAAAATTCCTCCTGACATGTGTGCAAACCTCATCATCAACTACAGAAGACGTCTGACCACTGTGCTTGCCAACAAGGGTTTTGCCACCAAGTATTAGGTCTTGTTTGCCAGAGGGATTAAATACTTATTTCCCTCTGCAGAATGCAAATAAATTCATATACTTTCCACAATGTGATTTTCCGGATTTAATTTGTGATGTGCTATCTCTCACTGTTACCAATAACCTACCCTTCAATTATGGGCTGCTCATGTCTTTGTCAGTGGGCAAACTTACAAAATCAGCAAGGGATCAAATACTTATTTCCCCCACTGTAGATAGGTAAGAGAGTGAGAGGAATTAGAAAATAAGGTGACTGATTTGAAGAAAGTTGCACATGAGGTCAGAGAGTAGGCGTGGATAAACATGTCCTAGACGTAAGACATAAGCATCGCCACACTGGGACAGACCAAAGGTCCATCTAGCCCAGCACCCTGTCTCCGACAGTGGCCAATCCAGGTCACAATCAGCCGACAAGATCCATGGAGCAAAGCATTTTGTACTGCTTGTCCCAGGAATAGTGGATTTTTCCATACGTCCATTTAATAACATTCTATGGCCTTTTCCTTAAGGAAGCCATCCAAACCTTTCTTAAACTCTGCTAAGCTAACCACCTTAACCACATTCTCCGGCAACAAATTCCAGTTTATGCAGCCCGTGTCACTCTTTGTGTGTGTGAGTGAGACTAGCAAGTTAGTTACTTCTTCCGTTAATGGCTTGGTTGAAGATAAGAAGTATATAAGAAATAAAATAATTTTTTAAATGGTCGCCAGGACCCCTAGCAGTAGTCTTGAGGTACCACCACTAAGGGGAATCCTTTCATACAAGGACTGATAGTTGGGCTGCATTTACCACCTCCTCTTGAGGTGTCAGTAAATGCTGCCACACTATCCGCAGTACCAACCTGTGCACCATCTGCCTCAGCCAGCTACTTCTTTGACCCACCAAGCTCCCATTCCTACCCACATCAGGTAGCTAACATGGGCCCACATTAAAAGAATGTGGTAAAAGAGCCTCAAAGTTAAGCATGCAAAATAATCATAAATATATTACTATTAAAATAAAAAAAAGAAAAGATAAGCAGAGAAATGAGTCAAAAGATTGTAATGCACTGCTATAACATTTGGTTGGTTCACTGATTTCCAAAAGTATTCTCCATTCCTGACAATCTTTATTTATCTTCAAGGCTGTGCTTTTAGGCTGAGCACAAGTGTTAGGAAACCGATAGCCCCCAAGGAAAATGCCAAGGAAGAGAAATCATTGGCACAGAAACTGCCTGCAGGTGAGACTCTTGGAATGAGTTGGAGCTTAGTCCCTCCTGACTACAGCAGGGAGTAGATGAATAAGGAGGGTAAAAACCTGAGCTGGCAGGGTGCATTTGAGTAGATTGCAGTCTGCTGCATGCAGACAATGAGAAATCTGTGCCGCTGAAGCTGATTTCTCTAGGCCAGCTGGGCTGGGACGCTGAGGAAGCCCATTGGGCTCTTGCTGTTTGTTCTAAAGCTGGACCAGTCGCTTCCTGGCGATGAAGCTAGATGCTGGGGGTGGACCTTGCCTACCTTGCACTGAATGCAGTGCGGCTGTTTGTGTGTGAATCTGGACTTTATAAATTGGTTCTTGGCACTTCATGAATAATGTCGGTAACTGTACTTGTGATGACTGGATGTTGTCACTCAACTAAGCCTGACAGATAGCTGCTACCATCCTTCATATGCATCACATAGATTGTTCTTTATTTCTCCATTTTCTGCTATTTTCACAAAAATGAGTGTAATTGTAACAAGATAAAAATATTGGCTGGTTAGGGCCTGTAATTGTGGAACATTTATTTATTTATTTATTTATTTATTTATTGTTTGTATTTTTTCCCACATTTTCCCACCTCTTTGCGGGCTCAGTGTGGTTTACAATAAGATAAGAATAATGAAAATACATTTGTTACAACTTGGTTATGGGTTATATTGTACAAATTATGCGAGATAATCGAATTATCATTAGGAATATCACAATGGAACGTCAACATGACGCTTACGGGCAGTGTTAAGACACAAAGGCATATGGTGTACATATTTCTGTGAGTAAGTGTATGAGTAGTGTTGAATTATAGGGGATGGGAGATCATAAGTGGATGTATGATGCATTGATGAACAGTGAGTGTGGACTCTATGTGTTTTGGTTCTTTCCGTAAATTGATTCAAATAGATGGGTCTTCAGTAGTCTGCGGAAGGATGCTTGTTCGTGGATCACTCTTAAGTTGCGTGGCAGTGTGCTCCAAAGCTGCGTTCATACCCTGCCTATCACTTCCACTAATGCTAATTATCATTTCTATAGGGTTCTAGATCTGCTGCGCGGTGACAGCCCCTCCTTCCTAGAGCTTCAATAACTTTAGTAAACATAATTAGAATTAAAGTTATGATCAGAGAGAGCCAGGGCCCTAGGTGGAATTTTATGTGAGACTTCCAAAATATCCAGAGAGAGCGCAGGAAAGAAAATGATTCAATATGTAGAAAGCCTAGTGCTGAGAACTGGCAACAGCTGTGGAGGGCACAGAGAAGAATAACTTACCTGATGAACAGGGTTGTCAGGCTGAAACACAGGGGGAGATGGGAGAGGTCAGGAAATACAAGGTGAATGCATTACAGAGGAGAAGGAAAAGCTTAAACTGGATTTAAAGGTGGATGGGTAGCCAGTGGAGTGCCATAAAAATGAGGTTGTTAATAACAACAAAGGAAGATCAGGTAAATTATGACTAGACCAGTACAGACATGTGGTTCAATGGGAGACCTGTGAGGAGCAAGTTACAGTAATCTAAGTATGAGGTGGTAAGAGAGTGAATAAAGGTTTTGATAGTGTGTTAAGAAAGGAAGAGATGGGAATTAAGGGGCCTTTTTACTAAAATGCATTAATAAATGGGCTTACTGTGTTTTAATGCCGGACTTTCCCATGCAGAAAGCCCATTTTTAACGCCGTCCTAAAATAGGACTTTATTCTTTTTTATATTTGCAGGCCTCCTGCTAATTTTTTCGTCAGTGTGTGAGACCTGCAAAAAACTTGTCACCTCCTCTTTGGGAGGAGCTATGTTGCATTAACCAGTTAGCGTGCACTAATCAGAATGTGCTAGCTGGATAACGAAGACACGCTCCCTTCCGAAAAAATTATTTCAAATATTCATTTATGCATGCTTAGTGTGTAAATAAAATGCAAAATTACCGCAACACGCTCTAACATGTTTTGCAATAAACATTTTCCTACATGCTAAACATGCATTAGGGCTTAACACCCTTTAGTAAATGAGCCCCTAAATGACATGGAGGTTCATTTTCAAAGCACATAGACTCGATTGTGTGGTTTTTTGCTGGAATGCTCTGCTTCTGTCCTCTGAGTTTTGTTGTTTGCCTATGCCCCAGTCATGAACTGTTTTCCAGTATCAAATGGATGCTGCATTTCATGGTGGCAGGTTTTATGTAGCTAAGTACTGCCGTTGCATGTAATATGATCATTTCTGATCCCTTTCACCTAACTAAAAGCCTCATACAATTACACAAAAGTATTGAGGGGATGTGAGTTTAATGCTCATTCATCCTCCTTACCAAACAGCAGATGGTCCTTTTTACATGGGGAAAGGAAAGCTATACCTTCCGTGTAAAACAGGGTGTAGAACTCAGTGTCTTGCTGTCATTAGCAGGCAAGATCAGAAGGTTGAGGTTTGCCTGTCTCAAGCTTATGATTTTGGAGTACTCAGAAACATTATCTCCATTTGCACAACCACAGCTAGAAAAGAATACGAAAATGATCATTTTCAATTTCTGCAGTTTCTCCAAATGGGCTGTTTACCACATATGTTGACAGGAACTCTTAAGAGAGTGAATGTTGGGTATGATCCCAACCTAGGGTCTATGACTCCTAGTGAGTCTGTGGAAGGGCTAGAGCTCTCTTCCTGTTACTTTGAAAATTGCATCAGATTATCACAAATTTTAAATTTTTTTTGTTTTGCTTATTCTAGCATTGATATAGTTATTATAAAATTATGTAACATAGTACATGATGGCAGTTAAAGACCTGTACGGTCCATCCAGTCTTCCCAACAAGATAAACTCATTTTACATGGTATGTGATACTTTATATGTTTACCCGAGTTTGATTTGTCCTTGCCTTTTTCAGGGCACAGACCGTAGAAGTCTGCCCAACACTCTTCTTGTACTAAAAGTTCTGAAGCTAAAAGTTCAAAGCACCTTAATATTAGCATCCATATCTATTCAGTCATGATCAAGGCAGACTGTAAAAGTCTGCTCAGCATCGATTTTTGCTTCCCAAATATCAGCATCGCCACCCAATCTCTACTAAGATTCTGTGGATCCATTCCTTCTAAACAGGATTCCTTTGTGTTTATCCCACACCCCTGACTTGCCCCGCCCCTGCCCTTCTCAGGTCCATATCCTCTTGCAGCTGTGCATAGATGTTGTTGAATACCATCTAAGAACAGTCACCTGCGTAATTGCTAATGAGTGATAATTGGCACCAAATAACACCAATTACTGCCAATGATTGGCTGTTAAAGCCAATCAGCCTCTAATTACTCAATTAGATTACGTTCATAACTGAACTTATTCAATAACTTGAGCGTGCATGTTTATAGAAAGAGATCGCTAGTGGTTACATTAGACAGGATGAATACAGAACCCCTGAATACAAGGTGGGGGGGGGGGTATAAAACTTGGGTAAAAACCTTTAGTAATTGTGAACGGAGACCCATGGTGTCCTAGGCAAACGGGCCGCTATTAACTGAGCTGAAGGCTTCAAAGAGCAGAGAGAAACTACTGGAGAAAAAAAAGAAAGAAAATATATAGAGAATACAGCAGATGTTTAGTGTGCAAATGTCTTACTTTCTCTTGGTGGAACGTTGTTTGGTGATAGATAAATCCATTGCATGTTAATAAGGAGTTGTGTCAGTGAATAAAGCCACTTCAAGTGCTGCTTTTAACATTGAATGGAAGGGAAATGAGATTTTGGCTTTTATGCATGAGTGTTATTAAGCTCTGCCACTGGTACTTTCGTATTCCGTTTGTTTGCTAATAGATGAAAAGAAACCAATCTCTTTCCCCAACCGTAGAGGACTCGATTCTGGTGCGATTTCTCTTCATTGAACCTGCTAAACCTCAACTTCTACTGTACTTTCTTCATGCTACCCGAAATCAACATATCAGAAAACTTGGCCTTATGCATATAATCATTTAGGGCTCTGTTTACTAAGCCGTGCTAAGGGCATGCTAATGATTATCATTAAACGGAACATAGGAACATATGGCCGACGGTAGCATTTAGCATGTGCAGCTTAGTAAACAGGTCCCTTAGAATACTAATATATTGGTGCATTTGTACACACGTGTGTGTGTGTGTGTGTGTATGCCAGTATTCCACCTATACATTTTTCTGTAAATATGCACCTATCTTGCATAGTGTGTATGTGCAAGGGGGGGTGGGGTTGTACACATGGGCAGGACATAAGGCTTCCACTTACACATGCAAGTTAGGTACATTGAAAGCCAATCACATAAACTGTTCACTATTTCTTATCAAATTCTTCCTTCCCTGGTGACAGTGGCGTAGCCAAGGGTGGGCCTGGATGGGCCCAGGCCCACCCACTTTGGGCTCAGGCCCACCCAGTAGAAGCACACCTATGATGTGGCTGGCAGGGATCCCTATGCCTCACCAGCCAAAAACTCTCAACAACTGTCCCTCCTGCATACCTTGTAAATAGCAGATCTTTGCCTGCAGTGAGCAGCGACTGATACATACTATTCGCACCAGCCCCACAGCCTTCCCTCTGATGTATTCCCAGCTATGCGGAAACAAGAAGTTGCATCAGAGGGAAGGCTGTGGGGCCAATATGAGCAGTGTGTATTAGTTGCTGCATGTGAGGGAGGGAGGATGTTTGAGAGACCAAATGGCATGCAGGCGAGAGAGGGAGAGACCAAATCACTTTTGGGACAGGGCAAAGTTATTCTGCCCACCCATCCTGGTCCCAGGCCCACAACAAAATTGGGTGTCTGGCTACGCCCCTGCCTGGTGAGAAGCAAGTTTCAATTTGAAGTTCAAAAGCTGAAAGTGCCAGAGCCCTGTAAGGTCCGATGCTGCAAACTGTACCATTGCATCTCTCTGGAGCCCACAGTTACCACATTGTCAGAATAGACTCGTGCTGTCACATATCAGTTGGTCTTTAGTTTTGTTACAGGCAAATATGGCCTGTAACGAAATCAAATAAAGACTTAGCTCTTAGTGCTATGAACACAAATTGGCCCAGCCACCAACATGGCCTATGTTTTAAGATCTTCCTCAGGGGCCATTTTACTTAAGGGTTTGCACGCAGTAATACGTTTCCCACTGGCCAATCTGGAATATCGCCTTGCTATTGTGGTAGCCCAGTGGTAATTCTGCCCCCCGCATGTGCCATTACCACAGGACCCCTATGTACTTTTTGTTATTTTTATAAAGATGTTTACATAAAATGGTGAAGATTATTTAATATGGTGAAAGTTTTTGCACTTGAAATATTTTAAAAATGCCCGATGAAGTTAAGAATGGATCTTCTTCAAAATCTGCACTTTGGTCCATAAAATCATCTAGTGGAGGGGTGGCCTAGTGGTTAGGGTGGTGGACTTTGGTCGTGGGGAACTGAGGAACTGAGTTCAATTCCCACTTCAGGCACAGGCAGCTCCTTGTGACTCTGGGCAAGTCACTTAACCCTCCATTGCCCCATGTAAGCCGCATTGAGCCTGCCAGGAGTGGGAAAGCGCAGGGTACAAAAGTAAAAAAATAAAATAGATACTATTGGAGATTCTACATGGAATGTTGCTACTATTGGAGATTCTACATGGAATGTTGCTATTCCACTAGCAACATTCCATGTAGAAGCCTGCGCGGCCACATTGGTGATCTGCAAGGGCCGACTTCTACATGGACTGTTGCTAGTGGAATAGCAACATTCCATGTAGAATCTCAAATAGTAGCAACAGTGGAGGAGTGGCCTAGTGGTTAGGGTGGTGGACTTTGGTCCTGGGGAACTGAGTTGGATTCCCACTTCAGGCACAGGCAGCTCCTTGTGACTCTGGGCAAGTCACTTAACCCTCCATTGCCCCATGTAAGCCGCATTGAGCCTACCATGAGTGGGAAAGCGCGGGGTACAAATGTAACAAAAAACAAATCTACGGCGTAGTCCCAGGATACATGACAGATCTCATAGATCTACCAACTAGAAATAGATCACAATCAGCGCAATCATACCTAAACCTACATTACCCCAACTGTAAAGGGTTAAAATACAAAACAACATATGCATCTAGCTTCTCCTACTTGAGCGCACAACTATGGAACGGACTCTCGCATGCTGTGAGAACAATACATGACCACCTAAACTTCAGGAAATCATTAAAAACTCACCTCTTCAAAAAAGCCTATCCCTCCGATCCAACTTAACCACCCCCCCACCCCCCACACACCCAGCAACACAACATAATCAAGGATCGCACTGGACAACTTACCGCCACCATTCCCCTTGACCCAATGACTCCTGACTCACACCTACCTCATCTGACCACAACACAATTTTGTATTTGTTATCAACCGTAACGGCAAATGCCTTTACGGTACTTGTAAGCCACATTGAGCCTGCAAACAGGCGGGAAAATGTGAGGTATAAATGTAACAAATAAATAAATAAGGGTGGTGGTGAGGAAGTCATATCATCTCAGCTGAAAGTTACCACCTCAATGGATGGCGCCACTTGGCCACATGGTAACTGCAATCTTACAACATGGCCATTTCTTTTTTGGGCCTTTTCACCCGCTGCGGCAAAAAGGGCCTCAGAACGTGGCAAAACTGGCCACCACCACTAGTACAGGACCCCTCGTACTGCAGCTTAGTAAAAGTAACATAGTAACATAGTAGATGACGGCAGAAAAAGACCTGCACGGTCCATCCAGTCTGCCCAAGAAGATAAATTCATATGTGCTACTTTTTTATTTGTACTGTCCTCTTCAGGGCACAGACCGTATAAGTCTGTCCAGCCCTATCCCCGCCTCCCAACCACCAACCCCACCTCCCACCACCGGCTCTGGCACAGACCGTATAAGTCTGCCCAGCACTATCCCCGCCGCCCAACCACCAGCCCCGGCACAGACCGTATAAGTCTGCCCAGCACTAGTCCCGCCTCCCAACCACCAGCCCCGGCACAGACCATATAAGTCTGCCCAGCACTAGCCCTGCCTCCCAACCACCAGCTCTGCCACCCATTCTAGGCTAAGCTCCTGAGGATCCCTTCCTTCTGCACAGGATTCCTTTATGTTTATCCCACGCATGTTTGAATTCCGTTACCGTTTTCATCTCCACCACCTCCCGCGGGAGGGCATTCCAAGCATCCACCACCCTCTCCGTGAAAAAATACTTCCTGACATTCTTCTTGAGTCTGCCCCCCTTCAATCTCAATTCATGCCCTCTCGTTCTACCGCCTTCCCATCTCCGGAAAAGGTTCGTTTGCGGATTAATACCTTTCAAATATTTGAACGTCTGTATCATATCATCCCTGTTCCTCCTTTCCTCCAGGGTATACATGTTCAGGTCCGCAAGTCTCTCCTCATACGTCTTGTAAAAAGGGCCCCTGAGTTCGTTCACTATCTTTGAAATGGAGCTGCACGATATGAAACATTCTTAAAATCTGTTACTTGTTATGGTTGTTGGGTATTTTGCCACTATTAAATTATTGGCCTCCATTTGAAGATTTTATCGACCTACTGAGCTTACATTAGTGTAAGGCTCATGTGTCTACCAGGCCATATTAACCCATAACCCCTTTTTAAAGGAAGAGAACAGAAAGTGCTAAAGCAGCTCCAAATATTGTTTCTCTGCCAGGAACATTATAAATGTATCTCCCTGTTTATTGTGGTAGTTTAGAGTTACATAAGTACATAAGTAATGCCATACTGGGAAAAGACCAAGGGTCCATCGAGCCCAGCATCCTGTCCACGACAGCGGCCAATCCAGGCCAAGGGCACCTGGCGAGCTTCCCAAATGTACAAACATTCTATACAAGCAAGCCATTGTGACATCACTAATGAGGTTGGCTCTTATTGGTGGAATGAGCCACTATGACATCACAATAGGTTAAATCACTGCTCTATGTAATAAAAGTGAGCCAAGTAGAGGACATAAGTACATAAGTAATGCCACACCGGGAAAAGACCAAGGGTCCATCGAGCCCAGCATCCTGTCCACGACAGCGGCCAATCCAGGCCAAGGGCACCTGGCGAGCTTCCCAAATGTACAAACATTCTATACAATCAAGCCATTGTGACATCACTAATGAGGTTGGCTCTTATTGGTGGAATGAGCCACTATGACATCACAATAGGTTAAATCACTGCTCTATGTAATAAAATTGAGACAAGTAGAGGACATAAGTACATAAGTAATGCCACACTGGGAAAAGACCAAGGGTCCATCGAGCCCAGCATCCTGTCCACGACAGTGGCCAATCCAGGCCAAGGGCACCTGGCGAGCTTCCCAAACGTACAAACATTCTATACATGTTATTCCCGGAATTGTGGATTTCCAACAAAAGATAGCTGTAACGTATTTGCATAAATGTACATATAAGTTACAATATTTCATAAGCAAAACTATTTTACAGTAACAAAAAAAACCCATCAACATCTTTTAGGGCTAAACAATTATTGCAAACTGAGCAATCGATTAATATCTTATTATCTCTTGGAAACATCTATTACAATGTTGTAATGAAATTAAAATCACATCAAGTTAATATTTTTTAATATTTCATGCTACTTCCAGAATGTTTTTAGTTTCCAATCTTTGCGGATTTGCTCTTGATCCTCTTGTTTTTCAGGGATTAATGAAATCTAATTAGATGAGGTTCATGTTTCATATACTGCATCTCTAAGGAATACAAATCTTGTTATTTTAACATCATAAAAAGCATTTACTCAGTTGGGAAAGCTTCTGAGCAAAGAACAAATAGGAACATTAATGCAAATTAGACACAGATGCATGATTCCTTCGAATCTCTGGCCATATAAGGATGTATTAATATATTGATCTGGACACCTGCAGTACAATCGTGACAGGTTTTAGGTAAAACGTGCCTACACTTGTGCCTGCGTCTTCTGACTAACAACCGTGGTGTCCGTTGCGGGTGTCACATTCAGGGGAGAGGGAAGGGGACCACGGCCACTGGGGGATTAAGGAGGTTTTGTACCAGAGGGTTCTTTTACTAAGGTGCACTGAAAAATGGCCTGCGATAATGTAGGCGCGGGTTTTGGGCATACGCAGAATCATTTTTCAGCGCACCCGTAAAAAAAGAAATTATTTTTATTTTTGCCAAAAATGGACGTGCGGCATTTTGGGTCTGAGACCTTACCACCAGCCATTGACCTAGTGGTAAAGTCTCACACGGTAACCCATGTCCTAAGTTATCTCAGTAGTTATCTAGAACCTCTACTGAATGTTGCTGGTCTCTGAATAAATCCCAGCTCTGCCCCAGACTGTCCAGCACTATTAGGATATCTCCGGAGCAGTCTGTAGTGATTTTTAAGCTGATTTATCGAACAAAGAACTTTATGTCACATATGCAATCTCCTGAGCGTGAGTAATTTTCATTCTGTGGTTCAGGCCTTTGTGTTTGTAACACTTTTGGGGGGGGCTCCCTCTGTGGTCACTTCATGCATTGCAGCTTGTACAAAATGTGGCTGCCCGCTTCATCTCGGGGGTTTCCCGATATGATAACGTTTCCCCAGTTTTAAACTTACTTTAATTTTTAAAGGTCTTCATGACACTACTTCATGTATTGATTTCCTCTCCTCTCATGCCATCCTCGATCCACTTCAATCCGGTTTTCGCCCTCTACACTCGACAGAAACAGCACTCTCTAAAGTCTGTAATGACCTGTTCCTTGCCAAATCCAGAGGCCACTACTCCATCCTCATCCTCCTCGATCTATCCGCCGCTTTTGACACTGTCAATCATGACTTACTTCTTGCCACACTGTCCTCATTTGGGTTCCAGGGCTCTGTCCTCTCCTGGTTCTCCTCCTATCTCTCCCACCGCACCTTCAGAGTTCAGTCTCATGGATCTTCCTCCACCCCCATCCCCCTATCTGTTGGTGTTCCCCAGGGATCTGTCCTTGGACCCCTTCTCTTCTCAATCTACACCTCCTCCCTGGGCTCCCTGATCTCATCTCATGGTTTCCAGTATCATCTCTATGCTGATGACATCCAGCTGTATCTCTCCACACCAGACATCACCACGGAGACCCAGCCAAAGGTATCAGCCTGCTTATCCGACATTGTTGCTTGGATGTCCAACCGCCACCTGAAACTGAACATGTCCAAGACCGAGCTCATCGTCTTTCCACCAAAACCCACTTCTCCTCTTCCTCCACTTTCTATCTCAGTCGATAACACCCTCATCCTCCCCGTCTCATCTGCCCGCAACCTCGGAGTCATCTTTGACTCCTCCCTCTCCTTCTCTGCGCATATCCAGCAGATAGCCAAGACCTGTCGCTTCTTCCTCTTTAACATCAGCAAAATTCGCCCTTTCCTCTGAACACACCACCCGAACTCTCGTCCAAGCTCTCATTACCTCTCGCCTTGACTACTGCAACTTACTCCTCACCGGCCTCCCACTTAGTCATCTATCCTCCATTCAATCTGTTCAGAACTCTGCCACACATCTTATATTCCGCCAGAACCGATATACTCGTATCACCCCTCTCCTCAGGTCACTTCACTGGCTTCCAATCAGATACCTCCTTCTTACCTACAAATGCACTCAGTCTGCCGCCCCTCACTACCTTTCTACCCTCATTTCCCCTTACGTTCCCGCCCGAAACCTCCATTCACAGGACAAATCCCTCCTCTCTGTACCCTTCTCCACCACCGCCAACTCCAGGCTCCGCTCATTCTGCCTCGCCTCACCCTATGCTTGGAACAACCTTCCTGAGCCCATATGCCAAGCCCCCTCCCTGCCCATCTTCAAGTCTCTGCTTAAAACCCACCTCTTCATTGCTGCGTTCGGCACCTAATTCTTATCGTTCAGTAAATCCAGACTGCCCCAATTTGACCGTTCACTTGTCTACTAGATTGTAAGCTCTTTTGAGCAGGGACTGTCCCTCTATGTAAATTGTACAGCGCTGCGTAACCCTAGTAGCGCTTTAGAAATGTGAAGTAGTAGTAGTATTGCTGCCATGCTGAAGATTTGTACACTGACATCATCATTGCGTTCTGCCAGTAAACGTCTCCTCAATGTTCCTTCTTTTTGACGCGTTAGAAAAATATAGAGATTGTCTTCATAGTTGTGGCCCTAAGTTGTGGAATGCCCAGCACCAGACTCAATCGTTGCTCCCATTTCAAAGACAATGTAAAGCACTTTTTTTCCACAAAACTTTTCTTTATGATGACAGTGTAGTTTTTTTTTATTTTTTAATTAATAATTCTGGAACAGTTGAAAAGCTTTGGGTATGATCAATAACTTTGTTTTTTTTATTTTTCTGTTTGTGTTTTGTGTATGATTTCTATATTTTAATTATGTATGTTTCATTGTTCACTGGTTAGTTTTGTAGATAACATGGTATAAAAGAACAATTTTAAATAAAGTAAAATAAGCGACACTCCTGCTTAGTTTCGAAGGAGAAGGGCGGCCATCTTCCAACACAAATCGGGAGATGGCCAGCTTTCTCCTAAAGCCGGCCAAATTAGTATAATCGAAAGCCGATTTTGGCCGGCTTCAACTGCTTTCCGTCGCTGGGCCAGCCAAAGTTCAAGGGGGCGTGTTGGCAGTGTACCGAAGGCGGGACGGGGGCGTTGTTAACTGATGGCCGGCCCTGACGAGCATTTGGCCGACTTTACTTGGTCCCTTTTTGTTCACGACCAAACCTTGAAAAGGTGCCCGAACTGACCAGATGACCACCGGAGGGAATCGGGGATCACTTCCCCTTACTCCCCCAGTGGTCACCAACCCCCTCCCACCCAAAAAATGAAAAAAACATTTTTTCAGCCTCTATGCCAGCCTCAAATGTCATACCCAGCTCCATCACAGCACTATGCAGGTCCCTGGAGCAGTTTTTAGTGGGTACTGCAGTGCACTTCAGGCAGGCGGACCCAGACCCATCCCCCCCACCTGTTACACTTGTGGTGGTAAATGGGAATGCTCCAAAACCCACCTGAAACCCACTGTACCCACATCTAGGTGCCACCCATTACCCTTTAAGGGCTATGATAGTGGTGTACAGTTTTTTTGGGGGGGTTGGGGGGCTCAGCACAGAAGGTGAGGGAGCTATGCACCTGGGAGCAATTTGTGAAGTCCACTGCAGTGCCCCCTAGGGTGCCCGGTTGGTGTCCTGGCATGTGAGGGGGACCAGTGCAGTACAAATGCTGGCTCCTCCCACGACCAAATGGCTTGAATTTGGCCGAGTTTGAGATGTCCACCATTAGTTTCCATAATCGGCGAAAACCAATATCGGCCATCTCTAAGGCTGGTCCAAATGTTGAGATTTGTCCAGCCCAGACCATATTATCGAAACGAAAGATGGCCAGCCATCTTGTTTCGATAATACGGTCGGGAATGCCGCTTTACGGGTCTGGCCTTAAAGATGGCCGCCTTTATAGATGGGTGCCCCCGTTCGATTATGCCCCTCTATATTATCCTGATCATGTTGCTGAAAATCTATTGGACTGATGAGTTGCTGCTTGTCTGGGTCAAAGCTGCTGCAACTCAAGTAAATAGCTTATAATATTGGGCTCCGAGTGTATTCTAGTGGTTCAAAGTGAGCTTCGATCAAAGGCAACAGAACAGCAGTCGAGCATGTTTCCTAAAATCCTACTGCAGAGAGTGATTCAGGAGTGTCCCCAACTGGAACTTTACCTGTGCAACATGCCCCTAACATCCATGCACCGTCCACTGTACCACAGCCACTGCAGGGGAGACAATGGACGGGGTGTGGTTTTTGTGTCTCCATCTCTCTTGCACCTGGTGTGCCTGCATTGCCTTTCCACCCCTAGGGACAACCCTGGAGTGATACAATACAGCCGTCCGACTGTCCATCTTAAAAAAAGTTTTAGAGGAGATTCATTTTCTTCGGTAATCCTTAGCATAAGCCAAATTCATAGTTTGTACAGAAGAGGCAGGCTGACTTTTTTTTTTCTTTTTTCAAGAATCTGAGTAGATATGGCCACAGGGAAGTTTTGTTATCTAAATCAAGGGTAGATTTTGAAGAGTTGAAAGGTCAGGAAAGGAGCATTTGCCTTACATTCATTGTTGTCAAGGACCTGTGCTCTGGTTTGTTCAGGAACGCCTCCCTCCCCCACAGACGTCCAGGGATTTTTCCAGGAAATCCCGCAGAAGCTCATGCACTGCCCCACTCTCCTAGGCTCCTCTCAACCCCAACTCAAAATAATGACTCAGCAACTCCAGTCAGGGCCATATGTATTTATATCAGTTTATGCAAAGCAATTTCCCAAAGGTTCAACAAAGGTTCAAAATCACAACAGTTCGTGTAAAGCATTTCAAAGGGTTCAAAAATCCCCAATAGTTCATATACAGGCTTATTTTCGAAAGTGATTGCCAGCGATCTTCCGACATAAATCGGGAGATGGCTGGCGATCTTGCAAAAGCGGCAAAATCAGTATAATTGAAAGTTGCTTTTTTTACACCATCGCCGCTTTCCCCGTCACCGAGCCGGCGAAAGTTCAAGGGAGCGTGTCAGTGGCGAAGGAAAGGCGGGACATGGGTGGGCATGGCGTGGCTAGGCGAAGGAAAGGCGGGACATGGGTGGGCATGGCGTGGCTACCAGATGGCCGGCTTTTGCGGATAATGGAAAAAAAAGCAGCGTTAATCAGTATTTCGCCGCTTTTACTTGGTCCTTTTATTTTCACGACCAAGCCTCAAAAAGGTGCCCGAACTGACCAGATGACCACCGGAGGGAATGGGGGATGACCTCCCCGTACTCCCCCAGTGGTCACCAACCCCCTCCCACACTAAAAAAATAAAAATAAAAACCTTTTTTGCCAGCCTGTATGCCAGCCTCAAATGTCATACCCAGCTTCCTGACAGCAGTATGCAGGTCCCTGGAACAGTTTATGTTGGTTGCAGTGGACTTCAGGCAGGTGAACCCAGGCCCATCCCCCCCTACCTGTTACACTTTTGGTGGTAAGTGTTGAGCCCTCCAAACCCCTCTAAAACCCACTGTACCCACATGTAGGTGCCCCCCTTCACCCATAAGGACTATGGTAGTTGTGTAGAGTTGTGTGGAGTGGGTTTGGGGGAGGGGGATTTGGGGGCTCAGCACCCAAGGTAAGGGAGCTGTGCACCTGGGAGGTATTTGTATATTTGTTTAAAATTTTTAGAAGTGCCCCCTAGGTTGCCTGGTTGCTGTCCTTTCATGTCAGGGGTACCAGTGCACTACAAATGCTGGCTCCTCCCATGACCAAATGCCTTGGATGTCGCCAGCTTGGAGATCACCGGCATTTTTTTCCATTATCGCTGAAAAACAAAACCGGCCATCTCAAACCCGGCGAACTCTGGCAGTTGGCCGGGCTAAACTGTATTATCGAAAAAAAATGGCCGGCCATCTTTTTCGATAATACGGTTCCGGCCAGCTGTAGCGCCATCGCCATCGCTGGCGACGTTCGATTATGCCCCTCATAAAGCAATTTCCACAGGTTCAAAAACCCAGCAGTTCATGTAAAGCAGTTTCCACAGGGTTCAAAATCACCAGCCACTGGGCCAGCACTATCTTCCAGCCACCTCTCCCCATTGGACCCTCCAGGAAAAACAGCTTCTCAGCTCCCTTTTGGAGAAAACCCCCTTCTTCCTTTTTTCACCCAGCTCCCATACCAAGCTCCCAACTGCTGCTTTATCTCACCTTTTAGTTTAGCTAGAGCTGAGGTATCCATCGGCTCCCCTTGTTCTCTTTCCTCTCCCTTTTCTGCTCCTTGCCAGTCCATGGGTTCCTCCCCACACCCCTCTCCCAGCTGCCCCTCCTTTCCTTGATTGGGCAGATTCAGGACCTCCTCCCCCAGCCTAGTGCTCTGTGTCAGGGTTTTCCAATTCCCCGCCCTTTTCCTTCTCTCAACCTCCTCCGGGGGCTGATGGGAATGGAAGTCCCTGCTGCGATGGTATGCCTCCCTCCGGGACTGCTGGGAAACGTAGTCCTGCATTCTAGGTTACACTCCTCTTGGGGACTGGTGGGAGTTGTCGTCTTTCTCCACTTCTCTGCTCCTTTCTCTAGCCCTGTCTTCCCTCCTACCCCCCTCATATTCCAATGTACATTTCCAGAGCATAAGCAAGGAAGCCATGGGAGTGTTTAACAGCATTTGTACTGTCACACTTCCAAAGAGTAGTGGAGGGTGAGCCCTTGTGCCAACAGAAGCCCCTGGAGTCTTCACTTGAACCAACCGCCATTCCCCGCAGGTTGAGCCCTTGGATTCAGGTGGATGGACTGTGCAGGTCTTTTTCTGCCGTCATCTACTATGTTTTATTGTGTATTGTGTTGACATTGTAATGTATCATACTATGCTACACTTTATATTGTTGCTTGAATATTTTTACTGCTATAATTGTCTATAGCTTATGTATGAGTAGTTGTTGCTGTACATAGGCTTGAGTGAATTCCTTCAAAAAGGTAGTAAATAAATCCTAATAAATAAGTTTGTGGAATCCCCTCCCCCTAAATATACATAAGATAATTACATATCCTGTGTCTCTGATGCATTTAAAATATATCTCATACACATTTATTGTGCACATCCTGGAAATGTGATTGGGTATCAAGTCCATGGGATATTGAGCTGTGTGCTGCGTTCCGGCGGTTTGAATAGTGAAGCCAGGTACCCGGCCCGGGTGGAGGGGTGGCGGAGGGGACTCCGGGGGGGGGGGTGAGGGGCAGCGGTGACCTATCCGGGGGAGGGGCTTTCAACCCCCCCTTCCTTTACTAGCCCATTTTTACGGGCTCAACGGCTAGTTGAGGTAATATTCTGTAACAACACGTGTAACTTTTCGGAACACCTCTGGCACACCCATGGCCACGCCTCCTTTTGAGTTATATGATAGTAGAGTTAGGCATCATGCTTTATACAATATTGCCCGGCCATTAGCTTACAAAAACTTTAATGGGTGCCAATTAACTTCAATAATTGGTTATTAGCATCCAATTGTTGACTTTAATTGACTTATTAACCAGTTACCATGTTCTCCTATATATCCTCGCACCCGTATATAACCCATGGGTATCCATGGTGTCTGTTTGTAAGTAGTTATAAAGCCCACACCCATGCCAAAACATAAGACGTACGCTGCAGACTTTATGCTTTCAACTATGGAAATCGTAAGGCAGGGATGAAAAATCAATCTGTGAGTGGAAAAAGGAAGTATAAATGTTGGCTAAACTCCACCCTGGAAAACGCGGGGTGAGGTAAACCTCAAAAATGGCCTTACTTGTCAGAAATAAACCGAGTTTAAGCATTTTAAGAGCAGTGTTTGTTGTTTAAAACCCACAACTTTCATGTACAAGGTTGTATAACCCGTAGCTGTGTATACCCCCCCCAAACAGCACATATAAAATGTAAAATCTTGTATTATCCGCAGGATATATATATATATATATATTTTTTTTTTTTTGTTACACTTGTACCCCGCACTTTCCCACTCATGGCAAGCTGAATGCGGCTTACATGGGGCAATGGAGGGTTAAGTGACTTGCCTAAAGTCACAAGGAGCTGTCTATGCCTGAAGTGGGAATTGAACTCAGTTCCTCAGGACCAAAGTCCACCACCCTAACCACTAGGCCACTCCTCCACTCCATGGGAGAATATAGTAATTTGCAAGCACGTATCGGGAGCACTCCAAATTTTGGTGCACAAATCAAGGGATAATTGTGGATATCCTGGAAACTTGACTGGCCAAGGGATTCCTAAGCCAGTTTTGGGAAGGTCTCTGTTAGAAGAGGAGAATTAATAATTGCTGTATAGATTTGAAATTCTGGATGGCCACAATATGTTGAAATGTTGAAGAATTCGCAGCTTCCGTGAAGTGCTTCCATTGTTTGGTGTTCTGCTGATAGATCACAGCTTGCTTTACTCAGCTGTCACGGCTTATTAATACTGATCTTTCTGCTGGTGTTCAGCACGCTGATCATTTGATTCTCTTGTATTTACCAACGTGATTTTGTCCTATGGGAAATTTCACAAGCAGCAAGAAACTGATTTCTAGAAAATATGGTTCTGCTGCTTGACAGTCGGCTACTTTTACAGGAATAGGGCTCTGGGTCCTCTGAGTCCACTAAAATATGACACATGATGTATCTGCATTTTCTTGTACATCATAGCTATTGTGAGGGTAAGGTTATAACATTAAACTCATAGGAGATAAAAGCTGAACAGGAAACCTCAGTGGCATCTAAACCTGGTCCTGGAGGCACCCCAACAGATTTGCATGTGCTGCCTCCACGGCATGCAAATCCCTCTCATGAATATTCATTGTGGATGTCCTGAAAACCCGACCGGCTGGGGTGCTTCTAGGACCAGGTTTAGGAACCACAGATCTATATAATAAAGCTTAGTATGCTTTTACTTCCCTTCCAGTGCTAGTGGCCAGGACTGGATGAAGTCATAGGCGAACTAGGCATATGCAGAGCCATCAAGTTAGCCAGTTCCACTATGGAGATTTTAAGCCAGTTCTGGATTTCTAACAACCCTATCGTACAGGATTGCAGAACTGATTTCAATGGGTAGAATCAGGGGCTGTAAATACCACAATGAACAGAAAAACTGCCTTACTGAGTTAGACCAAAGGTCAAGGTACCCAGTATCCTGTACCTGACAGAATCCTAAATAGTAGCAGCATTCCATCCTACTGATCCCAGCGACACCTTAAGAACAGTTTATGAAGTTATCCCTCCTAGAACTTGTCAAAACGGTTTTTAAACCCACATATGCAAACTGTTTTTACCACATACTCTTGCTGTCATTAAACTTCCTTGGCTGGAGGAAGGCCTATGGTTGCAGGGCTTGAAGTCCCCTGCCAGCCCAGGTACGTGAGGCAGGGCCACCGAGAGACTGAACTGGGCCTGGGGCAGGGGTGCTGCAACCCCCCCCCCCTCCCAAATTGTCGTCCGCTGCCGCCCCTTCCGATCGCTGCCGCTGCTGCAACAGGATTAAAATACCTTGGCTGGTGGGGATCCTGAGGCCCTGACAGCAGAAGACGTCTTCCTCTGGCTGACTGCTTGCTCCTGTGGCTGCTTTTCCTCTCAGGGCATGCTCGGTTTCAAAACCAAGCATGTGCACCTGAGAGAAAAAGCAGCTCAGCAATGGGCAGAAGATCAGCCCTGGAGGAAACTCTGGGTCCTCCCCAGCCTCCAAGGGGGGGCCTGGCACCGGAGTTTTCTCTCTCCTTCTGCTGTCGGAATGCAATCACTCAGATCCCGTCAGGAACAGGAGAGAGAGAGAGACCTCACTCAGGTCCCGTCAGGAGCAGGAGAGAGAGAGAGAGACCTCGGTGCTGGGCCCCCCTTGGAGGCCCGGGCCTGGGGAATTTTTGCCCCCGTTCCCCACTCTCTGCCCTGATGTGAGGTTGTGGCGGGGAGACAGAGAACAGCGAGGATGTGGGTCAATTTGTGCCTTCCCCATTTTGGGCTCAGCCCCCCCCCCCCCCCCCCCAAAAAAAAAAAAAAAGAAAATTGAGGTCTGGCTACATGTCTGAGTCAAAGGCTTAACAGGTAGCAAGGATTTACTACACTGAGCCACTTGGTTTTCCAAGGATTCTTCACCTTGGCACTCCTTCAACACCACTGCCTCAAAGTGCCTCCGGTATCCTGAACCTCACCCAACAGAGCGGTCGTTCTTAGCAGCTGATTGCTCTGGTCTGTCTGTGGCTCCAGTGTTGACAACCACACTTCAGGAAGCAACACACCGGTACAGATGTCGAGCTTGGTTGCCATCATCATCAGTGGGATCTGTAAATCAGGGCTAAGAGTGGTATCCACTTCAAGTGGGAAGGGCGGTTCGCCTGCTGCCGACATCCCCTGCAGCAAAGAGTGAACCCCTGAAGAACTGCTTGGAACTGCAAATCGATCCATAGGCCCTACCACAGTAGAAACAGGCACCGCAGGGTAAGAATGATGTTTCTCTCTCCATTTAGGCATAGATACTGAGGGGAAAAAAGAACTTACATAAGTATTGCCATACTGGGAAACACCAAAGGTCCATCGAGCCCAGCATCCTGTTTCCAACAGTGGCCAATCCAGGTCACAAATACCTGGCAAGATCCCAAAAATGTACAAAACATTTTATACTGCTTATCCCAGAAATAGTGGATTTTCCCCAAGTCCATTTAATAACAATCTATGGACTTTTCCTTTAGGAAGCCGTCCAAACCTTTTTAAAACTCCGCTAAGCTAACCGCCTTTACCACATTCTCTGGCAACGAATTCCAGAGTTTAATTACATGTTGAGTGAAGAAAAATTTTCTCCGATTCGTTTTAAATTTACTACATTGTGGCTTCATCGCATGCCCCCTAGTCCTAGTATTTTTGGAAAGCGTGAACAGACGCTTCACATCTACCCGTTCAACTCCACTCATTATTTTATAGACCTCTATCATATCTCCCCTCAGCCGCCTTTTCTCCAAGCTGAAGAGCCCTAGCCACTTTAGCCCTTCCTCATAGGGAAGTCGTCCCATCCCCTTTATCATTTTTGACGCCCTTCTCTGCACCTTTTCTAATTCCACTATATCTTTTTTGAGATGTAGCGACCAGAATTGAACACAATATTCGAGGTGCGGTCGCACCGTGGAGCGATACAAATGCATTTTAACATCCTCATTTTTGTTTTCCATTCCTTTCCTAATAATACTTAACATTCTATTTGCTTTCTTAGCCGCAGCAGCACACTGAGCAGAAGGTTTCAACGTATCATCAACGACGACACCTAGATCCGTTTCTTGGTCCGTGGCTCCTAACGTGGAACCTTGCATGACGTAGCTATAATTCGGGTTCCTCTTTCCCACATGCATCACTTTGCACTTGCTCACATTAAACGTCATCTGCCATTTAGACGCCCAGTCTCCCAGTCTCGTAAGGTCCTCTTGTAATTTTTCACAATCCTCCTGCGATTTAACGACTTTGAATAACTTTGTGTCATCAGCAAATTAATGCCAAGAAACGTGGGTTAAGGAAGGCAGGAGCGACTAAATGGTGCTTCCTTCACACAGCCATTTTGTCTGACCCAGTCAGGAGGAGATAACTGGTGTCATATCAAATGATGTCCTTTGGAGAGGGTGTGGTTAGGGATACTCCTTGGGAGGACCTTTAGTGACCTCTTTGTCTGACTTGATTAGATTGTAAACTCTGTTGAGCAGGCATTTCTCATACGTGTTTAGTGTACAGTGCTGTGTACGTCTAGTAGTAGGTTAACTGGGTTGAAGCCTCTTATACCTAGTTATCTCCTGCTGAATATTGGCCCCTGCATGTTTAGAAGAGTGACTCCCCTTCCACTTCTCAACATATCTGACTGTGTTTTTAATTTCAGGATACTTGAGAACGTGTACAAAAATGAGGCTCATCACATTGGCAGCAATATGGTCATGGAATTTAATCACCTCCTCTTCTAATTCCAGACACATTATTCTCCTACACTCCTTTCCTACCAGCTGTCATTTAATTGTTTATCTTTCATTAAACACTTCATAAATAGAAATGTTTCGCATTTGCTTTACCATAGTTAGATCCAAGAATTTAAAGGAAGCAATGTATATAAAGCTCGGCGTCTTTGGCTAATTAAAGAAAGCTCACTGCTGCAGCTAAATGAGAAAGAGCTTATTTATGATACAGCTGAGGAGTGTGGTAGCCGTGTTAGTCCACTCTTAAGGTTATCAATAGAAATCAAACAAAATAAAACATGGAAAAGAAAATAAGATGATACCTTTTTTATTGGACATAACTTAATACATTTCTTGATTAGCTTTCGAAGGTTGCCCTTCTTTGTCAGATCGGAAATAAGCAAATGTGCTAGCTGACAGTGTATATAAGTGAAAACATTCAAGCATTACTATGACAGTCTGACAGGGTGGGAGGATGGGGGTGGGTAGGAGGTATGCATGGGGACATCAAAGCATATCATTGATATTCTAACAGGATGGGTGTGGATAGGTGAGGGGTGGGGTGATCTACAGAGAAATACAGCTTTATGGTTTATAATGGGCTAATGACTACATTAGTGAAGGAGTGTGGTAGCCGTGTTAGTCCACTCTTAAGGTTATCAATAGAAATCAAACAAAATAAAACATGGAAAAGAAAATAAGATGATACCTTTTTTATTGGACATAACTTAATACATTTCTTGATTAGCTTTCGAAGGTTGCCCTTCTTCGTCAGATCTGATGAAGAAGGGCAACCTTCGAAAGCTAATCAAGAAATGTATTAAGTTATGTCCAATAAAAAAGGTATCATCTTATTTTCTTTTCCATGTTTTATTTTGTTTGATTTCTATTGATACAGCTGAGAAATGCCCAGTGGAGGAGTGGCGAATCGCTCAGTTCATGACACTGCACTGAGCCAGCTGTAACTTTACATACAAGAACTGGTCACCCCCAAACAGCAGAGAGGCTGTGTCATTGGTACCTCAGTCCTGGTACAATAGGCTTCTTTTACTAAGCGACGGTAAGACCAATCAGAATAAAAGTTCTGCAGGAAACAAAATATACCCTAGAATCTCTATGGATAGAAAGGGGCTGAGAATTGTGGTGGGGGTACACTGCCATCTGCCTGGCCAGAAAGTGCAGGATTGTTACTGCATTGGCTCTTTTGGTGCATGCAGGCTGTTAGCCTGGGCTTGTAGTACTGGGTAGTATGTACTGAAACCTGTGCAAACTAGTAAACAGCCCCAAAGTTGCTTGCCAAAATATTCCATAGAATGATTTCACCTTATAAGTGGGTGGCAAGCAGCGGAAAGGTAAGGTAGCTTGACTGAAACACATATAACCAAATTTTTTTCACTTGGAAGAACAGCCAACCATAGCCAATCCATCTGTTCTACACAGGGAGAGATTTCTCCAGTTTACAATTGCCATGGAACTAATTGTACTATAAATGCACCCCATTAAGATTTAATGAGTATAGCATAAAAATGAGAAAAGCAATATAGTATGTGATGCACTTACGTCTTCTGAAATGTGTTATGAACTCACAGTAATTTCTAAGTGTGAGGACTTTTAGTTTCCCTGGTGTATAATACCTACCAAAAAGCGAAGCTATATATCTTCTAAAACAGAATCGCCTGCAGAAACAGAAAATGACTTCTGTTTACACACAGCCATTCTCTCTGCAGTCAGGGCCCCTTTTACTAAGCTGTGGTAAAAGGGGACCTACTCGGGCGTCAGCATGTGTTTTTGATGTGTGCTGAAGCCCCCTTTTACTGCAGCAGGTAAAAGGCTGTAATTGTTTATTCTAAGAAATGGCCACGCGGTAAGTGAACCACTTGACACATGACCATTTCGGGGGAGGGCACTTACCCACCACCCATCGAGGTGGAAGTAGGGCTCCCGCGCTAACCTGGCAGTAATTAGGCAGTGAACGGAACTGCCTGATTACCGCTGGGTAAACACCGGCGCTACAAAAATAAAAACAAAATTTTGTAGCGCTGGAAATGGCGCACATTGGGGGTAGCTTACTGCCTCTTAGTAGTAAAAGACCTCCTCAATTTGTTTAGGGCTTGGGTGACATTATCCTGGAATTAATGTGGAATGCATTACCAAAGACTGTGAAAACAACGCATGACCATCAAATCTTCAAGCAAACTTTAAAGACCTGTTTTGCAAGGCCTACCCTATTGATTCTACTTAAAAGCCTCAACTCTACAATGCATTGCAATGGACATTTTATTTTTTATTTCTTATTTCCTTGTCCCTTATTGTACCCATTTACCCCTACCTTACCTGACCCTTTTTCTAATTGTATTTGTTTAATACCTACTGTATTTGGTGTTCACCATTACGGTATTTTGTAAGCCACATTGAGCCTGCTAATAAGTGGGAAAATGCGGGATACAAATGTTACAAAATAAATAAATCCTTATTTGTGTTGTGTGTGCATGTGAAATGTCAAATTGATTTAACAAGTTTTTCACTCAGGTGATTATGAAACGATTCATCATTTCTTTAATTGCAGCGGTACGACTGATAGAAGATCTCATTCTTTTAGGGACTATTTTTGAGGAATGTTGCACTTTGAGATGGCAGGAGATCCATCTGATCCTCCTCTGCTAGATCTCTCTGGGCACTTAAGAAATGAATTTTAGTAGACAATGTTTCTGCAGGAGCAATGTTTTCTGCCATCTATAGTGATGAAATACATTTTGAAACTGAGGCTTGCCAGTGTGTTGAGAAATGACCTTCTCCATGGGAAACCTTTTGCCATCTACAAAAATCACAATGTAGAAAATGCATCAGATTGCTGTAAATTGGTCATCCATGAACAGAAATAACTGGGGAGGAAGATAAATCTTATTTTCTGTGTCTTGGGAAATGGCCTTTAATAACAAAAAAGATGTAAAGCACCCGATTTACTTAAGTCTTTTCTCTAGGCTGAGTCTATGAAAAAAATCAGATCCAAAGTACAGAATTCTTATATGAATTGCTCGAGAGAACTGGTGCGTGGAGGAAGTCAGACACATTATTGAATGTCACATTCAGCTCAGTTTTATATGCTAAGACGGTCCATTGTAGTGTGAAGAAAATGGAAAACAGGAAACAGGTCCTCCAGTATTCAGCCAGTGTCAGGCTGCAGGGAGACTGTTCAACGTGGATGCTGGCGACAGGCATTGAATATCTGGTTTCACTTTTGACTGTGGCAACTTAACCGGTTAAGTTGATATTCAGCACTAACCAGTTAAGGGCCCACAGTGGCTTCAGTGCACAGGTTTGCCGTGTGCTACTACTACTACTATTTAGCATTTCTATAGCGCTACAAGTCATACGCAGCGTGTACAAACATAGAAGAAAGACAGTCCCTGCTCAAGAGCTTACAATCTAATAGACAAAATAAATAAAGTAAGCAAATCAAATCAATTAATGTGAACGAGGAAGGAAGAGAGGAGGGTAGGTGGAGGCGAGTGGTTACAAGTGGTTACGAGTCAAAAGCAATGTTAAAGAGGTGGGTTTTCCAGTCTAGATTTAAAGGTGGCCAAGGATGGGCAAGACGTAGGGGCTCAGGAAGTTTATTCCCAGGCGTAGGGTGCAGGCGAGATAGAAGGCGCGAAGTCTGGAGTTTGGCAGTAGTGGAGAAGGGAACAGATAAGAAGGATTTATCCATGGAGCGGAGGTGCACGGAGAAGGGGTGTAGGGAAGGACGAGTGTGGAGAGATACTGGGGGAGCAGCAGAGTGAATACATTTATAGTTAGTAGAAGAAGTTTGAACAGGATGAGGGCCCCTTTTACTGCAGCAAATAAAAGACTTAAAAAAAGGGAAATGGTTGTGCGATACGTTAACCACTTGCTGAGCAGGCCATTCCTGGGGGAGCCCTTAGCGCCACCTAGTTAAGAGGTGGGAAAAAGCTCCCATGCTAACCCAGAGTCAACCGGCAGGATGCCGGAGGATGTAGTAATGGCGGTTAGCGTATCTGGGTTTAAAAAAGGCTTGGACAGATTCCTGGAGGAAAAGTCATTAGTCTGCTATTCATACAGACATGGGAAGCAACTGCTTGCCCTTGGATTTGTAGTATGGAATGTTGCTACTCTTTGAGATTCTGCCTGGAATCTTGTCACTCTTTAGGATTCTGGAATCTTGCTATTCTTTGGGGTTCTGCATGGAATGTTGGTACTCTTTGGGATTCTGCATGGAATTGTGTCACTCTTTAGGATTCCAGAATCTTTATTTATTTGTTACATTTATATCCCAAATTTTCCCACCTATTTGTAGGCTCAATGTGGCTTACATAGTACCGGAGGGCGTTTGCGGACTCCGGTGAGAAAAATACAAAATGATGTGGTAAGATAGAGATCATGTGGCAAAGCCACATTAGGGAATCATGCATCGGAAGGGTTGAGTTTTGTCCATTACTTACTTTGGTTTTGTTGTGTTGCAGGGATCAGGCATTTAAGTAGGATCGGTGGGGTATGCCTTTTTGAACAGGTTGGTTTTTAGTGATTTCTGGAATGTTAGGTGGTCGTACGTCGTTTTCAAGGCTTTTGGTAATGCGTTCCACAGTTGTGTGCTTATGTAGGAAAAGCTGGATGCATAAGTTGATTTGTATTTAAGTCCTTTGCAGCTTGGGTAGTGTAGTTTAAGGTATGATCGTGTTGATTCTGATGTGTTTCAAGTTGGTAGGTCGATTAGGTCTGTCATGCATCCAGGAGCTTCACCGTAGATAATTTTGTGGACCAGGGTGCAGATTTTGAAGGTAATGCATTCTTTGATTGAGAGCCAGTGAAGTTTTTTGCGGAGGGGTTTTGCACTTTCAAATCACATTTTTCCAAATATGAGCCTTGCTGACGTGTTTTGAGTGGTTTGGAGTTTCTTTAAGGTTTGTTCTTTGCATCCTGCATAAACTCCATTGCAGTAGTCTGCTTGGCTTAGCACCATTGATTGTATCAGGTTGCGAAATGTTTCCCTCTGGAAGAATTGTTTCAGGCGTTTGAGTTTCCACATTGAGTGGAACATTTTTTGTTGTTGTGGATGCCGCTTGACTCTCTAATGTTAAGTTGCGGTCTATTGTAACGCCGAGGATTTTCAGGCTGTCTGAGATAGGAAGGGTGTGGTTTGGGGTGTTGATACTTGTGGGGTTGAGGCAATGAGTTTTTTTTCTTTATTGAGTTTTAATTGAAATGCATTTGCCCAGGAGTCCATGATGTTCAAGCTGAGCTTGATTTCGTTGGTGATTTCAGTCAGTTTGGTATTATACGGAATGTATATTATGATATCGTCTGCATATATGGAAGGGTTAAGGCCTTGGTTGGATTAGGGCTTGGCTAGTGGTGTCATCATTAGGATGAAGAGTATCGGTGATAGCGGTGATCCTTGTGGTACTCCACAGTCTGCTTTCCTCGGTGGTGATATGCTTGAGTTTGATTTTACTTGGTATGTTTTTGTGGTTAGGAAGCCCTTGATCCAGCTAAGTATGTTTCCACCAATCCCGAATTTATCAAGTAATCTTATTAATATATTATGGTTTACCATGTTGAATGCGCTGGACATATCGAATTGGAGGAGAAGGATGTTTTTGCCTATTGCTATTTCCTGTTTGAACTTGGCTAGGAGAGTGATTAGTACTGTTTCAGTACTGTGGAGGGGTCGAAAGCCTTACTGTGATCGATGTAGTATAGAGTGTTTGTTTATGTACTCTGTAAGTTGTTTGGTTACCATGCTTTCCATCAGTTTGACTGCCAACGGAATCGATGCTACTGGACGATAGTGATTTCATTTGTTTTTTTCTTGGTATCTTTTGGTATCGGTGTGAGTAGGATATTGCCATTTTCCTTAGGGAAGAGACCTTGCTGCAGCATGTAGTTTAGGTGGGATGTGAGATCTCCTATGAAGCGGTCGGGGGCAGATTTCAGTAGGTAGCTGGGACAGATATCTAGTTTACAGTGTGTGTTGGAGAACCTGCTGATCTTGCTATTCTTTGGGGTTCTACATGGAATGTTGCTACTCTTTGGGATTCTGCATGGAATTGTGTCACCCTTTAGGATTCCAGAGTCTTGCTATTCTTTGGGGTTCTACATGGAATGTTGCTACTCTTTGAGATTCTGCATGGAATTGTGTCACCCTTTAGGATTCCAGAATCTTGCTATTCTTTGGGGTTCTATATGGAATGTTGCTACTCTTTGAGATTCTGCATGGAATCTTGTCACACTGTAGGGTTCCAGAATCTTGCTATTTTTTTTGAGATTCTTCATGGAATCTTGCTATTTGTTCTGATTCTGGAATCTTGTTACTCTCATAAATGGTCCCCCTGACATGCCAAGACACCAACTGGGCACCCTAGGGGGCACTGCAGTGGACTTCAGAAATTGCTCCCAGGTGCATAGCTCCCTTACCTTGTGTGCTGAGCCCCCCCAAAACCCACTCCCCACAACTGTACACCACTACCATAGCCCTAAGGGGTGAAGGGGGGCACCTAGATGTGGGTACAGTGCATTTGTGGTGGGTTTTGAAGGGCTCACATTTTCCACCACAAGTGTAACAGGTAGGGGGGTATGGGCCTGGGTCCACCTGCCTGAAGTGCACTGCATCCACTAAAACTGCTCCAGGGACCTACATACTGCTGTCAGGGAGCTGGGTATGACATTTGAGGCTGGCATAGAGGCCGGGTGGGAGGGGATTAGTGACTACTGGGGGAGTAAGGGGAGGTCATCTCCGATTCCCTCCAGTGGTCATCTGGTCAGTTCGGTCACCTTTTATAGGCTTGGCCGCAAGAAAAAATGGACCAAGTAAAGTTGGCCAAGTGTTCGTCAGGGACACCCTTCTTTTTTCCATTATCGGCCGAGGACGTCCATGTGTTAAGAATGCCCCAGTCCCGCCTTCACTATGCTTCCGACACGCCCCCGTGAACTTTGGTCGTCCCCGTGATGGAAAGCAGTTGAGGACCCTTTCAATTATGCTGATTTGGGCAACCCTGGGAGAAGGACGTCCATCTTGCGATTTGTGTCGAAAGATGGGGGCCCTCTCTTTCGAAAATAGGCCTGTATGTGTGCATCTCCTCATCTAAAATGTGTGCATAAATTTTAATTAATGCTAATTATTGTTGATAATTAATTATTAGTACCCAGTTACTGGCGATAATTGGCTTGTTATTCAGTTAAATTCCATGCATAAATCGGGCGTATGCAATTCTGAGTGCCATGTATTTGGGGGTTTATGTCTTTTCCTGGTGGTGTTTGCAAAGAATTGATGCTAAATGGACAATAAAAAGCGTTTGTGGGTTGATGTGTCCCTACCTCGTCTTCCTTTCATATTTTTGTCACATTACTTGAAAGCCATTATGTTCTTATCAAAGCATTCACCAAGTGTGCACATAATTCTCTTCCCATCTCCCCATTTTCAATCTCATATTCACAGAGAGATTGTGTAGTAAAGAGCTGGAAGAGAGCCAGACAATTATGATCCTGTGCATAAGCGCTAGAGATACTGAGCACAACATCTGTGCCAAGGGTGAGATGCAAACGTTGGACAGCTAAAATGAAATTATGTTATTATTACATTTATATGTTACTCTTCTAACATAAGCTCTGAGCAGCTCTAAAAAAAATGGATTCTTTCTGGAAACTTGCTAGGCTGGGTAAAGATAGAAGAGCTGACTTAGCAGAGATAAGGGGACTGGACAGGTTCCCCCACTGAATTTTGCTAATTGTCAGCTAGTGATAATCGTTATAAAAAGTATGTATCCTCATGGCTGTTCGACCTCTTGTTTTCATTCTGCCAAATTCCCATCTTTACTTAGAAATAGTACTCACACTGATTGTCAGAATATCATTGTTTACTCCAACTAGTCTGCATGAGCATTTTTCAATAGGCAAAAGCAATCTTATCAAAATGATGCCTGTCATAAGAACATAAGAATAGCCATACGTGGGTCAGACCAGAGGTCCATCTAGCCCAGTATCCTACTTCCAACAGTGGCCAATCCAGGTCACAAGTGGCAGGAACCCAATTAGTAGCAACATTCCATACTACCAATCCCAGGGCAAGCAGTGGCTTCTCCCATGTCCATCTCAATTACAGACTATGGACTTTTCCTCCAGGAACTTCTTTAAGTTGGCTTTTAATCTGCAGCTCACGGTGTAGAGAAGACTGGAACGTTTCTCAGAAAACAATGTTTCTTTTAGCCTATTAATAGAATTTGTGGAAGAGCGAATGTGGGCTTGGGCAGTGCTTGCTAGGTCTGTTCTATTATTTTTATGGACTTTCTTTCCTTATTTATTTATTTATTTATTTGTAGCATTTGTATCCCACATTTTCCCACCAATTTGCAGGCTCAATGTGGCTTACATTTGCCGTAGTGGCGATTTCCATTTCCGGTAACAGAATTACATTTGGTATTGCATTAAGGTGCATACATACATGATAAGGAAGAATACATTATGGTGATAGATTGAAATGTAACATATGTTAGATCATCAATTAGAGAGAAATCATTTTCGATATAAGGATTTAAGTGGTATTGCATTAAGGTGCGTACATACATGGTAGAGAAGAATACGTTATGGTATTTCACATAGGTTCCAGAGTAATAGTTTAGCTTGTAACATTTGTTAGGTCGTCAATTATATAAAAATCATTTCGACGTTAGTATTAAAGTGGTATTACTTGTTCGTTAATAGTAATGAGGTTGGCCAGTCAAGTGATAAAAGTTCGGTTCTGTCTGCCTTTTAGCTTTTATTTTGTAAATTGCTCTGATCTGGCAATGTGAGCAGTATACCAGTTTTTTAAATAAGCATAAACATATTCTGAGTTATCATTGGCCCTGAGGCTGTATTGGATATTTGTTTTTAATATTTTATGATGAAAGATAAATAAACTTTAATTCAATGAACATTATAGTTTCATTACCAGAGAGCAGCATACTAGAATAAACATAATCAGAATTGGCAAAGAATGATCTATGATAGATTTATAATACCTGTTTAATTTGACAAAGGGTAGCATCTGAAGCACTTAGTAAGTATATTAGCATAATGTTCCATTGCATGCATCATTCATTATTATTGACAAATTGACTTTGGCTTGCAAGATAATTGAACGTGGGGCGTAAAGATCAGGAAAGCACCTGTGTAAGTCAGTCTCATAAAAGACTATTGTCCACAGCACACATCGTTTTTTATCCAATTATTTTATGGTGCTGTTTTACCTGAAAATTAACGATTCTGCTTAGAGCGATAAATTGAGAAACTTAAAGGAAATTGCTCTAAAGTAGGTATACAAATGCACCATGTGTATAACAAAAGGTTACTTCTTATGAAATATTAAATAGAGGCCTCATAAGCCAAGGGTACCAATTGAGTGGACACACCTATAATGGCTTTCATCACAGGCCAGCCACCACCTCCGAAAAACCTGCAAAGTGAAACAATTCAAACAGTCTGCAGTAAAAAACAGAGGGTGGTATAGTAACAAATCAATTGTTAATAAACACAGGTGTAATCTATTAATTTGACATCTTGCATATATAGTCGGAAGAATGATGGCAGGACGAGACGAGAGAACAGAGAGTATATGGAGAGAAAATCTAGCAGAGCAAAGTCAAAACAACCAACAAATGAAGAACTACTTAGCTTCAATCATAGGGAAAATTAGATTCACGTCTGTGGAACACTTCTAATGCCCATGTAGTGACAAGAAGAAATCAAAAGGTCCCACGTAATGTAGCCATGTTAAATCTCTCTCAGTCAGTCTCTCATAATCTCTCTCAACAGTCATAGAATTCTCACTGTTTCGTAGCTTCATCAGGAGAGGATATACAGAAATAGTCATCTTCCTCGTTGTATACCTGTTTTACCTGAACCATATTGACCCCTGAAGAAGGCTTTGTGCTGAAACACGGCCCGTGTAGAGTCTTTCGGGTCAGTTTATTTTGAAGAATAAACCTTTTGGGCGCTCTTACTCCTTGTCTACCTTTGTCATTTGGATTTTTCCCCACCTCCATCCCTGCTGTTCTGTAAATGCATGCATTCATTCTCTACATGGACCTGCGCAATTTATAAAATTATACATGTATATCACAACTAGGGGTCTGCAACCCCAACATTTTCATTTTGTTTAATTTTCCATTTTATTTATGGAAATGTTCACTTTTTTTTTAATAGTGCGTCCATGTATGCCACATTGAATCAGAGTGTGCACTCAAGCTATAAATGAGATGAAACAAGATAGGAAATGTACTTGACATCACCCATGTCATTCCAAATGAATGCATTAAACATAAGAACATAGCAATAGCCATACTGGGTCAGACCAATGGTCATTCAAGCCCAGTATCCTACTTCCGACTGTGGCCAATCCAGATCACAAGTACCTGGAGAAATCCCAAATAGTAGCAACATTCCATGCTACCAATCCCAGGGCAAACAGTGGCTTCTCCCATGTCCATCTCAATAACAGACTATGAACTTTTCCTCCAGGAACTTGTCCAAACCTTTTTTAAACCCAGATATGCTAACTGCTGTTACCACATCCTCCGGCAACGAGTTCCAGAGCTTAACTATTGTCTGAGTGAAAAAAATGTGTTTTAAAAGTATATTCATATAATTTCATTAAGTATCCCCTGGTCTTTCTACTTTTAGACAGAGTTATAAATCAATTCACTTTTGCCTGTTCTCCATCAATCAGGATTTTATAGACCTCAATCTTATCCCCCCCCCCCTCAGTTTCCACACTGAAGAGCCCCAACCTCTTTAGCCTTTCCTCATACGGGAGGAGTTCCATCCCCTTTATCATTTTGGTCGCTCTTCTTTGAACCTTTAATAATTCTGCTATTTCTTTTTTGAAGTACGGCAACCAGAATTGAATGCAATTCTCAAAGGGCCCTGTATACTAAGATGCACAATTAGCATTCGCTAGTACTAGAGACACCCATAGGAATATTTGGATGTCTCTAGCGTTAGTGCGTGCTAAAAAGTTAGCATGCCTACAGCGCAGCTTAGTAAACAGAGCCCTAAGTGAGGTCACACCATGGAGGAATACAGAGGCATTATCATAATCTTGGTCTTATTTTGCATCCCTTTCCTAATAATTCCTAGCATCCTGTTTGCTTTTTTGGCCGCCATCACACAGGGCAGAAGATTTCAGCGTATTGTCTGCAATGAGATCTAGATCTTATTCTTGAGTGCTGACTCCTAAGGTGGACCTTAGCATCAGGTAACTATGATTCAGATTATTCTTCCCTATGTGCATCACTTTTCATTTGTCCACATTAAATTTCATCTGCCAGTTGGATGCCCAGTCTTTCTGTCTCCAAAGGTCTTCCTGCAATTTTTCATATACCGCATGTGTTTTGACAACTTTGAATAGTATTGTGTCATCTGCGAACTTACCCCCTCCCTTTCACAAAGCAGCACTAGCAGCTTCCACATGGCAATGCCTACACAGCCCACTCACTTTGAACGGACCGTGTCAGCAATACTGCACCGGGAGTAATGCTGACACACTCATCATTCCAATTTCCAGAGTATTTATAAATATGTTAAATAGCACCAGTCCCAGTACAGATCCCTGTGGCACTCCACTATTCACCCTCCTCCATTGAAAAAAATGGCCATTCAAATGTATCCTCTGTTTTCTGTCCAATAACCAATTCTTTATCCACACCAGAACCTTGCCTGCTATCCCATGACTTTTTAACTTTCTCAGGAGTCTCTCATGAGGAACTTTGTCAAAAGCTTTCTGAAAATCTAGATACACTCATCAACCTGCTTACCTTTATCCACATGTTTATTCACACCTTCAAAGAAATGAGTCAAGACTTCTCTTGGCTGAACCCATGCTGACTCTGGCCCATTAAACTATAGGCCTCATTTACTAAGTCATGTTAGAAACACATTAGCGTTTTTAGTGCGAGCTAAACATTAGCGCTGACTAACCATGTAGATGCCCCGAATATTCCTATGTGCGTCTACACGGTTAGTGAATGCTAATTTTTAGCACATGATAAAAACGCTAGTCCACCTTAGTAAACATGGCTCTTAGGGTCCTTTTACTAAGCCTCAGTAAGCATATTTCCAAATATACAAACAACTTCGTGAGTCACACACAAGGAATGTTGTCCTGCAAAATAACAGGTACCTCCCTGGGGTTATAGAAGACTAGTAAACAGAGTACTTAACAAACTAATCCGTGACTGACATGGTTTATTTCATTCACATCTGAACACATCTTTCTCTCGGGGTATTTCCACAAAGCAGCCTGCAGTTCTGTCTGCAAATGCATTTATAATAGGAAATCAAGGTCTCAGTATGCAGAGAATGGTTTTCTTTTTTCCACAAACTGCTTTCTGTCTGTGTAGTCAAAGAAGGAAAACATTGCGGTCTTTATTACATTGCTTCTAGCCATTAGGCTAAGAGGCAAGGAAGCTCGAGAAACCTGTGAAAATGTTGATTATTACTTGCACATCAGGGTCGATTTCTCCATCAGGTTATTTCTGTAACCCAACTTTCAGGCTTGTAAAATCAAAGTAGAAAGAATCTACTTTCAGTTCTGCTCTCAGTTCTGATTATTCATGGAAGGAATATACAGCAAAGTTGTCGACTCGCAATTTCATCTGAGCATTTGGCGACGAACTAAGGGCTTTAAGGAACTCAAATGCACCACAAGCCATTACATTTCCAGCAGGACTAGTCTCCACCAAACCTGTCTTTCCATTTCCGGTTGTCATTGAAGGATTACACATTGACTTTCGGTAGTATGTTGACAGCATCATATTAGTTTTCATTGGAACAGAATACATGTGCCCAAACCGGTTGTCAGTTCAAGTTATGCGTATGGAAGGGTTGGGGGTTTTTTACATTTACCTCAGGGTGTTGCCTTTCTCTGTACCTTTTATAATTCTGCTATATCTTTTTTGAGATGTGGTGACCAGAGTCGCACCATGGATCAGTAGCAAGGCATTATAACATTCTCCTTTTTGCTTTCCATTCATTTCCTAATAATTCCCAACATTCTATTTGCTTTCTTTGCCACCACTGCACATTGAGCAGAGAGTTTCAATGTATCATCAATGACACCTAGATCTTTTTCTTGGGTGGTGACTCCTAGTGTGGAACCTTGAATCATGTAGCTATAGTTTGGATTCCTCTTCCCTACATGCATCACTTTACACTTGTTTACATTAAATGTCATCTGCCATTTGGATGCCCAGTCTCCCAGTCTCATAAGGTCCTCTTGCAACTTTTCACAATGCTGGAGGAAAATATGTTCCAGTCTGCCATAGGCCTGGGGCTAGGGAAAACATTGACCTTTCAGCAGGATAATGATTCTAACACAAAGTTAAAGCAACAACAGAGTAACTCAGCAAGAAGAAAGTAAATATTCATGAATGATCCAGGCAAAGCCCAAACCTGAATCCCACAGACTGTAGGTCACAGATGATCCCAAAAAACAACAAGGCAAACGATCTGCAAAATCCAATATGGGAATATTTGGGACGGCCACAGATGATCGTCATCCAACATGAAAGAACATCAGTTATTCTGCCAAGTATGGGTACAAACTGCACCATCTCACTGTGCAAAGTTAGTAGAGACTTAAAAATCTAAGGCTCTCATTGCTGCAAAAGAGAGCTCCACCAAATATCGATTCAAAGGTTGGGGAGACTTATGCAATCAAGACCTTTTCTGAATACTTCTTTAATTATTGTTTCATGTTGAAAGTGTAGAATATACTCTATAGATCTATGAAAGAACTCTTTCTTTAATTCAGTTTGAATTGTGAATTTTTTGATAGCAGAATGTGAAAAATGTACAGGAGTGTGAAAGGCCCTGTACTTTTCTTTAAATAATGCACCACCTTGAGAACTTTGTTCAACTCTGGAGAAAAGACAGAAAGTAGAAATTATTTAAAGGATGGCCACCTAAATTGTGCATGTTCTATGTTATATGAAATACACAAAGAAGCTGAGGGCTAGATTTACTAAAAAGCTCTACCATGATACCAGAGGTCCTCTTTTATGCAGTAGATAAGACCTATTAACAGTAAATCTAACCCAAACCCTCTAAACGAGGCATTGTTTGAAAGCCCTCCTTTATATGATATGCTTAGTTTTACTTTCAAGCATTTTTTGCCAGACATACATAACAAGAGAAAAATTGTATAAACATTGCTATATTTCTGCAGCAGAAAGATAGTGGAACCACAGCCCTGAGAAAACGATGGAGAAAGGAAAGTGTTGTGATCTCTTGGGACATAAATGTACTGAATTTATTTGCAATCACTTGAGCCCTATTCCCAGTGGTGGAACTTCCAAGTGCGTTTCGTATGTTGTTACACACATATTAACCCTCCAGAGGGAGGCTTTCTTTGATGTAATGATGGCCAACACTAGCAGTAAGTTTAAGAGGTCGAAATCATTTACAACATATCGTGACTCATGAGTGAGGTTCATTTACAGATACCGCACCCACCCACCCCCACTTCAGTACAGACGCTCAAGAGTCCCTTTTAAATCTGTATCCTTCCCTGTGTTCTGCTTGGTTGTTTTTTCTAGATCTCTGAAGATAAAAGATTTCCGTTCAGTAGTGTTGCTATGGAACACTATGTGCTTTTAGCAATTGCCTTTTATGCTCCAAAGATTTCCATTATTTTGGGAGTATTAAATCAATATTTCTTCAAACAAGAATGACCAATAAAGTAAAGGTTTATTAAACTGCTGCCCCAGAGTCAGGATGGCATCTCTGATGCACAGACTGCCATAAAATTCATAATACTTTTCAAAATTTTCAACATTTTGCTTTTCCTTCTGTCCACGTAATGCCCAGTTAGAATCCACCAGACATTGTGCCTTTTTCTTTGCTGCCCCTTCGCTTTGGAATTCCTTACCCCTAGCTATCTGTGCTGAACTATGCTTTAAAAATGTTAAAGTGCCATAAAAACTTGGCTGTTTCAACAAGCTTTTGGTTTGTTAGTTAAGTTGTCATGAGTGTGGATCACCTGTCATTATGGCCCCTTCTTCCCAGAGATCTCCCCCCACCCCCGCTTATCTAGTCATTGCCCTCCCCTTCTTATGTCTGTATTGGTCTTTCTTGGTGTGAATACTACTCTCTTCATGAATTGAATTTGTAGTTCATTTCAAATAATTATGTGTCATTGGTTTTAGCCAATAATATCAAACCACCTGACAGGACTCTCAATTTCAAGACACTTGAACTGCGAGATACGGAGATCAAAGGAGGAGGCAAATGCAGACAACAGAAAACGAGGTGCCAACGTACTCTCAATCACGCTCTCTCTCTCTCTTTCTCTCTCTGACACACACTGTTTCTCTCTCAAACTTACTCTCTGACACATACTCATTCACTCTCTCTCACACACAGCGCCTGCCACCCCTCCCAGTTCGGCAGTCCCGTACCCCCCCCCCCCCTAACATTCACACAAACACACACACAGCCGTGCTCTGAGTTCGCCCCACCCTCTCACATTTTCACTCCCCCCAGCAACGCTGACCCCCCTCCAAGCTACACACTCCGAACTTTCCTGCACCACGATGGATGGAGGGGGCAGGGGAGAGATGCTGCACATGAATGGATGGAGGGGGCAGGGATGGATGGAGGACGTTTGCTGCTTATGGATGAATGCAGGGGAGAGATCATAATTGGTGCACACGGGACACACACTACACTCTCTCACTCACACAGACACACTCATTCTGTCTCCCTCTCAATCACACAGTGTCTCTCAATCACACTCTCTCTCTCTCTCTCTCTCACACACACATACTCACTCTCTCACACATACTCATTCACTCTCTCACACATACTCAGAAAAGAATACAAGTATCTAAAACAATATACATCTCATTCTGCAGCATGATAGTACTCATAATACACCACTGAAAATTATTGATTACCATCAGAGCACATTTCTCCTAACACTTCCCTTAAAAACATTAATGGCAGAAGATCATTACCTTGCTAGTGCCCGTTTCATTTCAATGAGAAACAGGCTTTTTTTTACTAGTATTTAAGAAATTATTCTTTTTAATAAAAGACATTTCTAGAAATAGAGGTCTTGATACGATGCTCCAGAGGCGTAGTTTCAAGAATGTTTTCCATGTAAAGGGTAATAGATGCTTGGAATATCCTTCTGGAGGACGTCGGAGAGGCAAAGACAGCAGTAGGATTCAAGGAAGTGCAATAAGAACCAGAAGAAACTGAGAAGCCTTTTACTAAATGGTGTAAATAGAAATAAAATGAAACAGAGAAAAGAAAATAAGATGATGGCTGGTGGTTGGGAGGCAGGGATAGTGCTGGGCAGACTTATATGGTCTGTGCCAGAACCGGTGGTGGGAGACGGGACTGGTGGTTGGGAGGCGGGGATAGTGCTGGGCAGACTTATACGGTCTGTGCCAGAACCGGTGGTTGGGAGGCAGGGCTGGTGGTTGGGAGGCGGGGATAGTGCTGGGCAGACTTATACTGTCTGTGCCAGAGCCGGTGGTTGGGAGGCGAGGCTGGTGGTTGGGAGGCGGGGATAGTGCGGGGCAGACTTATACGGTCTGTGCCAGAGCCAGTAGTGGGAGGCGGGACTGGAGGTTGGGAGGCAGGGATAGTGCTGGGCAGACTTATACGGTCTGTGCCAGAGCCAGTGGTGGGAGGCGGGGATAGTGCTGGGCAGACTTATACGGTCTGTGCCCTGAAGAGCACAGATACAAATCAAAGTAGGGTATACACAAAAAGTAGCACATATAAGTTATGTTGTTGGGCAGACTGGATGGACCATGCAGGTCTTTTTCTGTCGTCATCTACTATGTTACTATGTTACTATGATACCTTTTTTATTGGACTAACTAAATACATTTTAAGATTAGCTTTCGAAGGTAACTTTTCTTCAGATCAGAAATAAGCAAATGTTGATAAATAACAGTATATATAAGTGAAACATCAAAGCATTTCAATGACAGTCTTCACAGGAAGAGGGTGGGGTGGGTAAGGTGTGAAACATGGGAGCTGGGTGGAGGAGAGACAGGGAGAGATGGATAGCTAAGTACATAAGTACATAAGTAATGCCATACTGGGAAAAGACCAAGGGTCCATCGAGCCCAGCATCCTGTCCACGACAGCGGCCAATCCAGGCCAAGGGCACCTGGCAAGCTTCCCAAACGTACAAACATTCTATACATGTTATTCCTGGAATTTTGGATTTTTCCAAGTCCGTTTAGTAGCGGTTTATGGACTTGTCCTTTAGGAAACAGTCCAACCCCTTTTTAAACTCTGCTAAGTTAACCGCCTTCACCACTTTCTCCGGCAACGAATTCCAGAGTTTAATTACACGTTGGGTGAAGAAAAATTTTCTCTGATTTGTTTTAAATTTACTACACTGTAGTTTCATCGCATGCCCCCTAGTCCTAGTATTTTTGGAAAGCGTGAACAGATGCTTTACATCCACCTGTTCCACTCCACTCATTATTTTATATACCTCTATCATGTCTCACCTCAGCCGTCTCTTCTCCAAGCTGTATAGCCCTAGCCTCCTTAGTCTTTCTTCATAGGGAAGTCGTCCCATCCCCGCTATCATTTTAGTCGCCCTTCGCTGCACCTTTTCCAATTCTACTATATCTTTCTTGAGATGCGGCGACCAGAATTGAACACAATACTCAAGGTGCGGTCGCACCATGGAGCGATACAACGGAGGGTGACAAAACTGTAGATTTTTATGGTTTATAATGGGCTAGAAAACCCAGATCTTTGTTAAGTCTTGTCTGGTGGGTGTCAAAATATTTAATCATTTTGACTTCAAAGGTCCTATGTTCCTGGGTTATCTTAGTTTCCTTTTAATAGTCTCACCATAAAATCATTGATACCGTGTTCTGGTTTTATAAAGTGCTGCCCCACAGAGGTAACATCCTAGTTGGCACTGGCATTTTTCATATTAAATCTCTTCTTTAGCATCTGGATTGTCTCTCCGATGTAGCACCCTTCATCACACTTTTTACATTGAATGATATATACCACATGAGCACGTGAAGGATTTCTTTGTAATTAATGTTTTTCCTTTGCGAATGACTGTGGGCTCCTGTGAAATGTGATGGCACAGTTTGCAGCTGGATATATTGCAAGGATGTGTAAAGCCCTAACATCTTCTTAGTGCATAAGAACATGAGTAGAGAACAGAAAGTGGGAGAGTGACCAAGGATATCAGAGACTGGAGGATGTTCTTAAAATGAAAGTTTATTAAGAGTTTCGAAGACTCGACACAACATCGTGTTTCGGCCGTCAGGCTTGCATCAGGAGTCTGCTGTGCAGGGTGGTTCAGAAAAATGACGATGGGATAATTATCTAGCAGCGCGTGCAGCGGTTTGACGAGACCACGCGATAATCTTCCAAACAGTCTTTTTCAAGACTATTATACCACTGTTGAAGAATCAATTACATCATTATCCAGTCATCTTTTGTGTAAGAGACTGTTGTGACATCTTCAAAGAATCTCCCATCGTCATTTTTCTGAACCACCCTGCACAGCAGACTCCTGATGCAGGCCTGACGGCCGAAACACGACGTTGTGTCGAGTCTTCGAAACTCTTAATAAACTTTCATTTTAAGAACATCCTCCAGTCTCTGATATCCTTGGTCGCTCTCCCACTTTCTGTTCTCTGTTGTCTTTACCGTGGGGCGTTTGAGTTCTCCGCTTGCCAGCGGATTTTCTCTCATAAGAACATGAGTAGCCATACTGGGTCAGACTAACAGTCCATCTAGCCCAGGGTCTTGTTTTCCATAAAGTGTCAAAACTAGGTCACAAGTACCTGGCAGAAACCCAATTAGCAGCAACCCCTGAGGTCTCTCTTTAGCACTGATCATTTCCCACCTCTTTCCAATTAATATTTTACATGTTTTTCATGTTTGATTTTATTTATATTTTAATTGTTTTGTTTTATTTATATTGATTATTTTTTGTGTTCACTATTAACCACTTGGGATTGTAGAAAAGCAGCACAGAATATATTAAAAGAAATAGAAGTCTACAAGATAATGAGCAGATTAGAGCGGACAGATGTGAAACGTTTGTTTACACTTTCAAACAACAAGAAAACCAGGGGATACAAGATGAAGCTAGAATATGGTAGATTTAAAACAAATTGGAGAAAGGTTTTCTTTACTTAGCGTGTAGTTAGACTCTGGAACTCGTTGCCGGAGAATGTAGTGACAGCAGCTGGCCTTACAGAATTTAAAGGGGGTTTGGACAGATTCCTGAGGGAAAAGTCCATTGAACGTTATTAATTTTTTTTTTTTTTTTTGGGGGGGGGGGGGGTTGCCGGTTTTTTGAAGCCTGGATAGGCCGCTGTCGGAGACAGGATGCTGGACTTGATGGACCCTTGGTCTTTCCCAGTATGGCGGTGCTTATGTACTTATGCTTATGTACTTATGTACTTATCTACCTAAGAAAATCACCAGTGCTGGGAGATAGGAACGAAACGTAACCTGCGCAGAGCAGTAGGTGTCACCTGTAAAGAACTGGATCTAGGAGAGTTTTGAAGGCCACTTTGGCACTTTCTTGAACTGGTTAGGTGAAGGACTTGGATGGAATGGGTCTGCGTGTTGGGGTCCTTATGGGAATTTTGTATGTGCCGTTACCGTAAGAATGGATGGGACCTTTGGTCTTTATTTGCTATCATTAGTTAAATTTATATAACAGATCAGAAGTATCATAAAAGGTTTTTATGATGTTGTAACAGTTGTAATAAATCAAGTAGTTTCCAGGAAAGGAAGCGTTTTTTGCTTGTCATAACTGAGCGTCCCAAATCTGCCCGCAAGGATTAAATCACATATTGATTGTTCAGTTATGGCTTAAAGGAATCCATTTATATCAATTCAGTTCTCATTCAGTAAGAAAAAATGGGCTTTGAAAATTAGATTAAAATGATAATAAAAACCTTAAACAGCTGTTTAATTGCATTTATGCCATTATTTTGATTTTGACCTACTATTCAAATTTGACAAACATTAAAGCAATGTTATGAGGTGTGAAATACTGAAATGTGTCATTTGATCTGTCCTGTAATTTGCAGTAATTATTGTTAGATGTTGCTCTTGCATAGGCAGCATTAAATAATATCTAATTGGCCGAAACCACTGGGAAGGTTTGTGACTCAAGGCTAGAAGTAAACTGAATATTATGATAGAAGTGTATAAAATAATGAGTGGAATGGATCGGGTGGATGTGAAGCGACTGTTCACGCTATCCAAAAATACTAGGACTAGAGGGCATGAGTTGAAGCTACAGTGTGGTAAATTTAAAACGAATCGGAGAAAATTTTTCTTCACCCAACGTGTAATTAGACTCTGGAATTCGTTGCCGGAGAACGTGGTACGGGCGGTTAGCTTGACGGAGTTTAAAAAGGGGTTAGATAGATTCCTAAAGGACAAGTCCATAGACCGCTATTAAATGGACTTGGAAAAATTCCGCATTTTTAGGTATAACTTGTCTGGAATGTTTTTACGTTTGGGGAGCGTGCCAGGTGCCCTTGACCTGGATTGGCCACTGTCGGTGACAGGATGCTGGGCTAGATGGACCTTTGGTCTTTCCCAGTATGGCACTACTTATGTACTTATTATAATATGCTGAAATGATGTGGACATTTGTTTCAGTGGGCTTCGTAAGAACATTGCATCAGACTGTTAGTAAGTTCTTATGTAACCTTCATGCTTCAGGTTTGATGTTTCTCGATTTTTAGCCAAAAATATTCCATTGACTACAATGTACTCCTTTATCTCATGACAGGGAAAGTTAATACCAGATCATAAATGAATGAATGCAAGGACAGAGTGAATTATTAGCACCCTTTTCATACATGGAAGATGATTGCTTCTGGCTTGACCGGAGTCCACATCCTTCATATCTCCAGTTGGGTCAAGTGGTAGGGAAATGGTCATCCATTTTTTTTCAGGTTCTCATTCTCAGCCAAAGGGCCAAGGATTTCCTTAACCTATGACTCAGACTTTACTTTTGATGACCTCCAAAAGATAAGAACACTCTTTGTCCAGCAGAACTCAGAATTAGTTCTTAATATTTTTTTTATTTCTCTGTCATTACTACTGAACGTCAGAATACACTAATCACTATCCACCTTATAATTGAAAGAGAAAAACGCCTAGATTTCGACCCAAATCGGGAGATAGACGTTTATCTCACAAAAACGAATAAATCGGTATAATGGAAAGCCGATTTTGGACGTTTTCAACTACACTCCATCGCGGAAGCGTACAAAGTTGACGGGGGCGTGTCGGAGGCGTGGCAAAGGTGGAACTGGGGCGTGGTTATCAGCCGAGGAGAGATGGGTGCCTTTCGCCGATAATGGAAAAAAAGTATACGTTTGTAGCTAGAATTTAGGGCACTTTTCCTGGACCCTGTTTTTTCACAAATAAGGCCCCAAAATGTGCCCTAAATGACCAGATTACCACCAGAGAGAATCGGGGATGACCTCCCCTGACTCCCCCAGTGGTCACTAACCCCCTCCCACCACAAAACATGATATTTCACAACTTTTTATTTTCACCCTCAAATGTCATACCCACCTCCCTGGCAGCAGTATGCAGGTCCCTGGAGCAGTTGTTAGGGGGTGCAGTGGACTTCAGGCAGGTGGACCCAGGCCCATCCCCCCTACCTGTTACAATTGTGCTGCTTAATGCTTAGTCGTCCAACCCCCCCAAACCCACTGTACCCACATGTAGGTGCCCCCTTCACCCCTTAGGGCTATAGTAATGGTGTAGACTTGTGGGCAGTGGGTTTTGAGGGGGATTTGGGGGGGCTCAACACACAAGGGAAGGGTGCTATGCACCTGGGAGCTCTTTTACCTTTTTTTTTGTTTTTGTAAAAGTGCCCCTTAGGGTGCCCGGTTGGTGTCCTGGCATGTGAGGGGGACCAGTGCACTACGAATCCTGGCCCCTCCCATGAACAAATGCCTTGGATTTATTCGTTTTTGAGCTGGGCGCTTTTATTTTCCATTATCACTGAAAAACAAAAACGCCCAGCTCACAAATTGTCGAATAAAACATGGACGTCTATTTTTTTCGAAAATACGGTTCGGTCCGTCCCTTCATGGACCCGTTCTCAAAGATAAACGCCCATGGAGATAGATGTTTTCGTTCAATTATGCCCCTCCACGTGGACCTGTGAGGAAGTTTGAAAGACTGAGCTGGTGAGAACTGATACTGTAAATGCTCACTGTGGTTTTCTGACGGTCCCCTCAAATAATTTTTTGTAGATGGATGGTTTTGTGCACATATAAATAGTTGCATGGGCACATGTAAAAGGCAGTGTCAATTTTACAATGCCACTCTTTACATGTGTACTTCTCTTGACCATTTTCTCCAAGATATGCATGTGTCAGTACATTGCTTGTTTCAACCAGGGATTGAATGAGAAGACAATTGTACTTAATCTTCGGGTTTTTAAAATTAACCCCCAAAATGTTAACATTAGTGTTTAGGACTTTTTGAATGTTATATGTGCAGGTTTGTGAAATTTGACATGTACTGTATGTGTACAAAGACCAATATTTTATTTATTTTAGTTACATTTGTAACATTTAGTTACATTTGCTTTTCCCACTCATGGCAGGCTCAATGTGGCTTACATATACAGGTACTTATTTGTACCTGGGGCAATGGAGGGTTAAGTGACCTGCCCAGAGTCACAAGGAGCTGCCTGTGCCTGAAGTGGGAATCAAACTCAGTTCCTCAGTTCCCCAGGACCAGAGTCCACCACCCTAACCACTAGGCCACTCCTCCACACCTCTAGAGTAGGTAATATATGGTCAGTAGAAATGTGACTTACGTCTCTGCTGAGTTTCTCTGCCCAATCAGGAAAACACCACAGTTTCTGACCCATATACAAAGTCACTCTGTTCTTGAAATACAGTCGCAAAATTAAATTTAAGTCCTGAGAAGGTCTCCAAAAACTCAGACACATTTATACTATCAGGAGAAACTGCTTCCAGTCCAGCATTTAACACTCTAGATGTTCCCAATGGCTGTATCTAATTATAAGGAAGATAATAAATAGATCTTGTTTATAGGAAGAAGTGACTCCATGGTCAGTTTCAGAATCTCCAACATATACTTCTTAAACAGTTCTCTCTGGCTGATAATATCTTAATTTTAGGAAAATTCAGAAACAGAAGATTGTAGGCTCTCATAATATTTTCCAACTGTTCTAACTTAAACTGGATAACCTCTGAACATTTAACCAACTTTGTTTGCCCCTCAGATAGATCTTTAACACTTTCCTCCAAAACCTTCATTTTTCCATAATCGTATGATGTTTCAACTTTAACAGTTCTTGATGTTACATTTTCCACCACTTGCTCCACTTTGTCCAACCTATTACTCACGGTTATAGTCAGTGAAGTTATTGTCTTCCAAATAGAAGTAACAGTAATCTCTGCTGGCTCTTCCACCACCACAGATGATCTAAGCTCCTGCAATGGACCTAAATCTGCCAGCTGCTTCCAGTGGTAGCAATTCCTCTTCCTCCCTCCCATATCCTCCTGGGGGGAAGGCAGATCCACACCTCGTCAGGGGTTCGACTGCTTCAAGGACACCGCCAACATCCACAGACACTGCCGCACCTTGCGCTCCAATCACCCTCAGTGGAGTCAGTGAACTGCTTGCAGGGGTTGAGGTGGAACTTGGCTAGGTGGACTGTTACGTCGTCAAGTATCACCGGCTCTCTCTGCACCAGCAAAGCAGCAAGGATGTCTCCAGTCTCCTATTGAAGAATCGCAGCATAATGCAAGATTGAGGTTTGCGCTGGAGCAGGTGTACCAGGTGAGGTTTCCCTTACTCTCCCCCTCCTCTTAGGCATCTCCAATGAAAAGTTCAAGGAAACAGTAGGAAAAAATGAGGAGCAGCCCACACCACTTAACGTCATGTCAGCCATCTTGAATCTCAGTCCCCGCCATTTTAAGTTTATTCCTATCACCCATACTGACTCTTATCCAGTCTCTAGGTTTGACAGTATTTGTCTATGTGAATGATATTCAGATTCTATCCTGCCTAAACTGTAATGACAAAGAAGAGATTAATAACTTGAATCATAGTCTTGATTGCATTGCCCAACAGTTACAATTTCACAAACTTAGATTCAATCCTGGATAAACTAAGGGACTCATCATCGGATTTCAAGGAAGGCCCAAACCCAGAAAGCCATTCACCCAGGCAGGAACAACTGTAGACTTTGTTCAATCAGCGAAAGTCCTGGGGTGCTCCTCAGTGATGCTATAACAAAAACGCCATTTGATGCTGCTTGTATAAACTTAAGCAGATCTGTTCTGCCCATCACCTACTTGACCAAACTGCTCTCTGTGTACTTGTTCACTCGTATGGACTATTGCAATTCCCTGCTCCACAGCATTAAACAACAGCATATTCATTGTCTGCAACTACTTCAAAATGCAGCCACACAATGACTACAGAGGTTCTGTACAATATCAGATAGCTTCAACCTTAGCTAATTAGCAGCACCAGTATATCTGAGCAAAGTTAATCCTATAGTTCTTACTTGCCTAGGAAAATCAGGGGCCTTTTTACGAAAGGGAAGAACCGCAGGGCTACAACAGCAGTCTGGCAGTAGTTCCTTCCAACAGTACGCCATTTCCGTCGCTGTAAAACTATTTCAATTTTTGTAGCGCCGGTGTGTACCTAGTGGATATCGCTGTCCGATTACTGCCGGGTTAACGTGGGAGCCCTTACCGCCAGCTTCATGGCCGCTCGGCAAGTGCTTCACTTGTTGCATGGCCATTTCTTGAAAAAAAAAGCAAAGACCTGCCTTTTATCCACTATGGTAAAACGGGGTCTCGGAGCATGTCAAAAACACGTGCCCATGTCAGTGTAGGCCCCCTTTAGCAACAACTTCGTAAAAGGACCCCTCGGGTTTTGAGGTCATGCATGCAATTGGATAAAATCCAAATAAAATTCCAAATAAATCTCTCTCAAGCGTTTCCTGTTCTCTAGCAGTATTCTTTGGTGGAGGAATCTGAAGTCTGAACATTGGTTTCACACCTTGTCTCCAAGCTGCTCTTTTCACTGACTGAGGATTATGGCTACTGCTGCCAGAAAGCTTCAAGTGCCTCAGGCTCCAGGTGGCTGCAGTAGGTTTGTCAGTATTGGTGGTTGCTGATATCTGAATCATTCCTGCAGTTACTGCTCTGTGTGATACAGGAACAGAGACAGATGCATTTCTGTTATGCCACTAAAACCCTGCCTCCAGGGCTGGAAAGCAAATTCTCAGGGCTGGGTTAGGTTGATGCGATCAGTGAGTCATCCCTCATTCTTATGAATGTCAGCGCACACGGGATGTCTCTCGTTACATGATACATTTATACTTTACCATATGCTCTCAAGATTCAAAATGTCTGTTTCACTATATGCCAGCCAAGCCTGCAATATAAAAATTTCATGACATCTTTTTACTAAGAAGTAAACCTTATGCGACGCGAGGTTTTCAGTGTAATCTTACTGAAGAGTCTGCAATACTGCTCATCACTTGCTTGTACAAATAGAAGCTAAAAAGAAACAAGAGTCATTCAGAAATAATAATGAGAGGAGGTTATGGGAGACAGGAGGGCTCCATGTCCTCTCTCCATTCACATTCCCTTTATTAGTATTTTTTGGGCTTGAGATCTACCTCTTCCCAAAACTCTGCTCAGGGACCCATTAATCCGAATGACCGATTTCTTTACTTTCACTAATAAGCCCTAATTCCTCCCTGGGACTCATCTCAGTCTCTCTGTTTCTTCCATTCTCTACCTGTAGCTCCTGATGACTCAGGGTAGACAAACCCCAAAGGGACGGTTTCTTTGTACAGATTGTCTCCATCTGTTCTATGTCAGACTCTTAGGGTTAGAAGACAATTTAAACAAGTGCTTTTGTATCTCTTAGACATACAACACTGTCCTCTACTCATTAAACAATATGGGCCAAATTTCCAGCCAACAGCAATCAGTGTTTTGCCGACTGCCATCAGCGACAATTTCCAGCTCTGGCATTAAGTAGAGGAGTGTGGTAGCCGTGTTAGTCCACTCTTAAGGTTATCAATAGAAATCAAACAAAATAAAACATGGAAAAGAAAATAAGATGATACCTTTTTTATTGGACATAACTTAATACATTTCTTGATTAGCTTTCGAAGGTTGCCCTTCTTCCTCAGATCGGAAATAAGCAAATGTGCTAGTTGACCGTGTATATAAGTGAAAACATTCAAGCATTACTATGACATTCAGCACTTAAGTGGCTCGGAAGAACCACATAAAGATAAGACTATTTACCTTGCTATCTTGACCGGTTAAGTACTGAAAATCAGCCCTTTACCAGCTAAGCGCCTACTCCACCACTGAAACACCCCCAAAATAGCTGGTTTTGGCTTGGGTGCTAACTGGACATTCTCAGTAGCACTTTCTGCTTAAGTGACATTGAAAATGCCCGGGTAGCCCTGGACAGGTGATTTAAACAGCCAGGAGCAGAGATGCCAAGTGACCCAGTGTCAGGCTGAAGTTTTTGGAGCAGTGCTGGTTTTGAACTTACATCCCAAAGCAATGTGGAAGTTGTAGTCCATGTATTGCAGGTCCCATAATGCAACAGAATAGGATTGTCAGAAATCCAGTACAGTCCCAAAATCTCCAGCCTGGGTAATTTGATAACTCAGCAACAAAAGAGTGAGACGGACACAAAGAGGAAATAATTTAAAAAAAAAAAGGTTATAAGAGTCTTTATTATAAAAAGGTATAAAAACGACCCATAGAATATAAGAATTTATCTGATAAAACAAGGCATAAAGCTGACCCGACATGGCTGTGTTTCGGCAAGAAGGCCTGCCTCAAGGGTCAAACCGTGTTGGGTCAGCTTTATGCCTTGTTTTATCTTATATTCTAAGGGTCGTTTTATACCTTTTTATAATAAAGACTCATAATCTTATATATATATATATATTATTTCCTCTTTATGTCCTTATCGCCCTTTTGCTGCTGTTTTGCTGACGTTTGCGTGAGGGACTTTTTCTCCTTTCTTAATATCTCTGCAGGAGCCTAACCTAGCCGTTTAAATTGTTTTGAATATAGTTTCACTTTAACCTGGCAGCTGCTTTTTGGATGAGTGCATGTTCTATGCATAATATTGTGGGCAGGGCTTAATTTGTATATAAAAAGGAAATGAACTGTGGAGCTGGTCAGGGACAAGAGCAAGAGAAGAAGAGGGGATGATGGATTAGGGAGCAGAGTGATTATTCTCTGTTCTCCAGATTCACCACCACCACCTCTGCTTTTCCCAGCAGGCTGCTTGAAAGGAAAGAGTTAGGACAGAGTCTGAAAACAAAATGTGTGGAAATGCATTCCAGACCCTTTCCCATAAAAATTAAGCCCTGCCTGATGTAAGGCACTTGACATCAGCAGCTGACCACATAAATGCAATGACAGTAATGCGTAGAAATTTATCCCATACCAATGAACAGGTTTGTGGTTCCAGTAAACCTCAGTAACAATGGACTGTGCTTGGTTCTTTTAACCACAGTGTATTATTTGTTGCAATCTTCATTGGTTTCTGACCACCACCACCACCCTGTATCGTTATTTGCTTTTAAATGCTTATTGATACTCTTAGCGACTATGTACTCATCTTTTGAGTGCTCCAGGCCAGATCCAAAGGGCTTTATTCTATCCTCTTCCTCCTTGATCTATCTGCTGCTTTTGACACAGTCGATCACAGCTTACTCCTCGATACGCTATCCTCGCTTGGTTTTCAAGGCTCTGTTCTTTCTTGGTTTTCTTCTTATCTCTCCAAACGTACTTTTAGCGTATACTCTGGTGGATCCTCCTCCTCTTCTATCCCGCAGTCAGTTGGTGTACCTCAGGGATCTGTCCTGGGACCTCTACTCTTCTCCATCTATACTTCTTCACTTTGTACTCTGATCTCATCCCATGGTTTTCACTATCATCTTTACGCCGACGACTCCCAGATCTACCTCTCTACACCAGAAATCTCAGCAGGCATCCAGGCCAAAGTTTCAGCATGCCTGTCTGACACTGCTGCCTGGATGTTTCACCGCCATCTGAAGCTAAACATGACCAAGACTGAGCTTCTTATCTTTCCACCTAAACCGACCTCTCCTCTCCCCCTTTCTCTATTTCTGTGGATAATACGCTCATCCTTCCTGTCTCATCAGCACGTAACCTTGGGGTCATCTTCGAGTCCTCCCTCTCCTTCGCTTCACATATTCAAAAGACTGCTAAAACCTGTTGTTTCTTCCTCTATAACATCACCAAAATTCGCCCTTTTCTTTCTGAGTATGCAACCAGAACCCTCATCCACACTCTTATCACCTCCCGCTTAGACTACTGCAACTTGCTTCTCACAGGTCTCCCACTGAGCCATCTCTCTCCTCTTCAATCTGTTCAAAATTCTGCTGCACGACTAATATTCCGTCAGTGTCGTTATGCTCATATTAGCCCTCTCCTCAAGTTACTTCATTGACTCCCTATCCGTTTCCGCATTCAGTTCAAACTCCTCTTACTGACTTACAAATGCATTCACTCTGCAGCTCTTCAGTACCTTTCCACTCTCATCTCTCCCTACACTCGTCCCTGGGAACTCCGCTCACTGGGCAAATCTCTCTTATCCGCACCCTTCTCCTCCACCACTAACTCCAGACTCCATTCCTTCTATCTTGCTGCATCGTATGCCTGGAATAAACTTCCTGAGCCGGTACACCAAGCCTCATCTCTGGCCATCTTCAAATCTAGGCTAAAAACCCACCTCTTCGATGCTGCTTTTAACTCGTAAACCTAAACCTAACCCTTCAACTGTCCCCTATCCCTGATATGTCCTGTCTGTCCTAACCCTTATCCCTTACTTGTCATGTCTGTCTATCTGTCATAATTAGATTGTAAGCTCTATCGAGCAGGGACTGTCTCTCCATGTTCAAGTGTGAAGCGCTGCGTACATCCGGTAACGCTATAGAAATGATAAGTAGTAGTAGTAGTAATATTAAATCTAGTCGGCTCGGGGGTCACTTCCGACACGGCACATGTTTCGCTATGCAGCTTTATCAAGGAAGACCCCTGCAAAAGAAAACAGGTATAACTGTCTCAAACCCCTATACTTTCAACCACATCTACCAGCCTGCACTAATAGGATTTATTTTTTACCTAGACAATAGCCTCTGACCATCCTGCCGACATTCGCCCACTATAAGCAAGATGGTTGCGGCGTATTTTTTTACTAGCTTTTGTATTAATGGTGGACAGGAATCCAACCAATCACAGGATCCCTTAGACTAACGCAATCCATTCTACTTCCATTGAAATCCAGCCCCCAACTATATACGCCTAGGCTAGCATTTTACAAATGTATCTCATGCATATTCAGTGTGATTATCCTGGTTAAGGGGAACTCTAGGACAGGCTTGAAAAACACTGATGTAGTCATTATTGCTTATCTGATTCCTGAATTTCTCCTATGTGAGTGTCAGGGATGATCATGGAAATGAACAGTTTATAGTGGACTCTGTGCCTTGAGGTTATAAAAGTCATTTGCATCCTTGTTTCTTTGTTCAGACATGTAAAGAGAGAGAATATTTGCTGCCCTTCGAAATTCAGAATAGCAGTAACCCTAGCCTTTCAGTATTTCTGTGAAGATTCCTTATATCTGAAAATTATATCTTGCTGCACCATATGCCTGGAATAGACTTCCTGAGCTGGTCCGTCAAGCTCTATCTCTGGCCGTCTTCAAATCTAAGCTAAAAGCCCACCTTTTTGATGCTGCTTTTAACTCCTAACCCTTGTTCACTTGTTCAGAACCCTTATTTTATCATCCTCACTTTAATATTCCCTTATCTCTTGTTTGTCCTGTTTGTCTGTCCTAATTAGACCGTAAGCTCTGTTGAGCAGGGACTGTCTCTTCATGTTCAAGTGTACAGCGCTGCGTATGTCTAGTAGCGCTATAGAAATGATAAGTAGTAATAGTAGTCTTTGGGATTCCGGAATCTTGCTACTCTTTGGGATTCTGCACAGAATTTTGCTACTCTTTGGGGTTCCGGAATGTTGCTACTCTTTGTCCTTATCCCTTATTATCCTGTTTGTCTGTCCTTATTAGATTGTAAGCTCTGTTGAGCAGGGACTGTCTCTTCATGTTCAAGTGTACAGTGCTGCATATGTCTAGTAGCGCTATAGAAATGATAAGTAGTAGCAGTAGATTGCATTTTCTGTTCTTTGTTAATGGGAGAGGAGTAGTAGCTTAGCTGTTAAATTTAGGCAGTTGTTATTTAAATGGCTGCCAATTAATTTGAATTGCTCTTCATTCTCCAGGGTGTTATGTACAAATAGACTCTTCCATGAACCTTTCACATTTTAAATGGAATGTGTGCTTACAGTAAATAAAACAATAATCCATAAAATGCTATATTTATGGCCGATATTTTGGTTTGGTCTCACTGGTATTTCCGGTGGATATATAAGTAGTATATTTTGCTTTTAAAGCACTGCCATGTTTTATGGTGCATGAACAATTATTTTGATTTAGGTGACAGTACACACACTCCCCCAGTGTCACTGTGTGGTACAGAATATGAAGACACAGAAATCAAAGTATGAACCAGTCTCACTATAGGCTCAGGATAGTGACATTAGCCTGGGTTAACTGAACTGCGTGTAAGTCCTGGGATGGTTGGGGGCGGATGAGGGTACAGCTCAAGGATGCCACAGATCTTTGTGCCAGGGCAGGGTTGTGTGTAGGGGGGATCAGAAGGCAGGGGAATTGGACATTGGGACATGGGTGGGGGGGAAGAGGTTAGGAGGGAGACTGAACATAAAAGGGGGTTGAGTGACACCAATATGCTGTGGCAATGAACATCTCTGTGGACGCTAATTCCCCATCGGTATTTTGGTTGGGTTTATGTCTAAAATGGACATTCTTGATGGATGTTGCATCACACAGACATCCAGTTCACCATGTACTTTAGAACCAGTTCTGCTGTGGCAGATCCTGCCAGAAATTATAGGGGAGCTTCAGCTATGTGGCAGGTACAACTCCAACAATATTCCTTGGCAAACTCATAGGAACATGTGTTGCCATACTGGGATAGACGAAAGGTCCATCAAGCCCAGCATCCTGTTTCCAACACTGACCAATCCAGGTTACAACTACCTGGCAAGATCCTAAAACAGTACAATACATTTTATGCTGCTTATTCTAGCAATAAACAGTGTATTTTTCCCAAGTCCATCTTAATAATGGCCTATGGACTTTTTGTTTAGGAAGCTATCCAAACCTTTTTTTAAATCCTGCCAAACTAACTGATTTTACCACATTCTCTGGCAATGAATTCCAGAGTTTAATTACACATTGAGTGAAGAAATATTTTTTACAATTTGTTTTAAATTTACCACTTTGTAGCTTCATTGCGTGCCCCCTAGTCCTAGTATTTTTGGAAAGAGTAAACAAGTGGTTCACATCTACCCATTCCACTCCACTCATTATTTTATAGACCTCTATCATATCTTCCCTCAGCTATCTCTTCTCCAAGCTGAACAGCCCTAGCCTCTTTAGCCTTTCCTCATAGGGAAGTCATCCCATCTCCTTTATCATTTTCATCGCCCTTCTCTGTACCTTTTTTAATTCCATTATATCTTTTTTGAGTTTTGGTGACCTGAATTGCACACAGTATTCGAGGTGTGGTCACACCATAGAGCGATACAAATGCATTATAATGTCCTCATTTTTGTTTTCCATTCCTTTCCTAATAATGCCCAATATTCTATTTGCTTTCATAGTCACCACCGCACACTAAGCAGAGGGTTTCAACGTATTATCAACGATGTCACCTTGATCCCTTTCCTGGTCAGTGACTCCTAACGTGGAACCTTGTATCACCTAGCTATAGTTCGGATTCCTCTTTCCCACATGCATCACTGTGCACTTGCTCACATTAAAGGTCATCTGCCAGTTGGCTTCCCAGTCTCGAAAGGTCTTCTTGTAATTTTTCACAATGCTCTTACGATTGAACAACTTTGAATAACTTTGTGTCATCAGCAAATGTAATTACCTGACTAGTTACCCCCATCTCTAGATCTTTTATAAATATGTTAAAAAGCAGGGGTCCCATCACAGACCCCTGGGGACCCCCACTATCTATGCTTCTCCATTGAGAATACTGACTATTTAACCCTACTCTCTGTTTTCTATCTTATAATAAATCCACAATTGAACACTACCTCCTAACCCATGACTCTCCAATTTCCTCTGAAGTCTTTCATGAGGTACTTTGTCAAGCGCCTTCTGAATATCCAGATACACAATATCAACCGGCTCACCTTTATCCACATGTTTGTTCACCCCTTCAAAGAAATGTAATAGATTGGTCAGGCAAGATTTCCCTTCACTACATGTTGGCTTTGTCTCATTAAGTCATGCTTTTGAATGCACTCTGTAATTTTGTTCTTTATATTAGTCTCTACCATTTTGCCCGGCACTGATGTCAGGCTCACCGGTCTATAATTTCCCGGATCACCTCTGGAACCTTTTTAAAAAATTGGCATTACATTGGCTACCCTCCAGTCTTCCTGTAACATACTTGATTTTAAAGATAAATTACATATTACTAACAATAGCTCTGCAAGTTCATTTTTCAATTCTATCAGTACTCCAGGATGAATTCCATCCGTTCCAGGTGATTTGCTACTCTTTAATTTGTCAAATTGCATCATTACACCTTCCAGGTTTACAGAGATTTCATTCAGTTTTCCTGACTTGTCAGCATTGAATACCATTTCTGGCACTGGTATCTCTCCCAAATCTTCCTCAGTCAAGGCCGAAGCAAAGAATTCATTTAATATCTCTGCTACGGCTTTGTCTTCCCTGATTGCCCCTTTTACCCCTCGGTCACCTAGCAGTCCAACCGATTCTTTTGCCGGCTTCTTACTTTTAATATACCTAAAAAAAGTTTTACCAAGTGTTTTTGCCTCCAACGCAATCTTTTTTTTCAAAGTCCCTCTTTGTCTTCCTTATCAGCGCTTTTTATTTGACTTGACATTCCTTATGCTGTTACTTATTATGTTCAGTCAGTTCCTTCTTCCATTTTCTGAAGGATTTTCTTTTAGCTCTAATAGCTTCCTTCACCTCACTTTTTTAGCCATGCCAGCTATCATTTGGCCTTCCTTCCTCCTTTTTTAATACATAGAAAATAACTGGCCTTGGCTTCCAGGATGGTATTTTTGAACAGCATTCACGCCTGATTTAAATTTTTGACCTTCAAAACTGCTCCTGTAAGATTTTTTTTTATTTTTTTTTTACTGTTTTTCTCATTTTTTCATAGTCTCCTTTTTGAAAGTTAAATGTAACACATTGGATTTCCTGTGTGTACTTACTCCAGAGCTGATATCAAATCTGATCATATTATGATTACTGTTTCAAAAGCGGCCCCAGCACCAATACCTCCTGCACTCGATTGGCGATGTTAGCCTTTTTCTGCCATCATTAACTACAGCCGTCCCATCTTCAATGTCTGATTTCCCATTTGAATGTTCTTTCTAAAATGCCCTTCCATGTGACTTTAACACTAAAACAAAGGAATCCTGTATAGAAGGCATGGAACCAAAAAGCTTAGCAGTGATTATTTGGCAATACCAGTAATTGGGAAGCAAAGCCAATGCTGGGCAGACTTCTATGGTCTGTGCCCTAATCGTGGCTGGTCCTGCCCTCTGGAATAATTTCCCTTTGCCTCTTCATTTAGAGCCTTCTTTGAAGAAATTGAAGGAATGTTTAAAGACTCATCTTTTTCATGGAGCTTATGATGACCGATTCTTTAAATTAATTGCCCTTCAGACCTCGGATTGAAAGTGTAAGAAGTGGATCGCGCTGTGGCCGTAGCAGTAGCATGGTGTTTTCCGTTGCTCTCATTTCTGTCTGTGCTGTTATTATTGTATTTCTATTTCTAGATTTTTGATATTTTAATGCATTTTATATTGTAAACTGCTTGGATGGTTTTGCCATTGGGTGGTATAGCAGATAAAATGATACTTGAAACTTGGACAGAATCAGCTTCCATATCTGCAGAACAAGGCCAATGCCGGGCACACTTCTATGATCTGTGCCCTGGGAATGGCAAGGACAAATCAAATTTTTCTTCGCTCAATGTGTAATTAAACTCTGGAATTCATTGCCAGAGAATGTGGTAAAGGTGGTTAGCTTAGCAGAGTTTAAAAAAGGTTTGGACGGCTTCCTAAAGGAAAAGTCCATAGACCGTTATTAAATGGACTTGGGGAAAATCCACTAATTCTGGGATAAGCAGTATAAAATGTTTTGTACCTGGCCACTGTTGGAAACAGGATGCTGGGCTTGATGGACCTTTGGTCTTTCCCAGTATGGCAATACTTATGTACTTATGTAAGATCAAGTGTGCATATGTAGTAGTAGTACTAATCATTTCTATAGCGCTACTAGATGTACATAGTGGTATACACATTGGACCCAATTTAACCATCTCCTGGCTGGTTACATAGCGCTTAGCCAGCTAATATTCAGCACACAACAGCCAGTTATCTGTGCTGAATATTAGCGCTTATCACTTACCATGGGATTATAATGCAGGTACTTTCTCTGTCCCTAGAGGGCTCACAATCTATGTTTTTGTACCTGGGGCAATGGAGAGTTAAGTGACTTCCCCAAGGTCACAGGGAGCTCCAGTGGGAATTGAACCCAGGATGCTGGGATTAAAGCTTGCTGTATTAATTATTAGGCTACTCCTCCATAAGGTATGTAGTGTCAACTCACACTTTATGTTATGAGTTTATCAAGTTGGGCTGACTGGATGGCCCGTAGGGGTCTTATCTGCCATCATCTACTATGCTCCTATGTTATGTATGTGAAATATAGGATCCCAGATCCAGCTGTAACAGTATACAAATGCCAATGCACGTTTTCACACCAAATGTGTGTGTGTGTTCTACACATCTGTGCATGGATGTTTGGAGATATCCACATCTATTGCAACCCTGTACCACTCTGCCCAAACTAGGCCCCCTGGAAGGAATGTGTGACATTTTGTCGAGGCTCTTAAACATGTATTTACTGCCACACTGTTTTTAAAAGAACATTTTCTGAGAATAAAACCAAGTTTATACGCGGAAAATCCAGTATAAAAATTACTTCCAAAGAGGGATTGGCCACTGGCTGATCAGATAGAGGGGTTGTGGGGATCAGACCAATGGTCTATCTAGTCCAGTATCCTGTATCCAACAGTGACCACTCCAGGTGACAAGTGCTGGGCAGAGTCCAAAAAGTAGAAGATTCCTTGCTACCAATCCCAGAGTTAAACAGTGGCTTTCCCCAGGTCTACCCTAATAATGTAAGTAACATTGTGGATGATGGCAGACAAAGACCTTCACGGTTCGTCCAGTCCACCCAAGAAGATAAACTCATAGCACATGTTACAAAATAATATATATACTCTTGATCTGTCCTTTCCATTTTCAGGGCACAGACCATAGAAGTCTGCCCGGTACTGGTCTTATTTCCCAATTACTTGAATTATCATCTAAGCACTTCCAAGTTTTGTTTTCTTCCATTCTCTTTCCATATAGGAATCCTCAATGTTTATTCTACACATTTTTGGATTCTGTTACCGTTTTTTATCTCCACCACCTCCCCCGGGAGTGAATTCCAGACATGCATCACCCTTTCTGTGAAAAAGTATTTCCTGTCCACTCTCCTGCAACCCCAATTCATGTCCTCTAGTTCTGCCGCTCTCCCTTCTCTGGAAAAGATTTGTTTGCATCTTAATGCCTTTCAAATATTTAATGGTTTATGGACTTTGCTTCTGAAAATTTGTCCAAACTCTTTTTTTAAACATTAACTGCTTTCCATCAGTGAGTTCCAGAGTTTAACTATACCTTGAGTGAAAAAAATATTTTCTCCTATGTGTTTGAAATGTGCCACTGTGTAACTTCATGGAGTGTCCCCTAGTCTTTGTACTTTTTGACCGAGTAAACAATCGATTCACTTTTATCTGTTCCACGTCATTCAGGATTTTGTAGACCTCAAAACATCTCCCCTCAGCTGTCTCTTCTCCAAGCTGAGGAGCCCTAACCTCTGTAGCCTCTCCTCATATGAAAAGCCTTCCATCTCCTTAATCATTTTTGGCTGCCTTCTCTGTACCTTTTCCAATTCTACTATATCTTTTTAAAGCTGTGACTTTGATAAGGCATCTGCCAGATAGAAATAAAGAAAGAAATGAACTTTGGATTCCAGGTACGATCCTTCTTTTGAACTCATTCCTTATTGTAATGCTGTCAGGTTTTTCTAGCCCAGTCACCACATCAGTCCTGGTCTGTCCAGCAGCAATCTGTAGCCCATCCAGGAAGTCAATTCAGGTTAGGTAAGAAGGGCTTAATTTACTACTACTACTACTACTACTACTACTACTAGTAGTATTTATATAGCGCTACCAGACGCACGCAGCGCTGAACATTTGACATAGAGAGACAGTCCCTGCTCAAAGAGCTTACAATCTAGGTAAAACAGACAGACAAGACATTACGGGCAAGGGAATTACAGGGTAAAGAGGAATAGGGGAGGAGGAGGGCAAATGAGTAACGGCTAGGAGCCAAAGGCAGCAGTGAAAAGGTGAGCTTTCAGCATAGATTTAAAAACAGGTAGAGATGGAGGTAGACGTATGAGCTCGGGAAGACGGTTCCAGGCATAAGGTGCAGCAAGATAAAAGGAACGAAGTCTGGAGTTAGCGGTGGAGGATAGTTTTCCAAATGTTCATACTCAGAGGCCCGTGTGATCAATTGTGCTTTGCAGTGGCGTTCCTAGGGGGGCTGACACCCGGGGCGGATCACCGATGCGTCCCGCCCCACGGGTGCAGCGTCCCCCTGGAACAGCGCGACGCCCCCCCCCCCCCGGCGAAAGAACCCCCGATCCCCTGGTGAAAGACCCCCCCGGGTGCACGCCGCTGGGGAGGGGCTGTGCCGCGCGCCTGCCGGCTCTTCGTTTTCATGCTCCCTCTGCCCCGGAACAGAAAGTAACCTGTTCCGGGGCAAAGGGAGCATGAAAACGAAGAGCTGACAGGCGCGCGGCGCCCCCACCCCCCCCCCTTGGTACGCCACTGGTGCTTTGGAGCTGTGCACTATTTTTTTTTTACACCTGATGCAGTAACTGCGTTATATTTAAACAACTTGTGCACAGATAAAGGAAAAAGTAGTGATTGCCAAGGAAATGCATACAAAGGGTGCTGATTACCAACAGAATCAATCTTTTACATTGAGATTGCACTGGGACCTGGAAGGGGAGCACATTAACCCTCTGATTCTATAAACGTAGCTTGGTGGTCTAGGGATATGGGGCAGCACCAATCCCCAGTCGCTCTTGCCCCATCTGTTGGTGTCTGAATGGCACCAGTTGACCTCTTGCAGGTCTGTTGTCAGGGGTTAAGCTGCCAAATAAGGACAAATTAGTAGGTGCTTGAGAGCATCAGCCTGTGAAGTTCAACAGAAGTGCATTACTCTGTCTGCATAATAATGAGCTGCTTTGTCCCAGTTCACATCAATTGCATCTCATTATTTGGTAATGCATATTGCCTTACATTAATGTTTCATTATAGTAAAACTATGCATGATATTCTCATTTATCAAGCATTTATTTATTCCCTAAACACACATTAGTAACTAACCCCCCCCCCCCCCCCTTTAGTTAACTGCTGAAATCTGAATAGCAAATCCAGGCAGAGACCTGGATTATTTTGTAAAAAAAATCATACGTTCAAATTTGTAGTTCTCCAGATCTATATTAAGGATTCTGATTTCAGTTTCTCGAGGGCTCTGAACAAATCTGGATTTCAGATTAACCAAGCCATGCAAATTGATCATATATTTAGACCCTATGTATGTAAATGCAGCTAATGAATATTCATTGTTGATATACTGAAAGCCAGACCTGTTGGCAGTCTTCACTAGGAATCCCTGGGTTATTTTATCAAAACATTTTACTTTCTCAGTTAAGCTTTAGTGTTGGAAGATTTTTTTGTCCCAAAAGGAATAAACACAAGCTGCCCGGCTGCTGCTTATCCTCACAGATAACAACCAGTTACTGTTGGGTTATTTCATTGATTCAGATTCTCCCAATATGGCAGCCAGATTTCATAAACTTGAAAAGGGGGAGGGGGATTTTCAAATCCATTGTTCCTCAACCTGGACTTCCATAGCTCATTAACTTATAGTTGGACTGTGAAGAGGCTTTTTCCAGGCTTGTGGTTAGCTTGTGGAGGGAAGATAGCAAAATCATTTGGGTGGGTAGAACAGCGAATATCTCTGAAATAGCTTTTTATAAAAAAAAAAAGTTCCACCCTATTCTTTGGATTCTATAAATGGCACAGAAATGTCCATGTCAAAACTGTGCACTATTCTGAAATGCATGTGTAACTAATTGGATAATGAGCCAATCAACAGCACTAACTGGATGCAAACAATTATTGGCGTTAATTGTCAACAATTTGCATTAGCGTGTGCACTATTCTGTAAAGATCTGCGTGCAACAAAAGGGGGTGTGGTCATGGGAGGGACATAAGTAGGTCAGGAGCATTCACTAAAGATGAGTGCAGGGGATCTGCACTTAAATTATGTATCAGGATTTATACCTGGTTTTAGTTGGTGGAAATCCTTGCGCCCAAAGTTTGATGTGGAACTTGGCTGTAAGCGTGATTCTATAAATGATGCATGAAAAATCACGTGGAAAAAAAAATACGCCCAGGCATATTCTATAAAGTACACCTAAATCTAGGCGTGCTTTATAGAATAAGCCTACATTTGCACAGGGTTTATAGAATACGCTGAGCGTCCATCCACGCAAATAAATTTAATCACGGACAGTTATGCAAAGTAAAACTTGGCGGAAATGCTAATGTTTAAATTAGGCGCAGGCCAGGTGTATTCTATAACAATGTGCATAGATTTTAGAAATGCTACGACTCGCCCATTTCACACACAAGGCCACTCCCCCTTCTCAACTGTGCGACTTAGATTTTACACGCGTCATGTTATAGAATACTCTTAGCAAAACAAAAGAGTGAGTTTGACTCAGAGAGGATATAAAAATGTAAGAGTCTTTATTGTAAAAGGCATAAAACCGACCCAACATGGCTGTGTTTCGGCACAAAGGGCTTGCCTTAGGGATCAAACCACTCTGTTATATTGTGTTGAAAGAAACGACTTAAAAGAGATGTCGAGGCCCTGGCTGTTAAAACTCTGGGTGGTCCCGAGTGAAAAAACACTCTGGTCACCGGTTCATCGGGAAGACATTGTTCGCATTGCAGAGCGTTGTTTCACTTGGGATCACCTGACATTTTAACAGCCAGGACCTTGACATCTCTTTTAAGTCAAGTTTCTTTCAACACAATATAACAGATTGGTTTGACCTCTAAGGCAGGCCTCACTCTGTTGTTTTGCTGTTCACATTTGCATGGGGCATCTTTCCTCCCTTTAACATAGCCAACCGTGACACCGTGTCCCAGCCCCTTAATACTCTGAACACAAAATAATAAATAACGCATTCACTTTGGATTAAGTGGGAACAACTTTGCCGCAGCTTTATTAGAAGACATAACTGTATATAATACCCGAGCCACACTGTAAGCTCTTAACAAGCTACAATGAAAGCACCCAGTACACCGCCATAATCAAGACTGCCTAATGAGCTATATGCAGTACACAGGACGCCCCCACCGCGCAGCAAGGTGCATCCAACCCAGGTGCAGTGAACCCATCTGCACTAAACCGTAACTTGATGAATTAGCGCTCCTCCAATCACTCAGGCTCGGGTATTCCCGCCCTCCAAGCTGCGACATGCAATATAATATAAACCATAATTACAACAAGGGGTGAGTGAGAGGGTAGGCTGCTTCGATTCATGTCCCCAGGGAAGAAAGAGGGAGTGCGCAGTAACACTGTGGGCTTTAAGCCCACGGTTCCAGCCCCTCCTTCCCTGCAGGGAGCCCCTCATGACGCAAAAACTCCCTTCCAGTCACCATGGCTCCCCAGCTATCGCATCTTGCCCTCCCTCTCACAGCTGAGGCGTGGGTTCATGGGTGCACGGTGCCATGTTATGGGCAGCTCTGAGCACTTCGGCCCTCCGCCTTATTCTTTATCTTTATAGAATGCACTTAGCCAGTTATGCACATAAATTCAAATTAATGCTAATTAGTATTAGTAATTGTTTATTGGCAATTATCAGCACTGATTGGCTTGTTAGCTACTTAAATTGCACACGCAAATGCAGAATATGACCAGATTTGAATGCACAACTTAAGTTGCGCTATATTGAACCTGAGGGATACTGGATAAAGTGTGAGTGCAGTTCATATTTTACAGTCTGAAGATGGCAGCGCACTGATTCCATTTGTTAGATTAGGGGTAGATCTTTGTGGAGTTGTAGGCGAACCTTGTGAGACTGGAGAACTGTGTGTCTAAATAGCAGATTACTTTTAATGTGGACTATGCAAAGGGATAACAACAGGATATGTACATGTGTTTCATTGATACAACAAGTACTTTGCATAAATCATGAAAAATTCTAGGTCACATTAAGAAACATGAGTATACCTCAACTTCTGATAGTACTCATGTACAACTGTTACATTGATCAAGAAGATCAAAAGAACAAGGAGAAAGAAAATGACCGAATATCAGCCAAGGTGCATGACAAGGCTGCACACTTTCCCCTTACCTTTTCAGTCTATACGCAGAATAAATTTTCAGAAAAGCAGGACTGTAGGAAGAACCCTGAGGTGTGAAAGTTGATAGAAGACTCATCAACAGCGTTCACTATGCCAATGGTAGTAGCTGAAAATGAAGGTACTACTACGTAGCGCTATTAGACATACGCAGCGCTGTACACTTGAACATGAAGAGACAGTCCCTGCTCGACAGAGCTTACAATCTAATAAGGACAAACAGGACAAATAAGGGATAAGGATAAAGAGTAGCAAGATTCTAGAATCCCAAAGAATAGCAAGATTCCGTGCAGAATCTCAAACACTAGCAAAGATTCCGGAATCCTACAGACTACTACTACTTATCATTTCTATAGCGCTATTAGACGTACGCAATGCTGTACACTTAAACATGAAGAGACAGTCCCTGCTCGACAGAGCTTACAATCTAATAAGGGTGATAAGGACAAAGAGTAGCAAGATTCTAGAATCCCAAAGCATAGCAAGATTCCGTGCAGAATCTCAAACACTAGCAAAGATTCCGGAATCCTACAGACTACTACTACTTATCATTTCTATAGCGCTATTAGACGTACGCAGCGCTGTACACTTGAACATGAAGAGACAGTCCCTGCTTGACAGAGCTTACAATCTAATTAGGACAGACAAACAGGACAAACAAGGGATAAGGGAATTACTAAGGTGGGGATGATAAAATAAGAAGGTGAACTGAGACATCTGATTATCAGGATCAAGGAACACAGTCTCAAAATACGCCTTCACCCTGATGTGAAGAAGACGAACTGGCCAATATTGAAAGTGATTTCTGCAGAGGGGAGAGGGCCCCTGTCACTGCCTAGCCCTGATAATCAATGGCATTAAAATGGGCAGTTCCACTGAATATCACTTCTGACCACCAAAAGAAGTGGCAGGTTGGGGCAGTAGTGGAGGTGGCGTTAGGGAGGAGCCCAGAGTTATGCTGGTACCAGCAGCATTCAGTCCCAGCAACCCTATAGCTAAGTGGGTTAATTTAGGCCAATAATCATTTGTAAAGACCCGCAGAGAGGGGCAGGAGCGAGAAGGCTTCACTTCTGCTCCCAGTACCCCCCACAGACCACCAGGAGCTTCAGGTAGGCCCAAGGGGCGTCGGCTGCAGCAGTAGGGGATAGCAATGTGGTGATAGGTGGGGTGTCGGGCAGCAGCCGGGCAGGGAGCCCAGATCATCCTCAGTGCTGGGGACCCAGACCACTCTCAGTCTGCCCCTGAAAAGTAATTGAAGGGAGGGGTTAAGAATTTAAGATTTGCTTAAGGCACTGAATACTTTTGCACTGGCCCTGTGAAAGTGGCCTTCTCAGAAAGAGGTCTGAGGTAGTTATTTATTTAATGCACATTACTAGCTTGACTACCATTTTGTCTGTGAAAACTCCTGCCGAATTCAAATTAGCATGCAACTGTAGTGACATGTATCCCTGGGGATTCATCGGAGCACCGTGCTAGGAATCTCTTCTAACCCACGTTTACGGCACCCTGCTACACTTACAAGTCAGCCTCTGAGTTTATTTTGTAACATTACAGAAACCTAGAACAGAAAACTATGACAGAAGGTCAGGTAGTTCATCTTCCAGCCTCCAGGCAGGATCTGTGCCACCGACATCATCTCAGACAAATTTCACCATCTCTTGGTTTATTGCTGCGTCAGGAAACAACAGTCTTGTTGCACTGAGACCTGAAAATAGATCATTTAAGCTCCCAGTCCAGTCAGTAGTTTAATGATTGAACTGCAGCAGACAGAAACCAGCAGGAGTTTGAAAGAGAAGATTTATTCTTTAGCTTTCTGGGTATTATTTTGCACAGATTTTGTTTCAGGAGTTCAAGATGTGCAGTATTACTAACCCTACAGAGCATAAGCTATGAAAGTGATTTTCTTACATGCATCTGAAAGGTTTTTTCATTTATCGTTTATTTATTTACTATACCGTCACTTATCGCATAGCAAGCCAGAATGGTTTACAAGTCAGAAATTGTACAATAACACACAGATTAATTTAAGATAGGAATTCCATTGAATGATAGGACAGAATAAACAAAACTTCCGTACCGAAGATAATAACATAGGCAGTCACTCCCAACAGTCACACATAGTTATCTAATGATAGTTATCTAATGTTACAACAGTCTAATGTACTCTGAGCACCTGTGTTGTCTCTTCCTACTAAAATGGAGTGTTACATATCAAAGGCTGTTTGGTCAAAATAATAAGTTTTCAGAGCTTTACGGGAACCATGTCCCTGGATTTGAAAAGTAAATCTCTTTGTCTAACCATAGCACATTAGAAACAAAAGGTTTATGTTGAAACCATTTGTATAACACAATATTCTATAGTTTATGGAATTTGCTAGAGAAATAAAACATGGAAAAGAAAATAAGATGATACCTTTTTTATTGGACATAACTTAAGGGCAATCTTCGAAAGCTAATCAAGAAATGTATTAAGTTATGTCCAATAAAAAAGGTATCATCTTATTTTCTTTTCCATGTTTTATTTTGTTTGATTTCTATTGATTACCTTTAAGAGTGGACTAACACGGCTACCACACTCCTCTACTAGAGAAATAACAAAGTCTATAGAAGTATCAAGAACGTTTGTCAGAAAGAATCTTACAGAATGAAAAATCCCTTTGGGGAATGTCTTTCATCTGTGGAGCACAATTCCTGCTCAATGAAGGCATTTATTCGGGGGGACCACAGCACCTGCCATTTCGTTTCTCCATACCCCTCTCTTGCCTCCTCTCATTGCTTAACACAACCTACTAGAGATTTGCAGGAATGTGTCCAGTGACTGCGACAGTTTTTACCTGGTTATCACGCAGACCTGGTATTGTCTGTCATTGATATTCAGGGAGGTTTTGCAGAGGATATAAAGAGTTCATCATTTTACAGGCAGGGGGGATGAGTGAATTCTTTGTAATTAGGAAGAAAGTATCCCATTAACATGTGGAAAGAAATACAAATACTCCTGTAGCTCTAACAAACTTTAAATTACTCATCCACCTGGATCCGGTGTTGCACAAGTAGATATGTAAATTTGAGACATCAGTAAACACTAATGGGATAGAGAAACTGTTATGAAAACATTAAACTCGGGAACATTACGTCAGATGTATGGTCCATCTGGTCTGCCCCATAAAACACCATATGTAGTGAGTTTATAATGCAATACTTAATATATATACCTGATCTTGATTTGTCTTTGCCGGTTTCAGGGCATAGACTATAGAAGTCTGCCTACACTGTCCATGTTCTACATTTTTTGAAGTTGTCGAAGCCCCTGAAAAGCTCCACTACAGCCCATCCAAATTTATTCAGCCACAATCAGGGCAGAGACCTTAGAAGTCTTGCCCAGCACTGGCTTTGCTTCCGAATTAGCGGTGTTGTTACCTAATCTCCAGTAAGCTTCTTTGGATCCATTTCTTCCAATCAGGATTTCTTTGTGTTTATCCCACGCATGTTTGAATCCCGTTACCATTTTCATCTCCACCACTTCCTGCGGAAGGGCATTCCAGGTACCTTCCAACCTCTCAGTGAAGAAATACTTCCTGACATTATTCCTGAGTCATCCCCCTTTCAACCTCAGCTCATGTCCTCTAGTTCTACCACCTTCCCACCTCTGCAAAATGTTTGTCTGCAAATTTATACCTTTCAAATATTTGAGCATTTATATCATATCACCCCAGTTTCTCCTTTCCTCCAGGGTATACATGTTCAGGTCAGCAAGTCTCTCCTCATACATAAGCACATAAGCACTGCCACGCTGGGAAAAGACCAAAGGTCCATCAAGCCCAGCACTCTGTCTCCGACAGTGGCCAATCCAGGCCCCAAGAACCTGGCAAAAAACCCTACATTTAATAACGATCAATGGACTTTTCCTTCAGAAATCTGTCCAGACCCCCTTTAAACTCAGCAAGGCCAGCTGCCGTTACTACCTTCTCCGGCAATGAGTTCCATAGTCTAAGTACGCGCTGAGTAAAGAAAAACTTTCTCCGATTTGTTTTGTACATAACCCCCATATCATTTTTATCACTTTTCTCTGAACCGCTTCAAGTCTTTTTACATTCTTAGCAAGATATGGTCTCCAAAACTGGACACAATACTCCAAGTGGGGCCTCACGCATGACTTGTACAGGAACATCAACACCTCCTTTCTTCTGCTGGTTATACCCCTCTCTGTGCAGCCTAGCATCATTCTGGCCACAGCCACAAACTTGTCACATTTTTTCATCACCTTGAGATCCTCGGACACCATCACCCCCAGGTCCCTTTCTTGAGTCAAGCTTACCAATCTCTCCTTTCCTGTCTGGTGTATCTTTTGGATTTCTGCACCCCAAGCACATCACCCTGCACTTCTTGGCATTAAATGTTAATTAAAAAAAATACATATATATATATATATATATATATATATATATATATATAAAAGAACTATTATGTACTACCTAAGTCAAAACAATTTTAACTACTATATCTTAGAGCGATACTATATTCCATAGAAACTGGAATAATAGTCACCGCTAACATTTCTACAAAAAACTTTAATTTATAAATGTGTTATAAATGTGCTCAGTCCGTACCCATTACAACCATTATATCCCCAAGAAGAATGTGGTAGTGTCACAGATGGAACCATCATAGCACATTAAATGTTCCGCCTCCTTATAGTGTATGTACATACATCTAGACCAGCTGACAGTTTGTAATATATGAGTCTAAATACATCACAAACGTAGCATTTATAAATGCTTAATCATAAATATATGCATGTGTTACTCCACCTTACTGATCTAGAACCCCACGTTAACACATATGCAAATTAATGCAACTGCAGCAGGCAAATACCAAAACATAGGGAGGTGTATAATGATTAATGCTATAAGTTCTATAAATACCCACATATATATGACCCAGATGAAGTGAAACAAAACAATAGCATAGTATATTATGGTCACTTCCGTTGAGGACACAAACATGCCCGTGCATGTGGTTCAAAACTTCACTGTTAATCTATTCATCTTCATCATTCTCGCCAACTCAATCAAGATTCCCTTTAACTCTGGCCAAGTTTTGAATGCCTTCCTCAGAAAGGGAAACTGCAAGCATAAAAAGTTAATTAACTAACATCTCTTACACACGTACTAGAGTATACTTTAATACTGCATGAAATAGTCTAGAAACCTAATTACTTACAAGACAAAATGTGATGAAAAATCAATATTGGACACAAAACCCCGAGCGGGTTCGCGTCTGGAATCCTCCTTCTCACAATTCAAAGCATGTGACGTCAGAGTGCAACGCTCTGTTTGAATACCTATGCGAGCTCCTCTGCTGGCTCATTCATAGGTCAGGCTTCAACAGCTGATAACTACCTTCTCTTAAAGCAAAAGGTCTCGTTAAAAAGTTTTTTTATACATCTCTGTTAGAAACCTCCCTCAGTCTTAACCACTCAACCTCTCTATTCAACCCACGAGGGTGGACTGTGTCCCACATAAAAATAAAACGTTGTTCCTTCTGAATAATTTTTTGCTCAAATTACCCCCTCTTTGCAGTTCAATGTGGAGGAGCACAGTATAGTTTAAATCCGTAATTTGATGATGGAACTCCTGCCAGCCAATGTCCTGACAAGGGAGCCTCCACTTTGCATGTGCGAATATTACTCACATGCTCCCCAATACGGGTTTTGATTTTTCCAGTCATGTGGCCAATGTAAAACAATTTGCACGGGCACCATATACAGTAAACAACCCCTTGACAGGAGTTCCATCATCAAATTACGGATTTAAACTTCTGGAGACAGGATGCTGGGCTTAATAGATCTTTTTGATCTGACCCAGAATTACATATTTGATGTTTTTATTTATTAGGTTAAAAGCTTAGAGACAAAGCCATTAGGAAAACAGCATTAAGCATATTCAGTTTGATATGTATGCATTAGATTTTCAGAAGCTGCAAAACATTTAGTGCTCGGGCTAACATGAAATACATTAGTTGAAATTTGAGTGTATAAATTAGAAGATAAATGCACTTTGATCCACTTTTTAAAGGAGGCAAATGATGGGTTTTACACAGAACAAAATCAGAATAAAAAAGACGCATTTCAGGAGGTCAAATAGTTTAATTAACCTGGACCGCAGCCCTCATTTATCATGTTGGATATAAATGGCAAGGGTTTCAGTTAACTAATATGGAAGCTGCTTGAAAGAACATGGGAAGGGTGATGCCATGGTAACTAGTGGGTCACATGGTGATGTGGTCGTCAGATATATGATTATTAGCAGGGTTATTATCTACTGATTCTCAAAGTAAATACTGAATTATGGCCTTCTTGTCGAGCAGGCCAGCAATAAAGATGATTTCAGTTGAGCCTTGAAGAAATGTACCATGAAGGAGCTTATGGTGGAAATGCATCATGCAGCCTTCTCTAATAACTATGGCCCTGTGAAAGAAATCTACAAGCCAAACTTAAAAAACAGAGAAAATGTCAGCTGAAAATAATTGTTACGGCCAATGCACACTGCCCATTTCCCTGCTGTTTTGTACACGGATCTTGTTTTATTGTCATATCTTTTGCTCTGTCATTAAGGTCCCTGTAGCAGATGTTGTCCAGTTATAAAAAAGCATCTATGTGTTTTTACACTGTAGAACCTCAGATCCAGCCCCGATAGTGTGCAGAGGACAAAGCACAAATGTACATCTTTATTTATTTATTACATTTGTACCCCGCTCTTTCGCACATACAGCAGGTCCAGTGCGGCTTACGTGGAGGGGCATAATTGAACGAAAACGTCTATCTCCATGGGCGTTTATCTCTGAGTACGGGTCCGTAAAGGGGCGTACCGAACCGTATTTTCGAAAAAAATAGATGTCCATGTTTTATTCGACAATTTGTGAGCTGGGCGTTTTTGTTTTTCAGTGATAATGGAAAATGAAAGCGCCCAGCTCAAAAACGAATAAATCCAAGGCATTTGTTCGTGGGAGGGGCCAGGAGTCGTAGTGCACTGGTCCCCCTCACATGCCAGGATACCAACCGTGCACCCTAGGGGGCACTTTTACAAAAATAAAAAAAAAGGTAAAAGAGCTCCCAGGTGCATAGCACCCTTCCCTTGTGTGTTGAGCCCCCCAAATCCCCCTCAAAACCCACTGCCCACAAGTCTACACCATTACTATAGCCCTAAGGGGTAGCACAAGTGTAACAGGTGGGGGGGATGGGCCTGGGTCCACTTGCCTGAAGTCCACTGCACCCCCTAATAACTGCTCCAGTGACCTGCATACTGCTGCCAGGGAGGTGGGTATGACATTTGAGGGTGAACATAAAAAGTTGTGAAACGGCATATTTTGTGGTGGGAGGGGGTTAGTGACCACTGGGGGAGCCAGGGGAGGCCATCCCCGATTCCCTCCAGTGGTCATCTGGTCATTTAGGGCACTTTTTGGGGCCTTATTCGTGCAAAAACAGGGTCCAGGAAAAGTGCCCTAAATTCTCGCTAAAAACGCATATTTTTTTTCCATTATCGGCGAAAGGCGCCCATCTCTGATCGCCCGATAACCACGCCCCAGTTCTGCCTTCACCACGCCTTCGACACGCCTCCATCAACTTTGTCCGCATCCGCGACGGAGTGCAGTTGAAAACGTCCAAATTCGGCTTTCGATTATACCGCTTTATTCGGTTTTGTGAGATAAACGTCTATCTCCCGATTTGGGTCACAATATAGGCGTTTTTCTATTTTGATTATAAGCTGGATAGTAAAAGAAAGCATCTTACATGGTAAAGAATACAGTAAAAACAAGGAAATGTAGGAACAGTATTATAAATTGTGATGATCATAACTACTTACATTATGAAAGGCATTACAAAGGACATGTGAAAAGAACGTAATGAACTAGGATAGGGAAGGTAGACAAGGATATGATAGGTGAAAGGGAAGGAGAATGGGAGGGAAATGGTAAAGGATGGAGGGAAGAAGATGAGAGATTGAGTATAACATTGGGGTCAGAGTAAGCGTTGACGTCTTAGCAGGAGTATCGTAGGTGATCTGGTGGAATTAAGCTGGTCCATTAGGGTAAACTTGCTTGAAAAAATGGGACTTTAACATTTTCCTGAAAGGTAAATAGTTATTAATAGCTCGGATGGGTCTTGGGAGAGCATTCCAAAGTTGACTACCCAGAAAGGAGAAACTGGATGCATAGTAAGTTTTCTCCCTGCAGTTAATTATTCTCCATATTGGCCTCAGAGATCAAGCAGTTCACAGCCTCTCTCTCTCTCTCTCTCTCTCTCTCTCTCTCTCTCTCTCTCTCTCTCTCTGGAAATCATCCTCTTTTTAGCTGAAGCCCAACGTTCTTCTCTCACTGAAGCTCAGCATCCATCCAAACAACCTTCTCTCACATGAAGTTTAATATTCATCTTGCTAATCAATTCAGCATCTATCTCTGTAATAATTCAGAATCCATCTCTTCCGTCACTTAGGGTTTTCTGAATTCCCAATATCACTCCCTCGTAGATGAGACTGCCCTAAGTTCATGGCTGCACATAAATTGGAGTAAGATCTTCCTAGGTAAGTCACCATACCAAGGCTCAGGAGACCTCTCAGCTCTATGCGATTTGACCTACAGTTGGGTCATAGTTGATCAAATACCAGGGGATGTCCATACACTACAACAGTGTTTCCAAAGTCCGGTCCTGGAGTACCCCTTGCCAGTCAGGTTTTCAGGATATCCACAATGAATATGCATGAAGGAGATTTGCATATAATAGAGGCAGTTACTCACATCTCTAGATCATTTGTAAATATGTTAAAAAGCAGCATTCCCAGCACAGACCCCCGGGGAACGCCTTCTCCATTGAGAATACTGACCATTTAACCCTGCTTTCTGTTTTCTATCTTTTAACTAGTTTTTAATCCACAATAGAACACTACCTCCTATCCCACGACTCTCCAATTTCCTCTGGAGTCTTTCATGAAGTACTTTGTCAAATGCCTTTTGAAAATCCAGATACACAATATCGACTGGCTCACCTTTATCCACATGTTTGTTCACCACTTGAAAGAAATGTAATAGATTGGTGAGACAAGATTTGCCTTCACTAAATCCATGTTGACTTTGTCTCATTAATCCATGCTTTTGAATATGCTCTGTAATTTTTTTCTTTATAATAGTCTCTACCATTTTGCCCAGCACTGACGTCAGGTTCACCGGTCTATAATTTCCCGGATCTCCTCTGGAACGTTGTTTTAAAAATCGGCATAACATTGGCCACCCTCCAGTCTTACAGTACCACGCTCGATTTTAAGGATAAATTACATATTACTAACAATAGCTCCGCAAGTTCACTTTACAGTTCTATCAGTACTCTGGGCTGAATACCATCCAGTCCAGGTGATTTTCTACTCTTCAGTTTGTCAAATTGCACTATTACATCCTCCAGGTTTATAAAGATTTCATTCCGTTTTTCTGACTCATCGGCTTTGAATACCATTTCTGGCACTGGTATCTCTCCAAAATTTTCCTCAGTGAAGACCAAAGCAATGAATTCATTTAATCCCTTCACTATGGCTTTGTCTTTCCTGACTGCCCCTTTTACCCCCTCAGTCATCTAATGGTCAAGCTGATTCTTATGCTGGCTTCTTGCTTTTAATATACCTAAATATTTTAGTATGTATTTTTGCCTCCAACACAATCTTTTTTTCAAAGTCCCTCTTTGCTTTCCTTATCAGCAATTTGCATTTGACTTTGGGTGGATCCAGTTGAAATTGAACTCGAGTGGAGTTTTAACAGTTTTCTGTGAAAGAGGTGTTTTAAGCCTTTGAAAATAATTGCCCCTATTTAAGTCCTTTTCATCCTGAAAGAATTCTAATTATGGGTGGAGTCCGCATTTTCCCTTTCATAGTTATTATACTCTGTGAGGGTGATTATTTATTTATTCATGACATTTATACCCCACATTAGCCCAAAATACACTCAAGTTCAATATGGCTTACAAACAAACAATAAGTGAATAAAACATAATAATGTACAGAATATATCACAAATTACAATAACTTCAAGAAGCAAATTAAAACATGTGCAGTAAGTAACCAGGAATTAACCAACGAGTGCGAGGAAGGCTTGTACTTGTTTTTTCATTTGGGGTACTGGCATCTGGGTGATTGCCTCTACTTTCTGGATCTGGAGTCTCACCTTTCCTTTCCTGAATGAGTACCCCAGGTACTGGACTTCTTGTCCTCCCAAGAAGCACTTTTTAGGATTTAATGTTAGCCCAGTGGTGTGTAGACTATCTATACTGCTTCTACCTGGATGAGAAGGGTCCTCCTTACTGTAGATCACAATGGCATATTTTCAAAGCACTTAACCTTCCAAAGTTCCATAGAAACCTATGGAACTTTGGGAAGGCTAAGTGCTATGAAAATATGCCTCCATGTCATCTAAGTAGGCAGCTGCGTATTCGCCATGAATTCAGTAGGCAGTCCATGAGGTGCTGGAAAGTAGCAGGAGCTCCATGAAGGCCAAATAGCAACACTGTGAACTGGGACAAACTCTGAGGTGTTGAAAAAGCTGTCTTCTCCTTGGCAGCTGGGGTAAGAGGTACCTGCCAATATCACTTGATCAGGTCCAAGGTTGAGATGAATTGGGCTCCTCTCAGTCACTCAATAAGCTCATCTACCCTCGGCATTGGATAGGCTTCATTCTAGTATATAAAGTACTTTTGCACGTTATATGAGAGAGAATTTGGTGGGATCAGGTTGGGTAGATTTACATACTGTACTTCTCTTCCTATTTAACCAGACAGAAGTTATCTATACTGCTGCACTAGGTGTGTCATACTCAGTTGTGGCAATTAACACCAATATATCAAAGGGAGGGCTCTTGGGACCGAAACTCATGCCCTCTCACCCCCGAAATGATAATAATACGCTTACACCAAATAGCCAGTTGATACCTTTGTCGTGTCCTAGCACTGTAGTCTGTACCTCCCAACCTATTGCATATCCATATCGCGATGTTTACTGCAATACAGTGTTTTTATATTCATATTGTCTTATTACTCTTTCTGACCATTTTAATGAATACAATATTAGGGTGACCGTCAGGAAATCAGGAATATAAATCTAAAACATGAAAGAATGAGTATCGAAGACTGTGTGTGTCGTGAGGGGGTGGGGGGAAGAGGGGAGGGATAATATGCTGCAAATCTTTCTTTCTCTCCGGTGAAACTTTGTACACATATTTGTTTCCAGAAAACAGGTAATTAGTACAGAATCTACTGTCTATTTACATCCAGTGGAAGCTGGCTGGCAATTATCAACACAGTTCCCTCCTTTCCTCCTACACCTCTGTGACATGGAGACAATTACTGTTCCTAATCTCAGTTTCTTGCGGCAACTCAAATTGAGGACAAGTAGGGAAACGTATCTTTGTTGAATATCACATTCGCAATTTGCGTTTTGTTGTCAGATCAAGCACTGGATTATTACCTGGCAAGTCTATACATAGTAACGTAGTAAATGACGGCAGATAAAGACCTGAACGGTCCATCCAGTCTGCCCAACAAGATAAACTCATACTAAATTCAGCTTTTTACTTCTCTCCCATATGAACATGAACACTGGTTCCCATTTCAAAAGTACCCAGTTGACTAATTTTTCTTTCTTTATTTATTTCAATGTATTACTCCCTTGATCATTAAACAAAACCCCCGCCCAAAGTAGTTTACAAGACAAACAAAACAGTGGGGACGACAAAGGGAGTTTCAAAATCTTGTATTGTAAATCTTCACATGACTCGATACAGGCCGTGTTTCGGCTATAGGACCTGCATCAGGAGTCTGTGAAACAGCTCATAGAAATGGAAAAAAAGGTAAAGCGTGTGTACAACTCACAGCAAAAATACAAACGCCCAGCAGAGCTCCAGTTTCACTGCAAATTAGCAGTGCTTAACACCGCTCTGTCACCAGCCACCGCGACCACAACACCCCCGCTGCTCCCGAGAGGTTACTACCTGTTTTGTGTTTTTGGCTTGCTAAGGACAAATCAAGATAAAATGTACATATGAAGTATCACATCATACCTTATACTGAGTTTACCTTGTTGGGCAGACAGGGCTTTATGTGCCATCATCTACTGTGTTACAGAATATTGCATGGAGGGGCATTTTCGAACGGGGACAACCATCTCTAAGGGTGCCCATCACTGAGGAGATCCCCGCGAAGGGGCGGGGCATCCCGTATTATCGAAACAAGATGGGTGTCTATCTTTCGTTTCGATAATACAATCGGGGATGCCCAAATCTCAACATTTAGATCGACCTAAGAGATGGTCGACCTTATAGATGGGAGACCTCGGTTTTCGGCGATAATGGAAACCGAGGACGCCCATCTCAAAAACGACCAAATCCAAGGCATTTGGTCTTGGGAGGAGCCAGCATTCGTAGTGCACTGGTCCCCTGATATGCCAGGACACCAACCGGGCACCCTTGGGGGCACTGCAGTGGACTTCACAAATTGCTCCCAGGTGCATAGTTCCCTTACCTTGGATGCTGAGCCCCCCCAAACCCCACTCCCCACAACTGCACACCACTGCCATAGTCCTTAGGGATGAAGGGGAGCACGTACATGTGGGTACAGTGGGTTTCAGGTTGGTTTTGGAGGGCTCACATTTACCACCACAAGTGTAACAGGTAGGGGGGTGGGCTTGGGTCCGCCTGCCTGAAGAGCACTGCATCCACTAAAAACTGCTCCAGGGACTTGTATACTGCTGTAATGGAGCTTGGTATGACATTTGAGGCTGGCATAGAGGCTGGAAAAAATGTTTTCTTAATTTTTTGGGGGGTGGGAGGGGGTTGGTGACCACTGGGGGGAGTAAGGGGAGGTCATCCCCGATTCCCTCCAGTGGTCATCTGGTCAGTTTGGGACCTTTTCGAGACTTGGTCCTGAAAAAAAAGGGACCAAGTAAAGTCAGCCAAATGCTCGTCAGGGACGCCCTTCATTTTTCCATTATCGGCCAAGGACGCCCATCTGTTAAGCACGCACCCGTCCCTCCTTCGGTACACTGCCAACATGCCCCTGGGAACTTTGGTCGTCCCCGCAACAGAAAGCAGTTGAAGACGCCCCAAATCGGCTTTCGATTATGCCGATCTGGGCAATCCTGAGAGAAGGATGCCCATCTCCCGATTTGTGTCGGAAGATGAGCGCTCTTCTCTTTCGAAAATGCCCCTGTTAGACACCCTGCGGAACTTTCAGAGGTCAGTATAGAATTACACACATAAGCAGTTGTAGTCCATATATTTACATGCTCAACTGAGGCATAAATGTGGTTTCTCAGCTATAGAATCGTACTTTTAATGGATAGTGATCTGAGAGATCAGATTACTCCTGTGTGGGTATTTTGCATTGGGTACCAGCTGATCACAGTGCAATTTAAAACACATTATTTGATCCACAAGCCCTTAAATATGGATGATTCCTTTTATCGTAAGGAAATACTGATTCCTCATGGCCTAAGTGGACCATTGTGTTCTGCTGGGAGGTTTAGTTGCAGGTCCACTCAGTGAAGAATGCTAGATTTTACATTTGGACGAGCTCGATACAGATATGCACAATCTTTGATTTGTTTTCAATGTCAGCATTTATGCTTGTTTTATAACTGGTTGTGTTTTAACGCTTTTATTATGTATACTCGTGATGTAATTGCGTAGATTAGTCATGACCTGATTCACAGATATGTAACTCAATCAGATAATTTACAATGCCAGCATTCAGACATCTACGAACTTCTTGTATTAAACACCAGCCGAACCTCAGACGGATCTTCTTTTATACAACCCTATTACGAGCATCTGCTAAAAGTCTATAAACATAATTCTGTACCAAGGGTCCTGTTTCTCTTACAGCAGCTCAAGTTCTCATTATGGGCTCAATAAAAGTGGTTACTTTATTGGTGGAGTTTGTACCAGTAGCCAAAGAATGACCATCTCTGTATTTTGTTTTGATTCAATTGCATGCATAAATTAGCGCCTCCTTTGTGCAAAGTGGTTAGGTCTGTAGAATCTGAACTGAGCAGCATGTGGTTAAGAGTGTGGTTTGCTGAAATACACAGATACTTTTATCCACATACAGGATGGATAACATCAAAACCCATTTCCATTGGTAAAATGTGACTTTGGTTATTGTCCTCAAAATACAAAGGGGCTGATATTTAAATTTAATTTAATTTAAGCATTTATAATCTGCTTAGCCATCAAGTTCAAGGCGGAGAACAATCAAACATTATAAGCAGGTATTGAGTGGCTTCTATCGGGATATGTCCCGCTGACCAGGTCATTTTCATTGACACTTACCCAGACATCCTCAGATTCTATATATGGCACACAAATATGGGTACGCTCCCGAGATGCATGTACAAATTAATTGAATAATGAACTCATAACCAATAATTGGGTGCTCATAACCAATTATTCAGTTAATTGGCATCCATTAGAATTTGCATGCACATCTGGCAGTGCATTATTCTATAAGACAGGACATCTAACTCCCATAGAGTGCAACTAAAAATGGGCGTGGCTATGGGAGGGGCATGAGGGGGGGTCAGGGGCATTTCAGAAAGTTACACCTGTAGTTATAGGGTCAATGCACCCAACATGGCACCGGAGCAGGCATAAATATTGAAAGGGCAGCATCCTTTTATGGAATTGTGCTTAACATTAGTCTTTTACAGAACTCATTTTTGAATGTGATTTATAGACTTTGGCCCATGGTACAGAACCGGGCTGCCTACATTGATTATCTGCTAGTGCTGGGGCAGTCTGGGGGTAGAGTTTGGACTGAGCCGAGAGTTACTTGCTTAAAAGTGGTTATTCAGTGCTGGTATCCAGGGATAAAAAGCCCGTGGTGGCCGGCATTTAAATTATTCTCATCCCAGATTCAGATCATCTGTTGTTAATGTTGCCTGGCTCTAAACACATTACTGTAATTGATAAGCTCCATTCCTATATCCAATAAATAATTTAAGGATGTATTTCCTACAAAGATTTTCTCCTGTTATAGGGGTAACGTTATAAGCCATTTCTGTGGGTAAATTATCAATAGAAATCAAACAAAATAAAACACGGAAAAGAAAATAAGATGATACCTTTTTTATTGGACATAACTTAATACATTTCTTGATTAGCTTTCGAAGGTTGCCCTTCTTCGAAAGCTAATCAAGAAATGTATTAAGTTATGTCCAATAAAAAAGGTATCATCTTATTTTCTTTTCCATGTTTTATTTTGTTTGATTTCTATTGATAACCTTAAGAGTGGACTAACACGGCTACCACACTCCTCTACTTAATGTGGGTAAATTAAAAAGAATTAAGTGTTCATGTTATATTTATGTTTATTTATAAGATTTGATATACTGCCATAGAAGTGTATGGACATAAACCTATGTTTGTGTAGAGTTTCCACTGACCTGAGCTGGGGAGAAGGGAAAAGGTTTGTACTTGTGAATTCACTTTATAAAATACGAGTATAAGCATATAAAATTGAATTTGCAAAATGGAGCCTGTTTCGTAATTAGAATAAAGAAGTTTTCCTAAGGACAGGAGTCTGTGGAGAGTAATTTTATACTGGTTGTTATGCATATATTTTCCCTTTATATAATTGTGTATCTCTGCCCTGCTATAACATTACATTCTGTGCACCCAAGACTTATTCAGACAGTGCTGAAACTGACCCCTTAAAGCTTTTTTGATTTGGCCTCAGTTGTTCGCATTATTTTATGTGTGGACTGTGCCATCACCAATTCTACACTGAATACCTATACATAGACTGGAAGGTGAAGATTAGGTCAAACCAAGAGCAGGTACCAAAGTTATATGGAGAGCTAGAAAAGTAAATAATTCAGTGCATCGGCAGATAATGCTCAGTTAGGTCAGGTAGGACAGAGACTTAATTAATGTCTATGAGAGTTGACACAGTCGCCATTTTGTATATTCAGTGACACATTTGAAACAGAAGCATGGGTGCTGGGCCTTAACTTTATGTAATGTGTAGCTGTGTCCAATATCCAGCCTCTTTTGTCTATTAGAAAAATTCTTATTTGAGAAGTGCCTTGGTGTGGGGTACAAATGTAACAAAAAAAAAACAAAAAAAAAAAAACTGTTTAATCTGAAGATATATTTTGAGCCAATTTATTTTATAATTCTCTTTTTCCCTATGACAGCTGTATTCCTCAATTACATGTTTGTGGCCTAGTATTTATTCATCCCCCCCCCCCCCCCCCCCATTCTGATTAATTGCTAGTTCTTTTCGTTGCTTTGATGATCACTTTGAAAGCACGGTTTATCAAATGCAAACAAATACATAGATAAATAAATATAATGTGTCATAAGAGAGTCACTATTTTGTCCTAACATTAAGGACACCATTTTTAATTATGTGCTACTTCTTATGTTTTAGGTCAAGGAATGGCTGTGCTTGAACTGTCAGACTGAGAGAGCATTGGCAGGACAACTTGGAGACATGGGTAAAATGTTACCTCCACTGCCAGCGTCTTCAGCATCACCATCAAAACAGTCCCTTGCTGCTCAGATCCAGGCTGTACCTAGAGAAGAACCTCAAACTCTGATGTCACCACCTTTACTTCTTGGATCTGAGGAGAAATTAAAAGATAAACAGGAGCCAAAGAAGGGAAGTCCCCAAATTACCGCCAAAAAATTGTCTAAAACACCTTCGGTAGATAGAACTTTTTCAGAGCTCAAGGAGATGATAAGCAAACCTACTTGGGATCGGAAGACTGCAACCTTAGTAGACACAAAACCTTCAGAAATAGAAGCACAGAAACGAGAAATTATAGAGAGGAAAGAACATGAAGAAAAGTCAGAAGCGAAAGAATATATCAAGAAGGACCCACTTAAGAAGGAAGATTTGACTATTGAAATTTCAAAAATTCTACCAAAGGATGATGAAAAAAAACATATTGAAGAGATTCAACTGCAATCAAAATTAATAACAAAACCCGAGCCGGAGTATATAGTGAGAGAGAAAACAGTAAGTGATTTTCTTTTACATATGTGGAGAGGCATTTTTGATATGACGTCTAAATCTGATTTTGGATGTTTTGCTGAAAACATCCAAAAATAAGGTGGCGAACCAGAAGAACGTCTATCTTTTTGTTTCAAAAATGGCCATTTGCTAGATGGTTTTTTTGAAAAAAAAAAAAACAGTCCAAGGGAATGACACACAAAAACAAACCATTGGGATGTATGGGGGTGGGGGGGGGGGGGGGATGTAGCATTCTTAGTAGACTATCCACACAAACATCCCAGCAGAACAGTGGGGCACTCTAAGGGACACTGTAGTGGACTTCACATAAAAGGTCCCAGGTACACATCTCACTGTTACCACCTTATATTGTATGTTGAGCCCTCCAAAACCCACTAAAAATCTACTGTACCCAACTGTATACCACTATAATAGCTCTTATGGCTGCAGGTGTCACCTATATGTGGGTATAGTATGTTTTTGGTGAGTTTTGAAGGGCTCACACTTTCCACCACAAGTGTTAGAGTAGGATGCTGGCCTGGGTTCCCTTCTCTACAGTACGCTGGACCAACCAGTAGGCTACTCCAGGGACCTACTTGCTGCTCTAATAAGACTGGCCATAACATCTGAAGCTGTCACAGAGGCTGGTATGTACTGTTTGTTTCACACCATTGGGGGGTGGAAGGGGGTCAGTGACCACTGGGGAAGTAAGGGGGGTCGTACCTTAATCCTTCCAGTGGTCATCTGATCATTTAGGACACCTTTTTGTGACTTAGTCATGAGGGTGTCTTTAGTGTTTAACATTTGCAAAAAATGGTAGCATGCCCTTAGTGCAGCTTAGTAAACAGGGCCCTAAATGAAGAGATGTGCTAGGTGTGGGTGGGAGTTGGGGAGAGTTGGTACAATTAAAGAATGAACTATGCCCTGGTAATGCTGTGGGTCAAGTTTTAGAAACCATTGGGAAAGGGGTAGGGAGACAAGTTAATAAAGTTTGCTTTTTTAAATTCTAACTTTCTTTATCAATAAACTTACATCTTTTAAACCCCAACCTTTAAATCACCAAAGCACAGAGTACAAAAATGTTCACTTACCCAAAGAAATGTCCTCTTCTCTCAGAGCTTCTCACAAGGAAAGTTTTCTGGGACCTTCCTTCTCTATATAGTTTTGATTCTAAGGGGACTGCTTCAAACAGACCTTTTGAAGCTAACACAGTATTCAGATTGCCCTAATAACCTTTGCAGCTATTCTACCTGCCTCACACCTTAATTAACACCTAATTCAGGTCAGTAGCACTGCTACCTCACTTCCAGGCAAGAACAGAAGGTGACTTTCTTTTAAGACAAAGTTTATGCCCTACTACTACTATCTTTTTAATGCTCTTGGTTGTTACCGTTATGTTTCTGCCTCTAGAAGAGAGTTTCAGTTTAAGACTATGGGAAAAAGGAGATGAACCATTGGTCTGACTTAGTAAGGCTATTCTTATGTTCTTAGGAATAAATATCCAATTGTATGGATGGAAAAGCTACTTATTCAGCAGTCCTGGACAAATTCAGACATTCTAAAATCTAACTCCAGCCTAATGTAATGGCTGCAGCAAAAGAAGAAACTACGGGTGCTTCAATAACTAGATCCAATTTCACCAAGTTGTTAAAAACTGCTTGAAGAAATTCTTATAGCTGCGAAGGAAGTCAAAGCAAATCTCAAATCTTTAGATAACGATAATCACTCAAAAGAAAATCAATATTGGTGAACAAACTGAAGCGAAATAAGCTGTGTAATTTGGGGTCCCTTGCTAAGTATATTAAAGATAAGCAGGATGATTTAGAAAACAGCAACAGAACAGTATTTGTTTTTCAAGTGTTGCAGAATCTCATCTAGTCCTGGACCTGCAGTATATACAATTATCAGTGTGTAGCAGAATGCAAGGGAAACAACATTTGCTTGGACAAAGTCCGTAGAGCTTTTCACCTGGAAGGATTTCTGCATCTAAACCCTGGGTGAATATAACCCCAAATTCTATAAAAGTTGCTAAACATTGCACGTGCAAATATGGGCATGCACAATTTAATTGAATAATGAGTCAATTAGTGCCAATAGTTGACTTCTTAACAAGCAATTATTGGTGCTAATTGGACTTCATAAACATTTGCTTGCATAAAAAAGAGGCAGGGGTGTGCTGGTAAATTTTTAACAACAGGCTCTTTCTCCGGATGTAGCCAGCTCTGCAATTGGAAGGGCCAGGGGTGGCCGAGGGGGGGGGGGGGGGTAGGGGGGAGCAACACTTGCCTCTCTCTCCTCCCTCCCTTCGTGCGGGCATGCTAGGCATACCTTTACTGACAGCCAATAAATGGACAGCCACCACTCCCAACGTCTTGCTCTGAGCAGCATGCTGGAACTTCTCTCACATGCTCAAGAAGTCCCAGCCTGCTGCCCAGAGCTGGAAACAAGGAGCGGGGAGCAGCAGTAGTCTATTTACTTGGCTGGCAGGGCTCAGCATCCCCACCAGCAAAGTAAAAGATAATTCAGCAGGGGGCCCAAGCCCACATTTTGGAAGCCAGTTGTTAAAGTAGCCATGGAGGGCCCTACTTTAACAACCGGCTCCCAAAATTCTTAAAAACTTAACAACCGGCTCTTGCGAGCCTGTGAGAGCCTGCTCCAGCACACCACTGAAAAGAGGGCACGGCCATGGGAAGGGTCATGGGCGGATCGAGGTTGTTCACATTATTATGTGCGTTATTATAGAACAATGAGGAACCGCACCCAGGATGTACACCAAGGTTTCATTGGTCTAAATGGTTGTGTCTAAATGTAGTATCTGACCTAGTTGGAATAAAGTTTTTCTAAAAGTTGGAAATTGTCTGTTAAAGATTTTTAACGGGGTGACTGTTATAGTGTTATAATGTATTGTTTTTACTGATTTTATGTATGTCTGATTGTACCCTGCTTTGCTTTAAAGTGGAAAATCATAAATAAATTGTTGCGGTTCCCGACGCTAAATGCACCTAACTTTAAGCACCGTTTACAGAATAGCGCTAACTGCTATTTATTTTTTTGCTGCTGATTTTATAGGCTGCGTATGCCTTGTAGCGCTATAGAAATGCTAAATAGTAGTAGTAGTAGTAGTAGTAATTTATAGAATTTTGTCCATAGTTTCCACCATTTCAAGGTAAACACCTCCTATTAGAAAATACTAGAAAGATTGATGTTATTACATTCAGAGATGCTGAAATCTGTACATTTATGGACTTTTCTGCATATCCTCACCACAGAGAAGAGGGTTCTGCTCGCTGACTCTGTTATTGCAGAACATTACATATGCCTAGAGATTCCCTTTTGCGCTCTCTGGGCCCTGTTTACTAAGCCACGCTGTAGGTGCGCTAGCGTTTTTAGCATGCGCTAATGCTAGAAACACCCATATGGGCGTCTCTAGTGTTAGCAGGTGCCTATGCAGCTTAGTTAAAGGGCCCCTAGTATACTTAACCTGCTGAACTGCAGGGAAGGACAGAAAACATTGACCGTGAAACCAATCTGATTTACCCCCTAAAAACATTCAAATGGTGCCTCTCCCTGCAGTATCTTAAAAATGGTAATTCCCAACTTAAAATAGATCTGGTCCTCTACCGGAAGCCAGTGTAACGTCATAAGATACATAGATAGAGGCTCAAACCTAATTAAAGAGAAAATCAAACAAATAGCTGTATTTTGGACAACCTGTAACCCTCTAAAAGAGGGGGGGGGGGGGGTTGTTGTTAAATTTGTACCCTGTGCTTTCCCACTCATAGCAGGTTCAATGTGGCTTACATATTATATACAGGTACTTATTTGTAACTGGGGCAACGGAGGGTTAAGTGACTTGCCCAGGGTCACAAGGAGCTGCCTGTGCCTGCAGTGGGAATTGAACCCATTTCCCCAAGACCAAAGTCCACCACACTAACCACTAGGCCACTCCTCCACACCGATTTAGTACAATTAATACATTATGTTACAGTAATCTAAAATAGACAACAATAAAGTCTGCACGATAAGCCTAAAAACAGAAACATCAAAATATTTTTCTATACAACAAAGTTTTTTTAAGTTGACTAAAAGATTTGTTTACCACAGAATTAATCTATGCTGTCATGCTTAGTGTGCTCTCGATTTCTGCTCCCATCAATCTAGACACTGTCCTCATAGACAGACAGTCTGACCCCACAATCATAGTAACATAGTAACATAGTAGATGACGGCAGAAAAAGACCTGCACGGTCCATCCAGTCTGCCCAAGATAAACTCATGTGTATACCTTACCTTGATTTGTACCTGTCTTTCTCAGGGCACAGACCGTATAAGTCTGCCCAGCAGTTTTTCCTGCCTCCCAACCACCTGTCCCCGCCTTCCATCACCGGCTCTGGCACAGACCGTATAAAAGTCTGCCCTCCCCTATCCTCGCCTCCCAACCACCAACCCCTCTTCCCCCCACCTGCTCTGCCACCCAATTGTAGCTAAGCTTCTGAGGATCCATTCCTTCTGCACAGGATTCCTTTATGCACATCCCATGCATGTTTGAATTCCGTTACTGTTTTCATCGCCACCACCTCCCGCGGGAGGGCATTCCAAGCATTCACCACCCTCTCCGTGAAAAAATACTTCCTGACATCTTTTCTGAGTCTGCCCCCCTTCAATCTCAGACTCAGAAAAGATGTCAGGAAGTATTTTTTCACAGTATTGTGCCAAAATGGATGGTCCAGGGGCCCCAACCATAGGAACAGAGTCCTTATTTTTAATTCTACGATGGTGCTGTGCTATTACGACAACTTGTTACTTGTGAGGAGGGGGAATGGTGGCTTTGTATCATCCCTCCCCTGCATAAAGTAGCTGTTAAGCCACATCATCTTGATGGTTAAATTACTCTGCTGGTTTAAGGACCCCTTTTACTAAGCTGTATAAGGCTCTAAGCATGCCCAATGCATGCCAAAATGGACTTACCGCCCGACTACCACGTGGCTCTTGCGGTAATTTCATTTTTGGTGCATTTCCTCTAGATATTTTTTAAATTTTTGGACGCCCGTAGCAGATGCGTGCAGGTCATTACCGCCCAAATTCTTTACCGCTAGGTCTATGGCTGGCAGTAAGGTCTCCGACCCAAAATGGATGTGTGGCAATTTTGATTTTGCCGCACGTCCATTTTCGGCAAAAATTTAACAAAGGCATTTTTTTGTAGGTGCGCTGAAAAATAATTCTGTGTGCGCCCAAAACCCACACCTACAATACCGCAGGCCACTTTTTACCACGCCTATGTAAAAGGACCCCTTAATTTGTTGAGATTGGAGAGAAAAAGATCTGGATAAATGGAGTGAACACTGAAGATCTGATTAGGCCCTTAGCCTAGATACCTTTGCGATGTATGGTATTTATAAGATGATTTTGTGGAATATCTGCAGATTCAATCACTCTATTTAACGGGGGAAAAAAGTGTTACACATCTAAGCCAATTTTAAAAAATCATACACTGTATTATGTTTTTGCAAGAAAGACATTTGATGAGTGCAGAATGTTTTAAAGTGAAAGGGAAATGGGTTGGTCAGTGTTACCTTACTGAATATGTCTCAATTTAAAGAGAAGTAGCAAAGCACCTATATAATAACATATGTAAAAACTGCTTTGGTTGTACCTCAGAAAGGTCCATGACCCTCTACCCCTTTACCCAATTTTATTCTTCTGCCTTTCAGGTGCAGGAAGTGATTTTGCATAAAGCTGACAGATATCAGATCTTGATTAGCACCTTAAATAAAACTTTAATTATACTGGCTAATCTGTATGCATCGAATACTGATGTAGTTAGTTTTTTGCTGAGATTCTTTCAAAAATTAAAATTGTGTCCTAAGGGACTTGTTTGTTTGAAGTAATTTTAGCTCTTTGTTGGCCTCAACGGATAGATATGGCCCGAATAAAGGACTCAATCCTGCCTCCAAAGGGTTAATGTAAATATCTAAAGAATTTGGCCTTTGTAATTAGTGGAGAAAAACACATGTGGGTGAACAAGATTACACATTATGAGTGGTATTCAGCCCATGGCAATAAGCAGCTTGTAAGAACATAAGAATATCCATACTGGGTCAGTATCCTGCTTCCAACAGTGGCCAAACCAGGGCGCAAGTACCTGGCAGAAACCCAATTAGTAGCAACATTCCATTCTCACAGCAGCTTGCCCATGTCTGTCTCGATAACAGATTATGGACTTTTCCTCCAGGAACTTGTCCAAACCTTTTTAAACCCAGTTACACTAACTGTTGATACCACATCCTCCAGCAACGAGTTCAAGAACTCATTAAGTGAAAAAACATGTCCCCCTATTTGTTTTAAAATTATTTCCATGTAATTTCATTAAGTGTCCCCGTCTTTGTACTTTTTGAAAGAGTAAAAAATCCACTTCCAGGCTTGGGCTGAGCTAATCCTGGATATGCAATGCTGGGGCATCCACTTGTCTGCATATCGGTTACTGGAAGTTAACCGATATCCAGACTAGTGCAATCAGCCAGTTAGTGGACTGAATATCACCACTAACTGATTAAGAGCTGGTCACACCCAAGCTCTGCCTCTAATTTAGCCAGCTATAGATTGGCCAGTTAGCGGATTTTTTCAGCATCACTGCCTGGTTAAGTGCAGCTGAATATCGGTAGCTGGCCCACTCAGTGGAGTTTAACCTGGCAGGAGAGACTCCTTTTGAATATCAACCTCTATATTTCTAATATATATCAAACCTATTCATGAACCTATTCATGAACTAGAGGATGTGAAATGAGATTGAAGGGGGGCAGACTCAAGAAAAATGTCAGGAAGTATTTTTTCATGGAGAGAGTGGTGGATACTTGGAATGCCCTCCCGCAGGAGGTGGTGGAGATGAAAACGGTAACGGAATTAAAAAATGCGTGGGATAAACATAAAGGAATCCTGTTCAGAAGGAATGGATCCTCAGAAGCTTAGCGGAGATTGGGTGGCAGAGCTGGCAGTGGAAGGCGGGGCTAGCGGTTGGGAGGCGGGGCTGGTGCTAGGCAGACTTCTACAGTCTGTGCCCTGAAATGGCAGATACAAATCAAGGTCAGGTATACACATAAAGTAGCACATATGAGTTTATCGTGTTGGGCAGACTGGATGGACCATGCAGGTCTTTCTCTGCCATCATCTTACTATCATGCTTATTTTCGAAAGAGACGGAGGCCCATCTTTCGGCACAAATTGGGAGATGGGCATCCTTCTTGCAAGGTCGTCCAAATCAGCATAATCGAAAGCCAATTTTTTTGACACTCTCGACTGCTTTCCGTCGCGGGGATGACCAAAGTTCACAGGGCCGTGTTGCCAGGGTAGCGAAGGCGGGACTGGGGCGTGATTAGGAGATGGTCGTCCTCAGCCGATAATAGAAAAAAGAAGGGCATCCCTGACGAGCACTTGGCCGACTTTACTTGGTCCATTTCTTTTCATGACCAAGCCTCAAAAAGGTGCCCTAACTGACCACAAAACCACCGGAGGGAATCGGGGATGACCTCCCCTTACTCCCCCAGTGGTCACTAACCCCCTCCCACCATAAAAAACAAGTTTAAAAATACTTTTTTGCCAGCTTCTATGCCAGCCTCAAATGCCATACTCAAGTCCATCGCAGTAGTATACAGGTCCCTGGAGCAGTTGTAGTGGGTGCAGTGTACTTCATGCAGGCGGTCCTGGGGGAGGGGGGTTGGGGGGCTCAGCACCCAAGGTAAGGAGCTATGCACCTGGGAGCAATTTCTAAAGTTCACTGCAGTGCCCCCTAGGGTGCCCGGTTGGTGTCCTGGCATGAGGGGGGACCAGTGCACTACGAATGCTGGCTCCTCCCACGACCAAAGGGCTTGGATTTGGACGCTTTTGAGATGGACATCTTTGGTTTCCATTATCGCTGAAAACCGTTGACAACCATCTCTAAGGTCGACCTCAATGTCAAGATTTGGACGTCCCTGACCGTATTATCGAAACAAAAGATGGACGCCCATCTTGTTTCGATAATATGCGTTGCCCCACCCCTTCACTGCACCGTCCTTATAGTTGGGCGCCCTTAGAGATGGTCATCCCCATTCGAAAATGCCCCTCCACGTTACTATGTTATGAATTGTTTTTTTGCTGTTATCTGAAGAGCTTAAAAGTCTGTTGCAGAATAGCGAAGTTGGCTAAATTATTTCCGACCATGCGTTTCTGGGTTTTCAGCTACAACATTTGGAAAAATGTGCCCTAAATGACCAGATGATCACCGGTTGGTGTCTTGTCATGTCAGGGGGACCAGTGCACTACGAATGCTGGCTCCTCCCATGACCAAATGGCTTGGATTTGGTCGTTTTTGAGATGGGCATCCTCGGTTTCCATTTTCATCTCAAAAATGACCTAAGGACAACCATCTCTAAGGTCGACCTAACTTTTATGATTTGGGCGTCCCCGACCGTATTATTGAAATGAAAGATGGACGCCCATCTTGTTTCGATAATACGGGTTTCCCCGCCCCTTTGCCGGGACGTCCTGCGAGGACGTCCTGAGGAAAACTTGGGTGCCCCTTTCGATTATGCCCCTGTATGGGGCTCATTTTTGAATGAGAAAAACATTTAAAAAGTACCATAAAGCAGCACTTGGATGTTTTGCTTGCCAAAATGTTCAAATCGTTATTTTTTAAACCTGTTTTGCAGATGTTATCTATGCAGTTAATCTGTGGTGCCTCAAAATCATATGGGGGCAGGATTAGGGGGTTCTGCCATAATGGAACAAAACAAAAACATCCAGGACTGAAATTAGGACGTTTTGAGCTAGACCTGTTTTAATAATGACTAAGCCACAAAAAAGTGCCCTAAATGACCAGATGACCACTGGAGGAATTAAGGCATGCCCCCCTTACTCCTCCAGTGGTCACTGACCCCCTCCCACCCCCACAAAAATATGAAACATAGATAGTAACATATTAGATGACGGCAGAAAAAGACCTGCATGGTCCATCTAGTCTGCCCAACAAGATAAACTCATATGTGCTACTTCTTGTGTATACCTTACCTTGATTTGTATCTGCCATTTTCAGGGCACAGACCGTAGAAGTCTTGCCCAGCACTAGCCCCACATCCCAAACACCAGCCCCGCCTCCTAATCTCGGCTAAGCTTCTGAGGATCCATTCCTTCTGAACGGATCCTCAGAAGCTTAGCCGAGATTGAAAGAAACAATACTTACCAGCCTCCATGATTCCCTTAGATGTTATAGCCAGTCCTTTTAGAACAGCAAGCAGGTCCCTGGAGTAGCCTAGTGGTCAGTGTAGTGCGCTGTAGAGAAGGTGACCCAGGCCCATAATCCACTCTATTACACTTATGGTAGAAAGTGTCAGCCCTCCCCCAAAACCTACTCTACCCACATATAAGTGACACCTGCAGCCAAGATATTTGTGACCTGGATTGGCCACTGTTGGAAACAGGATGCTGGGCTTGATGGACCTTTGGTCTGTCCCAGTATGTTAATATTTATGTACTAAGGACTATTGTAGTGGTGTATAGGTGGGTACAGTAGGTTTTTGGTGGGTTTTGGAGAACTCGCCATACAATATAAGGGGGTAACAGTGAGTTGTGTACCTGGGACCTTTTATGTGAAGTTCACAGCAGTGCCCCTAGGGGGCCCCACTGCTTTGTTGGGATGTCTGTGTGGCCAGTCTACTAAGAATGCTGGTTCCTTCTACATCCCAATGGCTGGATTTTGTGTTATTTTCTACTTAGACATTGTGTACAGCAACATCTAGAAAAAGATCATTTTTGAAACAGAAAGATAAATGTTTTTTTTTTATTATTTAAAAGATTGTTATATTCACCACTTGAATTTTAGACATTTTGAGCAAAACATCCAGTCGGATTTAAACATCATATCGAAAATGCCCCTCCACGTAACTTTGTAAGTATATGTGCTTTGAAAATGAGCATCTTAGTGAACTAAGCTTCAGTAAAAAGGCCCCTTAATTTGCTTTGCATATTGAACATTTCCCAGTTTGTTTGAGTCATTCTGACAGTCTCTCAGAAATTCATATTGGTGCTGATCGACATACTCTTACTGGGTCCCATCAGAGACCTTTCTGAGTTGTTGGGCATTGCTAAAGAATTTGAGGCCATGGCTGAATATTCTACTGAAGTAGAGCTCCTGCTGAAAATACCTAGAATGGATTTTCAAATTATTTCTGAATTTCACTATCTGGAAGTAAAAAGTAAATAAATGCAATAAGAACATAAGTATTAAGCATACTAGGACAGATTGAAGATCCATCAAGCCCAGTATAAACGGCTTTTATGCTGCTTATACTAGAAACTAGCCGTTGAGCCCATAAAAACGGGCTAGTAAAGGAAGGGGGGGTTGAAAGCCCCCCCCCCCCCCCGGATAGGTCGCCGCCGCCCCTCCCCCCTGAGTCCCCTCCGCCACCCCTCCACCCGGGCCGGGTACCTGGCTTCACTATTCAAACCACCAGAACGCAGCACACAGCTCATCTGAGCTGCCGTCGGCCTTCCTTCTTCTCTGTGTGTGTTCCGCCCTCGTGTGACGTAACGTCGGCGAGGGCGGGACACAGGCAGGTAAGGAAGGCCAATGGCAGCTCAGATGAGCTGTGTGCTGTGTTCCGGCGGTTTGAATAGTGAAGCCAGATACCCGGCCCGGGTGGAGGGTGGGTGGCGGCGGCAGCGACTCTGGGTGGGTGGGGGGAGCAGTAGCGGCAACCCTGGGGGGGGGGAGCGGTGGCGACGGCGGTTCCCTCACTCGCAGGTTCCCTCTCTGTCATGCTCCCGTCATCACGTTTTGACGCGGGGGCGGGACAGAGAGGGTCTCTACTGCGCATTTGTGAGTGAGTACGCCTCTTGCCATTTATATGTTTGATAAGCAGTGAATTTTCCCAAGTCCATCTTAATAATGACTTATGGACTTTTCTTTTAGGGAATTAGCGAAACCTTTTTTAAACCCTGCTAAGCTGACTGCTTTTAGCACATTCTCTGGCAATGAATTCCACAGTTTAATTACACATTGAGTGAAGAAATATTTTCTCCAATCTGTTTTAAATTTGCTACTTAGTAGCTTCATTGTGTGCCCGCTAGTCCTAGTAGTTTTTGAAAGAATTAAGTGATTCACAGCTATTTCTTCCAGTCCACGCAATGTTTTATAAGCCTCTATCATATCTCCCCTCAGCATCTCTTCTCCAAGCTGAAGTGCCCTAGCCACTTTAACCTTTTCTCATAGGGAAATTGTCCCATCCCCTTTACCTTTCATCACCTTTCTCTACTTTTTCTAATTCCACTATATCTTTTTTTGAGGTGTGGTGACCAGAATTTCACACAGTATTCGAGATGCAGTTGCGCAATGGAGCGATACAAAGACATTCTAACATTCTCATTTTGGTTTTCCATTCCTTTCCTAATAATTTCTAACATTCTATTTGCTTTCTTAGCCGCCGCTGCACACTCAGCAGAGGGTTTCAATATACCATCAACGATGACACCTAGATCCTTTTCCTGAACGGTGACTCCTAATGTAGCTATGGTTTATTTCATAAGTGGCCTTAGCAGACCCTTGCCCAGGTTTTCCCACATGCTAGCATAATTTTTACTGCAGTCCTTCACAGTATCCTGTTTGTGGGCAGAAAGGTGTACATGAAAATGTTTGTGGAGGTACATGAATCTTTGATAACTATGCAAAGTAGAAAGGAAGTGATGTGGAAAGTGGTAGAAGACAAGCTTAGCCCCCAGGAAGTCATGGAAGCAGTTTACCTGTCTAGAATTGTGCTACTTAGAATCCCTGAAAGAGAGGAGATCTGCTGCGTATGCCTTGTAGCGCTATAGAAATGCTAAATAGTAGTAGTAGTAGTAGTAGGTATCTCTTTGGTTCAAGAGCTATTTTGACAGTCTAACAAAGCTTTATAGATAGCAGGGTCTCATGCCATATCTACAGAACTGCTGTGGACCATCCGAAAAGAGTGAGACTGAGGACCAGAGTGAGATTGTTCAATAGCTTGTCCAACATAAATCTGGAAAGCTGCAACACAAAATGATGTTTGGCTTTCTTTGCTACCCCTGGAAAATTATGTATGATGTCAATGTTTTTATGTGTATTTGCTATGATAACTAAGCAGTTACATAGGTAAATTGCAGAGTGAATATTGCCCTCCTTTCAAAGGCTTAAAGTTACAACTCATATTTTTGTTGTAGGAATAAGGGGTAGGGCAGGGAAGGTCAAGGGAGGGAAAATAGTCTTGGAGATTTGATTCTGAAATCTGCATATGTGTTGCACCCGTAGGGAAGTCCTAGATATTTTTCTACTAAGGAGATCTTTGGCCCACATTTTCAGTGGAAAACCTTGTATGATACTGTCCTCACCAGAGAGACAGAAACACACACAGAGGAGAAGGGTAAGGACTCAGGTCGTAAACAGACATGCGCTAGTTTTAATATTAGCACAGGCCCATTTCCTAGCCCATTAAAAATTAGACTTTTTTCCAGCCGTGGTAAAAAATGGCCCTGCTCGTGCCTGAAAGATGTGCCCAGCAGGGGCGTAGCCAGACTTCGGCGGGAGGGGGGGCCAGAGCCCGAGGTGAGGGGGCACATTTTAGCCCCCCCCCCTAGTGCCACCGACCCCGCCGCCGCCACCAACCTTGCCCCCCCCCATAACCCTCTCGACCCCCCTCCCGCCGCCAACCCGCCATCGCCTACCTTTGCTGGTGGGGGACCCCAACCCCCACCAGCCGAGGTCCTCTTCTTCTCGCAAAAGGCTTCCTTCTGTTTCTGACGTCCTGCACGTTGTACGTGCAGGATGTCAGAAACAGAAAGAAGCCTTTTGCGAGAAGAAGAGGACCTTGGCTGGCGGGGGTTGGGGTCCCCCGCAAGCAAAGGCAGGCAACAGCGACGGTGGGTTGGCGGCGGGAGAGGGGGTCGAGAGGGTCGTCGGCAGGGGGTCCAGGACCAAATCTACAGGGGCCCAAGCCCCCTGGCCCATGTAGCTACGCCACTGGTGCCCACTCTACCACAGGCCACGTTTTAACGCAGAGTTGTAATAGGATCCTATAGGCACTGAAATAGTAGCCTGGTGATATTTTCAATCATTGTGAAATAAGTCTCATTGGCTGCCGATCCTAACAAATATTTCCACTCAAGGAAGTTACATGGAAAAACTTTTAAAACAAATAGGATGAAATATTTTATCACTCAATGAAAAGTTAAGCTCTGGAACTCTTTGCTGAAGGATGTGGTAAGAGCAGTTAGTGTGTCTGGGTTTAGAAAAGTCCATAGTCTATTATTGAGATGGACATGGGGGAGCCACTGCTTGTCCTGGGATTGGTAGCAAGGAATCTTGCTACTCTTTGGGATTCTGGAATCTTGCTACTCTCTGGGATTCTGGAATCTTGCTACTCTCTGGGATTCTGGAATCTTGTTACTCTTTGGGATTCTGGAACCTTGCTACTCTTTGGGGATTCTGGAATCTTGCTACTCTCTGGGATTCTACATGGAGTGTTGCTACTATTTGGATTTCTGTCAAGTACTTGTGATCTGGAGTAGCCACTGTTGGAAGCAGGATACTGGGCTGGATGGACCATTGGTCTGACCCAGTATAGCTATTCTTATGTTCTAGAGGTTAAGAAGCTCTGTTATTAAAGTTGGTGTTATACCAGCCTCCCCTACAACTGTAAAGAAAAGCAAACTGAGAAAACCAATGTTCTTCTATTTCTAAAAAGAACGGGGCAGGTGTCCAGCTGGTAGCAGGGAGCATTTTTTAACCGCCACCAGGTGTTATTCATGAATATTCAATGCCGAACCATGCACTGACACTGACATTGAATATTTGGGTTTGTGGGACTGGCTGGCATCGAATATCCAGATTTTTGGGACCGGCTATTTTTTATTCAGTGTGATATTCAACATTTAACTGCATAAGTGACATTGCATAAAGATAAGACTGACTTTTACGTGGTCCATTTTAACTGCTAAACGTAGGCGGTTAAGTTCAGACTCCACCCCTGGACCATCTTCAAAATAGCTGGCTTTGAGCTTAGAGGTCTGTGATGATATTCACTGGCACTAACTGGTTAAGTTAACTGGTTTAGTGCTGATAAATATTCCTGGATAGTCTGAACAAGCGATTTAACCAACCGGGAGTCATTTCTGGACAGTTAATTGCTTTGAAAATTATTCTCCACGAATTTGCAAAATGTCACTGTTAAACCAAATCAGACTAAAGGGTCTTTTTACTGAGCTGCAAGGAAAAGGGTCCTGTGGTAGCAGTTGGGGCCATTTTTCCTGCGTGCCAGGGCCCTTTTTACCGTAGCAGGTAAAAAACTCCTTAAAAATGGCCGTGCGGTGAGAAGCTCTTACTGCCATCCACTGAGATGGCAATAAAGGCTCTCCTGGTAACCCGGCAGCAACCGGGCAGCGTACAACAATTCCCAATTACCGCCAGGTTAGCAGGATGCTATAAAAAAATTGCCATCACAATAGAAATGGCGCACACTCAAAATGGAACTACGTCCGCTGGCTGCATTGGGCTGGCAGTAATTCTGAGTTTGCCTGTGGTAAGCCTGCGTTGCCATTACCGATGCGTTGTAAAAGGGCCCCTAATTTTGCTTTCTATGCATTCAGGTGAATTTTCTGATAAAGAAATGATAAATCTGTTACTGTAGTGGATTTGGTTGACAGGCAGAAAATGGCTGCAGTCATGTTGTATCCGTTTTACGAGACATTAGTGGAAGAGCAGAACTAAAATAGGAAAAAAAAAAGCTAATCCTGGTAGATCTGCCAAGAAGCTTTCATTCCTTTTGCAGTGCAGATTTTCAGTCGTTCCCAGTGTTTCCTAATCACTCTCATATTCAGAGCTCAGGTAAAATCACAATGTGGATTCAGCAGAACAGGAAAAAGGAGGGAAGGCTTGTGAATAGGTTTGTGATTGTGCTGTGATCTGCTTTTATGCTTTTCGTGCTATTTTGATGCTGTGCTTCACTTTGAGTACTGAAAAAATGGACTATAAGTATGTCAAAATAAATAAATTGATAGAGAAACACTGACTTTATTCAAATATAACATACAAGAGCATCTAAGAATAAAAATGTTTTGGTTTGCATTGAAACTTGGAGGCTTTGTTATTTGATCACATAATAGTCTGATAAATATTTCTTTTTTTACTTATTCACTCACAAGAGAGATGCTCAAACCCACAACTTATGCTATTTTATTCTTCACTGACTGTTACACCCTAAAAAATGTTGAATTATATTATGAGCAATCAGGTTGCTGAAACAGAGCATTAGTCTCGTGCATTCGCTGAAAAAAACTTCATAATCATTAGAAAAAAATAATCCCATCGGTATAGGAACATTCAGTGCCAGTAAATTTTCTGTCTGAATTTGAATCCTTCGACTTCATCTAAGGCTTTAAACTCCTCCAGAGAATGTACAATCTGCCACTAAATGACCCAGTAAGAAAGCAGAGATAAACACAACCTCATGAGTGCAAATATGAATTTCTCAATTTTTAAAAAGCAAGTTTATTTTCAAAGAGAGTCTCTCCAGAGGTTCTCCTTGAAACTGCTGACAGAACTGAGAATGTGGGTAGTTTGTGCATTCCTAATTTGCACCTGCTCTGACGCAGATGCAAAGTATGAATGTTGAAAATACATAGCTCAAAATGAAAGCTCTGTGCAGCGTGAATAATTTCCCCTCCGAGGACCTAAGGGGTCCTTTTATTAAAGCATGCAAAGCAGTTAGTTTATAGACTAGTACACAGTAGCACACGGCCATGGCATGACAGTGCATGATAATCCGTGCACTAATTCCATGGCCTGTCATGGGGTGGGAAATGGGGAATCTGCACGGACTGTGTATTGTGGTTAAAGCTGTCACTGGTGTAGGTAGCATGGAAGATAAACCAAAACAAACCAGAAACCAAGGGAGTAAGATCGCCAGAAAAGTTTAATGGGACCCTACACGGTCCGTGTTTCGGCCAACAGGCCTTCCTCAGGGGTCCTGAATCTGACGTTTACAAGTGCACTTCCAAGATATTCATGAAACAAAAATACACTAATGCTGTCTAATGGCGGACATAAGCGTGTACTTAAACTTTTCTGGCGATCTTACTCCCTTGGTTTCTGGTTTGTTTTGGTTTATCTTCCGCCATTTTTTGTGGTTTGTTCCATTTTTATGGGAGATTTGGACCCCCTTTTTTGTGTAGGTAGCATGGAAACAGTAACTGCATCTCCACTGTCAGAGCACATTCTGGGGTCCTTTTAACAAGCTGCAGGAAAAAGGGCCCTTTGGTAGTGACGGGGGCCATTTTTCCCACATGCCAGGGCCCTTTTTACCACAGCGGGTAAAAAGACCCCAGGCACACTCTTTCCGCATGATCATGCAACAAGGAGTCTTTACTGCTACCCATTGAGGTGGTGATAAGGGCTGTCGCGTTAACCCAGCGGGTTATGCACCGCACAAGCCATTTCCAGGCGGTAGTCACGGAAGAGCGAGCGGTAAGGCCGTGTTGGACTTACCACCACTCTGTAAAAGGGCCCCACTGTATGGTAAAATACTGTTCTGTGTGATTACTATTTGGGAACATCACCAACAGACAGCAGGTAAGGGAGAATTCAGTGTCAGATATCTGACAAGTATGTGAGTATATGCTTAGAATGACCGTACGCGGACACGTATGAATGTACATGCCAAAAGCGTGCAGAGGAGCTCTTCTGTGACAACACACATTTCTCTGACAGGTGGTTATACACATGGGCGGTTTGTGGCAGGGCACACATATGTCCATATTTTATAGATTACTCTCCAGAATCAGATGTACAGATTTCGAACAGTTCATAGGCACTCGTGCATGATAGCATAGCATTTATATACACAGTTATGCTAGTATTTTATACAGAAAATTAGGCTCCTACTTTCTTTTATGGAATATGCTGCACCTGTCAGGCACCATCTCAGCCCCTACATACGGGCAAATTACCAGTGCAAAACGTTACCACGCTTTAGTAAAAGGGTCTCTCTCCAAAAAAACATTTATACCTTTTAACCGGCTTTTGGAACTGAGCTTTCTGTCTTCATCGTTTTGGAAGCAACTGTTAAAATGTCTGTATCCTTTCATTTATACTCTTCCTAAGGATGAATATTTCAAAAATGATTCTCAGATAAAATGTAGTAAACGAAAACCAGCAAAGTCCCAGAATAGGATGATACCTTTAGTAAACTGTGATGCTCTTTCTTGGGTTGGCTGAAAGATTCTTTGCCTGATATTAGAGGCCAACCAAATTTCGGTTTTGGTCTTGGTTTTGGCACTGAAACTGGCCCGAAATCCGGGTTCAGGTTTTGGCCAAAAATGCCAGTGCTCCTGCTAATAGGGCTGAGGTACTGGTAGGGGCAAAAGCAATCGGGGATCGCTCTTGCCCAGTAGAGGCTAGAAATGTAGGGATCTCCATCATGAATATAACCTTCACCTCAGGAGGGCAAAAAAGTAAATATATCTCCGGAAAACTTTTGAAATCACCAAATCCCTCAAGGGACCTCTCTTCAATCTATCAAGAAATGCTGTTCCTCTCTACTTCTACTGTGTCTTGCCCTATTCCCTCTGTGGAGGATCTCCTCATGTTCTTTACTAACAAAATTTTGAGTCTCTTCTCAAACCCTTTCCACCTCAACCAATTTCTCTTTCATCAGAGATGGTTTTCCCCCTACCCCAGTCTGGCTTCACTTATGGATGACTTTCCAATCATAATCTACAGTCTCTGAAAGCCATAATGTCCTCAATGAGGACCACTTTCTGTCAACCGGATTCCATTCCTGCATTCTGGATTTAAAAAAATGTGCATCCTACATTTCTATTACTAATTAATGTAAGCCTCTCTACTGGCCAGTTCACAGACCTTTGGAAGTTAGCTATTGTTCATCCCATTCTGAAGCTACATTGGATCCTGCAATAGCTAGTCATTATCGTTCCTTGTCCAACCTTACCTTTATATCCAAAGTCCTTGAGAAAGTAGTTTTCTTACAGCTCTCTGATTATTCAGATACAACTCTTGATTTACACTCATGTTAGTCCAGCTTTAGATCTAATTATAGTACCGAACAGTTCTGGTGGCTCATCTAAGTGAAATTATTTCTCAGTCTGATCAACATAAATTTGTCTTGGCAGTTCCCTTGGATCTCTCTGCTGCTTTTGATCTTGTCAACCACTCTCTCTTAATCTCTCATCTACATTCACTAGGTATCTCCAGTGTGGTTCTTTCATGATTCACGCTGTTTCTGTCGAACCGCTCATTTCAGGTTGTTACTCCCACTTCCATCTCTTCTAAGATGGCTGTCCATTTTGGAGTTCCCCAGAGATCGATCCTGGCCCTTCAATCTTTATCTGAGCCCTTTGGCTGCACTCATCCAATCATTTGGTCTATCCACTTATTTCTATGCAGATTATATTTTTATTCTCTATCCAACTGACATCCTCTCTCTTTCAATTTCTCCTCTTCAAGCCTGTTTAGATTCTGCCACTACCTGGCTAGTCCTTAATGCTGACAAGACCATGGCTTGTTGGTTATCTAGTTCCACAGCTCTCTCCCCCCCCCCCCCCCCCAACCCTCCTGTTTCCCTCTTTGGAAAAGTGATCTCAACTGTTTCACATTTTCACTGAGAGTAATTCTGGACTCCTTTCTTTCATTTTTGCCACATACCTCACACTTGTCCCAGCTTTGCTTTTTTACTTTTCAACAGTTACAGACTATTTATCATCTCTTCGACCACAATAGTTTCCACACACTTCTCTTTTTTCATTTCAGTCTTGATTACTGTATTATCATTTATTCAGGCCTACCCTGGTCTGCTCTTAAGAAGCTACAGACTCTATAGAATATGGCCATTAGATTATTATGCTATGCTTACCATTCTGATCACATATTCCCCCTATTAAAACAGCACCACTGGCTTCCAGTGGAATATTGGATCACTTACAAGGTCACCCTTCTGACATTCAAGGCTTTTAGGCTAGACACCCCTGATTATCTCTCCCACCTTACTATCCCCTACTCCCCTGCCAGGGTCCTTCATTGCTTAAACTGCCATAGTCTTGTTCTACCAAGCACTAACTTTGCCCAACTAGAGACACCCATATTTGGAATTATCTGCCCCTTGCCATTTGTCTCTCAAGAACTTTAAGGCCAACCTGAAAGCTTCAGACAGTCCTTTGGATACGAGTATTGACCAGAGGCTGCTGCTGGCTAGTTGGGTCAACTCACCCCTGTTTTTGACTATGTGCTCTGATGCCACTCTCTAAATGACTGTGCCTCTTTCCTTTTCTTGTGTGATAGTCTTTCTTTCCTATCATTATTTGTAGTTCTTTTCCTTTTCCATATACACAGCTTTGTTCTGCTCTGGCAGCTACAGCAGTTAAACAAGTTCAATAAACTATAACTATTACTACTAGACCACCAATGCATTTAAAGGTAAGTCCGGGGAGGGCCTTCAGGTGGTGGGAGGGAGGAAGAGTTGTGGTCAGGGGAGCGGGTGGCCAACCAGTCTGGTAGGACCCACACTCTGCCGGGGAGTGGTGACAGCTTTCATCTAGCCCAGGAGGACCCATTCTCTGCGTGGGTAAGGAAGGCGCCATTTCCGGATTCGTTGTTGTTTTTGGCTGAAACTCAATGGCAAATTTTAGCTGCTGATTCAGTTTTGGTCGAAACCAAGAACTCTGGTTTTGGTTGCCCTCTACCTAATTAATATTCAGCCTGTGGCAGTAAGCGGCATCTGAACCACTTACAGCAATGGTATGAACAGATCCAGGGCGTGAATGTCTCCTGGCATTGAATATCTTGGTATCAGCGGTCAACCAGAAGTTAACTGGGCACTGGCCAATATTCAGACTGGTGCGCAATTAACTTTAGCACATAAACTTAGCACAGTTTTTTTATGTAGTTACGTAGTCAGTTAGTGGACTGAAAATTGCTGCACACCAGCTAAGTGGGTGCTCTGCTCCTGGCTCACCCATAACCTAATTCAGTTAAATGCTGCTGAATATCCTGCCAGTTAAATTCTTTTGAATATTGGGTGATCAATCTGTAAGCGTGCATTTAATCTTTACTGGACCATATTCTGGTTTTCTTTTATTATTCTAATTGCTTGGACCACAGAAATGCTCCCGTCATCAGTCAGTTGCAATTTTTTTTCACCCTTCTACTCTAAGAAAAAAAAGGTTCTTTTAAGAAATTGTTTCCAGTTATTATACCAAAAAAGTGGAACTCATTCCTGTTCAATATCTGCATTGAATCAATTTATCCTATTTTTAGTTAGTGACTTACAACTTGACTTTTTATTGTTTTTAATTTGATGTTTAGGACGTTTTGTCTTTGCAAATGATGTTTGATTGTAATTGATTATATATTTTTTAGCAACTTGTATTTTATGATTTTATTGATTAGTTTTTTATGTTATCATGTTAATTTTTGTAAACTGCTTTGAGTCACATTTGTTGCTAGAAATGGTCTATAATTATTTTATTATGTTCTGCTTTTTGGTGGATTATCACAGACCTCATGTTCTGTGTGCTAGTAACAAGAGTACATGGAAACAAATTGTGTTAGAACTTTCTAGGTGCTTTCAAACTCAAGTAAACTCTGGCAGCTGTGTTTATGATGCTCTCTGTCAGCCTTTTTATTGCTATCACAACTAAATCATGATTCATAACTCACTCAAGGCTGTGAAAAGAGGTGTCTCACTTCTAGTCTCTGACATTGTGCTCAGATTCAGAAAAAAAAATGGTTAACCAATTTTTAAGATAAATGTAAGTAGAAAACATAAACAAGAATTTCAGTGCTTTTGTTTGAAATTTTCTAACAGTATTAAGTAAAACTTCCTCCAATGTACTAACTGGCGATATTTTTGCATATCTGGTTTTGAATTCTCTAAGAAGCCTGTTTGTTTGTTTTTTTTAATTGCTTTCTTTACCATAAATATATATTAGTAACTTGAAGCTTCATATTTCTGAAGGAGTTTTCCAAAAGCGACTAGATAAGGTGAAACCTTTCAATAGATCATGTCCTAATACTTGTATCCACTATTTAGAGTGGGATGACATTGCTTGATGATCTTCGTAGGTGGGAATTCATGACAGGGTGCCTCCTACAGCTGCTGGTCATGTGGCCTATTAAGGTCAATTCTGTCGAGGGCACTTGAAACCTCTTTACAGCTTACTCTCTAGAATGCTAACATAACTCAAGCAAAGACTTACAGCAGCCATAGAGTTGCATTTGAGACATGCATGCATAAATTATTATATTATATAAGTTATACATGTGTGTCCCCAGCCTATACCCTGTCCATGAGAATACTCACCTTACAGTATATGCTATCAAAGATATGCACATGGCTACAGCATGTAGCCAGTTTCTTTTCAATTATGCACATGTAAATTACTAGAACACTGGCATTTATGCGTGGACATGCTTTCTATCTTAGGCGCTACCTCCTTTGTATGAAACTGTATTTGTTTAAGGTACTGCGGAAACGGTTGAACTAATTGCTTATTTACTGTAATAAATATTTCAGGAATTGATTATATTGGACAGGATTATCAGAATGAATGATGGGCATGGGAGTTACCAGAGTCAAAATTGATCTAAATTAATATTAGAAAACATAGTACCAAGTAATTGAAAATCAGTTCCAAGGAAATATTATATAGCTGTTATCAATAAAAATGATATAATTAAGTAGGAGAAAAAAATCAGTATAAGTTCAAACTCAACAGGGCCGTACAAAAAAATAATAAAACAGGATTATTTTTAGGAATAGTGGCATCAACATTTATATATGCTTATATATGCAAATGGTACTTTCTTGGAGGGGGGATGGAAATGAACATTCTTACTTGGAAAAGACCCACATTTAAAGTTGGTTTGTTTTTGTTTTCCAGGAGAAGGAGGATGACAAGTCAGACACATCAGGCTCCCAACAGCAGAAAAGTCCGCAAGGTCTCAGTGATACAGGGTATTCTTCTGATGGGGTATCAAGTTCACTCGGAGAAATTCCAAGTCTCATTCCAAGTGATGAAAAGGAATTACTAAAAGAGCCTTTGAAAAAAGAGTCATTTTCACAGGAGAGTAGTCCTTCCAGCCCATCTGATCTAGCTAAGTTGGAAAGTACTGTCTTATCAATTTTGGAAGCCCAAGCTAGTGCCGATGAAAAATCTGGAAAGAGCAATGACTTGTATGGAATCTATGTAGACCAACCTCAAGATCAACTAAGAACTAAGATTTTACCAATAACCCCTGAATCTTATAGCTCAGATGAAGAAGACCTTGAAGATATTCAAGAAGAAGATGAAGAAACTCTTGACGAAGAGGGTCAAGGAAGTAAATTATCTCATAAAATCTGCAAGAAAAGCATTGTTTCTGAAGGTGATTTGTCATCAGGAAGACATTACCACGATTCTTTGGATGATAGCAGTGAGAGTGAAAATTCACCTGTTCCACGAAGAAGAAGAAGGGCTAGTGTAGGATCATCAAGTAGTGATGAATACAAACAAGATGACAGTCAAGGATCTGGTGATGATGAAGATTTTATTCGAAATCAAATTATTGAGATGAGTGCTGATGAAGATGCCTCAGGTTCTGAAGATGAAGAATTTATTAGAACTCAACTGAAAGAAATTGGCAGAACTGAAAGCCAAAAGAGAGAAGTCAAAAGCAAAATAACGACCGCTAAATTCAAAAGACTAACAAAGAAAAGTAGCACAAGTTATGATGATGATGCAGGGAGACGCCATTCTTGGCATGATGATGATGAAGAAACATATGATGAAAGCCCAGAATCTAAGTACAGAGAAACCAAAAGCCAAGACAGCGAAGAACTTCATGTAGCTGGAGGAGGCCTTCGTCGTTTTAAGACAATTGAATTAAACAGTACCATAACAAATAAATATTCTGGAGGAGCTGAACCACCTGTAGGTATTATCTACTTTGGTGAAGAACCAGAGTTAGAGATGGAAAGTCTCACAGACTCTCCAGAAGACAAGTCAAGGGGAGAAGGCTCTTCTAGTCTTCATGCTTCTAGCTTTACTCCTGGCACTTCTCCTACATCAGTATCATCTCTCGATGAAGACAGTGACAGTAGTCCTAGTCACAAAAAAATGTCAGGTGAAACCAAACAACAGCGTAAAGCTAGACATAGGTCACATGGTCCTGTTCTTCCTACCATTGAAGATTCCTCAGAAGAAGAAGAGTTAAGAGAAGAAGAAGAACTTCTAAAGGAGCAAGAAAAGCAACGCGAATTAGAACAGCAGCAGCAAAAAAAGAGTGCCAGTAAAAAATCTAAGAAAGATAAAGATGAACTAAGAGCTCAGAGAAGAAGAGAGCGGCCAAAAACACCACCGAGTAATCTTTCTCCTATTGAAGATGCATCACCAACAGAAGAATTACGTCAGGCTGCAGAAATGGAAGAACTGCACAGATCTTCCTGTTCTGAGTATTCTCCAAGCATTGAGTCAGAACCTGAGGGTTTTGAGATTAGTCCAGAAAAGATTATGGAAGTACAGAAGGTTTACAGATTGCCTACAGGTGTCCCTTTATATTCTCCAACAGAAGAATCTATTATCACAGATGGAAGTGTTCAAAAAGTATTAAAAAATGCTGATGAAGCATATGATGAAATGATTAAAAAAGCCAAAGCATATCAACATGAAAAAGACAAGGAAGAAATATATGAAAAAGAACCTTTGTATGGTGGAATGTTAATAGAAGATTATATTTATGAATCTTTAGTTGAAGATACATATAGTGAAGCTATAGATACTAGTCTTCTAACTGGACAAGAAACTAGCAATGAATTTGTCCATCTGAAAGGAATAGGAAAAGAGACTCCACATGTAGTTTGCCTAGAGACCATGCAGCAAGTTAGTGATATAAATGATGAATATTATTCTGTAGAGTCTTTGAATTCAATTGTGCCTCAAGAAGACATTGTATCTAGCTCATTCATTGTCCCAGAAAGCCATGAAATAATTATATTAGACAGTGTAGCAGCTTCTAGTGGTGACGAAAAAACACTTTTAGATGCTGATACTGCTTACGAGGAGCTTATGAAAAGACAAGGATTGCAACTGACTCCAGGTTCTAGTCCAACTCAGATATCTGAATTCATCCAAACATCAGACGTAACAGTGCCTAGCAGTGTAGACTTAAATATGATGGAAATAACATCATTGGCAACAATTTCATCATTGCCCCCTTTCACTAGTACAAAAATATCAATCCCAGATGTTAAAATAACCCAACATTTTACAGCAAATGAAGACACCGAAGATGAATTTATAAGTGATTATTCAAGAGAAATGTGGGACTCAACTTGCATTGATTTGACAGCTTCAGTTTATGATGAGAATACAGAAACTGCTACATCTGTGTTATATTCTGATGGATCTTCTTTTACACCAGCTATTTCTTCAGTTTATGAAACAGAAATCCCACAAATTGTTTCTACTCCAGTGCCTATATTAGGTAGCACCACTACCACAGTGACTACTGTGCCAGAAGAAATGTTATTTACACGTGCGGATTCTGAAGAAATAACTTTAACTTCTCAAACTGAAGCAGGTATCACATCTAAAGCAAATGATGGGAGCTATGTCACTTCGGCACCACTTGAAAGAACTAAGGATCATGTTATCATTTCTTTTGCTGATGTTCCACAGTCTAGTAGGGTAGTAGAAACAACAGGTCTTGAATATATTTCAGAGAGCACTCGTACAACCACAGCTGGCATTTCCATTATCCCAAAAGTTTATGATGTTGCAAGTAAAGAATTGGTCACTGATATAACAGTAATTAGCTTAGCTGACTCTGTATATGATCAAACCCCAATACACACAACATCTGTTCATATCACAGAACCATCATCTACCATAGCTTTTCCATCTGGTATAACAGTTACCGAAGTGCTACCTACTACCTCTAAGGTACCATCTATTACCTCTTCAGCTCCTTTTGTTTCTTCCAAAGTACTTCCATATTTTAAAAGTTCCTCTGTGGATTCACTCAAATCATCTCCTCTTCCACCTGCCCCTCCTCCACCACCACCCCCTCCACCATTACCTCCAGCAAAGCCAGCCCCTTATCTACCAAAGAGGCCAACTGCTAAGATTCCAGTGAGAACAGCTCCCAACTTGTTATCTTCAGCAGCTACTGCTGTAAATGATGTCATATCTCTTTCGAAAGCACAAACCACTTCAGCACCTCCCGTTCCTCCAAAACCGTCAGCAATTCCAGCAGGTTTGGTGTTCAGCCACCAGCCTGTAGATGGAGGCAAACCTCCAATTGCTCCTAAGCCAGCACTTCCTCCATTTCCCGTATCTTTACATAAGCCAGCAGATAGGCAGTTCAAGCCAATGGCTCTTTCTTTGAATCTGATGTCTGGCACAGAGTGCAAATTAACTTCCCCTACTTCCCCCCTGTCTCCACATTCTAGTAAATCCTCACCACGGTTAACCAAACCATCACTGGAGACCTATGTTGTTATCACATTGCCGTCTGAACCTGGAACTCCAACAGATTCTATGAATTCTTTCAATACTACCTGTTGGCCATTAGTAAGTCCATTACAAGAGCAATTTCCACCAGCTGTGCAGTCACTATTTTCAGAAGCACCAGTTACAAAACCTATAGCTATTGAAAGTATGGCAGGCCAGAGCATGCATACTTCAAGTGCTTTGAAGACTGTCTCTACTGTTCCTCTTGTCTCACAAGCTGATTTTGAAAGAGAAGTTACCCCAAGTTCAGTAACCCAGCTTATAACAGCAGGTGTTACCAAAACTTCCACTTCACTGGCTAAAAGTAAAATGCCCAGTATAGACTTATGCAGTATTCCTACACTTATGACTACAGAAACAATCGAGGGGAAAGCAAAGGTGAAAGAAAATGGAAAAATCCCACTGTCTAGTGATGCCACTGATCGCTATGCTTTAGCAAAGATGGACGTTAAAAGAACTGACAAAGGCAGAGATTTGTCTATGGTTCATTCTGCTATTCCAGTGGATGGTAAGAGGCAGCCTGCACTGAGTGATACTCCTGAGAGACAAATTACTACTTTCCAACCAGCTATTGTAAATCTTAGTACTGTATCAGAACCTGTAGCATTAGTCACCAAAACAGTAACAATGATGACTTGTACAACTACTATGAATTATACCATGAGCTCAGAAAGCATTGTAGACCTGGGACATACAATGAAGACACCATTACAGCTAACAACATCTAATCACTTTCAGCCTTCGTTCCAGGTAACAAGCAACCAGGCTATTTCTGCAGATAGGGATGAAGTTCCCATAAACCTATCACTGGGCACTCCAACTCATGCTGTAACATGGGCTACAACCAAACCTACCCCTGCATATTCTGTTGGTATAACTAATGGGTGGACTGAAGCCCCTGTTGTCCAGGAGTCAGGAGAAAGCGGAGCAGTAGACCTTAGCACGACTAGACCTCACAAAACAATGGTAACTGTTGATGAAACTTCAGCAAGAATTGTCACTGATATAATGGAAGATGATGATAAGCCTGTTGACTTGACTGCAGGGAGAAGAGCTGTTTGCTGTGATATGGTCTACAAATTACCATTTGGAAGGAGTTGTACATCACAGCAGCCTACAACAACTTTGCCTGAAGATCGTTTTGGTTATAGAGATGACCATTATCAGTATGATCGATCAGGGCAGTATGGCTACAGAAGAATTGGAAGTATGAAACCTTCTATGTCAGACACCAATTTGGTAGAACCTGGACTTTTTCTATACAAAAGCAAGAACAGTTTTGATTATCGCATTGGAGTGACAGATGCAGCTGTTGACCTAACATCTAGCAAAGTAGCTACAGGTCAGTATGACATGGCAGCAGATCTTTCTTTACAATATAGTTTTTGTGTTCCCCATCTCATTTCAGGATGACATTTTGGTTGCATTTTCTTTTGTTATCATTTTTTGGGACATTGTGGAAAATATTCTGGAGTGCAAGTATATTTTATTTTCCCTTTTATATGTGCTTTGTACACAGGTTCATGCATGTGCCTGCATGTTCCAACAATGCTTTTGCTTCATGTATAGGTAAATCATTAACCTGAAGATTTGCATGCAAATTTGTCCATTATTTTCAACAAGATGGAATGGCTTTCACATCCAGAAAACAACTTTATTGTGGGAAATTGGACTATAACTCTGCCCTATAATTTCAGGTGAGGTTATGGATTATTCAAGCAAGACCACAGGTCCTTATCCAGAGACTCGACAAGTGATTTCTGGCATTGGAATTAGTGCACCACAGTACTCCCAAGCAAGAATAACTCCACCTATAGGATCTCAGTATGGTGTAGGAAGTGTTTTAAGATCTTCCAATGGAGTTGTTTATTCTTCAGTAGCAACTCCAATTCCCACAACATTTGCCATTACTACTCAACCTGGTTCCATTTTCAGTACAACAGTCAGAGATTTAGAAAATCTCTACCCCAGTGCTACAGTGTCCTCCATATCGCCCCTTCCTACACCACTCGGATTCTTGACAACTGTTCCAGCAGGTATGGATGATACCACAATCCTGGATGCAAGTTTGCAAAATCTTGCTATGGAAATTGTAACTACTAAGGAAGAGGACCAGGTAACTGTAGTGACAACAGACTATGAGGCTTTTACTGAAATGGATGAAGATGAGGCTGGTTTTTTGATTGCTCCTGATGATAGCAAACAACAACAACTTCACTTACAGCGTGAGCTCCTTGAGCTTGAGAAACTTAAACAACAGCGTTTAGCTGAAGAACTGGAGTGGGAGCGTCAAGAAATTCAAAGATATAGAGAACAAGAAACATTCATGGTACAAAAAAAGCTTGAAGAGTTGCATTCTATGAAACAGCAGCTTTTGCTTCAACAAGAGGAAGAGAGGCAAGCTCAGTTCATGATGAGGCAGGAAACTTTAGCACAACAGCAGATACATCTGGAACAAATCCAACACCTTCAACAACAGCTCCATCAGCAACTAGAAGAACAAAAGCTACACCAGATATATCAATATAGTTATGACCCCTCTGGAAACATGCCACCACAAACAACTACAAACCAGGTAATTTTGGAAGGCCAGTTCACTACAGCAGAAAATAATCAATTTTGGACTGCTGATGATACAACCACAGCAACCTCAGTTGTACCTGATATTGAAATGCCACAGAATCAAAACTGGTATACAATTCCATCAGATGATGTTAATCAGTATATTTCGAGGCCTGGTATGCTGAGCTCTGTATCAGAAATGTCTCTTAAGGATATAGATGTAAGAGAAGAAAGACAGCTGAAAAAGAGAAGTTCTATGCCACGATTACGTGGTCAATATGACGAACTAGATGAGACTATACAGGAAGAAGCGAGATCATTTAAGAAGATTGTAGATAGTGGAGTGCAAACTGATGATGAGGATGGAGCAGAAAGAAGCTATACAGGTAGAAGGAGGAGAACTAAAAAGAGTGTTGATACAAGTGTTCAGACTGATGATGAAGATCAAGATGAATGGGACATTCAAACTCGGACAAGGAGGAAGTCACGTGTGGGGAAGTACAGTAACGGCACTATGGATGTTGAGAAGCATAAACAATCATCTAAAGTTTCCAGCATTGCTGTTCAGACAGTGGCAGAAATATCCGTGCAGACAGAACCCGTAGGTACAATACGGACACCTTCAGTGAGAGCCCAACTGGATGCTAAAATAGAAATTATAAAACACATTTCTGCTCCAGAAAAAACTTTTAAGGGAGAAAGTTTAGGATGTCAAACAGAAACAGATTCAGATGCACAGAGTCCCCAATATTTGACAGATACATTCTCACAAAAAGACAAACGGCGCCCCACACCATTAGAAATAGGTTACTCATCCCATTTACGAGCAGATTCTTCATTGCAGGTAGCCCCGGCCCCTCCCAAATCCCCTAAGGTTCTTTATTCACCCATTTCACCTATTACTCCAAGTCAAGTTTTAGAATCGGCCTTTGTTCCATATGAAAAAAACATTGTTGATGACATTAGTCCAGAGAAGACATTGCATGGTGATATTCTCCAGGCTCCGCCACCTAGTCCAAAGTCTGTGAAGATGCAACGCTCAATGTCTGATCCAAAACCTTTGAGCCCAACCGCTGAAGATGGCACCAGAACACATTTCCAATACTCTGAGTGTTACATGGTAAGATTTGTTTGCTTTCTTTGTAGCATTCATTAAAATGTTTGAATAATACAGGTTCTCATTCGCTAAGATTTTTTTTTCTCCTTAGTCAAAGAATGGGAAAAAAAGTTGAAGGACAACAGACCCACAGTTAGATTAAGGGCCCTTTCACTAAAACGTGGTAAATATGAGCTAAGCTTGTTTTAACGGGGGATTTTCCTATGCGGTAAGGCCATATTTAAGGCACTTGTATTTGAAGGATTTTAATTTTTTTTTGCATGTCCTACCAGACATTGTTGCCTCCTATTTAGGAAGTGCTAAGTGTTCCCACGTTAACCCTGTGTTATCCAGATAGCCCACGCTAAAGTGAACATACTTCATTTCCATGCCCATGACAAACCCCGTCCTGAAAAAATTACAATAAAATCAGCAATGTACATTTAGCGCATGTCGACATGAACATTATTGCAAAACACCTTAACGTGTTTTTCCCATGTTAAGGGGGAAAATTCTATATATGGTGCAGAATGTTAGGCGTTGCTCCCTGCCAAATTTTAAGCATGAAAAAAGCATTCTAACGGATGCAAGGTGCCAAAACGGGGCAGAAACAACAGTTTTGCATGAAAACGCACTTACCTCTGCAAAAGGGGTGTGGCCACTGAAGCGGCATGGGCAGGCCAAGGGCGTTCCCTTTTAAGGGATCCACGCCTGAATCCCAGCATTATGTGCTATTCTAGAAAGGGCACCAATCTTAGAACTCCTGTTCTAGAATGCTGTTCAGCGCTGATTTTTTTGCGCCACTTACAGAATTTTCCGCTAAGTGTGCATTAGCACTTCAAGTGATTAAGTAAAAGGGCCCATTTAATTAGCCAAATAAACAATGATGCTGCTGTTGTTTCATTCTCCCGGGGAACTAAATCAAGGACAAATCGTTTTCACCTCTGTAAAATACACCAGGCAATTTGTGCCCTAGCGTTAGTTCTTTGATATCTCAGGTGGATCTTGTTTTTCCTGATCTCTCAAAGAAATATACAGATTTTGGTAATATTGGGCCCTTTTACTAAAGCTTAGCGTGCGGTAAGTGTCATGTGGCCCATAGGTATAAAATAGAATATGCAACATTTAGGGACCCTTTTACAAAGCGGCGGGAAGCCCAACGTGGGCTTAGCACAGGCTAATCTGGAATTACCGCTGGTCCAACTTGGGCGCCAGCAGTAGTTCCAGTCCCGGCATGCGCCATTTTCCGCGATAGGGAAAATTGGCTCATATTTTATAACGTGGCACTGACCCAGCAGTAATCGCGCAGTGCCGCACGCTATCCAGTTACTGCTGGGTTAGCACAGGATCCCTTACAGTCACTTCGATGGACATCGGTAAGTGCTCCCCCTCGCATGGTCATGCAGTAAGAGCAATCATACTGCTTGGCCATGGCTATTTTCAGCCTTTTTTACCTGCTGCGGTGAAATGGCCCCCGAAGCTAGTGCAGGACCCCTTAGTGCACAATAATATCCGTTAGTGTGCGTTGAGCTTTGCTAAAAGGGCACCATGAAATGTTAGGACATTTTCTCCAGCTGCCTTTAGGCAAAATGTTTTCTTCGTGATGCAGAGATATTTTCTGTGGGTTCTCTGAAGGGTTGCTGCTGATGCAAATGAGTTCCATAGCAAAATTTTCCCACTAGGGGGTTCTTTTACTAAGACGCGCTAGCATTTTTAGCGTGCGCTAATATTTAGGGAGTTCTAAATGTGGACATCGCTAACGCAGTGGCGTTCCTGGCCTGGCTGGCACCCGGGGCGGAGCACCGATGCACCCCCCCCCCCCCGGGTGCAGCGCGCCCCCTGCCCGCTAGATGACACCTCCCCCCTCTGGCGAAATGACACCCCCCTGGGTGCACGCCGCTGGGAGGGGTGCCGCGGCGCGCGCCTGCTCCTCCGAGTTCACTAAACTTTGTTCGTTCGCTGCAGCTCCCTCTGCCCCGGAACAGGAAGTAACCTGTTCCGGGGCAGAGGGAGCTGCAGCGAACGAACGAAGTTTAGCGAACTCGGAGGAGCAGGTGCGCACCGTGGCACCCCCCAGTGGTGTGCATATGGGGTGGACCGCCCCCACCTCCCCCCCCTTGGTACGCCACTGCGCTAACATTTAGCGCTCCCTAAATGCTAGCGCATGTTAGTAAAAGAGGCTCTAATTTAGCAATGGGATCTAGTAGTAAAAAGTACTATACCTGCCATACTACTATATATATGTTTTGCGGTTGATGTGGTGATTCTATTTTTAAACAGCCCCTGAAGTAGAGTTCCCAAATCCTGTTGTTGGACGTCTACAAAATGAGCACATCATAGTCTATATCTATTTGAAGTTCTTCTTTTGTTGTTTGCTTATTGGAGAGAGAACACATTTTAAGTTGCCTAAAAGGGAGTTGGGAGGGGAGTAGCCCAGTGGCCAGTGCAGTGGACCTTGAGCCTGGCAACTAGGGTTCAAATCCCACTTCAGCTCTCTGTGACCAAGCAAGTCACCCAACCCTCCATTGCCCCAGATCAAAAATAAGTACCTGCATATCCTATATAATAATTCTCACCTCCAACGTTCTATGCTTGGGACCGTGGCTCCCTGGCTGCAAGTGGTCTGTGAGGCAGACAAGCACGGACGTCACTGACGTCAACACAGCTGATTCCAAGGCAAGGGGAGGAGTAGGGAAACACGCACAGCGTGTTTCCCTACTCCTACTACTGCCTTGGAATCAGCTGTCACCCCCCCCGCGCTACGGCCCCCTCGAAACCCACCCCCTCCCGCGAACCTGTCGATCCCCCCCCCCCGGAATGCCGAAAACCGCACCCCCCCTCCCGCCGCTGTTGTGCACTACCTTTGGGTGGGTTCCTCAATCATCTTCTTAGAAAGTTTAACTCCGTGCGTCTGACGTCAGACGCACGCAGAGGAACTTCCAGACAAGATGATTGAAGAACCTACGGGAAGGGAAGGTAGCACAACAACGGCGGCGGCGATGGCGGCATGGGGGGGGGAACGACAGGTTCACGGAAGGGGGGGGTTCGAGGGGGCCGTAGCACGGGGGGGGGGGGGGGAATTGCCTGCCTAAGGCCCGTTTCCTTGCCTACAGAAACGGGCCTTTTTTACTAGTAATACATAACAACTGCTTTGATTATAACCACAGAAAGGCAGTATATCAAATCCCATCCCCTTTCCTTTAGATTTAACTCAGATTTTATTAGAGTTCACTTGCATTTTTCTAGTTAAAACATATCGTATGAGTGTTTTCTTGTGCAGTTTTTACTGGTTATATAAGGGTGGTTTGTCTTAATATATCTATATAGATATATTTAAAATTTGTTTGATGACTGTTATTTGTTCTCTTTTTGTTTTGTGGCTATTGTAATACGGAGGCTGGTTGCTATCACTGTTTCCTCTAAGCAGGGAGGGAATACTCCAACTGCGTTGCTGCTGGAGGGGGGGGGGGTCTTGCTTCAATATTGTGTCTTCCATCACTAGGGACTGGCAGGTTCCCTGAAGTCCTGCAGAGCTTGCCTGTCTCTCACTATTGAGAATGTGATAGTGAAACAGCGCCCTCTACTGGCAGGACTGTAGGTGGAGGACTCCCGCTCAGCTTAGAGGGAACAGTGGTTGCTATACTCATATTTTTTCATAGCACCTGAGTTAAACACTTGCATTGATGAGAGCAGACATTGCAATGTCAATTTTATTTTGTGTAACAAGAGAGATGCAAATCAATAATCATCTTTTGAATTTACAGGTCTAAAATTTGCACCACTTATTGTAAGCAATGTGGTGTCTTTCCAGGCAGAAAGATCTGTTTTCCTAGTTATGCTTACGAGACAATTTTTAAAACAGCACAGACATTTACAACGTTCATGGATAATAATACCTGCAGATTATGGTTCTCATTTTCAGAGCACTCAGGGGTCCTTTATACAGAGCAGCAATGAGCCCAATGTGGACTTACCTCTTGCTCTTCTGGGACTACCGCCAGCCCAACATGGCTGCCGGTGGTAGTCCCGCCCCAAGCGCATGCCATTTCTGGGGGAAAAAGAAAACCCCCGGAAATGGCTTGCACAGCAGTAATCGGGCATCGTCGTATGTTGCCCGCTTGGGAGCCCTTATTGTCACCTCAGTGGGTGGTGGTAAAGGCTGTCTGTCACATAGCCACGTGGTAAGAGTTCTCTTACCGCGTAGTCATGTTTGTCTGGGGGCTTTTTACCTGCTGTGGTAAAACGGCCCCTGATGCTAGTGCAGAACCCTTCCAGAGGTTACTGTGTAATTTTTTAAGTCTAAGTGCTTTGAAAATACGCCTCAATATATCAACTTCTCAAAGGGAAATTATGTAGGTACTTTCCCTTTGAAAATTATCCATGAAAAATCTATTCACAGAGTTTTCCATCTTCTTTTTATTTATTTATTAGGATTTATTTACTGCCTTTTTTGAAGGAATTCACTCAAGGCGGTGTACAGCAAGAATAAGTCAAGCATAAACTATTGACAGTTACAGCAGTAAAAATATTCAAATAACAATACGAAGTATGGCATAATATGCTACATTACAATGTCAACACGATGCGTAATAAAACATTTTAAAAGGCAGCATAGGGTGTAAGCAAAGGTGCAACATATAGACAAGTAACAGAGAAACAGGAGTAAGAAAATAAGGGGACTAATTTTAAGAAACTTGAACATGAGGTCAGAAAGGGGCTTGAATATTATCTTTGCTAGAGTAGGGATACCCATGTTATAGTATGTGCTGCTGGTGTGTGTCTGTGTGTGTGTGTGTTGTTTCTTCCATTAAATGCCTGGTTGAAGAGCCAAGCTTTCACCTGCTTCTTGAAGTAGAGATATAGTCTTGGGTTAAGCGGAGACTTTCAGGCAGTGCATTCCAGAGTGTAGGGGCTACTCCGGAGAAGGCTCGCTTGCGGGTATCACATCATGTAATGTCTTTTGGAGAGGGTGTGGTTAGGGATACTCCTTGGGAGGACCTTGGTGTCCTTTGAGGTGTGTAGAGGGTCATCCTGTACTTCAAGTGTTCTTGGCCATTTCCTTTAAGGTCCTTGAAGATCACAGAGTATTAAATTTAGCCCTGTATTGTACCAGTTGCCAGTGAAGTTTTTGCAAAAATGATGTGATGTGGTCAGATCTCTCACAACCTTCTATTAGTCTTGCTTCAGCATTCTGAATCAGTTGGAGCTGGTGCAGACCACTGTTCCCTCTAAGCTAAGCAGGAATCCTCCACCTACAGTCCTGCCAGTGGGTGGTGCTGTTTCACTACCACATTTTCAATACTGACGGACTCCAAGAAACCTGTCTGTCTCTAGCCATTGAAAACACAGTATTGAAACACCACCCCCTACTGGCAGCATTGCATTTGGAGGACTCCTGCTCAGCTTAGAAGGAACAGTGATGCAGACCCTTTGTAGTCAGACTGTTGTAGAGTGCATTACAGTAATCCAGCCTTGATGTTATCATGGCATGCACAACTGAGACAAAGCTTGCCTTCTCAATGTAGCATAGCAGATATTTTAGTAGATTTCATTTTTTCCAACCAACTCAAGTACATTTTCAAAATGCAGAAGGATGAGCTGTAGCACCCCACCCACAGGAATGCCTTTGCTCCATCTGGGTAATAGTGGGCCTGTTGCTGATTCTATTTATGGAGACAGTTTTCAGATTAATTTACATACTTCCCCATGCAATGAAGATGGACAATAGTGATTACACAGGGAATTTTTTTTCCTTCAAATTGCTCAGCTTATATGCAGGCACATAACACAGTGGGCAGTGAGTCAGTGATTGTGTATCAGAGCTCCAGAAGATACAGGAAAGCTCTGAAGGAGATGAGCTGATGGGGAGTCTGGAGGATGTAGTCATTAAGGGGTCCTTTTACTAAGATGTGGAAAAAGAGGGCCTGTTTCTCATGCATGCTCAGACCCCCTTTTATTGCAGCGGGTAAATGGCTGGGTTTTTAAAAACAGAAATGGCCATGTGACAAGTGAACCACTTGCCTCGTGGCCATTTCATGGGAGGGGGAAGCACTTACCACCCCCACCCATTTAGGTGGCAGTGAGGGCTCCCATGCTAACCCAGTGGCACTGCCCGATTACCACCAGGTAAAAATAATTTTGTAGTGCCGGAAATGGCTCTCCCTGGTGGTGGGAACTACTGCCGGGCTGCTGCAGTAGCCCAGCGATATTTCCTGTTTAGCAAGCAGTAAGCTCACGTTGGGCCTTCCGCCGCTTAGTAAAAGACCCCCTAAGATTCCTGAAGTGACAGGAATTAGCTTTATGTTAGAGACAGGCAGCCTTAAAGATGTAGTCAGAAAGCATCAAGGGTTAAGAACACAAAGGAACGTAACTGAGCTCCTGCATCCCCTTAAGACTGCTGAAAAGCCGGACTGTTTGGCAGTGAGGGAAAGCACACAAGTGGGAGATTCTGGCTTAGTTGTCAGACTCTGGAATAAGGAAAGAGGAACCTGGATACGGTTACAGACTGTGAATTAAGGAATAAAAGTTCATTCAGGATTATCTTGTTTGTTTTGTGAAGAGTTTTAATTAGAAGCAAAAGGGAAGCATTTACCTGGTGACTAAAATGGCAGTGCATAGGCTGCAATGTGGAGCAAGCTGTGCAACAGCAAAGCCGCTAGAAATATAACCTGATTTAAAGGTGGACTTTGGTCCTGGGGAACTGAGGAACTGAGTTGGATTCCCACCTCAGGCACAGGCAGCTCCTTGTGACTCTGGGCAAGTCACTTAACCCTCTATTGCCCCATGTAAGCCGCATTGAGCCTGCCATGAGTGGGAAAGTGCAGGGTACAAATGTAACAAAAATAAAATAGATACTATTGGAGATTCTACATGGAATGTTGCTACTATTGGAGATTCTAGATGGAATGTTGCTACTGTTGGAGATTCTACATGGAATGTTGCTATTCCACTAGCAACATTCCATGTAGAAGGCTGCGCAGGCTTCTGTTTCTGTGAGTCTGACGTCCTGCACGTATGTGCAGGACGTCAGACTCACAGAAGCAGAAGCCTGCGCAGCCACATTGGTGACCTGCAAGGGCCGACTTCTACATGGAATGTTGCTAGTGGAATAGCAACATTCCATGTAGAATCTCAAATAGTAGCAACAGTGGAGGAGTGGCCTAGTGGTTAGGGTGGTGGACTTTGGTCCTGGGGAATTGAGGAACTGAGTTCGATTCCCACTTCAGGCACAGGCAGCTCCTTGTGACTCTGGGCAAGTCACTTAACCCTCCATTGCCCCATGTAAGCCGCATTGAGTGGGAAAGTGCAGGGTACAAATGTAACAAAAATAAAATAGATACTATTGGAGATTCTACAGGGAATGTTGCTATTCCACTAGCAACATTCTATGTAGAAGGCTGCGCAGGCTTCTGTTTCTGCGAGTCTGACGTCCTGCACATACGTGCAGGACGTCAGACTCACAGAAGCAGAAGCCTGCGTGGCCACATTGCTGATCTGCAAGGGCCGACTTCTACATGGAATGTTGCTAGTGGAATAGCAACATTCCATGTAGAATCTCCAATAGTTGCAACAGTGGAGGAGTGGCCTAGTGGTTAGGGTGGTGGACTTTGGTCCTGAGGAACTGAGTTTGATTCCCACTTCAGGCACAGGCAGCTCCTTGTGACTCTGGGCAAGTCACTTAACCCTCCATTGCCCCATGTAAGCCGCACTGAGCCTGCCATGAGTGGGAAAGCGCGGGGTACAAATGTAACAAAAAAAAAAATATTGCCAGAGAGCTGGGATTGTTACTAATCAAGGGCCTGGAGAAAATGGCTTTCTCATTCCATAACATCAGCTAGAGGTTTACTGTAGAACTTAACTCTATTTAAAGCCCAGAGGATATAGTGTGGATTACGGACGGTCAGAATAGCTGGATCTGAGGTTGTTGTTTGTATTTCACTTTAGATCAAGTTGTACAGGGGAGTTCTGTGGTAAATGTATACAGGGCTACGTAGAATCCCCTGGTGAAGCAACCTTAAATGAGTTATAAATAAGCCTTTAAATAGTACATCAGTGTCCTTCCTCATTGACGGGAAAGGAAGGTTGGTACAGGGTTCCTGCCCTAGAGAGTGAGGCTACAGGAGCCACTGTAATAATTAGTGTGCATTTCATCTATGGAGGACATTTAAAATGCATTTCTGTATATAAAATATTATTCTATATGCAGAAATGGCCTCTACTAAATTTAACAAGCAAAAACAAATTATTTTCCAAAACAGTTTCTGAATAAAAAAAATAAGGGGTCCTTTAAGGTGCGCTGAAAAACGGACTGCGCTACTGTAGATGCATGTTTTTGGTGTCCGCAGATCCGTTTTTTTCAATGCGCCTGTAAAAAAGGCCTTTTCAAAATTTTCGCTGAATGTGGACGTGCGGCAAAATTAAAATTAGTGCGCGTCCATTTTGGGTCTGAGACCTTACTGCCACCCAAGGACTTAGCGGCAAGGTCTCATGCAGTAACCATGCGCTAACCATCTACGCGCGTAGAATGATGATTACCACCCGGTTTCTGCCAGGCGCAGGGAAATATTTTCCAGCGTGCATAGCGGACACGTGTAAAAAAACGAAATTACCGCCCCGGGCCATGTGGTAGCCGAGCGGTAACTCCAAATTGACATGTGTAGGATGCACATACGTGCCTGCACGGCTTCGTAAAAGGGCCCTTATATAAATGAATGTGTAAACTCATACTCCCTTTGTCATATACTGCCAGCGACAGTCAGGATATTCAATGCTGGGCCATATCTGACTGCAGGCATTAAATATCCATTTTTTTTTTTAAGCCAGCTAATGAATGCCCAGTTAACTTGATATTCAGAGTTAACCAGCCGTGCGTTACTGTATAGAGACAGGACACCTATGTACGTGATCTTATTTACGTGCTAACAATGAAATTCGGGAGCTAACCGCACTCCGCCCCAAACCCCCGTCTGCAACACCCCCAAAATAGGCAGCTTGCACTTCAGCACTATCTGGTCATTATCAGCAAAACTAACTGGTTAACCGCGACAAGCGAGTTAAACGGTCGTCGTCCATTCCAAGCCAGTTCACTTGCGCTAAGTATTAGCTGGACGGATTATAGATAGATTTAAATGTAGGTATTTATTGATCTAAGTGTGTGTTTTTTAGGATCTGTCCTATCTTGATTGGAGTTCATTTCTGTTTATGTGCTCTGCATATATTTTATATGTGTTTGAATTTTACCCACAGCCTTTTCTTAATCTCGTTTCCTATCTAGTCCTGCCTAATTATGCTCTCACCTATCCACCCTTACTTGTTTGTTTGTCCTTGACAAATCCCTGGTTACTTACTGCACATGAATTAATTTGCTTCTTGAACTTTTTGTAATTTGTGTTATATTCTGTACATTATTATGCTTTATTCACTTTATTGTTTGTAAGACACATTGAACTTGAGTCTGTTTCAGGCTAATGTGGGGTATAAATGTCATGAATATATATATATATATATAACAGTGCCACCTGGGCATGGCATGGTCTGTATCACCAAGTCTGCTCCTTCTTGCCCTTTTTCTTGTAAAAGGTCAGGAACCCCCACCACCACCGATCCAGATCCATCTCCGGTCCAAGCTTTCTAGCTCAGACACTCACACAGCAACCATGTTCCAAAACATAAACAGGAGTGGCCTAGTGGTTAGGGTGGTGGACTTTGGTCCTGAGGAACTGAGGAACTGAGTTCAATTCCCACTTCAGGCACAGGCAGCTCCTTGTGACTCTGGGCAAGTCACTTAACCCTCCATTGCCCCGTGTAAGCCGCATTGAGCCTGCCATGAGTGGGAAAGCGCAGGGTACAAATGTAACAAAAATAAAATAGATACTGTTGGAGATTCTACATGGAATGTTGCTACTATTGGAGATTCTACATGGAATGTTGCTATTCCACTAGCAACATTCCATGTAGAAGGCTGCGCAGGCTTCTGGTTCTGTGAGTCTGACATCAGACTCACAGAAGCAGAAGCCTGGGCGGCCACATTGGTGATCTGCAAAGGCCGACTTCTACATGGAATGTTGCTAGTGGAATAGCAACATTCCATGTAGAATCTCAAATAGTAGCAACAGTGGAGGAGTGGCCTAGTGGTTAGGGTGGTGGACTTTGGTCCTGAGGAACTGAGTTTGATTCCTGGCACAGGCAGCTCCTTGTGACTCTGGGCAAGTCACTTAACCCTCCATTGCCTGCCGCATTGAGCCTGCCATGAGTGGGAAAGCGCGGGGTACAAATGTAACAAAAATAAATTAAAAAAAAAAAATAAATTAGCAAAGTTCAGTCTCCAAAACATGACACAAGTCTCACTGACACGTGCTTCAGGATTCAAAGGAAACATAAACCCAAAAAGAATTCATGCAAAAACTGCAAAGTGTTTCCAGGACACAGCCTAGAGCTCTGCCCTTTAATGAACCTCTCTCTGACCAGGTTAATTCCCCACTTGATCCCTGCACAATAATGGTCTCTGCACATGGCTGACCCTGACCCTGACCCCCTCTCTTTCTCTTCAGGCAAGTCAGTACCTGTCTCACAACAGCATTTTTCCCTGTTCTCTCCCCTTCTCTCACTAGCCAGGCACTGCATTAACTATAGGGCCCACCTGCCACTGGTTACTTAGCCTGTTTACTCCTCTGTGAGGAAGGTTCCCCTGCCCTCAGACAGGTTGCTTTCCTTCTCTCTCCTTTCCTCCCTCTTTCTCCTGGTCACAGCAGGCTTTATAGCTCTGGTCTTCCCCCCCCCCCCCCCCAAACAGCCCCAGCAGTTTCCAAGGCGCACAGAATATACTACTTACTGAGTCAGGGCCAAAGACTGGATCTAATTCCTGGCATGTCCATAAGGACTGAATCCTTTTCCTCCAGGAAAGCACTACAGGTGTGGAGCATCTCCCTTCCTCAGGCCATGCCAGGTTATCTCCCCTCCAGGGTTCTGTGTCTGTCATGAGAAAGACATCACTAAGCACTACTGGGAAGGGTTTAGAACCTGGGGAATCTGCCCTCTCTGTAATTATACTCACCCCTCTCCTGCTGCAAGCCTTCCAGTGATGCACAGCCAGTTATCCCGGTAAAACTCCTTTCCCTTCTTATAGTATTTACATGGCAATAAGATATGAAGAAACAACAGAGAGTCCAGGAAGGTGTCTCATACATCACTATATATTTTTATTTCTAAAGTGCTTTGATCTGTTGAAGCCTAGAAGTATGGACATTTTTAATAAACTATAAATTATAATAGTGATGAATCGGAGGAAGTGAAACAAATCTCTGTAAACCTGGAAGATTTAATAGGGCAATTTGACAAACTAAAGAGTAGCAAATCACCTGGACTAGATGGTATACATCCCAGAGTATTGATAGAACTAAAAAATGAAAGTGCAAATCTATTATTAGTCATTTATAATTTATTCTTAAAGTCAAGCATGGTACCTGTGAGGATTACAGTATCACACTGACCAGTAGAGGTCAGCATAGGACAAAGATGTGCAAATAATATAAATACCAAAAGATCAGGATCAAGTATTTTATATCACATTCATTGTTAGTGAAATCAAAAATTGATAATGAGTGTGACTGTTGGGCAGACTGTGGATAGTCTGTTCAGTTTTTATTTGCTGTCATCTTCTTTGATGATCTTGGTCCTTGTGACGTAGTTAATGGCACTAGGTCTAAGGACACAGAGTTCCAAATTCACTCTTATTATTCACTGATAAGTTATCAGGACCATATGTAACTAATAGAAAAGGGTTTATTTACAAAGAGAAAATATACTGCTGAAGGGCAAACAGAGGTAAACTCAGAATTAAAAAAATCCTAATACAAAAATGTAGAAGTACATAAGTAATGCCACACTGGGAAAAGACCAAGGGTCCATCGAGCCCAGCATCCTGTCCACGACAGCGGCCAATCCAGGCCAAGGGCACCTGGCAAGCTTCCCAAACGTACAAACATTCTATACAATCAAGCCATTGTGACATCACTAATGAGGTTGGCTCTTATTGGTGGAATGAGCCACTATGACATCACAATAGCTTAAATCACTGCTCTATGTAATAAAAGTGAGCCAAGTAGAGGACATAAGTACATAAGTAATGCCACACTGGGAAAAGACCAAGGGTCCATCGAGCCCAGCATCCTGTCCACGACAGCAGCCAATCCAGGCCAAGGGCACCTGGCAAGCTTCCCAAACGTACAAACATTCTATACATGTTATTCCTGGAATTGTGGATTTTTCCCAAGTCCATTTAGTAGCGGTTTATGGACTTGTCCTTTAGGAAACCGTCTAACCCCTTTTTAAACTCTGCTAAGCTAACCGCCTTCACCACATTCTCCGGCAATGAATTCCAGAGTTTAATTACACGTTGGGTGAAGAAACATTTTCTCCGATTTGTTTTAAATTTACTACACTGTAGTTTAATCGCATGCCCCCTAGTCCTAGTATTTTTGGAAAGCGTGAACAGACGCTTCACATCCACCTGTTCCACTCCACTCAATATTTTATATACCTCTATCATGTCTCTCCTCAGCCGTCTCTTCTCCAAGCTGAATAGCCCTAGCCTCCTTAGTCTTTCTTCATAAGGAAGTCGTCCCATCCCCGCTATCATTTTAGTCGCCCTTCGCTGCACCTTTTCCAATTCTACTATATCTTTCTTGAGATGCGGCAACCAGAATTGAACACAATACTCAAGGTGCGGTCGCACCATGGAGCGATACAACGGCATTATAACATCCTCACACCTGTTTTCCATACCTTTCCTGATAATACCCAACATGATCAGTGGCGTTCCTAAGGGGGGGCGGTGGGTGCGGTCCACCCCGGGTGCACACCGCTGGGGGGGGGGGGTGCCGCGTGCCTGTCTGCTCCGCTCGTTCCGTGCTCCCTGTGCCCCGGAACAGGTTACTTCCTGTTCTGGGGCAGAGGGAGCATGGAATGAGCGAAGCAGACAGGCGTGCGCCCCCCCCCCCCCCCCCAGCAGGTAAAAATCCACCCGGGGGGTGGGGTGTCCTTTCGCCGGGGGGGGGGGGGAGGTGTCCTTTCGCTGGGGGTGGGGGGGTTGCGCTGCACCAGGGGGGGTGGCCTTTCGCCGGGGGTGGGGGGGCACATCGGCGATCCGCCCCGGGTGTCAGCCACCCTAGGAACGCCACTGAGATTGATAATTTAAATAGTTGTCAGATGGAATAATGCTCACTCCCTACTATAAAAGCTGCCTAAAACCCAGAATGATCACAGACTTTAGAATAAAACAAAGGCATACAACCTCAGTCTGTAAATATCGGGTTGCCTCTGTAGGCAGCTGTCAATGCAGACAGGTGGCAGCAATCTACTTTGATGATCTTGGTCCTTGTCACACAGTGTTGTCATTCTTGATGCCTTTTGCAGGTGCATCTTTTATACAGAAACATATCAGAAGACATAAGCATCGCCACACTGGGACAGACCAAAGGTCCATCTAGCTCAGCACCTTGTCCCCGACAGTGGCCAATCCAGGTCACAATCACCCGACAAGATCCACGGAGCAAAGCATTTTGTACTACTTGTCCCAGGAATAGTGGATTTTTCCCTACGTCCATTTAATAACATTCTATGGCCTTTTCCTTCAGCATCTTGATGTGTGATTGGCCCATGCCCAACTGTTATAGATATGGTTAACACAATGTCTTTGACATCATCTAGATCTTCCCCAATTCTTGAAGCTCCAAGTAATCTGAGGCTAAATCAGCAAAATGTCCTTCCCAAGGTTACTGTATGCCTCTGGATAGAGCCAGATGTGACACTGGATAATCGTTATTAGGGTCACATTCAAGAGTCCTTCTTAGATGTAAGGCAGCCATGTCCAGGCAATTATTCCAGGCACAGTACACAGTACAGTATGATGGCGAGCCAAGCCAGCATTGCAGATTGAAAATGGGCTATAAGTCTGTGATGCACATCAAATATTATGGCAGTGGGGTTTAAGCCTCCTTATATTGGAAGACTGGAACACCAATTTTTAAAAAGGGTTCCAGAGATGACCTGGGAAATTATAGACTGGGGAGCCTGACATCAATGCCAGGCAAAATGGTAAAGAGTATTATAAAGAATAAAATTACTGAACACATACCTAGGCATGAATTAATGGGAGAAAGCCAACATGGATTTTACATGCATTGGGAGAAGGCATTCCTCGGAGCAGGTTTGAGACAGGGTTAGGAAAACACGTGTTTCTGAAATAAAATTTTCTTAACTAGAGGTGGCTTCCTGCCTCTTGACAACAGGCAGTTTTGCTTATGAGAAGCACACCTAATGAAGAAACCACACCTTAGTGAGCTGTGCTGTCTGATAAGCAGGCACTAATTAATAACATTCCTTTGTTACAGTTAACCAGGTCTCTATATACTGGGAGTTTTGCTTGTGGTTATTTTGATTTTTCATTGACACAAAGATACCTTTTCTTATTCAACATTTTGTTCTTGGCTTGTACTTGATGGCTCACATTCTGTTTCCTCTTTGCAGATGCGGAGTATAACACTGCAAAATGCATTTAATGAGACTCGTTTATGAACAGAACCATTAGTTACAATTAACAGCGAATCTTGTCTTGCTGAATGATTTTGACTGTCATTTTAATCAAAGAGCTTTTCTTTTTCCTTCCCCTGTGACTTCCTATTATATACCAACAGCTACTATGCTAATGAGAGCTAATGAACTGGGAGCTGGAAGCTCAAAATATAGCACTTGAGGTTCTTACTGCTTCATCAAATGTTGAAAAGCACCAGAAACTTCTAGATAGTTTTAAAATAATTTCTCTTCTTACATTAGATTTATTTCCAAGAAGAATTTTAAATATTATTCTTAACTTGCACTGTGTGCTACAGTACATGGGGGTAGAGGCTCTGGCATTTTCCATGTCTGTATGTGGAACCAGAATTGCCAAAAACAAGGCCTGTGGCATGGATCTCACTCTAGTTTGCCTAATGCATTGGGCCCGATTCACTGAGGGGTCCTTTTACTAAGGTGTGCTGAAAAATGGCCTGCGGTAGTGTAGGTACGGGCGGTTAGCTTGACGGAGTTTAAAAAGGGGTTAGATAGATTCCTAAAGGACAAGTCCATAGACCGCTATTAAATGGACTGGAAAAATTCCTCATTTTTAGGTACAACTTGTCTGGAATGTTTTTACGTTTGGGGAGCGTGCCAGGTGCCCTTGACCTGGATTGGCCACTGTCGGTGACAGGATGCTGGGCTAGATGGACCTTTGGTCTTTCCCAGTATGGCACTACTTATGTACTTATGTAGGTGCGGGTTTGGGCGCACGCAGATCCATTTTTCAGCACACCTATAAAAAAATGACTTTTTAAAACTTTTTGCTGAAAATGGACATGTGGCAAAATAAAAATTGGTGTGCGTCCGTTTTGGGTCTGAGATAGAGAGTTGCACGGGGACAGAAATCCTACCATCCCCGCCCGTCCCTGCTGGAATCTTACCCATCCCCACCCATCCCCGCTGGAATCTTACCCGTCCCCACCCATCCCCGCAAAAATTAAAACCATCCCAACCCGTCCCCACCCGTCCCCGCAAGAATTTAACCCATCCCCACCCATCCCCGTAAGAATTTAATAGTACATAAAAGAAAGTTCCAGTCAGCTCCCTTTCTGGATTTGAGCCACAGCACTGTAGGCAAGGAAGGAATGGAAGTTGGAACTTGGAACACTCTGGTGCGCACATGTAAGATTTGTCTCTGATTCACTGGCAGTGTGTGCTGAGAGGCCACCACATGCACGCGCCAGTAGGTCAGGTGACATCTGATTCTCGTGCCTGTGTCAGAGCTGAGGTCTGTGCACCAGCCTGGGAGCAAAGAGGATTAACAGTAACATAGTAAGTGACAGCAAATAGACCTGAACGGTCCATCCACTCTGCTCAATAGTCACACTCATGATCAATTCATCATTAAATTAACGAGTGTGATATTATATACTTGATTATGGTCTTTCTTTCGTGTTTCTGGAACAAAGACCACAGGAGTCTATCTGGCCCCATCCTTATGTTCCAACTGCTGGAGTTGCCATCGAAGCCCACTCCAGCCTATTCATGTTCTCATTTGTGGGACACAGACCATAAAAGTCTGTCCAGCACTGTCCTTATGTTCCAGCCACTGAAGTTGCTGTCTAAGCCCTTTCCAGCCCATCCTACACCAGATTGCCATGTATGAGACACAGACCATACAAGTCTGCCAGGTATCAGCTCTAGTTCATCACAGCCAGAGTCGCCATCTAAGTGTCACTTGACATATCCACACACATGCAGCCATTTAAGGTTAGCTTTTATATAACTTCCATTTTCTAATTAGAGATCCTCTGTGTTCATCCCATGCCTTTTTGAATTCCGTCATCATTTGTGACTCTACCACCTCCTTAATGGAAGACTTTCCACATTTATGCTGTTAAAGCAAGGAAGAAGAGGAGGAAGAGACAGCACTCAAATAAATTGGTATTCGGTAGATGAGAGGCTGGTGCAGGTGCAGCTTACACTTCCACGGGAAGCCCACAGAACTGGTTCCATCCCCGCGGGAACCCCGCAGGAACTGCCTCCGTCCCCGCGGAAACCTCGCAGAACTGCTTCCATCCCCGCGGGAACCCCGCAGGAACTACCTCCGTCCCCGCGGGAATCCCGCGGGTTCCGCGGGATTCCCGCGGGGACGGAAGCCGTGCAGCTCTCTAGTCTGAGACCTTACCGCCAGCCATTGACTTTAGCAGTAAGGTCTCATGCAGTAAAGTCTCATGCGTTAATTGGGCAGTAATGACCTATGTGCATAGAATGGCACTTGACGCGTATAGCTGATGTGCGTCAGAAAACAAAAATTATAAGATTAGCAGAAGGGCCATTTGTTAGCCGGGCGGTAACTCCAAATTGGCGCACGTTGTGTGTACGTAGGCGCCTACACGGCTTAGAAAAAGGACCCCTAAGGTTCTTCTCACTTTATAGATTCAGGTTTACTATATGATGTATTAGAAGTCCAAAAAGATACCTATCAAGCCTCTTATTTTAAAGCCCCCTGGGCACCGGTTTGCCTTTATAAAATAGATTCCCTAATCTAGCTCCAACAATGCAGATATGGACACACAAAACTATACCTTCTCCAAGGAACGTCTAAATTTTGACATGCTGTTAGCGTATCTGGGTTTAAAAAAGGTTTGGACAAGTTCCTGGAGGAAAAGTCCATAATCTGCTATTGAGGTAGACATGAGAAAGCCACTGCTTGCCTTGGGATTGGTACCATGAATCTTGCTCTATTTGGGATTCTGTCAGTTTCTTGAGAGCTGGATTGGCCACTGTTGGAAGCAAGATACTAGGCTAGATGGACCATTGGTCTGACCCAGTATGGCTACTCTTATGTTCTTTTGTAGTCTATGAGGTCGTTTCTATAAAAAGGCACCGTGACCTGGTGTCTGTCCAGAGCCTATTCCTTAAAGAAAAATAGGTACCTACTTTCCTCTTGTATGGAACATTAGTATAATTTTAGTGGGACTCCTTAACCTAGCCATTGAACTGGTATAATAGTTCATGCCTAGATTGAGTTTTTAAAATGCACATGGTTATCAATAGAAATCAAACAATATAAAACATGGAAAAGAAAATAAGATGATACCTTTTTTATTGGACATAACGTAATACATTTCTTGATTAGCTTTCGAAGGTTGCCCTTCTTCGTCAGATCAGAAATAAGCAAATCTGACGAAGAAGGGCAACCTTCGAAAGCTAATCAAGAAATGTATTACGTTATGTCCAATAAAAAAGGTATCATCTTATTTTCTTTTCCATGTTTTATTTTGTTTGATTTCTATTGATAACCTTAAGAGTGGACTAACACGGCTACCACACTCCTCTACTTTAAATGCACATTAAATTATAGGGTTGGTAAACAGCTTCTGGTCACGGGCACTGGCTGATGTTTAGACCAGTGCCAGGATAACTCATCACATAAAGTTAGGACAGGTGTTTTGTTGTTCTAACTTTATGCAGTTACTTAGCTGGTTAGCAAACTAAAAATCACCACTAATTGGCTAAATTTCACTCCACCCCTGGGCTGCCCACAGACCAGTCATTTTTTGTATACCCTGTTAGAGAAGATATTGGCTCCTGGCCATTTAAATTTCTTTGAATATCAACAGTGTAGTATTTTACAGTTTATACCTTCTGTCCAATGTGCGGTGGCAGCCGAAAAAACAAACAGGATGCTAGGAATTATTAAGAAAGGGATGCAAAATAAGACCAAGGATACTTTAATGCCTCTGTATCGCTCCAGAGTGAGACCTCACCTTGATTATTGCGTTCGGTTCTGGTCGCTGTATCTCAAAAAAGATATAGCAGAATTAGAAAAGGTTCAAAGAAGAGGGCCCAAAATGATAAAGCGGATGGAACTCCTCTCGTATGAGGAAAGGCTAAAGAGGTTAGGGCTCTTCAGCTTGGAAAAGAGACGGCTGAAGGGAGATATGATTGAGGTCTACAAACTCCTGACTGCTTTTGAATGGCTAGAAGTGAATCCATTTTTCATTCTTTGAAAAAGTACAAAGACCAGGGGACACAATAAAATTATATGTAAATACTTTTAAATCAAATAGGAAGAAATAATTTTCACTCAGAATAGCTAAGCTCTGGAACTTGTGGTAAGAGTGGTTAGTGTATCTGGGTTTTAAAAAAGGTTTGGACAAGTTCTTGGAGGAAAAGTCATAGTCTGTTATTGAGATGGACATGGGGAAGCCACTACTTGCCCCGAGATTAGTAGCATGGTATATTGCTGCTAATTAGGTCAGAGTTGGAGCGTGCGTGCGGCTCGGCTCTCTGCTTCCTTCGCTGTGATTGGGTGGGAAATGGCGCTGGGCAGATGGAAATCCTAATCACAGTCTCCAGAATTGCTTCTATTTGTACCAAGTGACTGGTTTTGATCCCCTGAAGCAGGTCATGGAGACCGAAATGCCCTTTTCTTACTAGCAAACGTCAGGAGCCTTCAAGAATTTTTCAGCGCTGTGGTCACGGAAGTGGTATAAGCTAAGTGGTCATCATGTGGCAATCTTTGGTTTTGCTAAAACCTAAATCAAGTTGGATGTGGAAATATACAATCGCTAGAATACAGAATACCAAAGATTTCCACCAACTGAAAATATCCTGGTTAGATTATATCAGGATGTGTATCTTTGTAGTCTCCATTTTGTTTTCCTCTGTTAAACATTCAGACAAGCACCATTGAGTGACGTTTTTGCAAAAAATGCTTTATCAAGCGAAACTAAAAGACAATAAGTGAGAAAAAAAGAATATTAAAATTATCAGAATTGCAGGAAGTTTATCATAATTGGAAGTTTTTTTTCCGGCCAATGAGGAAGAGAATATCATTTTGATCTGGTTTGCTCTGGTAGATTTTCACGATCTAAGAGTTCTTTGAGGCCTTTTTCATTCCATTTTGGAGCTGCTTGATTCTTTTATGGTGATACTAGTATTGGTATACATATAGAGGGGCATAATCGAACGGGGACGACCATCTCTGAGGGCGCCCATCTGTAAGGATGGCGCAGCGAAGGGGCAGGGAAACCCGTATTATCAAAACAAGATGGGCGGCCATCTTTCGTTTCGATAAAACAGTCGGGGATGCCCAAATCTCAACATTTAGGTCGACTTTAGAGATGGTCGACCTAAATGTCGAGATGGGCGAACTTAGAGATGCTCGTCCCCGGTTTTCACCCATAATGGAAACCGAGGATGCCCTTCTCAAAAACGACCAAGTCATTTGGTCATGGGAGGAGCTATCATTTGTAGTGCACTGGTCCTCCTCACATGCCAGGACACCAGCCGCGCACCCTAGGGGGCACTGCAGTGGACTTCACAAATTGCTCCCAGGTGCATAGCTCCCTTACCTTGTGTGCTAAGCCCCCCAACCCCCCCCCAAAAAAACCCACTCTCCACAACTGTACACCACTACCATAGCCCTAAGGGGTGAAAGGGGGCACCTACATGTGGGTACAGTGGGTTTCGGGTGGGTTTTGAAGGGCTCCCATTTTCCACCACAAGTGTAACAGGTAGGGGGGGATGGGCCTGGGTCCGCCTACCTTAAGTCCACTGCACCCACTAAAACTGCTTCAGGGACCTGCATACTGCTGCAATGGACCTGAGTATGACATTTGAGGCTGGCATACAGGCTGGCAAAAAAAAAGTTTTTAAAGTTGTTTTTTTGAGGGTGGGAGGGAGTTAGTGACCACTGGGGGAGTCAGGGGAGGTCATCCCCGATTCCCTCCAGTGGTCATCTAGTCAGTTCGGGCATTTGTTTGAGGCTTGGTCGTGAAAAAAATGGACCAGTAAAGTCGACCAAGTGCTCGTCAGGGCCACCCTTGTGTTTTCCATTATCTGCCGAGGATGCCCATCTCTTAATCACGCCCCAGTCCCGCCTTCGCTACATGAACTTTGGTCATCCCCGCCATGGAAAGCAGTTGTGGACGCCCAAAACCGGCTTTCGATTATGCCGATTTGGACAACCCTGAGAGAAGGATGCCCATCTCCCGATTTGTGTTGAAAGATGGGCGCCCTTCTCTTTCGATTATGCCCCTGATAGTCTAACCAGGATATTTTCAGTTGGTGGAAATCTTTGGTATTCTGTAATCTTTGATTTTGTGCATTTTGCTCTTGTCACATTTTCTCTTTTCCTGCTCTTGGGATACAGATATTATGGTACTTTTTGGCATGCATTAGAAAATAATATGATGTTGGATGAACAAAACTTTGGCACTACTAAATCATTAGCACCTCACTAAAAATGTACTTTAAAACTGTAAAATCCCACAAAAATAAACTAATTTAGCAAACAAATAAGCCTTTAACCCGCCATATTTATTAAGCCATGTCGCTTAGTAAACAGAGGGTAAATGTTTCTAAAATGTTAGCCACATTGAACTCAGATTTATTTATATTTATTAGGATTTATTTATCGCCTTTTTGACGGAATTAACTCAAGGCGGTGTACAGTAAGAATAGATCAAACATGAGCAATAGGCAATTACAGCAGTAAAAATATTCAAATAACAATACAAAGTATGGCATGGTATACTACTTACAATGTCAACACAATACGTAATAGAACATTTTAATTGATAGTGAAGGGTAAAAGCAAAGATGTAACATATAGATAGGTAAGAAATTAGGAAGAGGTAGAAATTAAGGTAACTGATTTAAAGAAAGTTGCACATGAGGTCAGAGATGGTTAAATGTTATCTCAGCCAGTGTGGGAGTAGATAAACATGTCCTGCTGCAGTATGTGCAGCCCGAATCACTCCTTGTGTGTGTGTGTGTGTGTGTGTGTGTGTGTGTGTGTGTGTGTGTGTGTGTGTGTGTGAGTGAGTGTGAGAGAGAGAGAGAGAGACTAAGAAGTAGGTTGCAGGGATAATATGGGATATAAATGTCATAAATAAATAAAATATAAATGATGGACATTCTCAGCTCCAATGGCAGAGAGTTCCACAAGGCTGCTCTAGTGACCCAAAGAATTGCTGATCCATAGTATCTTAAGTCTGGTACTTAACATGTAAGAATCTGTGCTCATCGGGAAGCCTTTTAAAGATTCCTGCAGTGAAGATCAAGTAATAAGCATAGTTGTATATAAGAGTATTTTCAATAGTTGCTCCTCGGAAGTGGAGATTTGGCAAGAAACTCAATGCTTAAGAAGAAGATGAAGGACTTTCTGGTCCTCTATAGAGCAGAATTCGTATTATAGGGTTGGCTTGATCTTTATAAGTTTTGTGAAATAAAATGATGGGTTAGCTGAAATTTTGATGGAATTGACGGTGATGTAGTTAAAAGGAGTGGGATCCTGGATTCAGGTGGCCTGAGTGTGGGGCATCTATATCTGTATGACCCAAGTATGTGACCCCTACACTTGGGAGTTCCTTGACTCTTCATGAAGTTTTGCGAGATATGTGAATCCTAAAATTACTTCTCCATTGGTTCTTAACTTGGTGACAATTTTTTTAAATTTTCCATTGACTTACAACTGAAGAGGAAGTGTACTACTTCCAGGCTTAAAGTAAAGATCAAGTGCTTATCAGGAAGTTTTAATAATAATTATGCTGATTTTTATCAGCACTAAACCCTCTACACTGTCCAGTTAGTTCCGTGGTGGTCCATAGGCAAACCTTGAGTGGAACTTGGGAGGAGCTGGTACTTAACCAGTTAACAGTGATATTCAGACCGCTAACCTGGCTGTCCTAACTTTAACTGCAAAGCATAAGTAGGAACAGGTTCCCTCATTCCCCCCGTTCCTTCTCCCTTCCTCCTCCCCAGTTCTGATCCTCCTTTTTCCCTTCCTCCCTCTCCTTCCTGAAGATAAATCAAGCCTCTGCCTGAGCCCCCACTCCTACAGACTCCCTAGACCTACCCTGTATATCCCTGGTGGTCTAGAGGGTCCTATAAGCAGGAATGATGTCCAGTTGCTCCTTCTCATTGCAGTTCCAGCCTCAAAATGGTGGCTGTGACCCCAAGCGGCAGTCTTGATACTCACAAGAACAGTGAAATTGTCACTACGGGTTGTGGTGGCCTTTTAGAGGCCATAGCCACATCCAGAAGGAGCAATTGGGCATCGTTCCTACCCATAGGATATTGTGTTCAGTTCTGGTCGCCACACCTCAAAAAAGATATAGTGGAATTAGAAAAGGTGCAGAGAAGGACAACGAAAATGATAAAGGGGATGGGACGACTTCCCTATGAGGAAAGGCTAAAGTAGATAGGGTCTTCAGCTTGGAGAAAAGGCAGCTGAGGGGAGATATGATAGAGGTCTATAAAATAATGATTGGATTGGACAGGGTGGACGTGAAGCGTCTGTTTACTCTTTCCAAAAATACTAGGATTAGGGGGCATTCGATGAAGCTGCAAATTAGCAAATTTAAAACGAATTAGAGAAATATTTTCTTCACTCAACGTGTAATTAAACTCTGGAATTCGTTGCCAGAGAATGTGGTAAAGGCGGTTAGCTTAGCAGAGATTAAAAAAGGTTTAGACGGCTTCCTAAAGGAAAAGTTCATAGACCATTATTAAATTGGACTTGGGGAAAATCCACTATTTCTGGGATTAGCAGCATAAAATGTATTGAACTTTTTCGTGATCTTGCCAGGTATTTGTGACCTTGATTGGCCACAATTGGAAACAGGATGGTGGGCTTGATGGACCTTTGGTCTGTCCTAGTATGGCAATAGTTATGTACTTATGTAGACCACCAGGGAGACTTGAGGTAGGCTCAGGGGGACCTACAGGGGTAGGAGTGTGGGAACTTGGACCAGGGCTTGATTTGTTTTGAGGGAAGGGAGGAGGGATTGGGACTGAGGGGAGGGAGGGGGGAATTGGAGGAATTGATGGACCTGCTCCTACTTATGTAGATCCCAGCAGACATTTAGCTGGAGCCTTCATAAGTGTCTTATGTGGGTCCCAGGTGAATATCAGCCAGGACCTGCATAAGCTCCAGTGGCAAGAACATGCAAAATTAGCCCCAGATATTCAATGTGAGGGGCTAATTCTATCCATGCAGGCCATTTTTCAGTGCACCTTAGCAAAAGGATCCCTTAAAGTTCTGTATCATATTTCACCTGTCCCTCCTTTCATCTAGGATAAACATCTTCAAGTCTTCAAATCTCTTTTCTTACATCTTATGCCACAAATCCCATGCCATTGTCGTGATCTTCCAACCCACAGGATTCGAAGAAAGTTCGCTATCCTTTCCTTCAGCAGTGCCTCCTTTACTTTTCCAGCCACCAAAGTGAGGCTTACCGGCCTGTAGTTTCTCTCTTCATAGTCATAATTTTTTTTGATGAGAGACAAAGAAAGGCCAGCGAGCCTTGCTTTGGTAGTTGGGAAGTGTAATGGAGACTCCACGGAAGATACTAGGCAACATAGTTTTATCAGAAGAAGATTCTGCTAAACAAATCTGAGTGTCCAGACAACTGGATTGAGGACATGTATTGGATATAGTTTATGTGGATTTCAACGAAGCCTTTGATACATTTCCTCATAGTATGTGCAGCCCAAAGTATAGGAGAAATGCTCCTGTGTTTGTTGTGGCTTTTCTCATTAATGTGTCCATCTTGTTTGAAGCATGTACGGTTAGACCATTTATCCCATATGCAGGTCAGCGTAATAAAAATACCGTTGCATGTGTCATTCACAGCTAATGGAACTCTAATTTTAAAATGGCATTCAAGTCAAGGCTTTTGTTTTGTGTGTCTACGGGCTAAGTGGAGATTCTTTGTGGCTTTAGGCTGCAGTGCACTCAGAGGTTCTGTTTTCTTTGGTCTCTGAGGAGTCATTTTTCTCTGTCTTTGCCATATCGATGTGATCTATATTTAATCAATGGGAAGAGCAATGCATTATGAGCTGTAGATGTAAATATGGAGTGGATTAGTTTAGATAACTTTTCTGCTATTGGCAACTGTTTTAATATATCATAATCCAGAGATCGCTGAGGACACTTCCAGGAGAGGGTTCCTATGTGAAAATCCCCAAACACTGCCTGTTTTAAGTCTATTTTATAAAAGCAACATAAACCCAGGTTCTGTCAATGAGTATGATTTTTATCCCCCCCTCCCCCCAGGGCCTGTGAACATTGCCCCTGCACACCCCCAGACCTGGCTGTCCCAGGAAAAAGGAAGTAGGGTTGCCAACTAGATCTAGATTCGCCTGATAGAGTTGATCCAGTCGTGGGTTTACCCCATTGCATGCAGGGACTTCTGGTTCTGATTTCCCCATTGAATTACCTAAGAAAAGCAAGGCTACAAGTCCCTGCATGCACTAGGGTAAGCCCAGATCTGGATCAACTCTGTCAGGCGAATCTGGATCCAGTTGGCAACCCTAAAAATAAGGCCTGCCCAGGAAATAGTGGGCCTGGTATTCAAAGCCGAGCCTAAATTTAGACCCCCTAAGTTAGGGGTCCTTTTACAAAGGCACGCTGAAAAATGGCTTGCGGTAGTGTAGGCGTGGGTTTTGGGCGCACGCCGATCCATTTTTTAGCGTGCCTGTAAAAAAGGCCTCTTTTTATTTTATTTTTGCCAAAAATGGACATGCGGCAAAATCAAAATTGTCACATTTCCATTTTGGGCCTGAGACCTTACCGCCAACCATAGACCTAGCGGTAAAGAATCTGGGCTATAATGACCTACGCGCATCAAATGCCACTTGGCATGTGTCCGTTATGCACACCAGAAAATATAAATTATTTTTCAGACATACGTAGCAGACAAAATTCTAATTACCGCAAGGGCCATGCAGTTACCGGGTGGTAACTCCAATTTGGCACACTTTCGGCATGCGTAGGCACTGGCTTAGGAAAAGGGGATCTTAGGTGCTTTCAGCCAAACATAGGAACCTAACTATCAACTGAAAAGTCACTTAATGGTGTGCTCCTTAATCTAGGCCTGCCATTCATTTGCCTAAATTAGGTTCTTAGTGCTGAGCATCTCATGTTTTTTTCCACATCCTAAATCTGCTCCTGCTACTGGTCCTACAGTAATTTTAGGTACCCTGCTATAATAAGTTTTCAAATTGACCAATTCAGGAGACTAAATCCCCTGAATATTGACCCCAGAACTTATCATTTTCGAAACCTAATACAATCCCCGAGGGAAATTTTTCGAAACCTAATACAATCAATGGTTCTAAGCCATGCAGATTACTGCAACGGAATCTATGCGGGATGTAAAGAACAACTCACAAAAAAACTCCAGACTGCCCAAAACACGGTAGCCAGGCTGATATTTGGTAAAACACATTTGATAATGCTAAATCCCTCTGAGAAAAGCTGTGTTGGCTCCCAATTAAAGAACGGATCATCTTCAAAATTTGCACCCTGGTCCACAAAATTATCTACGGCATAGTCCTAGGATACATGACAGACCTTATAGACCTACCAACCAGGAACAGAACCAGATCATCACAAACATACCTGAACCTCTGCTACCCAAATTGCAAAGGACTCAAATACAAAACAACCCATGCATCTAGCTTCTCCTACATAGACGCATAACTATGGAACACACTCCCAAAAGCTGTGAAAACAATCCATGACCACCTAAACTTCAGGAAATCACTAAAAACCAACCTCTTCAAAAAGGCTTACCCCACCGATCCAACGTAAACCCCCACACCCGGCAACACAGCAAAACCAATGATCGTACCGGACAATTTGCAATCTTCCCTCCCTTCGACCTTCATGGTGCCTGGAACGCACCTACCTTATTCGACTACAACATAACCTTGTATTTGTTTTCAACCGGACTTGGCGAACGTCTTTACGGTACTGTGTAAGCCACATTGAGCCTGCAAATAGGTGGGAAAATGTGGGGTACAAATGTAACAAATAAATAAAAAAATAAAATAAATATTTTCTTTAAGGCAGTGCACAACACTGCCAGTGAGCTACTAATCCAGTCCCAGTGAGACTTCCTTGGTGAATGATCTTGAAACAGAAGAGACACATGTAAGAAAAAAATACTCTGCTGATTTTCCAGCAGTACTGGGAAATGCACTTGAACGTCTACGATCCATTCTTAGTTCTAGAGGAGTGTTACGTCTCTATAGCAACTGGCTTCAGGTTTGCTTCAATCAAATTATCATTCATATGAAACGATGCTATAGCTTGCTTTTTATGTACCTGTGATTTACAGAGGACTGGGTTTATCCTTATTAGCTTCTGGGAAATCTGACTCATCAAACATACAACACAGCTTTATTAAAATGTGCATGCTTTTTCTAACTTAGAATTTCAAGACTTTGATTTTATAGGCTGATAGAACAGAGAATCAATCATTAGCATTGCAGAGGAGAGAGAGAGATGACATCCTAAACTTACTTTTTAAAATGTTTCAGTTTTGACATTTATTAGTCAGTCATTCGTATCCATTCCTTTCAAATATTTAAACACTTTTGCTGTTCCTGCTGCAACCATAGAATGACGTCCTTGTTCTACAACATTTACAAGCTATTTCAGATTATACTAAATATTTTGGCCTGGCACCTGGTTAAACTTAGTGTCTAGCTAAAGATAACTGATGTATCTGTTCCATGGTTATCTTTGAATGGATACTACCAATATTGAGTTAAGTCAGGTCAGAAGATTATCCCATTCTAAGGGGTCCTTTTACCAAGCTGTGGCGAAGAAGGGCACTGTGCTAGCAGTAGGAGGCTGTTTTTTCCCGTGCACCAGGGCCTGTTTTACCACAGTGGGTAAAAAAGCCCCCAGCACAAATGGCCAGGCAGTAAAAAAACTCTTACTGCATGGCCATGCAGCACGGAGCCGTTTCTGCCACCCATTGACGTGGTGTTAAGGGCTCCTGCGCTAAGTCGGCGGTAACCAGCATCAGGTAACTATGATTCAGATTATTTTTCTCAATGTGCATCACTTTGCATTTGTCCTCATGAAATTTCATCTGCCATTTGGATACCCAGTCTTCCAGTTTCCTAAGGTCTTCCTGGAATTTTTCACAGTCCGCTTCTGTTTTAACAACTTTGCAAAGTTTTCTGTCATCTGCAAATTTAATCACCTCGCTTGTCTTTCCATTTTCCAGATCATTTATAAATATATTAAATAACACTGGTCCCAGTACAGATCCCTGTGGCACTCCACTGTTCTCCCTCCTCCATTGAGAGAAATTACTATTTAACCCTTCTCTCTATTTTCTGTACAGTAACCAATTCCTAATCCACAGAAGGACATTTTTTTTGTTTTGTTTTACATTTGTACCCCGCGCTTTCCCACTCATGGCAGGCTCAATGCGGCTTACATGGGGCAATGGAGGGTTAAGTGACTTGCCCAGAGTCACAAGGAGCTGCCTGTGCCTGAAGTGGGAATCAAACTCAGTTCCTCAGTTCCCCAGGACCAAAGTCCACCACCCTAACCACTAGGCCACTCCTCCACATTGCCTCCTATCCCATGACTCTTTAATTTTCTCAGTAGTCTCTCATGAGGAACTTAGTCAAAAGCTTTCTGAAAATCTAGATATACTACATCAAGCTGCTCACCTTTATCCACATATTTATTCTTGCCTTCAAAGAAATGAAGCAAATTGATGAGGCAAGACTTCTCTCAGCTGAACCCATGCTGACTCTTTCTCATTAAACCATGTTTGTCAATATGTTCCTTAATTTTATTCTTTATAATAGTTTACACTATTTTCCCTGGCACTGAAGTCGTACTTACTGGTCTGTAATTTCCTAGCTCTTTCTTGGAACCCTTTTTAAAAATCAGCATTACTTTTGCCACCCTCCAATCTTCAGACCCTCATCACCACAACAAACTCGATCCCCCCCCCCCCCCCCCCCCCCCAGTAATACATCCTCTCTCCCTGAAACCTCCTAGTACAACATCTGTCCTCTACCTTGAACCCCCATGCGAAACCTCCTAGTACAACATCTGTCCCCTACCTTGAACCCCCTGCATAACATCTGCTCCTCACACTCTGAACACCCCTGGCAATGCATTTGATTCCTGACACCTATTCTGAAATCCACAGCAACAAAGAATCCCCCCTGCCCTTACCATACCCCTCAACCCAACTCCAATTCCTGGCATAACTGAGATCCCTTGCCATAGGCGCCCGGTATAAGAGGCTTGGAGAGGCTAAGCCTCCCCCCTGCTGCAGCAGAATGGATCAACTGTGGTCCAGCTGCTCTGAGGGGATTAAATTGTTGATTTACCTCCATCCTCACAGCATGAGCTGTAGTGAAAGCCCTCTAGCAGTTGTAGAAATTGGTTTATGGTTTGTTTACCTTACTGCTGGGAAAGCAGGGGGTGTTGGCTGGAGGTGTCCTGGGTTGCCAGGGAGATATTTAACGAGGATGACTTCCTGACCTGCACTGAGGACAGATAGCAGCAGAACGGATACTGGGCCAGCATGATCAGAAAAAGTCACCAGACAACAAAGGTAGAAAAGATCATTTTATTTTCATTATAGTGTTTGGAATATGTCCACTTTGAGAATCAGGTGCTCAACATTAAAAGTTTATATTTACTTATTTATGGCATTTTATCTCACATTAAACATGAATTAGGGTGTTTTGTGGCTCTACATGAGAATTGTGATGATATGATCCCTTGTTTCATATTGTTGACGGTCTGCATTTTCCGTGTGGGTGGTATATTGGTGTATTAGGTTCTGCCCAGTGTAATATTTATGGTACAGTAAGGTTCTGAGTGTGTTTTTGCACAAAGTTGTGCATAGTGTTTTGCAGTTGAGCAATTGTGCTTAGAATATGCTTTGAGCAACCACTTTATTCTTTGACATATGATACATATCTAATATCTAAATTTAATAAAAGGTATTAATTGTGACTTTTATTTTTATTTATTTATTTTTTCTGCGTGTTATCAGACAATTATGGATTTAAGCTCCACCCCTGACCCCGCCCCCTTTAGCCTCCCTAAACAGTTGGGCCACCGACCGCCTATGTCCCTTGCGTCTAGTGAGAGTTGGAATGATGCTCACTCACTCCTGCTTACACATCCTGGGTCTCAAAATGGTTGCAACAACCCCTAACAGTAATCTCATGGTATTACCACTAGGGGGCATAATGCCAAATAAGATGACTGCTGTGGAGACTAGAGAGAAAGAGAATGATAGATCAGATCTTGAAAGAAGAGAGAGAGATACTTGTGAGAGAAATTAGGGGAGAGCGCTTGAGGGAATTGAGGGGAGATGAGATATGCAGACAGACTGAGATGAAAAGAACTGGTAAGTTAAACTGAAAGAGAGAGGGAGTGATGGGGAAGACTTAGAAGGGAGGGACTGATGGGAAGAAAATGTTAGAAATGACAGAGAGAGAATGATACTTGTGGAGAGATGCTGTGTGCAATTCTGGTCACCACATCTCAAAAAAGATATAGTGGAATTAGACTATGAGGAAAGGCTAAAGCACTTAGGGTTCTTCAGCTTGGAGAAAAGATGGCTGAGGGGAGATATGATAGAGTGGAGTGAAATGGGTAGACAGGAATCGCTTGTTTACTCTTTCCAAAAATACTAGGACTAGGGGGCACACAATGAAACTACAAAGTAGTAAATTTAAAACAAATCGAAGAAAATGTTTCTTCACTCTAGAATTTATTGCCAGAAAATGTAGTAAAAGCAGTTAGCTTAGCAGGGTTTAAAAGAAGGTTTGGCTGGCTTCCTAAAGGAAAAGTCCGTTGACTATTATTAAGATGGACTTGGGGGAAATCCACTGCTTATTTCTTGGATAAGCAGCATAAAATGTATTGTACTTTTTGGGGTCTTGCCAGGTACTTGTGACCTGGTTTGGCCACTGTTGGAAACAGGATGCTGGGGCTTGATGGACCTTCGCTCTCCCAGTATGACAACACTTATGTACTTAGGACTAATCTGAATAAACTACAGGAGAGAGAGACTAGTAGGGAGCAGCTTGACAGAGGACAAATGATACTGATAGAGAAGAGCTAGATGAGAGTACACTTGTGGGGTATATGCACATGTGAATAACTTTTTCAGAGCAGAATACATTTGTGCACAATTGGGGCTGCGTCTGGAAGCCTAATCTATAAAGGCACATGGATGCCTACTCAGTAGGATCATAAATGAATCAAAACCAAATCATCTCCAAAAGAAGATTTAAGAAATCATTTTAAACAATGCTAAGATCATCCCGCACATTCCTCAATCTGCACTTCCCTAACTGCAAAGGTCTGAAATACAAACTAATGCACGCATCAAACTTCACCTACTTGAGCACACAGTTATGGAATGCATTGCCGAGCAAATTAAAAACGATTTACGAATTAAATAACTTCCGCAAACTACTGAGGACTCATCTGTTTAACAAGGCTTTACTCATACTACCCCTCTCCTCAAGACCCTTCACTGGCTCCCTATCCGTTTTCGCATCCTGTTCAAACTTCTTCTACTAACCTATAAATGTACTCACTCTGCTGCTCCCCAGTATCTTTCCACACTCGTCCTTCCCTACACCCCTTCCCGTGCACTCCGCTCCATGGATAAATCCTTCTTATCTGTTCCCTTCTCTACTACTGCCAACTCTAGACTTCGCGCCTTCTGTCTCGCTGCACCCTACGCCTGGAATAAACTTCCTGAGCCCCTACGTCTTGCCCCATCCTTGGCCACCTTTAAATCTAGACTGAAAGCCCACCTCTTTAACATTGCTTTTGACTCGTAACCACTTGTAACCACTCGCCTCCACCTACCCTCCTCTCTTCCTTCCCGTTCACATTAATTGATTTGATTTGCTTACTCTATTTATTTTTTTGTCTATTAGATTGTAAGCTCCTTGAGCAGGGACTGTCGTCTATGTTTGTGCAGCGCTGCGTATGCCTTGTAGCGCTATAGAAATGCTAAATAGTAGTAGTAGTAGTAGTACCACAAAGATCAACCAATGTGAATATACACAACTCCTCCACACTTACTCAGAATTGTCTTATAATATCTGCTTGTTATACTACCATTAGGTTTCATCATTATCAAGCTGCTTAAGATCCTTCTGTTACACTAAATGTATATTTTCTAATATATTTTCACCATCCATGTTGTACTGTAAGCCACATTGAGCCTGCAAAGAGGTGGGAAAATGTGGGATACAAATGCAATAAATAAATAAATACGTCATATGTTGTAGACCATATAAATTGCCATGTAAAATCAACCTGAAAATTCATCTTCCTCCGATTTCTGATTATAATGATCAGTCAATTAAGTGATTTTGATATGAATTTAAAATCTATAGAATAACTGTCATTGAATGTTTTAATACACTTCATATATCATCCTATTTGACACAGAGTATCAGGAAACAAACTGATCTTTTCACTCGCAATGATTGTTTTTATCACAGATGAAGAGTGTATTTGAAATATGGCTCCCTCAGATGGGATGATGTATTAAGTACTTTGATATACTTGTTGAGACAAATTACCTCGAGAGAAGGTGCTACCGGCAGTCCAGTGGCCTGGCCACAGCCCCAATGTTTCAGGTCCTCAGCCACGTATCACCATCTCCCCGATCCCTTGACCCCATAGCACCCAGCCCCTCATCCAGTCCCCAACTCAGCAATCTCCTGATAAGCCAATACCCTAAATGCAAGCTCTGCCCACATGTTCCCAAGGAAACTCTTCCCCAACACCTTTCATCCCAACCCTTTCCCACCCTTGGGACTTACCTAGAAGTGATTCCTGGTAGTCCATTGGGTTGGGGCAAGAGCATTATCCCCTCTGTTCCCATCCCTTCTAGCTATGAGAAGCAAAATGCCTACCATGACCCCCTAGTTGAAGTCTTGCAGTACTACTGCTAGGGAGCATCCTTCCATGCTTTTCTAAAAGAGCCTTTTAGTAACTTCATTGTTTACCCACAAGTCTTTGTACTTTTGGAATGAGTAAACAAGCAATTCATGTCATGGTGGTGTGACTATTAACATTAACACATTCATTGTACCTAGGGGTAGTGAAGACACAGTGTAGGGTATTGCAGGTGATCCAGAACTCTGCAGCACGGATGATCCTGGGTTCTTCTTGGTTTGAACATATAACACCAGGTTTCAATCAACTACATTGGCTATTGGTGTTATATAGACAAAGTGCTGACATTGCTATTTAAGGAGTTGCATCAGGCAAGACCACTTTATTTGGTTCGGGCAGTGCAGCTTCGTAAATCAGTAAGATCATTAAGACCTGAGCATGCAGGATATCTCTCTGTTGCTTCGTCAGTTGGCGGACATTTTTTAGAAACCATGTCTACCACCTTTTTCATAATGGGACCTATACTATGGAATAAATTCCCGGGACACCTATGATGTATGTCACTCTGCAGCTATTCAAAAAGGCATTGAAAACCCACTTATTTCTACAAGTTTTCTGTCGATATTTGTTGATGTGTTTCATTATATTTGTTAGCTTTTAATATGTTGGTTTTATGTTGGATTTTATGTATGTCTTCTTCTGTAAACCACATAGGAATAATGCTAACTGTGGCATTTGAATATTACTACTACTAATCATTTCTATAGTGCTACTAGACTTATGCAGCACTGTACAAGTTACTTTCTCTGTCCCTTGAGGTCTCACAATCTAAGATTTTGTACCTGGGGCAATTGAGGGTTCAGGGACTTGTCCAAGGTCATAAAGAGATGCAGTGGGAATAAAACCCAGGTTGCCAGGATCAAAGCCTGCGGCACTAACCATTAGGCAACTCCTTGTGCCAATGTTATAAAAATGAGCTTTTCTAATATACTCCATACACAAATCTAAATATTTATTTTTCAGACTAGATGCCCTAGACAAATGGAGACTGTGTAGTGGTAAAAAGCTAAAGGATATCAGGGCCTGCCAGACAAGTAGATTCAGATTTATAAGGCTATCCTCACCTAATACATGCAATTAATTTATCAGTATATCTTTATGCGTTCACCATCCCACTGACAACCTCCCTCATTTTGTTCCCTGACAAGAGTTTGATCCAAGACAACATAGAGGGGCATAATCGAACGGCACCGGCCAAATCGATGGGTGGCCATCTTCGGGGCCGGCTCCGTGAAGGGGCGGAGCCAAGCGTATTTTCGAAATACGCTTGGCGCCAGCCAAATCACTCGCCGGGGTTAGATGAGATGGCCGACTCCGATTTTCAGCCATAATGGAAACCGGAGCCAGCCATCTCAAATCCGGCGAAATGTAAGGCATTTGGGCGTGGGAGGAGCCAACATTTCTAGTGCACTGGCCCCCCTGACATGCCAGGACACCAACCGGGCACCCTAGGGGGCACTTTAAAAAAATTAAAAAAAATTAGCTTCCAGGTGCATATCAACCTTCCCTTGTGTGCTGAGCCCCCCAAATCCCCCCCAAAACCCACTGCCCACAACTCTACACTATTACCATAGCCCTAAGGGGTGAAGGGGAGCACCTACATGTGAGTACAGTGGGTTTTGGGGTTTTTGGGGGGGCTCCCATTTACCAGCACAAGTGTAACAGGTAGGGGGTGATGGGCCTGGGTCCACCTGCCTCAAGTGCACTGCACCCACTACAAACTGCTCCAGGGACCTGCATATTGCTGTCAGGGAGCTGGGTGTGACATTTGAAACTGGCAAACAGGCTGGCAAAAAATGTCAGATTTTTTTTGTGTGTGTGTGGAAGGGGGGGTGACCACTGGGGGAGTAAGGGGAGGTGATCCCTGTTTCCCTCCGGTGGTCATCTGGTCAGTTGGGGCTCTTTTTTGGGACTTGGACCTAAAAAAAAAGGGTCCAAATAAAATGGACCAAATTCTCCTGACGGCCGGCTTTCTTTTTTCCATTATTGGGCGAAGCCGGCCATCTCAACGCACGCCCCCGTCCCACCTTCGCTACCATGCCGACACGCCCCCTTTCAACTTTCGCCGGCCCCGCGACAGAACGCAGTTGAAGCCGCCCAAAATTGGCTTTCAATTATGACGATTTGGGCGGATTCAGGAGATCGCCGCCCATCTCCCGATTTGTGTCGGAAGATGGGTGGCGATCACTTTCGAAAATCAGCTGGATAATACCATAGTAAATGATTGCACATAAAGACCTAAACGGTCTATCCAGTCTGCCCAACAGTCACACTATCAAGTCATGATTGAACCAACAATGAATATGACATAAAATACTTGATCATTTTCTCTCTTTGTCATTTGTGGGGTAGACCATAAAAGTCCGCCTGGCTCTGTCCTTTTGTTCCAACTACTGAAATTGCCGTCAAAGCCTATTCCAGCCTATCCAAATCCGTCTGTCATTTGCGGGACACAGACTGTAAAAGTCTGCCCAGCACTATCCTCACTTTCCAAATTACTGGAGTTTCCATCGATGTTTTCTCCAGCCCACCCTACTGTTGATTACTGTGAAAATGGTTAATCCGGGGATTTCTAAAGTTTGCCGTGATTAAGGTGGCAAAGGCCAGTAAGTTCACTTTCATTTGAATTTACTGATGCAAAAGTTTCATCTACCAGTGGATTTATCAGGTAGAGACAGTTGTTAGGCAGTGAGGTGTTTCAAATAAATCAGCTATTATTTATTCAGATCTGTTAGTTTTATGCATGAAATGCTGTTTGTGTGTTATTTTACTAGATTTATCCCTTTAGCTGTCACTGCTGCAAGTGGATTCCATAGTTTAAATATTTACTAACTACCAGTTATCTTCTCAGCCATTACTGTAGCTCCATAATAGATATTGCATAGAAGAGTAAAGGAATAGTTCCAGCCAGGCTCAGTAAATTAGACTTGCCAGTGATGCCATTATGGAACATTATTGAGCCGTTAAATATGAAGTAAAATCGGTCAATATCATTAACCAGATTTATGCTTATCTAAAGAACTACAGTACAAAGGTCATTGATTGTAACAGTCAATATATTCATAATGCGTTCCTCAGAAGAGAACCCAATAAGCAACCATCTCTCTACCAGATGCTTCTGTTAAAGTGTAATTATATAAACATTTGAGCTAGAAAATTCCATTGTTCCCCCTGAATGACCAGAATTTGTTCGCTAGAGTTACATTTGCAGGTTTACTGATAGAAGAGCACAAAAGCCTCATTAGTTTCAGAACTGCTATAAACATAATAATGTAGTTTTTGTTTGAAAACAATTTTATTGATATATAAATTCTGGCTGTAGTAACAAAGATTTTGTGTGTTTTCATCCAAAAGAGTTGAAATGTCCATGTAAGTATAAATATATTATTATTGTAGTCTGTCCTGGTATATGATTACTCACTTGATGCCAAACATTTGATTTTCCATTCATCAGCGAATGGAACACCTAGGGACTGAGTTTACATCACAGCGAAATGTGTGTACAGTTAAGTCAATATAATAAGTCTTTACCAACTCTCGTGTGTTTGACTTTTGTTTTATTATAGAACAAGCATTCTCAAGGTGGCACACAGAAGAAGGTAAAACGAACACTCCCCAATCCACCACCAGAAGAAGCTACGGATAGCATACAACCAGCATATGGCACCGTAGGATCTGTTTCCCGGAGAAGAATCTGCAGAACAACCACCATGGCCAGAGCCAAAATCCTCCAAGATATTGACAGAGAATTGGATTTGGTAGAGCGTGAGTCATCCAAACTAAGAAAAAAACAAGCAGAGTTAGATGAGGAAGAAAAAGAAATTGACGCAAAGCTAAGGTACTTGGAAATGGGCATCAACAGGAGGAAAGAAGCTTTACTGAAAGAGAGAGAGAAACGAGAAAGAGCTTACTTGCAAGGTGTAGCAGAAGAGCGGGATTATATGTCAGACAGCGAAGTTAGCAGTACTCGGACCAGCAGAATAGACGGCCAGCTTGGATTTGAAAGGCCAAGAACAGCTCCACAAACGGAATTTAATCAATATTTACCACCTCAGACTCAGGCTGAATCTCAATTTGCTCCTCCCACAAGTCCATATGCCCAGTATCAGTACCCTTCTCCTGCACTTCCTACCCAAGCGCCAACCCAGTACCCGCAACAGACCCATTACTCACAAACTTTATATCATCAACAAGTTTCACCCTATCAGACCCAACCTTCCTTTCAAGCTGTGCCAACTCTGTCTTTTACACCGCAGACTCAGCCTCAAACAACTCAACAGCCTTCTTATCAGCACTCAACACAGCTGATGATGATCCAACAAAAGCCAAGGCAAAGTGCACTAGATTTGGAACCCAAAATTACCACAAACTATGAAGTGATTAGGAACCAGCCTCTTTTGATTGCACCAGTTTCTTCTGATAGTTCTTATGCTGTTTCTCATCTCAGTAAGTACAGCAATTTGGACTTAAGAATAGGATTGGATGAAAGAAGTAGCATGGCGAGTAGTCCTATGTCTAGCATATCTGCAGAATCTTACTATGCAGATCTGGAACATCATGCATCCAGAAATTTCATGTTGATTGATGATATAGGTGACATTACCAAGGGATCCTCAGCACTGAGTTCTGCTTATAACCTTCATGACAAAGATCTAACAAAAGCGGATCATCTTCTTAGATCCACAGAAATACGAAGAACCCAAGAAGTAACAGACTTTTTGACACCTTTACATACTTCCTCTAGGCTGCATGCTTATGGAAAAGCAGATGAAGATTCAATGGAGGATCCTTATGAGTTAAAACTTCTCAAGCATCAGATCAAGCAGGAGTTTCGTCGTGGAACAGAGAACCTAGATCCTCTAACAGGACTATCTCCATATTACCATTCTGATAGTATTTATAGGCATTTTCCCAAATCTGAAAAATATAGTATCAGCCGATTAACACTTGAAAAGCAGGCAGCAAAGCAGCTTCCACCAGCAATTCTTTACCAGAAGCAATCAAAGCATAAAAAACCTCTGATAGATCCTAAACTAACAAAGTTTTCTCCTATTCAGGAAAACAGAGACTTTGAATCAGATTATGCAAGTTATTTAAGTTCCAGTACTTCATCAATTCCTGGTATTTCTTCCCGGGCAAGGCTTCTTCAAGATGATATCACCTTTGGCCTCAGAAAAAATATCACAGACCAACAAAAATATCTTGCTCCTTCTTTAGCACCAGGCCTTGGATCTAGTGTTGGGACAACACTTAGTCCAACAATGAGATCTACACTACAAGATGAAGCAGACAAGCCCTTTAGTAGTGGTAGTAGATCAAGACCTTCATCTCGACCCTCATCAGTATATGGACTTGATTTGTCAATAAAACGAGATCTATCAAGCTCTTCTTTAAGACTGAAAGCCCAAGAGACTGAATCATTTGATAGTTCCTTCACTCATGGATCCCCTTCCAGTAGAGCAAAGCCATCTAGCCTACCTATTAGCCAAAGCAGAGGAAGAATTCCAATAGTGGCACAGAACTCTGAAGAAGAAAGCCCTTTAAGTCCAGTTGGACAGCCAATGGGAATGGCTCGAGCTGCTGCTGGACCACTGCCTCCAATATCTGCAGATACCAGAGAACAGTTTGGGTCAAGTCATTCACTACCTGAGGTACAGCAACACATGAGGGAAGAATCACGGAGTCGAGGCTATGATCGGGACATAGCATTTATCATGGATGACTTTCAGCATGCTATGTCGGACAGTGAAGGTAAACTAGATGCCAGACTGCTATACTGTAGTCACAATACAAATCCTCATTTCTCTGCTTGCATCTAATTTTAATCGTTCTGTAGTATCCCTCTCCTCCTCTTCATTTTTTTTTTTTTTTTGCTGTGTTCTTTATGCATGAATCTACTTCTGTCACCACCCCGGTTTTAAGTATATCACGTATACAACAGCTTGTTCAAGTTTTGTTTTGTGTTGTTTTATTAATCTACTTGTGCAATGTTATCTTTAAATAATGCAGTTTATGCTTTCCCTAAAGGAAAAGTAGACCCCACTTCTTCCCCCTTTAGGACCTGGTCTCTATTCTTCTGCAAAATTGCTTGAAAAGGTTTTGCTAAATTATGGGTAATTTCCACTAAGCCACTTAGCAGCAATGTGCACAGATACTTTGATACAGTTGTCGTAAATTTTCTAAAAGACGCTATACAGTTTGAAAAATTACTAACACATGGGTGGAAAGGTGTCTGCATACTGCTTGGCCCTACGGTTTCTCTGAAGGAGGTTAAATAGGAGAAATTACATGCATATATTTGAAAATTCCATATGCAGATGTAATTTACTTTCTTAACCCATCTCTACTTTATCGGATGCCCACTGGGCATTCACTAACTCCTTAGTTCACCAGTTAGATGTCTTTGAAAACTACCTTCTATATACTTTGGTAAAGAGCATAGTTTGAATGCTATATATGCAAGACCAGCCCTACCATTGGTTGACTGTGTTTCTTGCACTTGACCCTGCTTTTCGACCTCTATTGACATATGAATGAGACCCTGCAGTGAGTCTCTCTACATGGCCCTGCATCTGTCTGCATCTCTCTCAGACCACCCTGGCATATAGGAGATACCATCAAAGCATTTAAGGGGGAATTTATCAAGATGTGTTAGGATAATAACCCATGTTATTAGCCCCTTAATGTGACTAAAGGGCTCTAACAGTGGGGTTCTTACCCTAAGTACTAAAATAAACTTCCCCATGGTACATAGTAATGAGATGCAAAGTTACAAGTCAAGTTATAGACCTATAATGGCAGTAAAATAACCTCAGCCAGAAGCTGAGGTTATTTTACTAACCTAGGAGTACTGGGCTGCAAATGCTCCTAGGCTACTTCTTAAAGAGGCTGGGCATAGATCAAAGAATCTGACCCCTGATCCCTCCCCACACCCCATCACAACCATCTATTGAAAGGCTCACTCCATGCTGAAACTCCCCACCTGAAGTGGGCCCCCAACATCAAGCCCTTCCCCCTGTTCTAGATTCTCCTCCAAAGAGAAGGTCCTCTGCCAGAAGTAGCCCTGAACCAAAGGCTTTCTTGACCTCAGGGCCCCCCAGAAGTACCTCCCCTACACAAGACTCCCTTTACTCATAGGCCCCCTCGGGCCTACCTTTAATCTTCCCTGGGGTCTAGAGGGGCAGGGCAGGAGTACGTCTAGTAGCGCTTTAGAAATGATAAGTAGTAGTAGTTGTTCCTGCCCTATCTGGATTCAGGATTCAAAATAGAATCAGTGACCCATAATGCTGATCTTCTTGTACTACTTCTAGGGGGTCAGATTTCCATATAAGGACATACTGAAGTGGCCCTGAGGTCAAAGGGTCCTCCAGTTGGGGGCTTGGGGGCTATTTCCAGCAGAGTGGTCTTCCCATTTGAGGTGAGTTTGGAACTAGAGGGAGGCTTGATGTTGGGGGGGGGGTGTTTCAGGTGAGGGTTTTCAGCATGGGGGAGAGTCTTTCAAGACGGGTGTTGTGATGGGGGTGGATGGGGGACAGAGGGCAGTTACTTTGAGCTGTGTCCAGCCCCTTTGAGAAGTGGCCCAGGATCATTGGGCCGTGGCTTTGCTGCCCAGTGCTCCTGGACTGTGGTATAATGCTGTCTGCAAGATTAATCACAATCAGCATTATGTATTTATCTGCAATAATGAGATACTGCAGATTGGGGATTCTCATAGTAAATCAAGGTGAGGTAAAAGCTTACATTTTACTGTTCCTTGATAACTCCCTCTCCCCCTGTAGTGCTAGGAAATATTATGGATGTGCGGAGAAAAATATGTTGGTTCATTTTCTACTTTAGATTTTTTGGTTGATTTTCAGACATGTTTTGGTTCATTTCAAAATGTTTTGCTCATAAGAGATTTTATGTGCAGAAATGTCATTTATTCTCCTTAAATCGCGGGTCGGTACACTTTAAATAGATTTTGAGTGTGCTTTTTGAGGGAAATTAAATGAAATTCAAGTACATAAATAAGCCAAATAAATGGGCATCCCTAATAAATGGAACATGGCCATTTTACACCATTATAAACGTAAATTGCAGCCACAGAAAATTTTGTTACAAATATTTGGCCCATAGTCTAAGGGACTTGTGTGTTTAGCAGCCACCAGTCTGCTGTCCACTGATCTTTGGTGGTGATGTGCAGATAAGAGGATAATTCTCTAAAGAGAACATCAAGAACATTTGCAAATATCCAGAGTGGCAGAGCATGTAGACATACATACATAGCAACATCTATGCATTAATCGATAACATGTCGCCTAAATATGATGGCCTGTAATTGGTGGGCAGAGTCTGGGTGCAGTGTGGGCCAGGTACAGAATTATGTGCATATCCTATAGAATACTAAAATTGAGATTAATGTGTTCTATGTAGCATCTAGGTGTGGCATTTGCAGCAGCTCTGTGATTGGTGTAAGTCATTGCCTGTGTATTTGCACTGCTGCTCTAGAATTCTGTAGCGAATGGTACATAAGTACATAAGTACATAAGTAGTGCCATACTGGGAAAGACCAAAGGTCCATCTAGCCCAGTATCCTGTCACCGACAGTGGCCAATCCAGGTCAAGGGCACCTGGCACGCTCCCCAAACGTAAAAACATTCCAGACAAGTTATACCTAAAAATGCGGAATTTTCCAAGTCCATTTAATAGCGGTCTATGGACTTGTCCTTTAGGAATCTATCTAACCCCTTTTTAAACTCCGTCAAGCTAACCGCCCGTACCACGTTCTCCGGCAACGAATTCCAGAGTCTAATTACACGTGGGGTGAAGAAAAATTTTCTCCGATTCGTTTTAAATTTACCACACTGTAGCTTCAACTCATGCCCTCTAGTCCTAGTATTTTTGGATAGCGTGAACAGTCGCTTCACATCCACCCGATCCATTCCACTCATTATTTTATACACTTCTATCATATCTCCCCTCAGCCGTCTCTTCTCCAAGCTGAAAAGCCCTAGCCTTCTCAGCCTCTCTTCATAGGAAAGTCGTCCCATCCCCACTATCATTTTCGTCGCCCTTTGCTGTACCTTTTCCAATTCTACTATATCTTTTTTGAGATACGGAGACCAGTACTGAACACAATACTCCAGGTGCGGTCGCACCATGGAGCGATACAACGGCATTATAACATCCGCACACCTGGACTCCATACCCTTCCTAATAACACCCAACATTCTATTCGCTTTCCTAGCCGCAGCAGCACACTGAGCAGAAGGTTTCAGCGTATCATCGACGACGACACCCAGATCCCTTTCTTGATCCGTAACTCCTAACGCGGAACCTTGCAAGACGTAGCTATAATTCGGGTTCCTCTTACCCACATGCATCACTTTGCACTTGTCAACATTGAACTTCATCTGCCACTTGCACGCCCATTCTCCCAGTCTCGCAAGGTCCTCCTGTAATCGTTCACATTCCTCCTGCGACTTGACGACCCTGAATAATTTTGTGTCATCGGCGAATTTAATTACCTCACTAGTTATTCCCATCTCTAGGTCATTTATAAATACATTAAAAAGCAACGGACCTAGCACAGACCCCTGCGGGACCCCACTAACTACCCTCCTCCACTGAGAATACTGGCCACGCAATCCTACTCTCTGCTTCCTATCTTTCAACCAGTTCTTAATCCATAATAATACCCTACCTCCGATTCCATGACTCTGCAATTTCTTCAGGAGTCTTTCGTGCGGCACTTTGTCAAACGCCTTCTGAAAATCCAGATATACAATATCAACCGGCTCCCCATTGTCCACATGTTTGCTTACCCCCTCAAAAAAATGCATTAGATTGGTGAGGCAAGACTTCCCTTCACTAAATCCGTGCTGACTTTGTCTCATCAGTCCATGTTTTTGTATATGCTCTGCAATTTTATTCTTAATAATAGCCTCCACCATCTTGCCCGGCACCGACGTCAGACTCACCGGTCTATAATTTCCCGGATCTCCTCTGGAACCCTTCTTAAAAATCGGAGTAACATTGGCTACCCTCCAGTCTTCCGGTACTACACTCGATTTAGGGACAGATTGCATATTTCTAACAGTAGCTCCGCAAGTTCATTTTTTAGTTCTATTAATACTCTGGGATGAATACCATCAGGTCCCGGTGATTTACTACTCTTCAGCTTGCTGAACTGACCCATTACATCCTCCAAGGTTACAGAGAATTTGTTTAGTTTCTCCGACTCCCCCGCTTCAAATATTCTTTCCGGCACCGGTGTCCCCCCCAAATCCTCCTCGGTGAAGACCGAAGCAAAGAATTCATTTAATTTCTCCGCTACGGCTTTGTCCTCCTTGATCGCCCCTTTAACACCATTTTCGTCCAGCGGCCCAACCGACTCTTTGGCTGGTTTCCTGCTTTTAATGTATCTAAAAAAATTTTTACTATGTATTTTTGCTTCCAACGCTAATTTCTTCTCAACGCTAATTCCTTTTGCCCTCCTTATCTCCGCTTTGCGTTTGGCTTGGCATTCCTTATGATCTATCCTGTTACTTTCAGTTGGTTCTCTTCTCCACTTCTCCACTTTCTGCTCATAGCACCACAGATACTCCCTCTAAATGCCCAGCACTATCTGGATAGTGCCAGGGTGGAGTTAGGCAGAGCCAAGTGCATTTTGCCAAGCTATACAGACAGAGCCCGATTCAGTAAGTGGAGCCCAAAGTTAGACGCCATCAAGATTTGCGCTTAATGGTTCCGAAAAATCTGTGCGGTAGAAAAAACGCCTAGTGGTACTCTCTGAAGTACAGCTACATTTTACAGAATCGGCTTAAATTTCTGCATGAATACACCGAGCGTCTCTCCACATGACTACATTTGGTTGCATATGTTTAGGGGCCATGTTTTTCTTAGGCTAAATCCCGATGCCTAAATTAGGTGCAGAGCAGGTATATTTTATAATAATGTGCATGGATTTTCGAAACACGCATGACCTGCCCACTCCACACCTATAACCTTACCTCCTTTTCAACTATGTGCCGTGGAATTTACTTGCATCACATTACAAAATACACTTAACGAGTTGTGCGCGTAAATCTTAATTAATGCCAATCAATGCTGATAATTGCTTGTTAACATCCAAGCAACAGCGCTGATTAACTAGTTAACCAATTAAGTTATGCACATTGTTGTAGAATACTGATCAATTTCCACGAGGACATACAGGCACAACATATAGAATTTGGGGGTAAGCGACTTTTATATGGATAGCAATTGAATATTGCTGCTATAATGGCAGTTCTATAACTGGGCACTGATATTTACATGCTTCTTGCATGTATGAACGTACAGAATGCCAGCATGTTCATATGCACACTTATGTGAATAAGTGGCAGCAAATGACTAAGTGCTATTCTGTAAGTTGGGACAGTATGAGGCATGGGTGGTACTGCCAATTATGCATGCAACTGCAAGAATGAGTAAGTTACACATGCCCTTGCTGCATTCATGTGTCTGCAGTTATGCCAGTTGTTTATTTATTTATTACATTTGTATCCCACATTTTCCCACCTATTTGTAGGCTCAATGTGGCTTACATAGTACCAGAGAGGCCGTTGCAGACTGCGGTGTGAACAAATACAGGGTGATGTTGTGGTAAGATCAAGTTCATGTGGTACAGCCACATTAGGGAATTGGAGGACGGAAGAGTTGTGTTATGTTCATTACATGCTTTAGTTTGGTTGTGTTGCAGAGATTAGGCATTTAAGTTGGATTGGTAGGGTATGCCTTTTTAAACAGGTTGGGTTTTAGTGATTTCCAGAAGTTTAGGTGGTCGTACGTCATTTTCAAGGCTTTTGGTAATGCGTTCCACAGTTATGTGCTTATGTAGGAAAAACTAGATGCGTAAGTTGTTTTGTATTTAAGTCATTTGCAGCTTGGGTAGTGCAGATTTAGATAAGATCATGTTGATTCAGATGTATTTCTAATTGGTAAGTTGATCAAGTCTGTGATGTAACTCAGGGCTTCTCCGTAGATGATTTTGTGAACCAGGGTGCAGATTTTGAAGGCGATGTGTTCTTTGATTTGGAGCCAGTGTAGTTTTTCGCGGAGGGGTTTTGCACTTTCAAATCGCATTTTACCAAATATAAGCCTAGCTGCCATGTTTTGAGCGGTCTGAAGTTTCTTTAAGGTTTGTTCTTTACATCCCGCATACATTCCATTGCAGTAATCTAAGTGGCTTAGTACCATTGATTGTATCAGGTTGCAAAATGTTTCCCTCTTGAAGAATTGCTTCACGCATTTGAGTTTCCACATTGCGTGGAACATTTTATTTGTTGTGGATGCCACTTGGCTCTCTAGTGTTAAGTTACGGTCCATTGTAATGCCAAGGATTTTCAAGCTGTCTGAGATAGGAAGGGTGTGATCTGGGGTGTTGATACTTGTGGGGATGTCCACGCTGTGTTGGGATGAGACAATGAGTTTTTTCTTTATTGAGTTTTAGTTGAAATGCATTTGCCCATGAATCCATGATGTTCAGGCCGAGCTTGATTTCGTTGGTGATTTCTGTCAGTTTGGTTTTGTAAGGAATGTATATTGTGACATCGTCTGCTTATATGAAAGGACTGAGGCCATGGTTGGATAAGTACTTGGCAAGTGGGGTCATCATTCAGTTGAATAGGATCGGTGATAGCGGTGATCCTTGCGGTACTCCACGGTCTGCTTTCCACGGTGATGATATGTTTGAATTTGATTTTACTTGATATGATCTTGTGGTTTGGAAACCCTTGATCCAGTTAAGTATGCTTCCACCAATCCCGAACTTATCTAGTAATCTTATTAATATATTATGGTTTACCATGTTGAATGCACTAGACATGTTGAATTGGAGGAGAAGGATGTTTTTGCCTGTTGCTATTTCCTGCTTGAATTTGGCTAGAAGAGTGAGTAATACTGTTTCCGTGGTGTGGAGGGGGTGAAAGCCTGACTGTGATTTGTGTAATATTGAGAATTTGTTTATGTAATCTGTTAGTTGTTTGAGTACCATGCTTTTCATCAGTTTGACCACCAACGGAATAGATGCTACTGGACAGTAGTTAGTCATTTAGTTTGTTTTTTTCTTGGTATCTTTTGGTATTGGGGTGAGTAGGATATTGCCATTTTCCTTAGGGAAGAGGCCTTGCTGAAGCATGTAATCTAGGTGGGATGTGAGGTCTGCTATGAAGTGGTCAGGGGTGGATTTCATTAGGTAGCTGGGACAGGTATCTAGTTTACAGTGAGTGTTGGAAACCCTTCTAATCGCCTAGGTAACTGTTTCGACGGTAAGGAGGGTGACGTTTAACCAAGTCCGATCTGCCAGATATTCTCCAATGGTTGGGTCCAATTCATTAAGGAAGTTTTCAATGTCGGTGTTGTTCTGAGGGTAGCGTGTTGCTACCTCATATAATGGGACAAAAGATGCAAACGCATACTAGATGAAATTGCATCCTTACGAACAAGAACCCCAAGCAAGCATAACTCGACACCATAGTTCTACAATGAACTGGAAAAGTTAAAAACACAAACCAGGAAACTCAAACGAGCATGGAATAAAACAAAAGATGAACATACACTCAACACATGGAAACAAATACAAAGAAAATACAAATACGCAATAAGACAGGCCAAAAGATCATATTATAAAACCAAAATAGGGACAGATTACAAAGACATGAAGAAATTATACCAACTCGTGAACAAACTCCTAGACACCAACTTGGTCACTATCACCAATACAGACATCCCATCTGCAGATAAACTTCTAAATGTTGATGGATAAAAAAAGTCTCAGAAACCAATGGGAGTTAATTTATCATACACCTCCGTTTTTCAATCATAGGCTAAAAACCTCCTAAAACCTAAAAACCTTTAGGTCAATGTTGAATCTGATAACACTTTAACAGTTTAAGGGGCCCTTTTACTAAGCCGTGTAGGCGCCTAAGCATGCACAATGAGTGTCAATTTTGAGTTACCGCTCAGCTACTGCATAGCCCTTGTGGTAATTTCATTTTTGACACACTTCCGCTACATGTGCCAGAAAATATTTTTATTTTCTTGTATGCGGACAGTAATCAGCATTTTACACGCGTAGACCATTACCGCCTGGTTACCGTGTAAGACCTTACTGCTAGGTCAATGGCTGGTGGTAAGGTCTTAGACCGAAAATGGGCACGTGGCAATTTTTATTTTGCCGTACGTCCATTTTCAGCAACAATTTAGAAAAGGGCATTTTTTACAGGTGTACTGAAAAATGATTCTGCGCGCCCAAAACACGCGTCTACACTACCACAGGCCATTTTTTAGCATGCCTTTGTAAAAGGGCCCCAAAGGTTGGTATCCCCTGAGGCAGTGGGTCTGACACCACGAAACAGTGGCCAGCATTGGGGTGACCTTTTGCAAGATGAGGATAAGCTAAATATTTCATATGTCTTTTTAAGAAAATCTACGAACAGAACAAAGCAGACAGGATAGAAGTTTAAAAGTCTTTATTGCAGAAGTCCAAAATATCTTTATTGCTAGGAATGTGCAATAAAGATTTTTTTGAACTCGTATGAAAAAGACTTTAGGACTTCTATCCCTTCTGTTTTGGTCTGTTTGTGTATTTTGCTGCAGACAGCAAGAGCCTCTTCCTGTTTGCTGTGGTTTTTAGGAAAAAGTTTGAAAAATATGACATTTTTGATTAAAGGCAGAGGAAGTTTTTAGCCTATGATTGAAAAATGGAGATGTATGATAAATTAACACCTGCTGGTTTCTGAGGCTTTTTCTTCCCGTCAACATTTGAATGAAAAATTGATTTTGTGGTGATATATATTGAATCTCTATACACTTGTTCAATGAGGTTATACAAATATCCCATAATAAAATCTGGGCACCCAGATGATATAATAGAGTCGGAGTTCACCAGGCAGCATTGAGATGTCTCAAAAGAGATGCCCAGTTGCAGAATTTCCCCTGTCCCCTGGATTCTATGCAGGTTGCCCAAAATTGGGCATGTAAATTGCAGGGCAGATGTACAAGATCAAATTAACGAGTTAACAAGGTGTCAAAAATCAATAATTGGAGTTAATCGTCATCAATTTGGATTTTCGTGTGCATCTGGCCTGGTCGCTATTCTCTAACATCCACACAGTGCATCTCAAAAGGAGACGTGGCCGTGGAAGTGGCATGGACTGGTCAGGGGCATTCGTGGATATTAGATGCAATGTTATAGAATACTTGAAGATTTACACCAGGTTTCAGCAGACGTAAGTCCTTGCGGCCAACGTCGGGTGCGGGATTCGGCTCTAAGCACTATGCTGTAAAGGTCACTTAGTGTTTAGCACAGATCTAAATGGCACCTGTGGGCAGAAATCAGTCCTGATTAAGGGGCACCTAGATTTAAGCACGGCATATTGAATATGTTTAGTTGATATCTCAGCGCCTAAACCTATCCATTTACACCAAAAAAAACCCATGGCGTAAATCATGGCGCAGAGATTTAGGCGCACTGAGCCATAGTCTATAACTATGTGTATAAATTTCAGAACGCCCACAAAATGTCCGTTTTCCCACTCATAACTATACTCCTTTTTGCCTGCGTGTGTTGCATGTAAATTCTTAGTGCCAATTACTGCTCATTATTGCTTGTTGTGTCCTCTTATCAGCACTCAGCTTGTTAAGTTATGCGTATTGTTATAGAATCTGCTTGGATTTCGGCGTAGATCTTCAGGCACGCTATATTGAATCTGGGGCTATACGTATACCTGGGCAAAATGCATTTGCTCTTCCCTAATGCCACCCTGGCACTATCCAGATAGTGCTGGGCATTTAGAGGAAGTATCTGTGGCCCCAGTGGATTAGAGATTCTCTTACATATTTTATGGATTTTCCATATAGTTAGCTCTTTAATTTAGGACAACAGTAAGCAGTGTAGTTATATGTAACGTACCAGAGTAATGCCACTGTAGCTTTCAACGTATATTCAGCAGAACCTCTGCCCTGACAGTGTTGCTGAATGTGCATTTTTTAACGCTGTGGCTGGCGTTTAAAAACCCGATTACCACCGGGTCTGAAAATGGACCCCATTCATATCATATCAACTACCCTGCACTGATATTGTAAACGTGGTTTTTCTGATGATGTGTGATATAAAACATGATAAAGATATATCAGATTGCGTTTGTGTTCAAAGAACAACCATTTTGGTTGGCATCGACCCATTTCCCATTCTTGAAAAGTGCTATTAAGAAGCAGTATTTATTTATGTATTTCATTTATTTATTAGGATTTATTTGCCACCTTTTTGAAGGAATTCACTGAAGGCCGCGGTGTACAGTAAGAACAAATCAAACATGAACAATAGACAATAACAGCAGTAAAAACATTCAAATAACAATATGCAATAAAATCATTGCAGTTCAGTTTTGACTGGGCAGGCTGGTTCTATCATGAGGGTTGCAGTAGGCTTTTTACTATGCTGAACAGCTGCTTGGTTGAATTGGCAGCCTGTTCAATGCATTGAGAGAAATATTGTTTTTTTGGTTGCTATTTTGGCTTGGCGGTACTTTGTCATGTGTTTCCTACAGTTTAGCCTGTCCTCATCCAGCTGAGATTTATGCCATCTCCTTTCCAGTTTCCATCGTAAGGGTCCATATTTCTGGAGAAACCCAAAGTGAGGCTTAAGACCTTTTTAAGTGGTGCCATTTTCTCTTAGGTCTTAGCTAAGTGCATATTTCAAATATCACCCTATTCTGACACTGTTGTTGTCTTTTCATCCACATGTGGATAACCCAAGGACTCTAAGAAATTCTCAGCAATCAGCTTTTTCTTGTCTCGGGCCTCCTTCCAAACTCTGAGAGGTGCCATTTTTTTCAGGTGGTCACTGAGGGAAAACTTAATTAGAACTTGGTCTGTCCATGATAGGGATGTTTTTTTCAATACTGCTACCCCAGTACTCTGGGATATCAACCCCTTTGTAGAATACCAAGTCTAGTATATGACCCTTTTCATGGGTTGGAGAATTGATCACCTATGTGATTCCTAGTACTGTCATCATGTCCACGAAGGCAGCTATGGTGGTATTTGTGGTTTTGATGTGTAGATTGAATTCTCCCATGATCACCATCCTAGGGTAATTCAGGGTCACTTGTATAATCAGATCAAGGAGTTCTTGTAGAGAAGATGTGTTGTTACAAGGTGCTCGGTATACCATGAGCATCCAGATTGGTTTCTCCTCTTCTAGCTGGATTAAAAGAAATTCTGATTCATTCTGGTAGCATAACAACTAATGGAATACACGACAAAATTCACAGTCCTTCATAAATCCCAATCAGGATACAGACCACAACACAGTACCCAAATGATCATAACAAACCTGATAACAAAGTTCAGGAGCTTGATAAGCCAAGGTCAGAGTATACTACTGCTACAATTTGACATGTCAAGTGCATTCGACCTAGTGGATCACGCAACACTAATGGCCCTGTTTGATGACATGGTAATCAGCAGGTCAGTGGCAACATGGTTTGATGGATTCTTAAAGACCAGATTCTACATAGTGAAGATGTCAAACCAGCTATGAGCCTCTTGGATTTCTGAGGTACTACAGGGCTCCCCAATATCGCTAATATTGTTCAATGTAATGATGGCCCCACTAGGAAAAAAACTGGAACTAATGGGCTTCAATCCATTCATATATGCAGATGATATCACCATGTACATACCATTCAAGAGCAGCATCACAGAAATAATAGACAAAGCCAAAAGAGGTCTGGACCTTAAGGAAAACTGGGATGCAATGTTCAAACTCAAATTAATTAGGGATAAAACAAATTTCTGGTTCTATCAAGTCAACACAACTCCACATCACACCAAAACATCACAATCAACCATCAAACATACAAAATCGAAAAACAGCTAAAAATACTGGGAATTATCATTGACAAACATCTAACACCAAACAATTAGGTAGCAGCAGTAACAACAAAATACTTCAAAACACCATTGAAACTGAAAAGGATCAGAGACTATTTTCCAAAACAATCATTCTGGGTAATAGTACAATTGTTAATACTATCACAGTTCGACTACTGCAACGCAGCATACGTAGGGTGCAAGGAGAACACACTAAAATCACTACAAACTGTCCAAAACACAGCAGCATGGCTAATTTTTAAGAAATAAAAATTCGAAAGAGCCATTCCACTGCTTGAAATACTACATTGGCTGCCAATCAAAGCTAGACTAGTCTTCAAAGCCAGCACCTTCATTTACAAAATATTATTCGGTATGTCACCTGAATATATGCTAGATATGATTGAACTATCCCCAAGAAATGCAAGCCTGGAAACCAGAGGTTACTTGCTTCTTCACCTACCCAACTGCAGAAATATAATATACAAAACAAAATACATGGCTGAATTTAGTTACCTAAGTTCCAAATGGTGCAACTCAATACCAAGGATCACAAGAAGCATCACCAACTATCTCCAGTTCAAAAAAGAACTGAAAACCTATCACTTAAAAAAAATTCTACAACTAAGGAACTAAACCATCAAAGAACTTTCTGCTTCCTATCTGTAAACTCCCACTTCTAGTCGTTTCTTAATTGTCAATAACTTCCTAATCAGTATTGCAACTTCCACCTGAAGACAATTGTAAACAATCATTGTAGTTTAGACCAGAATGTAAATTGTAATCCACTTTGAACCGAAGCTTGTTTTTGGAGAATAGTAGGATACAAGAATGCATAATTAAATTAAATTTAGCTGGGGAATGTTGATTCTGCACAGTTTGATTGTATCCCAAACCAAGACTACTACCCCTCCACCCCATCTTCCTGGTCTTGGTTGATAGATGTTGGGCATAGTTCAACCAGTGGTGACTTTGATCCTGGGGAACTGAGTTTGATTCCCACTGCAGCTCCTTGTGACTCTGGGCAAGTCACTTAACCCTCCATTGCCCCTGGTACAAAATAAGTACCTGAATATATGTAAACCGCTTTGAATGTAGTTGCAAAAACCTCAGAAAGGCGGTATATCAAGTCCCATTTTGATTTCCATTCCATCTAGCCAGGTTTCAGTTATTCTTAAAATGTCAAGATGCTGTTCGTAGATGACATCATGGATCACTGAAGCAGCTGATCTGGAATTTACAATCCTATAGTTCCAAAGGGTAGTCTGGGGGTAGGTTTGGTATGGCAGTGAGGTGATCTTTTAAGTACTATTATGTACATAAGCACCGCCATACTGGGAAAAGACCAAGGATCCATCAAGCCCAGCATCCTGTCTCCGACAGTGGCCAATCCAGGCTTCAAGAACCCGGCAACCCCCCCCCCCCCCCCCAAAAAAAAAAAAAAATTAATAATGTTAAATGGACTTTTCCCTCAGCAATCTGTCCAAACCCCCTTTAAATTCCGTAAGGCCAGCTGCTGTCACTACATTCTCCGGCAACGAGAATGTACACGCTGAGTAAAGAAAAACTTTCTCCTATTTGTTTTAAATCTACCATATTCTAGCTTCATCTTGTGTCCCCTGGTTTTGTTGTTGTTTGAAAGTGTAAACAAACGCTTCACATCTGTCCACTCTAATCCGCTCATTATCTTGTAGACTTCTATCATATCACCCCTCAGCCGCCTTTTCTCCAAGCTGAAGAGCCCTAACCGTCTCAGCCTTTCCTCATAGGGAAGTTGTTCCATTCCCTTTATCATTTTCGTCGCCCTTCTCTGCACCTTTTCTAATTCCTTTATATCTTTTTTGAGATGCGGCAACCAGAATTGGAGACAATACTCGAGGTGCGGTCGCACCATGGAGCGATACAACGGCATTATAACATTCTCGTGTTTGTTTTTCATCCCTTTCCTAATAATACTTAACATTCTGTGCGCTTTCTTAGCCGCCGCAGCACACTGGGCAGATGTTTTTAACGTCTTATCAATGATTACTCTCAGATCCCTTTCTAGGTCCGTAACTCCTAACGCGGAACCTTGCATGACATAGCTGTAATTCGGGTTCCTCTTACCCACATGCATCACTTTGCACTTGTCAACATTGAACTTCATCTGCCACTTGGACGCCCAATCCCCCAGTCTCGCGAGGTCCTCCTTTAATCTTTCACATTCCTCCTGCGACTTGATGACCCTGAATAATTTTGTGTCATCTGCGAATTTAATTACCTCACTAGTTACTACCATCTCTAGGTCATTTATAAATATGTTAAAAAGCAGCGGTCCCAACACAGACCCCTGTGGGACCCCACTAACTACCCTTCTCCACTGAGAATACTGACCATTCAACCCTACTCTTTGCTTCCTATCTTTCAACCAGCTCTTAATCCATAGTAATACCCTACCTCCGATCCCATGACTCTCCAGTTTCCTCAGGAGTCTTTCATGAGGCACTTTGTCAAACACCTTTTGAAAATCCAGATACACAATATCCACCAGTTCCCCATTGTCCACATGTTTGTTCACCCCCTCAAAAAAATGCAGTAGATTGGTGAGGCAAGATTTCCCTTCACTAAATCCGTGCTAACTTTTTTCTCATCAGCCCATGTTTTTGTACGTGCTCTGTAATTTTATTCTTGATAATAGCCTCTACCATTTTGCCCGGTACCGACATCAGACTCACCGGTCTATAATTTCCCGGATCTCCTCTGGAACCCTTTTTAAAAATCAGCGTAACATTGGCTACCCTCCAGTCTTCCGGTACCACACTCGATTTTAGGGATAGATTGCATATTACTAACAGTAGCTCTACAAGTTCATTTTTCAGTTCTATTAATACTTTGGGATGAATACCATCAGGTCCTGGCGATTTACTACTCTTCAGTTTGCAGAACTGACCCATTATATCCTCCATGTTTACAGAGAATTTGTTTAGTTTCTCCGACTCGCCCGCTTCAAATATGTTTTCCAGCACCGGTGTCTCCCAAATCCTCCATTGAACATTATTAGTTTTTTGTTTTTTTTTTTGGGGGGGGGGGGGGGTTGCCGGGTTCTTGAACCCTGGATTGGCCACTGTCGGAGACAGGATACTGGGCTTGATGGACCATTGGTCTTTTCCCAGTATGGCGGTGCTTATGTGCTTATGAGTTGCTCCCCTAAAGCTGAAATTCCTATTATGGAGTCCTAATACTGATAGGTAAGTGTAGGGGTGGGGGTGGGAGCTTGCAATGAATGTGGAAGTCTTTCCTGTGCATAAAGGTGACAGTTCTCTAACCTAGGCAGACATTTCTGCATGGCCTTACATTCATACATATTTAGCATACTAGCATGTACACGGGTATGTGAACACCTGTATATGTAAACACTAGCATGTTGCTGAACTGCTGATATGAAAATACCCGCTTCATTTACATAGATGGATTTTCAGGGGTGTACACAGGAAAGCAGCATGGATGAGATGTAGGCAGAGTTTCCACTTATACTGGTAATATACAAAAGAATGTAAGTTATATGCGTCTCTGCTGCACTTCGGCGCTTCTGTGTTGACCAGCTCTATGGCTGACGTAAGCACAAGTGATAGTCGGATATTACTAGAATTGTATAACAGAATCTTGGTGCCCAGGTTTGGTTGTAGACTAGGCTCCTACAGGTGTTTAATTGGAGGTTTTCAGTTATGGAAGAGCTCTTTCTGCTGCTAATGTAACCGATAAAACGTTAGTTATATCTCCAGATTTGTGATGAACTGCTTTCTCTGATAGTGGCCGTGTCATTAATGCACCATAGTGTTCGTTCCTCAGGGTTAATGCTGCCTCTCCCAAAGTGCTGAGGACATTTCTAACAGTTACCTCTGATGGCTTTCACGTAATGCTTTCTTAGCACAAATTAATAAACTGTGTCCTAAATACATTGAATGAAGTACCAACTTCAGAAGTGAAAATGATGGTTGGTCTATTTAGGTCAAACTGTCAATATTTTTCACCAAATAATATTTATGACAAAAATCTCAATGTAAAAAAAATAGGGTCTCTTTTACTAAGTAGCGATAAGCCCAACGCGGGCTTACCGCTGGGCTACCGCAGCAGCCCGGCAGTACTTTCCACCCCTAGCTCACCGTCATATCCGGTCCTACACAAATATATTTATTTTTATAGTGCCAGAGTGTACCCGGCGGTAATTGGGCAGCGCTGCCCAGTTACCACTGGGTTAGCGCAGGAGACCTTACCGCCACCTCGATGGATTGCGGTAAGGGCTCCCCCCAAAATGGCTGCACGGCAAGTGCTTTACTTGCTGCATGACCATTTCCTGCAGGAAAGAGAGACTTCCCTTTTACCCGCTGCAGTAAAAGGGGGCCTTGGCGCACGTGAAAGACACGCGCCGACAACAGTGCAGGCCCCCTTTTGCCGCGGCTTGGTAAAAAGAGCCCGCATAGTTTTATTTCCCATTATGTTTGAATGATGGAAAATGTTGTACCTCTCTCTGTACATCTTAGGGTGGAAAGGGTGAGTTGTAAATTATACACTTTTTTGTATAACCTTGTATATGTTTATTGCTCTGTAGTATTGATACAACCACATTTTTATGGATCTCTGTTACTTGTCCTTCTATTGCACAATGCAGCGTTTAACTTGAGAATGCTGCTGCTGCTATAAACATATGTTACAATTGTTGAAAACAGCTAGATTAAATATTGGTAATGGTGTCCAAATTGGTTAAATGAGTTCTGTATTGTATGTATGTCTGTATTTGCATTACACATAACATACATGTATGCCTCGAACTGGATGGAAGAATGGGAACATTTCTATTTTATAGAATCTGCTTTAGAATTTGCATAATGAAGCAACCAGTAGACTTGAGTTTTGACTCTTGAGCTATTTCAAATATGTTAGATACCCACCATTCTACAAGGTCACGCCAAGAACATTGCATGAAAAGTGCCTTTAATTGGTGCTTTTTCACATGAGTGCAGAAGGCGCTATGCTGTGAAGTAGTGGCTACGAGCTAAAGCACATAACTCCGAGGTGGGAGTAATCATGAGCAGGAGCATGGGCCTGGTACCAAGTAATGCGCATAACATTTAGGCAGAGGATCAAAAGCCCCGCACTGTTCCAGATAGCGCGGGGCTTTACCGGACCTATGATCAGAGATAATTGCATGCAGATTTAAGCACGCAAGTCTCTCTGATCATGGGGTAGAAGTGCGGGATTGTGCCTGAGCACTTGTTTGACAGGTCTGGTATGAAGCCCCGCCCAGCGCATCCCAGGATGCATTGGGCAGGGCTGGGCTTCACCATTTTGCAGGCGGCACCGATGGAAGAGGAAGGGGGCCACCTCCTTCCTTCAACTGCAGGTAGGGGGTGGGGAAGGGCCGCTAGACCACCAGGTGGGGGGGGGGGATTTACCCACAGCCCACTGGGCTACCAGGGACATTGGTGGGATGCTGAGGGAGTTAGGGGGGCTGGAGACCCACTGGATCTGAGTCGGGGGGACCAGAGGTCCGCTGGACCTGAACCCTCTGTTGCTGGGGGGAGGGAGCGCCGGGTCAGGTTGGGTTGGGGTTCCTGCCATGGCTGCTGCATTGGGAGGGGGGATGGGGGCCAGCTAGCATGCAAGTGCATGCTGGACAGGGCTCACCATTCCTCCCCAATGGTCTGCAAACCCTAACTCCAGCTCCGAGCTGGCATAGGATTTGCCACGGCCAACATGCTGATCTTTGGCACGCTGGTCGCTGATCATTGAGGATGAATAGGTTTAGCATGCATTTGCATGCTACTTGCACTAAGAGCCCTGTTTTGCATACATTTGCATGCTAGTTGTGTTCAGAGCCCGCGAGCGTGTTGTTTCACGTGTTCGGGGGCTCTGATCATGGGGCAGTAGCAAACGCAGGTGCTAGTATGGCGCTAACAGCCTCTAGCACCTGTGTTTGCTTCTGATCATTGGCCCGTTACTGCCAGTTGCGTGCATCACTTGGTGACTTACACCTGCCATTAACATACCATATGGGGTCTTCCCTAGTTTTGGCAGATTTGCATTAGAATTTACATAAGAACTTAGATAAGTCAAGAGCCATCATAGAATTGAAGCTAAGCCCATTGTAGCAGCTGAATCGAGGTGCCAAGTTCTAGAAATGTTGTCTAAATGATTTATTTGGGAAACATTGTTACTCAAAGAAATTCCCTGCTGATAATGCATTTCTTTCTGTTTGTTTTGGATAATTCTCCAGAGCTTTCTTTTAACGATGGTAGGAAAACACCTTTCTGTCATTCATCTTGTTCACCATCTGTATCTTTACATTGCATGCCAGTTTTGTTCTTTATTAAGAACCAGCTGGAGTTTAAAAAATTTGATAATGATGGTATTGGAGATTATATTCTTTATTACTACAATATAATAAACTGTTTTGATAGGAAAAACCCATTGCTTAAATTTGCTAATGATACATTACATTATCAGAATCACTTTGCTAATGATTTTTGATAATTTCTCCCAAGAGCTTGGCTAAGCTTTGAATTTTGTGTGCTTTAATTTAATACAACGTAATGTCTTATACTCCGCAACTTTTTTCCCCAAAACCGAATTTATAACTGGTCACGTTTCAGGTTATCAAAATGCTATCCATTCTTCTTTTCATTTTAAACAGCCAAATTGTTAACTGGTTTATTTTAATTAATTCGTGTACCACTACAGATTCCATTGTTAATTTTGTAATCTGTAAGTTTTGATATCTAAATTCAGGACTATGCAAAGTAGTTAGTAAATTGGGAAGCATATCCTCTCTCAGATTCCAATGACTTAAAGGGGACAAAACCATATGACTGAAATGCGATTCAAGTGGATGATCAATGTTTCCATGAGTGTAAATGCTAGATCATCATTTCCATCTAACGGTCCTCTGTTTTCTTGTAAGCTTGTGTTTGGAATTTTCCTATTGTTTGCCTTATAAGTTTAGTTTCCAGAAACACATTTTGTTTTGTTGAAAAGTAAAATGTGAATCCTTTAAAAGTGACATGAACCTGTATGGATCCAGTTTGCACCTGATGCTTTGCAGCTCCTCCTGAACACGTTAAAGATACACGTAAGAGGCATAACATGTCTGTGCCGCATAAATCTGCTGAATTTCCAAACCTATTTCTACTCCCTCATTTTGGTACTTCCATAATCCTCATTTTACTCCTTAATACTCTGTTGAGACCATCAGCTAGAAATGTAAGTAAATACCCCCTCCCTCCACCACGTTGATAATACATCCAGAGATTAGAAGAAAACAGGGGGAAAATCAGGTATAGGCTATAAATATGTTAAATAAATAAATAAATAAACAAGAATCCTCCCTTAGGATACACAGTGCACATTGCCTCTGGTGTCTCTCATTCCCTCTTGAATAATGAATTGGTCTCATGCCACAGCTATAAAGCAGAGATGCACCGTATACCATGGTTAACCTGGCTTTCAGCTTCCAGGGTCCAACATTCAAAAGGATTCATGCTTTTTAACTTGGAATTGGCCTCTTTCCAAATTTACAAATCCTGAGCGTCAAAATTTATCAAAATTTCATAAAGGTGGTTATTTTAGAAGCCCTGTTCATGATTTGCATAGACAGGCATTCATGCGTATTTATCGGATACACATCTAACCAAGGAGGTTGTTTTACTGTTAACTCCAGTTATTAGTATTTAGGTCTCATTGCATAAAATAGGACCATTGCTAAAATAGCAAAAGTTGGTAAAATAACCTGTCTCAATAGCAGCACATGTTGATAACTTCCCCCTAAATCCTAATTTTGGAAAGCCAGGATATTGCAAGGGGGTGTGGTCTGGACATATTTTGAGTGGGGCTAGGGCATGGCTAAAATATTCACGTGCATTCTCCATTTCAGGAGACAAATGTACATTTCTGTCCCAAGAGATCAGTGTAGGATCTACACCTGCTCCCAGGATATCTAGGGTTATGTTTAAAAAAAATGCAGGGTCATGCATTTGGGCTGCAAAAACCCAAGAGAACAGTGCATGAAAGAGGAGCGGGTGTTGGGTGTGATCAAATGTGATGATCTTAAGGTGGCCAAACAGAAAAGGCGATGGTGACAGCTAGAAGGATGCTTGGGTGCATAGGGAGAGGAATGACCAGTTGGAAAAAGAAGGTGATGATGCCCCTGTCTAAGATTCAGGTGAGACCCTATTTGTGTACAATTCTGGAGACCACACTTTCGAAAGGATATAAACAGGATGGAGTCAGTCCAGAGGGTGGCAACCAAAATGGTCAGTGGTCTTCGTTAAACCTGGGTCACAAGGAAACAGTTTATTTTCTCCTCTCTCTGCTCCTCATGCCACACTGCTCAGTCCACATACTCCTCTCAACATAGTCCATCCAGTTTGAGCTTGGGAGTGGGTCAAGCTTCGGAATAGAAGTCCGGGGCTTTGGGGGAAAATTAAGCGAGGCTTCTTTCTCCAGTTTGATCAGTCCTGGGAGCAACCATCCTCACTCCTGCTCTTCAAGTACCACACGACACTCCAAGGATGTTGATTTAATGCAATTCAGCTTTAATGAACTTTCTGCAAATGGCAGTCAAACAGTTTCAGTGTAACTCCATATATACAGCTTTACTCCTCCTGTCCCCTCGAGACTGTGAACCACATTCTCAAGTATACTCTTCGGCAACTTGATCTTCTTAATAAGGTTTAGTATTTACACATTTACAAGACCACCTGTCCTTTACCCACCCAGAGCTGATAATAATCCAAGACTGAGATTAACTCCTCTGGCTTCAATCCTCTTCCCCGAGGCACAGACCCTTTAGGCTGTCCTCCTTCCAGCGATGCAGTTGTAAAGCGGCACCCCTTACCCACCCTCAGCCCTGGCTTCTTCACATCTACTGAAGCTCAAACTGTCCAGCCACAATCAGGGCACAGACTGTAGAAATCTGCCCAGCACTGGCCTTTCTTCCCAATCAGTGGCGTAGCCAATCCACTTTGGGTTCAGGCCCACCTAGTAGCAGAACACCTATGATGTGGCTGGCAGAGATTCCCAAGCCCCACCAACCGAAAACTCCCAACAACTTTCCCTCCTGCATACCTTGAAAAAATAGCGAGCAGTGACTAATACATACTACTTGCACTGGCCCCACAGCCTTTCCTCTGACGTATTCCCACCTGTGCGGAAACAGGAAGTTGCGTCAGTGGGAATGCTGTGGGACCTACATGAGCAGTGTGTATTAGTTGCTGCTTGCTGCTATTTAAAAGGTATGCGGGAAAGGGAGGATGTTTGAGAGACCGTATGGCATGCAGGTGATAGAAGGAGAGACCAAATCACCTGTGGGGTGGGGCGTGGTTCTTCTGCCCACCCATCCTGGGCCCAGGCCCACCCAAAATTGGGTGTCTGGCTACGCCTTACTGATGTTGGCCGTCTAGTCCCTGCTAAGCTTGTTGTTTGGATCCATTCCTTCTAAACAGGATTCCTTTTTGTTTATCCCACACATTTTTGAATTCTGATACCAATTTTATCTCACTTCTATTTGTTGTCTTTTTTTTGTCCAGAGTGCTGCAAATTTATATAAAAACTAAATAATTTATTTTAAGTAATAGTAATACTGATTATGATAACAATTCCAAGTATACTTTTTGCCAGTGCAAAACATAAATGTTCCTTTATTTATTTATTAAAAACGTGTATAACGCACACCACCTATCATTCTGGGCGGTTAACAAAATAACATTCACAATAATATCAACATAATAACTGAAACAAACACATCAACAGTACATAATAAATAAAATCATTACAGAGCAATGGCAAAAAAAAAAAGGCTTTTACTTGTTTCCTGAATTCCTGAAGGAGAAGACAGGCTAAAAATGACACAAAGGCATTGGGGGGAGTGAATTGCACAGTTTAGGAGCTGCAGCCATAAATATCTTCTCCCTGTATTCTTCCAATCTCACACGCCAAAATGATGGAACTTCAAGCAAATTCTGTGACCTTCACGTGCAGATGTATAAATTTTGAAAGCATTTTGCAAAGCAAACAGGTGATCTTTTTTTTACTATACAGCTTTAAAAAAACAACATAATAATCTTAAAGCTGAGAACATTTGGATTTCTGTGAAAAAGTATTACAGTGTCTCCAGACCATTTGTTGCCAAAGATAAACAACCTGAGCTAAGAAGATGATGGTTCACAGTGTTGTCAGTAATCATTCGAGATGAGTAAAGCCTGTTTGACAAAAGGTTCATCACATATAAGCAGATATTAATGTATTGGCAGAATTTTGAATTGATCTCCTTAGTAATCATACACACACCTAGTCTAGAGAGTATCTGGAATGTACTAGGGATGGGCTGCATATGCAATAACAGCAGAAATATTAATAACATATCCCATGCTATTGTATGTCATTAACAAATGAAAATGAGTGCAAAAACCACATTCTCCAGAAATTTCTGGGGCCCTTTTCCAAAGATGCATTGAGCCAAAATGAGACTACCGCCAGGCTGGTACCTGGGAATTATTATTTTTTATTTCCTACCACATGCGGTGTTTTGGGTCGTAATTGGCAGTTGGCGTGTACCAACCCATCACCGTGCGTGTAGCGTGTGAGCCCTTACCGCTATATCAATGGGTGGCATTAAGGGCTCAGGCCGGTATTAGGTGTGCACTGGTTTCAGGTTGACCACATGCCCTTTTCCCATACCATGAAAAAAAAGCGCCCTTTTTTCAGACGCGATAAAAACTGGCCCGGTGCGTGCCAAAAACACGTACCACACTACCGAAGGTCACTTTTACTGCAGCGTAGTAAAAGGACCCCTCTATAAATGGTGCTTTAAATTGTGCACGTAAGTTTCGGCACTCACCCAATCTGCCTGCAGAATTTCATTGAATAATTTCAACAAGTAATTATTGGTTCTAACTGGCTTTAATTAAAATTTGCGAGTGTAAATGTTACACATGGGTCCAAAAAGGGGGTGTGGCTTTGGGAGGGTGATGGACAGATCAGGGGCGTTCCTTTAATGTATACATGTTGTTATAGAATTGGGGGGGGGGGGGGGATTTCCACTAGGGTTTCGCTGATGTAAATGGCTGCTCAAAGTTAGGCACAGTTTATAGAATAACGGTTAGCACTGTTTTCAGTGCTGATATTTTAGGTTGCATTTATAGAATTTGGTCCTTTGTGTTGTTCCATTGCCGAGTGCCCACTATTTTCAAAGAGGGTGCGCTCTTAACCATGTTGCCTTCAAAATGATAAATGAAGACCAGCCAAAACACAAGAAAATAAACAGTGCTGCCTGCAAATGACATAGGAATTAAAAATTGGGGGCTGCCCCCCCTAGAATCTACCTACTGATGACTCTATGAATTAGTGGTGAGATGTCAGATAATCTTCTATAATAATATCATTTTGCAGTAGAATAATGATTTTGTGTACAGAAGCACAGCTAGCTGGGATTGAGAGTGGTTTGTATGTTTCCGAAAACTTGTTACTTATAGTACTAGAATGCATCATTCATTTCGTAGCTGGAAGTTAAAAGAATGAGACCACATGAGTGAGATGAGTCATGTGTCTTGATGTTAGCTGATATCCGTGAACGGGGTTAAACTGAAACGTCATAAAGATATTGACTGCGAGTAATCTGCTGTGTGTTCTGTGAGAAGTTTTGGAGGTGCAAGACAACTTTGATAGTTGGCTTGATATACGTTACGGAATATTCCCACAGATTCTGTATAGCGTCATCTAAATTGCATGCACAAATCTTGGTTGTATTCTGGATTTGCATACACAACTTAATTATTTAACAAGCCAGTCGGCACCAAGAATTACCACTTAACCAGCATATAATGACACTATTTGGCATTAATTTGAATTTATGCATATTCTGTAAAGTGGTGCAGGTAAATTCGAATGCACGCTGCCTAAAAGGGTTTGTGACCATGGGCAGACCATGGGTGTTCTGAATATCTACCTGCAGGGTTATAGAATACCCCTGCTCCACGCCTAACTTAGGTGCTGGCATTAGGTTAGCTGCAGACATGGCCGCTAGGCTTATTCTATAAATCGGCCAGGTGGAAATATTTTTGCCACCAATTTTTCAGCTGCCATATATAGAATCTAGTCCATTCTGTTTTGTGTGACCCACTTTTGGTGCTTCCCACTGTGATTTTGTGAAGTAGCACTTATTAAGGATCTCATTAGGAAAGTTCATACATTATTGGGCATTTAAAGGGCAGTTCTATCATCATGCTTTCATATGTGTGCACATATGCACTTAAATGCAAAACTTCTCTTCTGCAAATACCTGCTTAACTTACATTGTGTGAATAAGTAAGAGGGAGCTCTACAGGCACAGAGCATGAGTGAGATGTAGGTGGATTACATGGGTACCTACTGTATTTATTTATTTATTTATTGCATTTGTACCCCACATTTTCCTACCTATTTGCAGGTTCAATGTGGCTTACATAGTACCGTCAAGGTAGTGCCCAGTCAGTTGATAGCAAATACAAGGTTGTATAGTTATCAAATGAGGTATATGTGGAGGGTCGGAAGGGATGAAGATTGTTTGTTGTCCAGTACGATCATTAGGCATGCTGTGTTTCTGGGTGAAGAGGTTTACGTAGGGTCGTTGGGGTAGGCCTTTTTGAAGAGGTTGGTTTTTAGTGATTTCCTAAAGTTCAGATGGTCATGTTTTGTTTTCATAGCTTTTGGAAGGCCATTCCATAGTTGTGTGCTTATGTAGGAGAAGCCAGATGTGTAGGTTGTTTTGTATTTCAGTCCTTTGCAATTTGGGTAGTGTAGGTTTAGGTATGATCTTGACGATCCAGCTCTGTTTCTTATTGGTAGATCTATGAGGTCTATCATGTATCCTGGGACTACGCCATGTATAATTTTGTGGACTAAAGTGCAGATTTTGAAGATGATCCGTTCTTTGATTGGGAGCCAATGCAGCTTTTCTCGAAGGGGTTTGGCACTTTCGAAGCGTGTTTTGCTGAATATCAACCTGGCTGCTGTATTTTGGGTGGTCTGGAGTTTTTTTGTGAGTTGTTCTTTGCATCCTGCGTAGATTCCGTTGCAAGAATCTGCATGACTTAGATTCTCGCACTTATGCTTTCACTATGACTGATGTAAGTGCAGGTGCCAAAATAGTAAGCACGAGTGGTGCTGTGGCTCTTGTGTGCCCTCAGGGAGCCATAAAAATTAGTGATACTTAAAGTGCATTAGTCTGCATATCAAGAGGGCCTTTTAGTTATGCGAGCTAAGTTTTCACACTTACTGCACTTTCACAGTGAAAGATAATGTGTGATATATGTAAAAATTGTGCAGTAGTAGTTGCAGTTGTGCCCCTTCTGCCTATCATTTGTGCCAACGGGGTGCCTTAGTGCTATTCTAGAACTGTTTGAATAACATAAATGCGAGGAGGTGTATACCCGGTTGGAGCCCCCCCCCCCCCCCCCCCCCCCCGTCTTTGTGCATACGTTACATCTGTCCTTGCTGCATTACACTGAGTCTATGGCTGGTGTAAGTGCAGATGTGTAAAGGTGAGGCACGCTGATACTGGTTGCATTAGTATTCTCAACTGGAAACTGGTCATGGAACAGGCTCCCAGTGCAGAAGCAGAAATACATGTGTATAATTTAGGCACGACCACATATGCTCACAGGATTTATGAAAATGTGTGTAATGTATAGTGTATACATTACACGTGTAACTGTGTGTCCCAAGCATGCGACAACCAGATTCCACCAGCGTCTATACTCACCTTCGAGCTCCGTGTCATCCTACTTAGGCAACATCTTATAGACGAGCCTGTAGCTGGAGAATTGGCCATTACATTGGTACATGCCGCCATTCTGCTCATTTATACGCCTTTCCAGTGACCTCTTAAGGAAGCAGTAAGTGCAGGCTTGCCAACTGCTCATGTGACAGTGAGTGCCATGCCCATAACCTGCCCCCTAAAACAGCGTACAGTTAGGGTAGATTCTACATATGGTGACTGAAAAATCAGCGCAGAATAAATTTCCACTTAAGCGTATTCAACAACTAGATTTAGGCACGGTATATAGATATCCCAGCACATAGAACTACGCAGATCCATTTACATCAAAGAAAATGGCTGTAAATACCGGCAGGTAGATTTAGTTGCACAGGGCCATATTCTATAACAGTGACCAGAAATTTTGGAATGCCCACGAATCGCCCATTTTCCTGCCCATAACCACACCCCTTTTGGGTTCCACACATTAGAATTTGAGCACTGTTCATTACAGAATATGCTTAGCGAGTTATGCGTGCAAATTCTAATTACTGCTTATTATAAAGTGCTGTTAAAAATGTGGATTGGCTTGTTAAGCCAATTAAGTTATGGTGTTTTTATAGAATACACTTTGATTTTTGCGTAGAACGTTGGGCGCGATATATAGAATCACACAGTTAATGCAGTAACAGTAGGCATGCTTGGGTAGTAACAGTGCATGCTCATGGGTTCATTAGCCTCCGGATTCTAAATAAGGTGTGGCAAGTGGTGTATGTTAAATTGTTTATACTCCCAATTTATGCACACTACTCAATTGAGTAACGAGCCAATCAGTGATGGTAATTGGCCAATAACAGCCAGTTATCAGCACCAATTGGCAATACTTGGAACTTACATGCATTTCTGTATAGATATATTCTAAAAAGAGGCATGCATACATTCTAACACGCGTAGCTGAAAAGGGGGTGTGGCCATGGGAGGACTATGGGTGTTTCGGGGGTATTACTTGTTATAGAATTCAGGGGAACGCGTCTACATTTAGACATGGGTATCTACACCAGGTTTCCAGTGGCATACATGGACGCACCTAAATGTAGGTCTGTTGCCCGGTCCTGTGTGTTATTTTACAGGTGTGTTCTATAGAATAGCACTAGGTGCTTTAACCGGACACATCTAGGTTTTAGACTCCATTTACAGAACAGATCCCTAAATGTTCAACACACTTTAGAAGCCCTTTTACTAAACTGCGTTTGGGGCTACTGCATACATAAAGCAGCTTAAAATGAGATACTATCAGGGGCATAATCGAAAGAGAAGTGCACCCACCTTTCGACACAAATTGGGAGATGGGCGTCCTTCTCTCAGGGTCGCCCAAATCGGCATAATCGAAAGCCGATTTGGGCGTCCTCAACTGCTTTCCATCGCGGGGAAGACCAAAATTCACGGGGGCGTGTCAGCAGCGTACCGAAGGGGGGGGCGTGGGTGTGGTTAAGAGATGGGCGTCCTCGGCTGATAATGGAAAAATGAAGGGCGTCCCTGACGAGCATTTGGCCAACTTTACTTGGTGCATTTTTTTTCACGACCAAACCTCGAAAAGGTGCCTTTACTCCCCCAGTGGTCACCAACCCCCTCCCACCCCCCAAAAAAATAAAAAATATTTTTTGCCAGCCTCTATTTCAGCCTCAAATGTCATACCCAGCTCCATCACAGCAGTATGCAGGTCCCTGGAACAGTTTTTAGTGGGTGCAGTGCACTTCAGGCAGGCTGACCCAGGCCCATCCCCCCCACACCTGTTACACTTGTGGTGGTAAATGTGAGCCCTCCAAAACCCACCCAAAACCCACTATACCCACATGTAGGTGCCCCCCTTCATCCCTAAGGGCTATGGTAGTGGTGTACAGTTGTGGGGAGTGGGCTTTGGAGGACTCAGCACCCATGGTAAGGGAGCTATGCACCTGGGAGCAATTTGTGAAGTCCACTGCAGTGCCCCCTAGGGTGCCTGGTTGGTGTCCTGGCATGTGAGGGGGACCAGTGCAGTACGAATGCTGGCTCCTCCCATGACCAACAGGCTTGGATTTGGTTGTTTCTGAGATGGGTGTCCTCGGTTTCCATTATCGGCGAAAACCAAGGTCGCCCATCTCCAAGGTCGCCCATCTCTAAGGATGACCTAAATGTTGAGATTTGGGCGTCCCCGACCGTATTATCAAAACGAAAGATTGGCGCCCATCTTGTTTCGATAATACAGGATGCCCCGGCCATTCGCGGGGATGTCCTCAGAGCTGGGCGTCCTTAGAGATGGTCATCCCTGTTCGATTATCCCCATCCATGGGACGCACTCAGGCATCCTGTGGTAGCCGCCAAATGTGCATGTGCTAACTGTGCAGTAAAAAGTATATTTCCAAGGGGCCTTGTCAGGGAGTGCAGAATGGGCGTTCCTGCGCTAATTAGTTAATGCAGCTACATTACCACACAGATAGTGCGAGCTCTCATCTCCCACAAAATGGCAACTTTTCTACGTGGCTATTAATACAAGCCAGAGAAAAAGCCATTTTTAAAGCCGTGGTAATAATGGTCTTAATGCATGGGAGAAACATGGGTAAAAGTCCACTAAGGCCACATTTTACCACAGCTTTAGTAAAAATGCCCCTTAGTAAAAGGAACCTTAAGTGTGATATCAGTGAATATGCACTGAAAAGTTCACTTTTCAACTTCCACCTTTTTTTTTTTGCACCTTTGGGGTTTTGTGGAAGATTCATGGACCCTCTTTTTTTGCTTGGGCAAAAATGTATTTTATTACACTGAATATGTGAAATGAATGAAAAAGTCTGAAAATGAACTCCGTTTTCCCCATGTACATCTGTGGATCTCACCGAGGGGCCCTTTTACTAAGCCGCGTTGGCAAGTACGCGCACACAACATGCGTCAGTTCAGAGTTACTGCCCAGCTACCGCATGGCCCGGGCGATAATTTTATTTTTTATGCCCATCCGCTACGCACGTCGGAAAATACATTTTATTTTCCGGCGAGCGGCAAAAAATGGGCGGTAATCAGCATTGTACGCGCATTGATGATTACCGCCAGGTTAATGCGCGAGACCTTACCACTAAGTGAATGGGTGGCAGTAAGTTCTCAGACCCAAAATGGACGCACGCCAATTTTGATTTTGCCGCACATCCATTTTTGACAAAAAAAGGCCTTTTTGACAGGCGCGCTGAAAAATGGATCTGCGCGTGTCCAAAACATGCACCTACACTAGCGCAACCCAATTTCAGCACACCTTAGTAAAAGGAGCCCTGAGTGCTCAGCATCTGCGAGATCCATTTATTGCAGGACTGATGCTATGACAGACAATGTTATCTATCCGTGATTGTGCAGCTCAGTAGTTGGTATGGATGGGATGACTGGATAGATCATTTGGGGGGCCCTTTTACAAAGGCACGCTGAAAAACGGCCTGCGGTAGTGTGGACACGTGTTTTCGGTGCGTGCAGAATCATTTTTCAGCACACCTGTAAAACAATGCCTTTTAAAAATTTATGCCAAAAATGGACATGCGGCAAAATGAAAATTGCCACGCGTCCATTTTGGGTCTGAGACTTTACCGCCAGCCATTGACCTAGTGGTAAAGACTCACGTGGTGACCGGGTGGTAATGACCTACGTGCATCAAACGTCACTTGGCATGCGTCCAATACGCACATCTGAAAACAAAAATTATTTTTCAGCTGCGCATATCGGACGTGTACCAAAAATGAAATATCCGCAAGAGCCATGCGGTAGCCAGGCAGTAACTCCATTTTGCTGCACGTTGGGTGCGCGTAGACGCTTATGCGGCTTAGTGAAAGGGCCCCATGATTTTTATCCGCCACCAATTTCTCTGTTTCTCTATTTTTAGGGATGCATGCCAACATTTTGAGGTTCTGAAGAACCAAACACTATAAGCAGAACAAAAAGAGTGTTTGGCCTCCCATGAAAATGCATTGAAACAGAAAACATTTTAAAGAAAGAATGTGTTTTGATCTGAAAAGGAGGTTGTGTCATAAGAGTTGTATTTGTAATATTATAATTAGTCTTTGAGTGCTGAATTATCTATTGTGTCCTGCTGCAACCAGGTTTGATCATAATGAGTCTACAGTTTGGTCTGTGATTATGGTGATTTAAAATTTCACCCTAAATTGGTTTCGTTAGACTACTTGAACTTAGATTCTGTTTCTATGAAGTCTAATCTGCACTGGTTCAGATTACATCTTCAGACACTGGTTGACCTGCATGTATTGGTCACATGGTTTCAGCATACTGAGTTGAATGACATAAGTAAATCTCCCTTTGCTCATCCACCCTTTCATGTAATTATTGCCTGAGTGTCTCAATGTCTTTGATCTGGCATGAGCTGCATGATCCATTTCTGCATGTTTGCCATGTGTCATCTGTTGCCCTCTTTTAATTGCTCTGTTCTGGGTCAGAACATTTGACATTTATTTTCAAAGCCTATCACCTGCGCCGGGAAGAAACAGATTGGTTTGACAAGCCTCGGGAACCTCGTCTGGAAAATGGCCATGGCATTGAAAGAAGATTACCAGAGAAACTGCCCCAAGGAAGATCAATGCAACATCAGCAGGACCAAGTAAGACTCTTACCTGGAGCTTTTGAGTGTTCAGTTTTAAAGATCTTTGTATTCCTGTTCCTTTCCATCATCCCATTGACACTTTACTAACAAGCCCAGCTCCAATAAATATTTCTGTCCTGTAAACACTTTAGAAATACATTATAGAATTACTGTTGGATCCATCAGATACGCATTCTTCAACCATTAGGCTAAATTGTTTGAGCCAAGCACGAATAAGGATGAGCATGTAATCGTCATTGATCCTTCCCAATATGTAATATTTATCTAGTACTTGGCTTTACGTCTTCTTAAATCCTTCATTATGGGATGCAAGTAAAATCATTCACTTCAAACCACTTTGGTTTCTCGGAAGGTGCTCTGGGGGTCATGGGAATAAGGCCATCGGATCGCCTCATGTACCTCAATGTAACCCATCTAGGGGTCCTTTTACTAAGGTGCGCTGAAAAATGGCTTGCGGTAGGGTAGGCGTGGGTTTTGGGCACGCACCAATCCATTTTCAGCGCGCCTGTAAAAAAGGCCTTTGCCGAAAATGGACGTGCAGCAAAATGAAAATTGCTACGCATCCATTTTGCGTCTGAGACCTTACCGCCAGCCATTGACCTAGTGGTAAAGTCCCTCACGGTAAACGGGTGGTAATGACCTACACGAGCCAAATGACAAAATATATTTTTCGGGCGCGTGTAGCAGACACGCTCCAAAAATAAAATTACCGCAAGGGCCACGCGGTAGCCATGGAGTAACTCCATTTTGGCGCACATTGGACACACCTAGATGGTTACGCAGCTTAGTAAAATCCAAATTCAATTTCTAAATTCATTGATCTGTTTGAGGGTTGTTTGAGAGCCCTGTGGCAGGGCCTCTTCTATAACACTGCTTTTCTGTGAAGATAAAAAAATATGATTGCTGAAAACCATAGGGTCAATACTGAGCCAGCATGGAGACCACATTAATTTAAGGACCGCCACCTATATTAATATGCATATTCATCACTGCTGTCTGTATTGTAACTGCCACTGAATGTACAGCATTCATTTAGGGCACCTTTTACCAGAATGCACTAATGGTTTTAGCGCTAGTTAAAGATCAGCGCAGGCTAAATGCTAAGAGGGAGAATTTTGGCATCACGCAAGCGTAGAGCGCCATGTCAGGTGTCATAATTTGATCATTTTGGTTAATATGGGATATTCAGCACTTATCCCCCCTGTTTACTAAGTCGCACTAGTGGCTGCCGTGCGCTAATGCCGATGCAGTCCATTCAATTTTAATGGGCTGTGTTCTCATTGCACTACGGCAGCTGCTAGCATGGCTTAGTAACATAGTAGCATAGTAGATGACAGCAGAAAAAGACCTGCACGGTCCACCCAGTCTGCCCAACAAGATAAACTCACATGTGCCATTTTTTGTGTATACCTTACCTTGATTTGTACCTGTCTTTTTCAGGGCACAGACCGTATAAGTCTGCCCAGCACTATCCCTGCCTCCCAACCACCAGTCCCGCCTCCCATCACCGGCTCTGGCACAGACCGTATAAGTCTGCCCAGCACCATCCCCGCCTCCCAACCACCAGCCCCGCCTTTCAACCACCGGCTCTGGCACAGACCATATAAGTCTGCCCAGCACTATCCCCACCTCCCAACCACCAGCCCTGCCTCCCACCGCCGGCTCTGGCACAGACCATATAAGTCTGCCCTGCCTCCCACCGCCGGCTCTGGCACAGACCGTATAAGACTGCCCAGCACCATCCCCGCCTCCCAACCACCAGCCCCGCCTTTCAACCACCGGCTCTGGCACAGACCGTATAAGTCTGCCCAGCACTATCCCCACCTCCCAACCACCGGCTCTGGCACAGACCGTATAAGTCTGCCCAGCACTATCCCCGCCTCCCAACCACCAGCCCCGCCTCCCACCGCCGGCTAAGCTTCTGGGGATCCCTTCCTTCTGAGGAGGATTCCTTTATGTTTATCCCACGCTTCGTAATCAGAGCTGTTATTTCCCTGATGAAACTTATATGAAGGCGAAACGGAGCTCCCCGTTGGGAATAATAATTTGAAGCTATGCTTTCATTCATTCTCTACAGTTCATGATATGATGTTTGATACTAACGTGGACATTTACGTAAATGATTTTGAGATATTAATGTGAAACAGAACGCATAATAAAAAAATTAAACATATAAAGTGGTTTTCTGAAACTGATGAGAAAAATGGAGTCCGATAAACGTAGCCACTAATCTGCTTTATTTTCTGCCACTGTTTGGACATTTGAAGTCTTTTTCCTGCTTATTATTCTTTTTTGTATAATAATGGTATGATCTCCTGCATAGGGGAGTTGGTGGAACCTATATTTCTTCAGCTTGAAGTAGAAACTTTAAATGCTAAAAGGTCCATTTTATTAATCGGCTTCTTAACATTTAACGCCTGCTGGTCGTTGGTGCATCTTAGTAAAGGACTCCTTAGCAGCAATATTCAGATACGAACCAGATACATGTTTAGTTTAAGTCTGTTGAGTGGCAGGTTTAAACTATCAGGATCATTTTTTAAACTGTAGCCATAATATAGAGAAAATATTGGGCCCATCAGTCAGATCTGCAGCCCAATATTTATATAAACATTTTTTTTAATATACAGATACGGAAGTCATGTGCAAACCAGCTGCTGACAAGGCTGCTGAGATGGGAGGGGGGACAAAATTCCCTGGGCCCGGTCTTCAAGGGGGTGCTCGGGCCCAGTGCCAGCAAGCTTCTTCCTGCCTGCTTCTGGGTCTGTCCTCTCCTGCTCCAGATGATTACATTAATGCAATATCGAGTTAATGCAATCATCTGGGTTCCGACTCCCAGTATATAGGATCCCTGAAGCAGGAGAAGAAAGAACGAGGGGAGCAGCACAGCAGTGATTCAGAGACAGAAAGGTGCGGGGGCAGGTGGTGGTGGCCGGGGGGGGGGGGGGGGGGTGCATACAGCAGTCCAGTCCTGCCCCCGGGCCTGGCTGTGTCTCTCGGCGGCCGTGGCTGCTGGTACATTATCAGTGACACATATTTTGACCTGAATGATTTCTAGCTGAATATACTAACATTCATCCTACAGACCATATTGTAAAAATGGGAAATATCCATTAATCTGTATGAGCAAATCATAACTCCAGCTAAATGAAACAAGGATAAATTCCAGGTCACAGCCTATGATATTGGCTGAGATAGATCATTACCAGCGTATTAACCTCAAGGTGCCACTGCAGCAGATTCGTGCTGGAGAAATCCTTCCACTGCAAACACATTACAGTCACACACATCACTAGGCTAACACAGCTACACAACAACTGGGAGCTTGAGAAAACTCTGCCGCTGTGCATAAACCGAGACTTCTAAATCCAAACACTGTTTTCATCGGATAAAACCGATACTTTTCAAATGCTTCTGCTTTTTGTCACTTTCCTAATTACTTGTATAATGTCTGGATGTCATCTTCCACAGATAAATGGAAAAGCCGTACATTACACCTTTCCTCACATGAGGATCAGACTGCACAGAGACCCAAAGGATCGTACTGTGTCAGGTGAACGCAGCCTTTTTAATTCTCAATGTATGCATGTACTTTATTCTGTGGCATAATCACAAAAATTATAATTCATGCATAATGGAAGCTTAGGGGTCAGTATTGTGAGTTAAAGGACCAGAATTTACTCCTGGCCTTTTAAATCACTTGTCCAGGGCTAATTGGGCTTATTCAGTGGCTCTGAACCAGACAGGTACTAACTCGGACTTTTCAGCAAGCACCAAGTCGATAGCAGCTACTTTGTGGGTGTTCCAAGGACAGAGTCCCTATTTAGCTGGTTAAATGCCGATATTTAGTGGCCCTTTTACTAAAAGGCAGTAGGGCTACCGCTGCGTTGGCATGCGTCAAATCAGACCTACCATCGGGCTGCTGCAGGAGGCCATTGAGGTGGCGGTAAGGGCTCCCACACTAACCCGGCACTAATATATTTTTTGTAGTGTCAGATATGATGGTGCGCTAGGGGTGGTGGGAACTATCGCCGGGCTGCTGCAGTAGCCTGGCGGTACTTTTCGTTTTAGCGAGTGGTAATCCCGAATTGGGCTTCTCACCGCTTTGTAAATGGGGCCCTAAGCTAACCCCATAAATAGGACCACATCAAACACAATCCTGTCCTTATGTGGTTGATCATAGCTGCTTAAGTGCTGAGTATTGCACTTAACTGTTTTATCAGGTCATGTCTGCCTGGATATTTAATGCTGATACCTGGACATGGCCTAGAATTGAATATCCAAGAATATTCTGACTGCCACCGGCCGAATACTGGGTCCTTAGTTGTTAGGACAGTTTTACAGACCTTAGTGGGCCTATGGGCATCTCTAGCATTTAGTTCAGACTAAACATGCTACTGCACCTTTGTAAAAGGCCCGCTTAAACAGCTGGATCACAGGCACGTAGAGGTGAATTCTACATATGGCGCTACTCTGTAAACCATGCTTAAAGTTAGGCTGGGTTTATACAATAGCTCTTACATCCGGGAATTGCAGCTAACTTCAGGCGCAGCCATTTGCCCCAAGTGAAAAGTGGTTGTATCCCCTGTATTCTGTAACAATGTGTGTAAATGTTAAGAGCGCCCCCCCATTCCACCTACAACCCTCCCATTTCTGTATCCCCTTTCTCAACTTGTGCATAAAATGTAGGCGCAGATATTTCAATTCTAATTCGTGCCAATAATTGGTTGTGAACAAGCCACTTATCGGTGCTAATTAGCTCATTCAATTAAATTGCACGCACAGTATTTAGCGACTTTTATAGAATTTGGGGGATAATGTGATTGTATAACTGTGACAACGGCATGAATTGATATTAATCCGATTCTAATTTAAACCAGCTGTCAAACTAATCAGGATAGATCTGATGCTCAGCTTGAACTAAGTATATTTTTATTTATTTATTTACTTATTGGGATTTATTAACCACCTATATAAAGAGATTCACCCAAGGCTTTGTACAAGCAGGTACAGTTTAACTTCAAACTTACAATTTTGTTAACAACATAAAAATAGTAAAATAACCAAAAATAAACATAAATAGAATAAATGAGGTAAATTTGAAAACAGCAAATTGAAACCTAATTTATTTATTTAACACATCTATATCCCACATTTTCCCACTTAGTTGCAGGCTCAATGTGGCTTACACAGTACCGGAGAGGCAGGCTCCGGTTCGATAAAATACAAATACACAATATATTAATCAACATGGAAGAAACATAAGCAGAGATCAACAAAGATATAAAGAGGGGGTGGTGATAGAAGTACAGTACAGTCCATAGTTCTAATAATAGAACTACCATGAAACAGTATCAAAATATACACATTTAACATCACTGGAATTCAAATACCAGAGATTTTTTGTAGGCAACTGGCTGTCCTAAATCTCTTCAGATATTCAACCGCAGCTTTAACTGGATCCCCGCAACTGATGATCAGGACAAAGCTACCTGACTAACTCTGCGCTAAGGGAGAGATTCTGTATATGGCACCTAAAAAATCAGCGTGGAAATCAATGCCAGCTAAGCGTATTCTTTAATTAGCACCTAGATTTAGGCATGGTATATAGAATGTGCTTGATATCTCAGCACCTAAACCTACGCACATCCATTTACACCAGCATAAACATGGAGTAAATCCTGGCACGTAGATTTAGTCGCACTGGGACATATTACATACGTAACTATTCACGTAAATTTCAGAAAGCCCACGAAACACCCATTTCTCCACCCAAAACCACACCCCTTATGTACAGTGCATTACAGAATGCGCTTGGGGGGGGGGGTCTTTTACAAAACCAAACATTAAATTGGGAGTATCACCAGCCCAGCGTGCTAGTTCTGCCCTAAGCATGCGCCATTTCCAGGGGAAAAAGTACCCCTCCCCAGAAATGCCTTGTGTGGCAGTAACCCAACGGTAATCGGGCATCTCTGGGCGCTGTCTGATTACCACTGGGTTACCGCAGGAACCCTTACCACCATATCAATGGGTGGCGGTAAAGGTTACCTGCGGCATGGTCACATGGTATGAGTTCTCTTACCACATGCCCATGTGTGTCTAGGTTTTTTTCACCTGCTGGAGTAAAAAGGGCCCTGGCACGTGGGAAAAACTGCCCCCCACCGCTATCACAGGGCTCTTTTTCACGCAGTTTGGTAAAAGGACTCCTTAGCAAGTTGTGCGCGTAAATTCTAATTATTGCCAATTACTGCTCATTATTCCTTGTTAAGAGCTTTTATCAACGCTGATTAGCTTGTTAAGCCAACTAAGTTACGCACATTGTTATAGAATGCGCTTGAATTTTGGCACGGGTCTCTAGGCGCAGTGTATAGAATCTGGGGGTAAGTGGTCTTTTAAACGTCTATCTATGAACATTTTCTCTTGGAAAATCTTTAGTGTAACCTTTCTAGCAAAGAATTTTGCATAGTTAATGTGACTGTGGGGAAGAAGTGATTTGCTTTATACATGTTCTGAAAATGACTCCCTGGAATAGACTGTGCTGAATGTTTCGGACTTTTAACAATGTATATGATGCCTCTGATGCCTGGTTTTAACCAAGGATAACAGTGCAGCGTTAGTACACTTTGCTGTGGTAAAAGTAAGGTCCGGTGTGCTGGTTTTTTTTTTTTTTGCCACCTTTTGTATTAATTTGGATGTTACTATTATCTGCCTGCATTTAAAGTGTGGCAGTTAATTAGCACATTCCTGTTGCAGATGCTAATGGTTTCACAGCCTTGCTCATACATTTCTGCATTGAGCATGAGTGCAAGACTTTCAGAAATAAACCCTTTTCCTACAAAGTAGGCAAAATTCACAGACCAGGATCAGTTCCAGTGAGCATAACTGAAACATGTCATTAATTAGAGGTGGCTGAAAGTCTTCTTCGCAGGATAAGAAAATCTACAAGGTTTCTGGCTCTAAGTAAGCAAACTCAGAAATGATGCAGAATAAATGTAGAAATGCTGCAGGGTCACAGATGAAATGATCCCATGAAGAGTGACAACAGCTAAGGACCATCAGGCTCATCCACTTTCTGCACATTTCCTCTCCACACCATGCCTGCTTTCTGACTCTCCCTCCCCTTTCCTTCCAGACTAATGGGCAGATGCACTAAGGTCCTCAGAATAGCCCTTCCCTTACCGATTTCATAGCGAATCGGTAGGGAACGACCATGGATCAAGGAAAGGGAATGCAAATGAGCTGCTCGTTGTAGCTTACTTGCATTCTCTATTCTCTATTTTCAGAGAAGTCCTTCCTAATTGCAGGTAAGAAAAACACGTCCAAGGAGGACGCCCATCACAGAAGCTGCAGGAAGATGTCCATCTCGTGTTAGACGTCCCTGACGAGCACTTGGACGTTTTTTTTTCCCAATTTTTTTTTGTGTTACATTTATAGAAGTTTTCAGAGGCTGCACAGCCCCATCGAGAGGTACAGACCTCCTGTTAGATTTTCCACGGTTAGGCAATCGGAAAACGATAGTGCATCACATTACAATATGATTTATACACATTGGGGTACTAATTTGCTTATCTGCATTCCGTTTTCGTTAGCTGCTACTGTGATTAGAAAATGGCTCAGAGAAGCATTTAGTGCATGCCATGGTTTACTACTTGCTCGTTAATGGCTCGTTAAGTTTAGTGCATCTGACCCTGAGATGATACTGATCCTTGCAGATGCTTGGAAACCATGGGGGTCTTTTAGTAAAGGTTAGCTGGAGTTGTCTGCAACAGGTCTCATTTTATTCCTATGGGCCCTGCTGCAGATTACTCAAGCTAATCTTTAGTAAAAAGACCCTCCATGTGGGTTCCTTGTTCAGAGGTTAACCCCCCCCCCCCCCCCCACAGAATTTGTTTTAGCCTTGGATAGGCAAGAATAGGGGATTGAAACAAATACTCAGATTCTGATCTGAAAGATGAAAGGGTGGTCTCTTCATTTTTTTAAAAATCCTCTGTGATTCTCATCTGTCCTCCTCACTGTGTATTTGTCATGCTGAGCTTCACTGAACATATATATAAATTTTGCACTAATAATGAACAGGTATGAACAGAACTGGCGTAAACTATTTAGCGCAAGGTCCGTTGCATTCATTGCATTAGTGCATTCTGTTAGTGAGTGACCCCCTTGGTTTTAGTTTGGCATCACAATCATTCTGTCTGATCATGTCTTTACTGTATATTCCAAAGGAAATGGTACTCATCTACTATAATAAAACTCACCCTCAAAGTTCTGAAGACACTGACGTCAGTGAAGCCAAGCCCTGACTTCCTTCAAAAAGGTTCGAAGGTTCGTGGTGGCTTCACGCCCTCAAGGGCGGAGCAATGCCAGAACAATGAAGGGGTTGGCAGGGAGGGAGGCAGGGAGGCGGGGGGGGGGGGAATCGCTCTGGGCCCCGCCCTCGCGTCAAACGTCATGACGTTGGGGGCGGAGCAATTGCAGAACAATGAAGGGGTTGGCCAGGGAGGGAGGGGGGGTGTTGGCGACAAAAACCTTGCTAGCGCCCGTTTCATTTGCTCTGAAATGGGCCTCTTTTACTAGTTTCTATATGATTTACATTTCAAACACAAAACATTTAAATCATAACCATAAGCAAAACTTTACACACCTTTGGAGAAAGGTGGTACAGTATATAAGAATGAGAATTAAGAAAACAATGAGGAAATAAGAAAGAAAAATTAAAACAATTATAAAAGTGTGCTGAGAGGTGTGGTAGCCGTGTTAGTCCACTCTTAAAGGTTATCAATAGAAATCAAACAAAATAAAACATGGAAAAGAAAATAAGATGATACCTTTTTTATTGGACATAACTTAATACATTTCTTGATTAGCTTTCGAAGGTTGCTCTTCTTCATCAGATCGGAAAAGTGTGCTGAAATTAATATAAAGCTACTGCTGTAAACTGTATAATTTCAATATCATTAGTAAATATTGCAGAGGTGAAAAATGTCACTGTGAATTAAGAGTTGATGCTTGGGAGATAGATTCAGCCGGGCAATTTCAGCATGATTAGTTCACATATCTTTAAGCGAGTCTACCCACCATCCTTTGCTAAATATGCAGCTATTTATATGGTCCTAATCAAATGGATAAACCTACTCGTATAGTGGATAAATAGAGCTGCATACAGTTAGTTTGAATCTGCACCTTGGAGTTCCTCTCTTTTTCTGCAATATTTCATGAGCATAAGTTTCAGTATTTCTTAGGCGGTGTTTAAGTTGGAGGATGGAAGTTTGTGAAGGTTGAAATATTATTTTCCTTTTCCTTTACTCACAGAAAGATAAAAGGTAAGTTAGTGTATAATTTTATAATGTAATACCAACAATCCTTAATTCCACCCCCCCCCCCCCCCCCCCCACACACACACACACAGTAAGCAGCCGTTCAAAAGAAAACCTGGGTATGTGGCTTCTCCAGTTGACGTACTTCATCAACTGTAGCAGTAGATGGTAATAAGCCACAGTAGATGATGATAGGGATGTCCATTCATTAGAAATAGTGGCTATCCCATGCAATATTAATTTGTAAACACTCTCTTTACTTAGTAGGAACTGATATACGTAAGTGGTCATAACTTGTGAAAGTAAAAGCAAAGAATAAATACGAAAAGAAGGAAATTTTTAAGTTCTGTGATGAACTTAATCAACCAAGTTAAGAAGCTAGTAGGCTGCAAGCTGGAAACAGTAGTAGAAGATTGTCTGAGATCTTTTCCTCCTATCTTCTAACGCAGGGTGCCTGAATCCCATAGGAGCATAGCAATGGGAGGGTATGGGTGGGTCAGGATCATTTCAAAATGTTGGGCGCTGGGATTTACACCGGGTTTGAACAGGTATAAGTCTGGTGCTGGAGTCAACGCTAAGCACTATGCTGCGAAGGGCGTGTACCGATCTTTTCTGGCACCCAGTTTCTAGCATCATTTATAAAATCCCCCCCCCCCCATTCTGTCTTTGTTGTGGCTTCAAATTACTTGATGTCTTTTTCCGGTAGTGGAGGCTCCAGGAGTCCTTTTGCCTGATTGGAAAACCATCACACTTTCCTTTTCACTGCTGAAGAAAACAAACCATATGTCAAAATCATGTTTTGTGCAGAAGTAATTACTCGCTATCAAGCTTTGTTCTTTCTCTCTGGCGGTTAATAGGAAATGTCATTGCTGCAGAATGACTGATGTTCACAATCCCTGCTAAATATTACTTGATATAATTTATTGCTTTTAAAGGTTTTTTGTCCTTTCTGTATACCAGTACACCAGCTACATATTTTGTTTAATGTGAATTTCATAGTAAGGAAGGTAATTTGTAAAAACCTTCCTAACTTGTGCAACCAGTAAGGACATATAAGAAATCAATTTTCAAAGGGAAAGTTTGAGCATACTTTAAAATGCCTCCCTGAAAATACCCATACTTCGTTGTGCTGCTATCGAGTAGGCACAAATTGATGTGGATTCTTTTTGAAATTCCAAAGTTGGTGCATAAGTCCAAATTTGACCCTTCCTCCAGCCTCTGGAATGCTCACCCTTTACCACAGGCAGTACGGTGTGAAATGGCTTTGTTCGTGACTTCCTCTTTTAGAGGGTAATTGTCCAAACCATTTTAAAACCTTGCTAAACTTGCTGCTTTTTCCACATTCCAGAGTTTAATTACTGTATATATTGAGTGAAGAAATATTTTCTCTAATTTGTTTTAAATTTACTACTAGCTTCATTGCGTGCCCCCAAGTTCTTTTTATTTTGGAAAGAATAAACAAGTGATCCATGTCTACCTGTTCCACTCTACTCAGTATTTTATAAAACCCTATCATATCTCCCTTCAGCCCTCTTTTCTCCAAGCTTGGAATGCCCTCCCGCGGGAGGTGGTAGCGATGAAAACGGTAACGGAATTCAAACATGCATGGGATGTGCATAAAGGAATCCTGTGCAGAAGGAATGGATCCTCAGAAGCTTAGCTACAATTGGGTAGCAGAGCAGGTGGGGGGAAGAGGGGTTGGTGGTTGGGAGGCGAGGATAGGGGAGGGCAGACTTTTATACGGTCTGTGCCAGAGCCGGTGATGGAAGGCGGGACAGGTGGTTGGGAGGCAGGAAAAACTGCTGGGCAGACTTATACGGTCTGTGCCCTGAGAAAGACAGGTACAAATCAAGGTAAGGTATACACATGAGTTTATCTTGGGCAGACTGGATAGACCATGCAGGTCTTTTTCTGCCGTCATCTACTATGTTACTATGTTACTTTAGCCTTTCTTCCTAAGGAAGGTGACCCATCCCCATTATCATTTTTGTCACCCTTCCCTATACTTTTTTGAAATGCATTACCAAAAGTGAACACAGTATTCAAGGTGTGGTTGCACCATGGGGCGAATAAAAGGCATCACAGTATTCTCATTTTTGTTCTCCATTCCTTTCCTAATATTTCCTAACATTCTATTTGCTTTCTTAGTCGCTGCTGCACACCGAGCAGAGAGTTTCAACGTATCATTAATGATGACACCTAGATCTTTTTTCTGGGTGGTGACTCCTTGTATAGAACCTTGCATCACATAGCTATAGTTTGGGTTCGTCTACCCTACGTGCATCACTTTGCACTTGCTCACATTAAAAGTCACCTGCCATTTGGATGCCGAGTCTTCCAGTTTTGTAAGGACCTCTTGCAATTTTTCACAATCACAATCCTCTTGTGATTTAATAACTCTGAATAACTTTGTGTCATCAACAAATGTAATCATTCAACTCATTATTGCCATTTCTAGTTTATTTACAAATGTGGCTTTTTCCCACACTATTCAGCTCACTCATCCCATTCTTTATGTACAGAAATTGATACAGGGTTGGTGCAGAATATGCAGTTGCTCAATCCTAGACCTATGCACTTCACACCTTGTCTCTGCTACCACCAGTTTGGACGTAGGACTGGTCCCTGCTCCATCCATAGAGAGAGGAAAAGAGTTGGTGGAGAAAATAAAATCCACAGGGAAGAAAAATGTGTTGAGTACAGAAGAGCTAAAGGAAAGGAAGTTGATTCTGGAGAAGAGATGAAGTCAGAAGGGGCAACTCTCCATTTTTTTGGTTGTAGTGATCTATCACGTAACTACAGTCCTTTCCTACAATGTGCCGGTTTTCAGTGGTAATTAGATTGTAGGTTTTGTGGAAAAGTGTACAGTTATGGAGTCAAGATTCAAAATATCTATTAGAATTTTTATGCAGGGATTATCATCTTCATCAAAATATTAGAGACCTAGAAAAATCTTCCTTTTAGGAAATTCTGTTATGATACATTGTAGTTGAAACAGTTGCTTTTTAAATCATTGTAGCAACTTTATCTAGGACAAAAAGCTATTAAACTTCCTTTTAATTTAGCTTGCTCTACATAGATAACGATTAAACACTATTATTTATTGTAAGAAAACTTCCTGCTGGCCCAGTAATTAACACTTAATCTATCACGTGTTCTTTCCTATTGTTTATGTGAATAGTATTTGATGATTCAAGCCCTAAATTAAATCCTAATTTTGAGCCTCATCTCTTCTAAGTGTCAGGATTTAGAAGTTATTCTGAAGTGTACATCAAGTACAACCATCAGGCTGAAGGAGAGGACAGAAGCAGTTACTGTGTTTGGTGTATGAATATGGACATGTTGTCATAGTGATACCAAGAATAGCATTCGAAGACTCTCTGGAGAGATCTGCTTCATGCTGCAGGAGAAGAAATGCTAGATATAGCTCTAGTTCTTAAGCTGTAGAGAAGAGCATGAAAATAAAAAGGATAACACAAAGAGCAGACTGGTACTCGCAAGATTTATCAGCTATCTTCAACCTTAACTACATAAATCGTTGACTTGGAAAATTTGGGCTAGCTAACTGCATGGGGATGAACAAGAAGCATGCCAAGGTGATGTTATCATTTAACCCGATAGCACTAATAATTTGCAGCATCTAAAAAATTGTCCTAAATTTAACCAAATAACTTTTTCTGCTTAACCTTAGCCAATGATTTTCAATATTGCTCACACTGGAAGAAGAACATTTTATAAGGAACTACCGAAAGTTTGGGAGACCATGGGTGGGTCTCACTTTTACATAGAACTTATAGAATAACTGGAGTTCCGGGTGTATCTTATGAATCCAGGAATGAGCGTTTACAGCAGCTCTTTGACTAGCGTTATTATTCATTCATGAATATCCATAAAGGAACGTATGCGCTTTAGAATAGGCTCGAAATAGACACTTAAATGTAGACACCCATTCGAGAATTGCTGTCTTAACCATTTAAAATTTAAAATAGCAAATAAAGATAATTGGAATAAATTATCTGAGTATCTGTAACCAGATATCCCATGGTTGAATCTGAAATCTCTAAGATATGATGGCCGATTTTAAATGTGAGATCCTTCCAGCCTGTCCAATTTATTTCTGATTGCCATAGACTCCTGTGGTTAGACTTTTCGCTCACATCTCAGACAGGAAAGATGCTTGATGTTTAACACAGCCTTTTGGAATCCAGTTTTACCCCCAATTACCTTCACTGGAAGACCATTCCATGCACCTTCACTCTTTCCATGAAGCAGTATTTTTCGATGCTAGTACTGAGACTACCCTTCTTGGACCCTCATGATCCATAACTCCCTGACAAATGAACAATGTTTACTTCTCATTCTTTATTTATATCTTTCAGTTCTTTAAATCTCTCTGTCATGTCCACCTTCCCTCTCTCTCAGCTATAGTGTACATGTTCTTTAATCATTTTGGAAGATCTCTGCCCTCTATACTTCCTATATATCCTCTTCCAGGTGAGATCTAACCCATTATCACTTCCTTCGGTTCTGCTTTTAAGCCCCTTCCTATGCACCTTATTTTTTTTTGCCTTGATGCTGCCAACACAGTTCTACTATTTTGAAACCTCGCATCAGATATGGAGGGGCATAATCGAACAGGGGCACCCATCTATAAGGGTGCCCATCTCTAAGGATGGCCCGTAAAGCAGCGTCCCCGACCGTATTATCGAAACAAGATGGGTGGCCATCTGCCGTTTCGATAATACGGTCGGGGATGGCCAAATCTCAACATTTGGGTCGACCTTAGAGATGGCTGCCCTTAGAGATGGCCGACATTGGTTTTTGCCAATAATGGAAACTAAGGACGCCCATCTCAAAACCGGCCAAATCCAAGTCATTTGGTCATGGGAGGAGCCAGCATTTGTAGTGCACTGGTCCCCCTCACATGCCAGGACACCAACCGAGCACCCTAGGGGGCACTGCAGTGGATTTCACAAATTGCTCCCAGGTGCATAGCTCCTGAGCCCCTCAACCCTCCCCCCCCCCTCAAAACCCACTACCCACAACAGTACAACACTACCATAGCCCTTAAAGGGTAACAGGGGGCACCTACATGTGGGTACAGTGGGTTTCAGGTGGGTTTTGGAGAGGTCCTATTTACCACCACAAGTGTAAAAGGTAGGGGAGATGGGCCTGGGTCCGCCTGCCTGAAGTGCACTGCAGTACCCACCAAAAACTGCTCCAGGGACCTGCATACTGCTGTGATGACATTTGAGGCTGGCATAGAGGCTGGCAAAAAAATGTTTTTTAATTTTTGTGTGTGTGTGTGGGAGGGGGTTAGTGAGCACTGGGGGAGTAAGGGGAGGTGATACCCGATTCCCTCTGGTGGTCATCTGGTCATTTCGAGCACCTTTTCAAGGCTTGGTTGTGAACAAAAAGGGACCAAGTAAAGTCGGCCAAATGCTCGTCAGGAATGCCCTTCTTTTTTTCCATTTTCGGCCGAGGCCAGCCATCTCTTAACCACGCCCCCGTCCCGCCTTCGGTACACTGCCGACACGCCCCCTTGAACTTTGGCTGACCCTGCGACGGAAAGCAGTTGAAGGTGCCCAAATTCGGCTTTTGATTATACCGATTTGAGCGCCCTTAGGAGAAGGCCACCCATCTCCCAATTTTTGTCTGAAGATTTGTGCCCTTCTCCTTCGAAAATAAGCAGGATGGTGATTCTGTGGCCTCTCTCCTGATTGATGCTTCTTAATTTATCACCCCCATCTGCAGTGATTTCTGTATCCTCAAACATGTTTATACAATCTGTTTCACTGAGGGGCCCTTTTACAAAGACGGGTAAGAGCCTGTGTGTGTCCAGTGCATGCCAAATTGGCATTACTGCCCAGCTACTGCGTGCCCTGGGCGATAATTCTGAATTTGGTGTGTGCTGAAAACATTTTCTATCATGTGGCAGCTACCCAGCGGTAAACAGCAATGGGCGTGCGCTGCACGCCTACCGCCCGGGTAGCACATGAGACCGTATTGCTAAGTCAATGGCTGGCAGTAAGATCTCAGGCCGAAAATGGACGCATGCTGGTTTTTATTTTGTCACGTCCATTTTCCCCTTTTTTCCAGGACACAGTAAAACGGGCCCAGCGCATGCCCAGTAGACTTGCTTACACTGCCACAGGCCAATTCTTGCCATGGCTTAGTAAAAGGGTTCCACGGTTTTAGACCCTTGAAGCAATTTGGGAAAGAGAAAAGGGAAAGGGGATGGGATTTGATATACTGCCTTTCTGTGGTTACAGTCAAAGCAGTTTGCATATTATATAGAGGTACTTACTTTGTACCTGGGTCACTGGAGGGTTACATGATTTGCCCAGAGTCACAAGGAGCATCCTATCTTCTCCCTCAGGGATGGGTTCACTCTGCTGAAAATCTTAATATCATCTACAAAAGTCAAACTTTTCCTAGTAACTGCTTAAGAATATACTTGTACCCAGGACGGATTCCTAATATTTTGGGGTAATTTGCCTGTCATCACACACTAATCGCGTGTTATTTATTTTTTAGGGAATGTTTCCTGGAGGGGGTGTGTCATGGGTGGGTAATGGACATAGAAGTATTATCCAGCAGGTGTGTTTGCATTAAGGATTCGAACTGGATAACACAGAGTTCACATGGGAATACTTAGTACCTCCTATAGAGAAAGCATCTCCTTTTGACCCTGGGCAAGTTATTTAACCCTCCATGGCCCAGGTACAAAACACAGATTGTGAAAGGACAGAGAAATTAGCTGCATATATTAGCGCTATAGAAACGATTAGTAGTAATAATAGTAGTTTCCGTGTTAACCTTTTCCAAGTCAAATGAAAAATGTCTTACTTACTGGCACATTAGAAATGGGTTTGGTGCTCAGGAAAGTGTAAGCGCTAAGTCCATTTCCTAATATATTTTAGTAAAAGGGCCCTTTAGATTGTAAATCCTCTGGAGACAGGGAAATACCTTGTATTGCCTGTACGTAACTCACCTTCAACTACGACTAAAAAAGGTGTGAGATTAATCCAAATATACAAGGCCTGTATTTCCTTTGCCTTCTTAGCACAGCTTATAAGAGAATCCCATACATGCTTTCCGTCCTGTTCTGGACATTTTAATCTCTCTCAAGAGAGGTAGTTGAAAGATTTAACTCCTCTAAAGAATGTAGGCATATTATTGGTAGATAAAAGCTTAAGAGGGAATTCATCAAGTGATGCTATGGCCGCAACCTGCGTTAAGGTAATTAGCACATGCTAAATGCTAAAGATCATTCTCTACCTATGGCTTTTTAAAAATTTAGTGCACAGTAATTCCCTTAACGTCTATTAAGGTATATTAAGACCATAACACTGCTTGATGAATTTTCCCCCTTAGTCATTCACTCAGGTACATTGGGTCTAAAGGTCATTGATATGATCTTAAATTCCCCATAAAGAGATTTCGATGTAGATTAAATAGCACTCAAAGGATTAGATTTAGGTGCTCTCTTTTACTCCTTCTCTTACTCTCAGCTGGTGACATCAATCCCAATCCTGGCCCTCCTCACCAACTATTATCCAAACTCTACAGATCTCACCGTGACCTCTCTAACCTCATCTCTATTCCTCTACTCCCCTCCTCTTCTCTGCCCTTCTCTTGCGCCCTATGGAATGCCCGCTCTATCTGTAACAAACTCCCCTATATCCAGGACCTCTTTATCTCGCGTCACCTCCATCTGCTCGCCATAACAGAAACCTGGCTCTGCCCTGATGACTCTGCTTCAGTCGCAGCCCTGTGCCATGGCGGTTATCTATTTTCACATACTCCTCGCTCTGCTGGCCGTGGGGGCGGTGTTGGACTACTTCTCTCTCCCTCCTCCAGATTTCAACCCCTTCTTCCACCTCAATCTCACTGTTTTTCCTCCTTTGAAGTCCACTCTATCCGCCTTTTCTCTCCTCTGCCTCTTCGAATAGCGGTCATTTATCGTCCCCCTGATAAGTCCCTTTCATCCTTTCTCAGTGACTTTGATGCCTGGCTTGCCTTCTTCCATGATCCTTCCTCCCCCTCTCTCATCCTTGGTGACTTTAATATTCCTGCTAATGATCCTTCCAACTCTTATATTTCCAAGTTACTCGCTTTAACGTCGTCCTTTAATCTCCAACTATGCTCCACCTCCCCCACTCATCAAAATGGTCACTGTCTTGATCTCATCTTCTCCTCCAACTGTTCACCCTCTAGTTTCCTTGCCTCCGATCTTCCCCTCTCTGATCACCATCTTATAACTTTCACACTTAAATCTCCTCCCTCCCAGTCCCGTCCTATCCTATCTAATTTATCTAGGAATCTTCACGACATTGACCCTTCATCTCTATCCTCCCATGTTTCAAACCTCTTCTCTACTGTGGCACCATCCACGTCTGTCAACGAGGCTGTTTCTTCTTACAACAATACTCTATCCTCTGCCTTAGACACTCTTGCACCTTTGATGACCCGCCCTATAAGGCGTACAAAACCCCAACCTTGGCTGACTTCTAATATCCGCTACCTACGTTCCTGTACCCGCTCCGCCGAACGCCTCTGGCGGAAATCTCGGGCCCTTGCTGATTTCTTACACTTTAAGTTCATGCTGACCTCCTTCCAATCTGCTCTTTTACGTGCCAAACAGGATTATTATATCCAACTGACCAACTCTCTTGGCTCTAATCCTCGACTTCTCTTCACCACATTGAACTCTCTCCTCAAGGTGCCCCCTCCCCCAACTCCCCCTTCATTATCTCCTCAGACCCTTGCTGAATTCTTTCACAACAAGGTTCAAAAGATAAACCTTGCTTTCTCTACCTCACCAGCTCTCCCTCCACTAGTCCGTTCCCCTCTCTCTCCTTCCCCTCATTCCCTTTCCTCCTTTCCTGAAGTTACTATTGAGGAAACTACACTTCTCCTTTCTTCCTCAAAATGTATCACCTGTTCCTCTGATCCCATTCCCACCCACCTTCTTAATGCCATCTCTCCTACTCTTATTCCTTTTATCTGTCACATTCTCAACCTCTCACTTTCCACTGCGACTGTCCCTGCTTCCTTTAAACATGCTGTGGTCACACCTCTCCTTAAGAAGCCTTCACTTGACCCTACTTGTCCCTCTAATTACCGACCCATCTCCCTCCTTCCTTTTCTCTCCAAATTACTTGAGCGTGCTGTTCACCGCCGCTGCCTTGATTTTCTCTCCTCACATGCTATTCTTGACCCATTACAATCTGGTTTTCGCCCTCTCCACTCAACCGAAACTGCGCTTACTAAAGTCTCCAATGACCTATTACTGGCTAAATCCAGAGGTCAATATTCCATCCTCATTCTTCTTGATCTTTCCGCTGCTTTTGACACTGTCGATCACAGCATACTTCTCGATACCCTGTCCTCACTTGGATTCCAGGGCTCTGTCCTTTCCTGGTTCTCTTCCTACCTCTCCCTCCGCACCTTTAGTGTTCACTCTGGTGGATCCTCTTCTACTTCTATCCCTCTGCCTGTCGGCGTACCTCAGGGTTCTGTTCTTGGTCCCCTCCTCTTTTCTATCTACACTTCTTCCCTTGGTTCATTAATCTCATCCCATGGCTTTTCCTACCACCTCTATGCTGATGACTCCCAAATCTACCTTTCTACCCCTGATATCTCACCTTGCATCCAAACCAAAGTTTCAGCGTGCTTGTCTGACATTGCTGCCTGGATGTCTCAACGCCACCTGAAATTAAATATGACCAAAACCGAGCTTCTCATTTTCCCCCCCAAACCCACCTCCCCGCTCCCCCCGTTTTCTATTTCTGTTGATGGCTCTCTCATTCTCCCTGTCTCATCAGCTCGAAACCTTGGGGTCATCTTTGACTCTTCTCTCTCCTTCTCTGCTCATATCCAGCAGACCGCCAAGACCTGTCGTTTCTTTCTTTACAACATCCGTAAAATCCGCCCCTTTCTTTCCGAGCACTCTACCAAAACCCTCATCCACACCCTTGTCACCTCTCGTTTAGACTACTGCAATCTGCTTCTTGCTGGCCTCCCACTTAGTCACCTCTCCCCTCTCCAGTCGGTTCAAAACTCTGCTGCCCGTCTCATCTTCCGCCAGGGTCGCTTTACTCATACTACCCCTCTCCTCAAGACCCTTCACTGGCTCCCTATCCGTTTTCGCATCCTGTTCAAACTTCTTCTACTAACCTATAAATGTATTCACTCTGCTGCTCCCCAGTATCTCTCCACACTCGTCCTTCCCTACACCCCTTCCCGTGCACTCCGCTCCATGGATAAATCCTTCTTATCTGTTCCCTTCTCCACTACTGCCAACTCCAGACTTCGCGCCTTCTATCTCGCTGCACCCTACGCCTGGAATAAACTTCCTGAGCCCCTACGTCTTGCCCCATCCTTGGCCACCTTTAAATCTAGACTGAAAACCCACCTCTTTAACATTGCTTTTGACTCGTAACCACTTGTAACCACTCGCCTCCACCTACCCTCCTCTCTTCCTTCCCGTTCACATTAATTGATTTGATTTGCTTACTTTATTTATTTTTTGTCTATTAGATTGTAAGCTCTTTGAGCAGGGACTGTCTTTCTTCTATGTTTGTACAGCGCTGCGTATGCCTTGTAGCGCTATAGAAATGCTAAATAGTAGTAAATAGTAGTAGTAATAATAACCGTTTGTGCTCTCTTGGATATAGTTCTGGAAGTCTATTTTATAATAGCATTATAAGATGTCTTAATTAAAGAAAGCATGAAATAGCCACTTTTTTGAAATGTTATTTAGGTGCCCATATGTAAGATTTCTAGAAAGGACTATTAGAAAGCTAAAATTAATTCTGAATGTTGATGCCTAGTTCCTGTCAATCTCTATAACCAAAGGTTATATATTTCCAGTTCTGAAACAAGCCAGCTATGTCTTTAGTATTTAGAGCGTACCATGATTGTCATTGTCCTTAAGTGAATGGTTATTGCATTTTATCATTTCCCTAGTGTTGAGCTTTCCAGGAGTTTCTACTTTAGATGTTAAATTAGCAGATATGAACACACAAGCTTTTTCCTACTCTGTTCTGTGCCTACGGAATTTACTCCTCAGTGATATCTAATTAGATTCTAATTACCTTTGCTTCAAGAAATTATTAAAATCTTGGCATTCTATTGCTGTTCTTGATAATTAACTGAACCAGTTTCTATTATCTATCATTTATTTTACAGATTTTCATTCCTGTTTATGGCTTTTAGACTTTTATTAGTTTTGAAGACAATTAACAAGCCATGTCTATAGATAAAATAGTGTGTTAACCACACAAAATGGGTTTCCATAAAAGCAATAATACTTTAAGCAGGTAAATGTGTGCATAATACCCACATTTGCAAGATATACCTCCAGGGATGGGGTTGGGGAGGGTTTGCACTTATGCATGTATTTTTCCACCGGCAAAAATGTTCTGAAATGTAATCTTATAAGTGCTTTGCAGTTATTGGTCAAATGTATTTTCCCGCTCTTTCCATACTAAAGTATGCCCAGGAAATAGCATAGATTCAGTAGCAAATAACATTATTACAAGGTACCTGAAAAAAGACGCCAGAGGAATTTGGAGAGTCATGGGATAGGAGGTAGTGTCCAATTGTGGATTAAAAGCTAGTTAAAATATAGAAAACAGAGAGTAGGGTTAAATGGTCAGTATTCTCATTGGAGAAGGGTAGATAATGGGGTTCCCTAGGGGTCTGTACTGGGAATGCTGCTTTTTAACGTATTTATTAATGATCCAGAGATGAGAGTAACTAGTGAGGTAATTAAGGAGGTCTTTTACTAAAGATTAGCTCGAATTACCTACAGCAGGGCCCATAGGAATAAAAGGCAGCTCAAATTTGCTGATGACGCCAATTTATTCGAAGTTGTTAAATCGCAAGAGTATTGTGAAAAACTGCAAGAGGACCTTATGAGACTGAGGACTGGGCATCCAAATGGCAGATGATGTTTAATGTGAGCAAGTGCAAAGTGATGCATGTGGGAAAGAGGAACCCGAACTATAGTTACATGATGTATGGTTCCACATTAGGAGTCACCGCTCAGGAAAGGGATCTAGGTGTCATCGTTCATGATATGTTGAAACCTTCTGCTCAGTGTGTGGCAGCGGCTAAGAAAGCAAATGGAATGTTAGGTATAATTAAGAAAGGAATGGAAAACAAAAAGTGGACGTTATAATGCCTTTGTATCACTCCATGGTGTGACCACACCTCGAATACTGTGTTCAATTCTGGTCACCGTGTCTCAAAAAATTATAGTGGAATTAGAAAAGGTACAGAGAAGGCAAACAAAAATGATAAAGGAGATGGGATGACTTCTCTATGAGGAAAGGCTGAAGTGGCTGGGGCTCTTCAGCTTGGAGAAAAGATGGCTGAGGGGAGATGATAGAGGTTTATAAAATAATGAGTGGAGTGGAACAGGTAGACGTGAATCACTTGTTTGCTTTTCCCAAAAATACTAGGACTAGGGGGCACACAATGAAGCTACAAAGTAGTACATTTAAAACAAATTGGAAAAAACATTAAACTCTGGAATTCGTTGCCAGAGAATACTTGCCTCTTGGGAGCCTTGGGCCACTAAGTTGCAGCATGAAAACCAGTTCATTACTATGTGAAAATCACAAGTTACATTATTCCTGGAAAAATGCCATCAGCAGAATGCTGGCGGTATTTTTCAGTCCTGGGATTACTGGACCGCTAAGGTGCAGCCCGGTGCTCCCAGAAGGAACCTTAAAGGGGTTTTTAGTAGACCCCTGGTTTCCCCATCCCTTGCACCCCCAAATAATCTCCCCCCTGAAGAGCTTCTCCCAAAGGCAAAAGGCTTTTATGTGGTCCACTAATACTACTAGACTCCCACTAGGGATTGCTGGCACCATTTTGAGCCTGTTGACTGCAAAGAACAGGAGTGCAAAGGGATCATTCCTTCCATGAACCCAGCAGACATCAGAGAACCCTTAAGGCAGGCCCAGGGATCTTAAGGGAAAGGGGTTTGCGTGGGAGGGGTAAGCTCTTTGGGAAGGAGCATTTGGAGGAAGCTCTTCAGGAGAGAGATTGTTCAAGAAGGGGCCATGGGGGAAAACCTCAGTGGGAGGGGGAACCAGGGGGTCTCTCTTTCAAGTAAGGTACCTTCTGGGAGCATTGAGCTGCAGCTTAGCAGCCCAATGATCCCAGAACTGAAAAATGCAGCCAGTATTTTGTTGGTGGTATTTTTCCAAGAATAACATGGCTTATGATGCTCAACGCAAGCTACATTATTAAATTTACATAATGATCTATTTTGCATGCATTTGAATGAACTGAATCTCATTACTGTGCAACCCATGGTGGCTTTGATGTGTGTTACAGTAATATAACATACATTAGTGCCTTTTAATACATGTTAAGGGGCAAATAATGGATGCTATTGCCATAAAAAATCTAATGAAAATCCACCATCTAAAATAATAATAATAATAATTAATTAATTAATAGCTTTTCCAAACTCTATCAATCAGCCTACAGAAAGTAAGAATTGTGTTCCACAAGGAAGAAATTGAATAGCAACAGGCACAAAGTGTTGCTTTCTCCAGTTGTAATGTTCTACCTGAAGACAGAGCTAACTGTTTCTTTCTCAGATAATGAAGGTGTCAATTTGACACATAATATGGGAGTTTAAGACAGTAATTATGTGCATGGCCATGGTAAATCTTAAAAGCTAAAACCTACAGCTGAAAGGAACATAATTTTATAGTGGAAAGCTAATTTAAATATGAAAGTGTCTATAGGACACTGCCAATACTCCTTCACAGTATATGGACCACCTTAAAACTCATAGTCCCACCCAAAAGGGAAATGACATGAGAGGGGTAGAGCCAGGAGGAAATGGTCCAGGAAGTTTAAAAGCAGGAAGTCTTGGCAGCCATTATGAAGAAGCAGCGGCACCAGGCAGAGCAGCGGCAGAGTTCTTTCCTGTCCCTGAAGAGGCCACTAGACCACCAGGGCTCCTCAGGCCTAGGGAGGGCCTACTGAGGCTCAGTGGCAGGGGGCTGTAGTGTGCATAGGGAGCCTGAAAAATGTAGATGGAGTATGGGTGCAGGGAGTGAGGCTGAAAAAAAGAGGGTGTGGGGAGGGGGACTGAAATATGGGTACAGAAAGGGGGGCTGAAATAATATGGATGTTGTGTGTATGTAGGGAGGAGGGGGGGGGGGGCTGGAAAAGATGTCTGGAGTGCGGAGCAAATGTAAAGGCTGCATTTCACAGCTAGGTCTGGTTCCCATGTACTGGGCACCATATCAATTTGGTTGTGTCTCGTGCATTGGACCCTAAGCCCACTGTGGATAGTTCACCATTTTGACCAGTTATTGAGCTGATAACAACTTGCAAAGAGTCATGGGATAGGAGGCTATGTTCTATTTTGGAAAAGGAATTGGTTATTAGACAGAAAACAGAATGGAATCTTGCTACTTGTTGGGATTCCGAATAGAATGTTGCTACTCTTTCGAATTCCACGTGGAATGGTGCTACTATTGGGGTGTTCGCTGGGTACATGTGTCCTGGATTGGCTACTGTTAGAAACAGGATACTGGATTAGATGGACCAATGATCTGACCCAGTATGGCTATTCTTATGCTCTTAAGCACATGTTAAGTAGCACAGTAATGTGTGCTTAAGAACATAAAAACAGCCATACTGGGTCAGACCGATGGTCCATCCCAGTATTTCAGGAACCTGTTTTGTGCATTTAAACACATTTTTATACATCCAGAATAAATAGAGCATCCCTGCCTTTACCTTTCCTGTGATAAAATATGTTTTTATTCTATTTCATATTCAGTTCAGATTAATAGGAATTTTTGATGAGCTAAAGTAGACCCTAAGGAAATTAACTCATTCAAGAAATGTGTTGTAAAGTCAGTGCTAATTTCTTTTTCTTTCTAGATGACTGCAGAGAAGGAACTTTTAAAAGGTATTTCTGCAGGAAAAGCGGTTCATATGCAGAAAGAGATGTTGATAAATGTGTCCTGATATGCATATACAGTTCTGACCATGTAATCTCTATCCCAAAGAGAGCGGTTTGGGAAGGGTTAATGTTTTTCTGCATACGTTATGAAATCTGAGTGTTCACATGAATATTAAACTGGGATTATTGTGCATGGTAAAGAGCAGGTGTGCACAATTTGCACTTAAAATCCCTGGAGAAACTTTCAAAGCAGCAATACGTGTATACTTTCATTTTGAAAATGTTCTGGTGTCCTGCAGCGTTATGAAATTTCTCCCAGAAGGATCATGAGCACACAAACATAGCAATTATATAGATGTATTATGTAGATCAGTGTTGCACACTGCTCTGGGTTATGGTGAAATAGTGATTCATTCATTTAATTATAAATAAGCTTCAAGTTTATTAGTCTTAAGGTTCCAACTAGGTGGTTTACAATCTTCATTTATGTAAAAATAGATTAATGATGCAAAGAAGAAAAGTAAGAAGGAATTTATATTATTATAGAAAAAGAAGATCAGTTTTCTGTAGTGTAGTTCTGAGCCTCGTCCATTTGCCCTGATAGCAAGAAAGGTCGGGATACAGAGAACATTTTAATTAAACGCTTTTTTCTAAAAGGTGAGTCTTTAGTCCTCCTTTGAATCTTTGATAGGAAGGCTTCATATGGAGATGGAGTGGAACATTGTTCCAGAGTGTTGAGCCTTTGGCATTGAAGAGATTGTCACAGCTAAAATAGAAACAAAGAAAAATGTAGGAAGATAAAGACCATATGGCCTATCCAGTCTGCCCATCCATGCCATCTACTCTCCCTATCACTCCCTAAAGCTATCCTTGCTGTTCTCAATGCAAGAAATGCTTTTCTTCTCTCTTGGGTTTGGAGATGTTTTAGCTTTCTGACCTCAGGTATCCTCAGGCGCTTCATTATAAGTAATGTTAACATCTGATTTCTCCATAACATAAAGGGGATGTAACAGAAATCTAATGCAATAAAATATATCTCTTGGCTATCAGAGATACCGTTCGAAGAAATAGACTGGACACCTGAGACAAGCCCCATCTGTAGGGAAGCCCATCTTTCAAGCTCGAGAAGGATGTATGCAAAGATGCATCAGGAACTTGTAATGTAGTTCTTGTAACTGGGCACTCTCCACTATAAACTGTCTACAGAATAAATTTCAAAGTCACAGATCCACTGATCCGCTATTCTTTGTAGAGGGGAATTTCCCAATGGCCAGCATAATATCAGCCCAAGAGGCCTTTATGTACTGCTAAGATGGGCCAGCATTCATCAAACTCATTTTCCTGAAAGTCAGTTTCAAATGTATTCAATAAACAGGAAACGTAATGTTGAGTCTGATATTATGAATACCAATCTTAAGAAGTCATAGCAAATTTCTGCTACAATCTAGCATAAGGTGCCATTTTTACTTCATCTTCCTCCACCACCTCCCTAAATAATTTTAATTCCCTCTCCTCCTGCCGTCTATAAGTGCTTGATCCTATACCCTGTTCCTTGTGAGACTTGTGAGTTCTTGTACCAAGTAGAGTGCTGCTGAGCCCGGTACTCAGACCAGGTTCTGCTTGGCGGCTGGACAACCCCAGGTTTCACCTGTGCTGATCACCGTTCCCCAGAGGTTGAGCCCCTAGGTGCGGGCGACCTGCAGGACTTACGGGATGGAGCTGGAAGCGGAGTGATGAATGTATCGGCCAGGCAGGCAGCAGGTCAAGAGAGTAATCCAGGTACAAACGGCAGTCAGTAGGCAGGCGGCAGGCAAGAGAGTAATCCAGGTACAGGCGAAACTCAGTAGGCAGGCGGCAGGCAGAAGGGTAATTCTGGTATGGGCAAAGTCAGTAACCAGGGACCAGTACATAAGAAGTAGACTACAGAGTTAGAAATACCTACCAAAGTAGAAGCCGAAGCATGGAGTCCAGGAAGAGCTCAGCTGATAAGGTGCTGGCGTCTGACATCAACAGGGAGAAGGGGCACAGCCATAGGACAAGAGCAGGGGAAGGAGGAACCGGAAGACCAATAGGAGAGAAGCAAGGGAAGCCAGACAGAGGAAGAGCAGACTCAGTTGCATGAAAGCAAAGCAATCAAGGAGCCTGGAAGCCAGGCAGAGAGAGGGAGCAGAACCAGGTGCATGGAAGCAAAGCAATTAAGGAGCCTGCGACCACCGCTCTCTGAAAAAACCCAGAGAGGACTACACACACATGGCTCAGGCAGTGCCAGTCAAGTGTGCATGTCGACGGGACCCCGCGCAGCCCGAGGACGCCGCTTGCATTGAGGTAGGGGACATGACATCCCTGGACATGACATCCCTATACACTTTATGACAAAGACCACTGAACATTTTAGTAGCTGCCTTCTGGACCAACTCCATCCTGTTTATATCTTTTTGAAGGTGCAGTCTCCAGAATTGTACACAATTTTCTAAATGAGGTCTCACCTCCTTTTTCCTAGTGGCCATTCCTCTTCCTATGCACCCAAGCATCCTTCTAGCTTTCACCATCACCTTTTCAACCTGTTTGGCCACCTTAAGATCATCACATACAATTACACTCAAGTCCCACTCCTCTTTCATGCACAAACGTTCTTCACCCCCTAAACTATATAGTTCCCTCGGGTTTTTGCAGCCCAAGTGCATGACCCCACATTTTTAGCATTAAATCTTAGCTACCAAATTCCAGACCATTCATCTAGCTTCGCTAAGTCCCTCCTCATGTTATCCACACCACCAGGGGTGTCTACCCTATTGCAGATTTTGGAATCATCCACAAAGCGGCAAACCTTACCAGATAGCCTTTCAGCAATATCACTTACGAAAAAGTTAAAAAGAACAGGCTCAAGAACTGAACCTTGCGGCACACCACTGGTAACATACTTTTCCTCAGAATGAGCTCCACTTACCACTAACCTCTGTCACCTTCCACTCAACCAGTTTCTAACCTAGTCAGTCACTTTAGGGCCCATAGCAAGGGCACTCAGTTTATTTGTTATCTATGTGGAACCATGTCAAAGGCCTTCATAAAATCAAAATACAGCACATCTATTTCTCTTCCTCAATCCAACTCTCTTTTTCACCCAGTCAAAGAAATTAATCAGATTTGTATGTCAACATCTGCCTTTAGTGAAACCATGTTGCCTCAGGTCCTGTAATCTATTGGATTCCAAAAATTATACAGTTCTCTGTTTTAAGAGTATTTCCATCAATTTACTTACCACAGAAGTCAGACTTACCAGCCTGTAGTTGCCAACCTCTTCCTTTCTTCCGCTTTTGTGGAAAGGGGTCGCATCTGCTCTACTTCAGTCCTCTGGGACCACTCCCAACTCTAGAGAAGCATTAAAAAGGTCAGCCAGTAGAGTCACTAGAACTTCCCTAAGTTCCTTTGGTACCCTTGGATGTATGACAACTGGCCCCATCGCTTTTAATTTAGCGGACTATCACCCCTCCATTCCTGTTTGTGTTTGTCTTCTGCAGTCCTGCTCCTGACCCTTCATCTGTGAACACAGTACAGAAATATTTGTGAAGCAATTCCGCCTTATCTTTATCACATTCCTCTCCTTTGCCTTTGAGTCTCACAACGCAACTATTGCACTTCCTCTTATCACTAACATATCTTTAAGAAAAAGTCTTGTCCCTCAATTTTATCATATTGGCTATTTTTCCATTTGCATCTGTGCTTTCCTGACTGCTCTTCCCTCTTCTCTTAGCTTTTCCAGATATTTGTCACCTGTCTTTCTCTTTCTGCGATCTCTTGTAGTTTATAAAGGCAAACCTCTTTTTCCTTACATTTTCAGCTACTACTTTTGAGAACCAAAGCGGCCTCCTTTTCCTCCTAATTTTATTTATTTTCTTTACAAAAGGTTTGTTACCATTACCATTACAATAGCTCCTTTCAATGTTGCCCTTCTTTCCAACTTATTCCAGATGTTCCTATCAAGACAACAATACCTTGAGGTAATCTCCTTCTGAATAGCCTTCACTTTTGAATGAACCCTCTCCACCCCTATCTTAATATTAAACCACACTAATTGGTGATCACTGGATGCCAGATGATTACAGACTATAACATCAGAAACACTCCCCCACTAGTAAGCACTAAGTCTAGTATGGTTCCATCCCACAATCAAAGCAGATTGGTGAAAGGAGGTGACCACTAGGAGATGTGGATCTAAAAATTGTACAAATCTAGTAGGTATGTAAGGAATTAAGAGATGTCATAGAATAATGGAGTCAGAAAGTTTATCTTTTGTATTAAGGTTAATATTTGAAGGGGATCCTACATGTTGTTGGTAATCAGTGTTCTTTTTTAAATAATGGAGTCACGTGGTCCCATTTCTTCCTGTGATAAACCTGACTGCAGTGTTTTGAATCAATTCTAAGTGATCGGTGATGCAGAAACCTTAGAAAAGGGTGGTAAGCAGTTGGTACAGAACAAATGAATGAAATAGGATGTGGAGGGATTTATGATTGAGGAGAGACCTAATGGAATGAATCATTTTAAGCTTGAAGAAATATTTCTTTATCAGAAAGGTAATGTGAGATTGGTAGGTTAAGTTATTATCTATGGCAAGCCCTCGACAAAGAATCAATAACCTCAATCTTAGTGCCAGCTCATGATAGGGGACTAGAGAGAATAATGTCTGTTTTCTGAGAAAAGATAAGAAGAGCTTTAGTCTTATCTGGATTGCGTTTTCATTTGTGGGAGTAAAGTCAGATTGTATTTATAGTTGTAATGTCTTGAGTTATGAGATGGATCCAAAGTTGTCAATAATTATGTCATCAGCATAGATGAAATTGTCTGTATGAGTCCAATTAAAGAGGTCAAGAAAATATTAAGGAGGTTGGCTGAGTGAATATGGTGGTGATCAAGAGTTGTTGTGTAGTTCCAGGTTAGTCCTATCTGTTATGTATAATTAAAACTAGGAGTGTGTTGTATTGGTGGTACTATTTCTGACTGTTTTTGGAGCACAAGATCAAAAGCAGCCGATAGGTCTAGTGAATTGAGAACCACTATTTTATTCTGATCCAGATTAGAGTGGATGTAAAGTGAGAATGCCTGTAAGAGTTTTCTCAGTATTGTGGTGCACTGAAAACTGGCTGCGTGTGGGTGTAATCGGTTTGTATCTTCTAGGAAGATTATAAGTTGATTATCTACACAACGGCAAGTTTTTTCTAGATCAATGTGCACTATCTATACAAAACTTTTTTTTAAACAATAGTGAATATTGTTACCCTGGGATCCAATTATTTTCTTATGCTGGAAACCCCCCCCCCCCCCCCCCCGAAAATTCCTTTTGTCTCCCTCATAGTTTCCCACAAGTCACTTCACCCTCAACCTGAAATATAAATGTAGGCTCTCATTTACTAACCTGCATTGACACAAGTTGTATAATTAGGAGTAGATATTCAAACAGGTTTAAGCAGGCAGGAGAAGCTGCTGTCCATTTTAACTCCAATATTTAGAAACATTTAACCAGACACTGCTGTGGAACATCCTATCTTCTCTTGTGGCACAGTCTGGCAGATACAATGACAGTCCTACCTTTGCCAGTGAAATATTCTGGTGCTCGCTCTGAATATCGACTGTCATCTGTAGAACGTCCGGCTCAGCTCATGACCTGGATGTGCAAAACCAGTGCCCAGACATGGCCTGGCACTGAATATCTGTGTTAAAAAGAGAATCTTTTTCATCCACCACTGTCAGTGACTTCAAAACCACTGACTGCCTTAGGCTGAATATCTCAATGGAGGAGGGTGAATAGTGGACTGCCACAGGGCTCTGTACTGGGATCAGTGCTGTGTAACATATTTATAAATGATCTGGACATCAGAATGACAAGTGAGGTGATTAAATTTGCAAATGACACAAAGCTATTCAAAGCTGATAAAACAAGTGGACTGTGAAAAATTGCAGGAAGACCTTAGGAAATTGGAAGACTGGGCATCTAAATGGCAGATGAAATGTAGGGGGTCTTTTACTTAGGCACTCTGGCATTTTTAGCGTGCGTTAAAAATAGGCACACGCTAAATGCTAAAGATGCCCATAGGAATACATTTGATTTACTTATGTCCCAATCATCCACAATTCTACATATATCACAGTTCTTTAATAATACATAGTCTATACTTTTTTACTATAACAGGGATCCTCAGAATATTCAGCAGCAGCTCCCATCTGGGCACAGTGTCCCATATACTTATGGTGCTGTGTACATCTTCATTGATCAACCCAATTTTTCAATACTTTTTTTTTCCTTTTTTTCTTATCTCTAATCTTCAGCAGTCATATTCCACAAGCATTGATTTTTAGCTTTGAAAATAGCAAAATAGTAAAGTACTTAACTTTGGCAGCACTTTTACAACGAATCAAATCTCTGCCAACATGGCCAGGTTTCGTAGTTCTTCATCAGGGTAGAGGTTTGCTCATAATCTGCTCTTGCAACTGCAAAAAAAAAAATGGCCGCCATAGGAATACATTGGCATCTTTAGCGTTTAGCGTGCACCTATTTTTAATGTGCATTAAAAATGCCAGCACACCTAAGTAAAAGACCCCCTTAAACCATAGTTACCTGATGCTAGGGTCCACCTTGGGAGTCAGCACCTATGAAAAGATTCTTGGTGTCATTGTACACAATATGCTGAAATCACTTGTCTAGTGTGTGGTAGTGGCCAAAAAGGCAAACAGGATGCTAGGAATTATTAGGGAAGGGATGGTAAATAAGACCAAGATATTATAATGCCTCTATATTGCTTCATGGTATGACCCCACCTTCAGTATTGCGTTCAATTCTGGTCACGGTATCTCAAGAAAGATGTAGCACAATTTAAAAAGTTCAAAGAAAATCAACCAAAATGATAAAGAAGATGGATCTTCTCTCATATGAGGAAAGGCTAAAGAGGTTAAAGCTCTTCAGCTTGGAAAAGAGACGGATGAGGAAAGAGATGATTGAGGTCTACAAAGTCCTGAATGGTGTAGAATGAGTAGAACTGGATCAATGTTTTACCCTTTCAAAAAGTACAAAGATTAGTGGACACTCAATGAAATTATATGGAAATATTTTTAAAACAAATAGGAGGACATATTTTTTTTTCACTCCAAGAATAATTAAGCTTTGGAATTTGGATGTGGTAACAGTGGTCAGCGTATCTGTGTTTTAAGTTTGGACAAGTTCCAGGAGGAAAAGTCTCTAGTCTGTTATTGAGATAGCCATGGGGAAGCCACTGCTTGCCCTGGGATTGATAGTGTGGACTATTGCTACTATTTGGGATTGTGTCAGGTACTTGTGACCTGGATTAGTCACTACTGGAAGCAGAATACTGGGCTAAATGGCTTTTCTTACATTCTTATGTTCAGTTAGTAAATAGGCCCATTGGGAATAATAGAGCATTAAATAATATAGATAAAAATGAAAGTTAACACATATTAATATATTGACACAGGCTAGTAAAGGAGATTTTTTAAACTGTAAGCCATATGGGGAAGGGATATACCCACTGAAGAAATCTGTAACTCATCTTGAACTTGGATTTAGAAGGGTGAGTAAGTCAACCCAAAATCCACATTGAAAACTTCCAATGTGAATTCACAGAAAGAGTGGCACAAATCAGGAATGTTAATCCAGAGGAGCTGGTGGTGGAGCCAATCGCTATAAACAAATTCCAGAAAGTTTGGGATAAGACCAGGCTGTATGAACATAAAAATAGAGCCTGACACTAAGAAATCTCTGCAGAGAAATCTGACCACACAGTTTTTATTTGATGTTGTAACACATTATACAGTCAGAAGCATTCTGTCACAGAATCATGCGGGACACTTCTGTAAGCGCCTGCAAAGAGCTATGCGCATCAAAGGCACCGGTCTATAGAGTACCACCTGTGCTTTAATATGTATCTCCAAGATGGCCGTAAGCATGAGCGGGACACAGGCTTGGTACAAACGTGCATAACTTATAGAATACTGTCAGTGACTCGCGTCTCTTGGTGCACCTTGGAGCGACCATTGAAATCTGCCATTGGCATGTTGTAAAATTTTGGTGCGCAGATGTGTATTTGTGGTAGTTTTCTGCGATGATTTAGGAATGCTCAAGCGCCTTTTTACAACTTGTGTGCTGTATTGTAGTGCCTGGTTCCAGACATCTAGGGGGTCTTTTACAAAAAGCACAGTAGTGTTTTTAGCGTGTGATACTCATAGGAATTTATGGGCGTCTCTAGCGTTTAGCACACGCGTGTGCTAAAAACGATAGTACGCCTTTGTAAAAGGCCCGCCAAGTTATAGAACTGGATCCATTGTTTGATTCTGCTGCTAATTAAGCTACCGCATTTTTTTCTGTAAAGTGATCTGTTTATTATTTTTGAACATGTGGGAATATCATTTAACTAATCAGAAATTCTTACCCCAGCTGCAGGTATTGGTTTCTGAAATGTGTCCCCTTTGATATGTGCATATGTTCTTCTATGGCTTCTGGTTGTGACACCACCCAATGCCCGCCTGGCTAATCGATGATTGTTTGTTTCTTCATTCAGGCAATGGACTGGGAATTAGAGTTGTAGGTGGAAAGGAGATCCCAGACATTCCAGGAGAAATTGGAGCTTACATTTCCAAGATCCTGCCAGGAGGAGCAGCGGAGCAGACGGGCAAACTTATCGAAGGTAAATGAACAATACAATGCACCCAAGGGACTGCTTCGATGGCTAATGGAATTTATTGTACTAAACATTGCTTTATATTACTTTTGGTTCTTAAGATTAACATTAGCAAGGTCATAAGTACATAAGTAATGCCATACTGGGAAAAGACCAAAGGTCCATCGAGCCCAGCATCCTGTCCCCGACAGTGGTCAATCCAGGTCAAGGGCACCTGGCAAGCTACCCAAACGTACACACATTTTATACATGTTATTCCCGAAATTGTGGATTTTTTCCAAGTCCATTTAGTATCGGTCTATGGACTTGTCCTTTAGGAAACCGTACAACCCCTTTTTAAACTCTGCCAAGCTAACCACCTTCACTAAAGAATAATTTTCTAAAATGTGCATGGTGACATGGATCCAGATACTGTTACACAACAAACATGTAGATATCGTCACTTCATCATCTGGGTGGAGTCACCTGTGCACTTTCCTTTTTTATGGGCAGTCAGATCATTTTTCTTTCATGTTGTTTCCTTTGTCACTTATGGTAATTATCTAATCTAATCTAATCTTACACTTGATATACCACTAAATTCCTCTAATGGGTCTGAAATGGTGTACAACAAAAATTACTTAGGTATACGATGAGTAATCATATATACACAAGCACAGTCATAATTAAAAAACCAAGTTGTCTTTACGACATTTAAAACTAAATATTCTTGGAATTAAAATATTTTCAGATTTTTATGAAAAGAACCATAAGAAACTTCTTGTCTTACATCTATTGGCAACAAATTCCAGCAGGGAGTAACCTGATATAAGTAAGAACGTTCATGGTTGCGTTTACAAGTAACATATTTAGCGGTTGGATATATAAGAAGATATTATCCTTAATGGTAGATGTCCTGGACAAAGCTGAACGATTCAACAAACCATGTAGATAAACAGAGCCCAACCCATTTAACGATTTAAGAACCAGATGTATTAACTTATAGATGATCCTGGCCCATGTAACTCAATCAACAGTGGACTCACTCTATCATATTTCCGATGTCCATATTTTATATTGATTTCTCAGTTTCTAATAATAGTGCAGATTATGTGGAAAGAGGACACCAAGGGGTCCATTTATTAAAGGGCGTTAAAAAGTGGCCTGTGCTAGCCCTCACATGGGACTGTCCCATGCGCTAGGCCACTTTTTAATGCGGGTATAAAATGGCCAGTTTTTGTATTTCAGTAATAATGGCTGTGTGTTAGGGACATGCTGCGACAGCACTGATTCATGATTTAAAGGTGGTATAAGTTCCAACACAGATCTTTCATTGCTTGCACCCATGACACACCCCTGTACTACATGACTCCACCGGCCCTAGACATTCTAGTGGCCTAAACGTTTTGTTCTGCCCTTTTGTAAAATACTGGGTTATACGTTTTGGTCAGCAAAATGTATAAGTGCCAAGATTGGGGGAAGGCCGACAGTCATTCAAAAACACATGGTTTGGAACAAGGTATCTTGCAACGATATCACCAAAACAGGGAAGATAGTGTATCCCGATAGCGAGGTTGCAATAGAGACCATAGTAAACCAGGTGTTTTTAAATAAAAATCAGACAAAAGATTGCAAATTAACACTGACAGCTGCTGAGAAAGATGTAAATAGGAACAACAAACATATAGTTTGAAATGTATATATGTGAATTCCAGAAGCCTAAGAAATAAGATGGGAGAGTTAGAATATATTGCACTAAAAGAAACATTAGATATAATAGGCATCTCTGAGACCTGGTGGAAGGAGGATAACCAGGGTGACACTGTCATACCGGGGTACAAATTATATCATAGTGATAGGGTGGATCGAATTGGTGGAGGGGTAGCACTGTATGTTAAGGAGGATCTTGAATCAAATAGACAAAAAATTCTGCAGGAAACAAACACATCTTGGAATCCCTATGTATTGAAATTCCATGTGAAAAGGGGAAAAGGATACTGATAGGAGTGTACTACCGTCGACCTGGCCAGAATGAACAGACAGATGTAGAAATATTACCAGAAATATAGGAGGCTAACAAACTGGGGAACCCTGATATTGACTGGGTAAATGTAACATCAGGGCATGCTAAGGGGGTGGGGGTAAACTTCCTTGACGAAATCAAGAACTGCTTTATGGAGCAGCTAGTACAGGAGCCAACAAGAGGAGGGAAAATTCTCTGTTTAATCCCTCACGAATCATACCACGAATCTCAGTAATTTATAGTGTCTGTTTTGCATATATTCTCCCTGTGTAAATTGTCTCCATTGGTTTCCATAGCTCAGGGCTGAATGCTTTTCCTTGCAGAGACTGTGACTTGAGCTGTCAAATCAAATGCACAAAAATAAAGTCGGATGTTCACAGCTGTGTTTTAAGATTATTCAGAAACAAACAAATAAAAAAGCTTTATCAGCTGGCAGCTTCTATTAAAGCAGCGTGTGAATACCGTATTGTTACATTCTGCTGCTTCACTGATTTATCTTCAGAATTAGCAGAGCTTGGTATTGGCGACATATCATGCCATTTAGAAGATCAGTAGGCAACACTGGACAAAGAAAGTAAATTGCACATAGAAAAAAAGTGCATTCAGTTTCAGAAGTGCAATTTTCAAATCTTAAAACAAAGCTCAAAAGCTAGGCATGTGTGCAGTTTATTTTAATCATGCTGTTGCAAAATGATTAAGTCTGAGCTTGGTTTCAAATTCTCTAGACAACACATTTTGTAGTGTACCAAGCAAATCCGATGCATTAGGGTAGGGGTAGGCAATTCCGGTTCTCAAGAGCCCCAGACAGGTCAAGCTTTTCAGAATATTCACAATGTATATGCATGTGATAGAATACAATGCCTGCTGGTATGCAAATTTATCTCCTGCATATGCATTGTGGATATTCTGAAAACCACACCTACCTGGGGCTCTCAAAGACTAGAATTGCCTACCCCTGCACAAAGGAATACATGCTCCAATATGTCCAGGGGGTGAAAAAAAAAGAGAAAGCATGCCAGCTTGCTTAGAGTTTGGTTTTAAAAGTACAATATGAAACTACTGTATAATTTTCCATTTCTATGATGCCGTTTTGAGGATGTTGTTCCAACTGTTTTCTACAAACAAAAATGATAAGTTTGGGTTTCATTTCTGAATCTGAAAAACTGTAGCCGAGTATAGCCTATGAGCTGAAGCACACTTGCATTCAGCTTTACCATAAATCTTTTCACACACCCACTTACAGAATTGTGTGCACAAGGCACTCAAAACTGCACGTTCACACCTATAGAATTAACTTCTCGCATCTAATTATAGAATTGTGAGCACATCTGTAACTGCACACACCCACTTATAAATTGTACGCACAAGACACCGGTAACTGCATTTATCCTCTAATAGAATTATTTGTATAAGGCACCCAGAACTGCATGTACAAACTTACAGAATTTTGTGCATGAGGAACCCATAACTGCATGTTAGCACTTATAGAATTGTGTGCACGAGGGTCCTGTAACTGCATGTGTCCACTTATAGGTCTATGTGCACAAGGCACCCATAACTGCATGTTAACATTTATAGAATTGTGTGCACGAGGCACCCATAACTGCACACTCCCACTTATAGAATTGTGTGCATGAGGGTCCTGTAACTGCATGCTCCCACTTATAGAATTGGGTGCACGAGGGTCCTGTATCTGCATGCTCCCACTTATAGAATTGTGTGCACGAGGGTCCTGTAACTGCACATGTCCACTTATAGAACTATGTGCACAAGGCACCCGTAACTGCATGTTAACATTTATAGAATTGTGTGCAAGAAGGTCCTGTAACTGCATGCTCCCACTTATAGACTTGAGTGCACAAGGGTCCTGTATCTGCATGCTCCCACTTATAGAATTGTGTGCACGAGGGTCCTGTATCTGCATGCTCCTACTCGAGGGTCCTGTAATTGCACGCTCCCACTTATAGAATTGAGTGCACGAGGGTCCTGTATCTGCACGCTCCCACTTATAGAATTGTGTGCACGAGGCACCTGAAACTGCACCCTCCCACTTATAGAATTGTGTGCATGAAGGTCCTGTAACTACACGCTCCCACTTATAGAATTGAGTGCACGAGGGTCCTGTATCTGCACACTCCCACTTATAGAATTGTGTGCACGAGGGTCCTGTATCTGCATGCTCCCACTCGAGGGTCCTGTAATTGCACGCTCCCACTTATAGAATTGTGTGCACAATTTGTCTTTCACTCCATTTGTTGATAATTTGAGGAAGTACATATACTTTGAGCTTTTTTGGCTCTTAGTTACGACTGACAGAGAGGACCCTGAATATTTATTAGCATTGGCTTGCATTCTCTCTAGTTCTGTTGGGAATCCAATTTCCAAATATTATTAGATGTGCTCTAACATTGTGAAAGTGGAGCCAGCTTAGATACATCTTTTTAGATAGTCCAACCTGATTCGGAAATCTTACTGTTCTGGTATTCATCTGCTGACGTCTGTATTATTACCGGAAGGAGGAAATCAATTACATTGTTTTGATCGTGCCGAACAGATTTCATTGACACTAGATTATCTTGACTGTTAATAAAATGTGATTCAGTACAGAGACAAAAGACTTGCTGTACATTGTAGAATAATGTGTTTTCCTTCAGAAGAGTTCACAGAGCCGTAAACTCTGACATAGATGAATTACAGTAGAGTGATTATAGTAATTGGTTTCTCTTGGTTTATGTTAGTACCCTGTGATTAAAATGAATAAGTGACATGATCTGAAGGCTTTTTGTATTGACTTCGCTATTCCGTGTTCAATACACTTTAAAGCATTTTTTTCTTCTGTTAAATTTACCCTTTCGGCACGAATATGGAAGGGCTTAGTTCACATCTCCAGCCATAACCACTGGTTGTCTACGGTGAAGACATTTCTGTTTTGAAAATATCTGTTTGGAAACTCAATATAGATCTGTTTGGATTTATTGTTGAAAGGAGTGATTTTAGATTGTTGTAAAATTGGGTTTAGATTACTAAGTATGTCTAATGTATTTCCAAGATTGTCCCAGCCTTGTTTGTAATGCACATTCAACTGTACAGGTTACTGCAGACTGTAAGAATTGTAATGTAATGTGATCACCTATCTATCACATTCCCATACTCAAAATGGCGTAACATCTGAGGGCTGTGTGTTACCAGGGGGAGAGCAGAACACAGTCCTGCTTATTTTCGAAAGGAAAAAACACCCATGTTCGAGAGATGGGCATCCGTTTCCCATGGGCGGCCAAATCAGTATAATCGAAAGCCGATTTTGGTCATCTTCAACTGCACTCCGTCGCGGGAACGAATAAAGTTGACTGGGCGTGTCGGAGGCGTGGTGAAGGCGGGACTGGGGCGTGGTTATCGGCCGAGCAGAGATGTGTGTTAGCCTCGTTACAGAACTTAGTTCTTACCTTGAATGTTGCTGAAAGAGGGCATTGTACACCATTCTGCCAGCTCTGAGCTACTGCTAATCTTAGTACCAGGGAGACTCGTCGCCAGTGGGGCACAACCTCTGATCTGCAGTTAACTGTGAGTAAACGCGGTTATTGAAATAAAGGACGTTTTCAGCGAGATTAGTCTTACGGTGTGAACTGCTGTGCCAAGGTTATACAGCAGCAACAAGTCTTGTCCCTGGAGCAGTTTTAGTGGGTAATGCAGTGCACTTCAGGCAGGCGGACCCAGGCCCATCCCCCCTACCTGTACCACTTGTGGTGGTAAATGGGAGCCCTCTACCCCCCCAAAACCCACTGTACCCACATGTAGGTGCCCCCCTTCACCATTAAGTGCTATGGTAATGGTGTTGAGTTGTAGGGAGTGGGATTTGGGGGTCTCAGCACCCGAGGTAAAGGAGCTATGCACCTGGGAGGTAATTTAATGTTTGCTCCTATTTTTTAAAAGTGCCCTCTAGGGTGCCCGGTTGGTGTCCTGGCATGTGAGGGGGACCACTGCACTACAAATCCTGGCCCCTCCCACAAGCCAAAGCCTTGGATTTGGTCGTTTTTGAGCTGGGATGCTTCGGTTTCGATTTTCGCTGAAAAACGAAAACGCCCAGCTCAAACAAACGCCCACATCTCAAAAATGCCCACATCCAATGCATTTGCCTGGCACAAACCTTATTTTCGAAACTAAACATAAACGTCCATCTTTTTCGAAAATACGATTCGGCCCACCCCTTCATGGACCCATTCTCGGAGATGGACGTTCTTACACATGGGCGTTTGCGTTCGATTATGCCCCTCAGTGTCTCAGGCAATAACCCTCCTGAAACATCCTTTGAAATGTATCAGAGCAGTTGCAACCAGCAAAACCTTTACAAACTGACACGTGGTCATCGGGTCAAATATGTGATTGTTGTGTTCACTGAAATTCGTCAAAAAAAGTTCACAAACCAAAAAGTTGTGTAAAGTGAAGCCTTTTATTGGACTAGTTCTCACGGCTGACATTCCCTTCCTCAGGTCAGCATAGAATTAGCAAAAGAAGACGTTGGCAGAAATGATAAAAAACATTCCAATGTAAGTCTGATGATTTAGGGCAGTGGATCTCAATCCAGTCCTCAGGAGTAACCTAGCAAAGCCTGGCTCAAGTACCACTGATGCTCCTTGTAGTCTTACGCAAGTCACTTAACCTCTATTGTCTCAGCTACAAATGTAGGGCTCTTTGACTAAAGGGTGTTTATCTGTAATGCACGGTTAGTGTTCCCAAAAAAAAAAGGCTTACATATTTTGCAGTAATTTGCCTGTTAGCCCGTGTTAATTGTGTGGGGGGTTTTTGTAATATTTTTTCAGGAGAGGGGGACATGGGTGGGGAATGGGCATGGAAGCATTATCCATCTAGCACATTCTGATTAGTGCATGCTCACTGCATAACATGGGCTTCAGACGGCAAAATGTAGCAGCTCCTAACTAGGAGGTGGTACATGCCCCTGCGTTAAATTTTTTTGCAAGTTCTGTGTTTTAATGGAAAAAATTAATGTGGAACCTGCAAAAAAATATTATTTTAAAAGCCCTAAATGCTTTCCGCCTGATATTTAGTGCTATTTAACCAGTCAGATCGGATGCTGACCATTTAAATGGCACTTGACCGACTATTCGCCAGTATTCAGCGGTATTTGTGTGCTTCAAACCCGGGTATATCTTTGGTTGTTTTTTTTTTTTGTTTTGCTTATTTGTTTATTGAATTTTGCAACTTAAACAGACATAAGAACTGCTAAGTGAAATACAGCTTTAGAAACAAGAAATAAACGAAACAGGAATTTACTTTCCTCAAAGAAAACATAACATTTAGCTTCATTAGACCAGAATAAAAGGGGGAGGTAGGAATTTGTGAAGATTATACTATATTATTTCTAAATTATTAAAGAAATTGATGCCGCCACCATTCTCATGTGCTCCTACAAATTCTCTATCGTTGTTTAGAGTCTAGGAAAGATTTAAGCTGATCAGGATTAAAGAACACATACTTTGTTTGATTTAACCTTACAAGACATTTACATGGATACACAAGAAGGAAGGATCCTCCTAATTCTATTATTTTAGACCTCATAGAAAGAAACAATTTTCTTTTTTGTTGAGTAGTCTTAGTCACATCTGGGTAAATCCAGATTTTTTGTCCTCCAAATATACGATTTGTCGATTTAAAGTAAAGTCTTATTACGCAGTTCAAATCTTGCTGGAAGACGAAAGAAACAAGCAATGTTGCTTTTTCCGTAGCCTCTTCTAAGGTTTGTTCCAAAATGGCTGTAATATTATTTAAGTCCATTGATTTCTCTCCTTCTACTTTTTAAAATTTGTGTTAAGTTTGGTTGGTTTAAAGATAACCGACTATGTCTGAATGTCCACACAGCTGGTTATCTTCAGACCGGCCAACCCTCCCCTGCTCCCCATGGATATTCAATGTCGGTCACTGGAAATATCCGGGTTCTGTACCTACAGCTTTTGAATATGGTATGAGCTAAATGAAAGAATAATAACCAGCCTGGTTTTCTGGATGTCCACAATGGAGTCACAGGAAATAGATTTGCATACAGTGGATGCAGTGTCTCGTCTTTGCAGGGTCAGCACTTCTCCCTCTTCCTTCTTTCCCCGCAGGTCCTGGCACCTCTCTCCTTGTCCTTCCAATCCCCGCCGCCCAAGTCCAGCACCTCTTTCCCTCTCTGTGCCCCCTTCTCTTCCTTATTCCCCTCTCTAAATCTCTTACTTCTTTACCTACCCTCCCTGTCCAGCACCCCTGTTCCTCCTTGCACCCCTCCTGATGCAGCAACTCTGTCCCTCCTTGACCTACCACTTATGCAGCACCTCTGTCTGTCTCTCCCTACCCCTCCTGATACAGCCCTTCTCTCCCTCCTTGCCCCTCCATGCAGTACCTGTCTCCCTCGCTAGTCCCTACCCTTCTTCATGCAGCAGCTCTCTCCCTCCCTCCCCCCTCCCCCCATGCAGGACCTGACTGGCTGTCTCCCTTGTTGCCCCCCCCCCATGATGCAGCACCTCTGTCTGTCCCTCCCTACCCCTCCTGATACAGCATTTCTCTCCCTCCTTGCCCCTCCATGCAGTACCTGTCTCCCTCGCTAGTCCCTACCCTTCTTCATGCAGCAGCTCTCTCCCTCCCTCCCCCCATGCAGTACCTGACTGGCTGTCTCCCTTGTTGACCCCCCCCCCCCCCATGATGCAGTATCTGACTGTCTCCCTCATTGTCCACCCCGAAGCACAACCTCTCTGTTCTCTCGCTTTGTCCTCCCCCCGCAGCTCCTTGCTTCTTCTGACAGGATTCATTTTTTTTAAGCAGTGCTGGCAAACATCTGCAGGAGCAGGCTGCTTCAACCAATGCCAGGGACCTTCCTTCAGCCTGTCCCACCCCCCCCCCACCCCCCCGGGCCGTTTCTGGTGACCAGCGTTGAATATCCGGCTTATTTTTGGCAAGTTCAAACTTAACCGGCCAAGCTGATATTCATTGTTGGACAATTAAGTTTGAACCAGCCAAATATGGTCTAATCTCTGTATTCTATGTGGTAGGAGCCAAATGCTGCCTCTGCATTAGGCGCTAACTGGACGTTTCAGCAGCACTTACCCGGTTAAGTGGTTAATCCTGAACAAGTGATTTAACCAGCCAGGAGCCATTTCTGGCCAGTTAAATTGCTTTGATTATTGGCCCAGTGACTTCTCTTTCTTTTATGTCCATTTCTCTATTACCTTTCTCTATATTGCACTCTGTAGCCTCGGATGGCAGCATTAAAGAACTGACCATTGACCTGGGTGTCTATAAGTGGTTCCGTGCATAATTTCTGGGGTGTTGTTGCTGTGAACATTTTCTTAACTTTATATCTGCAGATCTGAGGTGTAATGATTCTGTCCGATGTGAAAGTGTTGATACCGAGAACAACGGTTTTATTGCCTTTAGTACAACCTTTGTGACGTTGACGCCTGACTTATCTCTAGGAGTCATCACACTTCATTGCTCCAAAATATTATTCATTTGCTAAGAAAGATCCAGGGGAACCTCAAGCTATTTTAAAATACTTGTTTTAGCTTTGAACTACTTATGTTGTTTTACTCTTGCAATAGGAGATCTCAAGGGGTAAATTGTACATAGTACACCAAAACTTAGTTGCCAAGTAGGCTCCTACATATTGGTACTCAAAGTGAAGTTAATTTATTTATTTAGATTTTGCTCAGACCTTTTTCAGTAGTCGCTTAATGTGAGTTACATTCAGGTACTGTGGATATTGCTCTGTCCCAGGAGGGCTCACAATCTAAGTTTGTACCTGAGGCAATGGAGGGTTAAGTGACTTGCCCAAGATCACAAGGAGCAGCAGTGGGATTTGAACTGGCCACCTCTGAATTGCAAGACCAGTGCTCTAACCACTAGGCCACTCCTCCACCCCAAAGAAGCTTGCTACTCTTTGGGGTTCTACATGGAATGTTGCTACACTTTGAAATTCTGCATGGAATCTTGTCACTCTCTAGGAGTCCAGAACCTTTGCTATTCCTTTGAGATTCTACAAGGAATGTTGCTACACTTTGAATCTTGTTACTCTTTAGAATTCTAGAATCTTTATTTATTTATTTAGATTTTGCTCACACCTTTTCCACTAGTAGCTCAAGGTGAGTTACATTCAGGTACTCTGGATATTTCTCTGTCCCAGGAGGGCTCACAATCTAAGTTTGTACCTGAGGCAATGGAGGGTTAAGTGAGTTGCCCAAGATCACAAGGAGCAGCAGTGGGATTGGAACTGGCCACCTCTGAATTGCAAGACCAGTGCTCTAACCACTAGGCCACTCCTCCACCCCAAAGAAGCTTGCTACTCTTTGGGGTTCTACATGGAATGTTGCTACACTTTGAAATTCTGCATGGAATCTTGTCACTCTCTAGGAGTCCAGAACCTTTGCTATTCCTTTGAGATTCTACAAGGAATGTTGCTACACTTTGAATCTTGTTACTCTTTAGAATTCTAGAATCTTTATTTATTTATTTAGATTTTGCTCACACCTTTTCCACTAGTAGCTCAAGGTGAGTTACATTCAGGTACTCTGGGTATTTCTCTGTCCCAGGAGGGCTCACAACTTAAGTTTGTACTTGAGGCAATGGAGGGTTAAGTGACTTGCCCAAGATCATAAGGAGTAGCAGTGGGATTGGAACTGGCCACCTCTGGATTGCAAGACTGGTGCTCTAACCACTAAGCCACTCCTCCACTTGCTATTCTTTAGGGTTCTACATGGAATGTTGCTACTGTTTGAGATTCTGCATGGAATGTTGCCACTCTTTAGAATTCCAGAATCTTGATCTTCTTTGGGGTTCTACATGGAATGTTGCTACTCTTTGAGGTTCTGAATGGAATCTTTATTTATTTAGATTTTGCTCACACCTTTTTCAGTAGTAGCTCAAGGTGAGTTGCATTCAGGTACTCTGGATATTTCTCTGTCCCAGGAGGGCTAAGTTTGTACTTGAGGCAATGGAGGGTTAAGTGACTTGCCCAAGATCATAAGGAGTAGCAGTGGGATTGGAACTGGCCACCTCTGGATTGCAAGACTGGTGCTCTAACCACTAGGCCACTCCTCCACTTGCTACTCTTTAGGGTTCTACATGGAATGTTGCTACTGTTTGAGATTCTGCATGGAATGTTGCCACTCTTTAGAATTCCAGAATCTTGATCTTCTTTGGGGTTCTACATGGAATGTTGCTACTCTTTGAGGTTCTGAATGGAATCTTTATTTATTTAGATTTTGCTCACACCTTTTTCAGTAGTAGCTCAAGGTGAGTTGCATTCAGGTACTCTGGATATTTCTCTGTCCCAGGAGGGCTAAGTTTGTACTTGAGGCAATGGAGGGTTAAGTGACTTGCCCAAGATCATAAGGAGTAGCAGTGGGATTGGAACTGGCCACCTCTGGATTGCAAGACTGGTGCTCTAACCACTAGGCCACTCCTCCACTCCTTAATGATAGTTAAGCGCAAAAACGGGGTAAAACTGAGAGTTACATGCTAAGTGCCCGTCGGCTATGCTTGATGGTGCTTCTAGGGGGTCCTTTCACTCAGTGGCCTCAGTGCGTCCCCCGTGGGTTTTTTCTTTACACTGAGGCCATTATTACCATGGCTGATTTTCCATTGCCTGAATTAATGGCCATGTGCTACTGTTGCCATTAGCGTGCGGCATTACCGTGAGCCTGAACCGACACTTATTTTGAAGGTTGTAAGGGCTTATGTGCTAATCTCGTGATTTGCGCTGTCGCGCTTACTGTCCGGCACCAGATATGTCCCCTCAGAGAAAAATAAAGAAAATTGTTTTAAGGTGTGGCTTGCATGTGCACCTTGGGCTTTTACCGCAGAATGCCTCAGCGCATTCCATGGTAAACTCTTGTAAGCTGTGGTGAGCACTTGCCAGCACTACTGCAGCTTAGTAAAAGGAGACCCAGGCTCAGCCATTCCCAACCCAGTCCTGGGGAGACACCTAGTTCAATTAGGTTTTCAGGATTTCCACAATGACTATTCACAAGTTAGATTTGTATGCAATTGAGGTAGTGCATGCAAATCTTTCTCGTGCATATTCGTTGTGGATATCCTGTAAACCCGAGGACTGGGTTGAGAATGGCTGCCCTAGTGCATAAACTGCAAAGGGGGCGTCACATGGGAGAGGCACGAGTGTGTCATGGGCATTAAAGCCTTTTCCGTATGATTTAATGAATGCTGTCAATTAGGCGCCTTACTGCTGAATTTATGTGCTGAAATTTACAGCTGCCATAGACAGGATGTAAGTGGTGGGATTAGCAGTATAAAATGTTTTGTACATTTTTGGGATCTTGCCAGGTATTTATGACCTGGATTGGCCACTGTTGGAAACAGGATGCTGGGCTTGATGGACCTTCAGTCTTTCCCAGTATGGCAAAACGTATGTACTTGGGATTCTGAATGGAATCTTGCGACTCTTTGGGGTTCTAAATGGAATTTTGCTACACTTTGAAATTCTGCATGGAATCTTGTTATTCTTTAGAATTCTAGAATCTTGCTGCTCTTTGGGGTTCTACATGGAATGTTGCTACTGTTTGGGTTTCTACCAGGTATTTGTGACCTGGATTGGCCACTGTTGGAAACAGGATGCTGGGCTTGATGGACCTTTGGTCTTTCCCAGTATGGCAACACTTATGTATTTAAGTACTTATTGCAGACATATGTTCTAGAATGCGTTATTTGCAAAACTTTGCTTGTTATAAAAGTTTAGTGCCTAGATTTTCATCAGCATATTATAGACTTGACCCTTGGATCACATTTATCACGTCTCAGTCAGTTCCTGTTGCTGTTTAATCCTCTTTTCTCCAGGACGACATCCACGCCCTTGCAGGGTAATTCCATAAAGTGGGTGGTAATGTTTACATGCATGTTTAGAATACTATCATATCTGCACACACGTGCACATGTACATGCATTTATGCCAGTCGGTGACCCAAGTGCTATTCGGTAACTACCTTCATATCTGGGATAACGGGTGGCATCGGAGCAGAGTGAAATGTGTAACATACAGAAAACTGTGCATTGCACATGTATTACTGGAACTTGGGCATTTAAACCAGCTCTGTGACTGGCATAAGTAAATACACACGTATATACTGCTTCATGGAATCTGTGCCAATCAGGTGCACTGAACATACATGTGACTATTATTCACTCACTTTCCTTCTGTGGCTGCTGGTGAATTTTCAATGTGAAAATATTTGTGTACTTCTGCTTTCACCTACAGCTCGAAATTCTTGCACACTTTATAATCCTTTTCCAGATGCTTAATTAACTGGTACTTCTCCTACCACAACCTGGGCACCAATCGTGTCACACTGTGTTGAATTTCATCATGATTTCTTGACTGTACGATGGCACTTTGTGGAGCAGGTTTAATTGAGGGAACGGGGTGGAGATTTTCAGAGATAATTAAACTAATACGAGTGATACTGAGATGTTGTTCGCATGCAGTGTCCCCTGTTGGTTTAAATTCTGAAGTGGAGTGGGTCAGTTATAGAAGCTGTTTTGGAATGTGGTTGGTGCTTTTTGTCATGTGACCCGCTCTTTGCTCTTTTTCAGAGTTAGGGGGCAATCGTGAGTTGCTTGTATCAAAGACTGTATAGAGGTTGATGGGGATTGAAGAAGTACCAATTCATTTAGCATCTGCAGAAATTAGAGAATGACTCAGGGACAAAGTTTGAACCCGTGGGTTCTGTCTCCATCCCTACCCCATCCCTGCAGGTTCTGTTCTCATCCCCGCCCCATTCCCACTCCATCCTCATGGGCTCTGTCCTCATCTGCAGAAGCCTCAAACAATTATGATTTTATATTTAAATCTTTTTATTAAAATATAAAAAGGAACAATATGCTGAAATAGAAAACAATAATAACAGCGAGCAGCTGTGGAGGGGCATAACTGAACGGGGCGCCCAAGTTTTCCTGAGGGCGTCATCGCAGGATGGTCCCATGAAAGGGCGGTAAACCGCTATTATCTAAACAAGATGGGTGTCCATCTTTCATTTCGATAATACAGTCGGGGACGCCCAAATCTTAACATTTAGGTCGACCTTAGAGATGGTCGTCCCCTGTTTTCGGCGATAATGGAAATCAAGGATGCCCATCTCAAAAACAACCAAATCCAAGCCATCTGGTTGTGGGAGGAGCATGATCCCCGATTCCCTCCGGTGGTTATCTGGTCAGTTTGGGCACCTTTTTGAGGCTTCGTCCTGAAAATAAATGAACCAAGTAAAGTCGGCCAAATACTCGTTAGGGCTGGCCTTCTTTTTTCCGTTATCGGCCCAGGGCACACATCTCTTACCCACACCCCAGTCCCGCCTTCACTATGCCTCTGACATGCCCCCAGGAACTTTGGTCTTCCTCACGATGGACTGCAGTTGAGGGCGCCCAAAATCGGCTTTCGATTATGCCGATTTGGGCAACCCTGAGAGAAGGACACCCATCTCCCGATTTGTGTCGGAAGATGGGCGCCCTTCTCTTTCGAAAATGCCCCTGATAGTAACCTTTCTCACAACCACCCTCTACCCTTCCATCCCCAACAATAGCTGATTTATATTACCCCAAGGAATCCTAATCCACCCTGTTAAAATGTCCAGTTCTGTATGCCCTAGAGGAGAGAAACAAATTGTATTTCCATCATTCACAATGTATTGTAAGCCACACTGAGCCCGCAAATAGGTGGGAAAATGTGGGATACAAATGCAAATAAATAAAATAAATAAATAAATATGCCCTATGGAGCACTGTTATGATTTTTTTCTGTGGATGAATAAGAAGTCATCAACAATCTCAAGATTCAGTCTAGCTCTCCTGTCTTCCACAGTCCTTCCTGCAATAGAAGATGTCTTGATAGCAGGATGTAAAGGATCCCCCATGCAAATTTTGTTTGCTTGTTTTTCCAAAAAATAAAAATATTGTTGTCTGCATCAATCAAACATAAATAACAGTCCAGTTCATTAACAGGCTTCAAAGTAGAAAACAACACAGGGACAAAGTTTTTCCCCATCCTCGTGGGCTCTGTCCCCAACCCTGCCCCGTCCCTGTGGGATCTGTCCCTGTCCCGTCCCCACAAGCTATGTCCCCATCCCCGTGTCATTCTCTAGTATTATAAAGTATACAAGAAGTTTGAGTCATAGTTGGCATCTGACTGTCGTAGCTTGCTTTGCAGTGTTACAGAAGAATCTTCTTTAATGTCTTGTTTGGATTTTGAACATAGTTTCCTTTGGCACAAATACTATTGGATGAAAGCTAAAATGTAAAAGTTAAAGAATTGGGATATAAAGGCTCAAGTTTAACAACATTGGTAAGGCAGTTTGTCTACTAATCGGTGACTGGTCTTCCTTATACAATATTCCGGCTGGTACATTCAGCAATTGCCTTGGTATATGTGCATCCCTGACTTCACAGTGGCGTTAAGGTGCATATATTACCTTTCTAGGATAAGGACACCATATGTGCCTCGCCAGCATGTTCTAGAATTGTCCTCTGAATCTGCAATTTCAATGCATTGCTATGCAAATGCCTATATTCACACTTAGGGCCCTTTCACTAAGGTGCGTAGGTGCCTGTGTGTGTCTGACGCGAGTCAGTTTGGAACTATTGCCCGGCTACTGAGTGCATGCCTGAAAGTATTTTTTATTTTCTACGGCGTGGCGCTAACCGGACGGTAATCGGCAGTGGCACGCTGATGGTTACTGCCCGGTTAATGTGTCAGACCTTACCGCTATGTCAGTGGGTGGTGGTAAGGTCTCAGGCCCAAAATGGATGCGTGCCCATTTTTATTTTGCTGCTTGTCCATTTTCGGCCTTTTTTGCATTTGTGCTGAAAAACGGGCCTGTGCGCGTCCAATTCACGTGCCTGTGGCAGTGCAGGCCATATTTTGGCGCACCTTAGTAAAGCACTGCTTTTTCTGGACAAATGGCTTTTTGCATTTGTCTGGAATCTGGATATCCTGACCTCTGGAAAATATGCATGCATCTTGTCAAAATATCCGTTACAATTGTTATTATTTATTTTAAAATATTTCACATGTCCCCATAAAACTAAGAATAATCAGTAATCACCACGTCTTCAATATCTACAAGTAAGTGGATGAGATCAGAGCATGCGGTGATGTCATCAGCAGTGTGTGATGTGAAATTACTGTGAGTGAACAAAAAAATTGGTATCACAAGTGTCATCCCATTGCTGAAGCCTGGAGCAGAGTTTGGGGATAATCCATATGAAAATCTCTTTCTTTTTCTTTCGATAAAACATTGGAGTTTCTATGTTTGTCCTTTGAATGCACGGAGATAAAGTGATCCCTTTTCCCCATTTCTCTAGGAATGCAGATCCTGGAGTGGAATGGGATCCCTTTGACCGCTAAGACTTATGAAGAAGTTCAGAGCATCATAAACCAGCCCTGTGGGGAAGTTGAAATATGTGTAAGACTGTGAGTTTTTCCCCACCTTTCTGTTTCCATTATTTTCGGCTTTTTAAAATTTACAGTTCTTAAAGTGGAACCTTTGCCAGTCTAAGTATAGCTTAGTAAAGTGAATAATTCTTACCAAGGGCTCACGTGAAAAATATATTTATATCTATTCTCTCCATATCTAAAAATACGTTACAACTTTCCATATTTAATGAAAAGCAGCACTTCCTTTTGCATAACGATTAATGTGCATATTTAAATAGCTGCTGAATTAATTTTCAGCTCTAGCTTTGCAAAAAGATGAATGGGCTCGGAAGGGGTTGACACTAGCAAGCTGCCTTCTCTCATTGGTCACTTCTCATGGATCTATTAAGTAACAAATTAGGGTAGGAAGTGACATTTCCTTTTATCTCCCGTTTTTTGTTGCTTTCATTAGGGACCTCAGCATGCTATCAGATTCTGAGACTCCTCAGCACCTGCAGCTACACAGCACAGCAAAGGCTGGTAAGTGAACAGAGAAGAAGCTTTCAGTCACATTGCAAACGCTCTGCCCAATATGCAAAGCCATTTAACTGGCCAGGATATCCATTAGAATTATACATTATTAAAGATCAAAAAAGAAATCAGCAGATCAATCATCTTTACAAAACAAAAAAGTCTTAATTTTTTTTACAAAATGATAAGTAATTATTATCAATTCTGATAGTAGGACGAGAGGGCCAATACAGAATCACAAAGCTAGAAAAGATGGACTTAGCTATTTTAGAATATCGGACCTTCTTTAGGGCTATGGACCGTAATATAAGCATGCTATGTGATTGTACGGAAACTCTACCCATAGGGGAGATAACTAGATCAGTGACTAGAGAGGAACAGCAGCTATAAATGGCCCAAAAAAATTATATAGACTGATTTGAATAAGATTCTTTGCTGCACTGGGAGCCAAGATGATAAGATGAAATATTATCACATTTCCTCAGATTAAAAATCAGCCCGATTTTTGTATTTTGAATTAACTGCAATTTTTTTAGCAGTTTAGCTGTAACATAGTAGATGACAGCAGAGAAAGACCTGTACGGTCCATCCAGTCTGCCCAACAAGATAAACTAATATGTGTTACTTTTGTGTATACCTGACCTTGATTTGTATCTGCCATTTTCAGGGCAGAGACCGTATAAGTCTGCCCAGCACTATCCCCGCCTCCCAACCACCATCACCGCCTCCCCCCACCGGCTCTGCCACCCAATCTCGGCTAAGCTTCTGAGGATCCATTCCTTCTGAACAGGATTCCTTTATGTTTATCCCACGCGTGTTTGAATTCCATTACCATTTTCATCTCCACCACCTCCTGCGGGAGGGCATTCCAAGCATCCACCACTCTCTCCGTGTAGAAACACTAACATCTGAACTAATAGGGCGTGGACATGCAGTTTATTTATTTCATTTATAGCCCACCTTATCCCAATAGATCAGGTTCAATGTGGCTAACAACTTATTGTAATTAACAGTACAAAAAGTGATGCAGGATAAGATACATTAAGTAGTAATGACAAAGTAAAGTTATTCAAATTTAAAAAAAATGATCTTATAACTCTTAGTTACCTTCGCTTAAAAATAGTTCTCTGATTACCACAATGGCGAGGAGCCATGATGCAATGCTGCATGCTGGAAAAGAAAAAAAAGTGAGAGACTTGGCCTCGAAAAAAGGAGACCAGTTCTGTAAAGTCTGGCTACCATTTTGGGACACTCTGACACCTGTTGCGAGAAGCAGGATATTGAACTGTTAACAGAACCGGTAGGGGGGGGGGGGGTAGAGTTGAGGGTGGGGATAGAGAGGGGGGGGGGAGTTAGGGGAAGAGGGGAAAAAACTCATAAACCTGATGACATTTCTTATGTGCTGTTTGCTTTATTTGCTGTATTGTGTCTTAGTGTTATCAATAAAAATTGATATAAAAAAATAGTTCTCTGATTAATAGAACCGATTAATCTGAGGTTCAGATGTCGATCAAGATGTAAGTATTACTCCCAGGACTCTCGCTTGGTTCTCTACCAAAAAGATTTTACTTTCTGACAGAACTATCTGTTAGTTTGGACACCATCACTCCAGGGTTGGAAAACCAAAGAATTTTAGCTTTATTCCAGTTGAGCTTCAGTTTTCTTTTCTAAAGCCCAATTCCAAATCTTTTTCGTCACAGAAGATATTCTGTTTGACGTTTCTTCCTCATTAACAGATGTAGGTAATAATAACAATATATCAGTTTATCTGCTGACATTTACGTTGGCTCCAATATCGAGACAGCGGGAGTTAGACCGGATTAACTCCCGCTGTCGCTGGCGAACCCAGAAATTCAATGCTGGGGCTGTATCTGGCCACCAGCATTAAATTTCCAGGGTTTTTTTTGGTGCTGCAAACATAGGGGTCCTTTTACTCAGCCATGTAGGCGCCCTACTTGCGCCCAATGCTTGTCAATTTGGAGTTATCACCCGGCTACCTGGCTAGCCGTTGACTGGGATATTCAGCGGGAGATCGCTGGCAGAATATTGCCCCCTAATAATATCAGATCACACCGATTCAGTTTTATAATAAAACCACTGGAAAGTTCCAGGTTTAAATAAAAGGATCTCCATTAGAATTACGCATCATTAAAGATCAAAGAAAAAGTTATTTTGCAGATAATCGAAGGGCTCTAAAGAACAGGATTTTGCAAAGAAATATATTAGCATTGCATTATATCAATTCATGTTAAACAAATTTGGCAATTTTGGACAATTCTTTAATTAAAAAAATAACTATTTCTGATTTAGGGCCTCTTTTACAAAGCTGCGGTAAAAGGGTCCTTTGGTACCATCGGTTCATGGATTTGCTGCACTCTGAAGCCCCTGTTACCACAGCGGGGGGGGGGGGGGGGGGGGGATTCAAAAGGAAATGGCCATTTCCTGAAGGAGCCCTTCCTGTCTCCTATTTAGGAGATGTTAAAGGCTCCCGCACTAACCAACAGTAAAAATGTAAAAAAAATATTTCTGGCGCACGCTGGGGGCAGTGCCGGAACGGCGCATACCAATGCCGTGGTAGTTGTACTGCAGTGTTGTAAAAGGCCCCCTAAGTGCCTTAATATATATGTTCAATATTTAAAAAAAATATTTTGTATTTCTGCAATCGTCTTTGTATCGTCCAGTTGAAAAAACGAAATCTCCAGGGGTGGATCCTAAGCAGCTGGCAGCTGAACTTCAGAAGGTTTCTCTGCAGCAGTTGCCCTCGGTTCTTTCGTCATCGGCAGAGAAAGGGTCTCATGTCCACTCTGGAACCACCTCGGCAGCGTCCAGCTCTGTACCTAGTCCTGGACAGCCTGGATCCCCCTCAGTCAGCAAAAAGCGACACAGCAGCAAGGTAAAGGTCACCTTCATTTTATCTAGTGGGGATAGTTTTATAAAGAGCTTTCCTCTATATACAATATTTATGTTATTAAAAGCCTGTTATAACATTAATATGTGTAAAAGTGTGCGTGATGACATGAAGGCGTGTCACATGAGTAGTGGACGCCATTGTTACTGTTACTTGGCCTCCTGAGGAAGCTAACTTGCAGAGTGAAACGGTGAGCCCCGTTGGGCAAAATTGAAAAAGCTAAGTAACATTACTTGTTTAAGCAACTGCCAAGCATCACAATTCAGACTATTTTTTATGGGGTATAGTCAACCCCACGCATAGCCCTTATTTACACACAAGTAGTTTTTTGATCGGTGATAAAAATGGACTCAAAGTAATTTGGGCATTGAGTGCATTTATTACACTACTGCTGTGCGGTGACTACTGAGGTCTTTTCATCCACTTTAAACAGTAAAAAAAGAAAGCCACTAACTTGTTACCACATACTTCTAAGTGATTGGGTTAGTTAAGCTCATTTCAGCTTATTGTTAGTATTATACTTTGCTCTATTCTCGCTGAAATTTTGTCCAGTGTTACATGGATATTCAGCAGGAGACAGCTATTTGTGTCAGGTGTTCAGCGCTGCGTGCATCTGGTAGCGCTATACAAATGTTAATAATAATAATTTTCCGCTGAATATCGCCGAATAGCCAGCTAAGTACCATTTAACCCTCTAGGTGACATTCCTTTCACTCTCGGGGGATTAGCAGCTAGTTGCTAACCAATGGATATTTATAGGGAGATATTCTCCTGCTGAATATACATGGTTTTAGGCATATCCAGCTGAAGTTAATGTAACATGGGGTTAAAAAAGAGGAAAAAAATAATACCTGGGGAAGAGTTTCGGAGGGTCTGCGGGAGGTTGGGAAGGAAGCACAGCCTGGAGCAGGTTTCAGGGCCCGGTATTCAGGCCGGTGGTGGCTGCTGGACATTCCGGAGGAGCGCTTCGGGGTTTCAGTGGTGCCAGGGAGCGCAGGAGGAAACAGTGCCGCTGTTCTGGGGCTTCAGATGGGTTTGGGGTTTTGGAAAGTGTCTGTGCGACAGAAGTTTTCGGGGTAGACCGGTGAAGTGATGACGGGGCCGGGAACGCTGCAGGAGGAAGAGCGCCATGGGAGAGGAGCTGCTGAAGACAGCGCTGCCGTTTGTGTGGTGGCTGAGCAGTAGGGGGTTTTTTTGGCTCCTGGGAGGGCGGAGAAAGTCTCAGGGGCTGGCATCCAATTGCGAGATAGAATGCACAAGTCTTTCAGGGGTCAGTTTTCTATTTCCATTTCTTAACATTTTTTCAGGGGTTATAGTGACTGAGCTCTCAAACACCAAGGGCTCCTCCCTTCCTTCATCTGGCATATTAGTGGCTTCCACTTCCGTTGGTTGGGGAAAATGCTCCTCCTCTTCCCCCTCCCAGTCTCAAGCAGGGTTGCCAGGTGGAAAATTTTTTTCTAGCCCAATCCAGCCCAAAAACCAGCCCAAAACCCGCCCAAACACAAACCCCGCCCCTGACACCCCCACCCCCGCGTCATCACCCCCGCCCCCGCCATCACCGGCCCCGCCCCCGCCGTCACCGGCCCCGCCTCCCACGTCACCGGCCCCGCCTCCCCTGTCATCGACCCCGCCTCCCCGTCATCAGCCCTGCCTCCCCGTCATCGGCCCCGCCTCCCACGTCATCGGCCCGCCCAAAACGTCACTAACCCCGCCCAAAAAACGTCACTAACCCCGCCCCCCCGCGGCCGAAAAAGGCAAAAAGCCGCCCGAAAAACCGCACAGAAACCCAAAAAGCCGCCCAAAAAACCGCAACCCGCCGCGGGCAAAAATTTCCCGCGGCGGGTCGCGGAAAACCGCCCAATTGGGCGGTAAAACCGCCCACCTGGCAACACTGGTCTCAAGTGCTAGGAGTTTTAAAGCCCTCCCCCTTTTCAGGAGGTTCCCTCCTAACCTGTCTGAGTAAGCAGAATTATTCCTGAACCTTCTTCACCTGTCCTTGGTTGCTTACCAACCTTTTACTAGAAGACCCTCGGCACCCTCTGTTGGCTGAAAGTTTACTTGCAGCTGGTTTTCTTATGCTGCCTTTATTCCATAAAGGGGTAGGAGAGCATTGAGTTTGAGGAGGCCGGGCCCTTACATTCCCTCTTCCTTCTTCCTCACAATATTTACCCCTACGTTTATAGAACATTGGTATTTATTCACGAGCATGCACACTAGCCTTTGAGATGAGATACATTTTTATGCCTACAATTAGGTGCTCAAATACCAATACAAGTAATTCTGCAACATAGACGACTTTTGCCAAACTGGCTGAATTTTTTGGCACCTGATTTTTGACAGCTTTCTTGAATCTACCCCTTGATGACTGCCTATATGAGACAATCCCCCCCCCCCCCCCACACACACACACCTCCTTCCTGTTACACCTCCAAAACTCACTATCACAATGAATTGCAGAATGTTATTTAATAACAGATTTGCAGTCTACAACTACAACCATCTATGTATTAGAGGCCAGGAAAGAAATATTTTGGTGGCTTCAATGGGGATTTTAAAATAAGGAGAAGGAGACAGGAAACTTAGCATTTTGTCTGTTGGTACCAGTGGCTGCTAACCCCCCCACCAACCCCAAATATTGAGCAAAACGCCTTCACTGTATCTAGAAAGGGACCATTTGTGTTGTATCCTGCACCCCTAATCATTGTGAAATGTGGAGACCTATGGGTCTAGGTCGGTAGAGGTCAGGTGTAGAAATTCCAAAGTCATGACCAGCCTGCAGCACGGTTAAGTGATAAAAGGATAAATTACAACCTGTGAAAAGCTTCAGCAATCTGGGGCAGTTCCAGACTTGTTGCCATGGTAACTGACAGTGGTACTTTTCAGGTTGCATGCCCTTAAACCACAGGTTGCCATAAATTGCTCAGTGGCACAGCAGAGATCAGCTTGGAGAGGTCTAAAGGGTTCAGAATAACTCAGTACTCCAGCCAGGGCTTGCTGAGCCGTCTTTACATCATGACCTTAGCACTCAACAGCTGGATCAGATCTCAGCAGGGCATTACTAGCACCATTTAAGAAGGAAAAAGAAAAACCATGTGCTCTTCTCATGTGGCCAAGGATAATGATCTGTTTTTCTGGCTTTCTTGTTTGTTTGTTTCAGATATTCTTTTTAATAAAAAAAATTAATATGTGTGCAAATCAATTGTATGTTAACCTGATATTTCTCACATTAAGTTTTGTAAAGTTAATCAACCAAATAAGCACTGACAAATGCAGCGCCTTAAAACGTGGCCATCCTTAGCATCTGGAACTTTGTAAGTCTATGTGCTTTGAAAATGAGCAGCTATAAATGGATTATAGTGGTTAGGGTGGTGAACTGAGTTCGTTCGATTCCCGGCACAGGCAGCTCCTTGTGACTCTGGGCAAGTCACTTAACCCTCCATTGCCCCATGTAAGCCGCATTGAGCCTGCCATGAGTGGGAAAGCGCAGGGTACAAATGTAACAAAAATAAAATAGATACTATTGGAGATTCTACACGGAATGTTGCTATTCCACTAGCAACATTCCATGTAGAAGGCTGCGCAGGCTTCTGTTTCTGTGAGTCTGACGTCCTGAACGTACGTGCAGGACGTCAGACTCACAGAAGCAGAAGCCTGCGCGGCCACATTGGTGATCTGCAAGGGCCGACTAAAACATGGAATGTTGCTAGTGGAATAGCAACATTCCATGTAGAATCTCCAATAGTAGCAACAGTGGAGGAGTGGCCTAGTGGTTAGGGTGGTGGACTTTGGTCCTGAGGAACTGAGTTTGATTCCCACTTCAGGCACAGGCAGCTCCTTGTGACTCTGGGCAAGTCACTTAACCCTCCATTGCCCCATGTAAGCCGCATTGAGCCTGTCATGAGTGGGAAAGCGCAGGGTACAAATGTAACAAAAATAAAATAGATACTATTGGAGATTCTACATGAAATGTTGCTACTATTGGAGATTCTACTCGGAATGTTGCTATTCCACTAGCAACATTCCATGTAGAAGGCTGCACAGGCTTCTGTTTCTGTGAGTCTGACGTCCTGCACGTACGTGGAATAGCAACATTCCATGTAGAATCTCAAATAGTAGCAACAGTGGAGGAGTGGCCTAGTGGTTAGGGTGGTGGACTTTGGTCCTGGGGAACTGAGGAACTGAGTTGGATTCCCACTTCAGGCACAGGCAGCTCCTTGTGACTCTGGGCAAGTCACTTAACCCTCCATTGCCCCATGTAAGCTGCATCAAGCCTGCCATGAGTGGGAAAGCGCGGGGTACAAATGTAACAAAAATAAAAAAATAAAATAAAATTATTTAACCTGAATTGTAGGAGTCTGATGTGAGCACAGCCTCTGCCTTCCCCTGCCCCCTTTCAATGTTTATTATGGATAAAGCAAATGTTCCAGCATAGTAGGCATACAATTGTGATGTTGCAGCAAGGGAAGAAAGACACTAAAAAGAAACATCTGGAAGGACAGTAGAGTTTGATGATTTCGTGTTCTGTCCAAGTCCTATTGTTTTCATAGAGAAAATGGATTAAAGTTATTACATGGAAAAAATGGGACAATAAGCATATTCTCCATATAGCAGTTATAATTGTGTACCTGTGTCTCATGAGATTTGTGCGAGGTAACAAGTCTTTCATGCAGATAATAAATTACAATCAAAGCTGGGTTTTCATACAGTCTGTACCCAGATTTTAAGCAGAACAGAGACAAAAGTAACCCAGCTGATTCAATCTGAAATACATTTCTGAGTCCCAAAAAAGATATAGGAATATGTCAGCATCTTGTCAGGTTACCATGCTCAATAATGATTCCTATTTTGTATATCTTACAGCCTACAGAAGCATCAAAGACCCCCTCCCATCCAATTACTGGTGAGATTCAGGTAAGGAGAAACAGAGTGTGCCTGGTTATCAGTTTGAATTTGATTTCAACTCCAGAGCTGCTTTCTGTTTCACATGGAGGGGCATAATTGAACGAAAACGCCTATCTCCATGGGCGTTTATCTCCGAGAACGGGTCCGTGAAGGGGTGGACCGAACCGTATTTTGGGAAAAAATAGACGCCCATGTTTTATTCAACAATGTGTGAGCTGGGCGTTTTTGTTTTTCAGCAATAATGGAAAATGAAAGCGCCCAGCTCAAAAACGAATAAATCCAAGATATTTATTCATGGGAGGGGCCAGGATTCGTAGTGCACTGGTCCCCCTCACATGCCAGGATACCAACCGGGCACCCTAGGGGGCACTTTTACAAAAACAAAAAAAAAAGGTAAAAGAGCTCCCAGGTGCATAGCACCCTTCCCTTGTGTGTTGAGCCCCCCAAATCCCCCTCAAAACCCACTGCCCACAAGTCTACACCATTACTATAGCCCTAAGGGGTGAAGGGGGGCACCTACACGTGGGTACAGTGGGTTTGGGGGGGTTGGACGACTAATAAGCATTAAGCAGCACAATTGTAACAGGTAGGGGGGATGGGCCTGGGTCCACCTGCCTGAAGTCCACTGCACCCCCTAACAACTCCTCCAGTGACCTGCATACTGCTGCCAGGGAGCTGGGTATGACATTTGAGGGTGAAAATAAAAAGTTGTGAAACATCATTTTTTTGTGGTGGGAGGGGGGTTAGTGACCACTGGGGGAGTCAGGGGAGGTCATCCCCGATTCCCTCCAGTGGTCATCTGGTCATTTAGGGCACTTTTTGGGGCCTTATTCGTGAAAAAACAGGGTCCAGGAAAAGTGTCCTAATTCTAGCTAAAAACGCATACTTTTTTCCCATTATCGGTGAAATGCGCCCATCTTTGTTCGGCAGATAACCACGCCCCAGTTCCGCCTTCGCCACACCTCTGACACGCCCCCATCAACTTTGTCCGCATCCACGACGGAGTGCAGTTGAAAACGTCCAAAAATCGGCTTTCGATTATACCGCTTTATTCGTTTTTGTGAGATAAACGTCCATCTCCCGATTTAGGTCGGAACTTGGGCGTTTTTCTCGTTCGATTATAAGCAGGATGGTAATTTAGGTTCTGTATTGTTTCCTCAGTATGATATTGTATTTATGTTATGTGTTTGTTTTAATTGTACATCACTCAGAGTGCTCCAGAGTGAAAAATGACAGACTTTGTTCTTAAATTAAATGAAATTGACTATAATACTCCCCACAAATGGCCAAGTTCACTGGTTTTTCTCTTTTTGCAGCTGTTCTGCAAGTATTATGTGATATCTTTCCAAGCTTTCTAAGAGATATGTTTGTTCTTATGTGCTGGCTTATTCTCTCAGCTCAGAGGGTTTCATTTTTTGACTGTACCCTCGCTTCCTGTGGGTTTGCCATCCTTAACTTGGGCAATGATATTTCCAATCACAGCTCCCTGGATTTGGAATATGTTTCCCAGTTGACCTGACAGCTGAATTGAATTATCTGTACATTTGAACAATTGTTGAAGACAGTTTGTTTAACAGTGCTTTTGGGAATCTCACCCATCCATGTACATTCTATTCCTGGAAGCTAACAGGAGCAGAAAAAAATTACCATATTTATGACAAAGAGTTATTGGCCATTAAAACTGCCTTGAAGAATGATGCCACCTCCTTGAAGGAGACTGCCTCCAATTTCAGGTCTACATGGATCATAAGAACCTGGAGTTTCTGATGACCTCTCCTAACATGAACTTGTGAAAAAGCCTGCTGGTGGTTTTCTTTTCCTGCTTCAATTTCATCCTTACCTGCCATCTGGGCCTCCAAAATAGCAAAACTGATGCCTTCTGCCAGAGAGAAGGTGATGATGAGGTCCTAGAACCAGAGCCTCCAACCATGATCCTTTTTTAGGACTTTATCCTGGTGCATGTGCAGGTGGGCTTATCTAGTGATGAGTTTACACAACATCCACAGTGGGGAATGACACAATGAGGGGAGAAGACATATTGGAGTCAACATCAAGGATTAATGTACCAGAGGGAAAAGGACAAGGCAAGTGCTTTGTAGATGTCATAATACTCTGTTCGCAGGCCATCCCCTCATTTAGGAGATCACAGAGCTAGTGGGCTGAGACTTCTGGTGGCCAAGGTAGGGTCAAGACGTGAGGGAGTATGTGTGCTCTTGTCAAATCTGTGCCCAAAATAAAGGTGCCATGGGACAACCCTCAATGAGGTTTAATGTCATTACCTACATTTTCTAAACCATGGAAATGTACAGGCCACTCAAATTTGGGTACAGATCCAAGATCTGCACATAAACTAGTCAATTAAACACTAACAATCAATTATTGCAGCTAACATGCACTTAATTGGCAGTAATTAGGAGCTACTGATTTGCCCTACTCACTATTTTATAACATGCGTGCCTAAATTTCATAGTGTGCAACTCAATAGGAAGTGTGGTCATGGGAGGGGCATGAGCGGGTCAGGAGCTTTCCCAGAAATTAGCACAATGTTAAAGAATACTTGCATTTGTATGCCTAACTGCCTTCAGTTGTGCAAAAGCATTTACACCAGCTTTTGGCAGGTCTACGTGCTCACGCCTAAAGTTAGGTATAAAGGACTAGATTCTAAATATATCATGCCAAAAAAAATTGGCACCGAAAACAAATAGTCCTAGGTGTATTCTATAAAGTACGTCTAAATTAGGTGTAATTTGTAGAATAAGCTTACATTTCTACATGGTTTATAGAAACACCGAGCGCCCAATTCACGTAACTAAATGGAGTCACGACTTGGTGTAAATGCTGATGCAGACTGGGTGTACTCTATAACAGCACACATAGATTTTAGAAATGCCCATGACCCACTCATTCCATGCCCATGCCGTGCCCCCGTAAATTCTAATTCATGAAAATTAGTGTTAATAATTGCAGTTATCGGTGCTGATTGGCTTGTTATCCAATTAAGTTCCACGTGCAAATCCAGAATATGGCACATGCAATTTAAGTCACAGTATATAGAGTCTGGGGGAAAATGTGCGCTAAGCTAATATTCTTTAAAGGATGCTCTGATTTCCCTTTACAGAATACTAGCTTAGCACAAATCTTAATGACGCCTAACTTTGGGTGCCATTTACTAAGAGGCCCTTTTACAAAGACATGTCAAAAAGTGGCCTGTAGTATTGTGGGCGCGTGTATTGGATGTGTGCCGGACCATTTCTCCACTGCGTCTGGAAAAAGAAGGTTTTTATGTTGGGCCGGGAAATGGACATGCGGCAAAATGAGAACCAGCGCACATCTATTTGTGGCCTGAGCCCTTAACGCCACCCATTGACTTAGCAGTAAGGGCTCACACATTACCCACGTGGTAACCATCCAGCGCATGCGAACTGCCAATTAATGCCGGGAATGCACTATGGAACGCACTACCAAACACCTTGAAAACAACGCATGACCTATCAAACTTTTGGAAATCACTAAAATCTTACTTATTCAAAAAGGCATACCCTGATGACCCAACTTAAATGCCTCGATCCCACAACACAACGAAACTAAGACTCGAATTGATCACAACTCAACCCTTCATCCTTATTCCCTGATGTGTTTATCCTACATGAACCTTCTAAATTGTCACTCTGTATCTGCTATATCGGAACTGGCGATCGCCATCACGGTTACTAAGTAAGCTACATTGAGCCTGCAAATAGGCGGGAAAACGTGGGATACAAATGCAATAAATAAATAAATAAAAATGCCCCTGCGGTAGAAAATAGAAAATGATGCAACAATTTCGGAAATACCACCTGGGGAACATGGTAGCTGAGCGGTAATGCCCAACTTGGCAAGTGCTGGACACATGTAGGCCCTTACGCGGCTTTGTAAAAGGGTCCCTAAATCAAGGTCGTAGTGTCCGACAGAGGTACACAGTTACCACACATCTCTGGAGAGAATGTATGAAGCTTCTGGACATTCAGGTGCAATTATCTTTAACCTTACCTGTTGCAATCTAGTGGACAAGAACTAGTTTGGAACAATATCTATGAAGCTTTTCTTTAATATTCCCTTATTTCTTGTTTGTCCTGTTTGTCTGTCCTAATTAGATTGTAAGCTCTGTCGAGCAGGGACTATCTCTTCATGTTCAAGTGTACAGCGCTGCGTACATCTAGTAGCACTATAGAAAGTAGTAGTAGTAGTAATTATTATTTTTTTATGCTATATATTGAAATCTGGTGACGTTCTCATATTTTTTTGAGTAATTAGTTAAGGGAATGTATTTAATAGTTTTCCCAATTTTATTTTTTGAGTAAACCTAAAAACACAACTTCGTATGTGAGCTAGCACATTAATGCAAGTTAGCAACGAGGGTCTCACTTACTCAAAAACAATAATTGACAATTGAAATAAGTGTTTTTAATGTTCACAGTTTTCCCAAACAGAAATGCAATTCAGGTAAATTTGAAAAACATTTATGTGCCTGAAAATGTTACCTGAATGTTTTTCAAACTGATTTGGAGGAAACAAGAGACCTGTACAGTAACTGCGGAAGGCCACTAGGCATCCGTTTCTCAGATACTTTAACATTTCTATTGCTTATAAATCAGCTTCCATATTGCTGATCTTCTCTCTTCTTCTGACAAAGGAATCTCTCCCTGTCTTCCCATGGCCTAAGAGGAACAATGTCTGCTGATGGGAGCAACCTGTCAGCATAGTTTTAGAAGGATGGGTTTAATCATCACTGCTGGATGAACGGATCAGCGGAAACTGAACTATTTGCAAGAAAAAGACATAAAACCTTAAAAAGAATGTTCTTCCTCTTTTGCAGCTTCAAATCAACTATGACAAGCATCTTGGTAATCTTATCATCCATATACTTCAAGCTCGAAACCTTGTGCCCAGAGACAACAATGGTTACTCAGACCCCTTTGTGAAAGTCTATCTACTTCCAGGAAGGGGGTAAGGAAACATGCTTCTCTTTATTTTACCAATATAGTGCTGTTACCAGGCAGATGGGAAAAATACATTTTTAAAGAGGTGCAATAAAACTTGAACATACATTTCATATGGTCTCAGCACTTTCCAGCAATGATAGCAGGTGTTAGGCAGTCACACGCTGAGAAGGGAAGGGGATCTCTCAGAATTACAGAAAACGAGGGGATTTGATAGAGCTCCAGGTGTCCTTCTCTTTTCCTGGGGGTTCCATGAACCCACCCCTCTATTTTCCTACTGTCCCACCCTCATGGATTATGTCAGAAAGCAGGAGGAATCAGATGAAAGCTGAAGAACCAGTAGTTTTTCTCCTAAAGCTAGTGGATTTTTGAATTCAGCTTACAACTTCGGGAGACCCATTACTCCAGTCTGTAGGTTTTTGCTGTTTTCTGTTTAGATTGAATCTGAATCAATCCAAACTGCAGAAATTAAGGGGTATGTTTACTAAGCGTTAGCATTTCTAATGTGCCTGTAAAGTTAATGCGCATTAAATGCTAACACGCCTATACATTTCTATGGGCGCATTAGCGTTTAATGCGCATAAAGCATTTACACGCATTAAAAACGTGAATACGCCCATAGCGCACCTTAGTAAACATAGGTGTAAATGTGACGGGCCCCCTTTCTCGGACAAGTCACAGGTACAGATTTATGCCAAGGGGCTTGAGGAACTATCTGTTATTCTCCGTTCTTTCCCTCTTTCACTCAACATGTGCACACTCTTCTCTAGGGGATTGCTTCTCTCCAGGGTAATAAATAGAAATAAAACAAAACAAAACATAGAAAATAAAATAAATGATAACTTTTTTTTATTGGACTAACTTAATATATTTTTTTTATTAGCTTTCGAATGTAACCCTTGTTGTTCAGATCAGAAATGAGCAAATGTTGACAAATAACACATATAAGTGAAACACAAATGAATTCCAATGACAGTCTCACAGGAAGAGGATGGGGTGGGTTAGTTGAGAAACAGGGAGAACTGGGTGGGTGAGAGGGAGAACTGGATGGGTGAGAGACAGGGAGAGCTGGGTGGGTGAGAAACAAGGAGAGGTGGATGGGTGATAAGAGGGTGACAAAGCAATATAGTTTTATGGTTTATAATGGGATAGAAAACCCAAATCTTTGTTAAGTCCTAGCTGGTGGGTGTCAAAATATTTCATTATTTTGATTTCAAAGATCTTACGTTCCTGGATTGTTTAAAATTTTCATTTTAATGATGTTTAATATGATCTCTATGTAAATTGATTCTCTTCTTTAGCATCTTAGCTTGCTTCTCCAATATAGACCCTTCTTTACACTTTTTGCATTGAATGACATATACCACATTTGAAGATGAGCATATGAAGGATCCTCTTATCCTGAATGCTTTTCCCATATGAGTGACTGTTGGATCCTTCGTTCCCTGGTAGTCCAGTGGGGGTGATGGAGCAGAAATAAGGTCCATGAGAAAAATGGCTGCTGTGACCTCTCATGGCAGACTTGCTGTACTTATGTAGAGGTTGTGGCAGCCATTTTCCTCAAATGGATCTCGCTTCTGTCCCCATCGCCTCTACTGCATCACTAGGGAGTTAAGATAGTCCCAAGGCAGCCTACCGAGACTTAGAGAGGAAGGTCTTCCTGCAGGGGGGGTGGTCTTCCTGTCATGGGCTGGGTAGAGTGGGAAGGAAGGAGTGGGGCTGTTTGAGGGTGGGAGGGGGGTTTGAGAGAGAAACAACAACAAAAACAAAACTATGCCGGTACCATCCAATATTCAGCCAGGACCCGCATAACTGTCTTATGTGGGCCCCGGCTTAATATTGGCTGGATCTCACATAAACTCCAACAACCAGCACCTAAACAATTAGCCCTAGATTTTCAGTGTCAGTTCCTATTACTACTACTACTATTTAGCATTTCTATAGCGCTACAAGGCATACGCAGCGCTGCACAAACATAGAAGAAAGACAGTCCCTCCTCAAAGAGCTTACAATCTAATAGACAAAAATAAAGTAAGCAAATCAAATCAATTAATGTGTACAGGAAGGAGGAGAGGAGGGTAGGTGGAGGCAAGTGGTTACAAGTGGTTGCGAGTCAAAAGCAATGTTAAAGAGGTGGGCTTTCAGTCTAGATTTAAAGGTGGCCAAGGATGGGGCAAGACGTAGGGGCTCAGGAAGTTTATTCCAGGCGTAGGGTGCAGCGAGACAGAAGGTGCGAAGTCTGGAGTTGGCAGTAGCGGAGAAGGGAACAGATAAGAAGGATTTATCCATGGAGCGGAGTGCACGGGAAGGGGTGTAGGGAAGGATGGGTGTGGAGAGATACTGGGGAGCAGCAGAGTGAGTACATTTATAGGTTAGTAGAAGAAGTTTGAACAGGATGCGAAAACGGATAGGGAGCCAGTGAAGCAACTTGAGGAGAGGGGTAGTATGAGTAAAGCGACCCTGGCGGAAGACGAGACGGGCAGCAGAGTTTTGAACCGATTGGAGAGGGGAGAGGTGACTAAGTGGGAGGCCAGCAAGAAGCAGATTGCAGTAGTCTAAACGAGAGGTGACAAGGGTGTGGACGAGGGTTTTGGTAAAGTGCTCAGAAAGAAAGGGGCGGATTTTATGGATGTTGTAAAGAAAGAAACGACAGGTCTTGGCGATCTGCTGGATATGAGCAGAGAAGGAGAGAGAAGAGTCAAAGATGACCCCAAGGTTTCGAGCTGAGGAGACAAGGAGAATGAAAGAGCCATCAACAGAAACAGAAAACGGGGGGAATGGGGAGGTGGGTTTGGGGGGGGGGGGGGGGGGGGAAATGAGAAGCTCGGTTTTGGTCATGTTTAATTTCAGGTGGCGTTGAGACATCCAGACAGCAATGTCAGACAAGCACACTGAAACTTTGGTTTGGATGCAAAGTGAGATATCAGGGGTAGAAAGGTAGATTTGGGAGTCATCAGCATAGAGATGGTAGGAAAAGCCATGGGATGAGATTAATGAACCAAGGGAAGAAGTTCCCAGACATGGCCCAGCTCTGAATATCTGAGGCTAATTCTACCCACAGCTGTCAGTGTTTAAAAAGACACTGACCGCCATGGGCTGAATACCCTTGACCTGTTTATGCTTTTGCATTCAGGCAAAGGGGTGGATAAAAATCTGTGACTTTCACATCCATTTCACAACGGACAACACGTAAACTTAAGGGAGGCTTCTCACAAGACATAACACAAAGGCCCACGGCACAGCACAACAGATATGAATCTTAACTTCAGAAAATCCAGTCTAGGGGGTCTCTGCTTATATCAATCTAGGCAGAACTATTGCAGCTGTATTTGAAAGGTATTAATCTTCAAACAAAGGTAGTAGAACTAGAGGACATGAATTGAGGATGCAGGGGGGCTGACTCAGGAATAATGTCAGGAAGTGCTTTTTTTCACGGAGAGTCACGGTCAGGCTGGAGGGAGATTGAAAGGTGTTGTGTATAAATTGGGGTAACTTACTGATTTGAAAGAGATTAATGTGACTTCTGTGATGACTTGGAAATGCCTTAAATATCTTTGTTCAGGCTTTAACACACTCTTTCTTCTTTATTTCACAACATTTTCTATTTGTCAAATTGTCAATGCTTCCTGCTATTTAACCACCAGGAGCCAAAACAAATTTGGGTGAATCAAAGTCTAGATCTCAAAATACAAGAACTAGGCGAACTCCCCATAAAGTTATGAGACAACAGGTCTGAAGCAATGAAAAGAAATGTTGAGATAGTGAGTTCCACTCACACTGTACAACTTACTCTCATAGGTCGTTGGGAAGTAAAAACGTTTCTACAGTAAGATGGATTAAATAAATAGTTAAGCAAGAGGTAAAGGTGTAAAAGAGAATAGGGATATTTCCCAGTCACCTGACTTGGTCACTTTTGGATACAGGACATTAGGTGTGATGAGTTGATCTGATCAAGCTTAACACATCTTAACGTTCTGATCTTCTGGTTGTCACCCTGTCGTTAGTTTATCCCCCAACTTGCCAGAAACCATCTACCCAGCCTGACCCAGTTTAACAACATTTTGATCCCATGTTTTGCGGAGGTTAACAATTTTGCTCGTGGGTGTGGCATGCACAATGTTCTTTTAAGAAAATCAAGCTAATGTAAACCAAAAAGAGGGATATTGAAAAAGTAATTTAACGTAATAATAAATGCATGGAAACATTTGCAGAATGAAAGGATGTGGACAACGGTCAAACTAAGTCTAGCATTGCTTGCATGCGGGGAAGTGTTTTTCCTCTCAGACAGGTGAATTGTTCACTCTAGATATAGGCCAATCCTAGACGAATGTTATATAAATCTCAAATCTCCTCACCATTGATTTTTGGAGGTGGGTTTTATGATCACAGCCAATGAGTCATCAAAAAGATGTCTCAGTTGATGCTGTTTCTACTCTCTGACTGCGATTTTGAACCTGCAGTACGGATTAGTCTCATATCTCTGCTTTTTTTCCCGTTAATGTCTATTGTACCAGACGCTGCAGTTCTAACTTGACTTGTTTGTTGATTATTCACATGTTGGGTCTTCTGTCTCTGTCTCCCCCTGTTTTTTTTTTTTTTTTTTTTCTCTGCTGCTTCCTCTCCTTTCACGTCTCTGTTCAATGCACTGTCTCATCCCTGGGTTTTTGCAGCCAAGTCATGGTTGTCCAGAATGCAAGGTACAGTTGCCCATCTTTTCATTTTATTCTTTGAAATTCGAGCTTCTGTACGTGTGTGATTAAATGTGATGTTCTGTTTTTTTTCTTTCTGAATATCTCTGGTGTGTGTAACATCCAAGTTGTAGTTCTGCTACTGGTTTTGCTTTCTTCTTTTACCTGGAAATCTAACTTAATAGGGTGGTTTTAAATAGTCCATCTGGTCCCATCATTTCCCAGCAGAAATCTAGCTTGAAGGTACAGTGTCCTCAGCTCTGTTTCTATACTCATACTAGGGAAGGCAAACTGAAATCACAACTGCCACTGAGAGTCAGTGCTTGCAGTAGAAAATCAGTAAAAAGAAAGGGAGTGTTTCAAATCCCCAATTAGCTGACATGTGATCCCATATGAGAAAACAACTGCACTGACTCCAATTAACTTGTGGATTCCTGCTCTCAACAGCTCAAAGTCCTAGTTTCATTGTATGATAATGACTACCACAGAACATCCTACGGGCTAGAGATGTACATCTGAAAAATGCTCATGTCCTGTCATTTCCCTTACAAACAAAAAGAGCACAACTGGGCCTTCAAGACGGAGTCAACAGGAGTCCTTTATTAATGAATGACCCGACTTGGGCAGTGTTTCGGCATCAACAGCGCCTGCCTCAGGGGTCGAAGTGTAATTATAAATTATGGAAAAAATGATGAAATTCAAATCCTCAGGATAAAGAAGATGCAGTTTTAAAAGAGCATTGTCTATCAAAATAGCAAGTATATTTTTGGAAATAGAAAGTACACATCAGGGGTAATTCTACATCCTGGGCGTAAACATTATGTGTCCATTGCTTGCATAAATGTTTTTCCTTTAAGGCATTAGGGCTTCTACTGTTCACCCTTTGGATGCTTAATTCTAAGCATCCTGTTATGGAACTGCCCCCTGCTGTTTCTCCACATGGGGGCGCCGAGTTTACCCTCTGCTAAGCGTTTGCATACTTTTAGCAGTATTTGAGGGAAGGAGATTTCAGTCAGGCCATTTCCCCAGCAAATATCTATTTCTCAAGGGAAATAGCTTTGAATATTCTTCTTTCAGTTTCCATTGAGGAAATCACTGTCCTGTCATATGTTCATATATAAAATGAGACTGAAAGCTTTCTCGTGTTTTGCAACTGCAGAACAATCTGGAAGCTCCCAGAAAAGCACTAACCATGATTGTTGTTCAGGATGAACACTACCAAAAAAATAGCTTATTTTTCCAAATTTCCATGTGTCTTGTCTTGTTTTATTTTTACACATGTGTTTTAACAATGCACATTGAAAATTTTGTGCATGCAAATCGATTGTAGACTTGTTAATTAGCAGGATATGTGAATACACGTGATTTGCATGCACAGCAAATTTGTCAAGCACTCAACTGAAGCAAATGTCTGTTAGGACTATGTTCAGGGTTGGGGTAAGATCCACTAGTTCCAGGGCAAACACTAGTTTCCAGCACCATAAAGCCCTGAGTCGGTGTCATTTAGTAAAGGAGGATCCTTTCTTGTACTGGAGCTTCAGGAACGATCCACATCTTGGCCCCTTTGACTGAACTGCAGGAGTAAATGGGCTTAGCACGTCCTAATGGAGGACTTTCATACGCTCTAAGATCATTTGAAGAGTAGCCATAAATTCAGCCTTTTTGAATTATTTCATTTTCTGGCCTGAAAAATATAAATGTAGGATCCCTTCCACCTCCTAAGAGCTCCCAAGTCAACTCAGCATTATGTCAGTGCGCTACACCCATCCTCCACCCCTGACATGCCCCCTCCTCCCAAAAAGATAAGAAAAATGAATAAATACTGTGCGGTTCCTGCACGCAAATGGCAACACACTTTACTGCATCCTGCGTTAGGCCAATTTTCCCACAATAAGTGTGAATTAGTGCTTAGCACAGGTTGGCAAAAGGTCCCCTTCACCTGCTCTGTTCATTTCCAGTGAAACTATTTTTATTTCAGATCTTTTAAAAGGGATCCTTTTACCGAGCCACGTTAGAAAGTGGCCAGCGCTGCAGTTAGCACGCCTGAATTTGCTATGTGCCCTGGCCACTTTCTAGTGCAGTAGAAAAATGTTAGTAATGGCAGTGTGCTAATTTCACAATTGGTGCACGGCCATTCCCGCCTGAGCCCTTACTGCCACGTATTTAGTTGGTGGTAGGGGCTCACGCACTAACTCTGTGGTAATCGGGTTCCATGTGGCAAAGGCCATGCAATGCCTACGCCCTGCCCCTGCGCTAGAAAATTATTTCTATTTTCTGGCGCAGGGATTGGTGCATGCTGATCACAGCAATACCACAAGACACCTCAGCACCTGCAGTGGTGCTGTTTTGCCACACACTACCTGCGCGGTAGCCCTACCACCCTTTAGTAAAAGGGGCCCCAAAAATGCAGCAGTTATTGCCGGTCATCTGTGTGCCCACATTTTTGGGATGTTCAATGGAGAAGAGGTGGAGATGTATTATAAATAATTATTTTCTAAGGGGCCCTTTTACCAGTAGCGTAGCCACAGGTGGGCCTGGATGGGCTGGGGACCACCCACTTAGGGCTCAGGCCCACCCAACACGTTTGGCAGTATCTGGTGGGGATAACAAGCTCTGCCAGCTGAAAACTTCCCTCTGATGGTAACGAAAACGCTGCTCTCCACAATACTGGCACCTGCGCATGCTCAGTTTTCAGTGCATGCCTGCTGCAGACTGCCAAGGTAGAAAGAAGCATTTTTCCACCAGCTGAGATATTATTTTGGTGTGTGGGGGGAGAACACTTGGTGCTCACCCACTTCTTGCCTAGGCCCACCCAAAATCTGCTGTCTGGCTACGCCCTGCCTTTTACAAAGGCACGCTGAAAATGGCCTGCGGTAGTGTAGACGTGTGTTTTGGGTGCTCGCAGAATCATTTTTCAGCAGACCTATGAAAAAATGCCTTTTTAAAATTTTTGACGAAAATGGACATGCGGCAAAATGAAAATTGCAGCGCATCCATTTGGGGTCTGAGACCTTACTGCCAGCCGTTGACCTAGCGGTAAAGTTTCACGCAGTAACTGGGCGGTAATGACCTACGCGCGTCAGAAAATTAAAAAAAAACATTTTTTCAGATGCACGCCAAAAATGAAATTACCGCAAGAGCCATGCAGTAGCCGGGCGGTAACACCATTTTGGCTCACATTGGCCGCGCGTAGATACTTACGCGGCTTAGTAAAATGACCCCTAAAATACTTCTGTAGATTCAGAAAGTCCGTAAACACATTTGTACGTTTTTGCAAGCAAGTTGGATTTGCATGAGAGAATTTGTCTACTAGTGGCTGTCTTTATAAAATGATCCCCTGAGATTTATATACCATAAATAGCCTTGGATTTAAATACCGGCTGCAGTGTTTAAATCTGTAACTGAATATTCAAAGCTCACCAGCACCCCGACGTCAGTGATCCACATCTTAGTGGAAGTTATCTGAGAACTGTCAGGACCCAGATAACTGTCCGGATAATATGACAGTACAAGAGCTGCCCTCACGTAACCAGATAATTAACTCGGTACAGCAATACCTGAATGCTTCCAGTGCCCCTTTGGCTCTGGCTCCAGACCCGGATAATGCCGGGGTGTCAAGAGAATTCCATTTTCCGGATAAAGCAGCTATGGTCTTGGTAAGCAGCATTTATCTGGTTTAGGATCTGCTTGTACACAGTAAAATGCCACTGAATATCAGGCCCAGTGATCCTGTAAATATATCAGTGACTAGACACAACTTTTGGTGTAATGGTAGAAAGCTGTTTCCTCTTTTAAACACAGAAAATGGACTTTTACATAATTCTATGGCCGCACATGCATGTAAAGTACAGGCACACAGAAAGAACATGACTCCTTTTGCATGAACTGCATGAAGGGTGTTCCTAAGGCGTGATTTGGGCAGACTGGAGGTGGAGTTGCTCCATTCACATGTAAGTTTATAAAATATACAGGAACACATACAGGGCCCTATATTCAACTGGCAGAGGGCAGCATGTTTGGGGGTTCTTTTAACAAGCTGTGGTAAGCCCTGCACTAGCATCGAGGGCCATTTTTTCCACGTGCTGCGGCCCTTTCTACTGTAGCGGGTAAAAAAGTCTGAAAATAGCCATGGCCATGTGGTAAGATTGCTCTTACCAGGGGCGTAGCTAGACTTCGGCGGGAGGGGGGTTCCAGAGCCCGAGGTGAGGGGGCATATTTTAGCACCCCCCCCCCTATATTGCCGCCTTTGCCCCCCCCCCCCCCCCCGCCACCGACCCCACCCCCACCACCAACCCACTGTCGCCTACCTTTGCTGGCTGGGGGCCCCAACCCCTGCCAGTTGAGGTCCTCTTCTAATCGTAAAAGGCTTCATTCTGTTTCTGACGTCCTCGGCTGGCGGGGGTTGGGGTCCCCAGCCAGCAAAGGTAGGCAACGGCAGGTTGGCGGCGGGAGGGGGGTTGGGTGGGTCATCGGCAGGGAGGTCCAGGGGCAAATCTATGGGGCCCCGGCCCCCCAGGCCCCACGTAGCTATGTCACTGGCTCTTACCTTGTCGCCATGTAAGAAGGAGCACTTAAAGCCTCCGGCCCTAACCTGGCCAGATTACTGCTGAGTTAGCGCTGTGCTAAAAATTATAGCCCTATTTGCCCCAGCACAGGTAATGGCATGCGCTGGGGCTGAAACTAGCACCAGCACCGACGTTGGGCCGGCGGTAACTCCAGATTAGCGAGTGGTAAACCCGCATTGGGCGTACTACTCTGTAAAACGACCCCTTGCTCTGTGCCGCCGCTGTTAAACCCGGATTTTCGATGCCAGGGCCATATCCGGCGACTAGCATTGAATATCCAGGTTTATTTTGGCCACTAAAGAGTTAACCGCCTATGCTGATTCACATTTTAGCGGTCCAAGATACAGCTGCTATTTAAGTGGCCTATTTTGACCGTTCAACATAGCTGGTTTGGCCTTGAATATCCATGGCTAACCGGATATATCACGTGATACAGACGGTTAGTGACTAGCACTTACCGCCAACCATTGGTAAGGGCTCCTGCGGTAACCCAGCAGTAACCAGGCAGAGTGCGGTGATACTTGATTACCACCAGGTTAGTGCCGTGGTAGAGAAAAGAAAATTTCCAGAGAGCCAAAAATGGTGCACGCTCCAGCCAGAACTCCCACCTGTGGTCAGCGGTAGTTCCGGATTAGTGAGTAGTAAGCTCCTCTTTATAAAGGAACCCCCCAAGTGCCAATTAACCAGAGGTATAAGGACAGGCAGCATTTAACACACGCTAATGCCCGCTAACACAGACTAATCTTTAATAAAGGGACTCCCAAAATAATGTAAGCTAAATGTATGGTGAGGGCCTGTTTGTTTGCAGAGACAGCCTAGAATTTTCTAGAGAATACAGCGAGATGGACCTTGTATGAGTACTGGTACCAGGGGCGTATCTGCGTGGGGCCTCAGGGGCCTGGGCCCCCGCAGATTTTGCCCTGGCCCCCCCTACCGCCATCAACCCTCCCCCGCTGCCGTTCTTACTTTTGCTGGCGGGGGACCCCAACCCCCGCCAGCCGAGGTCTGCTTCCACCTGCCGCTGCCTTCACAACTTCTTCTTCAGCCGGCGGGGGACCCCAAACCCCCGCCAGCCGCCCCGCGCTGTTTATAATTCATCTTCGGCCTCCGTGGCCGTGCTGCTGGGATAGGCGGCGCTGTTGAAATCCACTTCGGAGTCTGACGTCGTTGTACGTTGTACGTGCTGCGACGTCAGACTCCGAAGTGGATTTCAACAGCGCCGCCTATCCCAGCAGCACGGCCACGGAGGCCGAAGATGAATTTTAAACAGCGCGGGGCGGCTGGCGGGGGTTTGGGGTCCCCCGCCGGCTGAAGAAGAAGGTTTGAAGGCAGCGGCAGGTGGAAGCAGACCTCGGCTGGCGGGGGTTGGGGTCCCCCGCCAGCAAAAGTAAGAACGGCAGCGGGGGAGGGTTGGCGGCGGGAGGGGGGTGGAGAGACTAAGTTATTGGTGGCGGTGGGGGCTCGGCGGCGGCGGCGGCGGCGGGGGGGGCGGGGGGGGCGCTAAAATGTGCCCCCTCCCTCTGGCTCTGGCCCCCCCTACCGCCGGAGTCCAGATACGCCCCTGACTGGTACTCAGCGGCGTACCAAGGGCAGGGCGGTGGGGGCGGTCCGCCCCGGGTGCACGCCGCTGGAGGGGTGCAGAGAGCAGCCGCGCGCCTGACGGCTCCGTTGGTTCCCTGCTCCCTCTGCTCCGGAACAGGTTACTTCCTGTTCCAGGGCAGAGGGAGCGGGGAGCCAGCGGAGCTGAGAGCCGCGCGGCTGCTCCCAGCACCGGGGGGGGGGGGGGGGTGTCATGCTGCACCCGCGGGGGGGGGGGGGGGGGTGCATCGGTGATCCGCCCCGGGTGGCAGCCGTCCTAGGATCGTCACTGCTGGTTCCATAAAGGTAGAGTAGTCCTAGGCTAGTTCATACATGTGCACCCCATGGGAAAGAGTGTCCAGCATGTGTGCTTAGAGCATATGCCTTAAGAAAAGTGGACACTGTTAACCACAACCAATATTCTTTTTAAACGACTGCCCATCCTCTTGCAAGGCATTGAAAGCATTCACCATCACACGTCTGCCTTCCAGCAACATTTCTTCATGGCTTTGTTTTTCATTTGGCATCAAATGGCCCATAAAATAATCTAATCTTTCCCTTCCTGACTTGATTTAGTGCCGAGTACAAGCGAAGAACCAAACATGTGCAGAAAAGCTTAAATCCGGAGTGGAACCAGACGGTCATTTATAAAAGTATTTCCATGGAGCAGGTAGGTAATTTGGTTACGAGTTGAATAGAATGATTCACTTGTCTTGTCTCCAGGTCTAAATGAATGCTTGACACACCCCTTCATTTTGGAGACGGCATATTCAGGAAGGGAAAGGGGGTGGGCCATGATGAAGGTAGGCCCAGGGCCACCGTGTCAGAGGACACGCGGGGAATTTGTCTTTAACTTCCTGTGTGTAAGTCACAGTGAGCAGTTTGCACCCGTACAATCTGTGGCTGTACTGGGGAAGGGGATTTTTCCTCTTTAAAACTGAGCTGTAGGTACAGAATATGTACAGTTATATATTGGGGAAATATATTGGGGAAAATGTCTGCTGCATTATATCAGCTGTGGAACAGTAAATCTTACCGGTTACTGCTCTGTGTCTAAGTAGAAAATTCGAGACCTGCAAAAACATGACTGAGCACAATCAGAGTGTGAAGCAAGGCCAAATTAATTTTCTAAAATCAAGGTTGATGCAGTGGTAGAAGTGGCTTGGCTGCCATGGTGAAAAAAAACACACAAAGCAGGCACGTAGAATGCATAAATTATCCAGTTCTGTGAATGTGAGAAGAAATGTATGAAAGACGTTCAGGCTAATTGTGCTTTTTACTCCTAGCTAAAGAAGAAAACCCTGGAAGTGACTGTGTGGGACTACGATAGATTCTCTTCAAATGACTTTCTTGGTGAGGTAAGTATTAATTGTTTTCTCTGCTAAGAAACAAATATGCAATTCACCAGCAGATGTTGTAATTCATATGCATTGAATTTTCTGGGGAAACAAATTAAAACAATAGGAGACGTCCTGGAATAATAATCACTTTCAGCCTTATTTTTAAAAGGATGCGGAGAGGGGGATTCAGGTTGGGATGTGGAGAAGTCCCACAGTATTTTACACAGAATCTCTTATGAAACAGATGAAGGACTGCCTGCGGAAGGGTCCCCAGGTCTAGCAGACAAGGTGATTTTCCTAACAACTGCATGTGGAGAAAACACTACTCCTACTCTCTAGTCCCTCTGCTCCTGCAGCACCAGTTCCTCTCCAGTCACCCCTCACTGGAATCAATACTCCACCTCCCTCCCCCAATCATCCCTCCTGGCCTCAGATGCATTCCTGCAAGGCATCCAATCCCCCACCACCCAAATCTGAACATCTCCAGGTGCCTACTCTCCTGGAAAGAGAACCCCCCCCCCCCCCACCCAACTTGCCTGGCAACAATGACCCCCTGAGGTCCTCTAAGCAGATGCCCTCACAACCCAATCCCCATCCCTTATGTGGAAGAGGGTCATAAGTACATAAGTAATGCCATACTGGGAAAAGACCAAGGGTCCATCGAGCCCAGCATCCTGTCCACGACAGCGGCCAATCCAGGCCAAGGGCACCTGGCAAGCTTCCCAAACGTACAAACATTCTATACATGTTATTCCTGGAATTTTGGAGTTTTCCAAGTCCGTTTAGTAGCGGTTTATGGACTTGTCCTTTAGGAAACCGTCCAACCCCTTTTTAAACTCTGCTAAGCTAACCGCCTTCACCACATTTTCCGGCAATGAATTCCAGAGTTTAATTACACGTTGGGTGAAGAAAAATTTTCTCCGATTTGTTTTAAATTTACTACACTGTAGTTTAGTCTCTAGCAATAGTGCCATGAGACCACTGCTAAAGGTCATTTATGCCATTTTCTCCTCATATATGACATATGTAGGAGTACTAAGGTAGGTCTAAGGGAGCCTACAGGGACATGGGTGAGCTTTACGAAGGTGAAGGAACATGGAAGGGTCCAGGAGGGGGGCATCTCTTGGGGATGGGGGTCCAGGAGGGGTGCTTTTCTTGAGGAGGAGTCTGAGAAGGGGCCAGAGTCTTGTTGGGTCAGGAGAAATATATGATCTTGTTGGTGGGTTTTGGGTAGGGCCCTATGATCTTGAGGGGGAGGGTTGGAGAGGACTAGACAGATCACCTTATGCATGTTCCAGCCTATATTCATCTGGGACCCACATAAGTGTCTTATGCAGGTCCTGACTGAATACTGGCCAGCACTCACATAATGCCAGTGGTCAGCACATGTGGTCCTAGCCAGATGTTCAGTAGTACCCAGACATGGCCTGGCATTGAAAATCCAAGTCTAATTTAGCCAGCGGGCGTCAACACTAAAAAAAAAAAAAAAAAACAATAACCACCACTGACTGAATATTGACTGGTAAATTAGCAGATGTGAAGTTTTAAGATGGTTTTTTTTTGTTAAAGACTATTTTGTTGCTTAAATATTTTTTGTATTTTTAGTACAGACTTACTTAAACTTGCCAAAAATGGTACAAACATATGTAGAGTCACTGTCCTGCTTCCCTCTGCTACATCTGAACAATTTAAGCCCAATATCCTATGGCCCTTTGGAGGCCAGCTTTGGTTATCCACTGTATATGGGCTTTGGACTTAACCCTCGGCTACAGCCGCAACATTAAAATGGCCCATATGCGGCCTTCAGCCAGTTTTTGTGCACTTTTTTAGAGGTGGCTGGGAGCAGTGGCGTAGCAGGGGGGGCTGCCACCCGGGGCGGGGCGGTTCGCTGTTGCACCCCCCCCCCCACCGGGTGCAACACGATGACACCCCCCCTCTCCCCCCCGACAACCAGCTCCCGCACCCAACCTTTAAAAAGAATACCGGGAGTCGCGCCTGCCCTGCACGTACAAGAAATGTGCACCCTTGGCTCTTCTCTCGCTCTGTCCCGCCCTTGCGGAAATAGGAAGTTGCGTCAGCGGAGGGCGGGACAGAGCGAGGGAAGAGCCGACGGTGCACATTTCTTGTACGTGCAGGGCAGGCGCGACTCCCGGTATTCTTTTTAAAGGTGGAGAGGGGTGTCGATTCGCTGAGGGGGGGGAGCTGGCAGGGAGCACCCCCTCCCGAGCAGACACCTGGGCCCCCCCCCCCTTGCTACGCCACTGGCTGGGAGCTGAGGCAGAAGTTGGATGTAGATATATTACATTCATCTCAACATGGTTTTCGAGCACTTCATAGTATAGTACTGAGACCCTACTGCTTACAATAGTTTCTACAGTTAAGACCTTACTCTCTGCTATCTCTCAGGTGATCATATTACAGTTTGATTTTTCGGCTGCTTTCAACATGGTTGATGATACCTTTTCACTTAACAGATTAACAGATTGTTTAGAACATTTTTCATTCACAGTGAACCCCTCTGGGTTTTTAATGAGAATAAGGAAAGATAAGAAATCCTGGTAAAGGGCTTAAAAAAAAAACAGAAACAGGTTTATGTTTTCTAATGTGAACTGTCAGTTGCTTACCTTGGTAAAAGCTACATAGAAATGTGCTGAACTTTGTTATATTTTGCAGGAGGGGGATGGGTTCCACAGCTCTGCCTGCATGCAAATGGGGACAAGCAGACAGGTGGATGGGAGTAATTCCACACACTTTCAGGGGATTAATTCACTGAAGGGAACCAGTACGGAGATTACCACATGCTGATACCTGGCAACAAATAGAGGAGATTGATAAGTACCAGAGGAGATAAGAACATAAAAATAGCCATATTGGGTCAGACCAATGGTCCATCTATCCCAGTATCCTGTTTCCAACAGTGGCCAACCAGGTCAGAAGTACCCGGCAGAAACCCAAATAGTAGTAAAATCCAGAATCCCAAAGAGTAACAGCATTCCGGAATCCCAGAGTAAAAAGATTCCATGCTACCAATCCCAGGGCAAGCAGTGGCTTCCACGTGTCTGACTCAATAACAGACTATGGACTTTTCCTCCAGGAACTTGTCCAAACCTTTTTTTCAATCCAGATATGCTAACCGCTGTTACTACATCCTCCAGCAACGAGTTCCAGAGCTTAACTATCCATAGAGTGAAAAAATATCTCCTTCTATTTGTTTTAAAAGTATTGCCTTGTAACTTCATTGAATGTACCCTAGTCTTGGTACTTTTTGAAAGAGTAAAAAATTGATTCACTTCTACTCGTTCTACACCAGTCAGGATTTTGAAGCCCTCAATCATATCTCCCGTCAGCCATTTCTTTTCCAAATAGAACTGAACTGTGATTTGTATGCCCTGTGTGATACCGTGAGGGAGGATTGATGGTGAGCATGCACAATAACACAGCTGGACAAAGGTGTAAAACTGAAAATAAGTGCTTTATAAACAGAAAATCTGACTCCTGATACATCACAGGGCCAAGAAATATAACGTGAAAAGTCTCTTTGGTTTAACGAATACATATATATATATATATATATATATATATATATATATATATATATATATATATATATGTACGTGTGTGTGTGTGTTTATATATATATATATATATATATATAGAGAGAGAGAGAGAGAGAGAGAGAGAGATTAGAAAGTTCATTTTCATAGCAAACAGTTCTATTTTTTTATTAATCTTCCACTAGTTATTAAACAACATTCTTCTATATTTCTTTTCACAAAAGTTTGAAACTGTTTATTCGGAAAACATTTCACCAATGGTTAGTTAGCGTTAGTGCTGTTTACTAAGCCGAGCTAGTGTTTTTAGCACGCTCTAACCGTGTAGACGCCCATAATAATCCAATGGGCGTCTACACGGTTAGTACACACTTGTTTTTAGCACGCGCTAAAAATGCTAGCGCACCTTAGTAAACAGGGCCCTAAGTTTTACTAAATTTAGTCGTGTGGACAGGTGCTAGGTATATTTTATAGAGAAAAAAAATCCGCCAGAAGGCGGAGAACTCTAGACGCCCCACGGACAACAACAAAAAATGAGATAAAAGTGGGAGGACGACCAAGGATTCCAAAGACTGAAAGGATGTATAATAATAAAGATGTTTATTGAGGTGTAAAGACTCGACACAACATCGTGTTTCGGCCGTTAGGCCTGCATCAGGAGTCTTAATGCCAAATGCCGTTGAGAACTATTTGATGAAGGCAAATCCTCAACAAAGGGAGGGGAGGTCTTTAGAAAGACTGTTGTGAAGGTGAGCGTGCTTCGTTGTCTCCTCGGACACAGCGCTTGTAATGGAATGCTGCAGTAAGACTCCTGATGCAGGCCTAACGGCCGAAACACGACGTTGTGTCAAGTCTTTACACCTCAATAAACATCTTTATTATTATACATCCTTTCAGTCTTTGGAATCCTTGGTCGTCTTCCCACTTTTATCTCAGGTATATTTTATAACCATGCCTAACTTTGGGCGTAGTTTATGGAATACGCCTAGGTGTATCTTTTTCGATGCTGATTTTTTAAAGGCGCCATATATAGAATCTAGCCTAAGTGTGTTACAAATGTCAGATTAGATTAGATGTAATCAGCAGCCCATTTTCCTCTTCTGCATTTGTGCCACTAAAAGCTTTCACCAGTCACAAGAGCGTAACGTTATTCAGACTGTTGCTGAGGTCTAAATGTCATCTCACTTGTATTTAAGAAGTGATCCAGAAATAGTACAAAAAGAGTTCTTGCTGTCAGTGTGAGAAGTGATGAGGTCACCCAGAACTGCCTACGAATTATCCACAGCTCTGCACCAAATTCTTCCACCTCCTCCTCCTCCACCCGCCTAAAGTCACTGTTAGGCATTACGAATCCTTTCTGCATATGTAGGTCAGCCTGTAGGCACACTGAATATAACCAGTCACGCTTTTCATTCGCATTACTCACAGAAACATTTGCTTAGTTGCTGCCTTTTCAGAATGCTTGATTTTTGAATAATGTGATGCTTAGTATGTAATAACTGGGATTCAGTAGAAGGATATTCAAAGTGAGAGGGTTTTCCAGTGGTACTGACTGGTTAGTTCTGCTAAATCTTTCCTGCATCTTAATAGTGCACCAGGTCGGTCCATGGATGAAGTCAGAGGCTAAATGGTTATCAGCAATATTCAGACTTCTGACCACATAACTATGATATAAAAAAGGCAGTAGGGTACCAAGGGTGGAGCGGTCCGCCTCGGGTGCAGGCAGCAAAGGGATGCACGGAGCAGGTGTGTGGCTGTCGGCTCTGTCAGTCCCCTGCCCCCCTGATGTTACTTCCTGTTTCCAGGCAGAGGAGCAGCAGAGCTGATGGCTACACGTTTGCTCCATGTAGCCCCTTGCTAGGAGGAAAGGTCATGGGTGTTATGTGCTTCGGGGAGTGTGGTGCACTGGGGGGGAGTGACAAGTCAGGCTGGCGCAGTGGCAGCCCACCCCAGGTGGCCAACAAGCTAGGAACACCACTGCAAAAAAGGTGTCCAAATGGTTTTGGATAGCTAGTCATGTAACACAACTGTCCAGCACTTTTCAGACATTCTGTACTGGTCAAAATCCAGATACCAGCACTGAATATCTTGCTGGCATTTTTAAAAAATCATCACTGACCACAGTGGCTCAGTCTGGGGGTTTATTTCTTAGGCAAATTGTAGAACAATGCTCGTCAGGGACGCCCTTCTTTTTTCCATTATCGGCCGAGGACGCCCATCTCTTAACCACGTCCCCGTCCCGCCTTTGCTCCGCTGCCGACACGCCCTCGTTAACTTTGGTCATCCCCGTGACAGAAAGCAGTTGAGGACGCGAAGGAACGAGAAGGGCACAACAACACTTCGGCTGTCGGGGGTTTGGGTCCCCCGTCAGCACAGGTAGTACACAACGGCGATGGGGGGGGCGGTTTTTGGTGGTCTGGGGGGAGCGATGGGTTCTCGGAGGGGGGGATTGAGGGGGCCGTAGCGCGGGGGGTGACAGCTGATTCCAAGGCAAGGGGAGGAGTACCTACTCCTCCCCTTGCCTTGGAATCAGCTGTCATGAGGTCAGTGACGTCAGTGCATGTCTGCCTAGCAGACCACCTCCAACCTAGGGAGCCACAGTCCCAGGCACAGAACGTTGGAGGTGAGAATTATTATATACGATGGTACCTAAAAAATCGGCACTAATCATATTCTAATCGGCACCTAGATTTAGCCGCTAATTATAAAATATGCTTAGTTGATATTTCAGTGCCGATATCTGCTCGCATCCATTTATGCCAATGAAAAACTGGTGTAAATCTCAGCGCGTAGATTTATCTATCTATTTATTTATTTATTTTACAACATTTGTATCCCGCATTTTCCCACTTATTAGCAGGCTCAATGTGGCTTACAAAATACCGTAATGGTGAACGCCAAATATGGTAGGTAGGTATTTAGGTGCACTGGGCTATATTCTATAACTAGGTGCCTACATTTTGGAACTCCCCATGAAATGCCCATTTCCCCACCCATAACCACTCCCCTTTTTGCCTCCACGCATTAGAAGTTTGGCACACATCATTCCAGAATATGCTTAGTGAGTTGTGCACCTAATTTGTAATCAGTGCCAATTAGTGTTCATTAGTGCTTGTTAAGTGCTGCTATCAGCTCTCATTAGCCTGTTAAGCCAATTAAGTTACGCACCGTGTTATAGAATCCACGCCGATTTTGGCGCCTAAATCTAAGTGCACTATATAGAATCCGGGGGTTAGTGCCTCCTCCATGGCTCACTATGAATCAACTCAGCATTCAGATTTTTTTGTTTTTGGCACCCTTATCTCTGAAATGGTTTCCTTCCTTAAATACGGGGAACTCTCTCTGTCCTGTTACTTTAAGTAGGTATTTGGCACTTAGTGGCAGGGTGGGCAGCTTGGACCTTTCATCTATGTATAGTTTGGCTTATTTTGCCCTTCTACTGTGTGATTGTTGATCCTTCCTATTCCTCCATCCTTTTGCTTTTGATTGTCAACTGCTTTTGACCTTTTTGCTTCCTAAAAGTGACATATAAAGAATTAACTAACGTAAAGATAATTAAGTGATGTGTGGTAGAAGATATTTATCCATTTTTCTTTGCAGGTGCTGCTTGATTTATCTAACACTTCTCAACTTGACAATGCTCCTCGGTGGTATCCTTTGAAAGAACAGAGTGACAGCATTGACCATGGAAAGTCTCACTCAGGACAGAGCGGCCAACAACCTCCAAAGCCATCAGTCATCAAAAGCAGAAGTCATGGCATCTTCCCAGACCCTTCCAAAGGTATAAAGATGGGCATCAGTTTCTCTTTGCTGCAGCATTGGGCAGATAAAATCTTTCAGCCCCTGGAGTGGAAGAGTAGCCTAATGGTTAGCACAGCAGATAGTGAACCAAGGAAGCCTGGCTCAAAATCCCGTTACTCTTTCATGGGATCTTGGAAAATTAAATAATCCTCCATTGCCCCAGGTACAATGCAAGCCCTCCAGAGACAGAAACATACCTGAATGTAAATGTCTTTGAGCTGTTACTGAAAAGGCCTGAGCTAAACCCAAATCTGCAAGAAAGGTTCCTTCCTCTCCCAACTCTTCTGAAAACGCAAGGTACTACAGTTTCGCTTCATGAAGAGCTTCATATTTTGGGAATAATCAATTAGCTTTTTCTTCCCCTCTATCAATGGTGGTTAAAAACTCTTTTTATCCCTTAAGTCAAATTTGCTGGGGCACTTTCCTTTTATGGCAGTTCTTTCTTCCGTTTACTGATTCACTCATTAGTTTTATCATGTATTGATTACGGTAATTCAGTTTTGTATGGGATACCTCAGTATCAAATCCATCATTTTCAAAATGATAACTGGGGTTTCTAATTTCAGTGTCACTCCTTTACACAAAAATGAGTATTGGCTTCCTGTTAATTATCGTACTGAATTTAAGATGATTTTTTTTTTTTACTTTTCAAATTCTTAATTACAATATGCCACAATTTCTTTACTGCTTTCTCATTTCCTCCTCTCGCGCTCATCCTACCTTATATTTCACCCTCTCTTTGCAACTCACTCTTTACTTACATTTAGAAAAATCATCTGTAAGGTTTAAAGCCTTACTTAAAGCTTACTTTTTACCAAAGCTTTCTCCTAATTTTTAACTTATTTTTACATTGAGATGTTTGGGTTTCAGAGATATTAGTGTCTTGTCTACTTTCTTATAGACCACCCCTCCCCCCCACACACACACACTTTTGTGGTTTAGACTAATTAATTTTCCTCTTTCCCTTATATTTTAAATTTTGTAGTTTAGGCCTCATCTTCTGTTCGTCCCTTATAAACCCATTTTTCATTTTATGAAAACGAAATGTGTGGCTTCATCATAAATTTTCCAGAGGAGTCTTTCATGTTGCCAAGTGTCTTCTGAAAATCCATATACAATATATTGACCGTCTTGCTTTAAGTTTTTTATTTACACATCTTACTAGAATATTTTTTTGTCTACTAGATTGTAAGCTCTTTGAGCAGGGAATGTCTTTCTTCTATGTTTGTGAAGCACTGCGTACGATTTGTGGCGCTATAGAAATGCTAAATAGTAGTAGTTAGTAGAGTGAGCTGAGAGCCTGGTGAACTGGGTTCAATTCCCACTACAGCTCCTTGTGACCCTGGGCAACTCACTTAACCCTCCATTGCCCCAGGTACAACACTTCCATTGTGTACCGGCATATAATATATGTAAACCATTTTGGCTCTACCCACAGAAAAGTGATATATCGAATCCATGACCCTTTCTGGACATCCACTTTCATGAAATGTGTTACATGCAAATGCCAGCTTTTCCATGTACAGATCCCTGTGTGATTAGGGTTACCATATTTTGTCCCCCAAAAAGGAGGACGCAAGCCCTGCCCCCTTTCACACCCCACCCCTCTTTCACATCCACCCCTCCCCCTTTCATGCCCTCGCTCCGCCCCGTCACATTTTCCCCTCCCCCCTGTCACACACCCCATCACCCCCCTCCCCTTACCTTACTACTGCCCTGGTGGTCTAGTGACCTCTTCGGGGCAGGAAAGAGCCCCCTCTTTCCTGCCCGGAGCGCTGCCCTGCATGCATCCTTCCTGTTGCTGATCTCGGCGCTGATTCAAAATGGCCGCCGAGAGTTGAAGTCTCGCGAGGTCACTTCAACACTCGGCGGCCATTTTGAATCGGTGCCGAGATCAGCAACAGGAAGAATGCATGCAGGGCAGTGCTCCGGGCAGGAAGAAGGGGGCTCTTTCCTGCCCCGAAGGCAGAAGAGGTCACTAGACCACCAGGGCAGTAGTAAGTAAGGGGAGGGGAGGCTAGCAATCTGCCCGTTTGTCCGCCCACCAGCCTGCCCATTTGTCCAGAAATCCGGACAAACGGGCAGATTGGCAAAACCCGCCCGGTTGCCCGGACATGTCCTCAAAAAGAGGACATGTCCGGGTAAATCCAGACATATGGTAACCCTACGTGTGATGCAGTTCTTTTTTGAATGTGTTTCTTTGTCATAGTCTTCGCCTATTGTGAGTGCCACCAAATACATACATATTTCCTGTGGTCTTATAGGTGTTTTCAAAGATGTTCCATGTTCAGCGAGCCTGTTGAAAAGTACCAACTCGGTCTACCTAGACACTGTATGGCAAACTGACTTTCACATATTCCTCTGTTGCAAATTAAGCTGTCCTAGAGTATATCTAATTGCCTATTAGTGTCATAATGATACGGTACAAGAACCTATCAACAGAGGAAACAGCTTGGTGCTGACAAACCAATATTTATTATGTAAAATTTCAAAATGTAAATTTTGAGAACAAAAAAAATTGTCACTCAGACAATAAGAAAAATAAGCATTCGTCTACGGATGTGATAGAGAAAAAATAGCGATGCATCTGTTTCAATTGTTAGATTGCAACAAAAGCCAGGTTGGTGGTCCCTAATCATAGTGATGATACAAGTCCTACGTTACTAACCCCGTTGTATTTGAACTACTGGAGAGCATCCGGCATTGCCAGGATAGAAAGCAGGGTGATGTCAAAAGAGCAATATTGTCTGCTTTCCTCTCAAAAGAACGATTAGAAGTGTTGATGGGGAGGACAAGTGTGAGTCATGGGGAAGATGTCATGTAAATTCCCGTAATGCTTATTTCATCTTTCATTTATCAGACATGCAGGTACCCACCATTGAAAAATCTCATAGCAGTCCTGGTAGCTCGAAGTCATCCTCTGAAGGTCACCTTCGCTCTCATGGACCCTCACGTAGCCAAAGCAAAACCAGTGTCACTCAGACGCATCTGGAAGATGCCGGGGCAGCCATCGCTGCTGCTGAAGCAGCCGTCCAACAACTTCGTCTTCAACCAAGTACAAGAGAGAAATAAGTTCCTCCACCGCTCCCTATTCCCACTTTCATTAGCTCCTGTCCTTGCTTTCTTTTCATTCTGTTCAATGTTCTTTGCTTTGTTTGAACACTGTAGAGAGTGATGCAGGTGAGCATCACCCTCTTAGAAGGTTTACGTATCCTGTATGTAGACTGCAATGCAACTGGCTGTTTCTCCATAACCGAGTCCTGTCAGTCACATGTTGTAATAGAATTCTACATGTCATGTTGTCCTAGACTATCACATCTGTCATTACATTGTTTCTGAAAGTCTCAGTCCTGTGAAGAATTAGTCCTTGAGATTATTTTTCTAAGCATTACTCTTAAAGTGACATCAATAAGTTATGATGATAAAGCTACAACACATGGCAACATTTTCTGTTAAACCTGCAACCAAAAATATCGAATCCAGATGGATTTTATATAGAACATATTGGGGCCGTTATTCAGACCGCAGGAGTTAGACTGGCTAACACCTGTGGTTGGTGCTCACCTCAGGTATTCAATTCCAGGCAGTTTCCAGTGACCAGCATTGAATATCCGGTTTGTTTTGTGCAGTTTAAAGATATCTGGCTAAGTCAATATTCAGACTTAGGGGCCCTTTTACTAAGATGCATAGGCGCCTGCGTGGTCCAACGTGCATCAATTTGGAACTACCACTATTGCGAGCCCCGGGTGGTAATTCCATTTTTTATGCGTGTCTGATATGAGCGGCAGAAAATATTTTTCTATTTTCTACCGTATGGCACTAACCGGCAGTGTACGTGTGCTGACGATTACCGCCTGGTTAATGCGTGAGACCTTACTGCTAAGTCAATGGGTGGCGGTAAGGTCTGAGGCCCAAAATGGACACGTGCCAATTTTTATTTTGCCACACATCCATTTTTGGCCAACAAAAAGGCCTTTTTTTGCAGGTGCACTGAAAAATGGACCTGAGCGCGTCCAATACACCAGCACAGGCCACTTTTCGGCGCACCTTAGTAAAGGACCCCTCAGCTGGCTATCTTTAAACCGGCCAAAGATATCTCACTTTTTCACGCAGCCAAATATGGCCGCTAAACCGGATTTCAAAATAGGTGGATAGCAGGTTATATCGGGCAATATAACTGGCAATCTGTTGGCCACTAGCTGGGGATATTCAGCTGGGGGGGGGGGGGGTAGACAGTTAAGGGCTATTTAACTGGTCATCAGCTGTTCTGGCCGGTTAAATAGCGCAGAATATCTAAGGGATTGTTTTCCATTGTTTGCCTATTTTGAATAATTTCATTCCCTCATAAGAACAAAGTTTAGTATCATATGTCATTATTGCCTCTAAGAGACGATGTTGTGCTCCCTGTACTATCCCTTACTCCTTTACCTTTTGATATATGTTTAGTTTGTGTGTGTGTGTGTGTGTGTGTGTGTGTGTGTTAAACATTTGTGATTTTAATATTCTTATTATACACTGCTTTGACCATCTTGTAGCTAAAGCAGTAGATCAAGCAGTCAATAAACAGAAACAAATTATGCTCATTTTCAAAGCACGTAGACTTACAAAGTTCCATTAGTTACTAAGGGGCCCTTTTACCAAGCTGTGGGGAAAAGGGTCCTGCGCTGGTGGTGGGGGCCACTTTTCCCATGCACCAGGGCCCTTTTTATCGCAGCGGGTATAGAAGCCTCTAGCACACATGTGGCCTTATTTTCGAAAGTGATGGGCGCCCATATTTCGACCCAAATCTGGAGATGGGTGCCCATTCGCAAAGGCGCCCAAATCGGTATAATCGAAAGCTGATTTTAGGCGCCTGCAACTGCACTCTGTTGTGGGAACGAACAAAGTTGACGGGGGCATGTTGGAGGTGTGGTGAAGGCGGTACTGGGGCGTGTTTATCGGCCGAGCAGAGATGGGCGCCTTCGGCCGATAATCGAAAAAATGGCCATTTTTAGCGAGAATTTAGGTCACTTTTTTTGGACCCTTTTTTTTCACGAACAAGTTCCAAAAAAGTGCCCTAAATGACCAGATGACCACTGGAGGGAATCAGGGATTACCATCCCTGACACACATGGCTATGCAATAAGACAACTCTTACCGCATGGCCATGCGACAGGGACCCCATACCTCCACCCATTGAGGTGGCGATAAGGGCTCCCACTCTAACCTGGCGTTAACCGGGTAGTGCGCGGTGATACCCGATTGCTGCCGGGTTACCTCCATGCAAGCCATTTCCCAAGATTTTCTTTTTCCCCTGGAAATGGCACACGCTCGGGGCGGGTCTACCGCCGGCAGCTGCGTTGTGCCGACGGTAGTCCCAAACGAGCGAGCGGTAAGCCCGAATTGGACTTAATGTCGCTCTGTTAAAGGGCCCCTAAGTGCTTTGAAAATGAGCCTCCATGTATCATACTGAAAACGCAAGAACCAGAATAAAAAAACGAAAAAGCTGAAGCAACAGGTCACTTCATTGCCCGATGTACTCATTCCAGTCAGATAGAAAAAAAAACACATTGAGTGATTGCCCTCTTGGATTTTATTCTATCTGACATACGTTCCATTTGATTATCTATTTTATGGCATGGCTTTTATAGAGGATCAAGACATGGTTTGTTTGCCATCTGGAAAATGTGAGGGCTGTTAAATTAACACATTAAGGGGCTCATTTTTTAAACAGAAAACATCCAAAAAGCAGAAGAAAGCAACAGATGGACATTTTTGTTGCCAAAAATCCAAAGCTTACAGAAGAACTTAGGGATAGCATTACCGGGTCAGACCAATGGTCCATCTAGCCCAGTATCCTGTTTCCAACAGTGGCCAATCCAGGTCACAAGTACCTGGCAGAAACCCAAATAGTAGCAACATCCCATGTAGAACCCCAAAGAGTAGCAAGATTCTAGAATCCTAAAGAATAACAAGATTCCATGCAGAATTTCAAAGTGTAACAACATTCCATGTAGAACCCCAAAGAGTAGCAAGATTCCATTCAGAATCCCAAGTACATAAGTGCTGCCATATTGGGACAGAGCAAAGGTCCATCAAGCCCAGCATCCTGTTTCCAACAGTGGCCAATCCAGGTCACAAGTACCTGGCAGAAACCCAAATAGTAGCAACATCCCATGTAGAACCCCAAAGAGTAGCAAGATTCTAGAATTCTAAAGAATAACAAGATTCCATTCAGAATTTCAAGTAGTAGCAGCATTCCATGCTACCAAGAGTCGATATGTTCGCCACTTGGTTTTTGGACGTTTTCATCAAAATGTTCAAAATTGAAATTTAGATGTCATATCAAAATGCCCCTTCACATCAGCACAGATTTCATCTGCTAATTGTTCTGCTAATTCCAATACCATGGGTTTTGTGCAGCTGCGGTGTCTAACCCAAAACGCCTGTACATTTTTATGCTATGATACAAGAAACGCCAGTTTAATTATCTTGTCCTGTGAGGTTTGAGTGACACTTGAGCTTTAGAAAGGGAGAGAAAGTGGATGCCAAGACTGCGCCAACCACTACTGGCAAAAGAACACCACCAAAAGTGGGTTTGGACTAGTTTTTATCTCCAACTCACAGAGCCAGTTAGGGAATCTGTGATGACTGGAATGGGTGTATAAAAGTGAAAAATAAGGTGCAACCACACTTTGAATAGTAAGTGCAATTCTGGTCACCACATTTCAAAAAAGATATAGCAGCAGAAGACAAGGTACAGAGAAGGATAACGACAATGATAAAGGGGATGGGACAACTTCCCTTTGAGGAAAGGCTAAAGATCTATAAAATATTAAATGGAGTTTACTCTTTCCAAAAATACTAAGACTAGGGGGCGTGGAATGAAGCTACAAAGTAGTAAATTTAATACAAATTGGAGAAAATTTGTCTTCACTCAACGTGTAATTAAACTCTGGAATTCGTTGCCAGAGAATGTGGTAAAGACGGTTAGCTTAGTGTCGTTTAAAAAGACTCTGGACGGCTTCCTAAAGGAAAAGTCAATAGGCCATTATTAAATTGACTTGGGAAAGTCCACTGCTTATTTCTGGGATAAGCATCAAAAAATGTATAGAGCTTTTCTGGAATCTTGCCAGGTATTTGTGACCTGGATTGGCCACTGTTGGAAACAGGATATTAGGCTTGATGGACCTTTGGTCTGTCCCAGTGTTTCAATACTTATGTACTTATGATATGAACCACTTGTTTACTCATTCCAAAAATAAAAGGACTAGGGGGCATGCAATGAAGCTACTAAGTAGTACATTGGAGAGAATATTTTGTTACTCAATGTGTAATTGAACTCTGGAATTTGTTGCCAGAGAATGTGGTAGAAGCAGTTAGCTTTGCAGGGTTTAAAAAAGTTTGGCTAATTTCTTAAAAGAAAAGTCCATAAGCCATTGTTAAAATGGACTTGGGAAAAATCCACTGCTTATTTCTAGGATATATGATACACAAACCGGTAGAGATAGTAGTGGGAGCTTCTAGAATCTTGTTGGTAAATGTGTAGTCTTCAGAGTATGTTAATATATATCGATTCTCTTATATATATATATAAAGTGGGGAAGTCTCATATGATCCCCAGGGTACTACTTTTGTCACCAGTGTAGGTGACAAGTACCTGGCAGAAACCCAAATCGTGGCAACACTCCATACTATAAATCCCAGGGCCAGCAGTTGCTTCCCTTGTCTGTCTCAATAGCAGACTATGGACTTTTCCTCCAGGAATTTGTCCAAACCTTTTTTAAACCCAGATATGCTAACCACTGTTACCACCTCCTCCGGCAAAGAGTTTCCAGAGCTTAACTATTATTTGTTTTAAAAGTATTTCCATGTAACTTCCTTGAGTGTCCCCTAGTCTTTGTACTTTTGAAACGAGGAGAAAATCAATTTACTTCTACTCGATCTACACCAGTCAAGTTACCAATCAGATTCTAGCTTTACTTCTGTCTTGAATAATGAAATGCTCTCTTTTATTCAGAGTTCAGTAGATCTGCAGCAGGCTTGTTAAAATGAGATGTAACGATGTCAGAACTGGTTCAATTCATACAAAGGTTTTGGTGACACATTTTTTCCTCTGTACAGCAAGACCTACGATGCACCGAGCTGCAGAATCCACCGTCTCAACCACCTCATCTGCCAGCAGTTTTGGTAGTGGCTACAGTATGGATAGTGAGGGGAGCAGCACCATGGGGGACAATGCAATGTTTGCTGTTCCAAAAATGTAAGGCTCTCCTTGAACATAAACAGAAGATCTTAAATATACTTTCCTGCCCTATGAAGTAAATTTGCATTATTTGAATATATCATGCTCAAAGATACGTCTAGTAGTGCTATAGAAATAATAAGTAGTAGTAGTATCCTCTAAGTACCGAGAAAACTGAGTTCAGTGGGGGTATTTCCCTACAGGTCACCTAAAGTTAGGCACTGAATATGTGTAACTTAATTAGTTAACTAGCTAATCAGCATTGTCAATTAAATGTTAAGCAATTATCAGCACTAATTGGCATTAAGATTTATGCGCACAAGTCGCTAAGCATATTCTGTAACGCGGTGCACATAAATTTTAAGTTGCATAGTTGAAAAGGGGGCATGGCGAAAGGCGGGGTGTGGGCATTTCTAAAATCTATGCCACGTTGTTATAGGCTACACCCGCTCTGCCCCTAATTCAGACATCTGGATTTACACCAAGTCAAACTTGCTGATTAGCTAGTTAACTAATTAAGTAAAACTTGGTGTAAATGGCTGTGACTAAATATGGTCTTGTGGAGAGGCGCTCGGCATATTCTGTATACCGTGTGGAAATTTAAGCCTATTCTATAAAATTTAGGCGTACGTTAGAGAATTTGCCTTGGCGTATTTTTTTCCGCATGGAATTTTCAGGCTCCATATATAGAATCTAGCACTATGTGTGGATACTGGTGTGTCAGAAAAAAAATACACAGACCTTCATAGAAACCAACGTGGTAACCTGGATCTTTTAATGCACCGATATGGGGCCTGACTGCAAAATTGCTTCATTTGCAATTGGTGACACTTATGTGCAGAATTTTAGGCTAAATATGTCATTAAGTGGCCAAAGCTTTGGGTTTTCAGTTGGGGTGAGATTTGAGGCTGAAGTACACATGAAGAGCAGTGAAATTTAACCACACTCTATTTATTTATTTGGTACATTTTTATCCCACGTTTTCCCACCTATTTGCAGGCTCAATGTAGCTTACGTAGTACCATAAAGGCGTTCACCAAGTCCGGTAGAGAAACAAATACAAGGTGATGTTGTGGTCGAATAAGGTTCATCTGTTTCAAACACAATTTAAACCATGCTTATTTGCACAGGTACATAGAAGATTGAAAAAACAGTATTTACTTGTGTAAATGTGCATATTGCAGGGGGATGTGGTTTGTGTGGTTCTAGTTTAGGACCCATTTCAGAAGGGGATACTCATCTGTGATCAGTATGATCAACCTTAGGGTTTACAGCTGCTCCCAGTACAGGTAGGTTTTGTAATTTTGGGCAGAGTTCAACAGGGGGGATTAGGAGAGATCACTCTCTCAACCTCTATTGTTCCCTCCCCCCCGAAGAAGAATTGATTGTGCCCAGTCATTGCAGGCTCTTTATGTTTACATTTCCAAAATGTAAACATGGTGAGATAACTCATACTGTGTGAGCAGGCAATGAGGAGCCCTTACCACCACCCATTGAGGTGGTGACAAGGGCTCCAGCACTAACCCAGTGCTAACCGGGCAGTGCGCGGTAATGCCCGATTAGAAACACAGAAATATAGAAACATGACAGCAGATAAGGGCCAAATGGCCCATCAAATCTACCCTTCCTCAGTACCCACTAACTCCTCCTTTTCCTAAGGGATCCCATGTGCCTATCCCACGCTCTTCATCTCCACAACCTCCACCAGGAGGCCATGCCACGCATCCACCACCCTTTCTGTGAAAGAGTATTTTCTTAGATTCCTCCTAAGCCTATTCCCGCTTAACTTCATCCTATGCCCTCTCATTCCAGAGTTTTCCTTCATTTGAAAAACACTCTCCTCCTGTACATTAATGCCACTGAGGTATTTAAACGTCTCTATCATATCTCCTTTCTCCCGCCTCTCCTGCAGTGTATACATGTTAAGGTTCATGAGCCTATCACTATATGTTTTATGATCGAGACTGCTTACCAATTTAGTAGCCGCCCTCTGGACCAACTCCATCCTGTTTATATCTTTCCATAAGTGCGGTCTCCAGAATTGCACGCAGTACTCTAAATGGGGCCTCACCAGAGACTTATACAAGGGCACTATCACCTCTTTTTTTCCTGCAGGTAATCCCTCTCTTTATGCACCCAAGCATCCTTCTGGATTTCATCATCGTCTTTTCTACCTGTTTGGCCACCTTAAGGTCATCAGACACAATCACCCCCAAGTCCTGTTCTTCTTTCTTACACAGAAGCACTTCAACCCCTACATTGTAGCATGCCCTTGGATTCTTGTAACCCAACTGCATGACCCTGCATTTCTTAGCATTAAATCTTAGTTGCCAGTTATGGGACCATTCTTCAAGCATTGCTAGATCCTTTTTCATGCCATCCACACTCTCTGGGGTGTCCACCCTATTAGAGCTTGGTATCATCCACAAAGAGACAAACCTTATCAGACAGCCCTTCCACAGTATCACTCACAAAGATGTTAAAAAGAGCCGGGCCGAGAACCAGTCCCTGCTGTACACCACTGATAACATCCCTTTCCTCAGAGCAAGCTCCATTCACCACTGTCTTCTCCCATTTAACCAGTTTTTAACCCAGACAGTCACTTTAGGTCCCATACCCATATCCTACTCTGTATTGCTCACTAGAAGCTGTAGTCCCATCCCCGGAGACTTACCAGCCTCATTGGGATTAATTCTCTCTATATGCTACTATATATTCGCCCCAGAGTTCTATTTTCTTTTCCAGAACCTTATCAGCTTCCTTGCACCTACTTTTACTCTATATTCAACTCTGTATATATTCCCAGAGTTGGTTCTCTCCTCTCCGGAACCTGTAAGCCACATTGAGGCTACTGCTATGCGGGAAAATGTGGGCTAGAAATGTAATAAATAAATAAATACCAAGGGCATTCAGTTTATCAAACAGTCGCCTGTGCGGAACTGTGTCAAAGGCTTTGCTAAAATCCAAGTACACAACATCTAGCGCCCCTCCCACATCCAACTGTTTGGACAACCAATCAAAGAAACTGATGAGATTTGTCTGACACGACCTACCTCTAGTGAAGCCATGCTGCCTCAGGTCCTGCAAGCCATTTCATTCGAGAAACCTCACGATCCTCCACTTTAGAAGCGTTTCCATTAGTTTACTCACCATCGAGGTCAGACTGACAGGTGTGTAATTCCCAACATCCTCATTACTTCTGCTCTTGTGCAGCGGGACCATATTCGCCCTTCTCCAGCCAGGTTAGCGCTGTGCAAGCCATTCCCGGGGGTTTTCTTTTTCCCCCGGAAATGACATGCGCTCGGGGCGGGACTAGCACTGGCGGCCATGTTGGGCTGGCGGTAGTCCCGGAAGAGGGAGCGGTAAGCCCGCGTTGGGCTTACCGCTGCTTTGTAAAATGGTCCCTGGATGTTATAGACATTGGCAATTGTAAAATGGTTACAGCTTCTGCCTGTAACTGGGGGGGGGAGCATGATGTGCATTCCTGCATGTATTTTAGAAAAACTCTATGTCAGCTAAAATACTTCCGGAATTTGACATGTTCTGACCAGGGGCATAGCCAGACTTCGGCGGGAGGGGAGGTCCAGAGCCCGAGGTGAGGGAGCACATTTTAGCCCCCCCCCCCCCGGCGACCCCTGCCATTGCCGACCGCCACCGCCGCCACCACCAACAACTTTGACCCCCCCTGCTGATGACCCTCTTGACACCCCCTCCCGCCGCCAACCCTCCCCCGCCATCGCCTACCTTTGCTGGCGGGGGACCCCAACCTCTGCCAGCCGAGGTCCTCTTCTTCCAGCGCAAGGCTTTGTTCTGTTTCTGTGAGTCTGACATCCTGCCAGTGCTAGTCCTGCCCCGAGCGCATGCCATTTCCGGGGGAAAAAGAAAACCCCCGGGAATGGCTTGCACAGCGCTAACCCAGCTGGAGAAGGGTGGATATGGTCCCGCTGCACAAGAGCAGAAGTAATGAGGACGTTGGGAATTACACACCTGTCAGTCTGACCTCGATGGTGAGTAAACTAATGGAAACGCTTCTAAAGTGGATGATCGTGAGGTTTCTCGAATGAAGAAGAGGACCTCGACTGGCAGAGGTTAGGGTCCCCTGCCAGCAAAGGTAGGCAACGGCGGCGGTGGGGGAGGGTTGGCGGCGGGAGGGTCGAGGGGGGTCGTCAGCAGGGGGGTCCAGGGCCAAATCTACGGGGGCCCAGGCCCCCCTGGCCCCACGTAGCTACACCACTGGTTCCGACCAGCACATCTGATTTGTACGTTCTTTCTAAATGCTGAAATATCAGGAATACCTTTAAGTGGATAAGGCAGCATTTTCAACCTTTGGGCTTGAACTCCACGTTCCGATCTTTAAGCTTCAGTGTTGGTCACCCTGATGATCTCTTCTTTTACTGCTGCAACTGGTGAAGAGTCAGTGATTGTTTGAGCTGCTTCTTCAGAAATTAAGTCAAAACCTGCACTGCACCAGTTTCGTATTGATCTTCCAAGCCATCCCTGCTGCAGATGAAAACAAATTAGCACTGAGCAGTAGCAGAAATGATTCTAATTATAGTTTATATTCGAAGCATATAATTATTTTAATCTTAAATTTTAATGATTACATAAGCTTGTGAGATGATCTGGTAACCTGCCATGAAATGATTTCTCAGGCCAGCTGTTGTTCATGTTTCCTTAGGATTCCTGTTATTATTCCTAGTTAGTAATATTTCTCTACCACCTCCCTTTCCCAATTGACTCACTGAAGGCAGTTAACATAAGAAGGAAGAAAAGCCACAGCATCACATCCAGCTTTTCTGTCACTGGCAATGGCAAGTCCAGGGCACAAGGTCCTGCTAGTTGTCATGGCTTGTTTTCAGGGATGGGCCATAGCTCTCCAAATCTGCCTGCCTAATCATTTTTTATGGACTTTTCCTCCAAGAACTTATGCAAATCTCTTTGCTAATTAGTCACCTTGATGACTTCCTCCAGCAAATTATCCCACAATTTATTTGTGTATATAAAAAATATTTATATTCCGCCAATCAATATTTTCTACATGGCATTAAACCATAAGAAATATGTATACTATTAAAATAAACAACGTACACAAATACAACTTAAAGGACATCTCCAGATACTTATTCAAAAATCAAAGGGCATTTTTACATGTTTTTCAGCATTTTTCAAAGTGCAGAAATATTAACGTCTTGGTACATTAAACGGTAAATATCGGGTACTAAATTCTGTAAATGGTACCAAAAAAAAACAGCATTTAGTGCTATTCTATAAATGGCAAATAAAGTTAGACATTTATATATAATAATACTTAGCACCGGGAACCATAACTTAATTTCAGCGCAACCATTTACACCAAAAAAACTTTGATGTAAATCCCCTTGCCAAAATTAAGTGCAGATCCCCGTTATTCTATAAAAATGTGCATAAATTGTGGGAATGCCCTTGATCTGCCCATGACCTACCCAAAGCCACGCCCCTTCCTGGACTCTCACGTATAACTCGGATTCCATGGCTACATTTATCCACACAGATTTTTAATTAAGTCCAATTAGCACCAATTATTGGAGCTATTTAGCTTGTTAGTCAATTAAATTGTGCATGCCCAAATTTCCGCGTGTAATTTTTAGGAACCTTTATAGAAGTTTGGGGTTTGAAGGATAGTTGGCACTTTGTACTAAAGTTTCATGAAGGACCTCATGTGCAACTTTCTTTAAATTAGTCACCTTACTTTCTAACTCCTTGTCCTCTCTTACCTACCTGAGGACCCCTTTTACCAAGCCATGGGTCACACGGCCATTTCGGGGAGGAGCCCTTATCGCCATCCATTGAGGTGGTAGTAAGGGCTCCCGCGCTAATCCGGCAGTAACCTGCCCAATTACCGCCGGGTACATATATATTTTTTTGTAGCGCTGGATATGACAGCATGCTAGGGGTGGGAACTAGCTCCAGGCTGCTGTGGTAGCCCGGCAGTACTTCCTTTTTAGCTAGCAGTAAGCCCGCATTGCGCTTACCGCTGCGTTGTAAAAGGGGCCCTATATGCTCCTTCTTTGCTTATACTTTACGTTGTCTATTAAAATGTTCTATTACGTATTGTGTTGACATTGTAAGTACTATACTGTGCCACACTTTCTATTGTTATTTGAATATTTTTACTGCTGTTATTGTCTATTGCTTGTGTTTGATTCTCACTGTACACTGCCTTGAGTGAATTCTTTCAAAAAGGCGATAAATAAATCCTAATACATAAATAAATAATAAATTAAAATGTATGACCTGGTTTCCAAATTATTTTTACAGGGGAAAGATGGGCCAAAATGGACAAGAGCCAGTAAAGCAGGCGGGACTGGGCCTAACTGAAGTCGAAGGTAGTAAACCCAGTATATTTCTATATTTCCTCTACCTTTTCGATAAATGTGAATATCAGTTTATGGCGTGATGCATAAGAAGAAGAAGTAGTTTCTTTCATATATATCAAGTAGAAATCTATTTTTGCCTAGTAGAACAGTCTTTCATAACTTGGGGTTCTATTGTTCAAAGTGGCTTGGAGGAGTGGCCTAGTGGATAGAGCACCGGTCTTGCAATCCAGAGGTGGCCGATTCAAATACCACTACTGCTCTTTGTAATCTTGGGCAAGTCACTTAACCCCCCATTGCCTCAGGTACAAACTTAAGATTGTGAGCCCTCCTGGGACAGAGAAATATCCAGAGTATCTGAATATAACTCACCTTGAGCTACTACTGAAAAAGATGTGAGCAAAAGCTAAATAAATAAAGATTCCATTCAGAATAGCTACATTCCATGTAGAACCTCGAAGAATATCAAGATTCTGGAATTCTAAAGAGTGACAAGATTCCACGCAGAATCTAAAACAGTAGCAACATTCCATATAGAACCCTGGAGGAGTGGCCTAGTGGTTAGAGCACCGGTCTTGCAATCCAGAGGTGGCCAGTTCAAATCCCACTGCTGCTCCTTGTGATCTTGAGCAAGTCACTTAACCCTCCATTGCCTTCCTAGGACAGAGAAATATCCAGAGTACCTGAATGTAACTCACCTTGAGCTACTACTGAAAAAGGTGTGAGCAAAATCCAAATAAATAGAGTGAGCAAAGTTGTACCTTCTGCATTGGGCACATCCATTTGCAGTCTTCTATTTTATTTGCTATGAAGTTCAAAGTGTTTGCCAAAAACTAAGGCTAAGAAAGTGCATCACTCGCCCAGCAACAAGTGTGCTTTCACCAGTTTTTATACCAGAGCTCACTTCCTGTTTTGTCTCCAGCACAACAATTAGCTACAGAGAATACCATGGTTCTTATTTGCACATCCGTAAGACTTTGGAGACGATTCAAAGAAGTTTTTTTCTAAACAGGCATATATTTAGCACAGAAAAGGAAACAATTGCAACTAAGATGGTTAAATCCAAAATCCAAGGAAGTTTAACTGCCCTTTTACTAAGCCGCATAAGCGTCTACACGCGCCCAATGCTCGCCAAAATGGAGTTACCGCCCAACTACCGCGTGACTCTTGCGATAATTTCATTTTTGACGTGCGTCTGAAAAATATTTTCATTTTTGGGCATGCGTAACGGGAGCGTATCAAGTGGCATTTGGCATGCATAGGTCTATACCGCTCGGTCAGTGGCTGGCGGTAAGGTCTCAGACCCAAAATGGACGCGTAGCAATTTTCATTTTGACACACGTTCGTTTTCAGCCAAAAAAAATAAGGCGTTTTTTGTAGGTGCACTGAAAAATAATTTTGCGTGTGCCCAAAACATGCGTCTACACTACCACAGGCCATTTTTCAGCGCACCTTAGTAAAAGGACCCCTTAATATATCTTAATATAGCAACTCCATCTTATCAGGTCTAAGCGATTTACAAATACATTTCTTAAAAACTGACATGGAAGGAATGCCACATTAAATGGGAAACGAAGAGCAACATCACAGCAAATCGTTCACACAGATAGTCAAAAAACTGCCTAACAGGCTCCTCAGCAAACTGAGGGCAATCCTTATTCCGAACTATCAAAGGCAATAATAGAAACTGTGTTTTCTAAAGCACTTTAACATGAGTATAGGACAGCTTTGCTTGCAAAGACACAGTTTATTACAAAATACTGGGACAACATTGAAAACCCCCAAAACTATGATGTGTGTGTTCAAGGCAGTGGCGTAACCAGACTGCCAATTTTGGATGGGCCTGAACCTAAAGTGGGTGGGCACAAAATTTTCTCTCTATCACCCTTCCCCAGCAAAATTTAGTCACACTAATCAGATGCATTTGTCACACAGGGTAAAGTGCTGCTTTTCAGTGCATCAGGTTTCAGAAAATAATTTATTTAATAGCCTAACACCCTTTTCAATGAGCTTTCAGAGGCCAAAACCTCCTGCCTCAGGTCAGCATAACGCTGTTATGGTATCCTCTCCTGACCTAAGGAAGGAAGTATTGGTCTCTGAAACTTTATTAACACAGGTACCATATTACTTTATCCTAAATTAAAATAAAATTATTTTCTTTACCTTTGTTGTATGGCCATTTACTATTTCTCATTGTGTTGCTCCCAGTCTCTAGATTCTGCTTTCCTTCGTCTTTCTCTTGCCAGGGTTTCCTGTCCATTCACCACCTATGGCTTTTCATCTTTTCCTCACCCTTGTTCTCCACATGCTCCTTCCTCTTATTCTCCAGTCTTTCCCTACTCTGTCCTCTCCCTCTTTCCATCCAGCAGCTCCCCTCTTTCTTTTGCATCCAGCGTCTCCTTTTTCTCCCTACCCTTCCATCCAGTGTCTTCCCTCTTTCTCTCCTCATCCTTCCACCCATCTACCCTCTCTCCTGATCCTTCCATCTAGTGTCTGTATCTCTGTACCCTTTTCTGTTCAGTCTCCCCTCTCTCTCTCTCCACATCCTTCCAGTCTCTCCCTTTTCTCTCTGCATCCTTCCATCCATCTCCCCTCTTTCTCTCCCTATCCTCCCATGCCCAGCAGCTCTCCCTTCCCTCCAGTCCCTTCTTCCTCTCCCTCCCATGTCCCAGTGGCTCTCTCCCTTCCCTCCAGTCCCTTCTTCCTCTCCCTCCCATGTCCCAGCGGCTCTCTCCCTTCCCTCCAGTCCCTTCTTCCTCTCCCTCCCATGTCCCAGCGGCTCTCTCCCTTCCCTCCAGTCCCTTCTTCCTCTCCCTCCCATGTCCCAGCGGCTCTCTCCCTTCCCTCCAGTCCCTTCTTCCTCTCCCTCCCATGTCCCAGTGGCTCTCTCCCTTCCCTCCAGTCCCTTCTTCCTCTCCCTCCCATGTCCCAGCAACTCTCTCCCTTCCCTGCAGCCCCTTCCTCCTCTCCCTCCCATGTCCAGCAGCTCTCTCCCTTCCCTCCAGTCCTTTCTTCCTCTCCCTCCCATGTCCCAGCAGCTCTCTCCCTTCCCTCCAGTCCCTTCTTCCTCTCCCTCCCATGTCCCAGCAGCTCTCTCCCTTCCCTCCAGTCCCTTCTTCCTCTCCCTCCCATATCCAGTAGCTCTCTCCCTTCCCTCCAGTCCCTTCTTCCTCTCCCTCCCATATCCAGTAGCTCTCTCCCTTCCTTCCAGTCCCTTCTTCCTCTCCCTCCCATGTCCCAGCAACTCTCTCCCTTCCCTGCAGCCCCTTCCTCCTCTCCCTCCCATGTCCCAGCAGCTCAGCCATTTTTCCTCCAGGTCCACCCATCCGCATCCTTCGCGCGCTGTCTCTATCCCTTTTGTCCCACGGAGGCAGTGCTTCCTTCCTGCCCTGTCTTCTCCCCAAGCTCCGCTGCATTGGTCCCTCCCTGCAAGTGGAATCCTCCTTCGCCGGTCGCGCTGCACTGCCATGCAATTGCACACGCAGCTTTGCTCCCCCCCCTGCCGCGTTCATCCGGCCCTAAACAGGAAGTGCATCACAGAGGGCCAGATAGACGCGGCAGGGGGAGGAGCGTAGCTGCGTGTGCAATTGCATGGCAGCGCAGCGCGACCGGCGAAGGAGGATTCTACTTGCAGGGAGGGACCGATGCAGCGGAGCTTCGGGAGAAGACAGGGCAGGAAGGAAGCGCTGCCTCCGTGGGACAAAAGGGATAGAGACAGCAATGCGGATGAGCGGGCCTGGAGGGAAAATGGGTGGGCCTGGGCCCGTCCAGGCCCACCCTTGGCTACGCCCCAGGTTCAAGGCATATGATTAAAGGCTTAAGAGGTTAGGGCTCTTCTGCTTGGAAAAGAGACGGCTGAGGGGAGATATGATTGAGGTCTACAAAATCCTTAGTGGTGTAGAGCGAGTAGAAGTGAATCGATTTTTCACTCTTTCAAAAAGTACAAAGACAAGGGGGTCAATTCATGAAGTTACGTGATGATACCTTTAAAACAAACAGGTGAATATTTTTTTTCACTCAATGAATAGCTAAGTTCATTGCCAGAGGATGTGGTAATAGCAGTTAGGTTATCTGGATTTAAGAAAGGTTTGGTCAAGTTTCTGGAGGAAGAGTCCATAGTCTGCTATTGAGATAGACATTAGGGAAGCCATTACTTGCCCTGGGATCAGTAACATGGAGTGATGCTACTATTTAGGATTCTGCCTGGTACTTGTGACCTGGATTGGATGCAGGAAACTGGGCTGGATGGACCATCAGTCTGACCCAGTATGGTTATTCTTATCTTCTTACTTTTGTAGTACTAGGGAAGCCCCAGAGACTCTGGAAGTCACAAGAGCTGCAAAACCAAGTTTTAGGGATACTTGTAGGAGCAGCAGTAGCAAGGGTTTAGGTTTCTGGGTGAGATGGATTAGTAACAAAATGAATGATAACTCACCCTGAGATTTATTATTTCATACCGAATTAGCATCAACTCCATTCTACTGGTCAGGACATTCACATTTCCCTCAGTGCTTTACTGATGGATCTGCCAAATGTGAAGCCTTTTGTAAAATACATACATTGGTGTGGAAAAGTACATATGTGCTCTCCATGTTCAACCAGAGCATCCATTTCAGAAAGTTACCCCTGCGAATAAAGAATGGCATCTCAGGAATCTGGCATCTACATATGTAGACACCTAGTTGCAGATGATCTGAAGCCTCGCGCTGTTCCAAACAGCGCTCTAAAATTAGTGCCAGAACAGTGCGGGGCATTAATGCCCCTATGATCAGAGATAATAGCATGCAAATTTAAGCACTCCATTAGCTCTGATCGTAGGGGTACTTCTGTGCCCAAGGCACAATCCTCCCGCAGATGTTGTTTGACATGTCCGGACTGTCAAAAATAAAGCCCAGACTGTCAGACGGAAGAGGTTTGACAGGTCCGGCATTTTCTCCCAGACCTGTCAAATCTAAGCCCACCCTTCCCCCCAAACACTAGAAAGACCTGGTGGTCCAGTGGCACTACTAGCCCGCACCCCCAACACTAAGACCCTGGTGGTCTAGTAAGAGCGCTAGCCCTCTGCAACCACACACCCCCACAGCCTACCTCGAAGTCTTCCCTCCTCTGTGGGCACTTCCTAAAAATGGTGGCACCCTGCCCTGCCTATTGCATCCTCCAACTTCGAGGTAGGCCACGGGGGGGATGGGTGTGTGTGCAGAGGGCTAGTGGTCCCACTGGACCACCAGGGTCAGTTTTGGGGGTGGGGGGCCTGGAGGTTCACCGGACCTCCAGGCATTGTGTTTGGGGGGGGAGCAGGCTTAGGTTTGACAGGTCTGGGAGAAAATCCCAGCCCTGTCAAACCTCTTGGTCTCCCCCTTTCCTCCAAACCCTAATGTCAGCTCCGAGCTGGCATAAGGTTTGCAGCGGTAGCAGCACCCTTATTTGATGCGCTGCCTGTTGATCATGAGGGAGGAATGTGGGAGACCCTCGTTTGCATGTATTTCCATGCAATTAGCAGTGAGAGCCAGCGAGCGCTCTGGTCCTGGGGCGTAATCAGATGTCGGTGCTAGTCCAGCACTAATGGCCTGTAACGCCCATGTTTCTTTATTTTTTTTTTTATTGTTACATTTGTACCCCGCGCTTTCCCACTCATGGCAGGCTCAATGCGGCTTACATGGGGCAATGGAGGGTTAAATGACTTGCCCAGGGTCACAAGGAGCTGCCTGTGCCTGAAGTGGGAATCAAACTCAGTTCCTCAGGACCAAAGTCCACCACCCTAACCACTAGGCCACTCCTCCACTGTTGCTACTATTTGAGATTCTACATGGAATGTTGCTATTCCACTAGCAACATTCCATGTAGAAGTCGGCCCTTGCAGATCACCAATGTGGCTGCGCAGCCTTCTACATGGAATGTTTCTAGTGGAATAGCAACATTCCATGTAGAATCTCCAATAGTATCTATTTTATTTTTGTTACATTTGTACCCTGCGCTTTCCCACTCATGGCAGGCTCAATGCGGCTTACATGGGGCAATGGAGGGTTAAGTGACTTGCCCAGAGTCACAAGGAGCTGCCTGTGCCTGAAGTGGGAATCGAACTCAGTTCCTCAGTTCCCCAGGACCAAAGTCCATCACCCTAACCACTAGGCCACTCCACTGGGCACTTGTCATTTCTGGCACTTAAACACGCTTCCGTCAGAGTTTAAAAAGTAGCTGGTACAAGAAAACGCAATTAAGGAGCCAACTGAAATGACTGAGCATGCGTGAGGAGACCTGCCAACTTCCTGTTTCCTGCAGCAGCAAGAAGAGAAGGGGATCGGCTCGTCAGCACATTTTTCTGGCTGGTGGGGCTTCGGCATCCCTGCCAGCCATTTAACAGATGCTGCAGGTTTGAAGAGGGCCTGAACCCAATGTGTGTGTGTTGGGGGTGGGGGGGTGGGAGGCAGGCCAAGGCCCTCAAGGCCTCCTGTGGCTGCACCACTGAAATTATTAGACATGTGTTTTCCCACTGAAAAATGGGAAATATTCACATACCCTTTTGGCCTTCCCAAATCTCAGCCCCTTAAAATCTCCACTTTCTGGCCAGCTGCAAATATAAAGGGTGTTTTTCCGAGACGGTCATCTCTACATGTATGAATCTACCTGTGCATGCCTGTAAAATGACCTGCAGTCAGTGCTGGCTATGATATTGAAGGCTGGCCCTGATCAACAGGTTCCAGAATAGGAAACAAGAAATGAAATTGTACCCGTAGGAAGAAGTGAAACGGAGAGGAGTTAAGAAAGGGAGTTTGTTACTTTTAGAAATGTAGGAATTGATGCGACTTTAAAGTCATTAGCAGAGTCAAGTTCACATTTCACCCAGGGCTGGAATATTCATGAGATTTTAACATCCCTTGGTTATAGCTGATGTTCACGTGGTGTAACAGCACCTTAAATGTTCACATACTGAGAGCTGTGGTTATAAATAGTCCAGTTAAAGCATAATTAAAGTTAACACGCCAATTAAATGCTTAAAATAATGGGAACAGAAAGGAAAGGAAAATCTGAAGCTGCAAACACTGGCACCGATATTCAAAGGCTTTTTTTCAGGACCACATTTCAAACAAAGAGGAGAAAATATTTTTTTTCACCCAGGCTCTGGAATTCATTGCCACAGATGTGGTAAGAGCAGTTCATGTAGCTGTGTTTAAAAGAAAGACCGAAATCTTTTGGACAAATTCCTGGTGGAAAAGTCAATCAGTTGTTATCGAGGTAAACCTGGGGAAAGTCACTGCTTATCCCTGGTACCTTGCTAGTGTTTAGGATTCTGCCAGGTACTCATAACCTGGACTGGCCACTGTTAGGCTTTGGGCTAGATGGACCTTTTCTCTGATCCAGTATGTCAGTTCTTATGCTGTTAAGGGCCAGTAAGAGAGGTATTTTCTGGCCCTAACCGGACGGTGCCGTTGAATACTTTCTCAGACCATCTCAGCACTATCCGGCCAATATTCAAAACCATTTACCTGGCTGGTTAAATGGTACTTGGCCGGCTATCCACCAATATTCAGCGGGAGATAGCCGGCTGTCTCTCACTGAATATCCCAGGTTAGCGTTTAGTGGTTAGCCGGTTATGTTGTGCGATATAACCAGGTATCCACCGATTTTCAGCGCATCGTCGGCTAAGTTTGGTGGCCAGATTTGGCCATGTCAATAGCAGGTCTATCTTGGCCGCTGTTAACTTAGCTAGCCATCACTGAATATCAGCTTGGCCGGCTAAGTTCTTAACGGCCAAGAATAAACCGGATATTCAATGCCAGTCACTGGAAATGGCCTATCATTGAATTTCCAGGCTCGGCACTGACCACGGAAGGGAGCCTGGTTACCTCAGGCCCTATGCAGATAACGCCAGGCGGTCCATGAGTGAAACTCGGGCAAAGTCAGAGGTCACCTTGTTAGTGGCAGTATTCATAGTAACATAGTAAATGACGGCAGATAAAGACCTGTACGGTCCATCCAGTCTGCCCAACAAGATAAACTCATTTTACATGGTATGTGATACTTTATACCCGAGTTCATTAATTATCTTGTGAAGAGAGCACAGGTGTGTATTTTGTTCACACAAAAATAACAATTGTGGAGAAGTTCCATGATCGAGAAGCTTGTTCACCCTTAGAGATATAAATCTCTTCGGTGTAGTCTCGCTTGGATGAGTTTATACTCTGAGAACTCTCCATTATCTATTAAAAAAAAAATTTGCAAAAACTTTTTGTAAAATATTTAAGTCTTTTATCTACTTTGACTCCTCCTGATTATACTCTGGTTCTTTGATAGTTAAAAATATGTTGTGGAAACCTGCTTTTAGGACTTTATAAAGTGGATTTTTGAGTAGATTTAGTCCAGCCTGAAGAACTTTTGAACACCTTGGTGTACTCTTAAGATCAATACTGTTCATTTTATGTATTGTATGGATGATGCTTTTTATGTGTATTGAGTTAAGAAGCCATTTTGTTGAACACTGTTATCTGAAACTTCACAATTATTTCTGAGAACTGCTAGAACTAGGATAATAATCAGATATCAATCTGAGTATGATTTATATAAGTGGATATGAATGCTACTGTAATATTTAATTAAATTAAGGGTAATACTATCCATATATTGCAGCATTTCACTTCACATAGTTGAACATTATAAAATTATCCTCTTCCTGTAGAAATATGAGCTCCACTCTTATCTCTCCCTACATTCCTCCCCGGGAACTCCATTCACTGGGTAAATCTCTCTTATCTGCACCCTTCTCCTCCACCGCTAACTCCAGACTCCGTTCCTTTTATCTTGCTGCACCATATGCCTGGAATAGACTTCCTGAGCCGGTACATCAAGCTCCATCTCTGGCCGTCTTCAAATCTAAGCTAAAAGCCCACCTTTTTGATGCTGCTTTTAACTCCTAACCCTTATTCACTTATTCAGAACCCTTATTTTATTTAGTTAGTTAGTTAGATTTTGCTCACACCTTTTTCAGTAGTAGCTCAAGATGAGTTACATTCAGGTACACTGGATATTTCTCTGTCCCTAGAGGGCTCACAATCTAAGTTTTATCATGTTATCATTCTTACTTTAATATTCTCTTATCTCTTGTTTGTCCTAATTAGATTGTAAGCTCTGTCGAGCAGGGACTGTCTCTTCATGTTCAAGTGTACAGCGCTGCGTACATCTAGTAGCGCTTTAGAAATGATAAGTAGTAGTAGTTATATGTGGAAACTGCAAAATTGCCTTTTCCCCTTATAAAGTCCTGCCAGTTCTAGGAGGAAGTTGCCAAGCTGATACACTTTAATTATGCAAATATTTATTTGCAAAATGATTGTTCCTGCTGAGCAAATATACATGCACGCCTACGGAGCCTTTTCTTAAGTATGGAAGGTAATCAATAGAAATAAAACAAAATAAAACATGGAAAAGAAAATAAGATGTAACCTTTTTTATTGGACATAATACATTAGCTTTCGAAGGTTGCCCTTCTTCATCAGATCGGAAATAAGCAAATGTTGGTAGATGACAGTATATATAAGTGAAACATCAAAGCATTTCAGTGACAGTCTAACAGGATGGGGGTGGCTAGGTTAGAGACCGGGAGATATGCATGGGAATATCAAACCAGGCACTTTGCATTGAACACTGTAAGTCATGTTATAGCTGGAAACACGGTGCCTTGTCGAGTCCTACTTCATTACTGAATAAAGACTTTAATTCTTTATTACGCATCCTTGGTTTGTCGGAAGAGTCCTGTTGATCACGCTGCTCCCTTGTTTCCCGTCTCATTTTGTAGCAGACTTTGTTTCTCCACCTCAGTGGTTGTTTTTTATAGCTGGAAAAATACCATCTTCTGCCCTTCTTGGCACCTTCAGTCATGCCAGTGTCACATTACTACTACAAGGGGGTCATATTTATATGGAAATATGACCCATAGCAGTAGTAGGGTGAGAATACGACTAGGGACACCCTATTGGCTGAAGGTGCCGAGAAGAACACAAACTCTGGAAATCATTGCCAGAGAATGTGGTAAAGGCAGTTAGCTTAGCGTAGTTTAAAAAAGGTTTGGATGGCTTCCTAAAGGAAAAGTCCATAGGCCATTATTAAATGAACTTGGGGAAAATCCACTATTTCTGGGATAAGCAGTATAAAATGTTTTGTACTTTTTGGGGATCTTGCTAGGTATTTGTGACCTGGATGGATACCCATCTTCAAATCCTTGCTTAAAGCTCACCTCTTCAATGCTGCATTCGGAACCTAACCTTTCGAACATATAGGTTGCCCCAATCTGTCTGACCTATATAATTAACTGTACATTTGTCTTTTTAGATTGTAAGCTCTTCGAGCAGGGACCGTCCTTCCATGTTAAACTGTACAGCGCTGCGTAACCCTAGTAGCAGTTTAGAAATGTTAAGTAGTAGTAGTAGTAGTAGATTGGCCACTGTTGGAAACAGGATGCTGGGCTTGATGGACCTTTGGTCTTTCCCAGTATGGCAATACTTATGTACTTATGTAAGAATAGCCATACTGGGTCAGACCAATGGTCCATCTAGCTCAGTATCCTGCTTTGAACAGTGGCCAATCCTGACAGAAACCCAATTAGTAGCAACATTCCATACAATCCCAGGGCAAGCAGTGGCTTCCCCCATGTCCATCTCAATAACAGACTATGGACTTTTCTTCCAGGAAAGGCAGGAACAATCCTAGACCACAAGAACATGGGGGGCTGAGGGGTATCTTTTGGAGGGTGGAGTGCTGATTGGGGGGAAGAGGTCTGACAGTCACTTTAAGAGGGGCCATGGCTTTGAGGACTGATGCTCCTGGGCCAATGGAATAATGCTGCCAGTGAGGTGGCCCAGAAACAGCAATATCTATTTACCACGGGAGGCAGCAACCAGAAGTACTGAGAAACTGCAGGTTGATGGCTCCTGTGGTAAATCAAGGTGTCGTAAAATCCTGCCTTTTATCACACCACGATAACTTCCCTCCTGAATGTGTAAAATCAAAAGCAATAATATTTAGTTCCAACACTAGTTACCGAGCTCTGATAGGCAAGAACATGCTTTCTATACAACAAAACAATTATACTCACCCGTTTATTTCTAACCGATGACACACTTTGAATGGCATATGTATGTCGCAAATAACCATAGTCTTTATATTTTCAGAACGGTAACTCATTAAATTAGGTCGATATATAATGAAACCAAGAGAGTTTCTTTTAACGTTTCCTTGTATACACTTCAAACAGTTATGTTAAAGAGCACATATCCATAAATATCCAGCTGCACGTAACAGGCATTTTTATGGACTCATAAAAGAACGTTCCTTCAAAGTAGTTAATGGAATGTATACTTTTGGTAATAGCATTTCTGCTTTTATTGTCTTACCCTTCTGGTCAAATGGCTGCATTTTGCATTCATTGCAAGATCAATGGGTTATTGCTCCACTGTCCAGAATCAATTCCTTCTATCTGAATTATTATTCCATTTTTATTGTTTTCAATCCATTGACCAGATAAGTGGGTCCTGACCACAGCTACTTTCTTCTCCTGCTCCCTACTGATAAAAAACACACACGGTAGTGTCTGGTATGGGAAATCCTTCATAGTTTACCACTACTACTTTGGGATTTGCGTTTGTTAGCCCACATTCAGTTCGTTAAGAAGCTTTAAAAATATTAGTGTATGTGCTACTCACGTCTACCCATTCCACTCCACTCCACTCATTACTTATAGACCTCTATCATTTCTCTCCTCAGCTGTCTTTTCTTCAAGCTGAACAGCCCTAGTCGCTGTAGCCTTTCCTCATAGGGAAGTCGTCCCATCCCCATAATTAATATGCATGAGATAGATTTGCATGCAATGGAAGCAGTGGATGCAAATCTATCTCATGCATAGTCATACCGAAACACAGCTGTGTCGGGTCGTTGATGTGTTGGATTTATTCATCCCATTAAAGGTCCCATTTTGATACAGGACCGCATTTTACCAACATACACCATAAGGTACTTTGACTCCTGACGTAGGCTCACATACCGAAACACAGCCGTGTCGGGTCATTGATGTGTTGGATTTACTCATCCTATTAAAGGTCCCATTTTGACTTTTTGGAATACTCATTTTCTGTGCCTCACTTTTTTTTTTGTGGTGTTCTACATGTTCGTGAGGTTTGCTCTTTCTCCTTCTTGTGTTCTCATCCCAACTAATTTAGTGCACATTAAACTAAGAATTAGTATATGTACAATCGATATCTCCACTTTAAAAAGCTCTAATGGGGGTTAAAAATCTAAGTAGTGCTATGTGTACTGACCTGTCAAATTATATAGCTTATTTAAAGGAGGAGAACTGTGATGTAGTCAGGGCCGTGCAAACCCGGTAAGCGGGGTAAGCACGGCAGGGGGGCGCCTGCGTTCAAGGGCGCCGCGCTGCGCTGTCTGGACCAATTGTTTTTTTTTTTTTTAAAGTGCTGTGTTGGCGCGTCGGCGCCTATGCGCATGCGCTGCTGCAGCCTTCCCAAGCGCAGCGCTCGCTCCTTGGCACGCCCAGCTCTTCCCAAGTGCTCGCGCCCCGTGTACGTGATGATACGTCCGTCCGATTTATTTGGACCGCCGCCCGGTTTTGCCTTTCCATCCGTGGACCCGACTGTGGACCGCATTGGAGTGCTGAGCCGCTGCTTGGATCCTCTGGGGAGGGGAGGTCAGCTGTCTGCGATGAAGCGGGTGAGTCACACCATTTTTGAAGGTATTGAGAGGAAAGTACCGGGGCTTCTACAGCACCCCCTGCAGACACGGCTGCCACAGACACTTAGGTGGCAGCATTGATTTCTTTTAGCTTGCTCTGGAAAAGCAGTGGTTTTTCTGCAAACTGAGAAGCCTGGACACAAGCAAAGAAGACTGAAGGAGAATGAAAGCTCTGAAAGCAGAGCTTGACCTGAAAACAAAAAGGTACTGTGCGTGGCAAATTACCAGGTAGAGAAAGTCTGTCTGTGGAAGAGGGAATCCCATAGTGGAAGGAGAAAGCCCTTAAAAACCCAGCACCCAGGAAATCATAACCCTAAAATAAAAGGATCACAGAACAGAAGAAGGAGCACTATATTGTACTAATCTACTGAAACAGTGTTTAATCAATGCAGTACATCCATAGGAAGAGATTGCTTCACAGCTCATTTATGTTTTCTACCAGTCTTTGTTAATTTTAGTCAGAACATCCCAAAAGTGACTCTGAGGCTTACATACCGTGGGTCTTAAAGGTTATATGATATTTACTGTCTGTTTGGCATCATACTAGGAATAAGGCTCAATTGTTAACATAAGCTGTTGATGTACAATCAATAATAAAAAAAAGGAAAACTGCTTATGAAGTGTACTCAATTCAAATCAATGTTTTGTTTTTTAAAGACCTCAGTCAAACAGAATCATGGGGCATAAAGATGTTTTCAAAAGCCACCAACTCTTCTATCATCACCGGTCTTCACTTTTTTTCTATGTAACATGATGCCATTTCGAATATAAAAATTCCCTTGGATCCAATTTGTTTAACATAAGTGAAAGTGTCTATGAATCCTATTTTAAAGTAAGATATTGGGAATGCACAAGAAAAGTAAAAAACACCTATATACAGTGAAAAAAAGCAAAGACCGGTGATGGCAGGAGAGTGGTGGCTTGAAAACATCTTTTTGCTCCATGACTCTGTTTGACTAAGGTCTTCAAAAAACAAAAAATTGATTTGGATTGAGCACATTAAAATTTTTATTATTATTATTACTTGTTACATTTGTCTCCCACATTTTCCCACTGTGGCTTACATAGTACCGGAGAGGCGTTTGCAGACTCCGGTGTAAACAAATACAAAGTGATGTTGTGGTAAGATAAAGTTCATGTGGCACAGCCACACTAGGGAATCGTACAACGGAAGAGCTGAGTTATGTCCATTACGTACTTCAGTTTTGTTGCGTTGCAGAGATCAGGCGTTTATGTTGGATCAGTAGGGTATGTCTTTTTAAACAGGTTAGTTTTTAGTGTTTTTTGGAAGTTTAGGTGTGCTTATGGGTGTCGTCGTCGTCGTCGTCGATAATACAATGTGAGCATCATTCTAAGAATATTGCTGACAATTCCTGTCAGTGTGGCAAGTGGTGAGCGATCATTTTCACGGTTAAAAATCATAAAAAATTATTTGCGATCAAGTATTTCGCAAGAAAGGCTTGTAAGCCTTGCCATGATTGCTATTGAGAATGATATATGTGCCCAGTTAGATATCAAAGATTTAATTACTAATTTCGTGAACATGAAAGCACGAAAAGCTAAGTGGTTGTAAACCCTTTATTTGTTCAGCAATCCCACAAAGATGCACTCCTTCTTTCAGCTCCTATTTCCTTTGCATCTTGTGCCACATGGGGGGGGGGGCGCCAACCGATAGTCTGCAGGGGGGCGCCAGAGACCCTTGGCACGGCCCTGGATGTAGTACTGAGACCAGAGGGCCCCGGCACTGTCCGAGATGTACTGTTCTGTACCAGAGGAGTCAGACAAGACAGGAGATGTGCATGCTGGGGGTCTAACGTTCACTGCAGAGTCCAGGGGGTTTCTACGGACCTGTGAATTTAAATGCTGTTACTGTGCAGGAACTTAATCACAGTTGCTTCACAATTTAAATGATTTTGCTGTGCAGTCTTCAAGCAGGAACCAAACCAGGCTTCCCTATACAGAAGCAATGCAATGTGTGTTTCTTGAATATTACAAACACAAGGTGAACGTAGAGCGAGTTTGGAGGCAAGGGCATCTACATTCCTAGGACATTTGCCTGCTTACTGGTGAAGATGGTTCAACTCAGTGGTGATGCTGTGGACTCGCCAGAAAATTTACTGTTTCTAGTCTGATCTGCTTTGTGAGTTGCAAGATTATGTAATTTCATGGTCATGCAAAAGAGTTCTCTGGTAACTCTCCAGACTGTATCTGGGTCACTGAGCTTCAGGGTGGAACAGAAGAGACAACCCCTACAAGCCTCTGATGATCAGTGTTACCTGTGCAGCTCTGGTGTTGTGCATTGTTTCTCTGTCAAAACAGCATTCAGTAGGTCATTGGAGCTGTCACATGGGAACGGGGTAGAGATGGGGGCTTGGTGGCACTTCAATAGGTTTTAATATGCAGGTGGCAGCAGTTAATGAAATGCTTGCATCCTTGACTCTCACGGTTGCCAACCTGTTGGCATGGTAACCACAAAAAACCTACAGATAGTAATTCATCGAGTCATGAATGGAAAGCTCCAAAATGTGAAACGTGCTCAGGTAACATGATCTGGTTTATTGCAGGCAAATTCTAAAGAGATACAAGGCTCCTGGGAACAATGGGGTTGGCAGTTACCCAGACAAATTCTTGGCTTTTAATTTTGGGCATCACAGACCGTGTACGTTTTGGCTGGACAACTTGATGCCTCGCCAAAACGTGAGACATTTAAAATTGGGTGGGATCAGCAAAATGAGAATGTTCCATAAATCGATTTTCACAAGACTCGTTTTATTTTAAATACTGGAAAAAAGAATCAATCAGAAAGTGTCTTTTCTCATATTGATAACATTGTCATATCGCCTGAGAAATTTGCTACAACATCCCAAACATTGTGAACACATACAGGGGCCATTTTACGAAGACGCAAAGGCGCATACATGCGTACAACATGTGTCAACTGAGAACTACTACCCGGCTACTGTGTGCCCCAGGAGGTAATTCTAATTTTGACGCACGTCCAATACACGTGACTACACCAGCACAGGCCATTTTTTGCCCCCCCCCCCCTTAGTAAAAGGGCCCCATAATTTCTTCCTTTTTTTTTTTTGATGTACAATCCAAACCTAAAATTTCAACTGAAATACTTCACTGGCAGATTCCCAGTGAACAACGAGTACACCGACCAGTATTCAGCCAATGGCAATCAGTGTTTTTTTCGTCGCAAGCTAGATGAGACCCCAATACTCAGTGCCAGCCATGTCCAGGCACCAGCACTGACTGCGGGGGGGGGGGGGGGGGGCTAAATGCGATAGTGTTGCTCTGCTGAAACCTATGTGGCTCCCGGCTGATATTCTTCCTTTCTGTGGTTACCATCAAAGCAGTTTACGTATTATATACAGTACCTGGGCAATGGAGGGTTAAGTGACTTGCCCACAGTCATAAGGAGCTGTAGTGGGAACTGAGCCCAGTTCCCCAGAGTCTCATCCTACTGCATTAACTATTAGGCTAATCCTTCTCACTACACATGGGAGCACTTTAGAGTCCATAGTTATAATGCTTTTCATGGATTCCTGTGAGATACTTGAGCTTCTGCAAGAAGGAATCATCCCTCATGGCCCCCTACACCAGGCAGTACCACTTTCTCATGACAGTGCATTCGTAAGTTTATTGGTAGATTTAAAGGATTAGATATTCAGGGGATTTTACCCGATAGGAAGGCTCTTACCTGGTCAAACCCACTGGCTGCCTCTGCTTCTGATGTTCAATGACCCTTAAGCAAATTGTTCTACTAATATCAGCACAGACCACTGTGCCACTATCCAGTTAATGCCAGGGCAGAGCAGGGACATACCCAGTTAGTGGTATAACCCGCTTCCACATAAAAGGCTCACATATAGAAACATGTATAAACTCAAGAACCTCCACAAATCCTGAAAAAACAAAGCCTGCAAACAGAAAAGAGTCCAGTCCATTATGTATTAGAAAAAGCAGTGGGCTATAGGTTCAGCAATGAATAGCTGGATTGAGGTCTGCCCACAGCAACTAGCGCCTCTGAAATCACCGACAGCCCGATAAAGTTCATGTATTGCACAGCAGCAATACTTAAGCCCACCAGGTATTACCAAACTGACAGTTCAAAAGACATTAAACCCAAGCATCAGCTGCATTCTTCCAAATATCAACTTCTTTCTCCTGATTTCTCCTTTGTTCTTATTCCTAAATTAGTAAATAAATGTGCATATTTTAACATTCAGTTGGAATACGAGATGTGTAGCACAGTGGTTTACGGATATGTGCACAGTGGGAGTGGCTTAGTGGGAAAAGCAATGATATTATTATTCGTAATCATTTTTATTATATTTTCTCAGGAGGAAATTAAATAGGCAGTGGAAGATGATTTTTCATATGTTACAAGAAAAGTCCTTTAGAAAGTGTTACAATCCGACTTTTCAAATGGCAAGAGTTATTTTCTCTGCAACTTTCAACTGACAGCTGCTGGAAGAGGAGGAAGAGGTCACGTGGGTAGTAAAAATGTTTTAATGATGAATAAGAGCAGGAACAGTGATCAATGCTAGACTATTTATACCCACAGAAGCTTCGCTGTGAGGATGCAAGATGCACTTCTCTCAATTTAGCAACACATTCCTCCATCTAGTGGGCAAGGAGATAACTTCCATGCTGTGTAAATGCAGTTTCAGATTGGGACTGTTTGAAGAACATTGTAAATTAATCTCTGTGTGTAAATCCCTATATGTAGATATTGCCAGAGAAATATCTCTACTACAATAAATGCAATACTCGAATAATGCAGAAAATACAAGAATCAGCCTTGTTTCAAAGGAAATAAAGTTCTAGAACAAGGGATTATGCGATGGAAGTCTAAGAGATCGTGGAACAACATCAGGGTGGTATACCTTGCAGTGCCTCCTGGGAGAGATGATGAACAGTGGCCTGAGGAGATGATGGTCTCTTTTCACCAAATTAGAGTTCATTGGTCATTCACAAGGATATCAAGCTACCGACTATGTTTGTGCAGCGCTGCGTATGCCTTGTAGCGCTATAAAAATGCTAAATAGTAGTAGTAGTAGACTTAACTGGAATAATACAGAGTGCCTATTGTCAAGGAAACATGGCAACTCAGTAAACCTACAATCCCCTCCATTAAGCAAACAAACAAAAAAAGAGAATAAAATACCTCAGGATATAGGTCAACAGAACTATACAGGAAAGAAATGGAAAACAAAAATGAGGATGTTATAATGCCTTGGTATTGCTACATGGTACGACTGCACCTCGAATATTGTGTTGAAGTCTGGTCACCGCATCTCAAAAACTGATAGTGCAATTAGAAAAGGTACAGAGAAGGGCGATGAAAATGATAAAGAGGATGGGGCGACTTCCCTATGAGGAATGGCTAAAGTGGCTAGGGCTTTTCAACTTGGAGATATGGAGCTAAAGGGAGATATGATAGAGGTCTATAAAATAATGAGTGGAGTGGAATGGGTAGACATGAATTGATTATTTACTCTTTCCAAAAATATTAGGACTAGGGGACATGCAATGAAGCTATAAAGTAGTACATTTAAAACAATTTGGAGAAACCTTTTCTTCACTCAACGTGTAATTAAACTCTGGAATTTGTTGCCAGCGAATGTAGTAAAAGCAGTTAACTTAGCGGGATTTTAAAAAGGTTTGGACGGCTTCCTAAAGGAAAAGTACATAGATCATTATTAAAATGGATATGGGGAAAATCCACTGCTTATTTCTAGGATAAGCAGCATAAAATGTATTGTACTTTTTTGGAATCTTGCCAGGTATTTGTGACCTGGATTGGCCACTGTTGGAAACAGTATGCTGGGCTTGATGGACCTTTGGTCTGTCCCAGTATGGTAATACTTATGTACTTATGACTGTACTATCACACAAATGTTAAACTTTGATGGTATGTATAATACCTGTGCTCTCTGTTGCTGTTTCTCTTGAATATGGTAAGTTTTGGGTTTACCCTTCAAAGCTGCAGTCACTCTTGCTTTCTGGTCCTGTATTTATTCATTGGGATATTAGCCATCTTTATGAAAAAATTCACCCAAGGTGATGTACAGCTTGATATAAAATTAGTTTTGTTAATGGTATTGTAATAGGATAGGGTCCTTGAAACCTCCCTTGAAGCCAGTAGAGCTAGACCTATTGTACCCAGAAGCCAGCAGGGGAGGGGGTGGGACCCAAAACCCGGATAGGATTCCCGTACTGGGAGCGGGCCAGAGCATTAGCAGTAAGGGGGAGCAGGAACGAGGAGGACCAGTTTCCTTGGGTGAGGAAGCAATATGTAATTCCTGCCACCTATGAGAAAGAGAGAGAGCTGCCTTTCTGAAGTCTTTGCGGAACGGAGGACTGGAGGAGATCTGTGGTGAGGAGAAAAAGGACATGGAATGGGAGGAGAGTGGAGCCGATCTCCCAGCAGCTGCACCCTATGAGGAGGAACAGATGGACCTGGAGAGTTAAAGATAAGTGACTTTTTACAACTGTTGGAGAGAGCAGTGAGTGGGAGGCCACAGAGTGTTTGTTGCTGTGCAGAGAGTGGAGCACTGCTCAGTCTGAGAACCAAAGTACTGTGGTTCCTGACTAAGAAGAGAAGCTGATTTGGACTTTGTGGAAGCCAAGGACTACTAACTGTAGAACACTTGAAAATAAAGGAACTTTATTTGGGAGGGAAGGGGAGAGGGGGGAATGGACCGAGGTTTGCGGGCTGAGAGAGGAATCTCAGCTCACCTGTTTGTTCTTTGATATTCTGGGGATTGTGGATTACTGTTTGGACGCTGCACTTGCTAAAAGCTGAGGACCTCAGAATTGTTTCCCTGAGTTTAAAGGGGGGGGGGAAGCGCCCAGTGAACAGCACTCCTGTACTGAGGAGGATTGGAGCTACAATAAAAAGGGATTTTTATTTAACCAGTGTGGTATATGTGCTGTGCCCACAGGGGCAGTTGCAGCTGGTGTTGCACTTGGGGGAGGAGGCCGAGCCCTACGGAAGAAGAGCGGAGTTTACGGTATCCAGATATGCCCTTGAGTCAAATGGCTCCTGCTGGCCACACAATGAGGGACATCCCCTCAGGGTTTTCTTGACATGATATAGAAGTGGTTTGCCACTGTCTTCTCCTGAAGGTTTTAGATGACTTTCCAAACACAAGGAGCTTTCATGGGATTTGAACCTGGAACATCTGGTGCTCTAACCATTAGGCTACTCTTCTGCTTTGCTGACAACATTCAAAGGACAAAGAGGGATCAAGAATACACCAACGAATGCAAAGCAGTAAAATCACACAAGGGCCTTCAAGACTGGGGACAATCAGTATTTATTCAAAAATGACCCGACACAGGCCGTGTTTTGGCAGGCATCTGCCTGCATCAGGGGTCTTCCACAAAAAATGTCCCAACTTTTATAAGAGATCCTTAATAAGCAATACACAGAATTCAGTATTCATACAAGTATCTGTGCAAATGCAGAAAAATGATTTCAACTGTCTTGATCGTGCAACTTCTTAAAAAAACACCGTCACTGGCACAATCAAGGCAACTGCTATTAATTTTCTGCATTTGCGCAGATACTTGTATGAATACTGAATTCTGCTTTTTAATTCAATTCAATTCAGGTCTTATATACCGCTAATATCCCCTAGTCGGGTTCAGTGCGTTGTACATCATAAGTGGAGTATGGTAGGTACAATATTAAGTTAAGAAATGGTGTAATATTTTAAGCAAGGCATAGATTGAGTCAACTTAGGTTGGATATAATCTTCTTGGTTTCGGTCAGCTTATTGTTGGGACTATCTTGTTAACTTGGTGCAATATAGGGATCGCTGAAGGGTATGGGGAGGGGTAACATAGTAACATAGTAGATGACGGCAGAAAAAGACCTGCACGGTCCACCCAGTCTGCCCAACAAGATAAATTCATGTGTCATTTTTTGTGTAAACCTTACCTTGATTTGTACCTGTCTTTTTCAGGGCACAGACCGTATAAGTCTGCCCAGCACTATCCCCACCTCCCAACCACCAGCCCCACCACCCACCACCGACTCTGGAACAGACTGTATAAGTCTGCCCAGCACTATCCCCACCTCCCACCGCCGGCTAAGCTTCTGGGGAATCCCTTCCTTCTGTGGAGGATTCCTTTATGCATATCCCACGCATGTTTGAATTCCGTTACCGTTTTCCTCTCCACCACCTCCCACGGGAGGGCATTCCAAGCATCTACCACTCTCTCCGTGAAAAAATACTTCCTGACATTTTTCTTGAGTCTGCCCCCCTTCAATCTCATTTCATGTCCTCTCGTTCTACCGCCTTCCCCTCTCTGGAAAAGGTTTGTTTGCAGATTAATACCTTTCAAATATTTGAACGTCTGTATCATATCACCCCTGTTTCTCCTTTCCTCCAGGGTATACAAGTTCAGGTCCACAAGTCTCTCCTCATACGTCTTGTAACACAAATCCCATACCATTCTCGTAGCTTTTCTTTGCACCCCTTCCATTTTTTTCACATCCTTCACAAGATACGGCCTCCAAAACTGAACACAATACTCCAGGTGGGGCCTCACCAACGTCTTATACAGGGGTATTAAAACCTCTTTTCTTCTGCTGGTCACACCTCTCTCTATACAGCCTAGCAATCTTCTAGCTACGGCCACCGCCTTGTCACACTGTTGAGGTTTGTGATTCTGAAGTCCGTCAGAGGCTTGGAGAGTCATGTTGGTTATGTAGTAGACTTTGGAAGGAAGAAGGTGCTTGGAAACTGAGGTAATTAGTTTCTGTTCTGATGAGCTGAGGGAGTGAGTTCCATAAGGAGATCCCAGCTACAGGGAATAGTGAGTTGAAAATCTTGTGGAATCAGGTTTGTCTATAATACTGATTATTGAAGTTGGGAGTTTTATTTGTTAACAACATAGCAGTAGTGAAATGACCAAACATAACATAAATACAATCAATGAAGTAAACTGGAAGATGGCAAATTGATTCTTCAAAATTGGAGTAACATGATAGAGTATCAAAAATATAAATATTTAAGAGCACTGTAAAACAATCATACAACAGAATTATGACAAAAGTCAGCAGAATACAAATGATACATTATAACAGGCAGCATGAAAGAACATTCATATAACATAGATATGATACTCATGATGTCATGAGAATGTTCGCATAACATAGATATGATTCTAATGCTGTTCATATGTTACAAAGACAGTAGAGACATATAAACTGGACAAGATGGGCAGTACACAGTCAGTAGGATATATCGATGGCTAAACTGATGGTCATTTTTATATTTAGCTGAATAAGATATGATGAACTACTGTAAGTTAAAGTGCGTGCCACAAGCTAGTCTAGGTATGGAATGAGTGGATAGTCAGTCGCCAAATGTATTAAAGGCTTGGGAGAAGAGCCAGGCTTTCACCTGCTTCCTGAGGTAAGAAGATGGATTCCTTTCTACAGTCCAGAGCTTACCGGATGTATCGAGGATCATGTCAGCTGTGTTGACGCTGCAGTTGGTAGGCTCAATGCTGTCCTTTGAATCAGAAACACCTCTCAGTCCCAATGTGTAAACCCCACCACCCCTCTGAAATGAGGAGTCCTGCCCAGAAGGCCTTGCTGCAAAATGAGGAGGGAGAGCTGCTGAAGCCACTGCAGTATGGGGGGGGGGGGGGGAAAGAGCTAGAGTTGGTGACTATTTAGCAGCAGCTTTATCCCAGCCTTCGTTGGAGGTGGCCAAAGAGAGGAGGCGGCTCTGCAGAGGACAGAAACTCGCCTGGCACTGCTGTGAGTAAAGGAGTTGTTGGAGGCCCTATAGTAGAAGCTGCAGAGGAAAGTCCGAATGTTACCCACTGGATGTTTCTTCACTTTTGTTTCCTTTGCCTCATTCTACTGCTTTATTCTCTTGAAACAATTTGGGAGGCTATTCAAGCTTTAGGTTATCGTTTATCGTTTATTTATTTACTATACCGTTACCTATTGCATCAGCAAAACAGAACGCTTTACATTATAAAAATATACATTTAAAACATACAATACAAACTAAGAAATCCAGTCTTTGATAGGAAAGCACAAAACAGAAACATCCATACTGAAGAAGTAACTAAACAAATATGATGCCATTCATACAAAAAAAACCAAAATGATAATGCTGCATTATGAAATTGAACATCCTTTATATCTATTTTATTTTCTTTCTCTTTGTCATGCGATGTTTTCAAATGTACTCTGAAAAAAATACGTTTTTAAGGCTTTACGAAAGCAAGTATATGATTCTTCTAATCTAATTACTTTTGGAAGGCAGTTCCATAGTGTAGGGGATAAGAAAAAGAAAGCTGAAGCTCGCGTGGATTCCCATCTAGCCCTTAGCGGTGACGGAATTACTAATCTGTTATCTGTAAGTGACCGAAGTGTACGTGTCAGTGAGTACGGTATAGTGCGATTTGCTAGATATGATGGGGTTGATAAATGTGATAATACCTCAGATTCAAGAATTCCTTACAAAAGGATTGGCTCATGAAGTCAAATTATTATTCAAGAATATGCACTATCTCAAATGCAGTGAAAGGTTGTGGTTCGAAATAAGAAGATTCAAAGTATCCAGAACTTGAACACAAGTACTGTGAAGTATATTTTGGCACTTTATTATAAATCTGAACATCTAGAGAACCATATGAGTTATAACTTGCATCTTATAAATGTCCCCATATCTTTGCTTGTGATACCTAAGGATATGTTTAAGAGATTTGTGTTGGAAGGTTTTAAGATTCAAATTGGAGGAAGTCATGATCTCCCCAATCCATGTACTTCTGAACATGGACCTTAGTAAGACTGGATTGGACAGTTCTTAAAGCAACTTTCCCTGCATTCAGGACATTTGAGCATAGTTTAGGAAAGGGATCAAGGATGGGAGGGATCCGGTTTTTGAAAAAGGATTTGGGGGGTTGGTGAAGGGAAAGAAATGAGGTATGTAGAATCTTCAAGATTGGGGGAGATTGGACCTTACTAAAGGGATCGTGGGTGAGAGAGTTCTGATTTTGGCAAAGGGTTTGGGATGGAGGAGATTGGGATCTCAGTGGGTGGGGGTAGTCAAGAAGGATCGGATATTGTAAAATGAATAATGGGCAAAGGGTTCCTTTGTGAAATTGTGACCCAGCCTTTTAAATCAGAGCAGGCCCAACTTGGTGCAGTCTCTGATTGAGTTGCAGGAATGGGGATATGTGATATCCCCAGATGCAATAGTGTAAAAATGAAAATTTCTGTGGGATGTGCTGCTGAACCTGAAGGCACAGCCATCTGCGACCTTGAGCCACTGCTTGGACATTTGCTATGACACTTTTGAAAACAAAGTCCAAACGAGCAGATTGTGAAATTTTGCTCCAGTTTTGGCTCAGGTGGTTTTCTCAGAGATAATAATTAAGTATTTTCAATGATAAATGTAGAAAAATGTGCAGGAGATTTAAATTTTGATATATTAAGCTTGAAGTGTTTAATCTGAAGTATAATACTGAAAATAAACAGGAGAAAGTGATACAGGAAATATCATCAAGGAAATTATGTATCTGTGTTTATGATTATAATTATTATTATTTAAAGGTAAAACACAAATGATGGGAGAAATTAAAGTTGCCCTGAAAAAGGAAATGAAAACAGATGGAGAACAGCTGATAGTAGAGATCCTTCAGTGTCGCAATATTACCTACAAATTTAAGTCTCCAGACCACTTGCCAGGTATTTGTTGCATGCAAAGATTTTCTTCACTAGTCTGAAAAATGCAATAACTTCTGAAGCTTTCTAATAAAGTATGGCTTTTAATTTTGTCCAAAAGAAATAAAACAATAAGACCAGAACACATTTTCTTGTAACTTGAATGATGGTTCACCTAGTTCTGGCATTGTATTGCTGAAAACTAAGGGGAGGTGGGGAAGGGTTGCTAAGCTGCAGTCAAATATCACAGTTTCATTTCCTGCAGGAGTCATATGGGTGGGGCATGGGCGGTGAATGAAGGCACATAGGTGCCACTTGCACAATTTAAAGGATACGTATGCCCTTGCTTTGACAACAATATTGAAGAAATAATCAGCAAAGCACAGAAATTTCTGTTACTGCAATTTGACGTGTCCAGTGCTTTCGATATGGTAGATCATACTATTTTATTAAGATTAGTGGATAATATGGGTATTTGCAGGAAGGTTTACAAATGTTTTGAGGGATTCCTAAAAAATAGAACTTACCAAGTAAAAATGAATGATGTTATATCAACGCCATGGATTTCAGAGTGTGGGGTATCACAGGGATCCCTGAGCTCCCCAGTACTGTTCAATGTTATGCTAACACCGTTAGGAAAGAAATGAAATAGTATGGGCTTTATCCCTTTCATTTATGCAGATGACATTTACCATTTATGTCCCTTTCATAAATGACATTTCAGAGATATCAAACACATTATGATTAGGTCTAGATCTAATCGAACAATGGGCTATGACTTTTAAACTCAAATTAAATAGAGAAAAAAACTAAATTCCTAGGTACTATCAAGCTGACACTCAATCACCTCTTATCCCAATGTCACAATTGACCACAATCTCTATCCCATTGATACAAAATTTAAAATTCTAGGCGTTGTCTTTGACCAACATCTTTCCTTCGAAGACCAAACTCATGCAGGAATTGCTATAATGTTCAAGTTGTAATAATTAATGTTATACCTGGTACTTGCTCTCAAAAAATATCTAATATAAGTCCACCAATAGCAAGTAAAACTCTCTCCTTAGTGTCTTACTACAGTAACGAGGAAAAGACTTCAGATACTCGGAGATAGCTGATTTAACAGCCTTATAAACCGAGTCGCTCAGCTCAGCGTTATAGTAAGATACTAAGGAGAGAGTTTTACTTGCTATTGGTAGACTTATACTATAACTAGTAAAAAAGGCCCGTTTCTGACACAAATGAAACGGGCGCTAGCAAGGTTTTCCTCGGAGTGTGTATGTTTGGGAGAGTGTATGTGAGAGTGACTGTTTGAGAGTCAGAGTGAAAGTGTGAGTCCAATCCATGCTCCTCTGTCACCTGGCCCCTCCATTCATCCCTATCCAGCAATTCCCCTCTCTGCCTGAGGCCTGCCCTGCAATCCATATCCATCCATGCCCATCTGTCCCCTCCATTCATCCCTATCCAGCAATTCCCCTCTCCCTGAGTCCTGCCCTTCCAATCCATGCTCCTCTGTCACCTGGCCCCTCCATTTTTCCCTATCCAGCATTTCCCCTCTCTGCCTGAGGCCTGCCCTGCAATCCATATCCATTCATGCCCATCTGTCCCCTCCATTCATCCCTATCCAGCAATTCCCCTCTCCCTGAGTCCTGCCCTTCCAATCCATGCCCATCCATGCTCCTCTGTCACCTGGCCCCTCCATTTTTCCCTATCCAGCATTTCCCCTCTCTGCCTGAGGCCTGCCCTGCAATCCATATCCATCCATGCCCATCTGTCCCCTCCATTCATCCCTATCCAGCAATTCCCCTCTCCCTGAGTCCTGCCCTTCCAATCCATGCCCATCCATGCTCCTCTGTCACCTGGCCCCTCCATTTTTCCCTATCCAGCATTTCCCCTCTCTGCCTGAGGCCTGCCCTGCAATCCATATCCATCCATGCCCATCTGTCCCCTCCATTCATCCCTATCCAGCAATTCCCCTCTCCCTGAGTCCTGCCTTCCAATCCATGCCCATCCATGCTCCTCTGTCACCTGGCCCCCTCCATTTTTTCCCTATCCAGCATTTCCCCTCTCTGCCTGAGGCCTGCCCTGCAATCCATATCCATCCATGCCCATCTGTCCCCTCCATTCATCCCTATCCAGCAATTCCCCTCTCCTGAGTCCTGCCCTTCCAATCCATGCCCATCCATGCTCCTCTGTCACCTGGCCCCTCCATTTTTCCCTATCCAGCATTTCCCCTCTCTGCCTGAGGCCTGCACTGCAATCCATATCCATCCATGCCCATCTGTCCCCTCCAATCATCCCTATCCAGCAATTCCCCTCTCCCTGAGTCCTGCCCTTCCAATCCATGCCCATCCATGCTCCTCTGTCACCTGGCCCCTCCATTTTTCCCTATCCAGCATTTCCCCTCTCTGCCTGAGGCCTGCCCTGCAATCCATATCCATCCATGCCCATCTGTCCCCTCCATTCATCCCTATCCAGCAATTCCCCTCTCCCTGAGTCCTGCCCTTCCAATCCATGCCCATCCATGCTCCTCTGTCACCTGGCTCCTCCATTTTTCCCTATCCAGCATTTCCCCTCTCTGCCTGAGGCCTGCCCTGCAATCCATATCCATCCATGCCCATCTGTCCCCTCCATTCATCCCTATCCAGCAATTCCCCTCTCCCTGAGTCCTGCCCTTCCAATCCATGCCCATCCATGCTCCTCTGTCACCTGGCCCCTCCATTTTTCCCTATCCAGCATTTCCCCTCTCTGCCTGAGGCCTGCCCTGCAATCCATATCCATCCATGCCCATCTGTCCCCTCCATTCATCCCTATCCAGCAATTCCCCTCTCCCTGAGTCCCTGCCCTTCCAATCCATGCCCATCCATGCTCATCTGTCACCTGGCCCCTCCATTTTCCCTATCCAGCAATTGCCCTCTCTGCCTGAGGCCTGCCCTCCCAATCCATGGCCATCCATGCTCCTCTGTCCCCTGCCGCCTCCATTCATCCTTTTCCAGCAAGTCCCATCTCTCCCTTCCATGACCCCCCCCCCTCGCATCCATGCTCCTCTCTCTCCCATGTGCCAGCCTGGGCCGGCCTCTTTCCCCCCCCCCGCTCGCATCCATGCTGTGGTTGGCCACCCTCTTCTCTCCCCCCAACATGCGTTTTTTTTTTTTCTTCCACCCCCTCCCGCGAACCTGTCAGACGCACGGTGTTAAACTTTCTAAGATGATTCAACAACCTACGGGAAGGGAAGGTAGTACAACAACGGCGGCGGCAGTTTTCGGCGTTCCGGCGGGGGGGGGGGGATCGACAGGTTCGCGGGAGGGGGTGGGTTTCGAGGGGGCCATAGCGCGGGGGGGGGGGGTGACAGCTGATTCCGAGGCAGTAGGAGGAGTAGGGAAACACGCTGCGCGTGTTTCCCTACTCCTCCCCTTGCAATCAGCTGTTTTGACGTCAGTGACGTCAGTGCGTGTCTGCCTCACAGACCACCTCCAGCCAAGGAGCCACGGTCCCAAGCACAGAACGTTGGAGGTGAGAATTATTATATAGGATGTTCAAGACAATGTGGAAACTAAAATGAGTTAGAAACTACTTTAACAAGAGTTTGTTCAGATTACTAGTTCAAATACTGACACTTTTATAATTAGACTATTGTAATGCGATATATATAGGAAGCAAAGAATCTATACTTAAATTATTTCACACAGCAGCACGATTAATTTAGGGAATACCAAAATTTAATAAGGCTACTCCTTTACCCACTGCACTACATTGGCTTCCAATCAAAGGTCGAATTATGTTTAAAACGTGCACACTCATTTTCACAATTGGGTTTGAGATGGCTCCAGATTATATGACCAGTCTAGGGCCCTGTTTATTAAGCTGCACCAGCGTTTTTAGCGCACTCTAAAATTAGCACGTACTCAACACTAAAGTTGCCCATATGTTCCTATTGCCAACTTAACGTTTAGCACATCCTAATTATTAGCGCACGCTAAAAATGCTAACGTGCCCTTAGTGCTGCTTAGTAAACAGGGCCTAATTGTCTTGTCCGCTAGAAATGCAAAGCCAGTGTCAAGAGAAAACCTATTATTGCATCTACCTAGTTGTAAAAATGTTAAATACAATTCTGTTCACACTGCTGGATTTAGTTATCTAGGATCCAAATGGTGGAATCTCATTCCAAAAGAAATCAGAAGCATAAGCTCGTATCTTCCATTCCGTAAAGCTTTCAGGGGCCCTGCATTGGTGTAGGCATGTGTTTTGGATGCTCGCTGGTCCATTTCCTGAGCTCATCTGGAAAAAAGGGATTTTTTTATTGTGCCAGAAAATGGACATGCGGCGAAATGAAAACCAGTGCACATCCATTTTCAGCCTGAGACCTTAACGCCACCCATTGACATAACGGTAAGATCTCACGTGCTAACCGGGCGGTAAGTTCGCTCTAACTGCCGGTTACTGCTGGTTAAGACTTTCTTGCACATTCTCTGCCCATGGCACACTCCCTCCAAAAATATTTTTAAAACATTTCTAGCCTGCATGCACTAACAGTCAAAACATCGAAAAACGCCTTAACACATTTTCAGGTAGCCATGCTAAGTGCGTGATAGGCCTTAACACCCTTTAGTAAAGGGCCCTAGTTACTAATAACTGGAGTTAACAGTAAAATAACACATCTTAATGGTATCCCCCCCCCCCCCTTTAAGCATTTTAACCCCAGCGGTTACTCTACTGCTGGTGAAGTTGTCTCAATAAGAGGGTTATATGACCTTACTTTGTCTTCTTTAAAGGTATCTTTGCAGTTGTCTTTTGGACATAACCTTGGATTATTATTAATGCATGAGGAACTTACTAAGCTCTACGTTAAATGACATTTCTCCTTCCTTTTTCTTGGGACTGAGCATCACAGAGCTTTGTATAATGCAATCCCTACTATATGAAATATCAACCAGATTTGAATAGGAGTAAATCCAGTACATGCTGGCCACCAGACATCCAAGTCAGATGAAATATGATTATCCATAATAGGGAATGATGTCCAGTTGTCTAGACATTTACATGGCTTGGGAATTTGGAGAATTTTAAGCACTACAATTCTGGTCAACATTGGTCCGAGAGACAGCAGGGTCTTTATAGATTTCAAGTAACTTAGAAGCTTCATCTTCATATCATTTAATTATATTAAACATTGATCATAGAGAGCTTCATAAAACCAAGAATACATAGCTTTTTGACCAATACAAGTACAAGACCTATTATGGATCCAACTTCTCCTTCCTAGGCAGCCAACTCTGGAATGCCCTCCCCAGATCTATCCGATCAATCTATAACTACCTACCCTTCCGGAAAGCACTAGAAACCCATTTATTCAAGCAAGCCTATCCAAATGACCCAGAGTAATCTTATGAACCATCTACCTTCTACTACTACTACTACTACTATTTAGCATTTCTATAGCGCTACAAGGCTTACGCAGCGCTGCACAAACATAGAAGAAAGACAGTCCCTGCTCAAAGAGCTTATAATCTAATAGACAAAAAATAAAGTAAGCAAATCAAATCAATTAATGTGTACAGGAAGGAGGAGAGGAGGTTACAAGTGGTTACAAGTCAAAAGCAATGTTGGTGGGCTTTCAGTCTAGATTTAAAGGTGGCCAAGGATGGGGCAAGACGTAGGGGCTCAGGAAGTTTATTCCAGGCGTAGGGTGCAGCGAGACATTGTCCCAGACTATATCTCCCACCTTACTCCCCTCTCCATTGCCTAACTATTCCTACTCATTTCTTCAATTTCTGGTACCTACTCATCTCTTCTATTATTCTGGTAAACTTAACTTTTACCCTCTCTAACAATATTTTTGTATTCCTATTACTATGTAAGCCGCGTTGAGCCTGCTTTGAGTGGGAAAGCGCAGGATACAAATGTAATAAATAAATAATACATACATATTTTCTTTACAGATTTATATGTAAAACTCTATGTTATTAACATTGCTTCACAAAAACGAGTGTTTAAAAAGAAAACAAGAGTGTGCAGGCATGATCGAGAGCCGTCCTTCAATGAAACATTCCGATTTAATGTGAGTCCAGCTGGACATTCTCTTCAGGTAATTCTTTTTGATTCATTTTCTTATTGATCCTAACGGGGACAATAATCGAACTGCTGCATCGCTGCAAGCACTATGGCACTGTCTATCTGGGGCTTTGCATCAATAATTCAAAGAAACTTATGTGTCAAGTTTTGCCTATTGCTGAGGATACAAACTAGCAGAAGTATTTGTGGCAACTTTATGAATGAGGGAAATTTGCAATCTCTATCCCATGTGTTCTATTAAAAACGAGCATGGAAAGCGCTGTTATAGAATAAGGACAGTATGCATACACAGATTAATATCATAATTGGAGTTAATTGATCACACAACTGCCCTTAGTTGCTACTCAATAACCTGGGCATGTAAATTCAAGTGTGTACATCTTCAAAGGGTGCATTGATGTGGGAGGGGCATGGGTGAGTCAGGAGTATGTGTGTACAGGTGACAGAATACCTTCATTTATATGCATATTTGGCTCTTTGAGGCACCCTACATAGAATCTACCTCAACTTATGTATTTACAATATTTATATTCCGCACAAGCCAATTATATGATCTTTTCCTCCCACTGACCTTGACTCGTAACAGTAGCACTGCAAATTAGTGTTATGGGGTCAACGGTACCAATTTGAACTCAGAACATCAATGAGCAGGAGCAATAGCGGATAATTCCTGCTCCCATTGGATCAGAAGGGACCCCTGGTAAGAGCTTTGAAGTGGGATCGAGCGATAGAGGTTTTCTGCCAGTTAGTGCCCATTGAATGAGGTCTTGATGTCAGGGGATGTTAAGGAGAGTCTTGAGGTTAGGTTGTGTGGTTGGGGGGGTCTTGATGTTGAGGGGAGCTGAACAGAGGGTATTGATGTGTGAGGGGTGTCTGGAGGTGGAGAATTGAAATTGGAGGGGGGGGGGGAAGTAGGGGGTGCTGGCTTTGGCATTTATACAGGTCCCTTCAAGCTGGCATTTGTGCATGCCTGAAGGCAGGTGTAAGTCCAACATACAAACCTTTAAAATGGGTTTTCAACATACCCAATCCATGCCCTATCCATGCCTTCTTAAAATCTGGATGTGGTGCAGATCTCTATGTGTAAAATCACTATTTGCATGTATGAATACGGTCATTTACATGTGGAAATGCTTCTGAAAGATTTTATAAGTGGCAGCTCCATGTTGGTGCCATGAGGCCTCATGAGAGGGACCTATTCTGTAATGGCATCTGGGTGGCAGGGATCCATTATGGAAGACCAGTGTAACCCAGTATTGGTGTGCCTAAGATTTGGGTGCCTGTGGTTACACCAGCCGTGGAACTGCCTAGAAGCATCAGGGACATGTGTAACTTACAGTTTTCTGTAACTTTGCACATAAGTGGGACCGTACCTATGTCTCACCCATGTTCCGCCCTTGTACAACTACACGTTCCGTGAGTTAAGCGGGGAGTTGCAGAAATGTGCTTAGCTGCTCTTCTAACACATGTCCTACTGGTTCTGTTCCAAACATTTCCACACACAATGTTACTGCCCATTTAGGGGATGATTTTCAGCCCACAGCAGTACGTGATTTAAAAGCTGATCCCAGCCTCCCAGCATTGAATATCCAGGTAGGACCGCTGACCCAGACGTTTACCGGGCACCAGCCAGTATTCAGACCGGTGTTCACTTAACTCAGAACATTAACCCCCCCCCCCCCCCCCGTTTACTAAGCCACACAGCAATGCCAACACAGCCCACTCAAAGTGAATGGATTATGTTGGCATTAGCACAAAGCACGGGGGGAGGGGGGTAAGTTAGGACAGTGGGTTATCACTACTAGCCAGTTAAGTTATGACTCCACCCAAACTCTGTACCCAGACTGCCCCTAACTTTGACGGTTAGAAAACATCTGGTTAGTACAGATATTCAGCAGTGATAACCTGGTGAAATGCCGCTGAATATCACCGGCTGGCCAGTTCAGCACTGTTCCCTCTGAGCTGAGTGGCTGGCCTCCACCTACAGTCCTGCCAGTGAAGGGTGCTGTTTCACTATCATGTTTTCAATAGTTCTGCAAGACTCCAGGGAACCTGCCTGTCCCTAGAGATTGATAACACAATATTACAATATTGATGCAACGCCCCCCTGCTGGAGGACTCCTGCTCAGCTTAGAGGGATCAGTGTAGCTGAGCAGGGTTTAACTTAGTGTGCATATGGTAGTAACTGATCCTTACTACTAATGTGAAGTTCTTTAGCATTATTTTGGTTCGGAATAGAAACACCGTCTTTGTTTATTAGAAATTCACAATCCGATCTTGACAACCAACAAGAGTTACAAAAACTACATAAGAACTGACCTGTTTTTCTTCCCAGATTTTACTTGTCTCTGATGGAGGAAAGTTTATGAAGAAGACACTGATTGGTGAAGCTTATATCTGGCTTGACAAAGTTGACCTAAGGAAAAGAACCGTGAGCTGGCACAAACTGTTGGTCACTTCCACTCAAACACATTGAAGAGTCGGAACCTGCAAATGGCACAAAATTTCCAGGAGGCTGCTGTGAGCAGAATCTGCCATACACTACACTTTTATATCATGTCCTAGATAGACTTGGGGAAGAAATATCAGACAAACAGGCTCCAGGCTACACAAAACACTTAACCAAGGGCTCATTAACCCTGTCTTGGAGCAGATAGGCAACATGTAATCAGAAGTGTGGATATGTCTATGGAGAGAGAGGTTTAAGACAGGGACATGTTGGATTTGGTTAACCGATGAGGAGATAAACTCATTGGTCTGCTGGATGGAGCTGCCACTGGATGTCACAGCTCTGAAATAGTACTTTGGTTTTCTGTGGAAGGTGTGGGGGATAATTTTATGGAGCATCAAAGGGCGGAAGTTAGTTTAGAAATGTCACTTTTCCAAGAAGTAAGGTTTCCTCCTGTGGACCTTCCTAACTGGTAATTATGTATGTTGGGTTTGTGCCAGAGAATACAACGCGAACGTGCTAGAATGGAGAATTTTCTCTGAAGGTACAGTTCATTATAGAGGTTCAAAAGGTCTGATTTGTATTTTGTGTATTTATCACTGTTTTGAAACACGTGTGTGATATAGAAAAAAGCACAGGCACGGTCTCTCGGAAAAGAGTTTGATTACTTACGGAGAATATAAGTGCAAAAAAAAAGTCCGATGACGAGAACTGCATTGTAAAACAAATACAGGATACAGCACAGAGGATAGCTGAGTTCACCTTGCCTTTTAATCATTACAATACAAGCCCATAACCAGTTCCTGGAGGTTTGAAAACTGGGCTCAGTATTACAATGCCCAATGCCAGCCACACACACGAGCCTTATCACAGTGTTTCCATGTAGAGCATGACATGTGCAGTCCTTCAGATCCATCAAATTAATTAGCAAAGACAAGGGGGTCTCTCTCTCTCTCATGAGCTGACAGATTGACTGAGAAAGACTCTTCACCTTAAGGAGTGACAACAACCTCTAAATCTGTGCATTGATCCATTAAAGGTAGTACACAGCAGTTCCCTCTTAGAAACTCAGGTGACTGATTGAGCTTAGTGTAAGTGGTTTGTTAATTTTCAAGAAATGTAAAATATATAAATAGTCTTAATATGTGATATTGTGCGGAGGAAGCTCCACAGCAAAAAGAAAAAAAATAACATTTGAGGTTTAAATACATTTGCACAAAGGTGGATTGTTTAGTTATGACTGATTTTCCCAACAGACTACCTAATTTTTTTTTTTTTATTCACAAAGTCTAATTCTACCTGCTCTTAGCAGCAGAAACAGATGGGATGTGCAATCTTCTTAAAAGACAGTGGCAGATTTTCTTTTTCCATGCTAAGATTTATTCTTGAGTCGGCAGGCAAAGCTGCTAGTTGCCATGGAAATTTCCAGCAGGAACAGGAAGACTAGGGAACCTATAATCATCTTGGGACAGGTAGACTTTAGGTTGACACAAAAAGCATGGCTAGTTTGCAGCCCAGAGTCCCAGAAAAAGGTCTGTTTTGTTTGTGGCACTGAAGCGAGTGAGTAAGTGGTTTCTGGCCCTTAGATTCAGTTTTTCTTCTTTTGGAAAGGAAATTCTAAAGAGGATTTAAGCACTTAGCTTACAAATGACTGTATAATACAAACCTGCCGGTGGCTAGCGGGGTTCAGTCCTTGCTGCTGGTGGAATGGCTGCATCAGTACCTCATGTGCTACTGTCCATCCAGAGGTTGCCCTGATGCCTGTGAACAGTGCCAACTATGTTTTGAACCAAATGTGGATGTCCTATGTGAGTGATTCTATGCAATGCAGGTAAATCCAAGTTACTTTCTCTGAGAAAGGAACGTTGCAGTATTTTTGCTTTTCATCACTTGCCTTTTACATGCTTTCATTTCTGTCTTTTCAGAGAAATCTTTACTGTAATTTCCTCAAAATTCCTTCTTTACTTTACGTCTTAAATATTTTATTATATATATATTTTTTATATGGTAAAGGCAAAACACATTCAGTTTTTCATACCTCTGCTGGACCAGTAGAATCTGGAATAATCATGTTTGCTTTGAGGCCTTGGACAATGGAAACAAACCAAAGCTAACAGAAGCACAGTGAGTGGGTGTTTACGGACGCCAAAGACATCTTGGGATAGATTTTCAAAAGCTACGCTGGCACGTTTTACCCACCTGTTTTCGAACATGTGGTATCCGTGCACCTTGGATTCAATAAATGTGTACACGCAGCTCCCGTGTTGCAAATTAAAAGGATCAGAGGTGTGCTTCAGAGCACGCACGCTATGACGACTTCAATGCGCAGGTGTAGTTTGCAGGCACATCTTTGAAATTCTCTCTACAGCAGCCGAAGTACGCCTGCGTTCTCCGGAGGCTAACCTCCAGCTTCGCGATAGCTCTGTTGTTAGGCCTGTAAGTGATACCCAAACCTTTGAAAATGTAGCCCGTGGCGGATTCTGGTGAACAGTGAGACGTGTCGCGTGCTTCTGAGGCAGGAGAGTTTCCATGGTGAATAAGATGAGCAGTTATGACTGTGATTTTAAAGAAAAGGTGACCCTTCGCTAAGGTCACCCAGTAACGCAGAAGAGAGGAAAAAGTACAGCTGCACCTCTGGCCACACTTTGCCCTGACCTCTGTTACTAGATCGTGTCTAGCTGGACAGGGGCTGATGGTGTAATTATTGTATAATAATTGAGATGATAAGCAAAGTTACTGTTATAAGCTTGACAGATACTTTTATCACAAAACATTTTTAAACTTCAGAATCTATGTTAAAGATGTTACCACTATACATATATAAATATATATAGGTATATGTATATATAGATATAGACGTGTATATATATATATATACATATATTCATAGATATCAATATTTAATTGTATATTTTCCTCATATCGTTATTAGAAATATATTTTGAGTCTTTTAATTTCATTGTATCATTTTAAAGCATCCTAAATTTTGTCATCAACAGAACGCAGGGGTTGTGCTTACGGGCTAGAGAGGTCCGGTCCAGCTGCACCAGAACTGTCTGATGTAACAGGGTGACCGAAGCAGGTTGAAACTAAGGTGCAGAGAGTATGGTTTACAGTTTGTCACCTGCTGTTTGCACCTTTTCTCTATACTTCAGATAAATGCCCTGGAGAATTCAGGCTACAGAGCAAGACAACCGTTTCCTTAGGGCTCCTTTTACAAAGGCGTGATAGCGTTTTATAGCGTGCACTAAATGTTAGACACCCCTATATAACCCTATGGGCATCTCTAATGTTTAGCGTGTGCAAAAAAAATGCTAGTGTGCTTTTATAAAAGACCCCCCCCCACCCCAGTTTGTTACTCTATAAATAAATGTTCTTTTGTTTTTTTAATATGAGGGAGGTAGCAATGATTCAGCCTTCTTCAGCCATTCAGCATGTGAATGTCAGTTACTTCCATAGTTATATCTGCATAATTGTCAGTGATGTGCTCAGGTGCTCAATCACCAATGGCTGAATAGCGTATGTGGTGTCATCCAATCTGTAAAGAAAAACCAGTCATTGAAAATAAAATGCCAAAAAAAAAAAAGCCAGCTGAGAATAGTCCCTTAAAGTATGTCGATGTTTCCGCATTGAACACTGCATGCATTGACGCATTGACTAGTTGGTTGTTTGTATTCTGTTCAGTTTTTTTCCACTTCTTTTTCTTATAATTTTTATGTTTTTGCTTCCAAGTCCTCTTACCAAACATCTGGCATTGAGAAAGTTGTAAAAATTGAAACAAATCTGACAATTGTATAAAGAAATGCTTGTAAATCTCTTGGTTCCACTCTATGTAAAAATCCACGTTAAGGTTTTGTGATTGTACACAGGATGTATCTTGAAAGCTTCCTGCTAATTGTGCTGTATAAAAGGCTGATCCCCATCTAGCTAATAAATACCGACTCGATCCGCCTCTCTTTTCTTTGCTGCTTGTGATTTACTGACTTTGGGATTTGATGGTACCTTGTATTCCCCCCCCCCCCCCCCCTTTCTGTCATTGATAGACTTCTTATCTATTACAATAATCCTGTGCACTACAAATAAAATAGAAAAATAATCTGCATTGAGCAGCTAGTGTGAAGTTTAATGAGTAGGAGAAGGAAGACTGCGCTCCTATATACAACACCAGGAATTTCAGGGTTTCCTCCATCATGCCAGGAACAAAATGACACAAAGCAATGTGCAACGGCGGATTTCAGGGTTTCCTCCGTCACGCCAGGCACAAAATGACACAAAACAATGTGCAACGGCAGAATTTCAGGGTTTCCTCCGTCACACCAGGCACAAAATGACACAAAACAATGTGCAACGGCAGAATTTCAGGGTTTCCTCCTTCACGCCAGGCACAAAATGACACAAAACAATGTGCAACGGCGGAATTTCAGGGTTTCCTCCGTCACGCCAGGCACAAAATGACACATAATGTGCAACGGCGGAATTTCAGGGTTTCCTCCTTCACGTCAGGCACAAAATAATGTGCAACGGCGGAATTTCAGGGTTTCTTCCATCACGCCAGGCACAAAATGACACAAAATAATGTGCAAGGCCTAAATAGGACAGTATGCAACTTTGTAAGTCTGAGTACTTTGAAAATACACCTCTATGCCTACTATTTATTAGGGTCATGCATTCCTTTCAAATAACAAAGGACATGTCAATCGCATATCCCACGTCATTTCATGTCATCAGCAAATAAAAAGAAAATGTGTTTTTTTGTGTGCTGTTCATAGGGCACACCTCTTTCACGAGCGCACACAATATTTTTTTTTTCTTGTTACATTTGTACGCTGCGCTTTCCCACTCATGGCAGGCTCAATGTGGCTTACATGGGGCAATGGAGGGTTAAGTGACTTGCCCAGACTCACAAGGAGCTACCTGTGCCTGAAGTGGGAATTGAACTCAGTTCCCCAGGACCAAAGTCCACCACCCTAACCACTAGGCCACTCCTCGGCATGTAGCGAAGGGGGTGTGGAGCTGTATTAGTCCCTCCTTCTAGACACCAGTCTCTATCAACAATGGCTATATATAAGGGGTTCTCAAGGAACATGTGGAGGGGAAAGGGACAATCAAGTTTTGATTAGGACGTCCTCACAAAAAGTCCCGATGCAGAGGCGTGGAAATCCATATTTTCAAAACAAGATGGACGTCCATCTTTCATTTCGATAATGTGGTGAGGGATGTCCAAATCCTGAAATTTGGTCGTCCTTAGAGATGGTCGTCCCTAGACATAGATGCTTCTGATTTTCGGAGAATTTCGAAACCAAACCATGGCTTGCATTTGGTCGTGAGAGGAGCCAGCATTTGTAGTGCACTGGTCCCCCTGACATGCCAGGACACCAACCGGGCACCCTAGGGGGCACTGCAGTGGACCTCATAAATTGCTCCCAGGTACATAGCTCCCTTACTTTGTGTGCTGAGACCCCAACCCTCCCCCCCTCAAAACCCACTGCCCCCAACTGTACACCACTACCATAGCCCTTATGGGTGAAGGGGGCACCTAGATGTGGGTACAGTGAGTTTGTGGTGGGTTTTGGAGGGCTTGCTGTTTCCTCCACAAATGTAGCAGGTGGGTGGGGGGAGTATGGGCCTCAGTCCGCCTGCCTGAAGTGCACTGCACCCACTAAAACTGCTCCAGGGACCTGCATACTGCTGTGATGCACCCGAGTATGACATCTGAAGCTGGCAATCAATATTTTTAAAGATATTTTTTGAGGGTGGGAGGGGGTTAGTGACTACTGGGGGAGTAAGAGGAGGTCATCCCTGATTCCCTCTGGTGGTCATCTGGTCATTTCGGGCACCTTTTTGTGCCTTGGTTGTAAGAAAAACACGACCAGGTGAAAACATCCAAGTGTTCGTCAAGGACATCCTTTTTTTTCGATTATGGGTCAAGGACATCCAGGTGTTAGGCACGCCCAAGTCCCGCCTTCACTACGCCTCCAACTCGCTTCCTTGAACTTTGGCTGTCCCTGCGACGAAAAGCAGTTGGGGATGTCCAAAATCAGTTTTCGATTATACCGATTTGGACGACCCTGGGAGAAGGACGTCCATCTTCCGATTTATGTCAAAAGATGGGCGTCCTTCTCTATCGAAAATGAGCCCAATAGCCAGTCAGTTTTTTCCAGATACCAATAATAAATATACATGAGATAGATTTGCATTGAATAGAGATACTGCATGCAAATTTAACTCATGTATATTTATTGTGGATATCCTAAAAACCTAACTGGCTAGGTGTGTCCCAAAGAAACCTCTGATCTATATACAAGAAACCAACTGACAAATGAAGGTACCTCCACAAATCTAACTTCCACCCTTCACATATAAAAAAAAAGTCCATTATATACGGCCAAGCCACATAAGTACATAAGTAATGCCATACTGGGAAAAGACCAAGGGTCCATCGAGCCCAGCATCTTGTCCACGACAGCGGCCAATCCAGGCCAAGGGCACCTGGCAAGCTTCCCAAACGTACATGTTACCATTTTGTTGGCTCTGACCCGAGAGACAGAGATAACTCCTCAAAATCCTGACAGAATCCTGCAAACAAAAAAGCTACCCCAAAATAATCTCCAAGAAGATGCCTCTTAAAATAAAGCACCCAGAGAAAACCCATTGTTGTACAAAGAAAAGAAAACCACTGAGAGAAAGACCCACCCTTGTAGCGACATAAAATGCAGAGTTGGAAAAACTGAGAAGAATGATAAAAGATCTACAGCCACTACTCCAGGAGGATGGATTCCCAACTCCACCATTGCTGGCCTTCCACCAACCACCTGATCGGAAGCAAAATTTAGTGGAAAAACAAGCTTCCAATAGAATCTTCGAAAGAAGAGAGTGACACACGTCCCTGCAATTATCAAGCTGCAAACTGTGCCAACACATTTCTCAGGACCCCACAGTCACTCACACTCATCCAGCATAAAGAGGATATTCAGTGAGGGTAGCTGGTTACCTCCCGCTGAATATTGGCGGATAGACGGTTAAGCACTGTTTAACAGGTCTGCAGCCATTTCGACTGGTTAAATAACGCTGAATGTCGTGCGGCATGTGCTTTTTGAAAAGATTGTGCATTGCTCTTCATGACAGAATGAAAAAAAAAACACTCTCAGAAATGAGATGAAATGAAAACTTCATGGTTGCCCATCCCTACAGTTTGTACAGTCTGTTTCTCTGCTTTACTTTTCTATTGTTTAATACATTCCTAAAATCACCGCTTCCTCTGCTAAGGCCCCAATGCTACTGCTCTCCTCCCACTGCTGATCAGGCCCCTGACCCCACTACCAGCTCCCCCCCACTCAGGGGCATCCGTCTCTCAAGCCCACTGGCAGGGACCTCCCTCCCCCCAGGGCCTTAAAAAAAATCTCTCTCAGTATCTTCTAATAATACCCATATCATAGGGTATTACAAATGTATTAGGGTAAGGCAGCCTGTACTAGTGCTTTTTAAGGCATGTTAAGGGACAATTAATACTGGTTAATGCTCTAACACAGCTTGATACCTTCCTCCATTAATCAGGCAAGGGCTTCTCCTGTCTGGTTAAAATCACTTTGAATATTGTTTCCTTTATAAATATACCAGGAGACATTTCAGTTCACAGCACCCAGCGGAAACATTCACTTTCTTCTGTATGACCTGATGCTCCAAATGCTTCCCAGGCATTTTCATTTTTTATGTTATGTATTGTGAAAATGATGAGGCTATTGTGATGATGATGATGCTCCCACCTCAGGATCCCAGGTCCCTCTTTCACTCAGGGTGAGCTGGTTCTCAGTATGCAGATTTATGCAAATTAATCTACCACCCTTTTCTGCTCAGGGTGACCTGCTTCTCAAAAAGCAAACCCAGTCAGGTTTCACCAATCAGGCTATTTTCATACACAACTTTATTCCAGCCTCTGGGGCACCCTTCTTTTAGCTTAAAACACTTTCACAAGCTACAAGCTTCAACAGTTCTTCCAGCTTAACCATTTCTTTTCTTTCTACTCAGTGCAATCTTCCCTTTCAAACATTTCTTCTTGCACAGTTCAGTTCAATATCCCTGGATTTCTTCCCCCTGAGCCCTCTCACACAGGCATTTGGGCTCAGTACTAACTCAGTCCCTGGACACACAGTCCCTCCTTGTAGCACCCAGCTCTAGACACACAGTCTCTTCCTCTGGGCCACAGAGTACCTCTTCACTGTTCTAGACACAGTCCTTTCATCTGACACACACAGTACCTCTTCACTGTTCTAGACACAGTCTTTTCACCACCAGGCCATAGGGCTCAGCCAGCACTTCTCATGGGGATCCCTCTGCTTCAGTTACCAGCCTTCTTTCTCAGCTGCCAGCCAGGGTTGCCAGGTGGAAATTTTTTTTCCAGCCCAATCCAGCCCAAAAAACAGCCCAAAACCCGCCCAAACACAAACCCCGCCCCTGACACCCCCACCCCCGCGTCATCACCCCCGCCCCCGCCGTCATCAACCCCGCCCCCGCCGTCACCGGCCCCGCCTCCCACGTCATCGGCCCCGCCTCCCCGTCATCGGCCCCGCCTCCCACGTCATCGGCCCCGCCTCCCCGTCATCGGCCCCGCCTCCCACGTCACTAACCCTGCCCAAAACGTCACTAACCCCGCCCAAAAAACGTCACTAACCCCGCCCCCCCGCGGCCGAAAAAACCGCCCTGAAGCCCAAAAACAGCCCAAAAAACCGCAACCCGCCGCGGGCAAAAATTTCCCGCGGCGGGTCGCGGAAAACCGCCCAATTGGGCGGTAAAACCGCCCACCTGGCAACACTGCTGCCAGCTCTCCTTCTTCCTCTCTTCCTAACTCAGGAGGAGTATAAGTAGTTAATAGCCAAACAGGACCCAGCTCATAACCTGCTGCACCTGTTTCTATCCCCAGGACTCTCCTCGGTCCTAGCGACCTCCAGCTATACCTCCCCTTACTGGCTCCCTTCAGCCCCTCACCCAGCCCTTTTCCCTGGACATTCTAGGGGAACTACGCCCTCTAGGGGCCTAACCAGGGTATGACAGCCTCTTCCTTCTTACAGTACTGTATTTATAACTTGCCTTTTCTAAAGCGAAGCCATAGCTTAGAGAAGCTGGCAAACAGCACTAGGAATATTACAAAAAGAAAATGGTATTACAAAATTACAATTTTTGAATTAAATATTTATGAGAAAAGATATATCTTTAATTCTTCATTTCTACAGCCACAAGACAACTTCAGAGTACTGTTAAAGGGGTTAGACGGTTTCCTAAAGGACAAGTCCATAAACCGCTACTAAATGGACTTGGAAAAAATCCACAGTTCCAGGAATAACATGTATAGAATGTTTGTACGTTTGGGAAGCTCGCCAGGTGCCCTTGGCCTGGATTGGCCGCTGTCGTGGACAGGATGCTGGGCTCGATGGACCCTTGGTCTTTTCCCAGTGAGGCATTACTTATGTACTTATGTTATATTAAGCACCAACACCCAAACCTTTCCTATACCTGTGTGTAACATAGCAATATTTAAATAAATAAATATGAACCAAATCAGAAGCAAAGCAAATCTCCTCTGAATGACAGAAACTAACACAAAGACCAGTACAGAAAATCCTATTACAGAACCCTCTTAAGGTCTGATTTCAAGGGATGAGCACAGCAGCGCTGCAAATCAAATGTTTCTAAACGTGAGGCTGTGCTGCCCCCATGCGCTTTAATCTAAATCTGCAACTGAAAAAAGCACTTCGGCTGATTGTAAGTTGTATATCTCTGTTGGTCTTGCCGTGCTCAGCGGGGCACTCTCAAACACCTTATTTTTGACTGGCAGAGACCGTATAAGTCTGCCCAGCATCATCCCTGCCTCCCAACCACCAGTCCCACCTCCCACCACCGGCTCTGGCACAGACTGTATAAGTCTGCCCAGCACTATCCCCGCCTCCCACCACCGGCTCTGGCACAGACCGTAGAAGTCTGCCCAGCACCATCCCCACCTCCCAACCACCAGCCCTGCTTTAGACCACCAGACCTACTTTAGAGATGCATGTTGAGAAGCTTTTAATTCTGTCCCCCCCCCCTTTTTTTTACACCCTTCCCCTCCTTCACGCTTTTATGTAATTTGTTTACTGTTGTATTGACTTGTTCACTGTAATACTGTTTTAAAACAATAAAAATACTAAGAATATAAATTAATGACTAATCATCCTTTGTACTGCACACATTAAATCCCTAGTGGACTCACAATCTAAGCATTATTTCTTTTATAGCTGGGGCAATGGAGGGCTAAGTGATTTGCCCAGGGTCACAAGAAGACCTAGTGGGAATTGAATTCAGTTCCACAGGAATGCAGTCCACTGCACTAACCATTAGGCTACTCCTCCACTCTACAAACCTTGCTGGAGTAACCTGTGCTATCCTTTAGTGCAGTGCTTCACTCCTGATTCTCCCTTGTTAATCTTATTCCTGATGCGGTAAGAATTTTTAGCATTGGAAAATAATTAGCAATGAGACTACTACTACTACTACTTAACATTTCTAGAGCGCTACTAGGGTTACGCAGCACTGTACAATTTAACAAAGAGAGACAGTCCCTGCTCAAAGAGCTTACAATCTAATAGACAAGTGAACGGTCGGTCCGATAGGGGCAGTCAAATTGGGGCAGTCTGGAGTCACTGAACGGTAAGGGTTAGGTGCCGAACGCAGCATTGAAGAGGTGGGCTTTAAGCAAAGACTTGAAGACTACTGTGTTAAAAGGTGAACACTCATTATAGAATTCACTTCCAGCTTGAACTGCTTTTAAATATGCGGGTAGCTTCATTCAGGTACAAGTGTACCGATAATCAAGGGATTGATTCACCAGTAGCCAGTGAACATATAACTCCCTTATCCATAGATTTTTGCCCATTGAACAGCCTGACACTATCCACATAGTGAAGGGGTTGGGGGAGAGCAGACTAAGAAGAGACGCCAGGAAATTACCAAGATAGCGGATGCAAATGACACAAATAATAGAGGCAGAAGTGGCATAGCCAGATCTGAATTTTTGGGTGGGCCCAGAGCTAATATGGGTGAGCACTGCGTATATAGGTATGTGCAGTGTTTCTTGGGATACTACAAAATAAGGCCTTAGAATGCACTTGGTAATGGATTTCTCTGCCCAGTAGCTGCCCTGCATCAGCATAAACCACATATATACTTAAAAGAGAAAATAAACGATAAATATAGTTATGTTAGCCCATATCTTAAAACTTGACCAGATATGTCTTTTATAATGGCAAACATCTCAACACATGTGACAAGATCCTGCAATATAATTACAGCAATGGCATATACCCTTCAAACTTTGCTTTATAACAAATGTAAATGCCTGATTAAGCAAAACAGGTAAATACATTTTTTTTCAGAAATGTTAATCTTTGTTTATTCCTCAACACATCAAAAACCGCATGAAGCAAAGCCTCATATTTCTCACTCATGAAATAAGAAAAGTCCTACTGTCGACATCAAGATTTTTTTTCCACCTACAGCATACAGAACATAGCTAGAATGTTTCCTCTTACAGCTTTCCATAGAAAACATGTATTCAAATTGTGGTACACCTCAATAATAGCAACGCAAAATCCTTTCACTGCCAGGTAGCCTGTATCACAAACCTCCGACATGCTCCCGTGAACTTTGGTTGTCCCTGCGATGGAAAGCAGTTGGGGATGCCCAAAATCGGCTTTCGATTATACCGATTTGGGTGACCCTGTGAGAAGGACGCCCATCTTCCAATTTGTGTCAAAAGATGGGCATCCTTCTCTTTCGAAAATGAGCCTGATAGCCTTCAAGATCTGCTCTCTGACATACAGAATAATCTTCGGCTTATCACCGGGCTACGTGGTGATCAATCTAATAGACCTACCAACCTAGAACAAAAATAAATCAGCGAGATCTTACCTAATCCCCCACTTCTCAAGAAGTAAAGACATTAAATACAAATTGACTTTATGCTTCCAGCTTCTCCTATGTCTTTGGAACTCACTACCAAAAGACCTAAAACTTAAGGACAATTACCTAATCTTCCAAAAACATCTGAAGGCCCACTTTTTTAGGATGTTCATCCCCACTGAACCAACAAAATCCATCCAGTTCTCCGTATTACATCACTAATAAACATACCAGTGGACAGAAAAGGCACAAGCTTCCGTTGCTCAGCTCACCACAATCACATAACGTGTCTACCTGAAACTAAATCAAAACCCATTAACCTGTCATTATCAAGCTAATCTCATTGGTCTATACAAATTCTACCCTGTTTATTCAAACTACTTTGAATCTAATACAGACTCTCACTATTGCACATAAATTGTAACCTTGTTCGATACAATCTGTAACAAATGTACTCCAGTATTATATAAGCCACATTGAACCTACCAATAGGCAAGAAAATAAATAAATAATTACAATTTACATGCACAAATCACTAAGCACTGCCTCAATTCTAAAGTGTGCAGTTCAAAAGGGGGTTGGGCGTTCCAAAATTTACACACATAGTTACTGCGTGTAAATCTACAAGCCATGATTTATGCCAGGTTTTCGTTAATGTAAATGGGTGCACATAGATTTAGACACTATAGTATCAATGAAGCATATTCTATATACCATGCCTAAATCATGTAGAATACGCTTAGTCGAAAATGTGTTCTGTGTGGATTTTTTAGGTACGATATATAGAATCCGGCCCTTAGTTTGTCTAGTGTTTGAGTTGGTCCTGTTTTTTTGGTGCACCAACATTTCTTTATGTGATCTAGAAATATGGGAAGAACATCACGCTTTACACATGAAATACCCTAAACATTCAAATTGCATGTTTATAATGAAAATCCTAATAGTTTTGACTGGTTCTATGACATTTAAATGGATACCTTTTGCATTGGACGTATGGTGACAGTCTTCATATAGCCTACCTGCTAAGTATCTCATCACACAACTGTTGGATTATTTGTAGTAAATAATTAGCAGATTTTAGTACACACAGCTTCAGCTTTAGAAATGTTAATTTCTTTCTTCATCTCTCTCTCATTCACCCCTGAATAATTCACTGCTGAGTCACTTTAAAGTTGAAGTAACAAAACATCTGTTTACTCACAGTTTGTAGTTAGATTATAATCAGACAGGCTTATATATACATATTACTATACATTTGTATTATCAGCTCCTTCCATGTGCTTAGATGGTAATGGATGCTCACACCACCATAGATCCTCTCAGGTTAGGAGAGATCATGAGCTCCATGTGCTCCATGTGCTGCATCTGCTGTGTCTGCTGTGTCTATCCCCCACAGGAAGTTGCATAGCTGTGTGACCTCTCTAAGTAATTCACATCAGAGGTCACAGAGTAATCACAGAGAAATAATAGGTGACAGGCAATGCATGTAAAATACAATTACATTCCAACAAACCCCTTCTCATGCATAACTGTCATGCAATTATTTATTCATACAAAGTCCAAGCTTTATACGCAGATTCACAAAATGTTCTCTGGGTAACGGTTTGGTCATGATGTCAGCTGTCATCTCACTGGTGTGACAATAATGTAGACTGATGACCCCTTCTTTCGCCAACTCTCGCACGTTGTGGTATTTCGTTGCGATGTGCTTGGTGCGTGACTGAACCTTGTCATTCTGTGACAGTCGGATGCAGCTCTGATTATCTTCCATTATCTGGATTGGTCTCTTTTCAGCTATTCCAAAATCCAGCAAAAGTTTTTCAATCCACATCAGTTCTCTGCACGCTTCCGATACGGCCACGTATTCAGCTTCTGTAGAAGACAAACTCACAATACTTTGTTTATGACTGGCCCATGAAATTTGTACATTTCCATACATAAACACATATCCACTTGTGGACTTATAATCAGAATGATCCCCTGCCCAATCTGAATCACAGTAACATATTAGTTTTGGATTACTATTGGCTGAAATCTTTAATTTACAATCAATGGTACCTTTTAAATACCTTACCATCCTTTTAACTGCAGTCCAATCTGATTTGGTAGGTGAGCTGACCCTTCTGCTCAAAATTCCTACTGCATTTGCTATATCAGCCCTGTATGTGGTAGCTAGATATAAAAGCTTACCTATGGCTGATCTATATTGGATGTTATCTGGTAAAGGTTCTCTTACTGTTTCATCCTTCAGAAAATCAGTGATCATGGGAGTGCTTACAACTTGGGCATCTTGCATACCTAAACTTTCAATAAGCTCATTTATTTTCTGCTTCTGGCTTAGAAGATAAGAACCATCATTTTGTTTCTCAATTTCTATACCAAGATAGTATGACACATTACCAAGTTCTTTTATCTCAACATTGTGGTTTAAACACTTTACAATGTCCTTGTACTCTTGCTCACTTTCGCTTGCAATGAGCAGATCATCAACAAAAGCTAAAATGTATGCATATTGTCCATTTGTGCACCTAGTGTACAAGCATTTATCTGCTTCACCTTGCTTAAATTCTAAATTTGTCAATATTTCATGCAATTTATCATTCCAACATTCTGCACTTTGCTTTAATCCACAAAGACCTTTGTTTAATTTACACACTAGCTGTCTTTGTTTTGTATTTATGAAACCTGTTGGCTGTTCCATGTACAAGTCTTCAGTTATATCTCCGTGAAGAAATGCTGTTTTCACATCAATGTGGTTGACTTGCATGCCTTTTGAGACTGCAATGCTCAGAAGTGTTCTTATTGTCGTGTGTTTCACTACAGGTGCAAACACTTCATCAAAATCTTCTCCATATTTTTGAAGATATCCCTTTGCCACTAATCTGGCTTTATACCTTTCCACTTTTCCTTGTGCATTCCTTTTTAACTTGAATACCCATTTGCATCCTATAGCTTTCTTGCCAGGAGGTAATTTTGTAAGAATCCAAGTATTATTTTTATCCAATGCATCAATTTCTTCTTGTGCAGCTTTATGCCATTCAGCAGCTTCTTCTGCTGGCATTTTCTCAATCTCATCCCATGTTAAGGGCTCTTGAGCTTCTGCTGACTTTGTTAGGTAAGACAGTCTTGGGGGTGGAACACCTTTGTTTTCCCTGGATGAGCGTCTGACAACAGGTTGGTCTGACCTTTCCGCATCCTCTATATCTGAGAGTCCTTCTCCAATTGATTCCCCTTCTCCAACTGTACTGTCTTCTTCAATGATCCTTTCTGTGTCTGCTTCCTCTGCCTGTTCCTCGTTAGATACAGGTGAGTTACTTTCAGACATCTGCCTTGGTATGGCATTTATATACACTGGCATGTCTATTATGGTTCTAGTTTCATATTCTGGATGATAAGGCTCATCTGGGATAATCCAGCCTTTATCAACCCTTTTGTTTTCATCAAAATATGTAACATGTCTTATGCCAACAATGCCAGTTTTCAGATTCAAAATTCTATATCCTTTGTGTCCTGGAGCATAGCCAACTAAAATGCCCCTTTCTGTTGTGGAATCCAGCTTATGCCTTCTTTGCTTTGGTACATGAGCATATGCTGTACTTCCAAATGTTCTTATGTGTGACAGGTTTGGCTTCCTACCATGCCATGTCTCATGTGGTGTGCGCTCAGCGCCTTTAGTTGGCATTCTGTTTTGTAGGTACACTGCTGTGAGAATGGCTTCCCCCCATAGTCTTTTAGGGAGATTGCTATCTGACAGCATACATCTGGTCATTTCCACAAGTGACCTAAATTTTCTCTCTGCAACAGAATTTTGCTCTGGTGTATAAGCTACTGTTGTGATATGTTGAATGCCTTCTTGTTCTAGAAATGTGCGCATGCTTTGTGAAGTGAACTCACCACCATTGTCGGTCTGAAGAACCTTTGGTTTTCTTTCAAATTTATTGCTCACCATGGCTACGTATTTCTTCAGCATGTCTGTGACTTGACTTTTCTCTTTCAGCAAATAGGCCACACAGTATCTAGAGAAATCATCCAAGAATATTAGCACAAATCTGTTATTTCCCAATGATGGGATATTAAACGGTCCACATAAGTCACTGTGTATTAAGTCCAGCACTTTATTACTCCTATTTCCTGTGTATGCAGGAAATGAGGGTCTTACACCTTTTTGAGTAACACAGTCTATGCATTTCTCCATTTTACCAGCATCTGCACTTATCTGAATGCCGGTGGCTAGTTGCTTACTGTAAAGATCCTGGATCACCTTAAAATCACGATGTCCCAGGCGGCGGTGCCAGATTTCCAGACTACATTTACCATCATTCTTCCTTACTTGCGCCATATGTGAGGCTTCACCTGAAATGTTCAGCTTATAAACATCATTATGCATAAAAGCTTCAGCATACACTTCATCATTTTTAGAGATTGTGCACTTACTGTTTTCAAAATGAATCACAAATCCCTTCTTATCTAATGTAGATACACTAAGCATATTGCAAACTGCTTGGGGAATATACAAGACATCACTTACAGGAATTTCTTTAACTTCATTAGACACTTTGCATTTTAAGAATCCAATACCTTTTGCTTGGATCTTAGCAGTCCCTGCGTTTGCAGTTTTAAGAATACCTTCCTCTGGACACATTTCCTGAAAGAAATCCTTACAATTGGTTAAATGGCATGTGCTCCCTGAATCCAAAATCCAAGTACTTTCATTTGAATTATTATTTACCATAGTCAAAGATTTTTCTGCCATTAGAAAGCCCTTGTGTTTATCTTTGTCCTTCATACATTTCCTGGTTTGAAAATTCTTTAGTTCCATTGGCTTAGGTGAGCTAGAGGGAGTGTTTTGTGTTTCCTTACACCATTTAGATACATGTCCCTCCTTTCCACATGAGTAGCAAATCAGCTTGCCCTTGGGTGGAGTTTTCCCATAGCTCCGCCTTCCTCTGTTCTTTGCCAAGAAATTTGTTTCATTTCTCTCTGACTGACTTTGAGAACACATCTCCTCAGAATCATTTATTATGCATTCCTGCCTTAGTTTTGATGTTGTCTGTTCAAAAGATTGCCCTTCAATGGCCTCATTTACAGACCTAAAAACATCAAACTTCTTTGATAGTGAGGTAAAAAGAAATGCTCTTTTCAATGCATCACACATGGGAATTCCTGAAAGTTCTAACTTTTGAAATGTAGACATAAGATGCATAATGTGATCATTACACTTACTTTTATCCCTTAATTTGGTTTCATTCAACTCTGCCAACCAAATTGGTTGCTGCTTTGCATATGTAGTTGCATACATAGTTCTCAGTTTATATAAAATGTCCTTTGGTGTATCTTTTCCCTCCACTAATATGGCTTGTTTCTCTGAGAGAGCTTCCAAAAGCATGCACTTCACATAATAGTTTGCATTGTCCCATTCAGCCATATTTTCAGCTGTTCTGTCTTGGTCTAAGCATATATTTAATCCTTTTGCTCGAAGGAGACATATGAATCTTAGTTCCCACTGCCGATAATTAAACTCAGTTAATTTAGGCACCTTGAGAGAATAGAAAAATGGTGAATTTCTTCCCTCAGCCATTTTCTTAGCCTTCTGTCTGCTGTGTGGGGGGGGAGAGAGAGACAGACTGAATCTTTCCTTTAAAACTTAAGAGAAAAATGTGGCCTTTTTTTCTGCCTGGTAATATTTCTCTTCTTTTTCAATTCCTGGACCCTGGGCCCATAACCCTTTTGTTGGATTATTTGTAGTAAATAATTAGCAGATTTTAGTACACACAGCTTCAGCTTTAGAAATGTTAATTTCTTTCTTCATCTCTCTCTCATTCACCCCTGAATAATTCACTGCTGAGTCACTTTAAAGTTGAAGTAACAAAACATCTGTTTACTCACAGTTTGTAGTTAGATTATAATCAGACAGGCTTATATATACATATTACTATACATTTGTATTATCAGCTCCTTCCATGTGCTTAGATGGTAATGGATGCTCACACCACCATAGATCCTCTCAGGTTAGGAGAGATCATGAGCTCCATGTGCTCCATGTGCTGCATCTGCTGTGTCTGCTGTGTCTATCCCCCACAGGAAGTTGCATAGCTGTGTGACCTCTCTAAGTAATTCACATCAGAGGTCACAGAGTAATCACAGAGAAATAATAGGTGACAGGCAATGCATGTAAAATACAATTACATTCCAACAACAACTACTACCATTATTTGATCTTTCGGAAAACAAATCCTATCATTCACTCAGTGTAATGAAGATTTAGAAAAACACATGAATATGTTTCATTTGAAAAAACAACTTGAGTATCAATGTAGTAATGATTCTTTTCTACTTCAAAGAGGACATTTTGGATTTAGCTCATCTCTTTAGTATACACACGTAATCCCACTGGCTTAGAAGAACCCCTGTTGAAGGATTTGGGTGGCAAAACATGGCCCGTTTAGGGTTCAAACCATCAGAATTAGGAAATATTCAGCCTTCGGACTTTGGATGAATGAGTGACTTGCCAGCTTATTTTCGAAGGATATTGCTGGCCATCTTCCGACACAAATCGGGAGATGGCCGGCGATCTCCTGAACCCGGCCAAATCGGTATAATCAAAAGCCGATTTTGGCCGGCGCCAACTGCTTTCCATCGCGGAGCCAGCCAAACTTCAAGGGGTTCAGGACAAATATATTCCACGTATTAGAAAAAAGGGAAAAAAGACTAAACGTCAGCCGGCGTGGCTAAACAGTAAGATAAAGGAAATCATTAGAGCCAAAAAACAATCCTTCAGAAAGTGGAGAAGAGAACCAACTGAAAGTAACAGGATAGATCATAAGGAATGCCAAGCCAAATGCAAAGCGGAGATAAGGAGGGCAAAAAAGGACATTGAGAAGAAATTAGCGTTGGAAGCAAAAATACATAGTAAAAATTTTTTTAGATACATTAAAAGCAGGAAACCGGCCAAAGAGTCGGTTGGGCCGCTGGACGAAAATGGTGTTAAAGGGGCGATCAAGGAGGACAAAGCCGTAGCGGAGAAATTAAATGAATTCTTTGCTTCGGTCTTCACCGAGGAGGATTTGGGGGGGACACCGGTGCCGGAAAGAATATTTGAAGCGGGGGAGTCGGAGAAACTAAACAAATTCTCTGTAACCTTGGAGGATGTAATGGGTCAGTTCAGCAAGCTGAAGAGTAGTAAATCACCGGGACCTGATGGTATTCATCCCAGAGTATTAATAGAACTAAAAAATGAACTTGCGGAGCTACTGTTAGAAATATGCAATCTGTCCCTAAAATCGAGTGTAGTACCGGAAGACTGGAGGGTAGCCAATGTTACTCCGATTTTTAAGAAGGGTTCCAGAGGAGATCCGGGAAATTATAGACCGGTGAGTCTGACGTCGGTGCCGGGCAAGATGGTGGAGGCTATTATTAAGAATAAAATTGCAGAGCATATACAAAAACATGGACTGATGAGACAAAGTCAGCACGGATTTAGTGAAGGGAAGTCTTGCCTCACCAATCTAATGCATTTTTTTGAGGGGGTAAGCAAACATGTGGACAATGGGGAGCCGGTTGATATTGTATATCTGGATTTTCAGAAGGCGTTTGACAAAGTGCCGCACGAAAGACTCCTGAAGAAATTGCAGAGTCATGGAATCGGAGGTAGGGTATTATTATGGATTAAGAACTGGTTGAAAGATAGGAAGCAGAGAGTAGGATTGCGTGGCCAGTATTCTCAGTGGAGGAGGGTAGTTAGTGGGGTCCCGCAGGGGTCTGTGCTGGGTCCGTTGCTTTTTAATGTATTTATAAATGACCTAGAGATGGGAATAACTAGTGAGGTAATTAAATTCGCCGATGACACAAAATTATTCAGGGTCGTCAAGTCGCAGGAGGAATGTGAACGATTACAGGAGGACCTTGTGAGACTGGGAGAATGGGCGTGCAAGTGGCAGATGAAGTTCAATGTTGACAAGTGCAAAGTGATGCATGTGGGTAAGAGGAACCCGAATTATAGCTACGTCTTGCAAGGTTCCGCGTTAGGAGTTACGGATCAAGAAAGGGATCTGGGTGTCGTCGTCGATGATACGCTGAAACCTTCTGCTCAGTGTGCTGCTGCGGCTAGGAAAGCGAATAGAATGTTGGGTGTTATTAGGAAGGGTATGGAGTCCAGGTGTGCAGATGTTATAATGCCATTGTATCGCTCCATGGTGCGACCGCACCTGGAGTATTGTGTTCAGTACTGGTCTCCGTATCTCAAAAAAGATATAGTAGAATTGGAAAAGGTACAGCGAAGGGCGACGAAAATGATAGTGGGGATGGGATGACTTTCCTATGAAGAGAGGCTGAGAAGGCTAGGGCTTTTCAGCTTGGAGAAGAGACGGCTGAGGGGAGATATGATAGAAGTGTATAAAATAATGAGTGGAATGGATCGGGTGGATGTGAAGCGACTGTTCACGCTATCCAAAAATACTAGGACTAGAGGGCATGAGTTGAAGCTACAGTGTGGTAAATTGAAAACGAATCGGAGAAAATTTTTCTTCACCCAACGTGTAATTAGACTCTGGAATTCGTTGCCGGAGAACGTGGTACGGGCAGTTAGCTTGACGGAGTTTAAAAAGGGGTTAGATAGATTCCTAAAGGACAAGTCCATAGACCGCTATTAAATGGACTTGGAAAAATTCCGCATTTTTAGGTATAACTTGTCTGGAATGTTTTACGTTTGGGGAGTGTGCCAGGTGCCCTTGACCTGGATTGGCCACTGTCGGTGACAGGATGCTAGGCTAGATGGACCTTTGGTCTTTCCCAGTATGGCACTACTTATGTACTTATGTACTTATGTACTTATGGGTGTGTCGGTAGGGTAGCGAAGGCGGGCTGGGGGCGTGCTCACGAGATGGCCAGCTTCGCCCGATAATGGAAAAAAAAAAGCCAGCCCTGACGAGCATTTCGTCGGCTTCACTTGGTCCCTTTTTTTTCAGGACCAAGCTTCAAAAAGGTGCCCGAACTGACCAAATGACCACCGGAGGGAATCAGGGATGACCTCTCCTTACTCCCCCCATGGTCACCAATCCCCTCCCACCCAAACAAATATATATATATATTTTGCCAGCCTCTATGCCAGCCTCAAATGTCATACCCAGCTCCCTGACAGCAGTATGCAGGTCCCTGGAGCAGTATTTAGTCAGTGCAGTGCACTTCAGGCAGGGGGACCCAGGCCCATCCCCCCCTAACTGTTCCACTTGTGGTGGTAAATGTTAAGCCCTCCAAAACCCCCCAAAACCCACTGTACCCACATGTAGGTGCCCCCCTTCATCCCTAAGGGCTATGGTAGTGGTGTACAGTTGTGGGGAGTAGGTTTTGGGGGGGATTTGGGGGGGGGGGGCTCAGCACCCAAGGTAAGGGAGCTATGCACCTGGGAACTATTTTTGAAGTCCATTGCAGTAACCCCTAGGGTGCCCGGTTGGTGTCCTGGCATGTCAGGGGGACCAGTGCACTACAAATGCTGGCTCCTCCCATGACCAAATGCCTTGGATTTGGCCAGGTTTGAGATCGCCAGCATTAGTTTCCATTATCGGCGAAAACTGAAGCCGACCATCTCAAACCCGGACATCTCTGACATTTGGCCAGCCCCAACCGTATTATTGAAACGAAAGATGTCTGGCCATCTTTTTCGATAATACGGTTCGGGACTGCTCTTTGCGGCGCCAGCCAAATATATGGCCGGCCATCTATTTGGCCGGCGCCGTTCAATTATGCCCCTCTTGGTGATCCACTTGAGAAGTGTGGTTTCGCTTCTTCCACTCTTGTGGTTTGTTTCTTTCCTTCTGTGGAAGACGTTTTTTTCTTATTTGTACTTGTCATTTGCAACAACATAGGAAATGTTAACCTATGTCATTGTAAGTCATTACGATCCAAAAACGGTAATGAGAAACCCAAAAATTCATCCCATGTCATCATCAGAAAACAGTGTGCAATATTTCTCAGAGTGTGCACTATGTGATAAGCATGCACACTCTTTGAAACAAGTGTGTATTCTTGTCACATAGTGCTCAGCCTTATCAAGAAATGTATACTCCTGGATCTGTGGGGTCATCACTTCTAGGGCACTTTGATTTTTTTCCGCCCCCAACTATTTGCTTAATTGACAATTTGAGAACACCTGCAGGGTCACTAGGAGGGCACTTTGCTCTCTCTGTATGCAGATTGGTTAGTTGCAGCCGTGAGAGTGTGCACTCATCCAAATAACATTGTCTCTGAAATGAAAATGAAGGTAGATAAAACAAAACAAAATGAACAACACTTGAAATGACGTGGGAAACAAAATGAAATGAACATTTTGGGGCTGTCCTTCCCTAATATTTTCCTTAATCTTTCCATTGTTCTAGGGAATGCTCTGTATTAATGAGATATTTTGTTCCAAGCCAGAGGTAGATGACCTTTGTACGAAAGGCGTTCTGATGGATACAGAATGAAAATTCCTGTCATCTGACCAAACATGTTACTAGTTTTCTAGTCTTGTCCTTCATTTCGGGATCCCCGGTGCAGCTCATTGTAAGATTAAGGGCCCTGTTTACTAAGCAGCGTTATAGACTCGTTAGCATTTTTATTGCACGTTAAACATGTACACGCGTTAGCCACGTACATGCCTACAATATCCCTTTAGGCACCTATATGGTTAGCGTGCGCACTAATAACACTAACGCAGCTTAGTAAACAGGGCCCTAAGATATCTTCCTTCCTGAAGACATAAATTTGTTTCATTCCCTTCTTGATGTGGATGGAGTGCTGGTTATATGGACTGTCATAAGAGCAGATCACCACCAGATGGTGATGGAAACACAATTATGACAATCAATGAACTAAGAAATTACCTTCCATCGTTCTAATATTATGGGGTTTTTTTTTAATGCTAAAACATCTATAAAATTGATGCAGTTAGTCCAGAGAGTGGCTGCAAATATTTTGTCATCTTCACCATAAAGAATATGGGCACAGACTTAAAGATCTGGATATGTAAACTTTGAAAGAAAGGTAGATGAAATTAGGTATGATAAAACCATTTAAATACCTCCATGGCATAAATGCACAGGAATGCAGTTGAAAGGAAGCTCTGAAACAAGGGGTCAAAGAATGAAGGTGAAAGGGTTAGACTCAGGAGTAATCTAAGGGAATATTGCTTTATGGAAGGAGTGATAGATGCATGGACTGGTCTTCAAGCAGAGGCAGTGAAGATAAGGGCTGTATCTTAATTCAAGAATGTATGGGACAAACATCTCTGAGGGAGAGGAAGGGATTGTTGAGATTAGTTGGTTTGGATGGGCAGACTGGTGGTGGGAGGCAGGGCTGGTGGCTGGGAGGCGGGGATAGTGCTGGGCAGACTTATACGGTCTGTGCCAGAGCCGGTGGTGGGAGGCGGGACTGGTGGTTGGGAGGCGGGGATAGTGCTGGGCAGACTTATACGGTCTGTGCCAGAGCCGGTGGTGGGAGGTGAGGCTGGTGGTTGGGAGGCAGGGATAATGCTGGGCAGACTTATACGGTCTGTGCCAGAGCCGGTGGTGGGAGGTGGGGCTGGTGGTTGGAAGGCAGGGATAGTGCTGGGCAGACTTATACGGTCTGTGCCAGAGCCGGTGGTGGGAGGCGGGGCTGGTGGTTGGGAGGCGGGGATAGTGCTGGGCAGACTTATATGGTCTGTGCCAGAGCCGGTGATGTGAGGCGAGGCTGGTGGTTGGAGGCGGGGATAGTGCTGGACAGACTTATACGGTCTGTGCCCTGAAGAGGACAGGTACAAATCAAAGTAGGGTATACACAAAAAGTAGCACATATGAGTTTATCTTGTTGGGCAGACTGGATGGACCGTGCAGGTCTTTTTCTGCCGTCATCTACTATGTTACTGTGTTACTATGTGTGTGCTCTTTACCTGCTGTAAGTTTTCTTTGTGTAGAATGATATGACTCAAGTCTGATTCTGACTGCCTGAGAAGAAATGAGTTACAGGACCTGGTTGTGCAAAACATTTTCCCCCCATAGACAGAAGCCTATGGTGGTCATTTTACGAGTGCTATTTGTGCTTGAAACCTCTCGATCCCGACACATACATTTTTGTGGTCAAAACGTACAAGCCAGTATTTTACAAAACAGCAGGACAAAACATTCAAGTAACTAAAATGTCTAGGGCCACAGGTATGTCAGGGGTGTGTCAGCATCATCTATCCCCGATTCCAGATAGCACGCCAACATACATCCAACAGCAGGACTTAGACCACCTTAAAATCACGAATAAGTGCCACCACAGCATGTCATTGGGGCTGACAAGTCTGTGAGTTTAATTGCTGTTTTTGGTCACTCTAGTCTGTTGTCTGAAACTTCTCCGACTCCACACCTGCTGTCTCCCCCACCTTCCAATACCATGCCAATTACCCCATGCCCTTAACTTTCCCCTTCCCGTCCCTCTCCCCCTGTGGAGTGCAGCAGGTCCTTTCTGGATCCTATTTGGTTTTCAGCATGTTCATCATTTTGCTCCTTGTACCGTCTGAGGTGAGGTTTCTCTTCCGGGACAAGAATGGCTTCTTCTGACCCACTACAAACCTTCCCATGAAGCCTCTGCCAGAGATAGTAAAAATGGCAAACATGATGTTTACATAAGAACATAAGACTAGCCATGGAGGGGCATAATCGAACGGCACCGGCCAAATCGATGGGCGGCCATATTCGGGGCCGGCTCCGTGAAGGGGCGGAGCCAAGCATATTTTCGAAATACGCTTGACGCCGGCCAAATCGCTCGCCGAGGTTAGATGAGATGGCCGACTCCGATTTTCAGCCATAATGGAAACCGGAGCCGGCCATCTCAAACCCGGTGAAATGTAAGGCATTTGGGCATGGGAGGAGCCAGCATTTCTAGTGCACTGGCCCCCCTGACATGCCAGGACACCAACCAGGCACCCTAGGGGGTACTTGTAAAAAATTTAAAAAAATAATACAATTAGCTTCCAGGTGCATAGCACCCTTCCCTTGGGTGCTGAGCCCCCCAAATCTCCCTCAAAACCCACTGGCCACAACTCTACAGCATTACCATAGGCATAAGGGCTGAAGGGGAGCACCTACATGTGGGTACAGTGGGTTTTGGGGGGTTTTGAAAGGCTCCCATTTACCACCACAAGTGGAACAGGTAGGCGGGGGATGGGCCTGGGTCCTCCTGCCTGAAGTGCACTGCACCCATTACAAACTGCTCCAGGGACCTGCATATTGCTGTCAGGGAGCTGAGTATGACATTTGAGCCATCTCAACGCAAGCCCCCATCTCACCCCCATCCTGCCTTCGCTACCATGCCAACACGCCCCCTTTGAACTTTCGCCGGCTCCGCGACACAACGGAGTTGAAGCCGCCCAAAATCGGCTTTCGATTATGCCGATTTGGCCAGATTCAGGAGATCGACGCCCATCTCCCGATTTGTGTCGGAAGGTGGGCGGCAATCTCTTTTGAAAATAAGCTGGATAGTGGGTCAGACCAATGGTCCATCTAGTCCAGTATCCTGTTTCCAAACAGTGGCCAAGCCAGGTCACAAGTATCTGGTAGAAACCCAATTATTAGCAACATTCCATGCTATCAATCCCGGGTCAAGCAGCTGCTTCCCCATGTCTGTCTCAATAGCAAACTATAGACTTGTTCTCCAGGAACTTGTCCAAGACTTTTTTAAACCCAGATACACTAATCGCTGTTACCACCTTCCCTGGCAAAGAGTTCCAGAGCTTAACTCTTCATTAAGTGAAAAAATATTTCCTCCTATTTGTTTTAAAACTATTTTCATGTAACTTCCTTGAGTGTCCCCTAGTCTTTGTACTTTTAGAATGAGTAAATAATCGGTTTACTTCTATTCATTGTACACCACTCAGGATTTTGTAAATCTCAATCATATCTCCCCTCATCCATCTCTTTTCCAAGCTGAACAGCCCTAACCTCTTTAGCCTTTCCTCATATGAGAGGAGTTCCATCCCCTTTATTATTTTGGTTGCTCTTCTTTGAACTTTTTCTAATTCTGCTATATCTTTTTAGATATACGGCAACCAGAACTGAATGCAATAAAGGTGCGGATGCACCATGGAGTGATACAAAGGCATTATAGTATGTTTGGTCTTATTCACCATCCCTTTCCTAATAATTCCTAGCATCCTGTTTGCTTTTTTGGCTGCCTCCGCACACTGAGCAGAAGATTTCAGCGTATTATCTACAACAACACCTAGACCTTTTATTTGAGCACTGACCACTAAGGTGGACCCTAGCATCAGGTAACTATGATTCGGATTATTCTTTCCAATGTGCATCACCTTGCATTTGTCCACATTAACTTTTATCTGCTGTTTGGATGCCCAGTTTTCCAATGTCCTAAGGTCTTCCTGCAGTATTTCACAGCCTTGAATAGTTTTGTATCATCTGCAAATCTGATCACCTCACTCGTCATTCCGATTTCCATATCATTTATAAATATGTTAAATAATACTGGTCCCAGTATTGAGAGAAATGACCATTTAACCCTACCCTCTGTTTTCTGTCCAATAACCAATTCCTAATCCACACCAGAACCTTTCCTCCTACCCCATGACTTTTTAACTTTATCAGGAGTCTAAATCTAGATACACTACATCAACTGGCTCACCTTTATCCACATGCTTATTTACGTCTTCAAAGAAATTAAGCAAATTAGTGAGGCAAGACTTCCCTCAGCTGAACACATGCTGACTCTGTCCCATTAAACCATGTTTGTCTACGTGCTCTGTAATTTTATTTTTTATAATAGTTTCCACTATTTTGTCCAGCACCAACACCAGGCTTACCAGTCTATAATTTCCCGGGTTACCCCTAGCACCATTTTTAAAAATTGGCGTCACATTGGCCACCCTCCAGTCTTCAGGTATTACAGATGATTTTAATGACAGATTATATATTACTAACAGCAGATCAGGAATTTCATGTTTGAGTTCTTTGAGTCCCTTGGATGTACGCCATCCGGTTCAGGTGATTTACTACTCTTTAGTTTGTCAATTTAGCTCAGTACATCTTCCAGGTTCACCGAGATTTCTTTCAGTTCCTCCACATCATCACCCTTTAAAACCATTTCTGGTATAGGCAGATCTCTTACATCTTCTTCCGTAAAGACAGAAGCAAAGAATTCATTCAGTTTATCTGCTATGGCCTTGTCCTTCCTGAGCGCCCCTTTTGCTCCTCCTCTGTGATCTAACGGTCCCACAGATTCCCTTGCAGGCTTTCTGTTTCTGATGTACCTGCAAAAGTTGCTACTGTGAATTTTAGCCTCTCCGGCAAGTTTCTCTTCATATTCTCTTTTAGCCTTCTTTATTAAATGCTTTGCATTTGACTTGCCAGTTCTTATGCTGCTTCTTATTTTCTTCATTTGGGTTCCTTTTCCACTCTTTGAAGGACAATTGTTTGGCTGTAATGGCTTCTTTTACTTCACCTTTTAACCATGCTGGCTGACGTTTTCTCTTCTTTCCACCTTTGCAAATACGTGGAATCCATCTGGACTGGGCTTCCAATATGGTATTTTTGAATAACGTCCATGTCTGATTTAGCATACTAAACTTTGCAGCCAATCTTTTTAGTTTCTTTTTAACCATTTTCCTCATTTTATTCTAGTCGCCCTTTTGAAAATTAAATGCAGCTACAGTAGATTTTCTTTGCAGGTTCATCCCAGATAATAGCTCAAACATGATCATGTTATGATCACTTTTTCCAAAGGGACTCAACACTACCACCTCTCGCACTATTCCCTGAACGCTACCAAGGACCAGATCCAAAATGTCTCCCTCTCTTGTTGGTTCCTGGACCAGCTGCTCCAAGAAGCAGTCATTTATTACATCTAGATATTTTATCTCCCTGGCACTCCCTGATGTAACATTTATCCATTCAATATTGGGGTAATTGAACGAGGAGGTTCCGAGTGTTCTGAGGTCTTTTTTTTCTCCACTTTTTTTCATCATTGCCTGCCATAGTTGCCATCTAACACGTTGTATGTAAAGTAGAATTGTGGGATTTGTTTTGATAATTTATTCTACTTATTCCGGGAATTTACAGGGTAATTGAAATCACCTATTATTATATTTTGCCCAATTTGCCAGCTTTCCTAATCTCTGTAAACATTTCTTCATCCATCTGTTTGTTCTGTCCTGGCAGATGGTAGTACAGCCCTACAAGAATACTCCTTCCCTTCACACACGGAATTTCTATCCATAATGATTCCATGCTGCTATCTGTGTCATGTGGAATGTTTATTTTATTTGACTCAATTCCCTCTCTAACATATAGCGCAACCCCCCCCCCCCCCAATTTGATCTTCTCTATCATTGCAATACACTTTTTACCCTGTTAACACAATGCCCCATTGATTTTCCTCTTTCCACCAAGTCTCTGAGATGCCTGTTGTATCAACCTCATCATTTAGTGCTATATATTCTAACTCTTCCATCTTATTTTTTTAGAGGCACTTCAAATTGTATTTTTTCATACAAGCTGCTTAGAAGTTGAAGGGGATAATGTGCATCCTTTATCCTGCTCGCTCATTATGTACACCTGGCTTTCTTTCAGCATGGTTAAGTAGAGGAGTGTGGTAGCCGTGTTAGTCCACTCGTAAGGTTATCAATAGAAATCAAACAAAATAAAACATGGATAAGATGATTCCTTTTTTATTGGACATAACTTAATACATTTCTTGATTAGCTTTCGAAGGTTGCCCTTCTTCGTCAGATCGGAAATAAGCAAATGTGCTAGCTGACAGTGTATATAAGTGAAAACATTCAAGCATTACTATGACAGTCTGACAGGGTGGGAGGATGGGGGTGGGTCGGAGGTATGCATGGGGACATCAAAGCATATCATTGATATTCTAACAGGATGGGTGTGGGTCCCTGTAATTTATCCAGTTGCAAACTATGCCAAAATATTTCACAGGACTCCACAGTTACCCACAAAGGAAAGATATTCAACATAAAGGGATCTTTCACTTGCTCATCTTCCAATGTGGTATATATCATTCAGTGTAAAAAATGTAACGAAGGATGCTATATTGGAGAAACAGGCCAGATGCTTAAGACAAGATTCAATTTACATAGACATCACATGAACAATACAGCCAGTAGGGCCCCCACCCCGGTGGGACAGCACTTCACAGAACCAGGACACTGTACCAGTGATTTCACAGTGAGAATACTGAAAGGTAACTTTAAAACCATACAAGAACGTAAGACCTTTGAAGTCAGAATGATTGAATATTTTAACACCCAACAGAAAGGACTTAACAAGGACCTGGGGTTCCTAGCCTATTATAAACCATAAAGCTGTATGTCTCTGTTGATCACCCTCCCCTCACCTACCCACACCCATCCTGTTAGAATATCAATGATATGCTTTGATGTCCCCATGCATACCTCTGACCCACCCCCATCCTCCCACCCTGTCAGACTGTCATAGTAATGCTTGAATGTTTTCACTTATATACACTGTCAGCTAGCACATTTGCTTATTTCCGATCTGATGAAGAAGGGCAACCTTCGAAAGCTAATCAAGAAATGTATTAAGTTATGTCCAATAAAAAAGGTATCATCTTATCCATGTTTTATTTTGTCTGATTTCTATTGATAACTTTCAGCATGGTTGAAACCTCTCTACTGGGATTCCCTAAATGTCCTGTTTCAACAAGTCCATAAACCGCTACTAAACGGACTTGGAAAAATCCAAAATTCCAGGAATAACATGTATAGAATGTTTGTACGTTTGGGAAGCTTGCCAGGTGCCCTTGGCCTGGATTGGCCGCTGTCGTGGACAGGATGCTGGGCTCGATGGACCCTTGGTCTTTTCCCAGTATGGCATTACTTATGTACTTATGTTATGTTAATAGTATCTTTCTGTGATCTCTTTTAGTTTATAAAGACTAACCTCTTTTTCCGTACCTTTTCAGCTACTATTTTTGAGAACCAAATTGGCCTCCTTTTCCTCTTTCTTTTATTTACTTTCCTTACAAAAAGGTTTGCTGCCCTTACAATGCCTCCTTTCAGTTTTGCCCACTGTTTTCCAACTTCTTCCTAGATGTTCCCAACCAAACTGCAATTCCTTGAGGTAATCCTCAATCTGAATAAAGTTAGTTTTTTTTTTTTTTTTTTTGGAGTCTAGAACTTTCATTTTTGAATGAACTCTCTCCACACCTATCTTAATATTAAACCACAACCTCTGGTGATCACTGGATGCCAGGTGATCACATACAAAAACATCAGAAAAACTCTCACCATTAATAAGCACTATGTCCAATATGGCTCCATCCTGTGTGGGTTCCATTACCAACTTACCAATAATTACCCCTGTAGAGAATCCAGGATCTCCATGCTTCTAAAAGATCCTGCAATAGGGATACCCAAATCAACATCTGGCATATTAAATTCACCTATTAGTAGTTCTTTCCCTTTCACAGCAAATATTTGTAATGACTTGAATTAAATCTCTGTACACTTCTGTCTGTGAAGGAGGCCTGTATATCACACCAATGTAAATTCATTTGTCATTCCCTCTTTCCAGACTGACCCACATTACCTCTTCTTTACCCTGTAGGCCCTGCAATCATGTGGCTTTAATATTATCTTTCTATGAAAACCTCAGCAGTGCTACTCGGTGAGCATCGGTTATAGCCTCAATAGATTTAGGCACCATATTCGTCGCTGGTCTTTTATCTGAAATCTTCTTACTCTTATTATTTACTAGTAAAACATGCCCGTTTCTTGCGTTAATGAAACGGGCGCTAGCACGGTTTCCTTCCGAACCTCCCCCCCTCCCTACTCACCCCTTTCGGCGTTCTGATGGCACTGCCCGCCATTGTTGCGGACCTCGGCAAGCCACCTTCAATCTGCTGCGTCGTTGGTTGTGAAGCCACTGACGCCATTGCTCCGCCCTCGACGTCATCACGTTTGACGCGAGGGCGGGGCCCCAACACAGTGTTTTCGGTGGCTTCACCACCAAGAAGGCTTCGAACCGGAAGGAAGTGCCCGGAGGACCTGACAGTGACGTCAGTGTCCTCAGAACGTTGAGGGTGAGTTTTATTATATAGGATATGTAGAACTGTTTTGTATTCATTAACTTATCTTTTGTTGGCTCAGGAAATGTTCATCCGACATGATTCACGTTTCACCATGTGCTTTTTCAAGGATATGCCCCCTAAAAAATAAATTATACATTAACAGGAACTCTTCATATTAATGCAGAAAAAGACCCCCTTTAATCTACAAGGTCTCCTTACTGCTCAATCTGCCAGATCCATCCTGCTGACAATATATGCTCTCACGGTCAAGATGCGCTGGCGTGTCGCTCACTAGTCAGTTGACTTTATAATCTAGGTTCTTCAGTTTGAAGGCAGGTGGAGTCTTGGCATCGATCCTGCAGGGTCTTGTGATCTGAGTCCAGTTGTCTTCTTTCAGCACAGCTTCTTCTTCCCCACTGCTGGAAATCTTTGATGCTTCATGAATCATTTCATCAATGTATTTCTCATTTTCGTGGATGATTCTCAACCTTGCCACCTCCTCTCTCAATTCTTTCACTTCTTTCATGAAGGCTTCCCTCAGCTGGTATCTGTGCTCTAAACTGATGTTATGTCGTGCTCTAAAAAGCAACCTAGACTAGACTCTAAAACACTATTTATATAAAAACCTAACAGAGATTAAAAGGCTACACTATTATCTAAACTGACTTTGCTAAATAAGTAGAGTAATTTAATTTAAAAAAAAAAATGAAATTACCTATTCAACCCCAAGTTTGGATGCAATTTCCAGTGACGTTTTCCTCCCCTAAGCTGGTCTTCTTTCAGCACCTGTTCAGGACTAATAATAATATGGTAAATAACAGCAAAGTACAGATGTTGTATCATAATAGGCAGCATAGGAAGCATTCATATAACAAAAACATGATATCGACAACGTCTGCACAGTGCAAATGAAACACCTTAAAAGGCACATGAGAACATTCAATGACACACCTGCAAAGGTTCACTATGAAATATCATAGATCTGATCCTCATAATGTCAGAACAAAAAAAACAATGAATCTTAATAGGCAACTGAGCAGACAATTGACAAGCTGGGTAGGACAAATCATTGGGATAAATCCATGGGTGGCTAGATTGACGATAAACAACTAGACTGGGTACAAATGCGGAAATAAATAAATTATATATACGGTATGAATAAAAGATATGGAACTGCTGCAGGGTGGGTCAAGCTAGTCCGGATGCGGAATGACCGGATAGGCAGTCACCACATGTATTTAAAGGTGTGGCTTTCACCTGAAGTAGAGGGAGTCTTTGTTTGACATAGTCCCTCCGGGAGTGAGTTCCAGAGTGTAGGAAGTACTCCTTAGAAGACTCACTGATGGGTCATCATGCAATTTCTTTTGCCGAGGGTACAGACATTGATGCTTCTTGAGGCCTTAGAGGCCTCAAAGGTGTGTAGAGGGCTAAGTTTGTCTTTGATTTTCAAGGTCATCAGACAAATGCCCCAGAGTATCTAGAGATTGAGTTTGCATTCCATTTTCAGTCTTCTCCTGGTCAGAACTTGAATATTGATTTAGCTCCTGTCAGGTACTGGCAGCCAGGGCAGTTTTTTGCAGGAAGGGTGTGATATAGTCATGCTACATGCGGCCCTCAATCAGTCGTGCTGCAGTATTCTGAATTAGTTGATGCGGATGCAAAGTCTTGTTGGTTTGACCAATGTACAGGGTGTTAGAGTGGTCCCACTGTCACATTATCGCTGCATGGACCACTGTGGTCAGATTCATCATTTCAATATATTGAAAGAGATTTCGTAGTTGCCAGAAGTGATATTCTTTTGAATAGCAGCCCGATAGGTACATATTTAAGTGGCCATTTATAAGATGCACATACCTACCTGCCCTCTGTACAATTAATCTCCTTATTTTCAAACAGATTTTTTTTTTTAATTATTCTGGATCATTTTTAGCAGCCAGAGCTTTACACGAGCAGACTGTTTATCTATCCGCATGCAGTGCAGTTACCATATGGTTACCGAGAACATTGGACGGACTGCAGTTCAACACACACTGCCACTCATTCGCGTTTGCAGTCTTTCATTTCAAACTTGCAAGTTCTTTCTTTGAAAACTAATTAGTTTAAATATAAGTATCTGAAGGTAAAATTTCTGTTAATAAATCTTCCCATATTCTCCACCAGTTCATCCTGAAAACGAATTCATAATCTACAAACAACTTGTGAAGCAGGTGCCGAGGAAGCAGCTGTCTCTTTCCCATCAGGCTGCTGACCTTTGCCTTCCAAACAAACCAAAGTAATCAGAAGCAGTTGTTGTGATTGTCCTGTAATGAAGATAATTATAGTTTTGTAGTGTCTATCGTGAATCAAATCCTATCATTCGGCACAAAATATACAAATTGTATAATTGCACTTGAAACAAATGTTCCAGATGAACTAATTAAGTGGATACTATTAAAGATTCTTTCCATGGAACATGTTGGGAACATAATAGTATGTCAGAGCTGGTAGATTTTACAGTTGTAGTGGACTAAGAGGCATTCCTAAATCAGGCCTATTTTGGAAGGCACTGAACAGAGAAGTAGGTCATGGTCTTTTAGGACTGTAAACTAGTTCTGCTGCCCATGCTGTTCCTTCCAATCCTGGTTTTACTCTACATTGTGCTTGGATTTAGGATTTTTTTTTTAGGGCCACATTCATAGAGTTTGCCTGTAAGAAGGTCAGAGGACAGGGTCAGGAAGGAAGGAATCCACCTGCTGCAGGAAGGAATCAGTCTTGTAGCTTCTTCTTCATCCAGGTTCCCGAGACACAGTGTCTCAGCAGCGGCAGCAGTGATTTTGTGTTGTGCTTTCACTCACAGCTCATACTCCAGCTATGCCTGTAAGTACCTCTGAGAAGGCTTCAGATATTTAGAACTGATGGGAAGTGGCAAAGATGTTCTCAACCCAGTCTGGTCACACCAAGCCAGTCAGGTTTTCAAAATACCACAATGAATATGCATGAGAGAGATTTCATGCATATTCATTGTGGGTATCCTGAAAACCTGACTGGCTGGGTATGTTCTAAGCACTGGGTTGAGAACCACTGCTCTCTTACCTGTGGTATGCAACCCTCTACCATGTCCGAGCTTGGCGACAGTGCTGGGGTTGACCACAGTGGGGAACACTGGTGTGAAAGCCATGTATATATGCACCATATATGTTACCATATATGTATGCACCTTAATGCAACACCATTTGTAATTCTGTTACCTGGAAATGGCAACCGCCATTACGGTAAATGTAAGCCACATTGAGCCTGCCAATAGGTGGGAAAATGTGGGATACAAATGCTACAAATAAATAAATAAATAAGAACATAAGAATAGCCATTCTCAGTTAGAGCAATAGTCCTGCTTCCAACAGTGGTCAGTCTGGGTCACATGTACCTAACAGAATCCCAATTAGTAGCAACATTCCATGCTACTGAACCCCTTACAGGGATGCTGATGCTGAGGGACCTGGCAGTGAGAATCCCAACAATTGAGTCTGGGCTGTTATTACTGCCCCAGAGGAAGCTATCTTGGGAGTTACTTTAGAGATCATTTGGTTAGCTCTCAAGAAATTGGGCTCAACGGTCAGTAAGACTACCAAAGAAATCTCAGCACTTGTGAGAAAAGTGGACATGCTTTCTAAAAATTTAGAAGGGGTAAAACTGGATCATTTAACTCAAATCTATAACACTCAGGAAGATGTTAAATCATTACAAGAGTTAACAACTTCTCTTTTTAAGGATAAAATTGTTCTACATAGAAAGACTGAGCAGATTGAGAACTTTAACAGAGTTTATCTTTGCGTCTTGAATTTTCCCAAGTCCCCAGGAATTTCTCCTCTTAAGGTTTTGAAGAGATATTTGATTAATGTGTTAAAGTATTCTCTTGACGTTATTCCTCCTTTAAATAGGGTTTATTGTATTCCAGTTCCCAGTAAAATGATTTCTGGGAACCAGAAGGAGACTTTACCTCAGGGTGCAAAGCCAGATAATTTGAATATATTTGCAATCCTTGAAACATCATTAAACAAGGGTTCTGAGAGGGCCAATATGTTAGTGTCATTTGAACATGATCTCAGGTGGAGATGTTGCCTTGCTTTTTCTACTGTGATTCTCTTCATATTATGCTTTCAGGAAATTAATGTGTCGGCTTCAGTTGGTGCAGAACATAGCTTCACAACTTATCTGGGAACTGGAGGGTAAAGCTGAGAAACTTGGCGTCACAATCAACCGCAACCTTACTCTTGAGAGCCAAGTAAACTCCGTAATAAAGAAAATGTTCTACTCAATTTGGAAACTCAAACACGTAAAACCTTTCTTCTCTAGGGAAATTTTTCAAAACCTAATACAATCAATGGTCCTAAGCCATGCAGACTATTGCAACAGAATCTATGCAGGAAGTAAAGAACAACTCACAAAAAAAACCTCCAAACCGCCCAAAACACAGCAGCCAGGCTGATATTCAGCAAAACATGATTCAAAAGTGCACAGCCCGTCCGAGAAAAGCTGCATTGGCTCCCAATCAAAGAACGGATCATCTTCAAAATCTGCACCCTGATCCACAAATTTATCTATAGCATAGCCCCAGGATACATGATAGACCTCATAGACCTACCAACCAGAAACAAAACCGGATCATCAAGAACATATTTAAATCTACATTACCCAAATTGCAAAGGACTCAAATACAAAAGAACTTATGCATCTAACTTCTCCTACATAAGCGCACAACTATGGAATGCACTCCCAAAAACTGTGAAAACAATCCATGACCACCTAAACTTCAGGAAATCACTAAAAACCAACCTCTTCAAAAAGGCTTACCCCACCAATCCAACGTAAACCCCTATACCAGGCAACACAGCAATACCAATGATTGTACTTCACTCCCCTCGACCCTCATGATGTCTGATACACATCTTCCTCATTCGACCACAACATAACCTTGTATTTGTTTCTGAACTGGACTTGGCAAATGCCTTTATGGTACTGTAAGCCACATTGAGCCTGCAAACAGGTGGGAAAATGTGGGGTACAAATGTAACAAATAAATAAACCAGACTGTTGTCATCTTTTGTGTTGGGATCTGGAAGGATCTCCCTGGAAGCACCCAGCTCCGTTGAGATCATCTTTAGGGGCTGGCTAGTGGAGATTAAGATGCGCTCTGGTTGTACCATGCACTTGCCTCTATATACCTGAAGGATCCTTCTAAAAGGGGCATGTCCCTTTGGAACCCTTTCAGAGTCACAATGAAGCTGCTATGGAGCCAGCAAGTCAGGTTGGGGAGTTGGCAATTTGCAAGGTCTGTTTTACTCCCCTTGCAATTATACACTATGGACAAGTGTAAAATTAAGGACAAAAGACCAGCTGTTATGCTCCAAGTTAATCAAGGTCTTAATGGATAGATATTTTATTTATTTAACACATTTGATATACCTCTAGAGCTTACACACATAAGCATAGAGCAGTTCATACATAGAATGTTTGTACGTTTGGGAAGCTTGCCAGGTGCCCTTGGTCTGGATTGGCCGCTGTCATGGACAGGATGCTGGGCTCGATGGACCCTTGGTCTTTCCCAGTGTGGCATTACTTATGTACTTATCTGTACGGGTACTTTCTGTCCCAAAAGGGCTCACAATCTAAGTTTTATTTGTACATGGAGCAATGGAGGATTAAGTGACTTGTCCATGGTAACAAGGAGCTTCAGTAGGAGTTGAACCCAGCCCAATGTACACCATTAGGCTACTCCTCCACTCCAGAGAGCTAAATTCCAGTCCAGTCTTTAAACAGGGGTCTAAATCTGGTGCTTCTCAGGGGTTAAGCCACTTTACCTAATGCCTCCCTCATTGTCCCAAGAGATGAATCTCTCTTACAAGGTTTTATTCCCTTTGATTTTCCAGTTGGATTAGAGTTGGTCCCCAGACAAGCCTCATGACCTTTGGTGCCAGATAGTGTCCATGAGGAAGTGGAGCTAACCCAACAGATCTCACTCAAAGGTATTAGAAGGATTGTTTCTAGAATGAGCGGTATGTTGAGACCTTCAGTTTCCCAACTGTGAGATTTCTCTATACAAGTTGAAAGTTTGTGGACATATACAATAGACTATCTATAATGGAGTACCTATGATGTCTCCACCCTTCAAACAACTGGGGTATCTGGGATTAAAGACATTCGGATTGTCCAACATACAATAAAATGAAGGCGTTGGAGAATAGCATAGATTAAAAACATACTTTTTGAATGTTATAATTCTTTTGCTCTCATCTGAGATTTATTAAGAAATTATTTTAAGGATATCCTCATAAGATTGTGATTTTCAATTGTCGCTATCTGCTCCACTGATGTCAATGAGCAGGGAGCCTTTGGCTCAACTAAATGGACTTCCCTCCTTTTTCTCTGAATATCATAAAATCAAGGTTTTGAAAAAAATACTGTAAAAAAAAAAAGATTTATTGAATCGTAGTCAAAAGTAAGTGTTCCTGTGTTAATTTTTTTAAATGGCCGCCTGCCAAGCATATGGCCAGAAATTCAACAATTAGAAAAAGGCTTTTTTACGGCGTCAGCGATACTAGAAAAGTGCTTAGCAAGTGGAAAAGAGCTACATAAAGGTGTGCTAAGCCCATTTACTAATGCAACATAGTAAGAAAAGGGAATTAGACACCAACAAATACATGTTTGTGTCCTTAATAAAAAGAATGATAGATTTAAGTAAACCAATAGGCAACTAATTAACATCAAACCAACACAACATCAACCCATGTGAGAAAACGTATATATGCTGCCCTAAGTGGCACAATATGCAAATTAGCTATGGGTGAATAATGAATACCTGAAGAAAGCAGATCATGTATTGCATATAGACAACAGTAACATCTAAATGGAATTAGCATTAAAGAGAACTTCTAAAAATATAATTTTGTCCTGGACAGTTTACTGAAAACTCTTCTGAAGAAACAAATGATGAGCCTGAGCATCGAAACCTAATATCACTGCCTTTAAAAAAGTCATATTCCCGTATTTCTGAATTACTGTCAGTTTAACATCTCATGTATGAGAAATGTATAGAAAGTTTAAGAATAAAAAGAACATCTTATTAAAAGAAAAAGAATCTTGTGAATGTCAAAAAATCACATAAATGTTTAAAGAGATACTTTCTGGTGTTTCCAGGTGTGGTTGCTATAATAACAGCCACGAACTGTGGACAGATTGGAAAAGATGCAAATAAGGAGCACAGAAACATCATTATACATTTCTTATTTGGAACGATCTCTCTAATATCTGTTCTAATATCCTCCTGCAAAGGCAGCAAATGTGCATACATGAGGTCATATTTCTGTGTGTTTGACTTTCAGTTTGACATCTTATATTCGACAAACATATAAAAAGGCTAAAGACTAAAATATTTAAAATATATTGTATTTAAAAGAAATTAAACATCCCGGCAACGTTAAAAAAAAAACTATGTAAATAATTAAAAAGAATCTTTCTGTTTTTCCAGGTATGATTGCTATAGCAACAGCCACAAACTGCAGGCACACTAGAAAACAGAAGTGTGGGATATATTGGAAGCAAGTGCGAATGAGAAGCATAGCAACATAACAAAAACCTCATTTATCCTGCTGCTGCATGAATGATCCCAGTAGTGCTTCAGATTCCATTTAAAACGTCACATTTTTAGATGAGCAAAAGGCTAGAGCCATGTGCCCCAGTGTTTATAAGTATATTCAGCCTAAGACCTTGGATGCTGATGTCTAGAAGAAATGCTCTGGATTGGGTAGTGTTAAAGATTACGGCTATGAATAATCTGATCCAGCTTTCTAAAAGATGAGAAGGAATTGCAAAGACTGAAGAAAAGCAAGTGCGTTACAAGATGAATACGTCTTGTAACGCAAATCCCATACCTTTTCTGTAGCTTTTCTTTGCACCGCTTCAATTCTTCTTGCTAAGGATGTAAAAAGAATTGAAGCGGTGCAAAGAAAAGCTACGAGAATGGTATGGGGTTTGCGTTACAAGACATATGAGGAGAGACTTGCTGACCTGAACATGTGTACTCTGGAGGAAAGGAGAAACAGGGGTGATATGATACAGACGTTCAAATATTTGAAAGGTATTAATCCGCAAATGAACCTTTTCTGGAGATGGGAAGGCGGTAGAACTAGAGGACATGAAATGAGATTGAAGGGAGGGCAGACTCAAGAAAAATATCAGGAAGTATTTTTTCACGGAGAGAGTGGTGGATACTTGGAATGCCCTCCCGCGGGAGGTGGTGGAGATGAAAATGGTAACGGAATTAAAAAATGCGTGGGATAAACATAAAGGAATCCTGTTCAGAAGGAATGGATCCTCAGAAGCTTAGCGGAGATTGAGTGGCAGAGCTGGTGGGTCGAGGCGGGGCTACTGGTTGGGAGGTGGGGCTAGTGCTGGGCAGACTTCTACACTCTGTGCCCTGAAAATGGCAGATACAAATCAAAACATGTGTCCAGAATGATCCACCAAGGGCGAAAAACTCGAACTTCCCATGGAAAACACAAGTTATGGGAAAAAGTAGGATGCTGGTAACTTAACCCATTGACGATAAAGTCTCTATTTTCACCCAAAGGTCTTTTTAAAGACCGACTTCATTGACATCATACTTCACCAGTTCTTTTTCTTCAACATCTGTACATCAGATGCTCTTCGTTCATTAAGACTCCTGATGCAGGCCTAGTGCCTGAAACAGCGTTTGTGTCGAGTCTTTTTACCTAATAAACATTTGCTTTTAGAAGAATTTATTTCTCCAGTCTTTGGTTTCCATGGTCAAACATCCCACTTTTTCCCATAACTTAGGTATACACATAAAGTAGCACATATGAGTTTATCTTGTTGGGCAGACTGGATGGACCATACTGGTCTTTCTCTGCTGTCATCTACTATATTACTATCCAACAGGCAATACTTATGTGCTTATTATGTACTTACTTACTTAAGATATGACATACCCATGCCTCTCCCCTGTAAATATAAATTACAGTATTCTATAAATTTAAGCATATAAATGGTGCCCAATGGAATAAAGGGGTAAATACTTCCACTTGTGGTGGTGTGGAGTTGTCACCCTGAGGCACATGGAGAATATTGTGGGAGATGAAGAGAAAGGTCTTGTAGTGGAAAGGGACAGATTGAAGGATAATCTTGAGATAAGTCTAAGACAGGGCATTAGAAAATGAGCATATATCTTATATAGATATATAGATATGATTAAGATCCAAGGTAGACATGGAATCTCCTCTCCCCCTGTTGGGCATAAGAAGAATGGAGGCAATGGTGGACCTTCTAAATCGGTGCTTGAGAAGAAACGGTTGAGGTATCTGAGATCATGTATGGGGCACGAGCCTTCTGTCTTTTTCTTAGAATGAGAAAACCCCGTGATTTCCCTCCTTATGGAGAGACAGGTTCTTTAGCCATGGCTTAGAGAAGGAGGTGAATGTGCTCCTGCAACAAATTAGGTGGCTGAAAGGAGGTTTAGACTAAGGCAGAGGAAGATCTGGGGATACATTCCATGCCCTGTCCTAAGCAGAAGAAAAAGGATAGAATAGTAGGACAAAGTACCAAGTTCTAGTTCACTCTTCCTCCCTTTCCTATTTTTCCCCCTTTTTTTCGAAATTTACATTATGTAGATTGTTATAGCCTCTGCCTGGAGAGGAAAGTGGACAGCCTTTTCACAAACTGTTAGGAAGAGATGGAAATCTGTCTGCAATCAGGGAATATGCAGGAAAGAAAGTGAATGCACTACAAAGAATAGTTGTCTCATAAATTAACAAAGTTTTGTTAGAGACTATGGGAAAGAACTAAGTTAAGGGGGAAACCTGTAGACAAGTGATACTTAATCAAGTACAACACTGGAGACTGAAAAGGCAACTCTGTTAATGAATGAAACATATGAGAAGGGAAGATGAGTAAAAGGGCTTTGCGTACTCCGTAGAGAGTACATTCCATTCATTGGATTGCCAATAGTCGTGCTCTCTCAATGTGAAATTGTTTTATTATGCACCCCTTGTGCAGTGATGTTTATGCACATACTGATAATGATGGTAAAGGGCGTACGACCCTTGAAATTCAAACCAAAAATGGGAACGCCAAAGCATTCAAGCTTAGCTGGAAGATGTTATTCAGTTAACACAATTTGGCTGTGTTTGACACAATGTAATGTTCTAACAGAACATAGAACTTAGGGAACTCATTCATATGATGGGGCACATCAACAAATATGAAATAAAGAAGACACAATTTAATCAAGAGCATTAATTTATTCAGAAGAGCAGTTCTTAGATTAATCAAGGGCATATGAAGCAGAGATATCCATATTAACAAAACAAAACAAAAGGAACGGAACAATGATATATATATATATAATCACAGTGCTCGCCACAAAGCATCAAGCTGATGTGAAAAGGAATAACTGTATACTAAAAGATTTCACAGACTTAATATACACTGTACCTCTGTACATGAGGTTCATGCAAATTGTGGAGAGCACTATGCTGATATGGAATGCTTTGCTGCCATGCACAGGGTTATAGCACTGAGAATGTGGAGGACATGAGAATGCTAACTACTCAGTAGACATCATCTGTTGAGGTTCCACAGCACCTTGTGCAAGGTAAGCATCAAATTAATTGAGAACATCCAGATAAGTACAGCAAGAAAGAATAGACTCCATATTATGCTTCACCACTTCCAGACCTCTTGGGCCTCTGTGCAGGTGAGAGCTATCTGCCTGAGATGGTGTTTCCATTTGACTGAGAGGAAAATATGATACTCTTATGACTCAGGTAGTCTAATATACTACCACTGTAGAAAGAAACTAACAAAGGTGGTCCCAATGATGACACAGATGTTCAAATCCTGTTATTTTGATAAGCGATTGATATGACCCTACAGTACATATGCTCATTCTTGGGTGCATTGCAAAGTTGCTGCTTCATTTCAAACTTTGAATTTCTGAATATTGAGAGCAGATTGGAATGTGTTAAAAGATTGGCTCCTAGCACACGGAGTCATCTTACAACAGCAACCATTTTAGTCTGGCCACCTCGTACTGAGATGAGGAAGCTCGGACATTCTGTCCTTGATATGAATGATGATGTCAGGAAGGGACGGTGGTGATACTTCTTTAAAACAGCAGACCTCAGTAATTTCCTTTTAACTGTGGGCAGAAATTATTAATTGTCAGAATCAAAATCAGATCATGGTGTAGTCTGAAACACCATGGAAAGTTCATGAATAATCACTATTCAGGAGATTAAGGAAACCTATACCACATCTAATCATTACAGTCTAATGATGCTAAATTAAAAAAAAGAATTGGTGTCTATTAAATTTTGTACTCGGGATGGTGGTCTGTCTTGTTTGCACATTATTATTTTAGAAATAGAATTAAAATCTGACATAGTGAAAGTTGATTATGTCTGTCAGGAATTAATGAAATAGATTATTGGATAAGCTGTAGTGTATATTTTAAGATAGACTGCATAACGAGCTATTTATTTTGATTTTAATATGAATAACTTTACAGAAAGAGAAATGAATTATCTAATGAAATCCAACCACATCTGAAAAGAACAAATGCAGAATGTTGGGGGGGGGGGGGGAGTTTGCATTCTTTATAGGAAAAATATTAGTACGTGAGCCTTTATCAACATCTATTTTGTAGGTAGGAATGGCTTAAGCTCTAACCATGTTCTAATCGGTAGACGCGTGGCAATGAAGCTGTGTTAACTGATTAGCACTGGGCACACCTGCTCTGTGCCCTCCAAACATGCCCCAACACTAAAAAAAAAAAAAAAGTATTTTTTAGCATATGGGAAGGGTGCACAGATGCCAACACTACCATGGGATGTCTGAACATGCCTCGCAGTAGTGCATTTTCCCGCACAGAAAGAACGCGCCAGTGCTTATCGGCGCTTAGTAAAAGGACCCCTTAGTCTGTGGAGGAATTTCTGTTGATAAAATAATTTTACTTTCTTTATAATCCTCATCAGTTGCTTCTTTAATTTTTTTCTAGCTCTAGAGGGTAATCCTGTGGAAAGTAATGGTGGACCCCATGACCAGGTGGAACAGTTGAGACTTTTGAGGAAGCAAAAATCCTTATAGAAAGATTCAAAGATATGTTCCCGTGTGGTGCACCAGTAAAAGCTAGAGTGATGATACGTTTCCTGAGTTCCAAGAACGTTGAGCAGCGTAGGTGCAGTGAACTTATTATCATTTCATAGCGGTCCAACATACCAGATTAGTTCTTTTAAGTGATGGTGGGGACATCATTGCAATATCCTTTCCTTCCTTCATTTCAATGTTTTCATTTTAAATGGATTGACCTGTTAACATTCCAGAAACTATGACACTGGAGGACAATTCGGTGGAAGGAAGATAAACAACATGGGACATTGAATAGATCGATTGCTGAGGAACACCCATCCAACTATGAATATATAAATGATGCAAATGTTCTTAAAAAGTATGTGTTATACAGAACGGAAACCTATTAACATTCTGTTGGGTACAAAGTACCTACTAGTTACAGTCAGAATTGGGAATTACACCTTCAGAAAATTATCAGAACTCTTGAAAGTGCCTTTTAGGAGTGGGCAGGAAAAGGTGGAATAGATTGGGGGGGGGGGGGGGTTTGCTAGCTTTCAGAGGTCAAAACCTCTTTCCACGGGTCAGATGAAAATACCATAAATACCATAACAGCAGCATACTGATAAGAGGAAAGAGGTTTTGGCCTCTGAAAGCTAGCAAAAAAAATAAAAAGGTATCACCTAATTTATCATTTATTTTTAATGCCGAGTAGGGAGGGGATGGACAGGTCATATAAATTCAGTTGGAAATACTATTTGAATAAAGTACAAAACTCACAACTGAAAGTCTGATATATCATGGTGGGGGAAGGTGGGGCAGTACAAGAAAGGATGGGGAGCACCATGGTGGGCAAGTCACATGGGACCTAGTTATGGCTTGCTATGACCCTCTGTTGCCCCAGGTACAAAACGTAGATTGTGAGCCCAGTAGAGACAGAGAAAGTACCTGTATATAATGTGTATAGCACACTAAACTAAAAAATCACTAAAAACCAACCTGTTTAAAAAGACATACCCTACCGATCCAACTTAAATGCCTAATCTCTGCAACACAACCAAACTAAAGCACGTAATGGACGTAACACAACTCTTCTGTTCTCCGATTCCCTAATGTGGCTGTACCACATGAACTTGATCTTACCACAACATCACCCTGTATTTGTTCACACCGCAGCCTGCAAAAGCCTCTCCGGTACTATGTAAGCCACATTGAGCCTACAATTAGGTGGGAAAATATGGGATACAAATGTAACAAATAAATAAATACATAAACTATGTCTAATAGCACTATAGAAATGATAAGCAGTAGTAGTTTCTGAAATAGAGATAGTCTTTTGCTAAGCAAAGCCTTTCTGGAAGTGTGTTTCAGACTGCTGGTGTTTAGTACACTAGAACCATAGCGAAGAAATTGCAAAGGTAGTGCGGTGACGCTCTATCATTTTGTCAGATCACTGACATGACCATGGAAAAATGCAGTTTGGTTGCTTATGGGTAGGAATCTACAGCCAAAGCAGAATGGATGAAAGTCTTCAGTATGAAGTCATAGGGGTTCTGTTGCTAAGCCGCGGTGGTGTTTTTAGTTTGCAGTAGAATTCAGCTGGTGGTAAACGCCAAGATGCCCATTATATTCCTATGGGCATCTCAGCATTTACCTCCAGATGATTTCTACCGCAGCTTAGTAAAAGGATCCCTAAGAGAACAAAGTATTTTAGGGAGAGCTTTGATATATGCCGTTTAGCAGAGCAGAAGAAAAAAACTAAAGACTGAAGGAGACCACTGTGCTCAGGAAGGGTTGCTCAAGTTCTGAGTTCTGGGAAAGCAGTTCCATCCCAATGCTGTCCCATGATATCACCCACTTGCATGCCAAATGCAATCCTGCGTGTTGATGGAAACTCATACATTACACAATCCTTAGGTCAGGCCTTCTCAACCCAATCCTCAAGGCACACCCATTGGGTTTTCTGGATATCCACAATAAATATCCATGAGATTGATTTGCCTACCAAGGAGGAAGTGCATGGCAATCTCTCTCATGCATATTCATTGTGGATATCCTGAAAACCTGATCGGACTTGGTGTGGACTGGGTAGAGAAGCCCTGCCTTGGGTAACCTGGCACATTCGACTGCAATGTACAGAAACTTGAAAACATGTGGAAAACCATTTTCAGTAATGCAGTGGAACATTAATGTGGGAGTTCAGTTGCTTTAACTGTCCCTAATTTAAATATAGATTCCACTGAAACAATATGAAATGCATGTGGGTGGTTCTTGGAAGAGCAATGAACCTGCCTATTAATATGAAAAAACGATAAATTGCATGCTCGTGTTTTGAATACTGCAAAAAGTGTAACTAAAACAGGGTATTTGGATTATGTGGGTTTACTAGTAATTATCTAAAATCCTTCATTTCAGCCACCATTAAATTAATTACTAGGAAGCATAAAAGACACATCTTTATTTGTTTATTGAGACTTAAGTGTTTCTCCGACACCGGAATCTTGTCAATAATTCAGGAACCATCTTAGATCAGGGACAGTTTATCAATGTCACTAAAGGGCATCATGAAATTCTTCCCAGAAAAATGCCCTGATTAAGAACTTGATTGAAACAGAGATTGTCACACTAATACTCTCTCCTTTTCTATATAAATTAAGATGCGGAATAATTCTGAGACCATTTTTGCAGAAGCAGTTTATAAAGTGATGGAGGATTTCACTGTGTATTAGCAATGGCATAGAATCAAACCAGGTAAAGATTTTACAGGAAACAGGATGCGGCTCGTAATCTTTGTAGATATAAATTCCACGTGTGATGAGGAAGAGAACGACAGTAGGAGTAAAGTCCTCCGAGAAAGATTAAGAGAAAGACAGTAAAATACTGGCATTCACATATCAGGAAAGTTGACATGGGGAGGCCATTTTCAGTATGACATCTAAGTCGGACCTTGAGCATTTTGCACTAAACATCCCAAATCCGAATAACAAATGTAACCATTTTCGAATACAAAAAATGTCTATTTTTTCCCGAATATACTATATGTAACAAGGTTTTGTGTTCTGTGCATTTATCTTTTCAGTCCATTTATGAAAAAAAAATCTACAAGTGCAAAACTTAGAAAATCAAGCCATTGGGATGTAGGAGGGGCCAGCATTTGAGCAGATTAGTCCCCCAGACCAAGCGTGAATAATATTCTCACCTCTGCCAGCAACCAGTATAATTCAACACAGAATTGGGAGATACCATCATATTTTTATTTAAAGAAAAGATCAGTCTCACTGCTATATTTTATATTGATTGCAACTTTTGTAACCGAATTTTAGAAGAACCCCAAAATAAAAGATTGCAATAGTCTACTTTGGGGTGTGGTATGGCATCCTGGGGTGGGTAGGTTTGAGTCCCACTGTCAGTTGGGCAACCCTCTGGTACAGCACTATTTTCCAATATCTATTTCTTCCATTATGTTTTCCAGTAAACGTTTATTTTGCCATTTCAACATCATATCTAAAATGCCCCTCCACGTATAGTAATGATATGAAGCCTCTGTCCATAGAACCAGTGTCATAGCCACAGGTGGGCCTGGGTGGGCAGGGGCCTACCCAGTGGCAGTGCACATCATTTGTGTAGCTGACGGGGATCCCCAGGCCCTGCCAGCTAAGAGTCCTCTCTAGAATTTCTTCCCCTGTCAGTCTCATCCCCAGAGCAGTCAGCAGCACATTTCCAGCTGCCGACGCTGGCACTCTCCCAGCCCCCACACATGCTGAGTTCAACTGACACCCCCCCGCACATACATGCATGGGGGATGCTGGTTGAACTGAGCATGCACAGGAGCAAGGCAGTGCTGGTATCGGCAGCTGCAAAATGGGCTGCTAACCAAGGAGGTTTAACCTCCTTGCTGCTAACAGCTGTGAGGTTGAGACTGCTTGGGATTCTTCAGCCCGAGAATCCCCACCAGCCAAGGTATTCATTTTTAATGCTGCGGAGGCAGGGGCTGGCTCACCCAATAAGTGAGGTCTGGCTATGCTACTGTATAGAACTGTTCTCTGTTTAAAGAGGCTCATTTTCAGAGCAAATAGGCTTACAAAGTTGGACATTTCTAAGTCTATTTACTTGCTGTGCTGCCTTTTCTGAAAATGCAGGTCAAGGCGGTGTACGATACTTGTATAACAAACAAACAAACAAACAAAAAAAGAAATCAGAACTCCATCAATATTGACAGGAAAGAATACCCTCACCCAAGAACAATCTCACTAAAAACATATAAAATCAAACCAAATGGCTCATGAAAAGCTGCTTATCCAGACTGAGATCTAGAAGCTATGGTTAAAAGAAAAGTGTGTTTTCGGTAGGTGCTTTGAAAATGAGCAAAAGTCAAATATATATAAAAATACTATTAAAATAATACACTAAAATGTAAACAGAAAAATAAAGTGAAGTATAAAAGTAAAGAATTTGAGAGAGTATTTCACAGTTCCTACTTAACAGCATGATTAGAAGCACTGGTAATGGATTGCTGGCAAGGATGAGCTGTATATGCACAGGGGAAAAATAACATTCTGCAGCCAGTCATCCAGCTGTGCTGTTTACATACTCTGGATCAATACACATCTGCATGAGACAGATGTTTAATGCGCCACTGCACAGCAAGGGTCTTCCCTGCAAGGGCTTTTCTCTGATCAATGCATATATGCAGCTGGAGGTCATTCCAATGACACAGGTGCATCTGTTCTTGCCTCAGACAAAGGCCAAGCAAAGAAATCTTGTCCCAGCAGAGGAGGAGGCACCCTCCAGTCTTCCACTGCTGCTTTGATGAGGATTAGGATTTAATGTATTTGAAGACTTATTAAAAATTGGCATATGACGTGCTGTCCTTATGGTTCCTTTCCACACAGCATATACTACTACTACTACTACTTAACATTTCTAGAGCGCTACAAGGGTTACGCAGCGCTGTACAAATTAACAAATAAGGACAGTCCCTGCTCAGAAGAGCTTACAATCTAAAGGACGAAGTGTCAAGTTGGGGTAGTTTAGATTTCCTGAGAAAGGTGTAGTGATTAGGTGCCGAAGGCGACATTGAAGAGGTGGGCTTTGAGCAATGATTTGAAGATGGGTAGGGAGGGGGCCCGGCGTATGGGCTCAGGGAGTGCTACTGTCATGTGCACAGTGTCCATCTCCAGTAGCACAATCTTCAGCAGTGAAAATACATATTCAAGTCACTATTATTTGCTGTTTTCAATCTTTTAGTTACTTTTCCATAATCTTTAAATCGTATCCCATACACATGGAAATCATTAGAATAATGGTGTGTGTCTGTGCTCTGTGAGGGTAATTGTACACAGTACATGCCAATTGCACATGTAAATCATTAGAATAGCATGGAGGGGCATAATCAAATGGCGCCGGCCATCTATTTGGCCGGCGCCGTAAAGCGGTGCCTGAACCGTATTATTGAAAAAGATAGCCGGCTAACTTTTGTTTCCATAATACGGTTGGAGCCGGCCAAATGTCAGCATTTGGGCTGGCTTTAGAGATGGCCGGCATCGGTTTCCGGCGATAATGGAAACTAATGTCGGCCATGTCAAACCCGGCCAAATGCAAGGTATTTGGTCGTGGGAGGAACCAGAATTTGTACTGCACTGGTCCCCCTGACATGCCAGGACACCAACCGGGCACCCTAGGGGGCACTGCAGTGGACTTCAAAAATTGGTCCCAGGTGCATAGCTCCCTTACCTTGGGTGCTAAGCCCCCCCCCCCAAAACCCACTCCCCACAACTCTACACCACTACCATAGCCCTTAGGGATGAAGGGGGGCACCTACATGTGGGTACAGTGGTTTTGGGGGGGGGGGTTGGAGGGCTCAACATTTACCACCACAAGTGTAACAGGTAGGGGGGGGGGGATAGGACTGGGTCCACCTGCCTGAAGTGCAGTGCACCCACTAAAAACTGCTCCAGGGACCTACATACTGCTGTGATGGAGCTGGGTATGACATTTGAGGCTGGCAAAAAAATGTTTTTAAATTTTTGTTTTGGGTGGGAGGGGGTTGGTGACCACTAGGGGAAGTAAGGGGAGGTGATCCTCGATTCCCTCCGGTGGTCACCTGGTCGATTGGGGCACTTTTTTGAGGCTTGGTCCTAAAAATAAATGGACCAAGTGAAGCCGGCGAAATTCTCGTCAGAGCCGGCCATCTTTTTTCCATTATCGCCCCCATCCCGCCTTCCATACCCTTCCGAAATGCCCCCTTTAACTTTGGCCGGCTCTGCGACGGAAAGCAGCTGGAGCCGGCCAAAATCGGCTTTCCATTATACCGATTTGGCCGGGTTCATGAGATGGCCGGCCATCTCCCGATTTGTGTCGGACGATGGCCAGCGATCTCTTTCGAAAATAAGCTGGATAGTAACATAGTAAGTGATGGCAGATAAAGACCTGAACGGTTCATCCAGTCTGCCCAACAGATTAAATCAACAATGAACGTGATATTATATACTTGATCACGAGTCTTTCTTTGGTGTTTCTGGGACATAGACCGGATCTATCTTTATGTTCTAACTACTGGAGTTGCCATCAAAGCCTACTCCAGCCTATTCAAATCCATCTTGTCATTTGCAGGTCTCAGACCGTAAGAGTCTGCCCAGCACTATCTTCGGTTCCAGCTACTGAAGTTGCCTTTGAAGCCCTTTCCAGCTTATCCTAAATCAGATTGTCATATACAGACAGACCTACAAAGTCTGCCTGGCACTGGCCTTAGTTCTTTACAGCCAGATTAGCCGTCTAAGCGTCACTCACACATCTACTCCCTGCAGCCATTTAAGGGGTTTTTTTTTAATTATTTATTTTTGTTTTCTACCATCTATTTTCTAAATAATGGCATGTGTCTACTATCTGAGGGTAAATCTATACAGTACATGCCAATTACTCTTATAAATTATTAGAATAATGGTTTACGTGTGTATGTGTTCACATATCTGTGTAAATGCTGGAATTCTGTCTAATGGTAATGCATGTATATCTACAAAACTTAATCCCTAGAAGAGAGAGAGAAAGAAGAAACTGAAGAAATGTCTTTCCTGCCTGCAGAATTGTTTTCTCTAGAGAAGTGGGCAAGGGTTAGGTTTAGTGGCTGATCAAACCATCTTAATAGGCTATCAGTCAGATAATCACCCTTAGTTTGAGAAGATCAGATTTAAAAAGATATCTCATATGGAAATCTCTTGCAGCACATGCAGGAGTGACTTTTGTTTACATGATTGAGTTGGACTGAAGACTTCCCTTTTCCTGACTCAAGTTACTTAAATAGAATTGAATAATCATTAATTAATAATAAGCACTACCGTGTCTGCCTTTATTAGCTGTCATACTAGCTAGATGTAGGAAATGCGATCAAGGTGACAGCATACATTTGTCAGAGTTCTTCTAAAGAGTCGCACTGGAATTCTTTTCAGTTGCATGTGTATTATTTTCACTGTCCTTCTTTCATGGCATTGTTTATCAATAGAAATCAAACAAAATCATTGTTTACAAATAACCTAAATGTCTCTTAGTCTCCTGTATCTGAAGCCTCTATCTTTAGTTGCTCACTGCTGCACAGCACGTCTCTATGGAAATATCTGACTATCCTGCTTATTTTCGAACCAGAAGGCCGGCCATCTTCCTACACAAAGAGGGAGATGGCCGGCCTTCTCCTAAAGCCGGCCAAATCGGTATAATCGAAAGACGATTTTGGCCAGCCTCAACTGCTTTCCATTGCAGAGCCGGCGAAAGTTCAAGGGGGCATGTCGGCAGTGTACCGAAGGCGAGACGGGGGCATGGTTAAGAGATGGCTGGCTTCAGCCGATAATGGAAAAAAGAAAGCCGGCTCTGACGAGCATTTGGCCGACTTTACTTGGTCCCTTTTTGTTCACGACCAAGTCTCAAAAAGGTGCCCGAACTGGCCAGATGACCACCGGAGGGAATGGGGGATGACCTCCCCTTACTCCCCCAGTGGTCACCAACCCCCTCCCACCCAAAAAAAATAAAAAACATTTTTTTGCCAGCCTCTATGCCAGCCTCAAATGTCATACCCAGCTCCATCACAGCACTATGCAGGTCCCTGGAGCAGTGTTTAGTGGGTGCTGCAGTGCACTTCAGGCAGGCGGACGCAGGCCCATCCCCCCCCCCACCTGTTACACTTGTGGTGGTAAATGTGAGCCCTCCAACCCCCCCAAAACCCACTGTACCCACATGTAGGGCCCCCCCTTTATCCCTAAGGGCTATGGTAGTGGTGTAGAATTGTGGGGATTGGGTTTGGGGGGGGGATTTGGGGGGGCTCAGCACCCAAGGTAAAGGGAGCTATGCACCTGGGAGCAATTTGTGAAGTCCACTGCAGTGCCCCCTAGGGTGCCCGGTTGGTGTCCTGGCATGTGAGGGGGACCAGTGCACTACAAATGCTGGCTCCTCCCATGACCAAATGCCTTGGATTTGGCCGGGTTTGAGATCGTCGCCATTAGTTTCCATTATCGGTGAAAACCAATGGCGGCCATCTCTAACGCTGGCAATCTCTAAGGGCTGCCAAAATGTTGAGATTTGGCCGGCCCTGACCATATTATCGAAACAAAAGATGGCCAGCCATCTTGTTTCGATAATATGGTCGGGTACGCCGGTTTATTGGGCCATCATTAGAGATGGCCACCCTTATAGATGGCCACCCCCTTCGATTATGGCCCTCTATATCATCGCAGTGATGGCCTGACACTGCTGTACTGGTTTGCATTCCTACAATAAAGATAGAGGCCAATTAAAAGCAGGTAACAGCACATTATCACAAAGTAAACTTCACTTTTCCTTTCTCAAGTAGCAACACAGATGTCCAAAGATATGTGACCCTCTGCTCAATTCTGTACCGCATCCCTACTCCAGGCACAGAGAGAACCTCAGCAGGGGCCTGGGCTAGCGAGGCAGCTGGTCCCTGGCTTCCTATCCTTGCAGGTGGTGGACAAGGGCTACATTTTGTGAAGGTGGTGATCCTGCTCCTTACCTTCTGCCCCGAGGGACCAGGACAGATTTGCTTCTACTTTTGTAGGCACTTTCAAAGGTGACCAGTGTCTCTCCTCACTTTCACCCTAGGTGACCTAATATTCAGAATATTAACTTCACAAACACAAAAGCAAAAAGCCATTAAAAAATAAAATATACTAAGAGATTTCTATCTTCTTCTTTGGGAGAGGTCTCCTGGTCTCACAGATATTGGAATCTTTTAGATGCTCTTCTTATCTGATCCACCTTCTTCTGGTGGGAAAGTCTCCTGGAACATGCAAAACACATCAGAACAATTCTCTCTCTATCCCAAGGGTGTTTGATCTCCTGTTCTCCAAACATGTCTCTCAACCTCTAACCAGGAATACCACCTTCCGGCACGTAGAAACATCTAGGAATCTTTTAACACATGTCAATTGATAGGTGAATAGGGCATTTTTGAGGTGGACTAATGAATGCACAATCCCTACCCATGCTCTTTAGTGCTCAGGAAGGGTAAAGTGCTGAGCGGGACCACATGTATGGGTTAATGTGCACGTTGGTTCTGTTTTCAGGCTCTGGAATTTGAGCATGTGCGTTGAACAAGGGAGCTTGAAAAGGGTTCAGCTGGTAACAGAGGCTTACTGAAGGAAAAAGCTCCTTTCAAAATCCCTTCCCCCTTCTATGAAGCCAGCTGAAGTACATAAGAATAGCCATACTGGGTCAGACCAATGGTTTATCTAGCCTAGTATCCTGTTTCCAACAGTGGCCAATCCAGGTCACAAGTACCTGGCAGAAACCCAAATAGTAGCACCATTCCATGCTACCAATCCCAGGGCAAGCAGTGACTTCCCTCATGTCCATCTCAAGAACAGACTATGAACGTTTGCACTGGGATTTCATTTGCAAATGCCAGCATTATCTATACACCCTGCAAGTGGTATCAGTTTTAGAAGAGAAACCCAAAATCTGCTTGCAGACCCATGTGTCAGCCAGCAAGCAGGAAGGCTATAAAAAGCCACTCGATGCAGCTTGCGTGCCAACAATTTTAAGTATGAGTTTTAGTGCCTAGGCTCCTAGGTGAAATGTTTTATATTATCTGCATTTCCACGGTGCTGTTCTTTCTGTGCTGGTGGTAAATAAATATTATTCTGTCTCATCCAGTGGCACATTACGGGTAATGACTGGAACTTCTAGAAAGTGAGAATAGCTTTGGGCAATCCTTTAAAAAATATATATCTGTTTAAAAGTGAAGTTCTGAATTTTGTGTTATGACAAGTCAGGTGAGCAGCGATGTTTTCAGCCTTCACAGCCTGCTCTGTTTCTCTGGTGTAATTATCCTGTGTTCCACATGGAGGCGCCAGGGTGCTGTACTAACCTGTATTTTTGTTAAATTCAGCTAGAAAGGGAAGGCGACAGATAAGTGACAGATTTTACTTTTCCTCCTGAAATAAATTTCATATGTGTGACAAGCTATACAGATGGGACACGCTTAATCCTTAAGCGGACAAGGGAATCACCCAGGGGCCAGCTTCTGGGGGTGGCAAAGAACAGCTGAAATGAATGCGAAGCAATAGGCCCGACTTACACACAGTGGTTCCTTCTACCTACAAGAAGAATGGACAGTTTTCAAATAGCCCATTTCCTCATCATGTAAATATATACAAAATGAAGCTTAAAATTTAAGGGCCCTGTTTACTAAGCCATGGTAGAGGTGTGTTAGCGTGTATTAACCAAGTAGATGCCTGTAATATTCCTATGGGCATCCACACGGTTAGCGTGTGCTAATTTTTAGCACATGCTGAAAATGCTAACGCACTTTAGAAAGAGAACCCTTTATGTCGAATGCCAAATAATTGAGTTTTATCAGATTATCCTGGAAGGGTTGCGTTGGGGTGTAAATGATTTCTGAAGCTTTTTTTAATTGGGATTTTTGAAAATTCCAAAAATAATGTCAGGAAATTACACCAATATTTAAAACAAATATTCCAAAAGCAAACATAAATACAGTAAGTAGGCAAACAGGTGATGTAGCCCCTTCAAGAGGACAAAGCAGAGAAAAAAAAGTAATATAGCAATCAAAATGAGATTGTTAAATCTAATTCTAATGGTGGTACAAATCTGTTTTGGACATACGTTAACCCCCATCCTTAGGTAACAAATCAGATAGACTTTTTTTAATAGAAACCTGCGAGTCACAGACAAAACCTTAGACATTTTCCTTCTTAGCTCTATGGCATGAGCCACATCTAGGAATATTTTAATTGTCTGGCCACAAAAAAAGAAATTCTCTCTTCTTAAAGTAAGATTACAGAACCAAAAATTTGTTCTTCTCTGTGGGGAACTCTGTGGGGAAATTACAGCTGAGGAAGATCTTTTATTAAGGTACGTTAATTTAGCACAGGCTAAGAAGCCCATTCTATTTCTATGGGCTTCTTAGCCTTTCGCATGTGCTAAATCCATTAGCACACCTTAGGAAAAGGAGCCCCAAGAAAATAATGGGCTTGATGGACCTTTGGTCTGTCCCAGTATGGCACCTCATCTTTATCACGGCTATCATGCCTCTCCTACTCTTCTCCGTACACTCTTGCTCCTTCTTCTGCTCTTTGCTGGGGATATCAATCCCAATCCTGGTCCTCCAAATCAGCTCTCACCCTACTCATGCAGGTCATACCACAATGTCTCCAATCTAATTTCTGTTCCTCGCCTCTCCCCTTCTCTGCCTTTCTCATATGCCCTGTGAAATACCTGCTCTGTCTCCAACAAGCTTTCCTACATCCACAAACTCTTTATCTCTCGTACTCTCCATCTGCTTGCACCAACAGACTTGGCTTTGCCCTGAACACTCTGCTTCAGCTGCTGCCCTGTGTCATGGAGGTTACCTTCTCTCCCATACACATCACCAGGTTGGTCTCAGAGGTGGTGTTGGACTACTACTCTCAACCTCTTGTAGATTTCAATCTCTTCTACCTCACTCTCACTGTTTCTTCCTTCAAAGTCCACTCCATCCGTCTATTCACTCCTCTACCTCTCCAAGTAGCAGTCATTTATAGATCCTTTCTCACTGACTTTGACTCCTGGCTTTCCTTCTTTCTTGGACCCTCATCTCCTTCCCTCATTCTTGAGGATTTTAACATCCATGCTAATAATTCCTCTGACTCATGCCTCTCAGTTCTTGCTTTAACATCCTTCTTCAATCTTCAGCTGTGCTCCACTACCCCTACTCACCAGAATGGCCACTGGCTTGATCTTGTTGTCTTTCCAACTGCTCATTTTCCACAGGTCTCTATTGTATCCTCATCCTTCTCAATCTCTATGTTGCTTTTGACACTGTTGATTACCACCTACTCGTTGATACATTGTCCTCACTTGGATTTCAGGGCTCTATTCTTTCTTGGTTTTCTTCTTATTTCTCCCATCACACTTTTCGTGTATGCTCTGGTGGATCCTCCTCCACTTCTATCCCACTATCAATAGGTGTACCTCAGGGTTCTGTCTTGGGATCTCTTCTTTTCTCCATCTATACTTCTTCCCTTGGTACTCTGATCTTCTCCCATGGTTTACAGTATCACCTTTATGCTGATGACTCCCAGATCTACCTCTCCACACCAGAAATTTCAGCTAGAATCCAGGCCCAAGTCTCAGCCTGCCTGTCTGACATTGCTGCCTGGATGTTTCTCACCGCCATCTGAAACTAAACATAGCCAGGTGTGCGCCAATCCCGTGCTAAAAATATAAAATATTTGAGGGAGAGTAGGCCTGCCCTGCACTAATTAGCAAATCACTGCACGCTGCTGATTTGAACAGATTTAACGCAGGAGCTCTTACCGCCTAGTAAATAGTGGGAAATGAGCACATGGCCATTAATGGAAAAAAACGACATTGCAGCCATTTTACCACCACGCTAAAAGTGGCCTCAGTGCACTGGAAATCCACACACTAAAAATAGCACAGGCCACTTTTTAGCATGGCGTATTAAAAGGGCCCCTAAGATTCCTAGATCTAAGTGAACTTTCTAGCCATTCCAATCCAATATGGGTGGAAAACTGTCCTTAATTGCCCAAGAACCAGTAAACTGTCGAGTGGCAACCTGAGATTCCATATTCTACAGTCTCTTTTCATCAAAGAAAAGAGTTTTGTCCATATCTTTCAATTTAGCAACTGTCTCTCGAGAAAATTGACAAAGCTGGCCCATCACTCCTTCCAACTTGGTTTTGATCTTAGTTGCAGCATACTACATGTCTTTCAAAGAAATGTTTTACAAGGCAATATCTAAACCAGGTATTTCCAAGGATGGAAGCAAAACTGGTTTGGGAAATGGGGCAAGACCACCTCCTGCTGCTTTCCCATTGACTGCCCTATTAGAGGGAATTATTTATTTATTAGGCTTTATTTACCACCTTTTTGAAAGAATTCACTCAAGGCAGTGTACAATTAGATACTAACTGTTTGATTTATTCTTGCTGTAGACTGCCTTGAATGAACTTCTCCAAAAAGTCAGTAAATGAATCCTAATAAGAGACCCTCTTGTAGGTTTGCCACACAGAAATTCAGTACTTCCTGCCCCTGCCACGCACCATTTCTGGAATAACAAAATTGCGGTGGCGGTGCACCCATCGGTAATGATGCAGTGTGCTGCTCTACCACCTCCTAAATAGGAAATGGCCGCATGCCAATGCCTTTGATTAGCGCAGTGGTAAGGGCGGCCTCAGTGTGCCGTAAATCCATGCGCCAATGCCACCGCAGGGCACCTTGTACCGCTGCTTGGTAAAAGGAGCCCTAAAAAATAAACAAACTGGGAGATGCCAGCATTGGGGGAGGGGGGTGTCCATTCAGCTGATCCTGTTCCTGAAAGGAGCCCAAAGCTGAAGACACCATTTGTGCTCTTAAAATGAGATGTTTATCCATCAGGTCTTGTGGATTACTTGCTACTGGAGAGCCTTTCCTTTTCCCCATGATGTAAAAGTTAAAAGTATATAAAATTAATTACCTAGTGGTAATTGGACACCTCACCAGACTTATATTACTCCCTTGTTGCTCCCTCAGTGCTCCAAGGGGCTCAGTGCACTTTAGCTGCTCTGGTCACGCAATTTTGACATCAACAGTGGCGTTGAATCTCTTGCTGTGCTATTAGTCAGGCAGCAGTTCTAACACTCCACCGCAGCCTCTCACCACCTGAATCTCTACAACTCCCCATGATTTTTATTTATTTATGTATTTGCTGCATTTGTATCCCACATTTTCCCACCTATTTGCAGGCTCAATGTGGCTTACATTATTCCGTAATGGTGATCGCCATTTCCGGGATGAGAAATACAAAGTGGTATTGCATTAAAGTTCATAGTGACAGAGTAAATTAAGCAGTCAAGTATATAGAATTCATTTCCGGTATGAGAATTAAAGTGGTATTGCGTTAAAGTTCACTTGTGACAAGTAAATGAAGCAGTCAAATATAGAGAGTTCGGTTTTGTCAAGTTCTGGTATGAGTTTCGTTGTCTGGTATCTAGGATGGATCATTGTGGTATGCCTTATTGAACAGGTTGGTTTTTAGTGATTTTCAGAAGTTTGTTAGGCCGTGCATTGTTTTTATGGCATACGGTAGTGCATTCCATAGTTGCATGCTTATGTAGGAAAAGCTACTATACTGGGATAAGCAGTATAGAACGTTTTGTACTTTTTGGGGATCTTGCCAGGTATTTGTGACCTGGATTGGCCATTGTTGGAAACAGGATGCTGGGCTACATGGACCTTTGCTCTTTCCCAGTATGGCAATACTTATGTACTTATGTAATAATGAAAATGTAAAGGAAGGCCATAGGGGCCTCTTAGTTAATGGGGTCACAATATTGAAGGTCTCCTAAGGCACCAAATACTCGTACACGGGACTCATTTATATCTTACTTCACTTCTTGCCCCCTATGCCCCATCCCGTTCCCTTTGCTCTGCCTCTACTCATCACTTGGCCCTACCCCCAGTCCATTATTCTCACCTTGAGTCTACTTGACACTCTGCTTTCGCTTCCCACAGATATCCAGATCACTCACATGCAAAATCCTGTGCCACTTTCCCTCAAAGCTTAGTCAGCTGATGTGGCATGTTGTGATCAGTAGATTTCATTTTCTCTCTTCTCTCCTTTTTCCTCCCACCTCTTCCAGTGCTATGATTGATTGGAGTTCTTTTCCCCTACTTTCTTGTCATTGACATTTTGTAAACTGCCTTGGCTGTTTTAGTGAAATCAAGCTGGTATATCAAACCTGAAATGAATGATAGGGTACTCTGAAAACCAGAATGACTAGGGAATACAAGACTGGCATGAGAAATGTTCTAGATGACTTTGTAGCTGAGAAGTCCCAATCAGTATCTGGAAGACAGAAATCACCTATCACTAGCACCTCCCCTTTCATTGCAATTTTGTGAATATTTTCTAATAAATCTCTATTTCTTCTGCCTACAAAAGGAGGTCTATATATCACACCACTATAAATAAAAATATAAGGATTGCCATACTGGATCAGACCAAAGGTCCATCCAGCCCAGTCTCCTACTTTCAACAGTAGTCAATCCAGGTTGCAAGTACCTGGCAGAATTCCCCAAAACTAGCAAGATTCCATGCTACCAATCTCAGGGATAAGTAGGGGCTTTCTCCATATCTACCTTAATAAATGTTTATGGACTTTTCCTCCAGGAACTTATCCAAGCTTTTTTTAAATGCAGTCATGCTAGTTGCTTTTACCGAATCCTCTGGTAATAAGTTTCAGAGCTTCACTATTTGTTGAGTAAAAAAAAAAATATATTTTCTTTTATGTATTTTAAAAGTATTCCTTTGTAACTTTGCATTTACCCATTCTACTACACTCAGGATTTTGTAGATCTCTAGCATATCTACCCTCAGCCATCTCTCCTCCAAGCTGAAGAGCCCTAACCTCTTCAGCCTTTCCTCATATGAGAAGAGTTCCATCCCCATATATATATATATATATATATATATATATATATATATATATATATATATATATATATATATATATATATAGTTGTTGTTTTGGAATGCCCTCCCGCGGGAGGTGGTGGAGAGGAAAACGGTAACGGAGTTCAAACATGCGTGGGATAAACATAAAGGAATCCTGTTCAGAAGAAATGGATCCTCAGGAGCTTAGCCGTGATTGGGTGGCAGAGCTGGTGGTGGGAGGCAGGGCTGGTGGTTGAGAGGCGGGGATAGTGCTAGGCAGACTTATACAGTCTGTGCCAGAGCCGGTGGTTGGGAGGCGGGGATAGTTCTAGGCAGACTTATACGGTCTGTGCCAGAGCCATTGGTGGGAGGCGGGGATAGTGCTGGGCAGACTTATACGGTCTGTGCCAGAGCCGTTGGTGGGAGGCGGGGATAGTGCTGGGCAGACTTATACGGTCTGTGCCAGAGCCGGTGGTGGGAGGCGGGGCTGGTGGTTGGGAGGCGGGGATAGTGCTGGGCAGACTTATACGGTCTGTGCCCTGAAAAAGACAGGTACAAATCAAGGTAAGGTATACACAAAAAATGGCACATGTGAGTTTATCTTGTTGGGCAGACTGGGTGGACCGTGCAGGTCTTTTTCTGCCGTCATCTACTATGTTACCATGTTAGTATGTTCTCTATTACTTTCCTAATAATATCTAACTCTGTTTGGGGTTTTTTTTTGGCTGTTGCTGCACACTGAGTAGAAAATTTCAACATATTGCTCATGATGACACCTAGATCTTTTTTCTTGGTTGGTGGCTCCTAATGTGGACCCCAGTATCATGTAGCTATAACTTGGCTTATTCTTCCCAATATACATCACTTTCCACTTGTCCACATTAAATTTCATCTGCCACTTGGATGCCCAGTCTTCCAATCTTAAAGGGTCCTCCTCCAACTTCTCATACTGCATGCAATTTAATAACTTTGAGTAGTTTTAAATTAATGACCTCACTTGTCATTTCCAGATCATTTATAAATATGTTAAAAAAAGCAACGGTCTCAGTACAGAGGTAGGCAATTCCAGCCCCGCCCCACCACACACCCCGCCTCGCCCTCTTTCATGCCTTTGCTCCGCCCCTGTCACATTTTCCCCTCACCCTGTCACTCCCCCTCCCCGTCACCCTCTTCCCCTTACCTTACTACTGCCCTGGTGGTCTAGTGACTTCTTTGGGGCAGGAAAGAGCCCCCTCTTTCCTGCCCGGAGCACCGCCCTGCATGCATCATTCCTGTTCCTGATCTCGGCGCAGATTCAAAATGGCCACTGAGAGTTGAAGGGCAGCGCTCCGGGCAGGAAAAAGGGGGCTCTTTCCTGCCCCGAAGGCGGAAGAGGTCACTAGACCACCAGGGCAGTAATAAGTAAGGGGAGGGGAGGCTAGCAATCTGCCCTTTTGTCCAGAAATCCGGACAAACGGGCAGATTGGCAAAACCCGCCCGGTTGCCCAGACATGTCCTGAAAAAGAGGACATGTCCGGGTAAATTCGGACATATGGTAACCCTAGGTAATGACCTACATACATCAAATGCCACTTGGCGCGCATCCAACAAATGTATCGGACACAAACCAAAACTGAAATTACTGCAAGAGCCACGTGGTACCTAAGTGGTAGCTCCATTTTGGCACATGTTGGGTGTGGTAGACGCTTACGGGGCTTAGTAAAAGGGCCCCTGAGCCCTTTCAGCCTCAAACATTAGGGGACTTTGGCCTATGCAAGAGTGGTCTGCATCCATTATTTCTTTCTCTTAGCTAAACATATCCCTAGAAAAGCCTCCTTTTAAATATAGGTAAAATGATACACCTTACGGAGCAAGATGCGGACTTTCAGTGGCATTATGAGAGAGTAATTTTCAAATACTTGATTTATGCAGGTTAAATACTTTTCATACGCATTAACTGTTTCAGAACTTTTCCTCTGAGGAATACTCTACCCTGTATCCTTGAAACTCTATAAGAAGGCCCTCGTTTATGGAGCTGAAGCACCGACAGTTCGGGTCCCCTAATGTTTGAAGCAGAAAGGTTTCAATGGATTTTTTTTCCCAAAGGCCATTACAGGCCTATAAACAGTTTGTGCCTGTATTTTCGGCCCGCAGACATGGCCCAGGGTAATTGTCCTCAGGAAAGAATTCTGGGAGGCCAAGAGGTGTCAGCACAGGCTGTAATAATGGTGGGGTTACAGAAGAGTGCGAGCCAGGCCGATCCTTCACCGCCGCTGCTGCTAACGGAGAACGATAGAACTGTAATTAATTGTTCTGAAAATATTACATCTATGCTGCTGCTGGATGCTCGTCATTTTCAAGAACATGGTCTTATTCTGAGCATGTGTTTTTCTGTCTGTATCATATTCATAATGCAAAGAGAAGTGCCTGCCAGCTGCTTTCTGCACACTGGAATTAGTCTGCTCTGAGACACCTTTCGTAAAGTCAATCAAAGTAAGTGCAGTATGCAATGCATTTCAGCTGGCCAAAATATGACATAAAATATAGATGGATTGCTTAATGTACTTGTGATCGATTGCTTCTGTTGACTTGCTGGCCAAGCGTTTGTGCAGGAGCAGGTTTTTAATTAAATAAAGAGCTGGTATACAGGCAGGTGTCCCTGAGCAAGAGACCTGCTTGGGGATTTGGATGTGAGCGGTTGCTAAGCAACAGACACTGTCTCTATACAACCGCACGCTCGGTGCTTCGGAAAGTGGTACTGGGTGTGCTCTAATGAGAAAGGAGAGTGGCAGCGTTCATTGTCTCCGTGCTGTTTACCACACTTCAAAGTCAAGTTGCACAAGAGGAAAATGGCCAAAAGCCCTGATCACGTGCACGCAGATTCCTTCTTGTGGGCTCTGTAAACACGGAGCGGTCTAGTTACCGTGAAGATGGGACGCAAATACTTTATCCTGGCACCATACAGAACTGGAAATCAGGAAATTACATGTAGCAACAAACTACATAGGTACACAAACACGCAAGCACACGCACACACAAACAACTCAAGAAATCAGATGTAGCAACAAAAAAACACATAGGTAAAAACACATAGGTAAATACACACATGCACACACCACACAGGGAATAAGATGTAGAGACAAAAAAATACATAGGTACACACACTCACAGGGAATCAGATATAAGAAATAAAATACACAAACACACTTATTGAACACAGGAAACTTTATTTTATTTATCACATTTGATTTCTGCATATAACACTGTGTGGATCATAAAACATACATACATAATTAAAATAAACATAACGGCATCAGCGTAAATGATAAACATCATAAAAACATTCAAAATCAAACACGGGGGAGGGGGGGAAGCCATGAAAAGAGAGACTCCAACATTAACAATAAAAACATCAGAGAGCATCCAGAGAACTAGACACAGGGGAAATGCCACAGACTGTGCCTGGCAGCTATCATCAGAGCCAGAATACAATGAAAGAGGGATACTGGATGAAGGAGGTGGATCGTCTCAAATCCAATGTAACAGCTGAAAATGCACAGGAACACAAAGATGCACACGTGCACACACACACATACACACACACACACACAGAAAATCCAATGTAACAGCAGAATATACACAGGAATACAGATGCACACAGGCACACACATATATACACAAACACACACATACACAGAAAATCCAATGTAACAGCAGAAAATACACAGGAACACAAAGATGCACACGTGCACACACACACACATACAAAGAAAATCCAATGTAACAGCAGAATATACACAGGAATACAAAAATGCACACGCTCTCACACACACACACAAAGAAAATCCAATGTAACAGCAGAATACACACAGGAATACAAAGATGCACACGGGCACACACATATATACACAAACACACACATACACAGAAAATCCAATGTAACAGCAGAAAATACACAGGAACACAAAGATGCACACGTGCGCGCGCGCACACACACACACACACACACACACACATACAAAGAAAATCCAATGTAACAGCAGAATATACACAGGAACACAAAGATGCACACGTGCACACACACACACACACACACACATACAAAGAAAATCCAATGTAACAGCAGAATATACACAGGAATACAAAGATGCACACGGGCACACACATATATACACAAACACACACATACACAGAAAATCCAATGTAACTGCAGAAAATACACAGGAATACAAAGATGCACACGGGCACACACATATATACACAAACACACACATACACAGAAAATCCAATGTAACAGCAGAATATACACAGGAACACAAAAATGCACACGCTCACACACACACAAAATCCAGTTTATCTAGAAAATGCACAGGAACATAAAGATGCACACACACAACTCAGAAAATCCAATGTGCAAAAAATGTGTACACACATATATGCACAAATGTTCAAGGTGAGTCTCTCAAGCTGATAAAACAGGAACGAAAAACATCTGAAAATGTTTACAAATTTCATTGTAAACTTTCATATTTCAGAATAAAGCACAAGGATTGGGTCAGCTTGAATGGTGTATTATTTTTTTTAATCTATTCTTTGTCCATAATGATATCAAAGGAATTTAATAATGTTTTGCATTCTGTCAGATCTTCTTTCTGAAGATCCTAAAAATCACGGTTGGCATTAATTTATTAACCACTAAATATCTGCAATTTTTATATTAACTCTCCATTGAGGCTAAACAGATAGAGCTGGTGGAAGGATATATTTTATTAATTAGCACTACAAGCGTTCTCTTTCATAAGGGAAGCGACAACCAGCACTTCAAGGCAGATGTCTGGTACAAATATCAAACACATTTGTCATAGCTATTAAAACAATTAGATAAGTTCCCCACACAAAGCAGAAATAATAATGGAGAATTTTGCTGAAGTATTTTAGCATCTCTCAATTTTAGATTTTTATTTTTTTAAAAGGAAAAAAACAAAGATTAAGCTTAGAAAAATTAAAGGGAAAATCTGTTGTACTAACCCTGGCATGAAAAGCACTTCAAGCCAGTCAAAAACCAAATGGAAAAATATGGCAAAGTAGTTGATATGTTAATATTCTAGGATGAGTTATATAAATAAATTAACGCAAGAAGGAAGAGGTTTTTATTATTATTTTTTTTTATTTTTTTATTTGTTACATTTGTACCCCACATTTTCCCACCTATTTGCAGGCTCAATGTGGCTTACACAGTACCGTAATGGCATTCGCCAGTTCGGTTGATAACAAATACAGGTTGTAATGTGGTCTGATGAGGTACGTGTGTATCAGGCAACAGGAGGGTCGAAGGGAATGTAGATTATATATTGCCCAGTAAGATCATTGGTTATGCTGTGTTCCTGGGTTTGGGGATTTAAGGTGGGTCGGTGGGGTAAGCCTTTTTGAAGAGGTTGGTCTTTACAGATTTCATGAAGTTTAAATGGTGATGGATTGTTTTTACAGCTTTTGGGAGTGCATTCCATAGTTGTGCACTTATGTAGGAGAAGTAGGATGTGTAAGTTGTTTTGTATTTAAGTCCTTTGCAATTAGGGTAGTTTAGGTTTAGGTATGATTGTGATGATCGGATTCTGTTTCTGGTTGGTAACTCTATGAGGTCTGTCATGTATCCTGGGACTATGCCGTAGATGATTTTGTGGACCAGGGTGCCGATTTGAAGGTGATCCTTACTTTGATTGGGAGCCAGTGCAGCTTTTCTCTGAGGGGTTTGGCACTTTCCAATCATGCTTTACCGAATATCAGCCTGGCAGCTGTGTTTTGGGCAGTCTGGAGTTTCTTTGTGAGTTGATCTTTGCATCCTGCGTAGATTCCGTTACAGTAATCTGCATGACTTAGGGCCATTGATTGTATTAGGTTTCGAAAAATTTCTCTCGAGAAGAAAGGCTTTAATCGTTTAAGTTTCCACATTGAGTAGAACATTTTCTTTATTATGGAGTTTACTTGAGTTTCAAGGGTAAGGTCGATTGTGTCTCCGTGTATTTTTAGGCTGTCTGAGGTAGGAAGAGTGTGTCCTGAGGTGTTTATGGTTGTGGGTTTGTACTTGTTATGTTGGGATGAGAGGATGAGGCAGTGTTTTTCAGTGATAAGTTTCAGTTGGAATGAGTTTGCCCAGGAGTCCATGATGTTTAGGCCGTCATTGATTTCATTGGTTATTTCTGTTAAGTCATGTTTGAAGGGAGTATAGATTGTAACGCCATCTGCATAGATGAACGGGTTTAGACCTCGAATGGATAGGGATTTTGCTAGAGGGATCATCATTATATTGAAGAGTATTGGTGATAATGATGATCCTTGGGGGACTCCGCAGGCTGCTTTCCAAGGTGGAGATATGATTGAGTTTGATTTTACTTGGTATGTTCTAGTGGTTAGAAAGCCCTTGATCCAATTGATCACGTTTCCATCAATTCCAAAGTGGCCAAGGAGTCTTAGTAGTATATTGTGATTTACCATGTCAAATGCGCTCAACATGTCGAATTGGAGTAGGAGTATGCTTTTACCTGTGGCTATTTCCTGCTTTAATTTTGCCAGGAGAGTGATTAGGACAGTTTCAGTACTGTGGTGGGGGCGGAATCCTGATTGTGAGTCGTGTAGTATTGAAAACCTGTCCATGTATTCTGTAAGCTGTTTGGTTACCAGGCTTTCCATCAGTTTGACTACTAGTGGGATAGATGCAACTGGGCGATAGTTGGTGAGGTCGTTTGTGTTTTTCTTTGTGTCTTTTGGTATTGGGGACATCTAATAATGTGAAATGTATAATGAAAACATTTCAATTGATACCTAAGTACTACATGCTTACTTAGTACTGCTAAATCAGGGCTGGCGTAACCATTGGACTACTTGAGGCATTGGCTCAGGGTGCCGGGTGATAAAGGATGCCAAAATTCCCAGCCTCTGATGTCACCACCAGTGCCTCGCCTCGTCTAATGACAAAGCCTTCTCTCCTTTCCTCTTCTACCGTGGTCCTGTACACTTTACTATGGTTGCCAGCAGCAGCATAAAGATGTGGAGGGGCATAATCGAATGAGGACGACCATCTCTAAGGGTGCCCATCTCTAAGGACGTCCCGGTGAACGGGCAGGGAAACCCTTATTATCGAAACAAGATGGGCGTCCATCTTTCGTTTTGATAATACGGTCGGGGACGCACAAATCTCAACATTTAGGTCGACCTTAGAGATGGTCATCCCCAGTTTTCGGTGAGAATGGAAACCGAGGACGCTCATCTCAAAAACGACCAAATCCAAGTCATTTGGTCATGGGAGGAGCCAGCATTTGTAGTGCACTGGTCCCCCTGACATGCCAGGACACCAACTGGGCACCCTAGGGGGCACTGCAGTGGACTAACTGATGCACTAACTGAATGGAAAAAGGCATGCAGTGGTCACTAACCACCTCCCACCCCGAAAAAAAAACAACTTTTGTCTTTTTTTTAGAGTATGGGTGAAGGATGTCCTTCGCTATGCCTCCGTGACCAAATTTCAAGGGAGTGGAGTGGAGGAGTGGCCTAGTGGTTAGAGTACTAGTCTTGCAATCCAGCCTTGGCCGGTTCAAATCCCACTGTTGCTACTTCTGATCCAAAATCCAAATAAATAAAGGGACAAAGGCATATCAAAGGGCATCCTCAACTGCCGTTGCACAGAGGGAGGCATAGAAATATCCAGTGTACTTGAATGTAACTCACCTTGAGCTACTACTGAAAAAGGTGTGAGCAAAATCTAAATAAATAAATAGTGAAGGACCTCCTCAACTGCCATCACAGGGACAGAGGCATAGCAAAGGAGGTCCTTCACCCATACTCTAAAAAAAAAAAGACAAAAGTTTTTAAAGTTTTTTTTCAGGGTGGGAAGTGGTTAGTGACCACTGGGAGAGTCAGGGGAGGTCATCCCCGATTCCCTCCAGTGGTCATCTGGTCATTTAGGGCACATTTTTGTGGCTTGGTCATAAAAAAAGGACCAAGTAAAGTTGGCCAAGTGTTCATCAGGGACGCCCTTCTTTTTTCCATTATCGCTTGAGGATGCCCTCTGTTAAGCATGCCCCAGTCCCGCCTTCGCTACGCCTCCAACATGCCCCCAGGAACTTTGGTCGTCATCGCGACAGGAAGCAGTTGGGGACTCCCAAAATTGGCTTTCGATTATGCCGATTTGAGCGACCCTGAGAGAAGGACGCCCATCTCCCGATTTGTGTCAGAAGATGGGCGTCCTTCCCTTTCGAAAATAAGCTAGAAAGCGGCTTTAGTCCACCCCTGTGACTTCCCTCTGCTGTGTCCCACCCAGAGGAGGAGGAAAGCAGCAGATGAAAGGCACAGGGGCAGTCTGACAGACTATGTTGGAAGAGGAATGAAAAGAGAGATTGGACTTGGTTTTTAAGAAGACAACCAGTTACTAGCCCTTCTGTGCAAAGGGTAGGACATAACAAGTATAGCAACAAGTGTTGCTATACTGGGACAGACCGAAGGTCCATCAAGCCCAGCATCCTGTTTCCAACACTGGCCAATCCAAGTTAAAAGAACCTGGTGTCACGATTGTGGTCATGACCCCTCTCAGATTCACCTTATTTCCTGCGGTCCGCTTCTGAGCTGGCTTCTGCTTGTTCTTCCTGAGTTAGTTCTGTCTCTGTCTCTGTGTGTTGGCTGCTTCCAGCATGGCTCTGATTACTCCACTATACTGCACCTGTGTGTGTTAAGCCTCTCTGTGCTTCAGTATGCTTTCTGCCTGTGTCTTGGTTTGTGTTCCTCTTGCCTTCTGGTGGCCAGAACCGGTGGCTTCCGTAGACTTTCCAGACTTTCTTTCTGGTCCGGTCCAGATATTCCAGCCCTCTAGACTTGGTTTGAAGTTTGGCAGCTAGCCTCACCTGTAGCTGCCTCATGATTCTTGCAGTTGAGTTTCAGCTGCTGATAGGTTTATTACCACCTGGAACCTTCTGAGTTTACCTTTGCATCGTCTAAGGTCCCTAGTTTGTGAGTGCTTTGTTGCACTTCTGCCTAGTCTGGTGTTTAGTTCCTTGTCTGTTTCTAGTTATCTGTGTGTAGTTTAGCTTAGGTTTATTTGCTTGTTTCCCTAGTCTTGTTTCTGGTCTGTATTCCTTGTCTAGTTTCTGTTTGTCTGCGTCTCTTGCTTAGTGACTGCTCTGCATCTTTCAGTCCTGTCTCTTGTCTGTCAGTATTTGTACCCTGTTTTAGTGGCTGCTCTGCAGCATTCAGTCCTGTCTCTTGTATCTTAGTATTTGTACCCTGTTTCATTGGCTGCGTGGCAGCTTTCCGTTCCTGTCCTTTAGCTTGTCCATTCCCTGCTTTGTGTAGTACTGTCTGTCTGTGAGTCCTAGCCCAGTTTCCTGCCTTGCTGCCCATGTATATTCCTTTCCCCTCTGACCCTCAGTCCCTGTTCAGCCTAGTTGGTATCCAGTGCCTGCCCTGTCCAGTAAGTCCTGCCAGCCACCTGCACCCAGAGGCTCAACTCCTGGGGAAGGGCGGTCAAACGCAGGTGAAGTCTAGCTGTTTCTGTCAGAGTTCTGCCTTGTCTCTAGTGTGGGGTGGTTTTGCCTGCCACTGCTGCTCCATGGCAGTGGCCCAAGGGCTCACGAACCTAGTTTCTGCCTTGAAAGCCTGACACCTGGCAAGATCCCAAAACATACAATACATTTTGTGCTGCTTATCCTAGAAATAAGCAGTGGATTTTCCCCAAGTCCTTCTTAATAATGGCTTATGGACTTTTCTTTTAGGAAGCTATTCAAATCTGTTTTAAACCCCACTAAGCTAGCTGTTTTTACTACATTCTATGGCAAATAATTCAAGCGTTTAATCACACATTGAGTGAAGAAATATTTTCTCTGATTTGTTTTAAAATTTACTACTTTGTAGCTTCATTGCATGCCCTCTAGTCCTAGTATTCTTGGAAAGAGTATACCAGCAATTCATGTCTACTCATTCCACTCCACTCATTATTTTATAGACCTCTATTACATCTCCTCTCAGCCATCTTTTCTCCATGCTGAAGAGCCCTATCCGCTTTAGCCTTTCCTCATAACAATGTCGTCCCATCCCCTTTATCATTTTTGTCGCCCTTCTCTGTACCTTTTCTAATTCCACTATATCTTTTTTGCGATGCAGTAACCAGAATTGCACACAGTATTCAAGGTGTGGTTTCACCATAGAGTGATACGTGGCATTATAAAATTGTCATTTTTGTTTTCCATTCCTTTCCTAATAATACCTAACATTCTATTTGCTTTCTTAGCCACAGCCGCCGCACACTGAGCAGAGGGTTTCAACGTATCATCATATTAGGCGCTTAATTACCTCACTAGTTACTCCCATCTCTAGGTCATTTATAAATATGTTAAAAAGCAGCGGTCCCAGCACAGACCCCTGGGGAACCCCACTAACTACCCTTCTCCATTGAGAATACTGACCATTTAACCCTACTCTCTGTTTTCTATCTTTTAACCAGTTTTTAATCCACAATAGAACACTACCTCCTAAACCACTCTCCAATTTCCTCTGGAGTCTTTCATGAGGTGCTTTGTCAAACGCCTTCTGAAAATCCAGATAAACAATATCAACCGGCTCACCTTTATCCACATGTTTGTTCACCCCTTCAAAGAAATGTAGTAGATTGGTGAGGCAAGATTTCTCTTCACTAAATCCATGTTGACTTTGTCTCATTAATCCATGCTTTTGAATATGCTCTGTAATTTTGTTCTTTATAATAGTCTCTACCATTTTGCCCAGCACCGATGTCAGGGTCACCACATAATTTTCCGGATGTCTTTTGGATCCTTTAAAAAAAAAAAAAATCAATGTTACATTGGCCACTCTCCAATCTTCGAGTACCATGCTTGATTTTAAAGCATACATCTAGTAGTGCTATAGAAATGATTATTATGAGTAGTAGTAATATAGTAAACTCCTGTACTGTGACCAGGGAGCGTTAACTCGTGTTGAGTTTAGCATTTTGAAAAGTTGGCTCCTATGGGAGATCATAACCTTACAAATGGAACACAACAGTTTAAACTCTGCATGGGAGACTTTGAATTCCAGTGGATATTTAATTGGAAGCCAGTGGAATTCAATCGGTAACTAAGATACTTGTTTATACCTGCCATCGTCAGCATTAATTCAAGCTGCAGCCTTCTGTAGCAGCTGCAATGACTTAATAGTAACCTCAGGGACTTAAACAGATGTCATTGCACTAATCTAAGTAATGCAGAATGAGAAGTTGAATCACGATTAGAAATTCAGAAACATCAAGAAGGGCACATAGTCTGCATGTCCATTCTAAGCCTGAGCTCTTAATGACAACGCCCGGTCCAGTCTGGCCAAAAGACGGTCTACCACAGGGAATGTTGTGAAAAGATACTTTATTCACAGCACCAGTTTAGGGACCCAACATAGTCCATGTGTCAGCGGGACAGACCACCTGTGTCAGGGGTCACAATCAAGCCCCTCTAAAAACAAAGCAAGATATGTGAAATACTGGTACACAAATGCTTGTGAGACTCAGGACAGCAAAGCAAACTAACAGCGCTGATAAAACAGTGCAGCCTGGAAACAGCTGCTTCGTTCGATCGGAAAAGACGGTGAATCGACTTTTGGCCAGTCTCTTCTTCTTTTTCTGTGTGTGCTGCCTTCAAAGAGGGTTTTTCTGTTTTACTATGCAATGCTTTGCTCCACTGCTTCATCCAATTATTGTATCTCTTCTGTATTGGCATCAGGGAATCAGAGATCCTAAGGCTAGCAGAAATTTGGAAAGACCGATCTCTGGAAATCACCACTGCCTCCCTTGTCTTAAAATTCACTGTTACACCATTTTCTGCACACCAATAAAGATTAGATAAAAGATTGATAGTAAGATCTAAAGAGTGGCCTTCAATTCCTAAATTGAAAGATGCCATTAGGAGGATGCCATCAGCATAAAACGGGAAATCTAAATTAAGCTCATATGATTTATGGCATAAAGGAGTCAAGTATAAATTATTAAGATGCTGATAGTGCTGAGACTTCAGGTACACCACAATTTACCTGAAACCAAATCAGAGATTATGCATTCTTCTTGTTAAAGAGGAAGCAAACCACATCAGAATAACCTTGCCAAATCCAAACTCTGCTAAACCACGCAGCAAAATATCATGTCAGAGTCAAAGGCAGCAGCCAAATCCCCACATATCCCGAAATAGCAAAAGATGCCTAATTATTGTCTCCCAAAACTAGTAATAACTATATTAAGTGAATTACATAGTGCAGGTAATTCACATTATAGAACAAAACACTTCCTTCCCCCTTCCTCTGGCAAGATAGATGAAAATATGTTTACAGAAATTAGGAAAGCTGGCAAACTGAGCAACATTATAATGGGTGTTTTCAATTATCCTAATATTGACTGGATAAATGTTACATCAGGGAGTGCTAAGGAGGTAAAATTTAATAAATGACTGCTTCTTGGAACAACTGGTCCAGGAACCAATGAGAGGGGGAGCTATTTTGGATCCAATCCTTAGTGGAATGCAGGGCATAGTATCAGAGTTAATGGTGTTGGATCTGCTAGAAAACAGTGATCATAACATGATCAAATTTGAGCTAATATCTGGAGTGGTCACTAAGGAAATCTACTGTACCAGCTTTTAATTTTCAAAAGGGCGACTATCAGGCTTATTTTCTAAAGAGAAGGGCACCCATCTTTCGACACAAATCGGGAGATGGGCATCCTTCTCCCAGGGTCGCCCAAATCGGCATAATCAAAAGCCGATTTTGGGCGTCCTCAACTGCTTTCCGTTGCGGGGATGACCAAAGTTCCCAGGAGCGTGTCGGAAGCACAGTGAAGGCGGGACTGGGGCATGCCTAACATATGGGCATCCTCGGCCAATAATGGAAAAAAGAAGGGCATCCCTGATGAGCATTTGGCCGACTTTACTTGGTCCATTTTTTCTTGTGACCAAGCCTCAAAAAGGTGCCCGAACTGACCAGATGACCACCGGAGAGAATCGGGGATGACCTCCCCTTACTCCCCCAGTGGTCACTAATGCCCTTCCACCCTAAAAAAACTTTAAAAATATTTTTTGCCAGCCTCAAATGTCATACTCAGTTCCATGACAGCAGTATGCAGGTCCCTGGAGCAGTTTTAGTGGGTGCAGTGCACTTCAGACAGGCGGACCCAGGCCCATCCCCCCCACCTGTTACACTTGTGGTGGTAAATGTGAGCCCTTCAAAACCCACCAGACACCCACTGTACCCACATGTAGGTGCCCCCCTTCACCCCTTAGGGCTATGGTAGTGTTGTATAGTTGTGGAGAGTGGGTTTGGGGAGCTCAGCACCCAAGGTAAGGGAGCTATGGACATGGGAGCAATTTGTGAAGTCCACTGCAGTGCCCCCTAGGGTGCAACCTCACTTTGAGTATTGTGTTCAATTCTTGTTGCCGTATGTCAAAAAAGATAGAGCAGAATTAGAAAAGGTTCAGAGAAGAGTGACCAAATTGTAGAGGAGATGGAACTGCTCCCATATGAGGAAAGGCTGAAAAGATTAGGGCTCTTCAGCATGGAAAGAGACGGCTGAGGGAGGCTATGATTAAGGTCTACAAAATCCTGAGTGGTGTGGAGAAGGTGGAGGTGAATCGATTTTTCACTCATTCAAAAGTACAAAGACCAGGGGACAGAATGAAATTACATGGAAATACTTCCAAAACAAACTGGAGGAAATATTTTTTTCACACCCCTTTTTTTTAATGAATTCCTCTGACCTTCAGGCATTCTTTCATATTCCTTTGAGTTATTCGTTCTGCCTGTGCATGTTTACATGTAGAATGTTAAAAATGGGCACAATCAATTTGCATGCACTTTTTTCTTTTTATTGATTTGCATGCGTTTTTGTTCAATCTTTTAACTGATTTACATACATTTTTGTTCACTCTTTTTATTGATGAACTGAATAAACCTTACCACCCTCTCCCCTTTCCTCTCTTTTTCTCCCCCTCTTCCTGCTCTTCTCTACTGTAATGAAAAAGGGATTAACAACAAACCAATAAGTAATCGGGAACGAGTCCCTGCCCTGTTAATGTTTCTAAAATGGTTAAAATGAGTGTTTATGTTCAGATACATAAAGGCTGATGTTACTTTCCACAACATAAATGTCTGTGTACTGCAGCCTGTTTTGACCTGTTGATATTGTAGACTTTTATTTTTCTAAAACGGATGTTCAAGCTGCAACTAACCAGTGAATAAACATCCATTTCTCCGTGCACTTTAAAACAAACTTTACGGCGAGAGATTTCGCTGTAAAATACGAACAAAACCTGAGGTGTCCCAACCTGGATGTCTCATCAGCAAGGTAAAACGATTCTATCAGACAATCCCTTTAAAACTAAAGCATCATATCTTTCTTTTTTGTATTCAGATGCAATTCTCCTAACAAGAACATAGTAACATAGTAGATGACGGCAGAAAAAGACCTGCACGGTCCATCCAGTCTGCCCAACAAGATAACTCACATGTGCTACTTTTTGTGTGTACCCTACTTTGATTTGTACCTATGCTCTTCAGGGCACAGACCGTATAAGTCTGCCCAGCACTATCCCCGCCTCCCAACCACCAGCCCCGCCTCCCACCACTGGCTCTGGCACAGACCGTATAAGTCATTCCCAGCACTATCCCTGCCTCCCACCACCGGCTCTGGCACAGACCGTTTAAGTCTGCCCAGCAGTATCCCCGCCTCCCAACCACCAGCCCCGCCTCCCGATCTTGACTAAGCTCCTGAGGATCCATTCCTTCGGCACAGGATTCCTTTATGCTTATCCCACGCATGTTTGAATTCCGTTACTGTTTTCATTTCCACCACCTCCCGCGGGAGGACATTCCAAGCATCCACCACTCTCTCCCTGAGAAAATGCATAGCTAGAAATACCAGACTTCATTTCTCCTTTGTTATTTACAAAATACAGATCATTAATGGGACTTTTACTTTAGGTCATCTAGAGAGGAGCTGGGTATAAAATAATATGGATATATACAGGAGAAGTGAAAGACAGACTAATTCCATTTCTTTCTTAAACGTCTTTTTCATTATTTCTTAGACCTACAATCCTGTTTGAATTCTGTTACAGGGAAAGAGCTAAAGAGATTTAGTAGGTTTTTTTTCTAAAGGCAGGGTGGAATGAAAAGATTGAAAATTATTAGAGGTCTTACTCTGTGCAGAGACAGTCGGGATAAACTCATCTGGTGCCTTGATAAGATTCCAAAAATGCTAAGGATTTTTTGCATAATAAAACTATATCAAGTGCTAGGAATATTCCAATCCTAGAACAGAGAGACAGAGAAAGAGAGAGAGAGAGAGAGAGAGACAGAGAGAGAGAGAGAGAGAGAGAGAGAGAGAGAGACAGAGAGAGAGAGAGAGAGAGAGAGAGTAAACTAAGTGAAGAATTCAGATAACAAACATTAAGCAATATGTTTCTTGGAGTAAATCTAATAGCTGGACTATAACTTGATCTCTGATTTACATTACCTGTAAAAGGTGTGGATCAGAGAAAAAGAGGAAGTGCTATTACATGCAAGATAAAATATTTAGCAACAGGGGAATGCACCATCTCAGTGCTCAATTTATTTATTTATATGGCATTTGATATCCCACCATTTGAAAAATATCACAGTGGTTTACAAAACCAGAGAACTCAACAGCAGTAACACAAACAGAATATAATAACAGAGACAAGACAACAGGTGAACACAAAAGCACAGCAACACAAAGCTTTTCCAGTATGGCAACATACAAAATAAAAACAAAACAAAACAGGATGGGCAGTAGAGCACTGAAGAGAGCAAGAGAGAAACAAATCAAGAGGACATGGGAATGGGGCCAAGTCTTGATAGCTGTTCAGAAGCAGGGCAGCAAGGGTTCCAAGTAAGTCCGGCAGGAATGAGAGGGCAACACATCAGTATGAAGAGAACACGAAGAGTCCAGCTGTAAAGAGGACAGAGTGAATAACCAAAAGGTTAGTATTAGACGATCAGAGAGAATGCGCAGGTGTATTAGGAACCAGTACAGAGGACAGATATACAGAAAGGCAGGAGAAGGAAGATATGATAGAGACATTTAAATACCTCAGTGCCATAAATGCACAAGGCGAGTCTCTTTCAGCTGAAAGGAACCTCTGGAATGAGGAGCCATAGGATGAAGGTGGAAGGGGACAGGTTTAGGAGTCTGAGAAAATACTTCCTTCACGGGAAGGGTGGTGAATTTGTGGAACAGCTTCCTGGTGGAGGTGGTTAGACAAATACTGTACCTGAATTTAAGCAAGCCTGAGTCAAGTATATTTGGAGGGGTGTTTTTGATATGTCTAAATCTGATTTGGGACATTTTGCAAAAAATCTCCAAAAATCCAATAGTGAACATGGTCACTTTCAAACCAGAAAAAAAATCATCCAACTTTTTGTTTCAAAAATGGATTTGCTAGACATTTTTATGCTTGGTGTATCTATCTTTTAAGACCCTTAAAAAAAAACAAACGAAGTGAAAAATACACAAAAACAAGTCATTGGGATGTGAGACCAGCATTCTTAGTAGATTGGCCACACAGACATCCCAGCAGAGCAGTGGGGCACCCTAGGGAGTGCTACAGTGGACTTATTTATTTATTCATGGTTCATTTCTACTCCACATTTTCCCACAAATGCAGGCACAATGTGGCTTCCATGAATTACAAACGTTAAATGACACAACACATGAAGTTTATAGTAGAAAAGGATAATACGCTAGCAGCAATTAGGAAGGCTAAACAGCAGAGTTACGAATGGGATACACTTTTTCAAAAAGATACGTTTTCAGCAGCTTCTTGAAAAGAAGGTGGTCAGCTTGCGTTTTCAGGAACAGGGGAAGAACATTCCAAGTCTTCGGGCTGGAGTAGTGGAAAGTAGAGGCAAAAAGAAGATTGTATTTAACACCCCTGCAAGATGGGTAATGTAGTTGTAGTTCACATAAAAGGTCCAAAGTACACATCTCACCATTACCCCCATACATTGTATGGTGAGCTCTCCACAACCCTTCAAAAACCTACTGTACACCACTACAATACCCCTTGTGTATGTAGGTGTCACCTATATGTAGGTACAGTAGATATTTGGTGTTTTTTTTTTAGAGGGCTCACATGTTGTACTACAAATGTACCAGTTAGAGTTGGATATGGACCTAGGTTCCCTTGTCTACAGTCCACTGCATCGACCACTAGGCTACTCCAGAGATCTACTTGCTGCTCTAATAGGAATGGCCATCATATCTGAAGCTGCCATAGAGCCTGGTATGTACTGTCACATCTTAGGGGGCTGGGAGGAGGTCAGTGACCTATGGAGAAGTTAGGGGCGGTTATGTCTTAACCCCTTCAGTAGTCATAAAGTTATTTAGGACACCTTTTGGTCACTTAGTTGTGATTGAAACAGGTCTAGCTGAAAACATCTTATTTTGGCCTTAGATGTTTTCATTTTGTTCCTTATTGCAGAAAAATGTCTTTTGATGCCACCCATGCCCCACCTAAAAGTTGCCCCCAACACACCCCCTTGAAGTTTGGGCACAATATGGAGGAAAACATCTAAAATTGGGGTGTCAAAAATCTCAATTTGGATGTTTTTGGGAGAAAAACGTCCTTCTGCCATCTTATGATGTTTCTTGGACCTTTTTTGTTTTGGAAATGAGCCCCATGATCTCTCCGGGAGAGGAAGGAGTAGCAGATGGAATGGATGGCAAACTGGATACTCCCATCTGGTCACCTGCCTTCATTTTTTGATATTTCAGAATGACCTTAGTAAAACACTTTGGGACAGGTTTAATAAAAGGTGGCCAAATGTAGGCGCAGTTATGAGCCACACTAAGCCAGTATTCTTTAGAGGGTGTTCTGCTCTGAGCACCCTTTCAGCATATTAGCTTGGTGCATTTCTCACTCCTCATTTGGGCATGAACATTTATGCCTGCCAAAATCTTCTGTAAATACTCACACCCAACTGATGGCAGGTGCACAAATGCAGGTATTCTATAATTTCTAGGGACAACCCTTGCCCCTCTCTTGGCCATGCTCACTTTTGAGTTGTGCACTATGAAACTTCGGTGCATATATTAGAGAATAGAGCATAGGGCAGATCTGCATGTAACTCCTAATTATTTCCAATTAAATGCTTGTTAATACCAATGATTGTTACTACTTAACTGGTTGTGGATTATTGTGGTGGTACACCACATGCTCAGGTGTTTTATCCTTAGTCTGAACATTATCCCAAGATCCCACATTAAGCATCTGCTTCAGCAGGTAAACATTATCAGGTAAAATAAAAGGCAAGCATAACACAAAGGCAAGTTCCATTCCTTCTACATTGATATGTGATGGGACTGTTATTTTCAAATGGAAGGCAAGCTACATCAAGACCTGTTCCAGCTGGCTGAGAATATTCTGAACATATATGTTAGAGGAAAGTCTGTCAGTAGCAGTAGAATGTTTCAGAATCACATGTCGTGGGACTAATGACATGCACACTTTTTGTATAACCACCTGAGATGTTTTGGGTAACACCACATCTGACTTCAGACCCTGTCTAACAAGCTCAGGTTTCACTGAGGCTTGCAATGTTTCTGACAAATAAGGAATTCTTTTCTGCATCCACTAAAAGTCGAGTGGAACTATTCCCTGGCTGGGGAACAGAAGCTAACATAGTATGTTGCCCTGGTTCACAACATTCCTCTTGCTCTGCATCTCTTATGGGTTCACATACATGTTTTCCTCCTTTCAAGAAAAGGCTAGAATTAACCCTTGCTCTGTCTCCTTGTTAACACAGACAACTGACTCAGAGACACACTCCAATCACCTCCTCAAGGGCTATGGTGGCCTTTATATGTGCAAACTGCCATAGATCCAAATACTTGATAAGGTCAAAGAAATCTAGATACTGTTCACAAAGTTTAACTGTTTCATCCATCTTTCCCCTTACCTCTGATGGCATTCACTCTCGCTCAGCCCTGAACATAAAGCATACCTACTGGTTGGCAACATCCTGTGGTAATTTGACCATATCAACATAAATGGGAAGATCTGCTAAAGATAGATAATAAATATGTACTACCACCCATCCGATCCTGAATGCTTGCTTGTTTAAAGTGAAATTAACAAATATGCTGACTGTATGCTACTAAATGTTAATAACAGTAATGAAATTAAAAAGCACCATTTCATTAATAACAATAGGAGTTAACGTTCTTTCACTCTGCTTACTGAAATGAAACACATTTCCTTTCTGCTTGTTGCTATTATTCTGTAGTTTCTGGTTCACTAAAACTTATTAGTGTTAATTTAGTCACTATAATTAATTACGCATCTAGGGGACAGCTTATAGACATATGAAAGTTGTCTCAGTTTAAAACCAAGAGCTGTTGCTTAAAAGTAGTCTCTTATAACTTACTAACTTAGAACACAAAAATGCTAGCCTTTTCTAGGAAAACTGCCAAAGCAGGGATGTTTACAACATATGTTCCCAATGTATTGTAATCAATTATAAAACACTATGGAAAGGGCTCCAAACCTCTAGTAGCTGTACTAACACAGACTAAGCACTGAAAGTAGAGTTAACTGAAGCCCCAAACCCAAAAGAGGTAAACCAGGCTATGAAACAGTTCTTATCTTATCTGATCTATATTTCTTATCTTATCTAGATCTCGGTGGAACCTCCAGTCTGTGGGGTGTACACAGATAACACTATTTTGGGTATTACTGGGAACATGACATTTAGTATAGATTACAGAAGAATGTGACTCCGCCATGTTCTGGTATTAGACAGAATAGTGTCTGGAAAGAAATTGTATTCCCTTTATCAATAGATCCAAATTCATAATGCATAAATAATAACAGAACTGACTCCACACCCAAAGGTATTATAAAAATATAATGCTTATTTATTCACACTAGCAGCATAGACAGTGAAAGAGATGCAAATGTAAGTAAGAACACAGCTCTGAGTAAGCATACATTACCCTAGACAGGCTTTTAATTCCACCACCTATCCCCATTGCACTACACAGAAGTTCATAGCAATCATACAACCTGAGTGTAGATGGTACAGCATATGGCAGATAGCTCCTCAGATGAATGGACAAGCAGGCTTAACAGAGACTGCACGTGAGATAGAATACAAACAGCAACAGCAGCAACAGCCCTTTGTCTTAGCCTATAGTCCTTTTTATAGAGAAAAGGCCAACTCCAGCTGATATGGTGACATCACTTTTAGCTTGGCAAGGACCCCATGTGTTCCTTGAAACAACCTTTTTTTGTTTCAGACTGTTGTAACTTATGTGACCACAATGCTGTCCCATTGACACCACAATGAAGGGCACTTTAAGCATGAAGTCAGTATTTCAGGAAACAAGGTGCTTTTTCTGAAGTGCAAATGTGCCACAAAGTCTGGGACAACAGGCCTGAGACTTTCCAACATGGTGATTAAAGATTGAACACTCTACATCACATGCATGATGTAACAGAGTCACTCTGACTGTGGAGTGCGTGTTGTATTCTGCTTCTCCAGCCATTATATTGGGTCAGTTACCAAGGGAATTTCCAGTGGTCCTTAGCTGGTCTGCACTACTTGATGATGTTTTCAATGTCCTCACTGACTGCACACATAAAGGCTTTAGCAATGAAAAATGAAGTTAGCCAAAGTCTGTAATTCAGTATCATGTTGGTATTGCTGGTAGGTGCCATGTATCAATTCTGTATAACATTGTTATATAGTGGCATGTAGTGCTTTATGCAGGGACCTTTGCCCCCACAGGCTCATCCCTTCAGATTTACATGAGTACATTGTCCTCAATTCAGCTAAGATTACACCTGGAGTTGTATAGTGTATAGGACTGAATAGATTATTTAGAGAACATGTATACTGAATGTTTCAGATCTACTGGATTCAAACAGGATTCCAGCAAACACATGACTGTAGAAAAATCAGGGACAATATCTCTGTGTCCAGTTTTCAAAGGGAAAATATTTACATATTTCCACTTTGAAAATTCAGTAGAAGGACCTCTGGATCTTTGCCCTTAAGCAAGCTGTTGAAAATCACCCTCTTCTTTACAAAACAGTTTCAAATGGTGCTCAAGGCCACAGAAGTCTCCAGAAGAAAGTGATTGTTTGAGACTGGACAGTACGTACAGATGTTAGACAATTTATTCAGTTATCTCATTCTATCTAGACTTGTTTAATAGTTCTGCTAAATGCCGAAAAGACATTTGATAGAATGGAGTAGGGATTCCTGCCTGCAGCTCTGAAAAAGATGCAAGCCGGCTCATGTATAATTAATTAAATGCATGATATGCATGATATAAATTTACAGCCTCCACCCCGCCCTCTTTGCACTATTCCTAGTCCCTTATAAGATAGGACTGTGCAGATAAACGAGTCCTGCACCTCAAGAATGTTTACATTCAATAAGAACTTTGCCTTCCTTTTGAAGCATTTAATTCATGTTTATGAAATGATGAATCAATTATTCTACTCCTATCATTTGGAAGCGATGACGAATAGAAAAACACTCAGTTTCAATGAGATTTTGGATTCACTTTTATAAATATAAATTCAGATTGCAAGCACATTAGACTTACTTCATCTAGCTCATTATCCATTTCTTTTCCCTCACTTCATGGTACACATAGGTCTTGTGCTGTATATAATTATTGTCATAATGATTACCCCCTGTTCTTGCAATCTCTTCTTTGTCATAATTTTTCATATGAAATACAAAGATGATTTTGTGTAGGAATCAATGAGTACAATGCTCAATTTATTTGACAAGGAAAAAGTAGGAGTTGAAACCAACTGTTTCACAGCACTTTGAAAACTATGGAATTGCATTTATTGTATGGCTGCCTAGCAGGGAGGTTTAGGGTGGTGGGTGTATTAGGACCTCATGGAAAGAAGGAATGGAATGCAAAAGTTCATATACACAGTTCAATTAAATATTGTTTAATCCTGTTGACCCCCCTAAAAGGAAACATTCATATATTTAGTTCTTCATAACCTTAGTACATTGTCACCGAGTCATAGAAAACCTCCATTTCTACCAGCAAATATTTGTAACCGCTCTGGTAGACACATAAGGTGCCTGCGGCCATTATTTTAGCAGCCTTCTTCATGATTCACATATGAAAATTTAAACAACACCTACCAATAAAGAGCAATTTTACAAAGGACTCAATTTATATGTTAATAATACATAGAAATGGCAAGGGGGTGTGTTGAAAGAACAACTTGGTCTAGGCCTGGGCAAGTTAAAACTCTACTTGTGTATGTATAAGGCTTTTCTCTGCTGCACATACGTTTATAGAAACAGAGAAAATGACAGCACATAAAGACCATGTGGCCAATCCATCTGTCCATCCATGCCATCTACTATCCCTTCCTCTCCCTTAGAGATCCTATGTGCCTGCCCCAAGCTTTCTTGAATTCAGATACAATCTGTGCCTCCACTAGGAGACTATATCTCGGTGTCATTGTAGACAATATGCTGAAATCTTCTGTCCAGTGTGTGGTAGCAACCAAAAAAGCAAACAGGAGGCTAGAACTTATTAAGAAATGGATGCAAAATAAGACCAAGAATATTATAATGCCTCTGTTTCACTCCATGGTGCAACCTCACCTTGAATATTGTGCTCAATTCTGGATGCCATATCTCAAAAAACATATAGAGGCATATTTTCAAAGCACTTTGGGAGGCTAAGTTCCATAGGTTTCTATGGAACTTTGGGAGGCGAAGTGCTTTGAAAATGAGCCTGATAGTGGAATTAGAAAAGGTTTAAAGAGCAGATACCAAAATGATAAAGGGGATGGAACTCCTCCCATATGAGGAAAGGCTAAAGAGGTTAGGGCTGTTCAGCTTGGAAAAGAGATGTCTGAAGAGGGATACGATTGAGCTCTACAAAATCCTGACTGGTGTAAAACGGGTAAAAGTGAACTGATTTTTCACTCTTTCAAAAAGTACAAAGACCAGGGGACCCTCAGTCATCCATCTTCACAAGTTCAAAGTGAAAAAGAGTTACCACTGAGGTCTGAAGATATAGGAGAGTATGTATAGGAAAATGTTTACTCTAGTCCAGTGACATTAATGTGAGTATTTGCTAAGCATTGTGTTTATTTGTATTGATTTTTAATGAGACCCCCACAGTAAGACATTTAAGACCTATTAAATTGGAATTATCTGATTGGCGGCAATATTATAGATGTCCTAACTTTGGATAGTTATGCAGACACTGGGCTGAATATCGCCAAAATCCAGATATTGCTGGCAGTCAGCACTGAATCTAGATATTTTACGCTATCCGTTCACAGGATAAATCCCGCCCGTAACCTCCGTTCACAGGATAAATCCCTCCTCTCAGTACCCTTCTCCACCACCGCCAACTCCAGGCTCCGCTCATTCTGCCTTGCCTCACCCTATGCTTGGAACAACCTTCCTGAGCCCTTACGCCAAGCCCCCTCCCTGCCCGTCTTCAAGTCTTTGCTTAAAGCCCACCTCTTCAATGCTGCGTTCGGCACCTAACCCTTACCGTTCAGTGAATCTAGACTGCCCCAATTTGACTGCCCCTATCGGACCGACCGTTCACTTGTCTATTAGATTGTAAGCTCTTTGAGCAGGGACTGTCTCTCTTTGTTAAATTGTACAGCGCTGCGTAACCCTAGTAGTGCTCTAGAAATGTTAAGTAGTAGTAGTATCTGAATATTGAGATTTAATTTAGGCACAGTGGCTGTCCTAAAACAAAAAATGCTGACCACCCTGGCTCAATATTAGCTGGAAAGACTGTTTCCCTGAAAACATAGAGGGTCTTTTACTAAAGATTTAACACACGTTTCCTGCCACAGGATCCATTTTATTTCTGTATGCTAATATTTAGTAAAAGACCGCCTTAGTAAACAAAGGTGTGCTCTTTTTGTGTCAGACCAGCAGTGAATAGATTTTCAGTCTAATATTTGAACCTGTTCAGTGCTTAGCTCATTCTGCCAATAGACAGTGGAGAATAATATATTGTACCAGTAGAAAGGTCATTCAAAAAAAAAAGACTGACTGCAGAAAAAGGTAGGACTGCATTACAGGCATTATTCCAAGATTCCTCTTACCCCTTAATTATGGGATTCGTTAACCATAAATTAAAAAATGAAAAGCAAGGGGGTCTATTTACTAAATTGCACTGTGATAATAATGTATGTTATTTACCTAAAAGGCACTTAGTGCAGGACTTTTTAAAACAATATGGGCTAAATAAACAGCTCATTATTCTGCAAAATGAATAGCTCAGCTTGCATTAAACTTCACAAGGTGCACCATTCATTAAAACTCACAATATGTTAAGAAGCATTACCAACTTCTCCTGGGAGCCCTGGCCCATTAACACAAGCCAAAGGGTGCATGCAAAGCAAAACTGAACACCCCCAACCTACTTATCCATTCAAAAATAGTGTGCCTTCAACCTCCCCCCCCCCCCCCCCCCAGTGATTTTAGATAAAGACCTGAACTGTCCATCCAGTCTGCCCAACAGTCACATTCATTATCAATTCAAGATTTAAATCAAAAATGAATGTGATATTATAAAATTGATCATGGTCTTCCTTTGGTATTTTTGGGACATAGACTATAAATGTCCTCCTGGCTCTGTCCTTATGTTCCAACTACTCAATCAATCCTTCCACAACTCATACCAATTCCTCTATGTCAAATATGAGCCCCTCTCAACCACCCCACTAAATTAGGGAGCTGAAGCCCCCTCTCCCCATCCCTTTGAACTTGATCATTGGGTTTAGTAGAAGCAGGAGTCTCACCTGTGCCTCTGGTTACCTCATCCAAAATGTTGTCCTTCAGGCCCCTATTGATAGTCTTGTGGTCCAAAAAGATGCCTGTTTTAAGCCTGTTTGAAAAAACATCTGTGTGCCTTAGGGTGTGTTTTCATAGGAAGGGCTTTTGCAGTTTGATCCTGGCAGTTAGGGTTGTTATGGTAGACTATCCACCTTATAATTGAAAGAGAAAAACGCCTAGATTTCGACCCAAATCGGGAGATAGACGTTTATCTCACAAAAACGAATAAATCGGTATAATGGAAAGCTGATTTTGGACGTTTTCAACTGCACTCTATCGCGGAAGCGTACAAAGTTGACGGGGGTGTGTTGGAGGCGTGGCGAAGGTGGAACTGGGGCGTGGTTATCGGCCGAGGAGAGATGGGCGCCTTTCGCCGATAATGGAAAAAAAGTATGCGTTTGTAGCTAGAATTTAGGGCACTTTTCCTGGACCCTGTTTTTTCACGAATAAGGTCCCAAAAAGTGCCCTAAATGACCAGATTACCACCAGAGGGAATCGGGGATGACCTCCCCTGACTCCCCCAGTGGTCACTAACCCCCTCCCACCACAAAAAAAATGATGTTTCACAACTTTTTATTTTCAACCTCAAATGTCATACCCACCTCCCTGGCAGCAGTATGCAGGTCCCTGGAGCAGTTGTTAGGGGGTGCAGTGGACTTCAGGCAGGTGGACCCAGGCCCACCCCCCCCCCCCACCTGTTACAATTGTGCTGCTTAATGCTTAGTCGTCCAACCCCCCCAAACCTACTGTACCCACATGTAGGTGCCCCCCTTCACCCCTTAGGGCTATAGTAATGGTGTAGACTTGTGGGCAGTGGGTTTTGAGGGGGATTTGGGGGGCTCAACACACAAGGGAAGGGTGCTATGCACCTGGGAGCTCTTTTACCTTTTTTTTTGTTTTTTGTAAAAGTGCCCCCTAGGGTGCCCGGTTGGTGTCCTGGCATGTGAGGGGGACCAGTGCAGTACGACTCCTGGCCCCTCCCACGAACAAATGCCTTGGATTTATTCGTTTTTGAGCTGGGCGCTTTCATTTTCCATTATCACTGAAAAACAAAAACGCCCAGCTCACAAATTGTCGAATAAAACATGGACGTCTATTTTTTTCGAAAATACGGTTCGGTCCGCTTCTTCACGGACCCGTTCTTGGAGATAAACGCCCATGGAGATAGACGTTTTCGTTCAATTATGCCCCTCCATGTGTTTGCTATATAAGTTCTGAGTGTCTTTGTCAGGATTGTGTGTTAATTCACTAAAGTGTCTGGCAGTGCAAGGAGAGTGTGACACTATAATTTGAAGACTTATAGATATATAGATAGATTATTAGTATTATTATTATTATTTATTGCATTTGTATCCCACCTTTTCCCACCTATTTGCAGGCTCAAAGTGGCTCAAAGTGGCTCAAAGTGGCTTACATAGTTTTGTAACACAATTATTGTAGTACAGAGGTTAGTTAAGGGAGAAGTAGAGAGTAGAAGGGAGGCGTTTATTAGGTATAGTGAACAGTAGGTTTTCAGCAGTGGATTAGTAATTTTCTAGGTTTTCATTGTATGCTTTGTTGAAGAGATATGTCTTGAGGGATGTACGAACGGTAGTTGTTTCGTTGATTGTTTTCAGATTTCTAGGTAATGCGTTCCACAACTTTGTGCCCAAGTACGAGAAGGTGGTATCATGCATCAGCTTGTATTTTAGTCCTTTGCAGCTGGGGAAGTGCAGGTTGAGAAATTTTCGGGATGATTTTGTGGCGTTTCTGGGAGGTAGGTATACAACACCCTGCATGTTTTTTTTTGCTCCCAAACAGAAAAGTTAGTTGAATGCTGCTCTCATTTCTAATAATAGTTTTATTGAGTGGTTAAAATTGGTTGAGGCTGGAATATATTTAGAAGTTGTCAGTCAAAAGAGAGAGCTGACTGACTGATCAGTACTGGGAGTGAATTTCCACTTCAGGAGCCGGCTTAAACTCTGCTCTCTTTGCTGTCATCCTCTTGCCTATAGCTGGTGTTAGGTTGAAGCTGCTGCTGGACTCACCGGAGCAGTATGGAAAGTCCAGGAAGGAGAGGAGAGTACAGAGACTATACTGTACATGCACAGATAGAGAGGGAGGGAGACAGAACATGGCTGCAGTAGCAAAAAACATAAAAACAAAGAAAAATGAAGACAGATAAAGATTCTATGGCCTATTCATAGTAACATAGTAGATGACGGCAGAAAAAGACCTGCATGGTCCATCCAGTCTGCCCAACAAGATAAACTCATATGTGCCACTTTTTGTGTATACCTTACCTTGATTTGTACCGGTCTTTTTCAGGGCACAGACAGGTATAAGTCTGCCCAGCACTATCCCCACCTCCCAACCACCAGCCCCGCCTCCCACCACCAGCTCTGGCACAGACCGTATAAGTCTGCCCAGCACTATCCCCGCCTCCCAACCACCGGCTCTGGCACAGACCGTATGTCTGCCCAGCACTATCCCCGCCTCCCAACCAACAGCCCCGCCTCCCACCACCGGCTCTGGCACAGACCTTATGTCTGCCCAGCACTATCCCCGCCTCCCAACCACCAGCCCCGCCTCCCACCACCGGCTCTGGCACAGACCGTATGTCTGCCCAGCACTATCCCCGCCTCCCAACCACCAGCCTCGCCTCCCACTACCGGCTCTGGCACAGACCGTATGTCTGCCCAGCACTATCCCCGCCTCCCAACCACCAGCCCCACCTCCCACCACCAACTCTGGTATAGACCGCATAAGTCTGCCCAGCACTATCCCCGCCTCCCAACCACCAGCCCCGCCTCCCACCACCTGCTCTGGTATAGACCGCATAAGTCTGCCCAGCACTATCCCCGCCTCCCATTACCAGCTCTGCCACCCAATCTCGGCTAAGCTCCTGAGGATCCATTCCTTCTGAACAGGATTCCTTTATGTTTATCCCACGCATGTTTGAATTCCGTTACCGTTTTCATCTCTACCACCTCCCGCGGGAGGGCATTCCAAGCATCCACCACTCTCTCCGTGAAAAAATACTTCCTGACATTTTTCTTGAGTCTGCCCCCCTTCAATCTCATTTCATGTCCTCTCGTTCTACTGCCTTCGCATCTCCGGAAAAGGTTCGTTTGCGGATTAATACCTTTCAAATATTTGAACGTCTGTATCATATCACCCCTGTTCCTCCTTTCCTCCAGAGTATACATGTTCAGGTCAGCAAGTCTCTCCTCATACGTCTTGTAACGCAAATCCCATACCATTCTCGAAGCTTTTCTTTGCACCACTTCAATTTTTTTTACATCCTTAGCAAGATATGGCATCCAGAACTGAACACAATACTCCAGGTGGGGCCTCACCATGTCATCTATTATCCTTTCCTCTCTCTTAGAGATCCTATGTAGTTTTCCCAAGTTTGCTTCAATTCAGATGCAGTCTTCATCTCCACCACTACCACTGCCAGGCCGTTCCACGAATTCACCACCCTTTCCATTGTCTGTCCCCTTCTCCTCTACTGCTAATTCCAGACTCTGTTCCTTTTATCTCACTGCACCTCACGCCTGGAATAGACTTCCTGAGCCTGTACGTCTAGCCCCGTCTTTGGCCGTTTTCACATCCAGGCTAAAAGCCCACCTCTTTAACACTGCTTTTGACTCCTAACCACTACTCACTTGCCCTGTACCCTTTTATCCCCACCTCTTTAATTCCCTTACCTATTAATTGTTCTGTCTGTCTGTCCTATTTAGATTGTGAGCTCTTTGAGCAGGGACTGTCTTTTCATGTATGGTGTACAGCGCTGCGTATGCCTTGTAGCACTAAAGAAGTGATAAGTAGTAGTAGTAGTAGTAGTAGTAGTAGTAGTTACTCCTGAGTCTGTCCCCTTTCACCTTCATCCAGTGCCCCCTCATTCCTGAGCTTCTTTTCAATTGAGTCTCCTCCTGTGCATTTATGCCAGGGAGGTATTTAAATGTCTCTATCATATCTCCCCTCTCCCACCTTTCTTGGGGCCGATGTTGAGACTGCGGGAGGCAGCCCAGTTAACTCCGCAGTGAGCAAGTAACCGATATATTCAATGCCAGGCTGTATCTGGTGACCGGCATTGAATTACCAGGGGTTTTTTGGCAGCTAGGGGGCCAATATTCAGACCGCAGGAGTTAGCTGGGCTGAATCCCGCAGTCAGTGATGGGCATTGAATATCCGGCTTATTTTTGGCCAGTTTCAACTGAACCAGCCAAGTCAAAATTCAGTGCTGGCCGGTTAAGTTGAAACTGGCCCAAGATACCCTGCTATTTCAGCGGCCCAATTTGGCCACCAAACCTAGCCAGCGATGTGCTGAATATTAGCAGATAGCGGCTATATAGCCAGCTGTCCACTAAGCACTGACCGCAAATATTCCATGGGAGAAAACTAGCTATCTCCCACTGAATATTCACGGATAGCCGGTTAAGCACTGTTAAAATAGTGCTAAATATCAGGCAGTGTGTACATAGCCAGTTAAGCCAATATTTATCAGTGACAGCTAAGCTATAGCAGCCAAAGCTAGACCTGTTATTTATGTAGGTCTATCTGGCTGCTAAACTTAGCCAGTCAGCCAATGAATATTAGCGCTAACTGGCTACGTCACACAACACAGCTGATGACCAAACTAGCTGCTAAGCACTAATATTCAGCCAAGATGGCCGGCTATCTCACGCTGAATGTTAGCGCTTAGCCAGCTTAAGGCTATTTAAGCAGCCAGGAGCTGTTCCTGGCTGGTTGAAGTGCTGAATATCGGGCGAATTGAGATCTTTAAGTCTGTCCCTATACATTTTATGACAAAGACCACTCACCATTTTAGTAGCCTCCACCTGGACCGACTCCATCCTGTTTATATCTTTCTGAAGGTGCAGTCTCCAGAAAGGTTTAATTCACTTGATATACCACACTTCTAACTAGTCAGAGTGGTCCACATTAAAAATCATAGTAAAATCAGAAAGGAACGCCGATATAAAATAGGACAGACCTCACTCAAGCTATCATACCAACATCCTGAAGGCCAAGGGTGACATCTGCTCTGGTCAAGTAGCCAACCCAAAAGTTTGTTGGAATAAATGTTCTCAATTTCCTCTTCCATTTTGATCAGCAGGTGTCTCCGGTGGTGCAAATAGGTTTTGGTGTCTTGCGATTGTTGTGTGCAGTAAAGCCTTATTTTGATTAGGTTATGCTTCATGTTTCTTTGCAAGTATTAGTGATTTCAAAATTGGATTACGCTAATGTGGTTTATGTGTGCTTTGCATGCTACCTTTTAAAGAAGCTGCAGATGTTACAAAACGCAGTGCTTAGGTTGTTGGGGGATTTGGGGAGGGGAGAATTGTACACGATATTTGAAAAGAGGTCTGCAATATTTGTATTAAGAGGTATGAAAAACTAGGAGTGCTTATTTATTTATTTATTTATTTATTAGGATTTATTTACTGCCTTTTTGAAGGAATTCACTGAAGGCGGTGTACAATAAGAATAAATCAAACATGATCAATAGACAATTACAGCAGTAAAAATATTCAAATAACAATACAAAATATGGTGTGGAGGGGCATAATCGAACGCAAACGCCTATCTCCATGGGAGTTTATCCCTGCGAACGGGTCCGTGAAGGGGCGGGCCGAACCGTATTTTCGAAAAAATGGATGTTTTTGACCTGCCTGTTTGTTTTTTTTAGCGATAATGGAAACTAAAAACGCCCAGCTCAAAAACGTCCTAATCCGAGCCATTTGGTCTTGGGAGGGGCCAGGATTCGTAGTACACTCGCCCCCCTGACATGCCAGGACACCAACTGGGCACCCTAGAGGTCAGTGCGGTGGACTTCAGACAACGCTCCCACATGCATAGCTCCCTTACCACAGGTGTTGAGCACCCAACCCCCCTCCCCCAAAACCCACTACCCACAAATGTACCATACTACCATAGCTCTTAGGGATGAAGGGGGCACCTACATGTGGGTACAGTGGGTTTTGGAGGCCTCCCATTTACCAGCACAAGTGTTACAGGTGGGGGGGGGGATGGGCCTGGGGCCACCTGGCTGAAGTGCACTGCGGTACCCACTAAAAGTGCTCCAGGGACCTGCATACACGCAGGCCTCTAGGACTTGTTGCTGCTATTTAACATTGGCACACCAGTTGACACCTGAAGACTAATCTCCCCAAAAACGTCCTTTATTGGAATAACCGCCTTTACTCACAGTTAACTGCAGATCAGAGGTTGTGCCCCACTGGCAATGAGTCTCCCTGGTACTGAGATTAGCAGTAGGTCAGAGCTGGCAGAATGCTGTACAATGCCCTCTTTCAGCCACATTCATGGTAAGAACTAAGTTCTCTAACGTGGCTAACACAGGAAAGGGAACTAAAACTGGCTTACAAAAATGGCCACTACCGCATGGACTACAACAGGAAACACAACAGGGCACACTCTGACCCAGTAGGCAGGGGGAAAAGCACCATGGGAGAAGAGCCTACCAACTACCAACATCATGAGACTGTAACACAAGCTAATGAAATCACGGAGCCCAATACCCTACACCCACCACAATGCAATGCTGATGTGACCCTGTAGTGCACCCGAGAGCCACATCTGACCCAGGGAAAGGCTGTGACAGGATCGAACACATTCTGCTGTCATGGAGGTGGGTACGGCATTTGAGGCTGGCATACAGGCTGGAAAAAAAGTTTTTAAAGTGGGGTTTTATTTGGTGGGAGGGGGTTAGTGACCACTGGGGGAGTCCGGGGAGGTCATCTCCGATTCCCTCCAGTGGTCATCTGGGCAGTTGGGGCACTTTTTTGGGACTTGTTCGTGAGAAAAAAGGGTCCAAAAAAAGTGACCCAAAATCGCGGTCAAAACACCTTTTTTTTTCGATTATCAGCTAAAGACGCCCATCTCTCCTCAGCTGATAACCACGCCCCAGTCCCGCCTTCACCATGCCTCCGACACACCCCCATCAACTTTATTCGTTTCCACGACAGAGTGCAGTTGGAAACGCCCAAAGTCGGCTTTCGATTATACCGATTTGGGCGCCTTTGCGAGAAAAACGCCCATCTCCCGATTTGGGTCGAAATATAGGCGTTTTTCTTTTTCGATTATAAGCTGGATAGTATACTACTTACAATGTCAACACGTAATACGTAATAGAACATTTTAATTGACAGTGTAAGGCATAAGCATAGATTGAATATACAAATGTATTATTGTCTTAACAAATGTTTTTACTATTAGTATCAGAAATTTTGGTTGTGTATATGGTATTGTAATCAACTGGGAACTGTGGACTATGTGGAACATAAAGGTTTTAAATAAATAAATCAATCATACAGGGGCATCATCACCACCTTTTTCCTACTGGCCATTTCTCTCCCTATGCACCCAAGTGTCCTTCTATCTTTCGCCATCACCTTTTCTACCTGATTGGCCACCTTAAGATCAGCACATACGATCACACCCAAGACCCGCTCCTCTTTCATGCACTGAAGTTCTTCACCCCCCTAAACTATACTGTTCCCTCTGGATTTTGCTGCCCAAATCCATGATCCTGCACTTTTCGACAGCAAACTCTGGGAACTATGTGGCTAGAATACTGAGGGGCCAATATTTCAGAGCACAAGCGATAGCCGGGCTGAAGAGAAACAAATGAAGGATTTATCTCCACACAGAGAATGACAAAGAGCCAGGTGAGTATTAATCTGTCATCTGCACCTATAAAATATAGAATGTAGGTTGCCCTGAAAGGGAGTAATTTTATAATTACATGCATGCAGAAAAAGTAGGTGTGGGCTTTCAAAGTGTCAAAATGAAAGGATGTGGCTCCTTCCACTTTGAAAATTACCCTAGAAAATGTATGCAATGAAACTTTGATTGCATGTATTCTGGTAAATCGCCATACATCGCCCTATGAACCAGATCTTAAAAGTATCTGTATATAATATGTAAACCGCTTTGATTTTTAACAACAGAAAGTCAGTATTTCAAATCCCATCCACTTTCCCTTTCCTTAAATGTACAAATATATTGGGCGCAGTTCATACACTCCTATTTCTGTATGTGAAGTGCTGTTCCGCTTTTGTAATTTCCCTCAGTGTGTTCATTTCAATGATCTAATTCATCTTTTACATGCAGTTCCAGATAGTGTTTGGGGGGTATTTTCTAATGCTTAGAAAGCAGGCATAAGCCACAAAAATACAGCAGGGTTACTTTGCTATTCCTTCATCCGCTAATTTCCATGATTGCATGACTCCTTCTCTTCAGTAAGTAGCCTGTTACATAATCAGGTTAAAACAAGGCCACTTACCCGTTAAATTCAATATTCTAATTGGCAATAGCTACCTGTATAGCAGTCATCAAAAGCCATTTTCTTTCCAGATTGTATAATTAATTACTGTTCATACAGTTTATTCAGGTTGATTTACATTTGATGTTCACTGTTTAGCTAAAATTGATGAAGGAAATGTTAGATTCTTTCAGAATCCACAATTATGTCATTTACCATAGATGCATCTAATTGAAAGGACGGGGATGGGATTTGATAAACCACCTTTCTGTGGTTACAATCAAAGTGGTTTACATATTATATACAGGTACTTATTTTGTATCTGGGCAATGGGGAGGGGGGGGGGGGGCAAGTTAAGTGACTTGCATAGAGTCACAAGGATCTGCAATGGGAACCAAACCCAGTTCCCCAGAATCTCAAGCTGCCTGAATATAGAGTCTCTTTTAGAAAAAAAGATAACAAATGGGGGGGGGGGGGGAGGACGCCAGTGAGCCCGGTGAAGATGGCCGCCTGATTTCATAGCCCCTGAGTATCCTGCAAAGAATCCCTGCACATCCTAGCATAAGAACTATTTCTGCTACTTATGAAGCTACTATTAAAATATGCCCGTTTCTTGCGGCAATGAAATGGGCGCTAGCACGGTTTCCTTCCTGACCTCCCCCCCATCCCTACTCACCCCGTCGGCGTTCGTCCGCCATTGTTGCAGACCTCGGCACCACCTTCAATCTGCTGACATTGCTGCGCCCTCGACGTCATCACGTTTGACGCGAGGGCGGGGCCCCAGCACAGTGTTTTCAGTAGCTTCACCACCACGAAGGCTTCAAACCGGAAGGAAGTGCCCGGAGGACCTGACAGTGACGTCAGTGTCCTCAGAACGTTGAGGGTGAGTTTTATTATATAGGATATATTCACTTCTAAGACTCTGTGGCTTCAAGAAATCAAAAATCTGAGCCTGGTGCTTCAACTTTACCAGCTCCTAAGAGGCCAAAAGATGAGAAGCCTTCTGAAACATTGCCTATAAAGGAAAACGTGGACCCCTCTCTGCAATCCATAATGCAATCAGTTATGGATGAAATCATCACTTTAAAAGGAATCATGTAAGATAACCAAAGCACATTTAAAGAACTAAAGATGATATTTGTGAATTAAATAATCAACTCTCACAGATGCAACTTTGTACAACAACACTGGAGACCACTTGTGCTGCCCATCCAGAGGTCATCACAGCCTTACAATTGAAAAATAAAGAATTAAATAATCTGAGGAAAGACTTAGAAGATCTCAATCCTAGGAGGACTAACCGATGTATTCTGAAGGTCTTGAGGGAACAGATCCAGTAAAGAGTCTTGAAATCTTTACTAACTAAATTGCTGGATGTCACATTCAAGCACCCACTGAAAATAGAGTGCACACACCAAGTGCCTTCATCGTGCTCACAGAACCAACAATTCCCCAAGCCCTTAGGGATACAACTCCTCTGTTATCAATAGACACTATACGTTCTACAAAAGGCAAAACTTAATCACCACTTACTTGGGAGGGCACAAAGATTATGATTTTCCCAGACCTCAGAAGAGATACAGTACAAAAAAAGGAAATGTTTCCTGGCACTCTGTGACCGGTTGACATCCCTGGGAACCCAGAATGGATTGCTATACCCGGCAATTATGCACATCACCGTCCATAACAATATTCAGCTGAGACCCATATAAAATTGGAAAGTTGCTGATCCCTCCCTCTCTCCCTTTGTGAGGCAAGACCATACTCCTATCCCCACTCCTCCTTCCATGCAATACCCCACCCCCTGACAAGCCAAGACCTCCTTCCCACCCCACCCCCGGTCCATATGCTCCCCCCCCCCCCCCCCACACACACACACTCAGGATAGACCTTCTAGGCCTATCTTAAGTTCCTAGCGGACCACTGGGGTGAAGGAGGCAGGAGCAAATCCCACTTCCTCCTGCCCCTAGCTGCTGCCTGCAAAAAATGGCTGCCACGACCTCTAGTGGCAGCCTTGTGGTATTTCAGTAGAATGTCTGTATGAGAGTCATTTGTAATGCTTGGATCTCATCCTCTTGCTGTTTAGGGATCATCTGTGTTTATCCCATGCTTTTTTGAATTCTGTCACTGTTACAGTATCATTCACTAGTGTAGGGGTTTCACTTAGCCCTTTAGCAGCAGAAGTGGTAAAAGATCAGTGGGTTCCTAAACCCTGAAGACCATCAGCATCTCTTGCAGACTGTTTCCTTACCGTAGAAGAAATAAAGACCACAGAACACTGAAAACATAGATAAACTCTTTCTCTGTGAGGAAAAAAATGTTAATTACGGTGTCTATGCATGCTGAAAGGGGCAGAAGAAACATTGTCACTGCATTAAAATTTGTGACCATGTGTAAATAAAGGAATGTCATATGCAAATAAGAGTTTTACTCTCTGCATGGTAAATAGCCCAACATGACTTTACCCCCTAGTATTTGCCGAGTTCTTCTTACTGCACAGAACTGCAGAATTGAATACATATCTCACAGCAGATGCTTCATTGTTACCGTGAAAGCAATGGGATCAAAAAGGAAGAGACGGGAATTTTTGTGATGATATGCTCTAGTGTAATCACCTTGATTATCTTGCAAAGACAAATAAATTCAAACCAAATATACAGTATACATGGGGCGATTCATGTACAAACCCACTTATATTCACAGGAGGGCTGTATCTTCCCTATTCAAAGGAAACAGATCCGAGGGAATATTCAAACATGCATTTGTACCTCACAGTTATGATTATTACTAATTTTTATTTATTTTTAAGTTATTGAGATTCACTTGTTATACCACCCTTAAAATTTATATCAGAGTGGTTATAAAAATAATTGTAATCAGAGATAACAACAAATAATTAAGTCAAAAAGTATCAACTGAATTCACAAAACGACAAACCAAGGGGTCCTTTTACTAAGCCGCATAAGGCTCTTCGCAATGCCCAACGTACATCAAAATGGAGTTTCCACCCGGCTACCACGTGGCTCTTGCGGTAATTTTATTTTTGGCACGCGTACGATATGTGTGGCCGAGTGGCATTTGACGCGCGTAGGTCATTACTGCCCGGTTACCACATGAAACTTTACCGCTAGGTCAATGGCTGGCAGTAAGGTTGCAGACCCAAAATGAATGCATGGCAATTTTGATTCTGCCGCATGTCCATTTTCAGCAAAAATAAAAAAGGCCTTTTTTACAGGTACGCTAAAAAAACAGATCGGCGCACGCCCAGAACCTGCGCCTACACTACCGCAAGCCATTTTTCAGCGCACCTTAGTAAACGGACCCCTTAGGCACAAGTTGGAGAATGAACAGGACATCAATAATTCATGCAAAGGACGGTTTAACAACTGGGCACAAAAGAGAAACAACACAGCCTTTCAAAAAAAAAAAATCCCTTAAGGAAGATATCATTTAAAATGTCCTTTAATTTAAAAGTCTGCCTAAACAACCATGTTTTCAAGTCGATCTTATATTTCTGCTAAGAGGTTTCCTTACAAAAATCCACAGGAACTGAATTTTAAAAGGAAGGTGCAATACAACTTAATGCTTTTGTAATGAGGAATCCAACAATAATTTTTTCTGAGAAGAACCTGATATGATTAGTCTGTGATGATTGCAAGCTCTGAGAACATCAATATGGAAGCCAAAAAGAGTATGCAGGTACGAAGGTATCCCTGTAAAGAATGCTCAATGTGCCAAAACAACAATTTTAAATGTATGCCCTCGTAATGCTTGGCATTAATAATAATAATATTATTATATTCTTGATATATCACCTTTCCATGGTACAACCCAAGCAGTTTAGATATTACATACAGGTACTTTTTAAGTCCCTTTTATCCCCTCCTGACACTATGATCGTCAAGATTAAAAGCTCAAAATTACGGCTATTACTCAGATATTTAATCCCCTCCTCAGAAAAAGTGTTCTAGAAGGGCTGCTTGGACCTGGACTATTAAAACATCTCAGATTATTTAAAGACTGTGAGCCTGAATCTGTTTCTGATTGGTCTTTTGAGGAAACTTGTCTCTTTTTTTGCTTCTTGAGAAGGGAAAAAGCTAAGGAACATTTGATTGGCCTGCATGAACCATCTTCTGAAGCTGGACCAGAAACGCTACGTAGACAGGAGCAAGCAAATGTAATTCATCTAGAAAAACAAGCAGAAGGGTTCCTTTATGTGGTCTTTCACAGAAAAGCTAACACTGCTGTTTTCAGCAGCATCATAAGGAGCCCATAGACACAACTGTTGTGACCCCCTGAAGCAAGTGGATCACTCCACCAAAACATGGCCTGTGTCGGGTCCTTTACCTGGTGCTTTTAATTAAAGGATTCTTGAAGATACATCTCCTGCGTTGGTTTGTCATTTGGTCAACCTCTACTTGTTAGGCAGACTGGATGGACTGTACAGGTCTTTCTCTTCCGTCATCAACTATGTTACTACACGTTACTTGCTTTAGTATTGTAAATATGCAAGCATATGAAATCTAACAATACCCTTTTGCCCACACCACCAAAATGCTTTCTTCCAGGCTCACTTGGACACCGTTTGGAGATAAACAGGCAGCACCAAAAAAAAAAAAAAGATCATTTTATCCAATTAAACTATTCTCTTTTTTAATTTGTTACAGTAATTTGATATACCACAAATCACACAAATTCCTGCAATGCGGTTCACACTAATAAAACTCAAGAGAAAGGTGGAAAGACGAAAAGGAAGAAGAAAAAAAGAGAGAGAGAGAGAAATGAGGGAAGGAATTTGTGTATTGAAGGTTTGTTTAAAAAGCTGAGTCTTGAGGAGTTTTCAAATGTTGAATAAGAAGATTCCAGAGTTTTAGACCAGCATAAACAAAAGCAGTTTCCATAAAAGATAAGAGAATGAACACAGTATTCAGGTGGCTTATTGAATGTAGCTGGGGTGTCCCTACAAGGCAAGAAAGACACCGTTGCTCAGATATGATACAGGTGGGCCACCTTTTTGTATGGTGGTGGTCCTGGAGAGAAGTGGAAATGACAGCAGTCCTCCAGATATCCATTAGGGATGGACAGTATCTACTTTAATACGTTTGCTGGCTTAGGTATATGTTTATGTTTATTAAAACATGTTGTACCACCTATTCCAAGTAGTACAAGGGTCCAGGCAAAATAAATCATAAAAACAAAGGAAAAGGAACGCCAGAAAATTTGCAGGACAGAGGTGTTTCTGTTACTACTAGCATTTCTATAGCGCTACAAGGCGTACGCAGCGCTGCACAAACATAGAAGAAAGACAGTCCCTGCTCAAAGAGCTTACAATCTAATAGACAAAATAAAGTAAGCAAATCAAATCAATTAATGTGTACAGGAAGGAGGAGAGGAGGGTAGGTGGAGGCGAGTGGTTACGAGTCAAAAGCAATGTTAAAGAGGTGGGCTTTCAGTCTAGATTTAAAGGTGGCCAAGGATGGGGCAAGACGTAGGGGCTCAGGAAGTTTATTCCAGGCGTAGGGTGCAGCGAGACAGAAGGCGCGAAGTCTGGAGTTGGCAGTAGTGGAGAAGGGAACAGATAAGAAGGATTTATCCATGGAGCGGAGTGCACGGGAAGGGGTGTAGGGAAGGACGAGTGTGGAGAGATACTAGGGAGCAGCAGAGTGAATACATTTATAGGTTAGTAGAAGAAGTTTAAACAGGATACGAAAACAGATAGGGAGCCAGTGAAGCGACTTGAGGAGAGGAGTAGTATGAGTAAAGCTTTTGGCATTTTGTTAATTAAGCTGTGGCATGAATTTTACCACATTACCAAATATAAATTATGCTTTATTAGATTAATATACCATTAAATTGTGATAGCAGAGCTGTTTACAAATCAAATTATTAATAAGAGAACAGAATGTCATTTCCAATAGTAAAGAAAAGGAGCAAAAGGGGTGCTCAGGTAGGACAAGGCCATAGCGGAGAAACTGGATGAATTCTTTGCTTTGGTCTTTACGGAAGAAGATGTAAGAGATCTGCCTGTACCAGAAATAGTTTTCAAGGGTGATGATGTGGAGTAATAAAGAAATTGCGGTGAATCTGGAAGATGTACTGAACCAAAGAACTCAAACATAAAATTGCTGATCTGCGTTAATAATCTGTAACCTCTCGTTAAAGTCATCCATAGTATCTGAAGTAAATCCATGTTGGCTTTCTCTCATTAATCCATGCTTATGAATATGCTCTGTTTGTTCTTTGTAATAATCTCTACCATTTTGCCCGTCATCGATGTCAAGGCTCATCAGTCTATGAAGTCACATAGGTGAGTCTGTATCTTTATAGAAGTGGTTTTTACAGGAACCTGCTTGGCTTTCCTAGCTTGGCGATCTGCTAGAAATTCACCCTCAGGGTAACACATTTGGGCCCTCTGAATAAATTTGCTATCACCCTTGCCATGTCCCACACGCAGCTTTTCAGTCTATGCACATATTGTATACATAGAGGCAGCTCCTTGTGACTCTGGGCAAGTCACTTAACCCTCCATTGCCCCATGTAAGCTGCATTGAGCCTGCCATGAGTGGGAAAGCGCGGGGTACAAATGTAACAAAAAAAATAAAAATAAAATATGCAACACAATTTAATCAGGTAGCAATAACTCCCGACAGGTTAAATCACCTGTTCAGGGCTCGCCAGTCTTTTCCAGTGGCACTTAACCAAAATTGGCCGGTTAGCATTGAACTACAAAATGGCTCTTAGGGCATTCTGGGCCGGAGTCAGTACTTGGCCAATATTCAGCACTAGCTGGCCAGGTTAACCTCATAAATAGGACCACATAAAAGTCATTCCTGTCTTGGTGTGATGCCCCAGAGCCACTTAAGCTTTGAATATCGCACTTAACTGGTTTTGTGTTAGCCGTCTCCACAAACCTGGCAATTCAATGCTGCTGCCTGGACGTTTCTGGGTTCAGCACCGGCAGCAGTTTGCAAAACACTGATCATCAGGCCCTGCAAGTAGTAAACCGGGACATGCACAAAAGGGTTTTCCCAGCCATTTTCCTGTCACGGTAGCAGCTAACGAAAACGGAATGCAAATGAGCTCATTTTTATTATAATGTGAATGGAGTGAAGGACTATTCGAATGGCTAGTGCAGTGTGTAAAAAGTTCAGGAAGTGGGTTCAAGTCCCATCTCTCCAGGCATATTTTCAAAGCACTTTGGGAGGCTAAGTTCCATAGGTTTCTATGGAACTTTGGGAGGCTAAGTGCTTTGAAAATGAGCACCCCCCAGCAAGTCAGTGAACCCTCTATTGGCCCCAGGCATAAAACTTGCTGAGCCCAACAGAAAAAGCACCTGAACGCACTATGTAAAGCACTTTTAATAGTTGCAAGTCAGGCACCAGAGTATTATGCCAGTTTTATTTCAGCCCTGAAAAGGGGTTATGCATTTTGGCACCCTCTCTCCTTTTTAAATTTAAGTGAATTCAGCCACCACAGAGCTTAAGTTCATCACTGCAGCCACTTGTAAAACATTTTGCTGGTTTAATCCCTCCAACAATCTCTCTGTCACGTTGTTTTTGCCGCATGCAGTGAGTAACCTGCTTAAAAGAAAGCATCAGGTGGGGAGTGGGGGGGGGGGCAGCTAAAAATAGCCCCGAGACTGTATTTACTATATGTGGCCTGGGAGGGAGGCCGACTTTCGGACTTGCTTCTCCGATCCGAGAGGGGAGCAGCAGCCTGCAAGAGGAGGAAGAAGATCTCCTCCCCTCCCCCTCCCCACCCCTCCCCCCCTTCCCCAGCCAGCCTCCTCCCCTTCTCAATAAATCAGCCAGCCCAGAGCTCTTCTCTTCCCAAAGTAGGGCTGATGGCAGCTGCGGGAGCGGGGCTGTGCCCGGCGGCCTCGGGACTTTGGGGCCAGCTGAGGCTGAAGATGGCTACGGGCTGGCTGCTGCTCCTCATCCTCACACTTTTGCAGTCCCGGCCGATCAGTCCATCCTCGGAAGAGCCCTTCCCTTCTTCCACGACGTGAGTCACTTTCTCTGTCTCTCTCTCTCTCTCTTGCTGGCTTTTGGGGATCCGGGGCTGCTGCATCGCTCGGGAGGAAAGCGCGCACGTCGGGGTGTCCGGGAGATGCAGAGCTGCAGGTTTTGCGCGGAGAGGAGCCGGCCACAGGGTTGGGCTCTGCCAAGACCAAAGTTTCCACATGCCTTTCCTTGTGGAAGGTTATTTCTGGCAGAGAGGAAGGCTGGTTCCGAAAATAGTGCTGGGCTGAAGGTTTCCACAGCTCCCTTTCAAGCAGAAAATCAGATGACGCCAGTGTTATTATTATTATTATAAAGCTAGAGGGTTCCATTCACACAGCAAGTGCATTGTTTGCACGGAAATATTATTTAGAAAAAGAACGAATACAGTTTAATTCTTATATCTAATGTCAAATGGAGAAATCCTAGCCTCGTGCAGCCAAAGCAAGCTGAAAACCATGTAGACATTTGAGGCTGAAAGGAATAGGGGAAGCCATGAGCAAAGTAGCAGCCTTTTCAATCTGGGTTATGAGTCATTTCATGGGGGGGAGTCGTGTCGGTCCCTCGGCCTGACAAAGTTCCCTTTCCTCTCTCTCTGTCTCTCTGCCCTGCTCTTTCCCTGGTGCTATAAATGGACTCAGCCTGATTTACCCCTCTGCTCGCTTGACAGGGACAATATCTTCCTTTGGAAGGGATCGCTAAAAGGAAAGATCTCAGCTTTTGCTAGAATCAAACTGACCTGGGACAGGCCACTCCCTGGCTCATTATTCTTGCTTGAAAACATTAGATAATTACAAGAATGTCGAGGCGCAGTGAAATATTCAGAGAGCGAGGCTTGAAAATGCCCTTTTAATGCTAAAGCTTAAGCATATTCATATGCAAATACTAATTATTGTCACTTATTTTCAGCAGGCAGACACAAACATTTTGGAAAGTCAATACTGAGAAAGTCACATCTTTAGAGTGATTTTTACGCACATTCCGTATACTGTACAGGGTTTATTTGTCTGTTCTTGTCACTGCCACAATTTCACAATTAAAAAAAAAAAATCCTGGCTATATTTTTTGGTACATTAAATAGCCAGGTGCATTTAAATGTCCTTTTTGAACAGCAGCAAAGCATGCTCACCATTAATAATTCAGGTATTTGCTTGAGCGGTGTTTTTAAAAAATAGAGTTTCCAGTGACTCCCAGGAAATCTTTTAAAGAAAGAAAAATCCCGTACTCCCCCCCCCCCCCCCAAGTTAACGAGGGTTAATGATGTAACAGATGAAAGGGAAGAGATGAGAGATTATTGCTTTCCTTGTAGACAATAAGAGATTAAAAACATAAACCAGAAACTTCAGAAATGACCAAGGATTTCACGAGTTCATCAATTACCTGCATAGTAGCCAGAATTCCCAATCTCACCAGGACAAGGTGCAATTAATTTTTTTGTTTTTGTTTTCAGAGGTGGTTTTATTACACTTTAAACAATCCAGCAGAGAAAACGGCCCTGTTTTTTCTATGTTCAGTCTGCTGCTGCTGCAGAGCTGCATTGTCAAAGCTTTCCCATCATTTCGGAGAAAACTGTTGCAAAATTCAGAGTAATTTCACCTGCATCTCATATCTGGCCTCTTTGTCTAATCCCCGCAGCAGAAATGTTGCCGTAAAAGTAATTCTTCTGAGCCATCAGCGTGTCTCAGTGGTAATTATAATCCTCTATTACAATATCAAAAAGATCAGCTCACAGATCTACTGGCAAATAAGGCAAATGAAGACCGTAAATGCTACTCCAGTTTATTTGGTTTTCAGAAGATCTCTATTGGATTAAAAAAAAACAAATCAATTTCAAAATGTAAAGACTTTGGTAAATAGAGAGAGCCAGAAACTTGTTCTGCAACAGGAGAAGCCTCGATCTTGCCAAATGTGATAAATCGATTAGAAAAGAAAAAGGCTTTTGCTCTATCATATCACAATTTCCCTTGTTTGTTTCCAACCTGAGATCATTTTGACCTATCACAACCTTATTCCTTTTGGCTAAAAAAAAAAAAGAAATTCAAAAATATATAAATCTTGGGACAGAGCCAGAAGAACAGACTTATAACAGAAAGGTAGGCTTCAGGCTGCCATGCATCATCTTAAGATTTCTAGGTTGGAAATGCAAAGTTTTTCTGTATTTCTGAGGTGCATTCGTTCCATGTTGAAAAATGATAAGGCTGGAACCACTAAATTTCAATTGTGTGCCTCACTAGAAGTTTCAAGAATAAAGTTTAAACTCAGCTGTATAATCATCCCAGTTCCTACATCTATTTGATGTAAATAAAATCAGTTAACTTGCTGTCAATATCTCGTTCACACAAATTGCTTATTATTTTCGAATTTCTGTGAAATAGAAACCAAAATATGCACAGAAAATGCCAGCTACTGTCATAGAGATATATTTACTCATGAGACTCTGGTTAGATTTGTGTTTCATGGCTGAAACAGCTGGATATTAATTCCATTTTTTCCCTGTTTGCACATGGAGAGAGAAAGAGAATAACAGGTACTGTCTGTATAAGAAGGTGATGTTTGGCACATGCAACTGTTTTGGGGGCCAGATCAATAACAGTGATGTGAGGAGATGGCAGAGCTTGTCCTCATCCACTTCTTTTCTTCTGCTCCTGAGCCCTGGTGGTTCTTTTTTTCAATCTCTAACAAGATTTAGACCCTTCACAAGATGGAGCATTTCACTTTTGAATTTCCTGGCAGATTTAATAGCTGAATTTTGATTGAATCTGATCATGGAACGGATTTAAAAAAAAACCAAAACAAAACATTGCTGTGTATTAAGCAAAAAACCATAAGCAAGCAGAATACATTGTGCAGGTGTGATTCATGCACACAAATTTGCAAGATGCATAAAAGTGTAAAAATACAAGTGAATTTATTTTTATTATTTGCAATAACCCTCTGTGTGCAAAAGGTACTAAAAGAAAAACCTTAAGGACACATTTCATGTCAATACATTTTGCAACTGATAACATGCTGGATTGATCTGTCTGATTATTATTTGTGCTTGAAAAACGATAATAGTTATTGCCCAATGGACATAGTACCTGGGACCTCTGTTTTCTGATAAAAGAAGCAGAAGAAGGGACCCTATTAACATGGCTTAGGCATCTTATACAAATGCTGATTGATCTGTCTTGATCCAATTTTGTTCTCCTAAGTAATTTCATTGGTTCTGTTTGCAAGTCTCCACTTTTCCATTTGGATCCTTACCCAGTTAATTTAAAATCTTATTATGAAACAAACAGCTGTTGTCCCAACCTATGAATCCGTGAGTGGTTGTTCATCACAACCTGAGGCTTTGTCTGACAGAAGCTGCTGGAGGAAGGTGCTAGACAGATTGTATTTCAAGGAAGCTATTTCTGGAACTGCACAAAAAATAATGCACATTAATTTTACGAAGAGAGATTTATAAAGTTGATTGGAAAATGTCTTGACTAGCAGCAAATGGCTTTTATATTTTAAGATTTCTCATACAGCGTTCAGTGTAAAGTTTTATAGAAAATTTAATTTCTCATCAGAATGTCAGTTATTTTAATGCTTTGCAAACAATTAAAAGATCTAGTGTTATGTGATCTAATATGATTATTACTATCCATAGGCAATCCTCTGATTGGTGTGAATGATTAGTAATGTGTAACGCATCTGAGCTTTCCACATTAAAGAAATTCTAAAAATACTGTATCAGAACAATAACTAAAAATGTTTAGTTTAAATATTCTTTTTGAAATTTAGTTGTACAGAGTTTGGATATGATTTTTATTCAGTATTAGATCAGAAATGAAGAAATATAAGCTAAAGAGATCTCAAGTAGCAAAGCCATTACAATTGTGTTACTGACAACAAGGATTTTCAGCTTTTTGGTTTGTTTCTGGTTTTGTTTTTTTTAATTGTTTTAATAGAAATAAATTTAAAGCAAATTAGACATTTTCAATTGCCTCAATTTCAATGTATCCATCTTAATTCATAGGTTAATGTACATAAAATCATTTTTTTTTCACATCGTATACATTTACAAACTCTAATAAACAAATGCATGGTAACAGATCACATCCTAAGAAGTTAAACACTGGGAATTACATAAATAAAATATTAATGTGCAAATGAGACTTCACATTGGAGCAGTATGAAAACATTATTCAAGGCTTTGTGAAATGATATTCAGTATAGGATTTTAAGAAAAAGAAAGAAAAAAATCTTGTAGACTAAACGAGAGAATAAAAGAATTATGCCCTTAACAAGGATTACTGATATATGAACCAATCTTTTAAGAATGCCTGAAAAATCCAAAAATGAGCAAAAATTATTCTTTGCCTGAGCATAATCCTTCTCATTTCTGGTCTGTACAAAGACTGAGATTTTTCTGCTCCTTTTTGTGAGATAATGAACTGAATTTTACCAATGTGATTTTTCATTGGCTTTTTTTTTTTAAATAGTCTTAGCTTCTATCTTTTGTGAACTTAGGTCTTTATGGAGCATGTGTTAGCTTTAAAAAAAACAATTTATCAAACATGTTAAGCATGTGTATAAGACAGTCAATATGGAAGATGAACAAATAATGGATCGTTTATTCTTTGTTTTAAAATGTCTGGTTTATTTTGTTTGTTTGTTTTAATGGCCTGGTTAAAGTCCCAGTACAAAGCTGGCTGGCTCTTTGGTTAAGGTTTTAGTAACCAAAGGGATGGCTCTGCAGAGTCTCCAGCCCTCCACAGTCCATGCCGTGAGCAGCTTTTATTAACTGAGCAATCACATCATACCTTTTTAACAATTCAAGGAAATTATTGAAGGAGTGTCATTCCTAGATTGACGGAAGCTCCCTGACATATTTTGGATGATGTTATGCTTATGTTTTGGGAGAGAGATATCCTAGTGGCCAGAGCACTTCTGCCAGGATTCAAGTCTCACTCTTTCTGATCTTAGACAATTCCTTTGTACTGTGTCAGGTTCCTTTTTAAACTATGAGCAAGGAAATCCAGTTTTTTTGTAGAATATAAAAGTTAAAACATGAATGCCCCACATTATTAGTGTTGTCAGTATGTATAAGGTACATATGGTGTTCACAGAGGCCGGCAGAGGTCCATTACAAGAGTTTGTTCTGTTGATCGGTGTGGATAGGAAAAGCAGCATAGGAGTTGACCCTCCTGGTTCTGTTGCTGAGGTTTTGTGAGTTATCTATCCCATCCCGAGGACTCAGGTGTCCACTTAAGTTGACAGTTCCCTGTTCTGTCTGCCTTTTTCACTGGACACCAGTTTTTAACTTACAAAGACCACATGTTGCAAAATTTTTTTTTATTTTATTGTATTTCTTTATAACTTGTCACTGCTTAGGGTGGCAGAATATATTAGGGGTTCTCAAACCCTTAGGACACACCAAGCCAGTCTGGTTTGCAAGATATCCCCAATGATATGCACTGGGCAGACTTGTACACACTGCCTTTACTGCATGCAAATCTCTCTCTCACACACAGGGTCATTGCAGGTATGCTGAAAACCAGATTGGCTGTGTATGCCTGAAGGACTGGGTTGGGAACCCCTGGAGTATTAGAATAATGAGTCTGTTTTAAATTCCAGGGACTCTTTTCACATTGGCTGCTTGGTTACAGGGTCTGCAGGTACTTTTACTACATGCACAGAGCTCCCAGGAGCGAGATTTTAGGCCAACCTCGGATTTGTTAGAGGACCTACAGCATGGTTTCAACTGATTAGAAACACCATGCTGCTTTAGGACGCAAGTTCAAAACCAGGATTGGCCAAAAAGCTCCCTTCTGGACCTGAGCAACTTGGCGGGCTCGTGTGCGCCCTAAAGGTAACATTTGCAAACATTTATGTCCTGCGTGCCTGCTACTTTGTGGGCAACAGAAGGGTGTCCTTTTGAACACAGGTATAATTGTGGAATTGTGTTGTTAGCTAGACAGAGGCCGTTGTTTTATAGACAGGTAAAGTCACCTGGGCAAATGGCTTTCAAATTTACAAAGATTCTTAGTCATTTCCACGAGGTTATTTTGGAAATAACAGAGAACTGGTGCAATTTGGAGTTGTTTTTCTACTGAAGGGAATTGTTCTGGGATTCATTAAAGGCCAAAGGAGATGCACTGAATCATTTCTACTTTGGGATATGGTTTACTGTTCGCACTAATAGCCTCATTCACCAAACTCTATTGACATGTTAACATGCATTAATGAATATTAATTTGTATTAGCACATGTTATATAACTCAAGCCGCTTTATTCTCCTGGCACCTGTGAGGGGTCCGTTTGCTAAGTGTAGTAAGAATTTGCAGTTACTTCAGCTTAAGTACAACATTTAAAGTATAGTAAATGCAAAGTCTGTGCAATGAAGCATCTGCTGTGTATTTGAGGGGCAGTTCTAGGAAGGGCACCCAAGGTTAGGTGCCCCAAATCTAAGCACGAAAGACCAGATTCAGGGAATGGTGCTGAAATTCAGGTGCCAGGAGAAATCCCTGGGAAGTGATACTCTATTAGGGTTTTCCAGGCCCAAAGGTTTATGCCTGGTGCACAAGTAACCCCGGTGTTCTATAACATTGCACATGAATTTGGGAATGCCCCTGACCTGCCCATGCCTTTCCTAATTGATCAGACCCCTTTTGGGTTGTGCACGAGACAATTTAGGCTGCAGTGTTATAGAATAGTGCGCAGGTGAATCCAAATATGTGCCAATTAATGTCAACAATTGATTGTTGATGCTTTAACTCATTCATTTGCACGCACACCTGCTCTGGGTTGGGCATAAGCTCGTGTTCTCTGGTGCAAATTTGTGTGTCTAATCTGTTATAGAATTAGCAGCATAACTCAGCACTTTGAGCCCCTACTTCTGCTTGCTCTATGGCAGGTGTAAATGGGTCACTGAAATGCTGCACTTAGGAACGTTAACTGGTACCGTTCAATAAATAAAACAGAACATCCTTTTGCATACACACGCAGGAGCGCACACATGCCAATGAATCTGCACTGATGCACCTGTACATCGCCTCACAGCTAAAATGCTAAGTTTATTTTTTATATTTATTTCTGCATTTGTACCAAACAGGTTGTCGGTTCAATGTGGCTTACAATTTAATACAGTTTATAAGTACATAAGTGTTGCTATACTGGGACACTCCATCAAGCCCAGCATCCTATTTCCAACAGTGAACAATCCAGGTCACAAATACCTAGCAAGATCCCCAAAACAGTACAATATGTTTTGTGCTGCTTATTCTAGAAATAAGCAGTGGATTTCCCCCAATTCCATTTCATTAATGGTCTGTGGACTTTTCCTTTAGGAAGCCATCCAAACCTCTTTTAAACCCCGCTAAACTAACTGCTTTTATTACATTCTCTGGCAACGAATTCCAGAGTTTAATTACATGCTGTGAAGAAATATTTTCTCCGATTCATTTTAAATTTACTACTTTCTAGCTTCATTGCATGCCCCCTAGTCCTAGTATTTTTGGAAAGCGTAAACAAGCGATTCACGTCTACCCGTGCCACTCCTCTCATTATTTATAGACCTCTATCATATCTCCTCTCAGCCATCTTTCTCCAAGCTGAAGAGGCCTAGCCGCTTTAGCCTTTCCTCATAGGCAAGTCATCCCATCCCCTTTATCATTTTTGTTTGCCTTCTCTGTACCTTTTCTAATTCCACTATAATTTTTTGAGACGCGGTGACCAGAATTGAACACAGTATTCGAGGTGCAGTTGCACCATGGAGCGATACAAAGGCATTATAATGTCCTCATTTTTGTTTTCCATTTCTTTCTTAATAATACCTAACTTTCTATTTGCTTTCTTAGCCACTGCTGCACACTGAGCAGAGGGTTTTAACTTATCGTCCGTCAACAATGACGCCTAGATCCCTTTCCTGGTCGGTGATTCCTAATGTGGAACCTTGAATTACGTAGCTATAATTTGGATTCCTCTTTCCCCACATGCATCACCTTGCACTTGCTTACATTAAATGTCATCTTCCATTTAGATGCCCAGTTTTCCCAGTCTCTACCCTCTGCAGTACAAGGTCTAGGACTCTCCACCCCACACACATTTCCTCCCCTGCTCTCCAACGTATAAAGTTAAGGGCACCTTCCCCTACCCCAGCAAAGCACAGGACCAAGGATACCACCTCTTCCCTGCTCTGAGGCACAAGAAGAAGCCCTCCTCTCCCTTCCCACCCTCCTGAAGTACAAGATCAAGAATGGACTGATGAGACAAAGTCAGCACGGATTTAGTGAAGGGAAGTCTTGCCTCACCAATCTAATGCATTTTTTTGAGGGGGTAAGCAAACATGTGGACAATGGGGAGCCGGTTGATATTGTATATCTGGATTTTCAGAAGGCGTTTGACAAAGTGCCGCACGAAAGACTCCTGAAGAAATTGCAGAGTCATGGAATCGGAGGTAGGGTATTATTATGGATTAAGAACTGGTTGAAAGATAGGAAGCAGAGAGTAGGATTGCGTGGCCAGTATTCTCAGTGGAGGAGGGTAGTTAGTGGGGTCCCGCAGGGGTCTGTGCTGGGTCCGTTGCTTTTTAATGTATTTATAAATGACCTAGAGATGGGAATAACTAGTGAGGTAATTAAATTCGCCGATGACACAAAATTATTCAGGGTCGTCAAGTCGCAGGAGGAATGTGAACGATTACAGGAGGACCTTGCGAGACTGGGAGAATGGGCGTGCAAGTGGCAGATGAAGTTCAATGTTGACAAGTGCAAAGTGATGCATGTGGGTAAGAGGAACCCGAATTATAGCTACGTCTTGCAAGGTTCCGCGTTAGGAGTTACGGATCAAGAAAGGGATCTGGGTGTCGTCGTCGATGATACGCTGAAACCTTCTGCTCAGTGTGCTGCTGCGGCTAGGAAAGCGAATAGAATGTTGGGTGTTATTAAGAAGGGTATGGAGTCCAGGTGTGCGGATGTTATAATGCCGTTGTATCGCTCCATGGTGCGACCGCACCTGGAGTATTGTGTTCAGTACTGGTCTCCGTATCTCAAAAAAGATATAGTAGAATTGGAAAAGGTACAGCGAAGGGCGACGAAAATGATAGTGGGGATGGGACGACTTTCCTATGAAGAGAGGCTGAGAAGGCTAGGGCTTTTCAGCTTGGAGAAGAGACGGCTGAGGGGAGATATGATAGAAGTGTATAAAATAATGAGTGGAATGGATCGGGTGGATGTGAAGCGACTGTTCACGCTATCCAAAAATACTAGGACTAGAGGGCATGAGTTGAAGCTACAGTGTGGTAAATTTAAAACGAATCGGAGAAATTTTTCTTCACCCAACGTGTAATTAGACTCTGGAATCATTGCCGGAGAACGTGGTACGGGCGGTTAGCTTGACGGAGTTTAAAAAGGGGTTAGATAGATTCCTAAAGGACAAGTCCATAGACCGCTATTAAATGGACTGGAAAAATTCCTCATTTTTAGGTATAACTTGTCTGGAATGTTTTTACGTTTGGGGAGCGTGCCAGGTGCCCTTGACCTGGATTGGCCACTGTCGGTGACAGGATGCTGGGCTAGATGGACCTTTGGTCTTTCCCAGTATGGCACTACTTATGTACTTATGTACCCTACCCCCACCCTTTCATTTGTACCCGGGAGGTTTCTTCATGTCCAGGGTGTAGGGACAGGAACAATCCTCAGACACTACTGTCCTTACTGGCTCTAGGTTCAAAATGGTAGTCACGACCCTTAATGGTGGTCTCTCAGTACTACTGCTAGGGGTAAATCTGCCAAATAGGATTAAACAAATGAGGCGTAATTTGCTTCTCCACTAATTTCCTGTCTCAATTATATTTGATAGTAATGTAACAGCCTAGAATATTGTCCTGCTATTACACTTAACTCAGCGGATCCTGTTTGTAAGAAAGTTTACTGATAGCTAAATGCCATTATTTTTCAGATTGTCTTATACCAAGAATATTAGAAAATGAGCTAAAATAATCTTCATTAGGACTTAGTTAAATGCCATCCAATCTCCGCTGATTTCTGTATGCGTTCTAAAATCCCCCCTTCCAGTCTATAAAGTAATATGTTGTAGGATCAACATTTTAATTTTCAGGGATTTGGTGAAGGCGGTTAGCTTAGCAGAGTTTATAAAGGGGTTAGATGGTTTCCTAAAGGACAAGTCCATAAACCACTACTAAATGGACTTGGGAAAAATCCACAATTCCAGGAATAACATGTATAGAAAGTCTGTACATTTGGGAAGCTTGCCAGGTGCCCTTGGCCTGGATTGGCCACTGTCGTGGACAGGATGCTGGGCTCGATGGACCCTTGGTCTTTTCCCAGTGTGGCATTACTTATGTACTTATGAAGAAGCATTATAAAATCAGTCTCTCTCTCTCCCCCCTACTCCCACATTTATGCATGAGAGCAGAAACATGGAGAACAAACACATTTGTATGAAAGACTAGATCTTATTTCTCTCTCTTTCTTTAGCTCTGCTATTATTTTTGCTCAGTTCCGTCAGAGCACAGAATGGGATAGACTGTGTACATACAGTATAGAGCAGAGGTATGACGGCAGATAAAGACCTGTATGGTCCATCCAGTCTGCCCAACAAGATAAGCTAATTTTACTTGGTATGTGATATTTTATACCCGAGTTGGTTTGTCCTTGCCATTCTCAGGGAACAGACCGTAGAAATCTGCCCAGCACTGTTCTTGTACTAAAAGTTCTGAAGATTCTGGAATCCTAAAGAGTTACAAGATTCTGGAATCCCAATTAGAAGCAACATTCCATGCAGAACCCCAAAGAGTGCAGAAAAAAACAAGTGGAAAAATAACTTCAAGGGATCAATCCAAGACAAGAGGTGAGATGCTCCAAAAAAACTTTATTAAGGACCCAACACGGTCCGTGTTTCGGTTTTTAGAAAAACCTTCATCAGGGGTCAATCAGTAGTTGCACAGAGGATATACTGACAGACAATGGAGCTCATGAAATGTGGTCTCTTGAATGAATTGGAAATAGTTGCCTCGTACTGACAGATTCAATATGAGATAGTGTCGACACTATCTCATATTGAATCTGTCAGTACGAGGCAACTATTTCCAATTCATTCAAGAGACCACATTTCATGAGCTCCATTGTCTGTCAGTATATCCTCTGTGCAACTACTGATTGACCCCTGATGAAGGTTTTTCTAAAAACCGAAACACGGACCGTGTTGGGTCCTTAATAAAGTTTTTTTGGAGCATCTCACCTCTTGTCTTGGATTGATCCCTTGAAGTTATTTTTCCACTTGTTTTTTTCTGTGTTGGATTTTTGTGGAATTTTTGGACCTGTTCTTGCGGAACCCCAAAGAGTAACATAGTAACATAGTGAATGATGGCAGATAAAGACCTCAACGGTCCATCCAGTCTGCCCAACAAGATAAGCTCATTTAACATGGTATGCAATACTTACCCGAGTTTGATTTGTCCTTGCCTTTCTCAGGGCACAGACCATAGAAGTCTGCCCAGCACTGTTCTTGTACTAAGTTCTGAAGCTAATGTCGAAACCTCTTAAAATTTACACTCCAGCCTATCCCTCTCTATTCAGTCACGATCAGAGCATAGACTGTCGAAATCTGCCCAGCACTGTTCCTGTACTAAAAGTTCTGAAGGTAACGTTGAAGCCCCTTAAACACTCCAGCCTATTCATATCTATTGAGTTATGAAAGTTATAAAAGTCTGCCCAGCACTCTTCTTATACTAAGTTCTGAAGCTAACGTCAAAGCCCCTTAAAAGCCTATCTTCAAGTCTTTGCTTAAAGCCCACCTCACTTCAAGTCTTTGCTTAAAGCCCACCTCTTCAATGCTGCATTCAGCACCTAACTCTTACCGTTCAGTAAATCCAGACTGCCCCTTTCAGACTGACTGTTCACTTGTCTTTGAGATTGTAAGCTCCTTGAGCAGGGACCATCCCTCTATGTTAACTTGTACAGCGCTGTGTAACCCTAGTAGCACTTTAGAAATGTTAAGTACTAGTAGTACACTCCAGCCCATCCATATTGTGAAGATGAGGTTTCTCCTCCCACTCGTCACTGGGCCTCTGGCTCACAAGCAGAGCTTCAGGCAATCTCTTCCCAGTATCCTGAGCACACACCAACCTCAAGATCCTGGGTCCCTTTCTCACTCAGGGTGACCTGGTTCTCAATATGCAAATCATATGCAGATTAGTGTGCTACCCCCTTCTCACTCAGGGTGACCTGGTTTCCACTCAGCAAATTAAGCAGGTCTCACCAACTGCATATTTCTCAGGCAACTCTTTATTCCAGCCCCTGGGCACACTTCTTCTAGCTTAACACTTTATGCTTTCATAGATCTTCACATTGAGCCTCCACACACAGATACATGGGCTCAGTACTATACCAATACTTTGGGGACTTTCAACCCCAGGCTTTGCAGCCTGCTTCTCTTAGTACTTCGGACACACAGTCCCTCTTTGAACACCCAGTTCTAGACACACAGTCTTTTCATCTTCGGACACACAGTCCCTCTTTGAACACACAGTTCTAGACACACAGTCAAACTCTAATGCTTTAGGGACTTCTTACCCCAGGACTTTCAGCCTGCTGATCTCCTTTGGACACCCAGTCCACCCCCAAGTCCATCAGGTTAGCCAGTATCTTTCAGGGGCTCTCTCCTCCTCTGCTGCTAGCTCACTTCCCTTCCTTTCACCACTCAGGTGGGGTATAAAGTGGTTAATCAGCTACACAGGACCCAGCCCATAACCACCCGCACCTGTGGACCTCCCAGGGCTCTCCCCGGTCCTAGCGACCTCCACCTTCTTCTAGCGCCCTCTAGGGCCTACACCCTATAGGACACCCCCTTACTTATCACAATATATATTCAGTCACAATCAGGGAGTAGAACGTAAAAGTCTGCCCAGCATCGGTTTCGCTTCCCAATTACCGCCGTTGCCACTTAATCTCCAATAAGATTCCGTGGATCCATTCCTTCTAAACAGGGTTCCTTTGTGTTTATCCCACACATGTTTGAATTCCACTACCGTTTTCATCTTTACCACCTCCCGCGGGAGGACATTCCACGTATCCACCACCCTCTCCGTGAAAAAATACTTCCTGACATTACTCCTGAGTCTGCCCCCCCTTCAACCTCAATTCATGTCCTCTAGTTCTACCACCTTCCCGTCTCCAAAAAAGGTTCGTTTGCGGATTAATACCTTTCAAATATATGAACATCTGTATCGTGTCCCCCCTGTTTCTCCTTTCCTCCTATACATGTTCAAATCAGCAAGTCTCTCCTCATACGGTTTGCATCGCAAATCCCATACCATTTTTGTAGCTTTTCTTTTCACCGCTTCCAGTCTTTTTACATCTTTAGCAAGATATGGCCTCCAAAACTGAACACAATACTCCAGGTGGGGACTCACCAATGACTTGTAGAGGGGCATCAACACCTCCTTTCCTGTGCTGGTTATACCCCTTGCCTGGGTACACTCAGCCAGTCTGGGGTTTTCAGGATACCTTCATTAAATTCAATGGGGATATCCTGAAAACCCTGACTGGCTGGGTGTGCCCTGAGGATTGGATTGAAAACCTTTGGTATGGAGGATAATTCAGTCTACAGGTGGATCTTTCCATTCAGGCACCTTAAGGCTGCCAAAGACCTTTGGTAATTGTAGGCATCCAGGTGAGGCAAGGGGGTGTGTAACCAACCCATGCCCCTCCTATGTGAACACCCCCCCTTCCACTTACACACTATGCAATATGCAGCGGCAGGACAATTGGGAGCGCACCGCTTAGGCGCTAGGGCAATTGGGAGCAAACTGTTTTCCGGATGGCTGTTTCTTCAGCTAGAAGGGTTTCTGAGCTCCAGGCATTTGTCTTGCAGGGATCCCTTTCTTCAGTTTTCGCAGATAGCAGTGTCTGTGCACACGGTTCCTTCCTTTCTTCCAAAAGTGGTTTCGTCTTTTCACCTCAATCAGACGATTTTCCTCCCGTCCTTTTGGAAGGAGGATTACGATGAGGGCTAGGCCTCCCGACATCTTTTGCATGTGAAATGGTAACCGGTAAATTAGGTGCAGGACAATTCATTGTAGGATAATTTGGAGCAGTTATGTTGACAGAAAATAATTCAGAGCAGGACAATTAGTAACTTTTGATGTCTCATTAACTGCCCTACTAAGATGTGAAATCATGTCTTTTGAATATGCTGTAGAAGTATTTAAGGTCAATTACAGGCATCAATAAATTCATTTACTGAAATCTTTAACCCACAAATTCATGGATGCCATTTTCATTTTGGACAATGCATTTGGCATAAGGTACAGGAATATGGCTATGCTGGATATTACAGTACAGATCCAGATTTCGTTATGCACATCCGGATGCTTGTTGCTCTTGAGTATGTGCCAATTCCCAAGAAAGTTCGGTGACTTTCTGAACTACTTCTAAGACACATTTATGGGAAGGCAGTGATCATGACGAAGAGGTGATGCTCTTTTCTTTTCCAGCATATCGGACTATTACTAGGCCGTTTGTGATAAAACACCATGAACAAATAACGCAGTTGAGGGATGGCATAATGCATTTGATTGGTCTGTGAAAATTGTCCATCCAATACCATCGAGGCTAATGCTGAAAGTACAAAAGGAAAAGAACACGAATGACTTAGATATCGAACGTCTCACTGCTGGAGAACAGCCTTCCTTGCAGAAGAAGAAATACCAGGATCTCAATCACCGACTTCGAACAATTGTCATGGATTGGGCTAATCATTCAATTATGTGAATTGGAGTGGAGGAGTGGCCTAGTGGTTAGGGTGCTGGACTTTGGTCCTGGGGAACTGAGGAACTGAGTTTGATTCCCGGCACAGGCAGCTCCTTGTGACTCTGGGCAAGTCACTTAACCCTGCATTGAGCCTGCCATGAGTGGGAAAGCGCAGGGTATAAATGTAACAAAAATAAATAAATAAAATTATGGGTTATTTGGGTGCAAATATTGATTAAAAGAATGGCAAATCTATTTGGACATAAGTTTTGTTAAATGATTCTACATCGGTGCATCCTTTACACATATTTTTTGAAAATAAAAGTGCCTCATTTTTTCCGTTGTTAAGGGACAGTAAATGGATGCCATCAGGAGCACATGATCCAATGATAAAAGCATATGAAAATATAGTTCTCAAAGAGATTGAACAGTTTGAAAGGACCAAAAGAGGAGGTATTGTAATATGACTACCAGTGAAAGAGCAACAGTTGATTCTTTAAAGAATGATAGGAGTATTATTATCAAACCTACTGACAAAGGAGGAATAGTTGTAATGGACATTGAACAGTAGGAAAAGGAACTTAACAGACAATTGGAGGATCATAAATTTTACAGATGATCACAGAAAGATCCTGTTTTGGAAACTAAGAGATTCATTGATTCCATTTTAAAGATAGGTTTAGAAGAAGGATATATCACCAAAAAAGAATTTGAATTCCTTACAGTAGATTTCCCACAAACTCCATGTTTTTATATCTTCCCCAAAATACATAAATGTTTACATGACCCACCTGGATAACCTATCGTGTCGGGTAATGAATCAGTTTTGGAGCCTTTATCAATTTTTCTTGATAAATGTTTGAGACCTTAGTACCGAAAACATGCTCATACGTAAGGGATTCAGCAGACACCATCAGTTTTCTTGATGAGTACAAAGTTAATGGGGATTGTCTCCTGGTAGCTTTGAATGTGGACTCACTATATAGCAATATCCCACAAGATGCTGCATTAGATATCATTCGGGACAATCTTATCCTTAGTGAGCATCCTAGAAGAATACCTATTGATTTTCTGTTATCTCTAGCAGAGATTGCATTAACGCATTACTATTTTTGTTTTGACAGTAGGTTTTATTTACAGGTTAAAGGCACAGCCATGGGTTGTACAATGGCTCCCTCAATTGCCAACCTATATATGGCTCAGTTTGAGAATAATTTCCTGATAGATCATCCTTTCAATGAGCAACTGCTTGTCTGGAAAAGATATATAGATGATGTTTTGATGTTATGGACAGGCAATGAGGAGGAGTTAAAGAATTTTTATGAATGGAATAATGCACAGGATGAAAACATCAGGTTTAAGATGGAGTATACGGTAAATCAGAAATTGCATTTTTGGATATTCTTAAATCCCAAAAGAATGGGATATTTCACACAGATGTATATACTGTAGGAAGCCAACTGATGTGAATAAGCTACTCCATTTTACAAACTGTCATAGTAGACCACTTAAAAAGAACTTACCGTTTAGCCAACTTTTTAAGGATTACGAGAGAGAACTGGATCTGAATAAACATTTTAAATCAACAGAACAGTATACTAGAGAAGAACTTTTAAAGGAAAAAGAAAAGAGTGATAAGGATAAGGTGGTTTGTGGTTTAGAATTCAACCGTCTGTCTCTCTAATTACAATATGAAGATTTTGAAAAAAAAATTGGCATTTGGTTCAGACGAATGATGCCTTTATAGGTAAAGATATCCTAATTGCACGTAAGAGGGAGAAGAATTTGAAGGACCTTTTGGTATCATCTGATTTTAAAGGGTGGGATATACAAGAAAGGATGACTCCCTTTGGCCATTACCCATGTGGGAAGTGTTCAGTTTATCCCGTCAATCACAAACCACTGTCTATCACCCATCCAGTAAGCAAAATATCATATGTTTTGAGACATTTTTCCAATTGTATTTGTCCATGAACTCTCAGATATATAGGTAAGACAAAAAGGACACTAAATAAGAGAATTATAGAGCACAGAAGTGCTATTAAGAGACGAGCTTTGAAGAAACCCTTGAAAGAACACTCTATAATGTTGAATCACAAATCTGAAGACTATAAATTCTGTGTGATTCAAGGACCTAACCTACCCAGGCAAGGTAGGGATTTTGATAATAAGATCTGCATGAGGATAGAGCAGAGATTGATTTTTCGTTTTAACACAGTGCATCCACATGGTTTAAATAAGGAGATAGACCTGTTGGCATGTATATAATGAGTATGTTTTTATTTTCATTTTCTATTTGTATTTTAAGATGTCTATGCATAAGATTTTAAAGGTCTCTTATACATTTGTTCAGCCCATTTTACTGTTCCTTTTTTAAACATACACATGGGTTAAATAAGGATAATGAGTATGTTTTTATTTTTACTTTTAACTTGAAGTTTATTTTCCATCTCTAATTTGAGAAGTCTTGTGTATAAGATTTTAAAGGTCTCTTACACATTTGTTTAACCCATTTTACCATTGCTGTAGGTGTTTTACTGTTTCTTTTTTCAAATATAAATAGATTTTCATTTAGGACTTTCAGGTTTTCTAACTCCAGTGATGCCTGATGATGGTATTGCAATGCATCCAATATGGCTGCTGGAACGCATAGAGGGGCATAATCGAAAGGGACACCCAAGTTTTTCTGAGGACGTCCTTGCAGGACATCCCCGTGAAGGGGCGGGGAAACCTGTATTATCGAAACAAGATGGACGTCCATCTTTCATTTCGATAATACGGTCGGGGACGCCCAAATCTGGAAATTTAAGTCAACCTTAGAGATGGTCGTCCTTAGACTTGGTCATTTTTGATTTTCGGCGATAATGGAAACCGAGGACGCCCATCTCAGAAACGACCAAATCCAAGCCCTTTGGTCGTGGGAGGAGCCAACATTCGTAGTGCACTGATCCCCCTCACATGCCAGGACACCAACCAGGCACCCTAGGGGGCACTGCAGTGGACTGCTCCCAGGTGCATAGCTCTCTTATCGTGTGTGTGCTGAGCCCCCCAAAACCCACTACCCACAACTGTACACCACTACCATAGCCCTTATGGGTGAAGGGGGGCACCTAGATGTGGGTACAGTGAGTTTTTGGCGGGTTTTGAAGGGCTCACATTTACTACCACAAGTGTAACAGGTGGGGGGGGGGATGGGCCTGGGTCCGCCTGCCTGAAGTGTCTGAAGTGCACTGCACCCACTAAAACTGCTCCAGGGACCTGCATACTGCTGCGATGGACCTGAGTATGACATTTGATGCTGGTATAGAGGCTGGCAAAAAATATTTAAAAACATTTTTTTAGGGTGGGAGGGGGTTAGTGACCACTGTGGGAATAACGGGAGGTCATCCCTGATTCCCTGCGGTCTGTCATCTGGTCCGTTCGGGCACCTTTTTGAGGCTTGGTTGTAAGAAAAAATGGAACAACTAAAGTTGCCCAAGTGCTCGTCAGGGACGCCCTTCTTTATCGGTCGAGGACGCCCATGTGTTAGGCACGCCCCAGTCCTGCCTTTGCTATGCCTCCAACATGCCCCCGTGAACTTTGGTCGTCCCCGTGACGGAAAGCAGTTGAGGATGCCCAAAATTGGCTTTCGAATATGATGATTTGGGCGACCCTGAGAAAAGGATGCCCATCTCCCGATTTGTGTTGAAAGATGGGCGCCCTTCTCTTTTGAAAATAAGCCTGATAGTGTTTTTAGAACTTATTTTGCGGCAAAATTGAATAAAAATTGCATTTCCAGGAGGACATGACTTATAGAACAGGAATCCAATGTTGGTTTTAAATTTTAAATAGGACCAAAAATGTAAAATTTTTTAACTTTTTAAATCTATTTATTTAAGTGGTGTTGTAAGTTGAAAGGCACTCATGTTTGACAACAGTTTACATTTTCCAAATCATAAGTACTGTGATTTTTAGCGGGGCATGGGAGCGTTGGGATGTATCAGGGAATTATAGACCCTGGGGGGGCATGGGAGGGTCGGGATGTATCAGGGAGTTATAGACCTGGGAAGGGCATGGGAGAGTTGGGATGCTGGGTGGGGCATGGGAGGGTCAGGATGTATCAGGGAGTTATAAACCTGGGTGGGGCATGTCATGTCAGTGTGTTATAGACCTGGGTGTGCGTGTTATGTCAAGAAGTTATAGACCTGGGGGGGTGGGTGGAAGGGTGAGGACGTGTCAAGAAGTTATAGACCTGGGCGGGGCATGGAAGGGTTGGGGCATAGGGAATTATAGACCTGGGCGGGGCATGGGAGGGTTGGGGCATGTCATGTCAGGGTGTTATAGACCTGGGTGTGCGTGTTATGTCAAGAAGTTATAGACCTGGGGGGGCATGGGAAGGTCCGGGCATGTCAAGAAGTTATAGACCTGGGGGGGGGGGGGGTGGAAGAGTGAGGACGTGTCAAGAAGTTATAGACCTGGGAGGGGCATGGAAGGGTTGGGACATATCAGGGAGTTATAAACCTGGATGGGGCATGGGAGGGTTGGGACGTATCAGGAAATTATACACCTGGGCGGGGCATGGGAGGGTCAGGACATGTCAAGAAGTTATAGACCTGGGCAGGGCATGGGAGGGTCGGGACATGTCAGGGAGTTATGTGCATTTATGTGCCTAACTGTCTAGGCTTGAACATTCAGACCTGCCATTGAGGTGGCTTAAGTGCCCCTCCCTAAAGTTTGTTGTATAACTGTGGACATCCGCTGGCATAATAACGGCAGTGGTGTGTTCCTAACTGTAGGTGATCTCTTGAGAATTAACCCCTCAGTGCCCATGTCCAGAGGCCTTTGACTATTCACTGGCTGCTCTTTCATTTTATTTCGTGGTATTTCAGATGTCCTTTGTATCCCGATGGGACGGTGGATGGGCACGTTAGAAGTATTACAAATTAGTTAGTTAATTCTTCACTTGGGTTATATCACCTTGAAAATCAGGCCCTAATTTTTAGGATATTTTGTTTTGACTTTTCTTTTTTGATCCAACTCTCCTCCTCCTCTCTTGTATTTCTATCTTGCTGAGAACTAACTGGCCAATATTCAAAACTATTTAACCAGTCAGGAAAGGTTCCTGATGAATATCCACAGTTAGTGACTAGCCACTAACCAGTTACATTGTGCAACATAGCCGGTTAGGCAGGGATATTCAGTATTTAGCGGTTAAAATAGGCTGCATTAATAACAGGCCTATCTTTAGCTGCTAAGCACTTGACTGGTTACCGCTGAATATGGGCTTCACCGGTTAAGTTGACAGGGGCTAAAATGGAATATGCCGGTCACTGAAAATGGCCCCGTATTCAATATCCGGGATTAACGCAGGTACTGGACAGCAGAAGCGCTGCCCACCACTGGCTGAATTTCGGGGGGGGGGGGGGGGGGGGGAGGGGCATGAGTTTTCATTCACAACTAGCTGGGAAGTGAAAGGAACAAGATTTATTTATTTATTTATTTATTGGGATTTATTAGCTGCCTTTATGAAGAGATTCATATGAAGCTTTTCATCATCCTTCACTTTACATTATTATCTTGCACTTAACTATTCTAATTGCGAATTTCAGCTAAGAATACCGACTATATTTAGAGCACCTCTGGATGGATGAACCACTGTACAATGGTCAGAAGATTCAGCTACAGTAAGATTGAAAGATAGGAAGCAGAGAGTAGGATTGCGTGGCCAGTATTCTCAGTGGAGGAGGGTAGTTAGTGGGGTCCCGCAGGGGTCTGTGCTGGGTCCGTTGCTTTTTAATGTATTTATAAATGACCTAGAGATGGGAATAACTAGTGAGGTAATTAAATTCGCAGATGACACAAAATTATTCAGGGTCGTCAAGTCGCAGGAGGAATGTGAACGATTACAGGAGGACCTTGCGAGACTGGGAGAATGGGCGTGCAAGTGGCAGATGAAGTTCAATGTTGACAAGTGCAAAGTGATGCATGTGGGTAAGAGGAACCCGAATTATAGCTACGTCTTGCAAGGTTCCGCGTTAGGAGTTACGGATCAAGAAAGGGATCTGGGTGTCGTCGTCGATGATACGCTGAAACCTTCTGCTCAGTGTGCTGCTGCGGCTAGGAAAGCAAATAGAATGTTGGGTGTTATTAGGAAGGGTATGGAGTCCAGGTGTGCGGATGTTATAATGCCGTTGTATCGCTCCATGGTGCGACCGCACCTGGAGTATTGTGTTCAGTACTGGTCTCTGTATCTCAAAAAAGATATAGTAGAATTGGAAAAGGTACAGCGAAGGGCGACGAAAATGATAGTGGGGATGGGACGACTTTCCTATGAAGAGAGGCTGAGAAGGCTAGGGCTTTTCAGCTTGGAGAAGAGACGGCTGAGGGGAGATATGATAGAAGTGTATAAAATAATGAGTGGAATGGATCGGGTGGATGTGAAGCGACTGTTCACGCTATCCAAAAATACTAGGACTAGAGGGCATGAGTTGAAGCTACAGTGTGGTAAATTTAAAACGAATCGGAGAAAATTTTTCTTCACCCAACGTGTAATTAGACTCTGGAATTCGTTGCCGGAGAACGTGGTACGGGCAGTTAGCTTGACGGAGTTTAAAGAGGGGTTAGATAGATTCCTAAAGGACAAGTCCATAGACCGCTATTAAATGGACTTGGAAAAATTCCTCATTTTTAGGTATAACTTGTCTGGAATGTTTTTACGTTTGGGGAGCGTGCCAGGTGCCCTTGACCTGGATTGGCCACTGTCGGTGACAGGATGCTGGGCTAGATGGACCTTTGGTCTTTCCCAGTATGGCACTACTTATGTACTTATGTACTTATGACTTGAATGCTCTCTGTGGTCTGTTGAAAGAAAGGAGTAAAATATAAATATTTTAAGTTACATTAAGTCCCTGCCCAGAGGAACTTACTATATACACGGAGAGCTGAGGAGATACAATGACACGAGCAGTGAGAGAACTGGGATTTGAACCCTGGTTTCCCTGCTTCTGGGTTGCCAATCTATGCAAATCTCTCTCATTCATATTAATCGGACAGTCCTAAAAAAGTGATAGTTCACGTGAGTTTCCAGGCCAAGGTAGGGAAACAGGATGCAATGCCCCTCCCTCCTCTTTTCTGTACTGAGAATTCAATTACTGAAGCTGCTATAAAATTGAAGTTTTTAGTTTTTGTAAGTGGGGCCAGTAATCAGGGAATATTTTAAAGACTCCGTCCCAATGAGAAGTAATTTGAGTCTTTCCAGCCTTCACTGTGAACTCAATTATCTGTACCTGAGTGAGGAAGAAGCCTTTAGCTATATCTGCATAAAAGTGTCTTTACCATAAAAGAAAGCCGGAGTAGTTCAAATGCCTGTGATATGATTTAAAGTAACCCTTGCAAATAATGACACATTTATTAAATAATGTACTTAAGCAGTCAGTCTTGCGGAGGAATTGCATATCTAATTTCCAGTAAGACTTTTGAGTTTGCTCTTAAAATACAAACCGCAAGCAGGATAATTTTGACGATGCTTTTTCATGGACGCCAGATCAGCAGTGCTGTTTATTGCCATGGCATAAATGCTAACGTACTGTCTAAAAATTTAAAAAGACATGCAAATCTAGGGTCAACCATTCTCTCACTAATGTAGATTTTAGATATTTTTTTTTTTGTCTGTGCCTGTTTGATCCCAAAAAAGGGAGATATAACCCAAAACTGAGGGGCCCTTTTACAAAGCGACAGTGCGGTAAGCCCAATCTCCGCTAAATGTCTGTGGATCTATTCCTTCTGAACAGGATTCCTTTGTGTTTTGAATTCCGTTACCGTTTTCATCTCCACCACCTCCCGCAGGAGGGCATTCCAAGCATCCACCACCTTCTCTGTGAAAAACTACTTCCTGACATTTTTCCTGACTCTGCCCTCCTTCAACTTCAATCATTTAACTGGGCAGTAATGGATCCTGGCCAGCTAAATGGCACTTAACTGGCCAGCCTGCAATATTCAGCAGGAGATAGCCATTATCTCACGCTAAATATTGCTGGTTAGCACTTAGCGGATAGCTGCTTAGATCATGTAATATAACCAGCTGTCTGACAATATTCAGCACATCATCAGCTAAGTTTTAGATGAAATACCTTTGGCTGAATATCAGCTTAGTCAGTTAAAATTAAACTGGCCAAAAAGCACCCAGATATTCAACGCCAGTCACCGGAAACAGCCCGGCATTGAATATCCAGATTCAGCATTGACTGGATAAAGTCGAGGAAGCCCGGCTACCTCCCGCAGTCTGAATACTGACCCCTGAGGATTTTGCAAGGTAGGCCCAAGGGGAGCCTACCGGAGTGTGTGTAGGTGGGGGATGTTTGATTAATGAGGGGTTTGGGGGGGCAGTGGAGATGTGATGAGGGACTTTGGGAGGGGGGGGGATGTGATTCAAGGGAAATGAGGAAGGGGGCAGCTGTTGTTTTGAAGTGTGGAAGGGGAGTATCAGCTTCAGCTTTGCAGCCCAATGTTTCCAGGATGGAAAAATACTGCCAGCTTTTTTCCTGGTGCTATATTTTCAGGAATAATATGACTTGCGGTGTTATTTACGTTAGTAATGAGCTGTTTTGCATGCTGTCTCTCTCATCACATATAGTCAGTGCGTTTTTTCTAGCGAAAAAGGTGCCGATACTCAAATGCCAGGCCACCTTTCAGGGGTGGGGTGATCACTGAGGGACCCACCCCACAATAGCCAGCCCCCCTGCAATCAGTGACAGAACCTAAGACAAGGTAAAATTGGTGTGTAGAGTGTGAGCTCTTTCATTAAAACTTGGGGACCATGGGTCAATTTTAGCAGACAGTGGAAAAGGTGCCAGTACTCAGTACCCCCAAGTACCCCCTCAAAAAAAGCCCTGCATATAGTTCACAGTGTCTAACACATTATTGACCTTTCATACATATTTACAGGTAAATAACAGGTGGTAGAGCTGTAACACACGTTAGACACATTCATTACCTCTCTTGTCCCATTTTCAAAAATGTATAACCACACAAGAAAACAGTTTGGGTATAAATTGCAAAGGACCTTTCAAATATAAAGAATGACCAAGGAGAGAGCCAGAGACAGAAAGAACTGCTCAGACCTAATGAGCTGGGATTTTCACATTAATGAAGCTTCTGATAATCCAACCAATGATGAAGATAAAGGTCATTTTGAAATGTAGAGGCGTTTCAACGTGTATGTATTTGACGTGCAGTCACTATTTTATGATAGGTGTTCCAAAACAAGCAAGACATACCACATGATGCACATTCTCTAGAAAAATAATACATGTTTCATCGTCAAATTTTCAGAGCTGAAGAAAAGTGGATTCCTTTAATTGGACAAGAACAAAAGGATCCCGAGGTGTAGTAGTTGAGCTTTGCAAATCAGATTGGTCCCTTCTAAATATCTGTAAAGGAGAACTGTCTTGCCCCTTGCAGCCATGTTTAGTGACCTCACCGAGTCCAGAGAAGAACAAGGACGTTATTGGTGCAGAGCCAGTCGGAGCTAAGCTCTAAGGCAGATCCCCACCATTCGGGCAACCGGGCAGTACTCGAGGGCCCAGAGGCTCTAGGTCTAGAGGTCGCTGCCACTATTCTCCCCAGCACCACTGTGTTTTAAAAATGGCTGCCAAGACTCCCTGCAGCAGTCTCTCAAGACTGTCGAGACCCGCGAGCCTACCGCGGGAAGTCTTGGCAGCCATTTTGAAAAGACTACGTTGGGCAGAGTAGTGGCAGCAGGTGGACAGGAAAGAGTGGGGTTCTTTTCTACCCCCGAACAAGCCACTAGACCACCAGGGCCTTTCAAGGTTGGGGGGGGGGGCAGCAGTAGCATGGGGGGGGCAATAGCACAGGTGGTGTGGGGGGCCCAGAGTACTCTCAGTCTGCCCCTGATCCCCGGTGATCTTGAAAACTTTCCTGTGTATGCATTTTTCTTCTCAGGGCCTGTTCAGTGAAGTCAGCTGTGGGCTGTTCCTTTAAGCTATTTTCCTACATTTATTTTTAATTGGATTTTAAAGCAATGAGTAAAAGTGCTCAGCATTGATATTCATAGAAGGTCGAGGTAATAGAAGTCATTTATCTTGTAAGCACTTAATGGAGAATGTGGGGTTATCTGCTACAAGGTTTTCCTTTCCCAGAGTGGTTTTTTTCCTTCATTTTTTGAGATTATCAGCACAAGATGGTAAAGCTCTTCATGAAGCTGTCAGCTCCGACTACAACTTCCACCCATCTGTGCTCTCCTTGATTTCATTTTTCTAAATGACCAAAATGATTGATATGTATTGTGCAGTGTTGTCTGCCTAATTCGATAAATTGGGAGATGGTAGAACTTTTACCACATGAACACAAATATAAAATAGTTAGGATATGATCTGAGCAGTGTGGTTTTCAGGGGCTCTTGTATGAGGAAAGGCTAAAGTGGTTAAGGCTCTTCAGCTTGGAAAAGAGACTGCTGGGGGGGGGGGGGGGGGGGGGGAATAGGAATGAGGTCTATAAAATCCTGAGTGGTGTAGGACAAGTAGAACTGAACCAATTTTTCACTCTTTGAAAAAGTACAAAGACCAGGGGACACACAATGAAATTATTTGGAAATAGTTCCTCCTATTTGTTTTAAAAGTATTTTTGCACTCAAAGAATAGTTAAGCTTTGGAACTTTGTTGCTGGAGGATGTGGTAAAAGCAGTTAGCATATCTAGGTTTAAAAACAGTTGGAGAAGTGTGGTAGCCTTGTTAGTCCACTCTTAAGGTTATCAATAGAAATCGAACAAAATAAAACATGGATCTGACGAAGAAGGGCAACCTTCGAAAGGTAATCAAGAAATGTATTAAGTTATGTCCAATAAAAAAGGTATCATCTTATTTTCTTTTCCATGTTTGATTTTGTTTGATTTCTATTGAAAACAGTTGGACAAATTCCTGGAGAAAGAGTCCGTAGTCTGTTATTAAGATACACATGGGGGAAGCTACTGCTTTCCCTGGGATTAGTAGCATGGAATGTTGTTACTATTTGGGTTTCTGCCACATACTTGTGACCTGAATTGGCCACTGTTGTAAACAGGATACTGGGCTATTGATCTGACCCAGTATGGCTTATTCTTATATTCTTAAGAGGAATGAGTGTGGCACACAGACGCGAAATATCTGACCTGAAAGCTACAGGATATTGTGAAAATGAACGGGGCCACTGCAAGGATGTTGGACACCATGGGAACCCTTCAGTCATGCCCCTCCCCTCAAACACACATTTTTCTCCCAGATCCAGGAAAATTCCCCTCTTTCTTTTGCTGAGCCCTAGCTGCCATCCACCTCAGCGGGGCTGGTGGAAAAAGACTGCAGAGCTTAGCCCTTGATTATATGTATATTCACACTCTTCCCCCATCAAAAGCACCTCACCCTTTACAGTGTCTCCTGTCCACAGGCCAGCAAGACCAACTGAACTTTACACAGTGTCAAAGTCCTAACTGTGTGGTCAATCCCATGTTGTATACACAGGATCCATTAATCTCATGACAAGACAGGAAGTTCATGCTACATTTAATGCTACCTGCTGCTCCTGCCAGCTATAGGGGAGAGGGAGGGAGGCAATTCTCCTCTGTTTTTCATGCTGCTGCTGCTTTGATATCAAGAGCCACCTCCTGTGCAAGACTTCTTCCCTAGAGCTACCATCGCCTGTCTTCAAAGCTTCTTCCATTGGGTAGGAGTTTCCTTCTTTTTTTTGGCCAGAGAGTGGGTGACGTCCTCCCAATACAGGAGATTTGGCACATTTGTACGAATAGTTGGTCCATCAGCTACTGCCCCCACCCCCCACCCCCACTCCTACCACTACCAATTTGTAGCACATTAGGAGGCATTCTAGTTCACTGGCCCCGTAAATAAAGCTTTAAGCAAAGCAAATTGTATGTGAATACCTTTTCAATATGACAAATTCAATTCATTCTCTTTAAAATGGAAAATTAAATGTAAAAGTGATTTATATGAAACCTGTGTAACATGATGAATATTTGAGGTATTTTCATAACTAAATAAGATGGATAGGTACAATGCATGTGGAAAAAGCTGATGCAGCTCAGGTAGATTTAGAAAAAGAACAGGCAAAGTCCCTCAGGAAAGACTCCTGAGAAAATTAAAAAGACATGGGATAGGAGGCAATGCTCTGTTGTGGATTGGGACTTGGTTAAGGTAGGGTTAAATGGCCATTTCTCTCAATAGGGCAGGATGAACGCTGGAGTGCCCCAGGGATCTGTACTGGGACCAGTGCTTTTTTTTTTTTTTTTTTTTTTTTGGGACCAGTGCTTTTTAACACGTTTATAAATGGTCTAGACATGGGAACAACGAGCGAGGTGATTCAATTTACAGACGACACAATTCAACGTTGTTAAATTGCACGCAGTCTGAGAAATTGCAGGAGGACCTTAGGAAATGGGAAGACTGGGCATCCAAGTGGTAGATGAAATTTAATGTGGACAAGGGCAAAGGGATGCACATTGGGGAAAATAATCCAGATTATATCTACATGATGCTAGGTTTCATGAAAAAGATCTAGGTGGACAATTCTTCGAAATATCCTGGACAGTGTGTGGCGGCAGTCAAAAAAGCAAATAGAATGTTGGGAATTATTAGGAAAAGGGTAGAAAATAAAACAAAGACTATTATAACGCCTTTGTATCGTTGTATGGCACAATATAACCTTGCGTATTATATGCAATTGTATTCACCGTATATTCAAAAAAGATGTAGCAGAATTAGAGAAAGCTAAAAGAAGGATGACCAAAATGATTAAGGGAATGGAACTCTCCCATATGAGACTAAAGACCTTAAGGTTCTTCAGCATGGATAAAAGACGGCAGTGGATTAGAATTGGTAAATATGAATGGATTGTTTACTGTTTCAAAAACTAGGGGACACTCAGTGACGTTACTTCATTCAACAAATACTTAAGCTCTGGAACTTGTTGTCAGAAGTTGTGGTAAAAACAGTTAGCATATCTGAGTTAAAAAAAAAGGTTTGGACAAGTTCCTGGAGGAAAAGGCCATACTCTGCTATTAGATAGAAATGGGTAGTATGGCATCTTGCAACTCTTTTGGATTCTGTCAAGTACTTGTGACCAAGACCAAAAGACTTTCCTTAAAAAAAACTTTTGTTGGGTTTCTAAAAAATGACCCGACACCAGTGGCATAGCCAGGGGGGGGGGGGGGGGGGGTGCCAGGGGAGCGGCCGCGTCCCCAAACGGAGTTCTGCCAGCTCCAGCGCCTATTTTTTTCTCAATGTGTTGCATTGAAAATGTGTGTCAGCGCCGGCGGAAGTCCGCTCTCGCTCCCCCTGCGCCTTCAACCTGGCTCTGCTTCTGCCCAACACGGCCGTGTTTTGGCCCTAAGGCCTGCCTCAGGGGTCTTGATCAATCTCAGGTGTTGCAGTGTATATTATACACCGATGAAAGTTAATGCACAATTTTAGGAAAATCTCAAAATTCTTGGATCTCTTCTCCTTTGGAAATGACTCGTTGGCAGTTAGAGAAACAATAGTGTTCAGAGCAGGACACTAAGAAACAAACAAAGCCACAGGGTAACCAGCTCGGAAAAAATGCTGACCAAACAGCTCTGCTCTGTGGCTTTGTTTCTTAGTGTCCTTGTCTGAACACTATTGTGACCCTGAGACAGGCGTTCTTTAACACCGAAACACAGACCATGTTGTATCCTTTGTCTCCAAGCAGCGAATAAAGCATCTGTTAAGGCACCACCTTCTGTGTTGGACTGTCCTTTGGCCAACCTGTACTCCTTTGTTCCCGTCAATGCAAGTGAAACCACTAATGTGGTCAACATTGTCAGATCAGCATCTGGTGACTCTAGAATATCAGGATTATCAAATGCAGGGGGCTCAACCACTGCATTACTAACCCTTTTCTTAGCCAAGAGCAAATAATAAATTTGTGTGATGGGAGGTATGGTTTGAAGTACAATTTTCATCGCGCCAGTCAAATAGAAGATAACTGTTTCTCAGGGAGATCTTTATCCAGCAAAGATTTGATGCTTTCACTTCATTTTCTAAGGCCTCAACTTTAGCTTTCAGAATAACATGATGATATTAAGAAGTATGAAAAACCTGTTAACTGAAGAGAATTTTAGGAAGATTGTACAAACACTTGTAATGCCATTATTTGATTATTGTGATTCTGTATTTTTGGGTATTGCTAAAAATATGTTGAAATCATTATAATTAGTGCAGAAGGCAGCAGTTAGGATCTGCTCGAATACCACTAGATTTGATCATATTTCTCCTGTATTGAACTGCAATGATTTTGCTGTATACTTTGGCAACAAAATTAAAAGTCTCCACCACGATTTACAGGCAATCCCACCCAGTGCCCAACCAGTCAACCAGGGGTGCACAAACTCGCCCCCTCCTAACAGAGACAGATGGAACACTTAACCTAATGACAGAGGAGAGCCTTGACAAAATCCTAAGAGACCTTCGACCAACTACCTGCTCCCTTGATCCCTGCCCATCAAAGATAGTGCAGCAGGCAAGTATGGGCCTCATAGAAGGCGCCACAAAAATTGTGAACACCTCTCTTTCTAATGGACAACTACCAACAGCATTAAAAAGGGCAGTGGTTCGCCCTCTGCTGAAGAAAAACAATCTTGACCAGAACAAACCTGAAAGTTACAGGCCAGTATCCAACATCCCGTTTCTAGGGAAACTCATAGAATAAACAGTCTGTGTTCAACTTAATGAATGGCTAGAAAAGAGTAACTGGCTAGATCCATGTCAATCTGGATTCAGACCCGGTTATGGAACAGAAACAATCCTCGTATCCCTGGCTAGATGATCTTCACAGAAACCGAGACAAGGGATTCGCCTCAATGCTAGTACTGCTAGATTTCTCAGCAGCTTTTGACACTATGGATCATGATATCTTGCTAGCACAACTGACAGAAACAGGTATCAATGGAACAGTACTTGCCTGGTTCAGATCCTATCAGACAGGCAACAATCCATAATATTTGGCAGCAACTCATCATCACCTTGGACACTGACCTGTGGGGTACCACAAGGATCGATACTGTCACCTATTCTGTTCAATATCTACCTCAAGCCACTAGCTGAGCTGATTCGGTCAATGAACACTCAGTTCTACATCTATGCGGATGATGTGCAGCTACTCATACCCATTGAACGTGACGTACCTACAGCCTTGAATAAACTGATTTCCTTTCTAACATCAATTCAAGAATGGGCTAAACACAACAAACTTTGCTTGAACCCAAGTAAAACCGAATTTCTCTGGGTCCCTAACACAAGTGGATACATACCTGACATCAAAATCTCTTTTGGGAAGTATGAACTCCCCCTCAAATCACAAGTCAGGAACCTTGGAATACAGTTAGTCAACACTTACTCTGATTCCCCAAATCCAAGCAACCTTCAAGAGCTGCTTCTACTATTTGCGACAGCTACGCTGCCTCTCTCCTTACATCGAGAAGGTAAATCTTATCCTAGTTGTGCATGCCATGGTAACATCAAGACTGCATTACTGCAATGCACTATACAATGGTCTGACTACAAAGGGCCTGCACCAGCTCCAGTTGATTCAGAATGCAGCAGCAAGACTCATAGAAGGTTGCAAGCGACATGACCACATCACACCATTTTTGCAAAAATTTCATTGGCTACCAGTACAATACAGGGCTAAATTTAAAACTCTATGTCTGATCTTCAAGGCCCTGAAAGGAAATGGCCCTGAGTATCTGAAGAATAAGATGATCCTCCACACACCGCCAAGGACACTAAGGTCCTCCCAAGAACTTTCACTAACTACACCCTCTCCAAAAGACATTACACGATGTGATACCCGCAAGTGAGTCTTCTCTGGAGTAGCCCCCACACTCTGAAATGCATTGTCTGAAAGGCTCCGCTTAACACAAGACTATCTGTACTTCAGGAAGCAGGTGAAAGCTTGGCTCTTCAACCAAGTCTTTAATGGAAGAAGTAAATAACTTGTTAGTCTCACTCACACACACAAGGATTGACTTGGGCTGCACATACTGCAGCGGGACATGTTTATCCACTCCTACCCTAGCTGACATGATATTTAATCATCTCTCTGACCTCATGTGCAATTTTCTTCAAATCAGTCACCTTACTTTCTAATTCTTCCTACTTTCTTACTCATCTATATGTTACAACTTTGCCTTACCCTTCACTATTACGTATTGTGTAGTCATTGCAAGTAGTATACCATGCCATACTTTGTATTGTTACTTGAATATTTTTACTGCTGTAATTACCTATTGCTCATGTTTGATCTGTTCTTACTGTACACCGCCTTGAGTGAATTCCTTCAAAAAGGCGGTAAATAAATCCTAATAAATAAATAAACCATTACATTGGTTACCTGTTAAATGGTGCAAACAATTTAAAATTCTGTTCCTTATTTTCAAATCTCTGAATAATGAATTTCCTTTGATGTTGGTAATGAGTTTGACAAATGTATTGTCCACCCTGCACTTTGTGGTCAGCAGAAACATTTTTATTGGATGTGTCGTCATTTAGATTTGCTCGATTAGAGGAATATAGACCGAGGATGTTCAGTGTTGAAGGAGCCCAGTTGTGGAGCTCAGTTTCGGAAACTTTGCGTAATATGAGGAGCTATCTGCAGTTCCGGAAGCAACTAAAGGCTTTTCTGTTCCAACAAGTCTTCTCTTGATAGCCATCAGCTTACCTAAAATTTATTAGTATGAGATGATAATTTGGGATATTTTAAGGTTTTATTTTTTACATGTTTTATTGTGCTCTTATATGAATGAATGTTATGGATGTTGATTTTGTAAACTGCCTAGTATTGCCGATAGTGAGGTATAGAAACTGTGAAAACAAATAAAATTCTTTATCAACGCTGAGTTGCTTTAACCTTCCGTGTATACTGTCCTATATAGGATGAGAAAATCAGCCATAAAGCTGATGTAAATGATCAGGACATATTGCTATAAAGAGTGTAAACTATTCTATTCTATAATGTACACACAGAAACGTGTGCCCCATCCATGCTGCACCCATGGCCACCTTCAAACTATGGAACTCGTTTTCAAAGCAGATGGATGGCTCACAATGCCCAAAAAATGGTCCATCTGCCAAAAATGTCCAAACCTCGATTTTCAAAAAAGGCAGAATTTGGACATCCTACACTGTAGTTCATCCAAATAGCAAGGGGGCATGTTGTGAGAGTGTTTAGGGCGGGACGAGGGATGGCCCAAATTAGAATGTCCAACTGCAATAATCAAAGTCAAAAGAGAAGGGCGGCCTATGTTGCACCTGTTTCAATCATGTCCAGGTATGAAAAAAATGCCCTGATTGAGTAGCTGACCACTGGAGGGTTTAAGGCATAATCCATCCTAAATCTCACAATGGTTACTGTCCCCTTCCCTCACTCCCTGACAGGTGACACGGGAAAGAGAAACTAGGCTCCCTGACATCAGGCTTTGTGGGCATTCAGAACACAGTGGCAAGCAGCTCTGGAGGGTAGGCTAGTGGTTAGTGAAATAGACTGTAAACCAGGGGACCCAGGTTCAAACCTACTTCTTTTACATTTTAGCCCTCCAGAAACAGATTACCTACTGTACCTAAATATTAAAGACATCTGCAAGCCTGAGAGCTATTGAGGTGGTGCACATTTAGGGACAGTAAGTATTTCCCTGTCTCTGGAGGGCTCAGCATTTAAAATAGCAGAGTCGCAATGGAATATAAACCTGGGGTCACTAGATTAAAGTCCACTGCACTGACCACTAGGCTGCCCCTCTGCTCTGCAGGGACATCTGTGGCCATTTTTGTAACAAATGCTGCCAGACAGACGTCTTTGTCCCTGTTTTTTTGGTATTTATAATTCGGATATTTTATTTTGGAGATGGCTGTTCATTTTGGACATTCTCATGCATTTTCAAACAAGAAACCCTGACATTTTCCCCTGTACAGAACGGCCAAGAGATGGACCTTTTTTTGGACATTATAAGAAGGATGTCCCAAAGCCAGCTTGGACATTCTTTTGCAAATGCCCATCCACATGTGATTGTGTTGAGGCACTGTTTAATAGACTAGTGTTTAGGAATAATATAGGCATAGGAGCCAACTTTTCAAAATTATTGGGGGTGCTAAGCCCAGTGAAAATAACACTTCCTTGGTCACATACAAGGAATGTTCTCAATATTGGGGGTGCCCAAGCACCCACAGTGTCGGCTCCTATGAATATAGGCATCTGAGCTGATGGGCATTCTTGGTGCCTACCTATGAATTACACCCTCAGAGCTGGTTTTGGATAACATCTTTTTTGCTCTTTGATTGCTCCACAGGATCCTTCTTCATACGCAACTCTTTCCATATCTAACACTGTATCTAGTTTCCCTTCTTTGTAAAATTAGTTAATATACAAATATGTATTAAGCATATTAATGCATTAATATTAATACATATTGCTTAGCTTAGGAGAACTACAAAATCACTTTGCAGATTGCAACAGCCAGCTGACTGGTAGATGCTATTTTTAGAATCCTTCCTACACCTGTCATGAGAGAAAGAGGGAGAAGGGAGAGGAGAGGGGGGGGGGGGGGGAAGAACATGGAGCACAAACACCGACTTAACACACATCTAAAAATAAGTGTTGCTCATCGTGGGTTGGGCTTTCAGCTGAGCAGTTCAACACATTTGACTTTAAGGAGCTAATTTCAAAACAGGATGCCTAGTTTTGGAAATGAATAACACAGAGGCGCTTATTTGTCTTTTAAATACTAGCCCGAATCTGGCAGAAATTGCACCGAGTTTGGAAATGCAGACGTTATGCCTCCTGGACACTTGGCATGTACAATATTTCATAAATTATGCATTAAAACTGCAGCTGTCTTGTGCATCAAGTCGTAAGGCAAGTCCTTTCAGTTGTGATTTAACTTTAAAAGCAGGACCTTCTGTGCATAAATCAGCATATTATATGCAGAATAGTTTTCAAAGATTACCCTCCACCTGACCCGTTGTCTATGATGCCATCAGAACCGAGGCCATGTTGAGAGATGAATCTATTCTTTCCACCCTGTTTAGCATTTTCCATGTAATAAACAGAAATAAAAGAAAACAGAGAAGAGAAAATAAGAGGATACCTTTTTAATTGGACTAAAATGCATTTTGAGCAAATAGTGACAATTTTCAGAATATGTAAATGAAACAATGAAATGTTTTTATGTTTGACTTATATATTCTGGTGTCAACATTTGCTTATTTCAAAAAACGTATTTAGTCCAATAAAAGAAGTATCCTCTTATTTCTATTTATTACCTTTAAAAGTGGACTAAATGGCTACTACATCATTTTATTCAAGTATTTTCTGTTCATTTTTGTTCGCCTGTTCCTTATGAGAAGTCTGGCAATGCAGTGGGATGGAATCTGAGAAAAGTTGGGCAGACGTCTCTATCAAAGAGGAGCCGATTTCATTGTCAGCATTACCCCTACTTAACTCAGCAGTTAAAATGTAATATGTTGAACCCTGTAATCATTCCTGACCCTCTGGATATCAAATGGCAAAGGATTCCCTTTCTAGTGTTCTTTTAGCTTTCCAGTTCCTTTGTTTCTGCTTGGCCTCTGATCCTTCTTTGATGGTCTGGAAGATTAAATTAATTTAAGGAAGTATTTTCACAACCCATGAAAGTATCTGCTCTCCATTTACTGTTTTATCATAAATTTGATTGTAAGGCACTTCAGATAAATCTCTACATCTATATATGCAGACAGTAGATGGAGTAGATAAGGACCAATTGATTTACACCATCTGCCTGGAATTTCCTCTCTATGGTGCTCTAGCAATGGATAGAGTCGAGCTTTCAGCCATTCAAACTTGACTGACGGCAGGAAATTGCTCTTTACGTTCAGTTGTCCATAACTCTTGGTGTTCTACAATTCTGAGCACAGTTGTTAAAGCAGCAGAGTAAGATTCAGGGAAGCCAGAGTTCAAATCACACTACTGCAGTTTGTACCCTTCAGCAAACCAATTCACCCTCCACTGCCTCTGGTACAACTGAAGGGCAAAGCTATGAACCAGTGCCAAGAGGTAGACAGCACTTAGGTGATCAAAGACACTACTAATTGAGAGTTAGGCATCTAAATGCACTTGGAGCTATTCTATAAGGTAGCATCTAACTTCAAGGGGGCAATCAAAACCACTGCATGATGGGAGAGGTACTTATATACCACATCCTGGTCACAGGCCCAGTTCAAAGCTTCTTAAAAAACACACTATTGAGTCTCTAGCATTCTACAGTTTAAAATGACTAGAGACACTCCGAAAATATCACGTGCAGTGTTTTATGTATTTAAAAAAACACACCAAAAATTCCTAAAACCCCACGGTTGGAATGCATAGCAGTGAATCCAAAAATTCATTCTTCTCCCGCCCTCCTCGTCCCTCTCGCACCCCCCAAGCCATAATAAAATCCCAAGTTGGCAGGGATTTGCAAGCCCCACTAGATGAAGACCTCCTCCCAGCAGAAGGACAATTACATCCTATAACGTTGGCAGAAGTGTCCCCAAGCCGCTAGCATGGCTAGCCTCCATGCATGCACAAGAGTTGAGGCAGCAGCAGCTCGGGGACATTCCTGCCAGTTACCTTTCTCTGGTACAATCAAAGCGGCTTACAATTGCAGGTATTTTCTCTGTCTCTAGTGGGCTCACAATCTAAGTATTGTACCTGGGGCAAAGGAGGGTTAAGCGACTTGCCCAGGATCAAAAGAAGCTACAGTGGGAATTGAACTCAATTCCTCAGGTTGTCAGCCCACTGTACTAACCACTAGGCTACTCCTCTTTCTGCTGGGAGGAGGTGTTCAGCTGATGAGGCTTGCAGATACCCACTAGCCAGACCAACGGAGTTCTGATTTTAGGTGGCCATGAGCTCCATGGCTATGCCACTGACGCATTTGTGTTCCAATATTATCATACTATGAGTAAACCAATCATATTGCTCAAAAATCAGCAAAACCAGGAAGTCCGAGTCTTAAGCACGTTCAACATATTAAAAATACTTTTGAAAAAAATCCATAAGATAATTCTAATAATAAAAAATAGTTCACAAATGCTTTTTATATCTCAAACAGGCACAACCTTCTCCATAAGATCTTTACAAGCATATGGAATCAGAACTCTTTCTAAATGTATGATTTTATAAAGCAAAGATTGTCCTAAATTTACATTAACAACCATATATTAACAGGCAAGGAGATCAAGCTCTTTATTCAAACCAAAAGGAGTCACGATCTTAAAATGAAAAATCATTTTCTGTTCAATCTTTATCAGCAAATTGTCCACATCACCTCCTCTCCAAGGTATAATCTGTAGTCCTCAAATTTATGGTCCAGTTTCAGAGAGGGGCCCTTTTCCTAAAGGTTTGCCGCATGCCAAATCGGAACTACCGCTGGGCTACCGCAGGATCCTGGCAGTACTTCCCACCCCCAGCTCACGCCATTTCTGGTGCTACAGAAATATTTTATATTTTTATAGCGCTGGTGCTTACCCAGTGGTAATTGGGCAGCGCTGCATGCTGCCTGGTTACCGCTGGTTGGGTGGTGATAAGTGCCCCTCCCCCAAATGGCCGTGCGGCAAGTGGTTCACTTGCCACATGGCCATTTCTTTTTGAGTAAAAAAATACATATGCTGATGTTAGCACAGGCCCCCTTTTACTACAGCTTAGTAACAGGACCCCAGAATGCTCAGTCAGGGGCTTGTCCATTATTTTGGTCAGGAGCACTCCGATGTTCTAGAAGTGCTCTTTGGTCTTACTACATGGACAGTAACAGGCATAAGTAACTCTCTGTGTTCTACAATTGAAAAAATGTTTCTAAATATATTCTTTACCTATTGACAGGATGTTGAATGGATTTTGCAGGTATATTGATATAAGGAACAATTACTGCTTGGAAAATGTCCATGTGTCAAACAAAACCTATGCAAAGGCGACCAAGTAATTCTTCTCCAATTTGATATAATTGGCGGTGTTCGATGTGGTTGCTACTCGAACGCCTGGATCAGATAGGAATGACAGGGACTGTGATCAAATGATTCAGTGAATTCCTTTCAAATCGAAGCTATTCTGTCAAGCAAAACAACCAACTTTCCAACTACTGGTCTCCTAACTGCATGGTCCCACGGGGATCTCCCCTATTCTGTTCAATCTCTTTATGTCATCCCTTGCCTCAATACACCTGGGAATTAATGATCTACTATTATCCTACCCGGATGACTTCCTGCTTCTCTTACCAGTGACAGCATCAAACAAAGATGCAACTCAGTCTATAGTGAATGATATGACTGCTGTTAGCACCTGGGCTCTGACCAATAAACTGAAACTGAATGCAAAAAAATCCAAGGTCCTGTGGTCCAAAATCAGGGAGTTGAGGTCCCATCATCAATATCTTTGTCCAATGGTCAAAGCTTTACAGACGAGTCTGAAAGCAGAGTACTAGGGGTCTTGCTTGATTCTTCACTTACCTTCTGTTCCCATATTAACCAACTATGGAAGAAAACACTATTCAAAATGAGACAGCTACGTCTAGTCAGATCATTCTTCGAACAAAAAGCCTTTTCACTACTAGTCCAAATGTTAGTCCTACCTCACTTGGATTACTGTAACGTTCTATTCCTTGGTATTAGGTGTCAATACCAGAAACAAAATGCAAATTATACAGAATACAGTTGCTAGACTAATATACAGATTAAATAGATATACTTAGGTTGTAAATCCTCTGGGTGAAGAGAAATTCTTGTGTGTGAATGTTACTCACAGTGAGCCACCAATGAACACATGAACTTCCACCAAATAAATAAATTAAATTAGTACTTCTATTTAAACCAAAGCTCTACCGCCCCTCCCCCTTCATGTGTTTAATTCACAATGTTTTTTTTCTGTGATCTCTGCTTGCAGGTTAGTTCAGGCATCTACCAGCTGCATTGTACAGAAGTATGAATTATTAACATACAATCTATGTAACTCGCCTGGAGCATATTGATGTACAGAGGGGAGAGAAATTTTACTAAATAAATAATTAATCTCCTCTGAGCCTCCCTCGCTTTAACTTCATAATGACACCTTCTCCCTGAATTTATTTTTTCTGTGAAAAAAACCCATCTCATATGCACCGTATTGAAAAGTGCTAAAGATGTGAACAATTATATTCTAGCCCTCTATCTTTCTTTCCATTGCCTGGTAGGGCTCTGCAGGCCCAAAGCGTTTGTTTAATTCTATGTATCAGTTATGGGATTTTCATTTTATTCAGGTTTTTAATTTTTTTATTCATTATGGGGCAATGTTGTACAATACTGCATGTTACTGTGCCCTGTTGCTCTGTGGTGTGCACTATAGTGCAAGAAGGCACCTACTGACAGGCCATACTGGGTCAGACCAATGGTCCATCCAGCCCAGTATTCTGTTTCCAACAGTAATGCAGGTCACAAGTACCTGGCAGAAACCCAATTAGTAGAACCATTCCACGCTATCAATCCCGGGGCAAGCAGTTGCTTCCCCATGTCTGTCTCACAAACAGAATGATTGTGCAACAAGATACCTACTGACAAAATAAGGCACATTATAGAGCAGCAGTGCACACTACTGAGCAATAGGATGCACTATTTGAACAAATGTGCACTATTGTGCAATAAGGAAGCACAATATAGAGCAGCAGTGCACAGTACTGAGCAACAGGGTGCACTATTTGCACTATGTACAGTTTTCACAAGAGATAAAATCATTTTCTGATTTTCTCTGTGAAAGGCAGTTAAGGATATTAAATAATAATAATAATCTTAATGCAAACAGTGACACAATGGCACATACTTATACTGCATGTAGGTGCTCCTGGTTTGAGTAGAGCAGAGGTGGTGTTGCAATGTACACATAAGAATAGCCATACTGGGTCAGACCAATGGTCCATCCAGCCCAGTATCCTGCTTCCAACAGTGGCTAATCCAGGTCACAAGTACCTGGCACCCAAATCGTGGCAACATTCCATGCAACCAATCCCAGGGCAAGCAGTTGCTTCCCCATGCCTCTCTCAATGGCAGACTCAGACTACGGACTTTTCCTCCAGGAACTTGTCCAAACCTTTTTCAAACCCAGATACACTAACCACTGCTATCACATCCTCCTGCACATGCGGCAGCCTCTCACCTACCAAGTACTTTGAGTGCCGTCTCCTCCTCCTCGCTTTAACAGCACAGATGCGGAAAGTCTCCATTAAGGAGGTGGTAGAGACTCAAATGGTGATGAAATTCAAAAAGGCATGGGATGAACACAGAGGATCTCTAATTAGAAAATTAAAAAAAACTAAACTTAAATGGCTACATGTGTGTGGATGTGTCGAGTGACACTTAGATGGCGACTCTGGCTGTGATTAACCAGGACCGATACCAGGCAGACTTCTACGGTCTGTATCTCATCTATGGCAATCTGGTTTAAGATGGGCTGGAAAGGGCTTAGACAGCAACTTTAGCGGCTGGAACATCAGGACAGTGCTGGACAGACTTTTACGGTCTGTGTCCTGCAAATGAGAAGATGAATAGGCTGGAGTGGGCTTCAAGGGCAACTCGAGCAGTTGGAACAAAAGGATAGGGCCAGGCGGACTTTTATGGTCTATGTCCCAGAAATGCCACAGAAAGACCATAATCAAGTATATAATATCACATTCATGGTTGATTTAATCATGAATTGATAATGATTGTGACTATTGAGCAGACTGGATGAACCGTTCCAGTTTTTACTTATCTGCTGCTACTTACTATGTTACTATTAATCCTCTCTGCTACCAGACTGATGTGCAGACCTCAGCTCTAACATAGGCGTGAGCATCAGATGTCACCTGACCTGCTGGCGCATGCATGCGGTGACCTCTCAGCACACAGAGCCAGTGAATCAGTGACAAGTGTTACATGTGCGCACCAGAGTGTTCCAACCCAGTTTCCGTTCCTTCCTTGTCTGCAGTGCCGCGGCTCGAATCCAGAGAGAGACCGAGAGAGGTGACCGGAATTTTTTGTGGGACTGGGTGGGAACAGGTTAAATTCTTGCGGGGACGGGTGGGGATGGGAAAGATTACAACAGGGACGGACGGGTAAGATTTCTGTCCTAGTGCAACTCTCTAGCCCAAACCCTGCCCTTGAAATGCCCCTTGTGATTTGTACATACTGCAGACGAATAGCATAGAAACATGTCCTAAAATGGGTTTAGAAAATAGAGATGCGGATGTTTTGGACAAACATCCATCTTCCACTTTTTAGGTTCTTTTCTCTTTTGAAAACGAGCTCCACAGGCACCTATGGGTCTTTTTCAAATACTAGGGGTAGCCCTCAGATACTGTGCCTAGACGGACAGCACAGATTTGAGATTGCTTGTGAACAAGTATAAATTTATTCACGTATCTGAGCATTTTTTTTAAACAGATTTGTAAATTGTGCTCCTCCCCTTGTTCCCTCCAGACTTGACCATGTCTACACACTTGTGACCCATAAAATACACACCTTCTTGTAACTGTGGGGACCTTTCTGCATTTCACTCAACGTGTAATTAAACTGGAATTCGTTGCCAGAGAATGTGGTAAAGGCGGTTAGCTTAGCGGAGTTTAAAAAAAGGTTTGGCCGGTTTCCTAAAGGAAAAGTCCATAGACCGTTATTAAATGGACTTGGGGAAAATCCACTATTTCTGGGATAAGCAGTGTAAAATGTTTTGTACATTTTGTGGATCTTGCCGGGTATTTGTGAACTGGATTGGCCACTGTTGGAAACAGGATGCTGGGTTCGATGGACCGTTGGTCTTTCCCAGTATGGCAATACTTATGCACTTTTGTACTGTCCTAGAGGTAATGAATAGCCTTTATGCACAAAACAATCCTTTTCACAATTACGCCAGAGTACATGCACCAATTTTCACCAGCCGGAGCAGGGTAAGTGTGTGTGAGTAACTACCTCTGGCCCAATGTGCCCACCGCAGGTAGTCCCGTCATGAGCACACACCATTTCTAGGGGGAAAAAGAAAACCCCTGGATAGGGCTTGCGCAGCAATGACCTGGCGGTAATTGGGCTTCGGCGCGCTGCCCAGTTACCAACTGGTTAGCGCAGGAGCCCTGATTGCCACCTCAGTGGGTAGCAGTAAGGACTCCCCATCGCATGGATCTTATTGCAGTAAAAAGGGTCCTGGTGCGTGGGAAAACAGACCCCACCGCAGGGCCCTTCCCCCCTGCTTGGTAAAAAGGAGTGAAACTTGCAACTGACACAGAGGCAGCTCAGGAATCTGGCTTTGCTGATTTCTGTGTTTTACTTCACATTTAGGGCCTTGTTTACTAAGTCATGCTGTAGCTCGCTAAGTTTTTAAACAAAAAAAATGATTACAAGTCATTTTGACTTACAAGTCTTACACTGTAGGAAAAGGGAATAACATTAAATTACATTCTTCAAGAAAAAGAGAGAAAAAGGACCCCCATTCTATCACCAATACTGAACAAAATCATTCCCTAACATCAAGCAAAATACATATGGAGAGGAACAAGAGTAATAAAGATAATTCAAAAGAGGAATTATCCTGAATAGGAAGAAAAGAGCCTCTAACAGCCAGTTATCTAGTCATTCTCTCTCCTCCAGGCTTTGCCAAATCCCTCCTGTCTCAAGTCATTCAGAGCTCTCTTGTGTGTCTGACTCTCTCACACACACTCAGTCTCAGCTGATCTTTCTCTGGCTCAGGTTTCTCACCTCTGCAGCTGTAGCCACTCATTGGATCTGATGTCTCAGGCTGGCTCTGGAGGACTCTCTTTAGTGCAACTCATCCTCCTGCTGTGTCATCTTCCTGCAGTGACTCAGTCTTTCAGGTCCTGTGCTTGCTCGCTCGCTCTCTCTCTGTCTGTCTCCAGGTGAAGCCACCTGTTCTCGGCTCTGGGGCTCACAAAGCCTCCTACTCTTTGTGCTCCAACAGCTTCTGTATGACTAGAACTGATTTGCAGTTTGTACTGTGGTGGTGGTGGCCAAAACCAGAAACAGAATGCAAGAGTTAGGAAAGGAATAGAGACATAATACCATTATCACTCCATGGTGAGACCACATCCATGGATCTGCTCCAAAAGTCCCTTTTCACCACTTCCTGGGGAAATAGTCCGCTGATCAGGGTTAGCTGGGAGGGAACCTTCCTTCCTCTGCCTTATTTCCAGGTGAGCCTCTTGATGTTGCTGGACTGCTTCTTCAGGAGACTGGCCTTGGGTAACGTTAGGAAGAACCTGAACAAATCTTTAAAACTTAACCAGTAAGTATTGTCACTGTGATTTAACATGATAATGTTGGTGATATAGCTTAGGTGTCAGCTGCATATTATCAGCATAACATTGAAAGTTAAACCCAAAAGGTAATGAAAAATCCATGTTTCAATGTTGCTTACTATTTGCTTGGTTGGTCATTTTAAATAGGATTCAAACATAATAATTATTAGTTCCTGCTGTTTTTATGTCTTTGTTTAAGTCAGAGGTTTTCAACCCAATTCTTGGGGCACACCCGGCCAGTCGAGGTTTTCAGGATATCTCCATTGAATTCAATGTTACCACCACGATTCTGATTAAGACTGTTTGAACAGTATATAAGATCTAATCTGTTCATGTTTTTGTAGTAGTAATAAATGAAGAGAAATGTATTCAGTTTATGAAGTGTGATATATATTATATGTATAAAAGATATTGTTAGTTTGAAAAGGACAAGGTCATATATATTTTGGACATTGAATTCAATGGAGATGTCTCAAAAACAATGACTGGCTGTGCTCCAAGGACTGGTGTGAAAGCTTCTGGTCTAAGTGTTGCACTTTGTGTCAGATGACCTGAACAAGGGAGGAGATTGAGGCTTTCTAACCTAAGTAAATAAATGAATACATTGAACCTGTTGAGGGGAGGAGAAATATGCTACTCCTGGAAGAGGGTGGGGAGAGCAGTGTCTTGCTGTCTTCCTTCTCTCTCTCTGAGATGTGTCATATGCAATAGAAACATAGCCAGGAGTATGGTCCCATTTGGCATTTTCATCCAGGTTCCACTGTTGAACTCAGGACAAGGTGTCCAAGTGGCTTATTAAGTGAAATGAACTCTGATATGGTCAAACTTTTGGAAGAGGGACAGGGGAAGGCAGACGTGGCATTTTCAGTCCTGAAGAACTGTCACAGATGGTAGCTGTCATATGGCTGTACTTTCGGAGTAGGACATGGACAAACACTGTCACTTCTGCCCTACACTTTTCAAGCTTATAGTGTTGCCTATTCAAAGGACCAATGTGGCAGTAATGGGGAATCTGTTAGTGGTTCTCTTGAGAACAAAAGACAAGCCAACCCCCTCAATCGAAATCTGACCTTTATTCACCAGTAAATTATAGGGATCCACCCCTTTTACAATACCTTTTGTTATACTGTGAATGCTCCAGGGCTCACTGCGACAATCAAGTCTAGAGAAGTTGATAGATTTTCAGGCCCATTAACACTAAGTAAAAGTGTGTCCAACAACTCTGAGAATTGTGATTCTGAGATTGAGATTTATTTATTGGAATGTATTAACCGCCTTTATGAAGAGATTCACCCAAGGCGGGATTGTGAGCTCAATAGGGACAGGGAAAGAAAAGTACTTTTACATAGTATATAATATGTAAAGCATACTTATTTAGACAATCATTTATCCTTTGAGGCCCGCATTTCTATGGTCAAACGCTGCCTCTTTGTCTTAGTGCAATTTTGCTCCGTCCGTTCTCTTTTTAAAATTCTGCAGCGCAGTGTCCGATCTTATAAGCTGTAGTGCTGTCCAGATTTGATTATTATAACACCGTACTGGCAGGATTACCCCAAGCTACTGTTAAGCGGCTCCAGACTGTACAGAATACTGGAATAAAGATCCTTTACCATGTTTGCAGATATGATCATGTAACTTCTGTTTGTCCATCATTATTGGCTTCCATTGCAGTTTCGTTACCAGTTCAAGATTCTTACCTTTATTCATAAATTACTTTATTCAGGTACCCACCTTACCTTGTTTTGCAGTCACTTATGGTCTTCTGCTAAGTACTTTTATCTCTGCCGAGCCCTTCACGTGCTCACCCAGAAAGCAACTGACTCTCAGCTTTCTACTCTTTGGGCCCTAAGTTCTGGAACTCACTTCCTTGTCTTATTAGGGCTGAACCATTTGCTAACTCTAAGATCAGACTGAAATCATATTTATTTACTCGGATGTTTCCAACAGTGCAGATCCTATTAACTTGTACTGCACGTTAAACCAGACACCCTGGTAAAAATTCCGCTCTAGCTCCTTAATGCCAGTAGGGGCAGAAACTGGGTGTGACCTAGGTGAGTTGGAGGCATGGTTAGCTGTGGCAGCCAGTGTGCAGGTCTGTATCGTGTGCTTGAAGAGGAGATGCCAAATGCAGACGTCCTACCAGCAGTGCATTAAACTGTTGCAGCTGCGTAACCCTAGTAGTGCTTTAGAAATGTTAAGTAGTAGTAGAGTTGTGCAAGTCTGTGGCTGAACCCCTATGACCATCCAGACTCCTACCTCAATACCCATCTCCCCCTCGATCTCCCCAAGGTCAGATTCCCTTCCTAATCAGGTCAACCACCCTCAAATTATCTACCTCCTCACAATAAGGCCCTACTCTCAAAGCCCTACCTTACCGCACCCCATGACCCCCCCACCCCCGGGACCTACACAGAGGTCTGCTTTGCCCAATGATGTCGCTTCATGCGCATCCCCACAGTGACAAGGTGGACAAGGCATGCTGTCACTCACTTCCCTATTCCTGTAAGCATGGACAAAATATAAACCACCCATGAGCTGATCATATGAATGTGCACATCTGTGAGGGGATGTCAACACCCCCAACGATAGTGTATACACTAGCACACAGGTGGTACTGTCCCCCATGTGAGCACTAATTGGCAATAATTAGAATTTACACTCGCAACTCGCTAAGCGCATTCTGTAATACAGCAAAAATGAGCATGGTTATAGTTGGGGACATGGCCATTTTGTGGGCATTCTGAAATTTACAGGCAATTTATAGACTATGACCTAGTGTGCCTAAATCTACACACCGGGATTTATGCCGTGTTTTCATTGGTGTAAATGGAGGTGCGTAGATTTACTAAAAAACAGTCTACAAGGTATGGAAAAATTTACTTGCAAAAAATAATACCAAAATACTACATTTTCCTTACACTAGAGTGATGCAAAAAATCAGTGTACTGCGATGGAATTATAATGTGGAGGAAAAAGAGCCTCACAGAGCTCCTGGACAATGTATCTGTCTATTGGAGCTAAAACGGATCTTAAACTGATCCTCTGTTCATCATTGGCTCTAAAAAAACCTCCAAGAAAACATATTAATCATTGCTCACTAGCAGATTTAACAGAAATTTTTTTTTACTGTAGTGGCAGATTTAATATTTCCACAATAGTGACAGATATAATGGTTCCATTCAATTGTTACTTCACAAAATATTGGAACTTAGTGTAAAATAAACACTTATCTTTAGCGCTAGAAGACTTCAAACACTCTTCTTAAGGCGCTCCAAGCCAACGTGGCCAGCGTTTCGTAAAAAACTGCTTCAGGGCTTAGGTAGCGCTAGTCTTCTAAAAAAGAAATTCAAATTATTCATCACTATAATTGTGAAACAATGTTCAACTGATTTTAACTAACTCGCCTACTCACATGAAAACCGCTGTAGCGGTAGTCTCCTGCACTCGGCATTGCGATTCCTTCAAAATGGTTAATCCACGGCACAGCGTCTGACGTCATTCAGTATAAATCGGAGCCATTTTGCAATGCCGAGTGCAGGAGACTACCGCTACAGCGGTTTTCATGTGAGTAGGCGAGTTAGTTAAAATCAGTTGAACATTGTTTCACAATTATAGTGATGAATAATTTGAATTTCTTTTTTAGAAGACTAGCGCTACCTAAGCCCTGAAGCAGTTTTTTACGAAACGCTGGCCACGTTGGCTTGGAGCGCCTTAAGAAGAGTGTTTGAAGTCTTCTAGCGCTAAAGATAAGTGTTTATTTTACACTAAGTTCCAATATTTTGTGAAGTAACAATTGAATGGAACCATTATATCTGTCACTATTGTGGAAATATTAAATCTGCCACTACAGTAAAAAAAATTTTCTGTTAAATCTGCTAGTGAGCAATGATTAATATGTTTTCTTGGAGGTTTTTTTAGAGCCAATGATGAACAGAGGATCAGTTTAAGATCCGTTTTAGCTCCAATAGACAGATACATTGTCCAGGAGCTCTGTGAGGCTCTTTTTCCTCCACATTATAATTCCATCGCAGTATACTGATTTTTTGCATCATTCTAGTGTAAGGAAAATGTAGTATTTTGGTATTATTTGGTGCGTAGATTTAGCCATTAAGTGTATTCTATATACTGCGCGTCAACTTAGGCACCGCTTAGAATTTGCTTGGTCAGTATGGATTTCCATATAGAGTCTCCCCCTACATGTATAGTGCTGTACTTTGTGCTGTCAACGGAGTCCCGTCTAGATGTTTTTGCTTGCAGGTGCCACACAGCTAGCTTTAAGCAGAGGGGACCTTGAGGACACCATTTACGCCTCCTGTTGGAGTGTGGCATGAAGATGTTTGCCTATGCATCTTTCTGGATTTCAATGTTTATCATGCTACCGTTTTGAGAGGTTGCCATTTTCCATCTATACGTTTACGATGGCTTCTAGTTGTCTTGGTCAGGAGGTCGAGCGAGGTTGATTTTGCAAGATGCTTCTGAGTCCTGCCCTGCTATTGTAAAATATGGCCCATTTCCACATTTCTGTGACTTATCTAAAATAGCGCTGCACATGAGAAGGATGTAAGGGAGCTGCCTCTTCTATAAATGGTATTGGCCATTGTTGGAAACAGGATACTGGGCTAGATGGGCCTTTGGTCTGACCCGGTATGCCTGTTCTTATGTTCTCACAAGGATGAGTTATAGCCTTCCATGCTCTCCTTGGCTAATAACTGTGTTTTATGGATTTTCCATTAAGACTTTGTCCAATCCTTTTTTATTGCTACCCCTAATTATCACTTAAACCCATGTATGTGAGATTCTGTGACCACACCCTCTGGCAAAAGCTAAAATAATCTTTGGAGCCATCTGCTTGGGGTTACTGGACTGCTGCAGTGTCTGCAATGGAGACCTAGTTTTCAATATCCTGTGTTTGGGTTTGCTAGGTTTACACTTATGAATCTGTAGAATTTTACAGGGGTTTAATATGTGTGTTTGCTGCTCCACACGCTTTCCTGTCCTTCTTTCTGGCGACAGCCAAACACGCTTGGGCTGCTTGCCACAGTCAGCGAAAGATCTGTTGGAGCAGAAGTGATTTAGTCAGAAGAAAGACTTAGCAGCGAACAGCACAGATGGCTTGTCAGAGTATTGAGATGATTCTGTTCTTCTGTCCTCTTCTATGGCAGCACTGTCCTAATTCCACTTTCCGTATTATGAGTTAGAAATGGGACAGTATCTCTCAATTTCTTTAATTTTTCTGAAGCTCAGGTGAAACACTTTTCTAATTCGTTTGAATGAAAGTTTAATAAGCAGTGTACACCTTGAATACATCAGTTTGGGGGAGCCTCTTTTTATAAAAGGTGGTTAAGAAATCCCAATAAATAAATAAATATCCAAATGGTCCTTGCGTGGGTATTTCCTGCACACTAAGGCCATTTTTACTGCAGCAGTTAAAAAGTGGCCCTTTTCTATTTTCAGTGAAAAACAGAAGGAAGAAACCTCCACGGATGGAATGCATGGTGCATTCCATCCGTTTCTATTTTCTGCATTAATGGCTATGTGCTAATGTTGGCATTTGAGTGCAGACATTAAAAAAAAAAACCTAGTATGTGTGCATTCAATGTCACCCATTTTGTAGGTGGTAAGGGCTCGGATGCTGACCCAGTGCTAACCAGTTAGTGCACAGTAATGTGGCTGCGCTAATTGATTAGCACAGGAACCACCACCTTCCGTCCCAGACACACCACCTCAAAGCAAATTTAAAAGAAGTTTTTTATTGTGCGGTTAACATGTTCACACTTGGCACTCACTGCAGTATGTGACAGTACACAGCAGGTACCTGTGTTCTGTGAGTTACCACAGTATGCCATTTTAAGCTGCATTACATAAGGAAAATTAGCCTTGCCATGGTAGAACAGACCAAAGGTCCATCAAGCCCAGGAGCTTGCCAGTGCCTGAGATAGCTTCGTAAAAGTGTCCCTACCAGTTTAATGGTTACCAGGGGAACCAGGTTCAATTACAAATAATATAGAGCCGTTAGAATCAATAGAACATCAATATATATGAAAAATTCCAATCCTACTTTGAAGCAAGTATCATTTGCTTTGCTCATACTCTAGAAATACTTAAAAGAAATTTAAAGAGGGAGGGAAAAGCCTGAGAACCTAATCGGAGCTCCATCAATGCTCTGGGGTTTTAGCGGGTGGAGTTAACTCATTGCTGTAAGGGGAGGGATTTTTGTAGCCAAACAAGGATAAAGTGTAGTGTCAAATATTTAATGCTTGAACCAGATTCAGTTCCCACTGTGGCTTCTTGCGATCCTGGGAAAGTCACTTAACTCTCCAGTGCCCCAGTTACAAAAAAAGAAAAAGCTTAGTTTGTGAGCCCACTGGGGACAGAGAAGGTACCTGTACATCATAGGAGCCGGCTCTGTGGGTGCTGTGGGTGCCTGAGCACCCCCAATATTGAGAAACTTCCATGTACATGTCCATGGAATGGTTATTTCCATTGGGCTTAGCACCCCCAATAATTTTGAAAAGTTGGCTCCTACGCTGTACATAGTATGTGAACCACTTTAATCGTACCATAGAAAGGCATGACGTGACCCTCAACCTTACAATCATTAACCATCTTTCAGTTTAAGCATTGTCATAAATAGGCTGATATTCAAAAGCACCTATATTTATTTATTTATTACATTTGTATCCCACATTTTCCCACCTATTTGCAGGCTCAATGTGGCTTACATAGTACCGTAAAGGCGTTTGCCAATTCTGGTATGAACAAATACAGTTATGTTGTGGTAGAATAAGGTTCGTGTGTACAGACACATTAGGGAATCATAGAGAGGAAGAGTTATTATATATCCATTACGAGCTTTGGTTTCATTGTGTTGCAGGGTACAGGCATTTAAGTTGGGTCGGTAGGATATGCCTTTTTGAACAGGTTTGTTTTTAATGATTTCCAGAAGTTTAGGTGATCATAAGTTGTTTTCATGGCTTTTGGTAATACGTTCCAGTGGATGTCAAATCAGTTTTAAACAAATAAAAAAATATATATAACCAGCCCATATATGCATAACTTTTGGCCAGTGGAATTCCTATCCATTTCACCACCCGGGGCGGGTCACCACTGCACCCTCCTGATGTGTCCACCCGCCCCCCCCCCCCCCCAAAAGTACATCACTAGATCTTTTCTTCCAGCAAGGGGGTGTGAGGAGCAGGTGTGCAGCTGTCGGCTCTGCTGGTCCCCTGCCCTTGGTACGCTACTGCTTTTGGGTCTATAAAGTTGCCATATTACCAGTGGAGTGGGATTATGGGTAGTCCAGGGTGAGGGGTCAAAACTTATAAGGAGAATGATAAAATTCAGCCACTCTGTGCATTACTTAACCACAAAGTCAGAGAGCAGAAATAGGAGACCTAACATTTTACAGGTAATGTATCCACGTAAGCTTTGAATCTAGATATTATCTTATTATGTGAATTGTGTGTGTAAAATATCTCGTGGGGCTCTCTTTTAATAAGGTTAGCACATTCTAACGATTAAAGAGTGCTAAATTCTGTTCAGTCCATTATATTTCGATGAGCTTCTTAAGGTTTAGCGTAAGCAGATCGTTAGCATACCTTAGTAAAAGGAGCCCATAGGAAAGCATAGTGTGCCATAAACAGGACTTCTGGAGTGTTTATACATTGTAAATTTAGATGTTTATTTTTTAAACAATCAGGTGTCAATGAGGGTATAAAATATCGGTGCTTATTGGTGTTTTCATAGGAACAGTGCTGAAGTTTCTTCCCGCAGTTCACTAAGAGGCATATTTTCAAAGCACTTTGGGAGGCTAAGTTCCATAGGTTTCTATGGAACTTTGGGAGGCTAAGTGCTTTGAAAATGAGCCTGTAAGTGCAGCACTGAAAGTTTAAGGCTAGAAGTCGAGGTTTCAAAATTTTCCCCACACTCTTCTATTGTTAAAAATGTATTTAATGGATCTGTTTCCATTTCTTAGTATGAGACAGTAGCTATATGTCCTGTAAGTTACATAAATACATAAGTATTGCCATACTGGGAAAGACCAAAGGTCCATCGAGCCCAGCATCCTGTTTTCAACAGTGGCCAATTCAGGTCACAAATACCCGGCAAGATCCCAAAAATGTACAAAACATTTTATACTGCTTATCCCAGAAATAGTGGATTGTCCCCAAGTCCATTTAATAATGGTCTATGGACTTTTCCTTTAGGAAGCCGTCCAAACCTTTTTTAAAGTCTGCTAAGCTAACCACCTTTACCACATTCTCTGGAAACGAATTCCAGAGTTTAATTACATGTTAAGTGAATAAAGATTTTCTCTGATTCATTTTAAATTTACTACATTGTAGCTTCATCACATGCCCCCTAGTCCTAGTATTTTTGGAAAGCGTGAACAGATGCTTCACATCTACCCGTTCAACTCCACTCATTATTTTATAGACCTCAGTCGGACTGATGGGGGGCTTGACACGGTGGTATATTCTGATAGCTCAAGCTGTCAGAGTCCTCCTTTCATAATATTATCACTACGATTACTTTGCTTGTTTCTGTTTCCTTGGGAAAACAAGTCATTTTTATGGTCAGGAAGGTTTTGATAGTCACAGATGTGGCAACTCTCTCAAATTTGTAGGAAATGTTTTCTTTCTTTAGTATCCTTTTACTAAAATGCATTAAAACTTGGTCTTAATTTGCTTTCGCACAAGGGTTTCGCACATGCTAAGCCCACTCTTAACACATCTGTATTTAGGGCTTTTTAAATATTTTTATTTTGCAGGTCCAACACTAATTTTTCCATCAATGTGGGAGCAATTACCACCACACCCATTCTCTACCCATGACACGCCCCCCTCCCAAAATTATTAAAATATGCAATTTGCAGGAAGCCTTTTTTCACACACTAAGACTGCGTTAGGGTTTAACACCTTTTGGCAAACGTGCCCCATAAAGTTTTAGACAGTTGCATTAGGGCACTGGTTTTCAAAACCAATTTTTAGAATGGTGCTTCTTCGTCTAACCCGCTGCAGTGTAATACATAAACCCACACCTATCATTCCTTAAACCACTCGTGCACCAAAAAACACGTCTCACACTACCTTACCTACCACCTTTCCATCTAAATCCCCATTTACCTTCAGCCTATCATCAATTGTATTTAAGATCTTGTAATGACTACATCATAACACTCTGTAAGCCACATTGAGCCTGCAAAAAGGTGGGATAATGTGGGGTACAAATGCAATAAATAAATATTAAAATAATTCACTTGAGAGACAAAGCAAAGCATAAGATAATCTTCTGTTACAGCCTCAATAATTAAAGGTCCATTTGGAGGAAGATTCTTACTACCTGAAGGATGATACACAGAGAACAAACAGAAGCAGTAAAAAGAGAACAGGGAAGATGTTAAGACCCTCGGTTTAGAAGCCCTTTTCATGATTTACATGTGTAATTACTGGCATTTACATAATTATTTGACATTTATACCCCACATTTTCCAGTACAATTTTGAGTTCGATTTGGCTAACAAGCTAAAAAGAGGTCATTACAAAATATGAAACGAAATACATAAACCCACACCTATCAATAAGGAAAAAATCATAAATATATGAAGAATTCAATAAGGCGGCCAACACTTTCAACTTCTTTTAAACCATTTTCCTCATGTTATTGTTGTTGTCCTTTCAAAAACGAAATGCTGCTACAGTAGATTTCCTTAGTGACCACTCCAGATATTAGTTCAGATTTTATGATGTTATGATTGCTGTTTCCCAGGAGTTTGTGGTATAGTAACATGTGTTAACAGTAGCCCACGTTAGTAAGTTCACCCCTTAATTGGGGACACTAAGATATATAAGTTTCCACAATGTCACACATACATGGCTTTGTGTTGGCGTTTACATGTCTAGGTTCTGAAACACTGACACTTTAAGGGGAATTTATCAATGTGGGCTACCAATGCGACAGCTTATGTTTGCCACTTTATGCAATGAGACCTAGTTACTAATAGCTGGGATTAACAGTAAAATATCCCGTTTTATTGAAAGGCAGGCTTTTCTTAATAGTGGTGGTTTCCTACCTTATATAGGAGAGAGCTGTTTTACAAATAATTACTGGTTGTTGTTACATTTGTGTATTGGAAGATTTGTGTCATGTTGATTTTGTGCCTCAAAACATCCACTGCACTGACCCCCCCTCCCCCCCCCCCCCCCCCGGGATGCAGCCTTATTAGATGAGACATGGTTAAAACAGGCATATTTTATTAAATAAATCTTGGAATTTCAACTTTGTCAGGGTAACTTACGTAGCTTCTAAACGCAAGGTGTTGTGTACATGAATCAGTGTTGCCAGGGATACGGGTTTCCCGCCCACCCACTGCGGCTTTTTCACACTGCGTGCGGGTTGCGGGATTTTGGGCGGCTTTTTCTTGCCCCACCGGCGGGTTTTTCGCCCGCCACGTTTTTTCCCATGGCTGTCGGACGTGGGTTGGCTCAGTTTTCCCGCGGCCATGGCCAGTGGAGGTGGGCTTAATGATGTCATTTGTATGCAAATGACCTCATTAATATTTATTAATGGTCATTCATATGCAAATTTTTATTTATTTATTTATTTTGATCATTTATACCCTGCCTTTTGCCACAGTTTTGCAGCCTCAAAGCGGCTTACAATGAACCATTAAAATAAATGCAATGAGAACTGAGAGGGTAGAAGGAACAGAGAGATAAAGGAAGGGAATATAAATACAATCTTAAACCAAATAAATAGGTAGGCAGGGCGATAGAGGGCAAGCTGTTAGGGAAGGGAATATGTCCAAATGTCTTCAGTTTGGTTGGCTTCCTGCAGTGGAGTCACTAAATTGACTCCATATTTATTAATGATGTCATTCATATGCAAATTGACTTTGTGCGGTTTGGGGCTGGTTTTGGGCGTGAACAATTTTTTTCATCTGGAAACACTGGTGAAACTGGGCTTGATGGTCCTTTGGTCTGTCCCAGTATGGCAATACTTATGTACTTTAGCATGGGCGGGACACAGGTGGGGCTCCCACTTGTTTGTGTAGCTACCCCGGTGGCATTTACGTGGCTGGTGTAACTGTGGTCATGTAAGTGTTAGGTGTTCCAATACTAGGTTGTGCTTTGTGTTCTATGACAGAATATGGCTGCCCAGATGCCTTTGTAGACTGGCTCTTCTGTGCATCCTCAGGGTGATTAAATGGAAACACCCAGCTGGAAGAATTGCCCCCAAAATGTATACATTTCTGTGTTTCCTGCATTTTTGCATGTTAGCCCCTTTTGTGAAAAAAAAAATCATATTTGTATAGCCAAGCCTCTAGGCCATGTGTGTGTGTGTGTGTGTGTGGGGGGGGGGGGGGGGGTCTTTTTGTTTTGTTTGTTTGCTTGCTCTGGCAGTTTCCTACTGCTCATATCTCTGAGAACCACTGCTGGGATCTAACACTATTAGCTGGTATTCACAAGTAGTTGGGGATGTTTTTCCCTATTTTATGTAGCCTTTTCTGGTCATTGGCCAGGAGCCAACAGCTTCTTGTAGAAACCTATCATTAACCCTTAATCTGGCCACTAGGATTGCTTCATAACCTTGGCTCTCCCCACCCCTGAGTGTGTCCGAGTGTGGCTTCTGCAACATTCTCAAACCCGTCCAACTGATTCTACTACTAATTTCTATAGTGCTATTAGATGTACACAGCGCTGTACGCTAAACAGGTATGAGACAGTCCCGCTCGACAGAGTTTACAATCTAATCCAGAAAGCCAAACAGGGTAAATTACTACTACTTAGCATTTCTATAGCGCTGCCAGGGTTACGCAGCGCTGTACAAGTTTAAATAAGGGATTACTTATTGTGGGAATGAAAGAAACAGACCTGGTATGAACAGGAGTTAAAAGCAGCCTCAAAAAGGTGGGCTTCTAGCCTAGATTTTAATACGGCCAGAGCTGAAAATCTAATCCAGGTGTATGGTGCAGCAACATAAAAGAAACAGAGTGTAGAGTTTGCAGTGGAGTAGAAGGGTACAGATGTGAGAGACTTATCCAATGAACGGAGTTTCTGGGTAGGGGTGTAAGAGGAGAGATGAGTAGAGAGATACTGAGGAGCTGTAGAGTGAATGCACTTGTAAGTCAATAAAAGGAGTTTGAACTGTATGCGGAAACGGATAGGGAACCATTGAAGTGACTTGAGGAGGGGGATAATATGAGTGTAGCAACACTGGCGGAGTATAAGTCATGCAGCAGAATTTTGAACGGATTGAAGGGGAGAGAGAGAGTTTAGTAGGACACCTGTGAGAAGCAAGCTGTAGCAATCTAAGCATGAGGTGATAAGAGTGTGGATAATGGTTTTGGTTCAGAGAGGAAGGGATGGATGTTGGTGGTGATATAGAGAAACAGGTTTTAGTAATCTTTTGAATATATGCAGAGAGAGAGCGCGTCAAAGATGATCCCAGGTTTACAAGCTGATGAGATAGGGAGGATGAAAGAGTGTTATCCACAGACAGAGAATGGGGGAAGAGAGGAAGGGAATCAAGCCAGGCCCCTCTTAATGCTGAAACATTTAATGGCGCTACTGAGATGGCCCCTAGTCTATGTTCTCTAAAATTTGTCTGTGTGTCCTTGGGTTGACCTCCCTATTGATATTGGCTTGATTTTGAGCTTTGATTTTCTTTCACTCAGACTTGTTTGGTAGCAACTCACATTTGATGCTGCCTTGATGTCCTTGGGAATTTTGTCTTGGGCTCATGATGGGCCACCTATATCCTTGGATTTATTTCTAATACCTTCTGTTTTTGTAATGTTTTACTAATTAGAAATGTGCAAATAAGGGTCAAGAAACCAGTTGTAGGGGAGACTTTTTAATTGAATAGATTTTTAGATAAAACAGATACTCGAATTGAGACATACAGGTCAGAACATCTCAAAATTCCACTAGCCTTTTAGAACAGAATCTGCCGATTTGTAGAGTTTTTTCCAAAATGCATGCAGTAATGGGCTTCTGTTTGCTGGCTACATGTGGTAGTGCTGGCCTCATTTCATAAATATCAATCTGATCTATCTATAGATATTCAGCCAGCAGCAAATCAATGCTTTATGCACGGACAGTCTCCAACTAATTAGACCAGGATATTCAATGCTTGGGGGGGGGGGGGGGGGGGGGGGGGGCAGGAGGGATATCAGCTTCTGGCTGCAACCTAATAGCTATGTATGTCCTGGTCAATAATCAGTACTGGCACCCGCATAGTTAACCAGGCAGAGTTAGGACTGTCATTTTTGTCAACCTACATACCCGGATAGCTATGTGAGCAACTTACCTGGATAATTCCTGGCTCCTCCCCAGCTCAACCCCCAGAATTCCCTGCTGCTGCCCACTTTCAAAATGGCTGGTTAGTGCCAATATTCAGTGGAACTGCCCAGTTAAGTGCCGCTAAATATCAGCGGCTGACCTACTGAGCATAATGTGAGCATGCAGGGGCCTCTTCTGCCCACTTAAATCACATTGAATATGAGTGTTTACAGTTACCAACTCGGCAACATACATTATGCATCTATGTGGTGGCACTAAGACAAGCATTTTAGTAATACAGAACACACACATGTATGTGCCATTACATAGTAACATAGTAACATGATGGCAGATAAAGATCTGTACGGTCCATCCAGTCTGCTCAACATGGTATGCGATACTTTATATGTGTACCCAAGTTTGATTTGTCCTTGCCATTCCCAGGGCACAGACCGTAAAAGTCTGCCCAGCACTGTTCTTGTCCTAAGTTCTGAAGCTAACGTCGAAACCCCTTAAAATTTACACTCAAGCCGATCCATATCTATTCAGTCATGATCAGAGTGTAGACCTTAGATGTCTGCCCAGTACTGGTTTTGCTTCCAAATTACCAGTGTGTAAGTCTTATTTTAGAAATCTGTTTTTCCTAGGATGTCACAGAGCCCGATATCAAGCACCAGTATCACTTTTTTGTGGGAACAAAGAATGGGGGGGAGGGGTTTAATGTGATGACCTTCCCTAATCCCTCCAGTAGAATGCAGCACAGAACAAGCACATTTCATAACCTAGACGACCCTGGAAGCAGCTGTAAATCCCGAGGTCGATCTTGGGGGACTTACATGTGCATTATTTTTCTGAAATGAGGAATGCATGTGTATGGTTTATCCACACCCTACCCTCACCCAAAACACACCCAGACCACACCTTCAACAGTGTGCATGTATTCACGATTTGAACATGTATATCTTGGCTTTCAAACATTGAGATTTAAACGCAAATGCAATATATACACCTGAATACTAGTTTATGCATGTTCAAATTGTGAATAAGGCTTCTAAAGTGACCACCTCAATGTATCTGTAACAAGCTTTGAAGAACCAAAAAAGGTCTTAACTGCAATGTATTTGTTGACGTCTGTTTCCACATATCCAAAATCCAAATGGATTAACATGACAACCTAAATTATCTAATTAACAAAGAAACCCTTGGAGAAAGACATGGGGAAAATATAAAAATGTTTTATCTTAATAAGGTTAACAGTATCTAGAGTATAATTATTCATGAGTCGAATGATAACCTTTACATAAAAGCTCTTGGTGCAAATTATATAAATGTTACTTTAGTAAGTGAAAAACATTTACAACTGTTAAGAACATTAAATCTTGTTAAAGGAAAAAAATAGTAATTTAGTTGAGAGGATGGTCTACCAGTATGAGTTTATAAGATCTCCATGAGTGAGGGGATTCTCTAATTGTGCTTAAATGCTATAAGAGCCCCATGAGTGAGGAGATCCTCGAATCTCCCTTTAATTTCTCAACCACTGAACTTCATTGAACTGATCACTATTGTACCACATTTTGGATTGCGCCTCAGCTATTTCAGTCTCTTCCTCCTACTATTGATCATTCCAGATTATGTACTTACATTGATTCTATAACACTGCCTCCTCTGTGTGCACTGTTCCTCCTTGACTTTGAATCTCATGACCTAATGCAGAAGTCAAAACTCTGAACTTCTCTTCTGCAAGTAAAACTGAATATGTTCTCCCAGATGAAGTTGTGATGCTCTACCCAATATACTAATCACCCCTGGTACCACAGTGGTCTTTGTTCTCCAGCACCTTTTGTTAACACCAACTTAATGTTGCATCAGGCACTTAGGACTCCTGACTCACTGTATCTCTATGGGAATACTTATATAAATACTATCATAGTGAGGTTATGAAAGCCAAGAAAAGTTATTACACAACCCAAATATCCAATGCTGTTAACCAACTGAAAAACTCTGTAATCCCTTCTGTATAGAGGTCTATCCTCTATCCATAAGCAGAAGCCCTTGCGACCTACTTTAAGTTGAAGACTTAATCAGAAGTCTTACCCACAAAACCTCCTCTCACCTGTTTTCCAAGAGGACACAGACATGATCGTACACTCTAAGGCTCCCTTCCATCATGATCCTACCATACATTCCAGATGAACAACGTATATATGGTCCTCTTCTACGCTCTTCGGGTCGTTTTTAAGTATCTTCAATAAAGACTTCTTTGTTATCCTCCTTGGATTCACCTCACTGTTTTCTTTTGCTTTTCCTCTTCTACGCTGCCAACTTTGGCCTCATTGATGAAACTTATGAGCAACATCAATTCCACAACTTGTCAGTTTGACCCTGTTCCTTCTCCCTTGTTCTGAGTTTTGAAGCATGGCCTTATTTCTCTCTTCTTGCATATAATTAATAACAGCCTGACTGCAAAGCTTCTCCCTTGTTTTTGGAAGTGCACAATTTTCTGGTAAAGCAGGCTAAGGCGGATCCGACATTTTAGTAAAGAATCACCACCTTATTTCCAATCTTTGCTACTTGTCTAAACTTACAGAAAAGTTAGTCTACCAACAGCTTTTTGTGCACATCAAGTATCTTATATATGATATCTGAGACAGTCTGGCTTTAGACTGGAGGGTGGCCAATGTGACGCTGATTTTTAAAAACGGTTCTAGTGGTGATCCGGGAAATTATAGACCGATAACCCTGACATCGGTGCTGGGCAAAATGGTGGAAACTATTATAAAGAATAAAATTACAGAACACATAGACATGGTTTAATGGGACAGAGTCAGCATGGGTTCAGCCAAGGAAGTTTTGCCTCACCAATTTGCTTAATTTCTTTGAAGGCGTGAATAAATATGTGGATAAAGGTGAGCTGGTTGATGTAGTGTATCTAGATTTTCAGAAAGCTTTTGATAAGGTTCCACATGAGAGACTCCTGAGAAAATTAAAGAGTCATGGAATGGGAGGCAAGGTTCTGGGGTGGATTAGGAATTGGTTATTGGACAGAAAACAGAGGGTAGGGTTAAATAGTCATTTCTCTCAATGGAGGAGGGTGAACAGTGGAGTGTTGCAGGGATCTATACTGGGACCGGTACTATTTAACATATTTATAAATGATATGGAAATCACAATGACGAGTGAGGTGATCAAATTTGCAGATGATACAAAACTATTCAAGCTGGTTAAACACATGCGGACTGTGAAATATTGCAGGAAGACCTTAGGAAATTGGAAGACTGGGCATCCAAATGGCAGATGAAATTTAGTGTGGACAAATGCAAGGTGATGAACATTGGAAAGAATAATCCGAACCCTAGTTACATGATGCTAGGGTCCACCTTGGGGGTCAGCGCTCAAGAAAAAGATCTGGGTGTCGTTGTAGATAATACGCTGAAATCTTCTGCACAGCGGCGGTGGCCAAAAAAGCAAGCAGGATGCTAGAAATTATTAGGAAAGGGATGGTGAATAAGACCAAAAATACTATAATGCCTTTGTATCACTCCATGGTGCATCTGCATCTTGAGTATTGCGTTCAGTTCTGGTCACCGTATCTCAAAAAAGGTATAGCGGAATTAGAAAAGGTTCAAAGAAGAGCAACCAAAATAAGGGGGATGGGACTCCTCTCATATGAATAAAGGCTAAAGAGGTTAGGGTTGTTCAGCTTGGAAAAGAGACGGATGAGGGGAGCTATGATTGAGGTATGCAAAATCCTGAATGGTGTAGAACGAGTAGAAGTAAATTGATTTTTTACTCGTTCCAAAAGTAGAAAGACTAAGAGACACTCGTGAAAGTTACATGAAAATACTTTTAAAACAAATTGGAGGAAATATTTTTTCAATCATCAAATAGCTCTGGAACTCTTTGCTGGAGGATGTGTAACCCAGCGTATCTGGGTTTTAAAAAAGCTAATATTGTACCTGTAGGTGTAGGAGAGCTGTCTCCTGACCATGATGGGAGGATGTTAAGAATGAGAGCCAATAAAGAGGTGGACTCGTTGCATTAGCATGGAGACACAGAGGCATATTTTCAAAGCACTTTGGGAGGCTAAGTTCCATAGGTTTCTATGGAACTTTGGGAGGCTAAGTGCTTTGAAAATATGCCTCACAATGTACAACAATGGTATGGTGAAGTCCTAAATCCTCCCAGTTCGCTATGTGGGTGTGGCACTGAATATTGTCAGCACCCAGGTAGCTCCTGGCTCCCTCCACTCCCCCCCTTAAAATCCACCCCTGACTAGCCCACTTCAACAATGGCTGGTCAGAGCAAATATATAGCATTGCGCAGTTAAGTGGCGTTAAATATTAGCAGTTAGGCGGTGTCAAGTGATCTGTGTGGGCAGCAGCCTCTCTTGCCCACTGAAATTACTTTGAATAATCGGGTGGACAATATGTAGGATATATGTGTATTTATAGAATAGTGCCTAGCTGGATTTTTGCCATTGATGTACTCGTGTGTACACAGATGTGCGTATATACTGGTATTCTGTCACCAACTTTAAAGAATTACCCCAAGAATGGCCCCATTTTGAAAAGTACATGCATATGGCACCCGACAAGGAAAGCTGCAACATTGTTTTCAATCACTTTAAAGCCCAACAACAATATATATATGTGACACACCCCCTTTGAAACTCGGCATCTCTGTCATCTCCACATGTACTGAATATAGCAGCTTTCTAAAATGGCCATCTATATGTATACGTTAAATCTTCAGTATTGTTAAGATTTAACATACTGTACTGTGAGGTGATCCCTTTCCTTGTGAATCAACAATATCTATAATTCGTGGGGAATCTAATACCACGAGTATAATCTCACCAGGCATTCTCCAGCTAAATCTTTTAGCCTGGTGAGATTATACTCGTGGTATTAGATTCCCCATGAATCATCTATATGTATAACCAATCTACATAAGACCACTATGTCCATGTGGAGAGGCTTTTAAAATGAGCTCAGAGATTTAGCTGCTAGGTAAGAGCTTCCATTGCTATGACTGCGCTAGGTGTATCTTTCCCCAAGAGTATAGAAGGTTAGTACCATTCTGAGGAATGATGAAAAGACCATGATGTAATGAAGGCATTGTTGGGTTTAAAGAGGAATAAACTAACTTCCAAAATGCAAACAAGCGAACAACAGAGTGTCAGAAACTGGGCACAAAATGTACTGCTATCTGCAATAAATATAGAGATATAGCATTCTCCTGAGCTGTGGCCACCAGGCAGGTGCTCCTAACTCTTCTATTTATAGAAGGAGAAGAGAATGAAAGACTTTGCATTCCAGAAGCTCCATTTGTAAAAAGCTTTATAAGAACCTGACCATCTGTTGTTTGTCTTGTGTTTAAGTAACGGGTCATCATTAAACCACACGGAGCTGCACACAAATGTCACTGGAACCAGCTCAATGACCCATTCCACAGTGATTCTTCTCTATATAAAACAGTGGTAAATAGGGAAGAAGTTGTTTGCTTAACAGACTCTTCTCATTCTCTATTTTTCTGTTCCTTATATAACAGTTTGAATTCCCTCTTTAATGAGTGTATTCATTTTCCTTGAAGGGGTGGGGGAGGGGGGGGACTTTCTGAACAGGTCTGACTGAATGGTGGCAAATCCCAAGGCATTAAGGGAGGTAGTTATCAATGTGGACTACCTACCATTAAGATGTGTTATTTTACCAGTAACTAGGTTTCATTGCATAAAATGGGACCTGTACTAAAATAGCACCAGTTAGTGGTCAAATAACCCATCTTAAGGTAGCCCACACTGATATCTTCCCCCTTAACTGGTGAAACACAAGTGCTTTCTTTGTTCTAGGCCAGAGGTTCTCAACCCAGTCCTCAAAACACCAGCCAGTTAGGCTTTCAGGATATCGGTAGTGAATGGGCATGATTTAAATTTGCATACAATGGGGGGGGGGGGGGGGGGGGGGGGAGTTGCAAACAAATCCATCTCGTACAAGTGTTGAATGAGCTACAGGAGTTTGGCTAACTGCTAAATTAAAAGAAGTCTTTTCTATGGAGCAGAAAATGTGTCCCTGAAGTGTGTTTATGGCTCCTTTTGAACACTTTACGATAAACACTGGAAGTAATATTTTGTTACACAAGTTTTCAAATTGATGAAGCACTAAACAATTTTGTGTTTAGAAATGAACTACACAGGATATATAGAAAAAAAGTTGAAGACCTAATGACAATAGAAAGAAAGGTGTTTTTCTGTTTGGTGGTGGGAGGCGGGGATAGTGCTGGGCAGACTTATACGGTCTGTGCCCTGAAGAGCATAGGTACAAATCAAAGTAGGGTATACACAAAAAGTAGCACACATGAGTTGTCTTGTTGGGCAGACTGGATGGACCGTGCAGGTCTTTTTCTGCCGTCATCTACTATGTTACTATGTTTGAAGAATCCTTCTTTGGAAGTGGAATCTCTAAGAGCTCACACCTCTGAGGGTCCTAAAAATATTCTTTCTCCATTATTTATAGAGGGTTTTGGATTCTGTGACTGATATTTTCTAATATTCATTGAACAGTTTCGGTAATTGGATCAATCAAAGCTCCAGTGACAAACAATGCTGACGTTTGTGTGTAATTTATAGCAGGTGCTGATATTGACATTTAGATTTTCCACCCTCGACATGCCTGGCCCTTGCAGAATGTGTCATAGGTGTGTAGACCTCAATATCACCCATACCACACCCCCAGCGTGTCTTGTTTCTCAATGTGGATCTCTTGACGTGACCTGCACATACATATGATGTAGCTATATCCGTTCTAAAGTCAAGATTTGCACGTTTCTGCCGAAGTGCCAGTATATCCACATTGAAATCACTCCTAAAGTTTCTACAATAATGGTGACTGCAGATTTGAATTAATAGTGCTAAAAACGAAGGCAGAGGAAGTACAGTCTGTCTGCAGTGTCATGCTTTCAACATGTCTCTGCTTTGTACAAATGTTGGCAAGCGAGACTGATTATGTAACCTGTAAAGATGGCGCTTTTTCTGCCCTCAGAAGAGTGCCAAATAACATACTGGGCAAACTCCTGAGAGGACAAATTAATTTTTACTGAAGAAACGACCCAAATCCCAACCAGCAGATGGGAATCACAGACGCTGCACAGGATAACAGGACTCTTAACTCGCTTGGCTTGGAGACAAGTGCATACGACAGATGCTGTGCATGTCAGCACAGATTCACAATTCTCAATACTGTGTCCCTATTGTTGCCTGCTTCCAGCTGATTGACTGCCTAGGCTTTCACTTCAGCCTTGACTACAACAAATTCTATTTTTAGCCTCATTTGGGTTTAGATTTATTAGGCTTGATATACTGCCCTTTTGGGGTAACCGAGCATGACGGTTTACAAACACAAAATTAAGAGACAAAGAAAAAAAAAACACTAATGCAATCAAGGGAAAGATAAGTCAGAAAGCAAAGTAGGACAACAGCTTTAACACATAAAATAAAAAGAATCTACAGGGGCTGCAGACTACAAGACTAACTACAAGTCTAATTGGGTCTGTCCCCAGCCAAGTGTTTGTGAAGACCTATTGAAAAAAAAAATGTCATCCCCATAAAAAAAAATGCAGTGATACCAAAAGATATGTAACATCAAAGGGACTAAGAAAGATATTAAACAGAAGGGCAGCTACGATTGAACTGTGATGAACATTGGAGAAAAAGAGGATAGGATGAAGAGGCAAAACCCAAAACAAAATCGGAGAACAGCTGGTCAGTCAAAAATGAGGAGAACCATTGGAGTACTGTTCCTGACATACCAATGGTCAATTGTCTTTCAAGCAGGAGTGCATGGTTGACAAAGTCAAAAGTGGTAGTGAAATCGAATGAAGTAACCAACACAACCAACTCGAGGTCAAATGTAGAATACAGTCCACTCAGGAGAGCCCATGACAGTTGTCTCTGTGCTAGGATGTTGTCTAAAGCCAGACTGGCATGGGTGGAGCACACACTATTCCTCAACGTATTGAGACAGCTGCTGGAAAACAATGTTCTCCACAAGTTTAGAAATAAAACTGAGATTACAGATGGGGCAGTAGTTAGATGTTTTAGAAAGGTCCAAAATAGTTTTCTGATGGGTTATTTCAATGGCAAAGGAATTTCCTCCATGTGCAAATAACTGTTAATCAAGAGGACAGCCAGGGTAATGAGACCATGGGTAAACTGGAGCCATGTGGAGGGGACAAGTTAAGGATATGAGAATTCTTCAATCTACCTTTTCTTATCAAGCCGCACAATTTTAGATTTCTCTTCTTATACGAATGTGTGCTAACTTTCAGTTTAGAAAATTTGTTACATTTCTTTTTAAGAAATTTTACCAGGATTAGGATTTATGATTCATTGTAGCAGTGAAGATATGTTTTTTTTTAAATTGTAATTCCTGAAGTTTACGTCAGCTGTTTAATGTTGGGTGCATCAAATTTGTTGATGTTTGCGGGATATAAGACAACAGTGTAATGCAATGTAATGAATAGGTAGTAACTATTCATTACATTACATAACACTGGGATCAATAGTTTCCAGGAGGCCAGAGTATGAGATCTGTCAAACAGATCAACAGCTAGAGAAGAGGACGCTCAGTCCTTCTTGCCAAGTGAGGACAAGTCACAAGGCTTTTCTCTGTACTTGTCAACGCCTTGTGGATCGGTCAATGGATAAAGGAGTAAAAACATAAAAACAGAGAAAAAAGTATAGGCAAATAAATAACATATGGACTATCCAGTCTGCCCATCCATGACATCAACTCTCCCTATCGCTCCCTTGTGTATTTGTCCCAAGTTCTCTTGAATTCAGATACTCTTTTCATCTTCACCTGTTCCACTGGAAGGCCGTTCCATGAATTCACCACCCTTTCTGTGAAGAAGTATTTCCTCAGGTTAATTCTATCACCTTTCACCTTCATCCTATGCCCCCTTGTTCCAGAGCTTCCTTTCAATTTAAAGAATCTCACCTCCTGGGCACTTATGCTGCATAGGTATTTAAATGACTATCATATTGTAACATGGTGTCAGAATTATTGAGCAGTATGTCAGTTGATTGTGCTGAATCAGATACAAATATATATAGCAATACAAAAATACAGCTTTAAAAATATATTTGAAACTGCAGCAGAATCTGGCTTTCAGTTCAAGCCCCTCTTCCCCCTCCCTTTGGGAACACTTAACAGAGACAAAAGGGCACTGCTTCACAGAGATATAAAACTTCCTTCTCCCACTTGAAGGACTGGTACTAAGGTAGGTACCTGAAGGCTCACCAATATCAAAACACAACTGCAGACAGAGGGTCTGGGAAGGCGTAACTCCAGCTATTGACAACAAAGAACTCAGAGGAAAACCATAAACAAAACATTTGCCTGTCATCAGAGGTATACCTGCCCCCTCCCATCAGCTATCAGACATGAAGACGCCAAGACATGTGTGCAGAAAGGAAAGACTTATTATGTGATCATGTGAACAGACTACAATAACCATAATGCCTTGCAAAATATCCAGTGCAAACCAGGAAGCAAATGATCCAGGACATGCACCCACCATGTTTCTCTGCTAACTATAAAAAGCCTGGAAGTAGCCCAGCCAGCCTCTTGGGACCTGCCAGCTTCTTGGGACCTGACCTGCAGCTCAGCTGCCTGCTATGAGGACCTCTTCTAACCATGTGCTTACCTCAAGGTGCTCATACTTTGTAACCAGGACTTGTAAGTAACATAACTTTTGATCTAGACCTCCTACCTGGCTTTAAGTGCAGATTCTCTGTAAGACCCTTACCGCTTGCTGCCACATTAATCGCTGCAATTATATTATAATTGTAACTTTAAATAAACCTTTTGAATCTAAATATATAGTGTTCCTGTTCTTTAAACCTGGTAATGCAGGTTAATGTAATCCAATATATATTTAATTAGTGGCAATTGTGACTCTTGTTGCTGTAATCGGCAACTGGTGGAGAATTATTCAATATAAATATATATTTTAAAAATTATAAACAATAGTGAGTGCTCTAGCTATCCCCAAGTATAAATTAATTCCTTGTAACAATATCTCCCCTCTCCCGTCTTTCCTCCAAAGTATACATATTGAGATCTTTGTCTGTCCTCACAGGCTTTATGACAAAGACCACTGACCATTTTAGTGGTTACCCTCTGGACCAACTTCATCCTGTTTATAACTCTAGAATTTGTTGCCAGGTAATGTGGTAAAAGCTGTTAGCTTAGCAGGGTTTTAAAAAGGTTTGGATAATTTCGTAAAAGAAAGTCCCTAAGACATTATTAAGAAGGACTTGTGAAAATTTACAGCTTATTTCTATATTAGGATTTATTTACCACCTTTATGAAGAAATTCACTCAAGGCGGTGTACAGTAAGAATAGATCAAGCATGAGCAATACACAATTACAGCAGTAAAAATATTCAAAAACAATACAAAGTATGGCATGGTATACTATTTACAATGTCAACACAATACGTAATAGAACATTATAGGTGATAGCGAAGGATAAAGCAAAGATGTAACATATAGAAGGGTAAGAAAGTAGGAAGAGTTAGAAAGTAAGGTGATTGATTTTAAGAAAGTTGCGCATGAGGTCAGAGAAATGGTTAAATGTTATCTCAGCTAGAGTAGGAGTGGATAAATCAAATGTTATATCCGAACCAAGGGGGGAATTGGTAAGATTGTGTAGTCGGACTTCAGATGACAATGTTTTGCTGGTACTTCTTTTCAACTGATTGTTTCCTGGATTGTTCACATTGCAAAATGTTGGATCTTTTAAATTGAAAAGCCTTAATGTGTTTCATACCCAGGTATGTAAGTATTATTATCAAGTAGTTCTGCAGCCTTCTAGTCAATGGAACAATGTATGCCTAAAAACTGCAGAATAAAAGGAAAGGATGTCTCCAGTCAATTAAGAATATGAAAGGCCTGATACTCAGCCGCTGATGATCAATGTTTTGCCAACTGCCACTACCGGGCCATAGCTGGTTGGCTACGATATTCAGCACAAGTGGCTGTGGGCCACCTCTGACTTTTATGCGGTCCTATTTATGCAGTTACCCTGGCTGGTTAAGGGCTGAATATCAGTACGTAACAGGCAGAGTGTCGACTCTGCCTCTGAAATGCCCCTGAAATAGCCGGTTTTTCAGTTTGGCACTAACTAGTTACTTCCTGCTGCAGTAACCGGTTAAGAGCAGCTGAAGATCAGTGGCAGGTCACTTCACTTTCCACTGGTTTACTTATGAGCTTACGGTTCTATACACTAACTTGCTCCTGCTCTGCTCTTGCTCTATCCCACTATCTGAATCATGCTGTGGCAGTCTGTTGTTTCTAATTTGAAATATTTTTATATGCCTTTTAAATGAAACTTAAAATCACGATGGAACTTGAAAAGTTAACGGATCGAAAAGCAGGTCGATATAACAAAAAGGCGCAGGAGTGGGTAGCGTTGGACTGTATACTGGCAACAGAGACTGAGGGGGAAGAAGAGCGTAGAAATCACTATGGGGGGGGGCGTATGGGAGGGGGCAGGGGGGAAGGGTAGGGGGAGGTTAATGAAGAAGGTACACAACAATAAAAAAAAATGTGTATGATTACAATAGTTGTACTAGATGATATGTATTACTGTATTATTGTATGTTTATGGAACGGAGAAGAAAATTGAATAAAAATATTTCAAATAAATGTTTTGTTTGAAACTGTGTATGTAACTGGTGATTCACCTAGTGGAATGGAAGAGTCACCCAGGGCTGCCGAGAGGGGTGGGGGGAGCAGGGGAGACAAAATTCCCCGGGCCTCCAAGGGGGGGCCCGGCGCCGACCATCTGCCTCTGGGCTGGGCCCCCTGCATTGAAATCACAGCGCCTCTCACCTCCGTGTGAAAGCGCTGCAAGCAGCAGCGGATCGCCTCTCTTCCGGCCTCCTTCCCTCCCTGTGTCCCGCCCTCGTGGAAGTTACGTCAGATGAGGGCAGGACACAGGGAGGGAAGGAGGCCTGAAGGGAGGCGATCTGCTGCTGCCTGCAGCGCTTTCACATGTAGGTGAGAGGCGCTGTGATTTCAACGCAGGGGGCCCGGCCCGAGGGCGGACGGAGGGAGGCGGGTGGATGGGGAGTGGTGGCAGCGGTGACCTCGGGAGGGGGTGTGGTGGCCTTGGGAGGGAGTGGCAGCGGCGACCTTGGGGGGGCGGGTCCCCGGAGGCGGCCTTGCCCCGTGCCCGGCCCAGTCTCTCGGCGGCCCTGGAGTCACCTAGTGGTTAAAGCATAGGCTGACAACCAGGAAAACCTAGATCAAATCTCACAGCCGCTCCTTGTGATGTCGGGAAAATCTTAGATTGTAAGACCTCTGAGGACAGGGAAATATCTAGTGTAACTGAATGTAACTCACCTTGAGCTATTACTGAAAGAGATCTGAACCAAAAAAATAATAATAATAAGCAAACACATATATAAATATATATGTTCAGCTAATAAATTAATAAGATGATTTAGATTTGGCTGCAGGATAACTTCAGTTAGTCGAATTCTACATTAGAAATGCAATTTCCTCCAGCCCTGATGGTATTTGCATAATAACTGCCTGAGCCTTTGTGCTTCATTTCGTACAGATTCATTGACGTGCTTCCTGTAGCTCAAAGATCTCGCAGTTATTTCGATTGTGGCCCAAAGCTGGAATCTTTGCAGTCTGTGATAAATTGTATTGGTCCAGGATAACAACCTTCAGCTACAAATGAAAAGGTGCGAGCTGAATTCAAAACAAGAAATGAAGAGCCTTAAGTACTGTACAGGCCACTCTTAAACTGTGCTCATGCGTAGGAAGCTGCTGTGACAGACAGATGAAATATCTCACGGCTTTTCTCTTTGGACAATTTCAGGAATTCCATGCTTTATTTACAAAGTAGACGTGACTTGAGTTTCATCACGTATATACGCTGCAGCTCAAAGCTACATCTGTTTTATATCTTTGCATCTAATGTAGATATGCTGCAACCCTGCTATTACAGCTTATTTCTGTGGCGCTGCTAGATGCAGGCAGTGCTGTAAGAGACGGTCCCTGCTCCACAGAGCTTACAATCTAATCAACATAGTAACATAGTAAATGATGGCAGAAAAAGACCTGCATGGTCCATCCAGTCTGCCCAACAAGACAAACTCATATGTGCTACTTTTTGTGTATACCCTACTTTGATTTGTACCTGTCCTCTTCAGGGCACAGTCCGTATAAGTCTGCCCAGCACTATCCCCGCCTTCCAACCACCAGCCCCGTCTCCCACCACCGGCTCTGACACAGACCGTATAAGTCTGCCCAGCACTATCCCTGCCTCCCGCCACCAGCTCTGCCACCCAATCTCGGCTAAGCTCCTTAGGATCCATTCCTTCTGAACAGGATTCCTTTATGTTTATCCCATGCGTGTTTGAATTCTGTTACCGTTTTCATTTCCACCACCTCCCGCGGGAGGGCATTCCAAGCATCCACTACTCTCTCCGTGAAAAAATACTTCCTGACATTTTTCTTGAGTCTGCCCCCCTTCAATCTCATTTCATGTCCTCTCGTTCTACCGCCTTCGCAGCTCCGGAAAAGGTTCGTTTGCGGATTAATACTTTTCAAATATTTGAATGTCTGTATCATATCACCCCTGTTTCTCCTTTCTTCCAGAGTATACATGTTCAGGTCATCAAGTCTCTCCTCATACGTCTTGTAACGCAAATCCCTTACCATTCTTGTAGCTTTTCTTTTCACCGCTTTACAATCTAATCAAGGCAGACAAATAAGGGATAAGGGGGAATTACTTACAGGCATGTGTTTCTGTACTGAAACTCAGGCTACGCCTTGGGAACATCCTCATGCACCGTGCATGTAAGAACGCACAGTATTTCAGTTTGCCTTCTTTTCAGATGCATATAAGGCATTGTCATTTTATAAAATCCCTTTTCTGCATGTAAAACACACTTTACCCAATGATAAAGCTTTATAAATGTATCCCAAGACGTGACTGTGCTATTTACAAGTTTCTCCGAGTGTCCATGGGGGAGCTAACAAACTGTGCCCCAAAACTGAAATTTCTGGGCAAAGGAGGTGCTTTTCACCTGCACAGAGGTGAGTACAAGTCCTCTTCCAAACCCCAGGTCAAAGGATGTTTTTTTTTTTTTGTTACATTTGTACCCTGTGCTTTCCCACTCATGGCAGGCTCAATGCGGCTTACATGGGGCAATGGAGGGTTAAGTGACTTGCCCAGAGTCACAAGGAGCTGCGTGTGCCTGAAGTGGGAATCGAACTCAGTTCCTCAGGACCAAAGTCCACCACCCTAACCACTAGGCCAGTCCTCCACTGTTGCTACTATTTGAGATTCTACATGGAATGTTGCTATTCCACTAGCAACATTCCATGTAGAAGTCGGTCCTTGCAGATCACCAATGTGGCCGCACAGGCTTCTGCATGGAATGTTGCTAGTGGAATAGCAACCTTCCATGTAGAATCTCCAATAGTAGCAACATTCCATGTAGAATCTCCAATAGTATCTATTTTATTTTTGTTACATTTGTACCCTGCGCTTTCCCACTCATGGCAGGCTCAATGCGGCTTACATGGGGCAATGGAGGGTTAAGTGACTTGCCCAGAGTCACAAGGAGCTGCGTGTGCCTGAAGTGGGAATGAAACTCAGTTCCTCAGTTCCCCAGGACCAAAGTCCACCACCCTAACCACTAGGCCACTCCTCCTCCACTGTTGCTACTATTTGAGATTCTACATGGAATGTTGCTATTCCACTAGCAACATTCCATGTAGAAGTCGGCCCTTGCAGATCACCAATGTGGCCGCGCAGGCTTCTGCTTCTGTGAGTCTGACGTCCTGCACGTGCAGGACGTCAGACTCACAGAAACAGAAGCCTGCGCAGCCTTCTACATGGAATGTTGCTAGTGGAATAGCAACACTCCATGTAGAATCTCCAATAGTATCTATTTTATTTTTGTTACATTTGTACCCTGCGCTTCCCACTCCTGGCAGGCTCAATGCGGCTTATATGGGGCAATGGAGGGTTAAGTGACTTGCCCAGAGTCACAAGGAGCTGCCTGTTCCTGAAGTGGGAATCGAACTCAGTTCCTCAGGACCAAAGTCCACCACTCTAACCACTAGGCCACTCCTCCACTGCTGTTAACAGGCTGTTCTGCTTGGCATGGAGTAGGTGGATGTTTTCTGTGGTATAGATGAATTGCCATACTGAGAAATGGAGCTTACGCAGACTTTGAAGGACTGACTTTACCCAGATTATGCACGTATAAGTAATGCCTAGCGAGACAGCGGTAATAGTGGCAGGTCCAGACTGCAGCATCATGCCAGCGCAGTGCTCCAGCGCCTTTGCCTAAATCCAATCCCGCTTGCCACTGTTTGGCTAACTTGAGGCCCTCTTTCTCTAGTTTAGTGGAACTTGCCCTGTCACTCCAAATAGTATAGCGTAGTAGATATTTCTTTAGGGGTTTAGCTGATTTCCTTTTCTGTGGTGAGTTATGTTCAGCTTCAGTAGGTACTAATACTATAAATCACTTTTATAGCGCTACCAGTCATACGCAGCGCTTTACAATTGAACATGAAGAAGCAAGACAGTCCCTGCTCAAAAGAGCTTACAATCTAAATCAGGACAAACAGACAGGACCAAAAAGGATAAGAGAAGGACAGACAGAAGGACACATAAGGATAAGAGAAAAGTTACAAGTCAGGAGTCGAAAGTAGGTATATTTTATGTAGCATCCCCTTGGATTCTGGATCCTAAATGCCCACCTCTGCATGCTTTTCATTGCATCTAAACTGCCCATCACTCAGCGGCGCTCAAGATTTCATACCGTTTTTTTTCCAAACCTGCCCTGGTGGTACATTCCTCCCATCTGTTTTTTTTGGATAGACACAATGAACGTGCATGGAATAGGTCTGCAGAACCAGTCCTCTAGTGCATGCAAATTAATATAAAGTGATTAGGAGTGGCTGCATTTCAGGCTTGAGAATTAGTGCCTGTGTCTCACTTTGTGCCGCTGCTGCTGCTGTGCTCATATAAGAGCTGACAGCCTCAAGTGAATAAACCCACAACGCTGTTCATATGCGCAGCTATTAAAGCATGAGGTCAAGGCATCAAAACAGTAAACATTTATTTACTGATTTACTGAATCTATTGGTGCCACATGCACACATCTCACTGGAAGGCAGTCAGAGCTTCCCAGTTCTCCTAGAGAGAAATGGAGGTTGCCGTCTGTACAAGATTTTTCTGTAGGTGACAACTAGTTCATTAAATGGACAACCCTGAGGGCTGACAGCCACCCATTCCTGCATGAGTGAGGTGGAATTATTGATTCTTCTTGTCTGGTGGTGTCTGGCACAATTTCACGTTTCGATCCTTTCCGTCACTTTAATTTCAGCCCTCTTGCAGGAATTTGAAACCCAGACAGGATTAGAAAACTTGGATCTGCTTTCAAACTCAGTAACTACAATGAGCTGTCATAGGAGCAGAATTGCTCAATTCCCCAGCCCTAGAAGTGAGCTTTCTGCTTGCCAGATCTTTTGCTGCACAGTCTCAGCTACATATACAGAGCAGGAAGTGACTACACAGATGCTGTGAATATCCTTTCTTTCAAAACTATACAGTTTGTGCATGTGGAAATTTTCCATTTGCTACATCTGTAGTGATATTGTGAACTTCCATTCAACCTGTTTTGGAGTGAGGGGAGTCATTATGCGGCCGAGTGTCCCATATCCTTAGTACATAAGTAATGCCACACTGGGAAAAGACCAAGGGTCCATCGAGCCCAGCATCCTGTCCATGACAGCGGCCAATCCAGGCCAAGGGCACTTGGCAAGCTTCCCAAACATACAAACATTCTATACATGTTATTCCCGGAATTGTGGATTTTTCCCAAGTCCATTTAGTAGCGGTTTATGGACTTGTCCTTAAGGAAACCGTCTAACCCCCTTTTAAACTCTGCCAAGCTAACCGCCTTCACCACGTTCTCCGGCAACGAATTCCAGAGTTTAATTATGCGTTGGGTGAAGAAATATTTTCTCCGATTTGTTTTAAATTTACTACACTGTAGTTTCATCGCATGCCCCCTAGTCCTAGTATTTTTGGAAAGCGTGAACAGACGCTTCACATCCACCTGTTCCACTCCACTCATTATTTTATATACCTCTATCATGTCTCCCCTCAGCCGTCTCTTCTCCAAGCTGAAAAGCCCTAGCCTCCTTAGTCTTTCTTCATAGGAAAGTCGTCCCATCCCCGCTATCATTTTAGTCGCCCTTTGCTGCACCTTTTCCAATTCCACTATATCTTTCTTGAGATGCGGCGACCAGAATTGAACACAATACTCAAGGTGCGGTCGCACCATGGAGTGATATAACGGCATTATAACATCCTCACACCTGTTTTCCATACCTTTCCTAATAATACCCAACATTCTATTCGCTTTCCGAGCCGCAGCAGCACACTGAGCAGAAGGTTTCAGTGCATTATTGACGACGACACCCAGATCCCTTTCTTGGTCCGTAACTCCTAACGTGGAATCTTGCATGACGTAGCTATAATTCAGGTTCTTTTTTCCTCACATGCATCACCTTGTAGCTTTTCTATTATACTAATAATGTACTGGGGGTTGATTGGGGGGGGGGGGGCAGGGGCACCGGGCAGTGCAGATGTTGGCCCTGACTTCCATTCACTACCACACTCCTAAGTGGGGGAGGAGAGGACTTCCATGGAATAACTTTCTGGAGTTAAACCTTCTATTCCTCACACTGGATCAGAATCTAAGGACCAGGGTGCTGGTTGTTGTACCACCAGACAAGCAGAGCTAAAACCCGAGAAGCAAACAGACTGAATTGGGTATCCAGGTGCAAGGAGGAAATGCCTCCTGGGACTTTGTCTTACACAACAGTGAGATTCCTGAAGGTGCTGGTCTGCCATCAATCCCGATTTAAGCCAACCTTGTCAGCCAGCGAGCGAGCAGGAATCAGGTCTTTAGGATGCAGAGTTCCCAGCAAATTTCCATGGGATACCAGCCAGTACTCGCTTTTCCATTCAGTGTCTTTTAACCAGCTGCCTCTTAAAAGCCTCTGCTGTATATGAACCTTTAATCAAGTTGTCAGGGAAGACTGCAGTGCACAGAGCTCTGGAAAGCTCAATTTAAAAGCTATCCACGCCTTTTTATTAAACCTCACCAGTGCAGGACCCCAGCCATCATTCTCCCTCACTAAGCAAAGATGGATGAGTGAGTGACGGGAAGTTTGTCAGAGCCCAGATCACTTACTGGCGTGTGTGATGTCTTCATCTGTTTGTACATCTCTCTTGGGGACTATTGGGCAATTAAGTCTCCCCATTGCAAATAGAGCCCTCTCCTACACTCGGATTTGATAGGAAAATGGGTCATTCCTTTTAATGACTACGACATCTGTCCAATTATGCTGCCTGTACTGCTGCTTAATTAGAGGCATGTCAAGATGGGATGGGAGATGAGAAGATGGGGAAAGGTCTTTAAATAGTATTTTTTTTAATAGGCATATTGAAGGCTTTGACAAATGTTGTGGACTTCTGACCCTTAAGCTCTGTTCCACTAGCTTAAGAAGGGAACAAAAGAAGCACCCAAGGCCAGCCCTGTGTAAGGCCTGCTTAGAGATGGATGACTTTGCTTAAAGAGCCTTTGCCCATTTTTGTTACGTCCTGACCCTGATCGACCCCAGCTTGTGATTTTACAAAAGGATCGTGCTGCTGCTTTGTCTGATGAATATTTACTGAACTACACCATTTAGCAGTAGTCGGAAATTACTGCAGTGCTCTATACCTAGGAGCTATTTGTTTCGAGCTATTTTTTTTAAAGTTTATTTTTAATAGAGAACATCAAAAGTCATTAAAACATATATCAGTAAGAAAAGGAATATTAAACCCTCTGCAGTCAATTTTAAATCATGTACACACAATTTTCTCTGTGTGGATTGTCCAGATTTTCAATGGGGAAGCGTGTACATTCTTTGACTTTGAAAATTACTCCATGAAAATTATACTTACTCCAACCCCCTCCCCCTTGGAAAGATCTCTTCAACGGCAGATAAACTTGTGCTTTGATAACACACCTCATCAGAAATTTTGAGGCAAAATAAATACATGTAAAATACAATGCCATCCCTCCAGCCTCTTCCTTAACTTATGTCCCAAAAGTACCCCTCAGAAAATCGCAACCTCTCTTTAGCTCAACTAAGAAAAGACTTACTATGCTTTTAACTTCTTTTAACTCTCAAATGGCAACTCTACTGGAACTGTGTTCCATAACTTTGATTGCAATGCCTCAAATGCCCATGAACAGGAAGACTAACCTCACATGGCCAGGAATTGAAAGCCTATCATTAGGCCAACTGAGACGAGAGGCCTCAGTCGGCACTAATTATTTACTATTTTATTTCTTTTCAAATTTCTATACCACTTAAATCTAAGCAGTTTATAAAATATAAGCAAAATATACATCAAAAACCAATTACAAATATAAAATTACAAATAATAAAAAAACACACTCTGCTAATTATGGAACAGCATCTTTCCCTCTTCCTTCCTCAACTCCTCTCCACAGCTTAGCTTCTTTTTTTGTTTTTCAAAACTCAGCAGCAGCAGCGATCCCCATATGCTGCCCTGCCACCAGCACTGGTGTCTCCTCTGTACTGTGGCCTTCCTCTCTGATGTAACTTCCTGTTTCCTCAGAGGCAGGCCACAGTACAGAGGAGACATTGGTGCCGAAGGCAGGGCACATATGCTGATTGCTGCGGCAGCTAATTTTTGAACAGAACAACAAAAAAAAGGAATGTAGGCTTGGGGGAAGGAGGAGAGATGCTAGACCATGGCTGGGGAGGTGGGAAGAATTTGGCAGGGGGGGCGTGATACTGGGGTGACAGGGTGCCATTTCATCCTTGTCTCAGGCAGTAGATAACCTTGGGCCACACAAGGCTCATAATCTAATTCTGTACCTGAGGCAATGGAGGAGTAAGTGGCTTGCTCAAGATTAAACGAAGTGGCTGCAGGATTTGAAGTGGTTGTCAGCCCAGTGTTCCAACCACTAGACTCCTCTAACCACTAAGTTTTTGTACAGGCAGGTGCAGGAGCAGTTACAAGAAATGATTTACTTGGGGAATATTGCTCTAAAGCACTCGCTACTATTTATAATTTAAGAGCAGGCGCTGTATTTATAAGTTTTAGTATATTAATTTCTCCACCAATCACCAAAGGTGATAATTGCAATAAATTAAATAAATTAAGTATATATCTCTGTTGAAATGCAGTATTATAAGTACATAAGTAATGCCATACTGGGAAAAGACCAAGGGTCCATCGAGCCCAGCATCCTGTCCACGACAGCGGCCAATCCAGGCCAAGGGCACCTGGCAAGCTTCCCAAACGTACAAACATTCTATACATGTTATTCCTGGAATTTTGGATTTTTCCAAGTCCGTTTAGTAGCGGAAAAATCCAAAATTCCAGGAATAACATTCTGTACTGCAAGATTTGAAAGCATGTACTCAGAGCATGGCACTAAGTTTAAAAGTGTCCATGCGCTATCAGTATAACCTTAACATATACCATATATTCAGAACACAAAGAGACTATATTTTTAGCTTCAAAAAGGTTGATTTAATATACAAATCATGTAAATAATATTGCAAACGAGAGGTAAGGGTCTTACAGAGAATCTGCACTTAAAGCCAGGTAGCAAGTCTAGATCAAAATTTATGTTACTTACAAGTCCTTGTTACATAGTATGAACAGCATGAGGTAAGCACATGCTTGCAGAAGAGGTCCTCATAGCAGGCAGGTGGGCTACAGGTCCCAGGAAGAAAAGAATCTGTGTTGCAGTTGAAGGGAAGCATCTGCTTGTCTGGAACAACTTCTATCTTTTATACTCTTGCATGCTGCAGGAAGACATCCCATGTGAATCTCTGTCTTGGTTTCCTGGTTTGCACACGACCCTTGGGCATTTGCAAAGCATTGTGGTATCTTGGTCTCATGTCTTATGACATCACAAGGCTTGCTGTCTGGATTTTGCTGACAAATGGTTTATTGTAGTGTAAGGTTTTCCCTGCTTGAATCTCTGTGCTAGATACTCCGATAAGATTTGCCAGGGGCGGCCAGCAGGTGTCCTTTGTCTTTAGTAGCTGTATTTCACACCTTCCCCACCTGCCTGTCTCCTTGCCTCTACTGGATACCTTTGATATTTGTTGTGTTGATCAGCCAGGCTTTTTGATCAGAGGAAGAGAGTCAATTTAACCTTGAGGCAGTCTCTTACTTGAGAAGTCTAACTGTTTTGGGATCTTGCCAGGTACTTGTAACTGGGATTGTCCACTGTTGGAAGCAGGATGCTAGGATTGATGGACCTTCGGTCTGTCCCAGTATGGCAACACTTATGATTGCTCCTACTCCATTACTCCTAGTCACCAGGGATTTCTACAAGTAGGATCAGATTGGGAGGTGGCTATAGAAGGGGGCATTTGTGATGGTGAGGCCTTTAGGGTGGAATTGTTATGAGGGAAGGGAGATGGTGATGGGAGGTCTGTGAGGGGGGATGTATTTGTAGGGGGACTTTGGGGAGAAGGAGAATGACTATTAATGCCCGGTCCTTATGATATGTGGCCTTCGAGCATTGAGCTGTGGGTTAGATTCCTGATGCTCCCAGCTAGGAAAATAATGTCAGCTTTTAGATTTTTTTTTTTTTTGCAGGAATAATGAAGCAAACTGTGTTATTAGATAGTAATGAAGGGACCAATATTTCTCCCGTAGTGGTAAACTGCTCACAGCTGTGGGCTGAAATAATCCCAAATATTCAATGCCGGGTAAGTCTGGCTTCTGGCACCAAATATCCAGGTATCTGCCATCACCAGATGTTAACTGAGCATTGACTGATATTCAGATTGGTGCCCAGTTAACTTGGCGGATAAGCTTTAGGACAGTGTTTCAGCTGTCGATGGACTCTTGGCATTACCTTATGCTTCAATGTCCTTCCCCTTATAAAGTGATTCAAAAAACTGGAATTGAACGTCCCTTAACCGAGCAACTAGATGGAGGAATATGCTTGCTTCTAACATTCGCCATCAGTCTAGTTATTTGCTGTTCCGGAAATACCTCATATCTTGGCTTTTTAACAAATTTTTACATAAGTAAAGGTATTAGTTCTATATTTCATAATATAATTCACGGGATGTTGTTTCAGTTACTCTTTGTATGTTCTGTGAGTCACATATAAGCCCTGATGTATGGAACTGTATCCACATACTTAACTGATTAGCAGACTGAATATCGTCAACTGGTTAAGTCTCAGCTCTGCCCAAACTCCTCCCCGGTTAGAGATGGTTAGAGAATGGCCAGTTAGAGATGGTATTCAGCAGCATTACCAGCTTAACACTAGCAACCAACTAGTTCAGCAGGAGCCCCTCCTGTCTGGTTAAACTCCTTTGAGTATCAGGTCAGAGGTGTTTTACGTACACTTGTGTCCCATGGTAACTTATATTATTGTCATTTAACAAGTTAGGGTGCAAATAAAGGCTTCTATGGCTCTAACACACCTTAATAACTGCCCCTCTTAGTAGAAATATCGCATAAGACAGAATATAAAGTGAACTTGGATTTTCTGAAGATCATCTCACATTCCCAGAGTGCATTTCAGTCCTGCTTCTGAAACCTTTGCACTACTTACCAAAGATAGCAACTCTTAGGAGGCTGCTCTGCGGATGCTTGAGCACCCCCAATATCGTCTAGGGAGGAGTAACTGGCTGTGCTAAACCCAACGGAACCTGTTTGAAACGTTGGCTCCTATCTGGAAGTTCAGAAAATTAAACCATGGCACCGAAGAGAAAATAAATCAAATGGGCAATATTCAAATTTGTGCTCTGCTTTCAGCCAAACTTAGATCCTAAGATCTGCAAATTGGAAATGCTAAACCTCAGCACCGGGTCCTGAGGATCACTTTGGAGTGCAGTAAATGATGGGGGTTTTAACCACACCTTACTTCTCGGAGGTATCATCCATTTCCCCTAGATTTATAAGCTCCTAGCTTTTATCCCTGCCCTAAATCCATCTCTGTCTCCACTCTCTCTATATGCTCCTAAATTTAGGATTTTAGTTGAAATTGTGATTCTAAATCAACAGCGCTAGTTAATGTTTAAAGAGTTAGGAGCATAAATTCTTTGTCTTTCAGGTCTAAAATCTCCAGCTTCTAACTAAGGGACTGATGCAGTAACATGCACTGTTTTTTCTGCAGACATTACCTCAGCTTTTGCCTACGATTTTGGTTTGGGTCCTTTGTAAAAAGTTTACTAAACTTTTAGTTTTACCAAAAAACTATGTGCAAAACTTCAGGCAGACAATGGTAATGAAGCTGTTAGTGTAGATGTAGGGAAGCCCAACCAGGGCTTCAGCTTAAGGTGTGAGGACCAGTAAAAGGTTAGCTTGATCTTCTGCAGCAGTGTTAATGAGGATTTCCTGCTGTTTTGACCCCTAAGATCCACAGCTGGTTTCTGGCTTCCATGAGGAACATGGATGAAACAAAAAAAAACCCCAGGAAAAAAAACAAAGGGGAGGGTTAAAAAATGAGTATCCAGTCTGTTGCCAATCTTTATGTCAACCAAAAAAGGCACACTTTTCCTTTCAATCCTTCGGCAGTATTGCTCAGAAATATATTGAACAGAATCAGCCCTAAGAAGGATCCCTGAGGCACTCAATACTTACCTATATTTCTTTCTGATCCAGTTTATTACTACTACTACTTATCATTTCTATAGCGCTACTACACATATGCAGCACTGTACACTTGAACATGAAGAGACAGTCCCTGCTCGACAGGTCCCATTCTCAAGTCACTCAACTTATTTATGAGCCTCCTATGAGGAACAGTATCAAAGGCTTTCCTGAAATCTAAGTAGACCACATCCAGTAATTTTGTCACCCAGTTAAATAAATAAAACAGATTCATTTGACATGATGTGCCTTTGGTAAAGACATGTTACTTTGGATCTAAAAAGTTGACTGTCAGGCTTATTTTTGAAACAGAAGGACGCCCATCTTTCAACATAAATCAGAAGATGGTCGCCCAAATCGGCATAATCGAAAGCCGATTTTGGGCGTCCCCAACTAATTTCCATTGCGGGGATGACCAAAGTTCCTGGGGGGGCATGTCAGAAGCGTAGCGAAGGTGGGACTTGGGCGTGCCTAACACATGGGCGTCCTCGACCCATAATCAAAAAAAGAAGGGCGTCCCTGACGAGCACTTGGACAACTTGGTCCTTTTTTTGTTACAACCAAGCCACGAAAAGGTGCCCAAACTGACCAGATGACCACTGGAGGGAATCGGTGATGACCTCCCCTTACTCCCCCAGTGGTCACCAACTCCCTCCCACCCTCAAAAAAAATTCTTTAAAAATATTTTTTGCCAGCCTCTATGTCAGCCTCAAATGTCATACTCGGGTCCATCGCAGCAGTATGCAGGTCCCTGGAGCAGTTTTAGTGGGTGCAGTGCACTTCAGAAAGGCGGACCCAGGCCCATCCCCCCCCACCTGTTGCACTTGTGGTGGTAAATGTGAGCCCTCTAAAACCCATCAGAAACCCACTGTACCCACATCTAGGTGCCCCCCTTCACACATAAGGGCTATGGTAGTGGTGTACAAATGTGGGTAGTGGGTTTTGGGGGTTCAGCACACATGGTAAGGGAGCTATGCACCTGGGAGCAATTTCTGAAGTCCATTGCAGTGCCCCCTAGGGTGTCTGGTTGGTGTCTTGGCATGTGAGGGGGACCAGTGCACTACGAATGCTGGCTTCTCCCACGACCAAATGGCTTGGATTTTGTTGTTTCTGAGATGGGCGTCCTCAGTTTCCATTATCGCCGAAAATCAGAAACGACCAAGTCTAAGGACGACCATCTCTAAAGTCGACCTAAATGTTGAGATTTGGGCTTCCCCGACCGTATTATTGAAACGAAAGATGGACATCCATCTTGATTCGATAATGCGGGTTTCTTCGCCCCTTCACAGAGATGTCCTGCGAGGACGTCCTCAGAAAAATTTGGGCGGCCCTTTCGATTATGCCCCTCCACCTGTTCCTTCACCAACCTCTTCATTACCTTTCCCACCATAGAAATAAGGCTCACCAGTCTGTAGTTTCCCATGCCTTCTCTGTTACCATGTGAGTTACAAAAACTTAGATTGTGAGTTCAGTGGAGACAGAGAAAGTACCTGCATCCAATATATGTAAACTGCTTTTGTTTGTATCTCAGAAAGGCAGTATATGAAATCCATGACCCTTTACCCGTTTATGAAGAGGGACCATATCAGCCTTTCTCCAATCCTGTGGCCCTGGTCTTTAATAATCTATTAAACACATCTTTAGAGAACCCATCAAAAACCTCTCTTGCCTCTTGTTAGCGATTCCTAGAGTTGCCAACTAGATCCAGATTCACCTGACAGGGTTGATCCAGTCCTGGCCTTACCCTGTTGCATGCAGGGACTTGCGGTTCTGATTTCTCATTGGATTCCCTAAGAAAAACTGGGCTACAAGTCCCTGCATACATTGAGGTAAGCCCCTGGATCAACCCTGTCAGGTGAACCTGGAGCTAGCTGGCAACCCTAGCGATTCCTGGCGTCGTAATGGTGACAAAGCCCATTCACTTTGAATGGGCTTCTTCAGCATTGCTGCACGGGAATCACTAGCGCGGATTTGTGAAAGAGGTCCTAAGTTCCCTCAGCATCCGTTAATGTATCTCATCCAGTCCCATGGCTTTGTCCAAATTCATAAACACTTTCTTCCGTAAACAGAGAGTTTTCTATACTCTCCTCATGTGCATCTTTGTTTAGTCAAATATTTTCTGTACTGCTCTGTCTGATGAACAACAGACTAAAATCAAGGATGGAAAGGAATGTCATGATATCAGATAGGACAGATCGCAAACACTCAAAGCTCAAATATGGGAGAGGGAGGGCGGTGAGGGTTAGGGATCAATCATACCGTTCTTTCAGTAGAAGCCTGTTCCAGCTGTTTTCATATTATTGTGTTCTGCATTAAAGTACCACCACTGATGCTGGCTTGTTGAAATGCTTTTGTATTTTGGAATTTATAAATACACATAAAAAATCTGAAATATATAAAAGCAGGCGAGAGCAAATAATAAGAAATGGCACAAAAGTAAAAGCAGACTCTCCATCTCAGAATCCAAATGCCTGTTAAAAAAACAAGTTTTAAAGCATATTTTAAACTATGCAAAAGATGATTCAATATGTAACTATAAGCAAAGTTCATTCCACACTTTAGGTGCAAGGAACAAAAATGCCGAATGTCTTGTAAGTTCTAAACAAGCTTGATTGAGGGGCAGGGAACGATCAAGCGATGATTATTTAAAAGACTGAAGAGCTCGACCAGGGACATACAGAATAGTTACTGCAGAGAGGTATGGAGGGATGAGAGGATCTTAAACTTAATCCCAAATAGTACTTGAAGCAAATGAAGTTTAATAAATAATGTGATTACCCAATCAAATTTATGGGCATGACATAAAAAGCAAGCTGCTGTGTACAGACTGAAGCCTTTAAAGAAGAGGGTGAGTAACTCTAGCATAAACTATGTTACAGTAATCAATCTTAGAAATCAATAAGACATTGGTGAGGGTATGTAATGAAGAGAAAGCCAGATAAATACGAAATGAATGACGCAAGCGCAGAGCCAAAAATCTCTTTTGATCAGTGTTAGAAATTTGTTCATGAAAGGACAGTTCAAAATGATACCAAGATAATTAAAGTAGTTAATGTCTGAACAGAAATATCAGATAGATCCCAAACGAAACCAGGATCTGTGGTTTCTGCCAAAACAGAATGAAATCGACCGCTTGGTTTCAGCAGAAATTGAAACTGCCCCTCCCAAGCCCCCCTCTCGATGGCAACCACCGTCCCAGACCCATCTCCTTCTGGACCCATCCTGAGTCCACTCCCCCCCTCCCCCCAGCGGCAGCCCCGTCCTGGGCCTACCTTTTCGCTGGTGGGTAGTGGGCACAGAAGCATCCCTCTCACCCCTGTGCACGGCCAGCTCCAGATGAAAATGGCTTCCAGTACTTCCCGTGGCAGTCTCATGAGATTGTTGTGGGAAATCCTGGCAGCCATCTTGGTATTTTTCCTTCTGCCCATGCTTCTGCTATTCTGATTATTTCTTTCATTTCTCGCAATTACTTATGCAGTATTCGTGTGTGTGTTCCTCTTTCTGTGACCTCCATACTCTTTAAATGCTGCCTTTCCCCCCTTTATTTGGCCTTTATGCTCATCATCTTTCACCAATTTTTAGATGGATTCTAGTGTTTTGTAAAGTTTGGGATTTGGTCACCTCCTCCTCTTTGTTGAGATCATTTCTTTTGTTATTTTTATCGCTGTAATTTTTTTTGCGGAAAGTGATTTCCTTTCCATCTACTTCTACTAGACATTCACAGCATTGTATATGTTCCCCCTAATTCTGTAAAGGGTGCTTTGAGATGCGTCTCCAAATTTGGGCACCCACACAAATAGCACATGCATCTTAATTTTCATCTGCAGATTAAAAGATCTTAACAATGCTTTGTAGGGCATCTTAATGTTCATCTGCAGATTAAAAGAGTTTAACAATGCTTTGTAGGGCATCTTAATGTTCATCTGCAGATTAAAAGAGTTTAACAATGCTTTGTAGGGCATCTTAATTTTCATCTGCAGATTAAAAGAGCTTAACAATGCTTTGTAGGGCATCTTAATTTTCATCTGCAGATTAAAAGAGCTTAACAATGCTTTGTAGGGCATATTTCTCTCCCCATCTAGGACATACAGAACGTGTTGTAAGGTTTCCCTCTATTTTGCTTCTATAATGTGCAATGGCATCCCCCTCCCTCTCCCCACTCCCATACCTTTTCAAAGCTTACACAGATTTCCCCGCAGTGGGTCAGCGATTCACAACGTGCTGCTCTTGCCTTCTATATGATCCAACTTCCTGTTTCTGCATAGGCAGACAGGAAGGTCAGATAGAAGGCTATGATGTTGGCATGGGCAGCGCGTTGTGAATCGCTGCCAGCAACCTCTAAGACAGCTTTTAAAAAGTATGGAGGGAGGGAAGGATGCCATCATGAATTAGAGAAGGAGCAAAAGGGAGTGAAGCTGGACCGTGGGAGGGGGAGAAGAAATTCAGGGCCAATGGTGGGTGGAAGAAGGGATAAGGAGAATACCTGGATCAATGATGGCTCAGTGAGTGTGTGAGTGTGGTGAGGAGAAGGAGAAAAACTAGGCCAATTGGGGAGGGGGGGACTGGAAGGAGGGAAGGAGATGGAGAAATGCTGGACCAATGGAAGAGGGAGTAGGAGTAGGGGTGGGCCTGGACATGGGTACATAGGTAGGTAGGGGGGGGAAGAAGGAGAAAAGCTGAGCTAATGGTGGGTGGGATGAGGTAAGGGCAGGAGAAGGAGAAAAGCTGGACTGAGGTGAGATGATGTGGGGTGGGAGGGGGAGAAGGGAAAAAACTGGACCAAGGATATCGGCAAGAAGAAAAGTCGGCACGTTTTGCTCCACCTCTAAATATGGTCCAGTTAATTCCTGAGATCCTTCCAAAGCCATCAGTTAGGGGGATGAAACTTACCTGCATGCTGGGACCCACGAAGAAAGCATTACTGTGCAGGTTTAACCTACTGTTACTGAAGGTTTTAGCATTCAAACAATGCAGAAATGGTTTCAGCGAGGGTGTTAACATGCATGGATACTATTATCACAGACCACATTAAAATGAATTAAAAGACATGTTAATGTAGCCGCTAAGGATTTCTTGCCCATGCAAAGAAAAGTTTCTGACATGCGTTGTGCGCTGGAAACGTTTGCCAGGTTTGGGACAGTATAGAAAGGTTGGCTGAGAAGTGCAGGTGTCTAGCAGCATCCCTTCTCGCAATCCAGTCCAACCACCCTGCCACAGATTGCTTTCCGCAGTGGCCAGCTCGCTCAGCCTGTTCCTCTTCCATGGATATATATATATACTAGCCATTAAGCCCGTAAAAACGGGCGAATATTGCAGCCCACCTATCTCCCCTGGCCTCACTCTGTCCACCGATCTTCCCCCCCATATCCAGCAACCCTCCTCTTTCCCTTGGCCTCCCCCATCCCCCCATTTCGAGCAACCCTCCTCTCTGCCCTCCCCCCATGTCCAGCTACCCTACCCGCTGCCGCTCCCGCCCCCCTCCGTACCGGGCTGCCTGCACTGACCTGACAGCGCCTCTCACCTCCGTGTGAAAGCATGATTGGCGCTGTCAGGTCAGTGCAGGGGGTCCGATACGGAGGGGGCGGGAGCGGCAGCGGGGATGGGGGAGGGTGGAGGTTGGTTCGCGCGATGTTCGTTTCCAGGCGGCGGCGGTGGCGTCCGACAGTCTGACTCCGTTTCCCTCTCTGTTCCGCCCTCTGATGTCATGACATCTTGTCGTGAGGGCAGGACAGAGAGAGAAGTCTGTACTGCACATTTGCAGGTGAGTCGGTCACTTGCTGTTTATATGTTTGATATATAGCCCTAGTAGTTCAATGGGACCATCTCACTCACCTGGTTCATATTGCTATTTAAAGAAGAAATCCCCTTATATGGCAATTTAACCCCACCCAGTGCATTCCAGAATGCACCACATGGGGTAGGGCACCGCCATTTTGCAATGATACTGCTGGAAGCAGGAGTGAATGGGCATCACCCCTTCCTCATGAGCTGGGGGAGGGGAGCCTAGGCAAGAGATTGTAGGGTGGGTGAGGGTTCCATTAGATTACCAGAGATTTTTTAAGTGGAGGGAGGGAGAGGGGCCACTGCCAGAGATTGGGGCAGGAAGGGTTGTTGGGGTTCATAGACACCAGTTTTTTTCAGGTGAGTGGAAACAGCTGTTGGATTGGGGGGAAATGTTAGGGCATCAGGGGGGGGGGGGTCAGTGTAAATGGTGTGGTATGCTTATGTGTGGGGGTGTTTTTAATGTCACCCTTCCTGTCAGTGCCTCAGCCAATCACAACTCAGGCATCGACAAGAAAGGTGACATTTAGCAATGAGCTGCAAATTACTCTTGTGATTTTAACTCAACAGTTTTTTATATGCTCATTGATTATAGCATGGCTATGATATTTTTTTAGCGCTAATTTCCCGGTAGAGTGCTGGTTCTGGTGTGAAGCTTTCTGCATTGACCCCACTGTGAGCTATGATGAGACACGGTTCTCCCAAATTCTGTAATAGTGCGCACACCCCTGACCCACTCTTGCTCCTCCCTGGCCAGATCCCCTGTACAGTTGCGCAGTAAAAGATTTATAGAATAGCGTTTGGCAAGATGCGCATGTAAATCCAAACTGTTGCCAATTAACACCAACATATGATTGTTAGCACCCAATTAGCATTAATTAGCTTGTCACTCAAACTGTGCGCAGATTGGGGGTATGTGTGCACTGCCTTGACCAACCGTGCTTATCAGCTGATCTAAAGCAGGCATCTTGTTAATATCTCTACACAGGATGGACAGTCATTGATAGTGCATTAATCTGGGTAAATAAGCCCCCCCATCGTGATCAGTGTATTTTTTAACACCAAACTCAGCTGCTTCAAAGAGTAGTCCCCGAAATAAGAGAAAAGGTTAGTGTGACGTGTCCAGATTCCTGGCAGTTCAGCTAAGCAGAAGACAAGCTGCCAGTCTGTGTTTGTGTGTGATCTTCAATGTCCATGGTCTGATCTGATGGGACAGCTTTCATTCTCACTTTCTTTTCTTTCATTTCCCTTTCTTTAGGATAAAGTCATGGGTGGATAAGATGCAACATGACCTGGTAACCCTGGCAAGAACAGCAAGTGGTGTGAACCAGCTAGCAGATGTAAGTAGAAATCTTTGGAAAACCACATTCATTTTCAATTTGCACAGCGCAAACGTCCTTCTCTATACTAGTTTATAGGCAATCTTTGGAAATCAGAGATGGTGTTTTAATATTCACGGTAGAGAATAACAGCATTGAAACAGGCAACTAAATTGTTTCCTTTCTGGTTAAATATTTGCTGATCTTAAAAGCTAATATTTGTTCAGTTACTCTGTGCTTAAGTCGGTGCTGTGGAGGTTGAGTTGTGACCAGAACGGCCCAGCTGTCCTCCTCTGTATTTGGAGAACATGGCCTAGACAGGTCAGAAGCAGTTGCAATGTAGACCTCTAGCCTGAAATGAAGAAGGACGTTTTAGAGATGTGTATCCTCAACTGTACTGTGGACATAAAGAGATTGTATCCTAGCGAACAGAAGAGTGAGAGGCGACAGTGACTCATTCTACGATTGTATTAATAGCAACACACAATGTACTTCTCAGAAGAATGAGTGGGAGAGACAAAGTTTCATAGAAGTGATTTGATTTCAGCTAGTGTAAAAGTTTGTTACAGTTGGGGCAGTTTTCTGCTTAATTACCTTTTGCATGGCTTTAGTAACTTGCATTTTAGACTTAATTACCTTGTCAGATCTGAGCTCAAGTTGAGTTATAATCTGGTACAGGCCTGCATTCTAAGTGGTCTACATACTACCTCTGTGATGGAAAGCTCTCCCGTTAATCTTTATGATACTGATATTCAACCCGTTAAATCCTTCCGATACGTCAGTGTACTACTGGACTCACAACTTTCATTCTCTGCTCAAATTCCTCAATTATACAAAACAGATTTCTTTGTTCTCAGACAGCTCCGTTCAGTTCAGCAATATTTTGACCAAGATTCCATACGTGCTCTCATTCTCTCTTTGCTTTACCACAAGGCTGGACTACTGCAACGTAGTGTACCTAGTTTGTTCCGCCGTAAGATTCCTCTGTCATGCTTGTCGCTCCGATCACATTACTCCTTTATTTATATCTCACCATTGGCTTCCAGTAGAACAGCGCATTATTTTTAAATTACTTATGCTTACTGTCAAAGCTCTCAGGACTGGCCTTCCACTTTTATCTATACTCCCTTACTATCCCCTACTCACTAACCCACGCCCTTTGCTCTTTGAACAACCACCAGCTCGTTCTTCCCAGCCCCCAAAGTGCATTTCTTGATTCCACTAGGTGCTGAGCCGCCTTCTTTGCTGCCCCAGATCTGTGGAATTCTCTGCCCCTTCACATTTGATCTGAACCATCTCTGAAAAAAATGTAAATCATTGATTAAGGCCTGTTTTTTTCCACAAGCCTTCCCTTCTCCCTCTGGCTGAGTGCATTTGGCTTTTCATGGCTGACTGGCCCTGTTTTTATTTCTCAGTCCTCTTTCTTTCTTTCTCTCTTTCCCTCTTTTTGGTAATTTCTATTGTTGTGTGCATGATCATGATACTCCTTTCTTATCCAATATTGTAGTTCCTTTCCTTCCTGTTTTATGTTTTTATGATTATTGTACACTGCCTTGAACTGCTAAAAAACTTGTAGAAAGTTGGAAAAGCAATGGAAGAGAAAGGGGCTGATTAATGATAAAATCAAATGGAGACAAGCAGTCTATATAAAAGAGCTTTGTTAAAGAAAGCTTACTTCTCTAAATTAATAGGGAATTATAATTTGTGTACTAAATAACGTTTTTCAATAGTCCACAATCTGCTTGATGTTGAACAAATGACCACCCAAAGAAAACAGCACAAATGACTCTTAAGACTGGTACAAGTGTATATTAAAAAGGGATTAGACAGTTTCCTAAAGGACAAGTCCATAAACCGCTACTAAATGGACTTGGGAAAAATCCACAATTCCGGGAATAACATGTATAGAATGTTCGTATGTTTAGGAAGCTCACCAGGTGCCCTTGGCCTGGATTGGCCACTGTCGTGGACAGGATGCTGGGCTCGATGGACCCTTGGTCTTTCCCAGTGTGGCATTACTTATGTACTTATGTACTTATTGTTGACCCCCCCCTCCCCCAAACACTGGTACAAGTATATTTTATTGATGAACAAATAGTGGCTGCATCTAATGACCCTACCCCTACTGTAGATCAATTGCCACAGTTTTTCACAGATAAGATACTTAACATTTGAGCTCAATTTACTAACAGTCAGATAGAAGAATTTTCAGGTTTTAGATCTAGCAAAGACGGGATCAAGGTGGATATGATTTGGAGTGACTTTCATAAAATTTGCTAGATCAATATGAACCATCTAATTAACAAATTTGCTAAATCCTATTGTCAGTTGGTCTTTTGTCCCACAGTCTATATGAAATTAGCTTCCGTACAGTTTAGGCTTAAAATTTATAATTGGTTGATCACTTTGTTAGAACAAGGCTCTTTCCCTCATTATTTGGGTGATACCATATTAAGTCCCATACTTAAAATTAGAATCTTGTGCAATGGTTAGGAGCTACAGTCCTGTAGCCTGAATTCCATTTTTAGCTAAGGATATGGAGCTATAGTTTCCACTCAATTAACATTGTCTTTGGATAAATTTAATATCTTGCATTACTTGCAGTCAGGATTTTGATGTAACTTTAGTACAGAGATGTTGTTATGTACTTTATTATTTGATTTACACACTCTATTAAGTGAGAGAGAAAAAAGGCCTTTATAATGCAGTTCGACATATCGAGTGCATTTGATGTTGTTATTAAATATTTTAGATAGCATAGATATCACAGGGAACATTCTGAATTGATTTTGAGGTTTCTTATAGCAAGAACTTATTCGGTGAAGTTGGAAGGAGTATATTTTGAGAAATCGTTTGTGCCCTCAGGGCTCCCCACTTCCTCCGGTTCTTTTTAATGTCCTTATGGCCTCATTAGGATATAGCAGCTGGCTATAAAGTTTTTATGTATGCGGATGATATTATAATTTTAATTCTAACAGAAACAGAAATTATACGTGTATTTCTGCAAATAATTGTATGACGATGATGGTTATGTGGATGGTCAATATCCTTAGCAAAAGTGCACAATCAAAGCAGCAAAAAAAGCATTCAGTTGGAAGCCTTGAATGCGTAAGGATGCATTTGATGTGTTACGCCGCTAACTACAATGCAGTGTTCTTTTGAATGATCCTTTTTGGATTTCACTTGCCATTGCTGAGAGTATTAATTTAACCCCTGAGGCAGGCGCACTTAGCATTGAAACACAGCCCATGTCGGGTCTATTGAATTAAAGGACTTTCCATTGTTTCCATTCTTGAGGGCTCAATAACCGTCTTAAACTTAATAGTGAGAAAACTAAGTTTCTCTTCGTTGGTATCCAAGATATCTCATTGAAGTCATCTTCTTTAGTATTAAGTGGCTTAAATTATAATTTGGAATTGTCCTTGAAAATCTTAGGAGTTAAGTTAGACAGTAATCTGTCTTGGGAATCTGATCAATGGCCTCATAAAGAAATGTTTTTGGATGATGAATAACTTAAAAGGCATCTGGAAATATTTCACTGATGAAAAATTTCAGCTGTTAGTACAAGCCTTAGTGCCCTGTTTACTAAACTGCGCTGTAGGTGCAGAAACCTTTTAGCGTGCGCTAAAAATTAGCATGCATTAATGATAGAGATGCCCATAGGGAATATAATGGGTGTCTCTATCATTAACGTATGCTAATTTTTAGTGCGCTCTAAAATGTTTGCATCCTACAGCGCGGCTTAGTATTACCATAGTCAAATTTTGTTAAAACTAACAAAATTTGACTATGGTAATACTATATACCTTGGTTGTACAAAACATTTACTGAGAAAACTCCGAACTATTTAAAATACATCAATCTGTCTTATATGGGGCTTAAGTAGATTTCATAGTCATTGGCTGCTGGTGGAGGCTCGAGTTCTTTTTAAGCTTTATTGTCTTGTTTATAAGATTGTTTCCACGCTACATGTCCCCAGTGATTTACATACCAGGAAGGAGTATTCTTGTAGGGCTCTACTACCATCCACCAGGACAGAACGAACAGACAGATGAAGAAATGTTTATAGAAATTAGGAAAGCAGACAAACAGGGTAACGGTATAATAGATGATTTCAATTACCTTCTTGTAAGAAAAAGGCACAGGATCAGAGATGGAAACAAATCAATAATCTAATAAAAAAATCATCTGCCTTCTACTAAGGGTAAGTATTGACTGCCTTCCAACTAAAGAAAGTGGAGAAAAAAGACCTCAGAATTATCAGCGATTCCTGTATGTTTGAAGCTCTTATAATAGTAGAGAGCTCACCTTCGATCATTGGTCATAAAAAAAACTCCACTATACAGAGTTCAAAAGTCATAAAAAAATAGTCAAATACACCACATAAAGTAGGCAAACTAGTCATTTCAGGAATATTGTCTACAGCAGCAGTTCAGTCCACTTCAGCACTCTTCTCAACATGCATAATCCCAGCTGAGAAGAGTGCTGAAGTGGATTGAGTAGAACTTCCCTGATGCAGCTATGATTGCGAAACATAGCGCTATGTCGGGCTAAAGTTGTACTGGATTTAAGCTCCGGTATGAGACTCTGTGGATCATAGCATTAGCACTCGGCTTTACAGCATCAAGTTATGAAGATTTGGTCTCTTACGTAAGATACGTTTTTTTTTTCCATTTTTGAATTGAACTGCAAATAGAATAAGAAGTAAGAGTATTGGCTTATTTTATTATTTAAAAAAAAAGACCAATGAGGATTCGGAATGTTTAACTGTGTAGATTAATACCACCCTGAAAAGAAATCACCTATTTGTTCTGATGGTCCACAAAAATGTTTTACAATATTTCAAATGTGTGTTTAATCATTTTAGATATGGAAAACAAAATAGGATCATCTTTGTGTATTCTGTGCTTGTCTGACATTGCTGCCTGGATGTCTCAACGCCACCTGAAATTAAATATGACCAAAACCGAGCTTCTCATTTTCCCCCCCAAACCCACCTCCCTGCTCCCCCCATTTTCTATTTCTGTTGATGGCTCTCTCATTCTCCCTGTCTCCTCAGCTCGAAACCTTGGGGTCATCTTTGACTCTTCTCTCTCCTTCTCTGCTCATATCCAGCAGACCGCCAAGACCTGTCGTTTCTTTCTTTACAACATCCGTAAAATCTGCCCCTTTCTTTCCGAGCACTCTACCAAAACCCTCATCCACACCCTTGTCACCTCTCGTTTAGACTACTGCAATCTGCTTCTTGCTGGCCTCCCACTTAGTCACCTCTCCCCTCTCCAGTCGGTTCAAAACTCTGCTGCCCGTCTCATCTTCCGCCAGGGTCGCTTTACTCATACTACCCCTCTCCTCAAGACCCTTCACTGGCTCCCTATCCGTTTTCGCATCCTGTTTAAACTTCTTCTACTAACCTATAAATGTATTCACTCTGCTGCTCCCTAGTATCTCTCCACACTCGTCCTTCCCTACACCCCTTCCCGTGCACTCCGCTCCATGGATAAATCCTTCTTATCTGTTCCCTTCTCCACTACTGCCAACTCCAGACTTCGCGCCTTCTGTCTCGCTGCACCCTACGCCTGGAATAAACTTCCTGAGCCCCTACGTCTTGCCCCATCCTTGGCCACCTTTAAATCTAGACTGAAAGCCCACCTCTTTAACATTGCTTTTGACTCGTAACCACTCGCCTCCACCTACCCTCCTCTCTTCCTTCCCGTTCACATTAATTGATTTGATTTGCTTACTTTATTTATTTTTTGTGTATTAGATTGTAAGCTCTTTGAGCAGGGACTGTCTTTCTTCTATGTTTGTGCAGCGCTGCGTATGCCTTGTAGCGCTATAGAAATGCTAAATAGTAGTAGTAGTAGTACTGTTGCACAAAAGAAATCCAATCCATCTCCCCAAAATTTCTAAAAATGACTGTCCTGTATGAAATATTTAGGAAAAGTCCACCTAGATCATAACCAGATCCAAATCCCCAAAACTTTCAAAACAGCCAATGCTCAATAAGATATTGTTGCAATTATTATATACTAAAGTATCTTTATATCGCTCTCTGTACGACATAAATATCTATTAATAAAGATAGATGGGTCTCAGAATTCCTAATAGGCAAAACTAATGTGTTTGCCATACAGGTTACAGCACTCAAGGCCTCTTTTACAAAGCTGTGCGGCAAATAAGAGGAAGCCCTTTCAATTCCTATGGGCTTCCTCTCATTTACCGTGCGGGAATCACTAGCGAGGCTTTGTATAAGAAGCCCTCAATAAACTGTTACCCAATTAGCAACATTTTTTCTTATGCCATCATTGATCCATCCTAGTGCAAAAGTGCTAACAAAAGTGCACAGTATGCAAAATAATTATCCAATTAAATAAAACTAAAGTACACAGCGCAAAAAGAGGCACTTAGCTTAGAAGTCTCCAGCGGCAAAGTACTAGTCTCCGACTTTGCACTAACGTTTTGCTTACTGTAGCTGTATCATTCTTTTCCTCATAATACCTAACGTCCTATTTGCTCTCTTAGACATGCTGCACACTAAGCAAAGGGTTTGAAACTATCATCATCGATGATCCTTTTCTTGGCAGTGACTCCTAATGTGGAACCGTGCATTACGTACCTGTATTTCTGGTTCCTCTTTCCCACATGCATCACTTTGCACTTGCTCACATTATATGTCATCTGTCATTTGGATGCTCAGTCTCCCAGTCTCGTAAGGTCCTGTTGTAATTTTTCACAATCCTCTTGCAATTTAACAGCTTTGAGTAATTTTCTGTCGTCAGTAAATTTAGTTACCTCACTGGTTACGCCTATCTCTAGATCATTTATAAATATGTTAAAAAGCAGCGGTCCCAGCACAGAACCCTGGGGAACCCCATTATCTACTCTTCTCCAATGAGAATACTGACCATTTAACCCTACTCTCTATCTTTTAACCAGTTTTTAATCCACAATAGGACAATACCTCCTATACCATGACTTTTTAATGTACTCAGAAGTCATTCATGAGGTACTTTGTCAAACGCCTCTTGAAAATCCTGATACACAATATCACATTCAGACTTAACTGGCCATGGCTTAGCAAGCAAAGATAGGATTGCTTTTTATGTGTTCTTATTTGGCTGCTAAGCCTGACCTGTGAACTATGTCATAACAAACTCTGTAAGCCACATTGAGCCTGCAAATAGGTGGGAAAATATGAGGTATAAAAGCAATAAATAAAAATAAAGTTCTGAATTTTGGGACTCAACTGGTGATGCCCTAGAATGTCCCCAACATCACCAGCTTTATTTTCAGTGTTGATAACTTGTTATTTTCAGCGGCATTTAATTGGTTATCAGTTGAGATATGAGCCAACCTGTCGGCTGCTATTCTCTGCCAGTTAACTCATGCTGAATATCGAGCCCTTACATATCACCTCCAGAACAATTTGGTGCCCATGTACATTAGGAAAATAAACATTAACAATGAGTACTCACTGCCCTTGCCAAGTATTAACAGTACATAATGTCCAGCTGGGTCAGCCAAAACTTTTTCATGAACTGTTGCCAGATGCTCCTGAGCCAAGTGTTGGGCATCATAGACAGATGCCACTCCGCATTCTATAGAACTCTAAGCCACGCAGGATAATGTAGTGTAAAATGAACGATGTTATCAAACAGCTGCTTGCATATTCTGTTTAAAGCTTTAGCACCATTCTGCCACACCTACCGAATAATAATCTTGAAGAAAGATGCCTTGATATGATAGTTCATTTTTTTGGTGATAAGTCTGCAGCAATAAATCCTTGTGCACAAAATCGAGCACACGAGTAATCGCTACATAGGATCTATCACCATCACCATCCACCCCATGTCCAGGTCTGTAAGTATATTCTATGGTATAGTCTGAAAGGATCCCCAAGATAGAGCTTATCCATCAGCCATTTTTCAAAACAAAAAACCCCACCAGCTCACTCACTGTCTTTCAAAGACTCCATTAAACCCACCAGCCCAATGTTGTCACATTGCGATTGATTCTCGAGATCTTTTAGCTTGGCTTCATATCTGTGGAATCTGGACTTTAAAGTTTGAACCACTATGGTGGTGTCCTCTGTGGCACTAAGTCGATGCTCATATTCAGTCAAACAGCCTCCACCACTGTTTGTTTGAGGAGTGGAGGAGTTGCCTAGTGGTTAGAGCACACCGGTCTTGCAATCCAGAGGTGGCCAGTTCAAATCCCACCGCTGCTCCTTGTGATCTTGGGCAACTCACTTAACCCTCCATTGTCTCAGGTACAAACTTAGATTGTGAGCCCTCCTGGGACAGAGAAATATCCAGAGTACCTGAATGTAACTCACCTTGAGCTACTACTGAAAAAGGTGTGAGCAAAATCTAAATAAATAAATAAAGATTCTAGAATTCTAAAGAGTAACAAGATTCAAAGTGTAGCAACATTCCATGTAGAATCTCAAAGAATAGCAAAGGTTCTGGACTCCTAAAGAGTGACAAGATTCCATGCAGAATTTCAAAGTGTACCAACATTCCATGTAGAACCCCAAAGAGTAGCAAGCTTCTTTGGGGTGGAGGAGTGGCCTAGTGGTTAGAGCACTGGTCTTGCAATCCAGAGGTGGCCAGTTCAAATCCCACCACTGCTCCTTCTGATCTTGGGCAACTCACTTAACCCTCCATTGTCTCAGGTACAAACGTAGATTGTGAGCCCTCCTGGGACAGAGAAATATCCAGAGTACCTGAATGTAACTCACGTTGAGCTACTACTGAAAACAGTGTGAGCAAAATCCAAATAAATAAAATCATGGTAAACTTGTTGGTAAGACCAGTAAATTTAGCCTGTAGGGCACATACCACAGCTACTATGATATCCTGAATCAAATTACCACAGTCATCTTCCATGACTTCTGCTGCAGACTCTGCCATCATAGGCCCCTCTGTGATTAGGCCTTTAGTTTTGTACTTTTCTTTTTTGACGGTTTGTGCCCCATAACCGCATCACTCTTTCTGATATATTTGTTTGTCCACCTTAAGTATCGAATGTTGGATTTTGTTGATAAAGGGCAGATCTTTGTCCTTAAAGATGTGATTGGGGGAGACTCTTCCCAGAGTTCAGTTGAAACACAGTTCCTCAGGCCGAAGCATCATGTAGCCCCCCCCCCCCCCAATTGAGTTTAAGAGTGCAGTAGGTTTGAAAGTTGAACAGAGGGACAGGTGTTCTAAAGCATCAGAATTTTCCACATTGAAACAAGAAGACAGAAACCTTTGAGCACATTTTAGTCCTCAGACTTTTGTGCTTTAGCAGTCTAGCCAGAGTCTCCTGGGCAGTCTTGTCATGACTGGTGTTCGAGAATAATTATTGACCAAATAATCAATACACCCTGATGGATGGGATATTTACCCTGGCAGCTAATGGTGTGTCTTAAAGAAATAGACCGAAAGCAATGTCAGCAGGCCTCAGATGAGAAGAATGAACCTGACCACAGGGAATTCAGCTGCTTTAGTCATTATTTTTGTTTAATGAGATTAGGATATAAGTGGGATCTTTGAACATTCTAAACAGTTAAGTTTATTAAATAATTATTTGACCTTGTGTTTGTAGAATCAAAATAGGCCTATTACCATACTACCAGTACGGTATGTCGATATACTGTCTGCCCTTGGTGAAACCTTATTTTAAAAATCTGTTCTTCACTATTGATTTTCACTGTTAAAAATGATATACACTTAATTGAAATGAGAAATGCTGTGGTTATACAGGATTACCAGAACGGGATCTTGGCTAACATACTACCCCTCTCCTCAAGACCCTTCACTGGCTCCCTATCCGTTTTCGCATCCTGTTCAAACTTCTTCTGCTAACCTATAAATGTACTCACTCTGCTGCTCCCCAGCATCTCTCCACACTCGTCCTTCCCTACACCCCTTCCCGTGCACTCCGCTCCATGGATAAATCCTTCTTATCTGTTCCCTTCTCCACTACTGCCAACTCCAGACTTCGCGCCTTCTGTCTTGCTGCACTCTACGCCTGGAATAAACTTCCTGAGCCCCTACGTCTTGCCCCATCCTTGGCCACCTTTAAATCTAGGCTGAAAGCCCACCTCTTTAACATTGCTTTTGACTCGTAACCACTTGTAACCACTCGCCTCCACCTACCCTCCTCTCTTCCTTCCCGTTCACATTAATTGATTTGATTTGCTTACTTTATTTATTTTTTTGTGTATTAGATTGTAAGCTCTTTGAGCAGGGACTGTCTTTCTTCTAAGTTCGTGCAGTGCTGCGTACGCCTTGTAGCGCTATAGAAATGCTAAATAGTAGTAGTAGTAGTAGTAGTAGTAGTAGTAGTAACATGCGCATTAACACAAAGAAAGGTTTGGACAAGTTCCTGGAGGAAAAGTCCATAGTCTGTTATTGAGATGGACATGGGGAAAGCCACTGCTTGCCCTGGGATTGGTAGCATGGAATGTTGCTATTATCTGAGATTCTAAATGGATTCTTGCTGTTCTTTCGGGTTCTAAATGTTGTTACGCTTTGAGGTTCTGGAATGTTGCTGCAAATTGGGTTTCTTCCAAGTACTTTTGATGTGGATTGGCTATTCTTGGAAGCAGTCTCAGGTCTAGATGGACAATCGGTCTGACCAGTATGGCTATTTTTATGTTCTTACTGTTGTTGGGAGGTGGGAATGGGCAGTGGGGTAAAGCAGGTGGGCCTTTGGGTGACTCAATGTACTTTAGTGAGCTGCTGCCAATGTTCCCATCAGTATATAGGCCTGGGCCAGTGTTGGGGAGGGGTCCAGATATGAGCAGCCCCTCATCTTAGCATTGCATGGTTAGTGAAGGGGGGGCCACATACTTAGTCATCAGTGCATTTTCTGTATATTCTGATTTCAGCATTGTTTTTGTTTTTTTTCTTTTGAACAAAGCAGTAACAGGTATTGCAATAACAAAGGGGTCCTCAGTGCATGTGACCCTGCCCTATGTATGGTGCTTGCACATGAGTGGTATTGTGATCCTGGGGGGGGGGGGGGGCGGGGCAATGCTTCACACTGGCCTTTCCAAGCTGCTCCTTTTTCATCTCCATGACCTCATGGAGACCTTGTGTGGAGGGAGATGCTGGTTGTGTTTCATGATTTGTCTCCTGTGCCTGAGGCATTGGAGGATCAGGAGCTCTTGACTCCTGCATGGAGAAATTGGGCTCCCTGCACAGTGACATCGCTGGGCACCCTGAGTAACATAGTAACATAACATAGTAACATAGTAGATGACGGCAGAAAAAGACCTGCATGGTCCATCTAGTCTGCCCAAGATAAACTCATATCTTGAATTTGTACCTGTCCTTTTCAGGGCACAGACCGTATAAGTCTGCCCAGCAGTATTTCCCGCCTCCCAACCACCAGTCCCGCCTCCCATCACTGGCTCTGGTACAGACCGTATAAGTCTGCCCTCCCCTATCCTGACGTGGACAGGATGCTGGGTTCGATGGATCCTTGGTCTTTTCCCAGTGTGGCATTACTTATGTACTTATGAGACAAACTTTGTCCCTGTGTCATTTTCTACCTTGAAGCCTGTTAATGAACTGGACTGTTATTTATGTTTGAATGCTACAGACAACGATATTAAACCTGCTGGCCACAACCAGCAAAATTTGTATGGGGGATTCTGTACATCCTGCTACCAGCACATCTTCTAAGAAGACATCGTCTATTGCAGGAAGGACTGCGGAAGACAGGAGAGCTAGACTGAATCCTGAGATTGCTGATGACTTCTTATTCATCCACAGATTCAAAAATCATAACAGTGCTTCACAGGGCATATTTCTCCCCTCTAGGGCATATAGAACGGGTTGTATTTTGTACCCCGGGACATTTTAATAGGATGGATTAGGATTCTTTAGTGTTGTAGAAGTCAGCTATTGTTGGGGTTGGAAGGGTAGAGGGTGGTGGTGGGAAGGAGGGTTATTATAGCTGCTCATTGTTATAATTGTTCTCTATTTGTAACTTATACACAACAGTTGCACAGCGTATTCCTTTTTATACTTTAATAAAAAGATTTAAATATAAAATTATAATTGTTCGAGGTTTCTGCAGACGGGTGGGGACAGGGACAGAACCTGCAGAGATGGGGTGGGGATGGGGACAGAGACAAACTTTGTCCTTGTGTCCTCCTCTAACATGGACACCTGTATCTTTGTAGAAAAGCTGTAGAAATTTTAGCTAAAATGAAGCCAAGACATTTACGCCCATTCTGGAGCAGATTGTAAATGTTCATGTGTAAATTCTGATTCCACCTACACTCTACCCAAAGTCCCACCGCCAAGCACACCAGTATATAAGTACATGCATTTTTGTCATCGCACAAACGTGTACACTTGAGTTAATCTTATGAGAGGAATTTTATATACGCAGAAACGCCAGAATAAAATTAGCCTCACAGTGTGCATTAGAAAAAGAGGCTACGTTCTACAGCATAGAGGAAGAAACTAAAGCTGAATTCATATTCCTCAGAGCTATCATACGGTAAACACTGTAATGTGATATGGCTGTTGCTAAGATACTGAGATAATATTTCATTGAACGGCAGAGAAAATGGGTCTGCAAACTTGTGCCATCTGTTGCTACCTAACCTTTTTTTTTTCTCCTCTTTTCCTTTTCATTGTGTAAATTTTTTCCAAGCTGGGTTTTTTTTTTTCATTCTGAATATTCATATGGTTGGGGAAAACATTTTTTTCTGTTAGGTAGATTGATCTCTTTGTATATTTTGCATTCCTCAGGAACATGATAGAAACCAGTTGCAAGCATCTCTGGGTCTCATTTTTGCAAGGCCAACAAAAAGGCTGATAATCCAAAATCTTTCGGCTAGTGAACATTGATGCTCTTTAGTTACCAGAATCCTGGATTACACAGGGTAATGATCTGAATTGCCCCAGGGATTATGACCATAAAAATATGCACAATGACGGTATATAATTGTCAGTGTATTCTGGAGTAGCAAGTTTACACGGGTTTCCATGCATTTCACAGATTTAACATTTACAGCTGCTTCTGAACAGGTGAGAACGGCTGTGACTCCAACACAGCTGGCTTTTTCCTAGCACCTTACAAAGACACACAGGCATTACAGATCTGTATAAAACAGGATTGCAATAGACATAAGAACATCCACACAAGGTCAATTGAGCACAGCATACTGTCATCGACAGTAGCCATAACGTAGATCTAATTTCATTGTTTGTTTATTTAACACATTTATATCCCTCATTATCCCAAGTTATACTCGAGTTCAATCCTAGAAATAAGCAGTGGATTTTCTCCAAGTTCATCTTAATAATGGCGTATGGACTTTTCTTTTAGGAAGCTATCCAAACCTTTTTTAAACCCTGCTAAGCCAACTGCTTTTACCACGTGCTCTGGCAACGAATTCCAGAGTTTAATTACACGTTGAGTGAAGAAATACTTGCAGATTCAGGTCTTCTAGGGACCGGCATACATCCGGCAAAGACCAAACTATATACAGAGGCATATTATCAAAGCACTGTAACCTATGGAACTTTCTAAGTCTAAGTGCTTTGAACATGAGCCCCGTAGTGCAATGCTGGAGTCTCAGGACCCCCTGAGTAACCACATCTAGTAACAAAGACGGAAAGTGACAAGCTTCTTTCAGCTTACCTTTCTGAAACATGTTGGTTCAGAACACCAGTACTGGAACAGTGTGACTCATTAGCTGAGTTAGGAGTGCGGAAAGTGTGGTAATTGTGTATAAATCAATTAAATATTGTTATGCGAACTCCCCTCCCCCCCCCCATATGCAGTATCTGCAGCTACAACAGGCTCAGCCTTAAATAAACATGTTGAGATCTCTAAGTCTGTCTTCAAATGCTTTATGATGAATTCTACTGACCGTTTAAGTAATCACCCTCTGGACAGATGGCATCTTGTTGAAGGTGCGCTCTTCAGAATTGCAAACAGTGCACTAAACCAGGTCTCGTCGGATTGTAGAAGCACTTTGGGGTTACGTAATTTCCGTATTTGGAGTTCGTAGTGCAATGGATACACTTAGAGGATGATGTGTTTCCAGGCGGGGCTGGTGGTTGGGAGGTGGGGCTGGTGGTTGGGAGGCGGGGATAGTGCTGGACAGACTTGTACAGTCTGTGCCAGAGCCGGTGGTTGGGAGGCGGGGCTGGTGGTTGGGAGGCGGGGATAGTGCTGGGCAGACTTATACGGTCTGTGCCAGAGCCAGTGGTTGGGAGGAGGGGCTGGTGGTTGGGAGGCGGGGATAGTGCTGGGCAGACTTATACGGTTTGTGCCAGAGCCAGTGGTTGGGAGGAGGGGCTGGTGGTTGGGAGGCGGGGATAGTGCTGGGCAGACTTATACGGTTTGTGCCAGAGCCAGTGGTTGGGAGGAGGGGCTGGTGGTTGGGAGGCGGGGATAGTGCTGGGCAGACTTATACGGTTTGTGCCAGAGCCAGTGGTTGGGAGGAGGGGCTGGTGGTTGGGAGGCGGGGATAGTGCTGGGCAGACTTATACGGTTTGTGCCAGAGCCAGTGGTTGGGAGGAGGGGCTGGTGGTTGGGAGGCGGGGATAGTGCTGGGCAGACTTATACGGTTTGTGCCAGAGCCAGTGGTTGGGCGGAGGGGCTGGTGGTTGGGAGGCGGGGATAGTGCTGGGCAGACTTATACGGTTTGTGCCAGAGCCAGTGGTTGGGAGGAGGGGCTGGTGGTTGGGAGGCGGGGATAGTGCTGGGCAGACTTATACGGTTTGTGGCAGAGCCAGTGGTTGGGAGGAGGGGCTGGTGGTTGGGAGGCGGGGATAGTGCTGGGCAGACTTATACGGTTTGTGGCAGAGCCAGTGGTTGGGAGGAGGGGCTGGTGGTTGGGAGGCGGGGATAGTGCGGGGTAGACTTATACGGTCTGTGCCCTGAAGAGCACAGGTACAAATCAAAGTAGGCTATACACAAAAAGTAGCACATATGAGTTATCTTATTTATTTATTTATTTGTTGCTTATATCCCACATTTTCCCACTTGTGCAGGCTCAGTGTGGCTTACAGTAAGTTAAATAAAAGTACAAACTTAAAGATTAGGCAAGCGTCTAACAGAGTGAACTAGGTAGGGTAGGGGACAAGGGATACATTAATCAACATAGTAAGATGAGGGGTAAGTCTTAGCAAAGAGGAATGTCTTTAACAACTTCTTAAAAAGGGCATGATCCTCTTGAGTTTTAAGGTGATGAGGTAACGTATTCCAGTGTTTGGGACTCCAGTAACGGAAGGACGAGGCGAAGATTTTCTTGTACTTGACTCCCTTACAGTTCGGAAAATGGAGGTGGAGATATGACCGAGCGGCAGGGTTGGCATTTCTAGGCGGAAGGTCGATCAAGGGGAGCATGTATTCCGGTGCAGTCCCATAGATGATTTTATCTTGTTGGGCAGACTGGATGGACCGTGCAGGTCTTTTTCTGCCATCATCTACTATGTTACTATTTTACTATGTGTTTCCAGTATTGTTCCTGCAGGTTCGGTAACTGTCTGAACTAATGACAGAAAGTGCTCAAAGAAAATATATTATGATTTATTGGACATCAATAATATAATAATAATAATAATATAGCAAGCAGCATGTACAGACAGACTTTTTGGCAGCAAATATATACTATTGTTAAACAGTGAGTGAATCAGTTCTAGCACAAAACACCAACAAAAGTGAAAGTAGGCAGACACACAACAGATTAGCCCAGTGGTTCCCAAACCTGGTCCTGACGGCACCCCAGCCAGTCAGGTTTTCAGGATATCCACAATAAATATTCATTAGAGAGATTTGCAAGCACTGCCTCCACTGCATGCAAATCTATCTCATGAATATTCATTGTAGATATCCTGAAAACCTGACTGGCTGGGGTGCCTCCAAGATCAGGTTTGGGAACTATTGGATTAGCCTAACAAGTTTTTTGCAAAAAACAAAACAAAAATCTATCTCACCCCCAACCATAGAAGTGAATGTGTTTCATCCCTGCAAGTAAGATCTAAGGTAGAGAATGACAGAGGGACAAAGTTTGTCCCTGCCCCATCCTCATTCACAAAAGCCTCAAACACATATGATTTTATATTTAAATCTTGTTTATTAAAGTGTAAAAAGGAACAATATGCTGTGCAACTGTTCTGTATAAATTATAAATAGAAAACAATAATAACAATGAACAAACATAATAATCCCCCCCCCCCCCCTTGAACGACCAATCCCAACAATAGCTGACTTCTACTACCCAAGGAATCCTAATCCACCTTGCCCAGAGGTACAAAGTACAACCCATTCTGTACGCTCTAGCAAGGGAGAAATATGCCATATGAAGCTGTGTTATGATTTTTTAATCTGTGGATGAGTAAGTCATCAACAATCTTAGGATTCAGTCTAGCTCTCCTGTCTTCCATAGTCCTTCCTCAAATGAGGAAAGGTTAAAGAGGTTAGGACTCTACAGTTTGGAAAAGAGACGGCTGAGGAGAGATATGATTGAGAGCTACAAAATCCAGAGTGGTATAGAGTGGAGCAGGTGGGGGAAGAGAGGTTGGTGGTTGGGAGGCGAGGATAGTGGAGGGCAGACTTATACGGTCTGTGCCAGAGCCGGTGATGAGAGGCGGGACTGGTGGTTGGGAGGCGGGAAATACTGCTGGGTAGACTTGAACGGTCTGTGCCCTGAAAAAGGCAGGTACAAATCAAGGTAAGGTATACACATATGAGTTTATCTTGTTGGGCAGACTGGATGGACCATGCAGGTCTTTTTCTGCCGTCATCTACTATGTTACTATGTTTTTACTCATTCCAAAAGTACGAAGACTAGGGGACACTCAAAGTTACATGGAAATACTTTTAAAACAAAGAGGAGGAAATCTTTTTTTCACCCAACGAATGGTCACGCTCTGGAACTCTTTGCCAGAGGATGTGGTAACAACAGTTAGCGTATCTGGGTTTAAAAAAGGTTTGGACAAATTCCTGGAGGAAAAGTCCATAGTCTGCTATTGAGACAGACATGAGAAGCAACTGCTTGCCCTGGGATTTGTAGTATAGAGTGTTGGGTTTCTGCCAGGTACTTGTGACCTGGCTTGGCCACTGTTTGGAAAACAGGATACTGGGCTAGATGGATCATTGGTCTCACCCAGTATGGCTACTCTTATGTTCTTATAAGATGTTTTGGTAGCAGGAATGTACAGGATCCCTCATGCAAATTTTGCTAGCTGTGTCCAGCATGTTTGCTTGTTTTCCCAAAAAATCAAATTATTATTGTGTGCATCACTCAAACATAAATAACAGTCCAGTTCATTAACAGGCTTCAAAGTAGAAAATGGCATGGGGACAAAGTTTGTCTGTCCCCGTCCCCCACGGTTACTGCGGGTGCTTGACCCCATTGTCAGTCTCTACTCTGAGGCTGCTACACCACTCCAGGTCCTTCTCAGCTCTAGCTGACTTCAGGACAGCCAGCTGGATCTGCAGTAGCTGAATGGTTAAATGGGCAAGCTGAACACATATTCTGCTGTGTTAGGGGTGTTAGTCTTTCTTGGTTTCTGGTGGGAGCCGGTACAGCAGTAAATCTGCTCTGCTTGTGTCTCTGCAGAACCTTGTAAACACTTCCTCAAGGTTTTCTTTTCTCCAAGCTGAAGAGCCATATCCCTTCTCTGTACTTTTTCTAATTCCACTATAGTGAGCGATGCTGGAATTGGGGAAGGCAGAGTTATGCTGGACTTTCAGGGAAGAGGGGGCTGCAGGGAATGGTGTGCTGGAGTGAGAGGAGGGGGCTGCAGGGACAGGGAGACTTATGTGGCTGGGGGCGTGGGTGGAGACCTCTGGGGGGGGGGGGGGGGGTCTGTGAAAAACTGTTCGGACACTAAGGGTGCCCTGAACCAAAAATTTGGGAACCACTGATGTAGGTATTTTATGCAATTTGGGGGAGGGGAAGTTTCAGCAGTTCTTATTTGCATATATTGAAAATTAAGAGCTTTCTCCTTTGTGTTTGGTAAATGCCGAGTACATGGGTTTAACTGTTCATATGTTTAATGTAATTCTGAAGAAGAGAACTCATGGTTTTTGAAGCTGTATATTCACTGCATGTGACCCTTTGAAGTATTTTCAGAAATCAACTGTATTAGTTTTTGAGCTGGGACTTTTTTCCATTTATCTTTTCTGGAAGGTTCCTTCTATTTCACATTTACTATAGATTTTGTCCATGTTTTTTGAAATTAGTTGCAGTAAACAATATTTTACTCTGGTGGTATTTGCATTAACAAAGACACTTGTGATGGGCCATTCAGCCTGCAGACCAAGGTGCTCTTCAGGCAACACTTGAACCTCCCCCCCCCCCCCCCCCCCCCCCGACTGCAAGTTATGTCAGGGGGCATGGCTCTGGTGCTGACAACCTCTGTCTATTGGACCCAGGCTTCCTACAGACCTGACAGTCCACACTTCATTAAGCCAATTAACACTTCCCACAACAGGACCAAACTGAATTAAACAACCTTTCACTTCCATGACAGTACCTTAAGACCAGGTTTATCTTACCCTTTCTGGTTACAAACACACACAGGGTTTCTTCTGGACAAGCTAATTAGAAAGGCAGCCTCACTGTTCACTCCTGTCCATTTACTTCCATCCAGCTCACTCTGCATATAATGCAAATACTTCATTTACACAGGCAGGGCACTTAACTTTCTGGCCCCCAGCCCTTCCACCCACCTAGGAACTAGGTGACCTTCTGCCAGTTAACCAGGCTTCAGCTCCAAGCACCTTCCTTATTCCCTACTCAGAAGGTGGGCTGCCTGACTTGTCTGGATAAGGGCTACCACCTTTCTCAGCCCTACTCAAACACACACTATAGCATAGCTACAGTAGCTGCACAGCTCCCTTCCCCCACTGTTTTACCAGGATCCCAGGGAAAGCTGTGGGTCCACATTCCAGCCAGCTAACAAGGACTACTATTCCTTTCTGGTTCTCAGTACCAGCTTTCTGCCTCTCCCTGGATTCTACCTGAAGCCTTTCACAGCATTCTTGGGAAAATCCCTTTTCCTTTGGGCAAGCTGTGGATTGTGGCTCCCTCCCGGGGAAAACCTCTCTTCCCTCTTGCCACTGGGAACTGGCCCTTCCTTTCACTGGGCTCTTGCCTTTCCTCTGGCTTCTAGGGAATCCAACTCTTCCTTCATCATGAACCCCTGGTCTTTGAATGATTGCTACTTTTAACCAGAGTGTGCTTTCAAGCCACACCCTCTCTCTCCTTCTCTTTGCTTGCTGGGGAAACCACACACTCAGGCTACCTTGGTTACCAGCCTGACCAGCCCAGCCGGGAAGGAATTCCCCTCCCCCAGCTCAGCTTCTGCAGGATGACCTATAGCAGATAGCGACAAATTCAAAGCTGGCTATGTTAGGGGCGGAGTCAGCGCTTGGCCACTTAAGTGCTGATATTCAATCCTTAACCCTTGGTTGCTTAACTGCCGAATATCGACTTGAGCGCTTGTGTTTTAACCAGATAATCAAAGCCGGAGCCAGCACAGGTGATAACGATGGGAGGGAGAGAAGGAGACCTTGTGATGAGATGGCCTATAGGGAGCTAACAAAATGATAAATATAGTTGCATGCCCTTAAACAAATTATTCTTACCGCAAGGCCATTCGGGGGGGGGGGGGGGGGGGACGGAGCACTTACCGCCACCCATTGAGGTGGTGTTAAGGGATCCCATGGTAACCCAGCAGTAACCAGGCTGTGTTGATTATTGCTGGGTTAGCACCACGCTAGAAATTTGGGAATATTTTCCGGCGTGCTGGAAATGGCACGGACTCAAGCTGGAACTACTGCCAGCGGCCACGTTGGGCCAGAGGTAGTTCCGGCTTACCACACGGCAACCCTTTCGTAAAAGGGCCTGACAGTAACTTACCGGTAACCAGTGATAACGCTATAGGAGAAGGGAGATGCAGTCGGAGATACATGCTTGACGTAACACATTTTGTAGATGTTTCACCAAGTACGGAGATTGTCCATCTCACAGAGTGTTACAGTAATGCAAATGTGAGGTAACAGTGGCATGAATCGCTGTTCTTTGATCCTGTCCAGTGATAGATGGTTGCACTGATTGCTTTTGTGCCTTGCATCAATTTCAATGTTTAAATGCTTACTATAAATGAGAATAATTCATGAGCTAAATTCCCCTACCCCCCCCCCCAAAAAAAAAAAAGCCCCTCTTAAGCCCTCCTCAGATTGGACTCACCTGACTTGCTTTTATATTAATTTGTTTTTTTTTTCTTTTTTGTCAATAGCTTTTATTGGGGGAGGGTCCAAGGGCCGCAGTTTCCCTTCTACATTTCTAGACCTCATTTCAGTTGGAAATAGCTTGTAATGGACTCCAACTTTAATTGTTTTTTTTTTTTAAAGCTGTTTTGGGTCTTCTGCTATTTTATAATGCCCCCTCTGACTTGGTTATAGGGACAACAGTGAACACCCCGAGGCCAAAGACTCAAGCTTTGCTGTAACATTCATTTTCATCTCTGTCTCTCTTGTGCAGATTTATATGAAATACAAAGACTTGTACAGAGTAGAAGCCAATAACGCCCACCGCCTGGTGGAAAGCGCAGCTCGAGAGATTGAGAAGCTACTGAGCAATCGTTCCAAAGCGCTGGTGGTGAGTCCCAAATGCCGTTCTCTCTGGCTGATTGCTTTCTCTACTAGGCTCGTTCCAATGTTTTTGTTCAGTTCCAGTAAAAGCGTGTGAAGGAGTTAATGGTAGCGTTGGCAAGTGAAGAGGAAGTTAGCCTGGTGGCTTGTAGAATGGAAATTAGTATTACTTGCTAAACGGTAATCTAGACTGGAGTCACAAGACCCACTGGCAAACTGCACCTGTTCCAGGTTCTTTCTACAGAAATTATTTGTAGGGGTTGTTTTATTCTTTTATCATTTCCCCTTCCTTATAAATATTGAAGTAAGAGAATTTAAGGTGGGATTAGACTCCATCCCATGTCTTAAACCAATTAGAGGAAGGATATAAGAAATGAGGCATATGCTGAGACCTTGTTCCACTTGACACCTTTCTGATCTCTAGCACCCATGGTTTAGGGAAACGTTGAAGCTGGGTTGGCATCCCTTACATTTGTGAAATAGCCCATGATTGATTGCTCTGTCCTCTTGGAAATAGTTCTCTTTTACAACATTGTGTAACAGTGAATCCTATAGGTTAAGTAATTTTATTGTATGATGAAGACAGGCACCTTTGTGTTTTTCTATATGATAAATGTTTGACAAGTATTCTCATTCATAATAGATTTTCTAAATGTTAAACATCCATAGCTATCCCAGTATTTTTATGATACTGTATTGTAAAATTGTATTATTACAACAAATTACTTTCTTATGCATTATTCTTTGTAAGCCACATTGAACTCAGACTTGTTTGGAATAATGTGGGATATAAATGTCACAAATAAATAAATTGTAATTTTAGTTTTGTCAAGATGTGCATTAGCTCATTAGCTTTTAGCCAGCACAGTGATTAGACTTTGATTTTCTCTGTTTTTGTTTGTCTTGTTATCTAAGTAGACTTTTAAAGCATGTTTGGGTGTAAGTGATGTACAAACAGCAGAGTAATAGGAAATGAAAGTTGGGGAGGTTTTTCTACATAAAATATTTTCTTTTTCCATCTCCAAAATGTATGCTAAGCGTTGGCAATGTTGTTTGTGTTTCCTACTGAATTTCACAGCTAGTTCCAAAATGTAAAGCTTGCACTGAATTTGTTCTAGATTATTCCTTCCTAGTTTGAGCAACTCTTGACCTTCAGACTTATTGGTTTTATTTCTATTCTCTTTTATTTATCTGAAGAGGGGAAAAAAGAGCTAATATAGGGATAGATTTTGTGGTTGGGTGGGTGATGGGTAGTGTGGTCATCTCCAAAGGAACCACGGCCATTGATGGATGCATAAATGATCCAGGGCAACCATGACTTTCCCAAGCTCACTGCGCGCCTTCTCCCTACAAAACTGAACATAGAGTCAATATTCAGACACTATATTGATTGAGTGAAGATGTTCAGTCACCGCATTATTAATGGCCACACAACAGAATCTAGAATTGTGCCCTCCTAAATATGCATATAGAATACATCACTAAACTTTAAACAAAAGTCAGGAAGATCTCTAGATCCATCAGTTTACTCCATGTGATCCAGTCTGGAACCAGCTCTAGGCTAGTCTTCAACACACAGCCTACACTATTCAAGAAAAGTTGTCACATCTCTGAGCCACAGTGCAGTGATGCTAGAATCACCAGTCTAGTACCCATTGGAGCCTAAACCAGCCCAGGCAACTCCAACTGTGCCAACGAGAGGGTTCCTAATCAATGGCTGATAGCAGTATGGCACTCCTTTGCCCCTGCCCTATTAGGAACAACTTAAGCTCTTCTATATTTAACCCAAGTGGAGGCTTAGGTTCCCTCACGCCTAAGCTGTGAAAAGCAATACAAATGAATCTATAGCAATCTGATAATCATACTGTCCTATATTTATTCAATAGGATACAATCAAATGCATTAGCATACTGAACCAACTACTTTGAAAACTGGGAATGCGCAGCAGCTGCACAGGGGCAGTTTGGTAGACACCTTAGAGTGGCAGTGGAATAAAAGGCTGGAAAAAGAAACTGGTAAATTCTCCAGTTCCTTCCATAGAAAACGATGCAGATAAAGACCACATATGACACATCAGTCTGCTCCTTTTTACCTACTACTAATCTCTACTTCTCCCTTCCTCTCCCATAGAGTTCCTCTGTGCATGATAATGCTTTCTTGGATTGAGATAATCCTCATCCCTACCATCTCTACTGGGAGGTCATTCCATGCTTTCACCACCATTTCCATAAAGTATTCTCTTAGATTACTCCTGAGTCTACCTCCTTTCACCTTCAGCCTATGCCCACTTATTTCAGAGCTTCAATTGAATTGAAAGAAGCCTGCCTTGTGTATGTTAATGCCATGGGGGGGATGTAAAAGTCTCCAGATCTTCCCTCTCCTGCCTTTCTTCCAAAGTATACATATTGAGATCTTTAAGTATCAAAAGAAGTAGGATGAGCACCCAGAGAGGTTGTGACCCATTTGTGACAATATATCATTGGGATGTTGCTTTATTTTGCATTCAATACTTCCTATTAAGACTTCAATCACCTCCCACTTACAATTAAATTCCATGCCCTGTGCATATGAGACAAATAATGGCTAACTTAATTGTTCCTGTCTTATGGATGTGCATACACGAATAAAGCACTCGTATGAGGAAGCAAAAATGAAAAGATTTTCACTTGAAAATTCATAATCCATTTGCACCGTTCTCACAGGAAAGTATCAGATTATACCGTTGCTTCTTCACTGTTAAAAAATTCACTGCTGAAAGCCGTGAGGCACCTAGAGAATTGCATTGCTTAAATTCATTTATTTATTTTATTTGCATTCACTTCATATGCTGCTAAAAGGCCTTCAGGTAGACAACTAAGCTCTTTACAGCAATTAAATAATAAGAACAAAGATCTGGGCAGTGCACGTAACGTTTACATAGGCAACTAAGCGGTTACATACGTGTAATAACAGCAAAATCAAGCGATGTGAATAACATTTACACAGAAGATAGATGACAAAAGGACACATGGAGGGGCATAATGGAACAGAAACGCCTATCTCCATGGGCGTTTATCTCCGAGAACGGGTCCGTGAAGGGGCGGGGCGGATCGTATTTTTTAAAAGAAAAAGACGCCCATGTTTTATTCGTCAAGGTATGAGCTGGGCGTTTTTGCTTTTCAGCGATAATGGAAAATGAAATCGCCCAGCTCAAAAACGAATAAATCCAAGGCATTTGTTCGTGGGAGGGGCCAGGATTCATAGTGCACTGGTCCCCCTCACATGCCAGGACACCAACCGGGCACCCTAGGGGGCACTTTTACAAAAACCAAATAAAAGGTAAAAGAGCTCCCAGGTGCATAGCACCCTTCCCTTGGGTGTTGAGCCCCCCAAATCCCCCTCAAAACCCACTGCCCACAAGTCTACATCATTACTATAGCCCTAAGAGGTGAAGGGGGGCACCTACATGTGGGTACAGTGGGTTTGGGGGGGTTGGACGACTAATAGCATTAAGCAGCACAATTGTAACAGGTAGGGGGGGGATGGGCCTGGGTCCACCTGCCTGACGTCCACTGCACCCCCTAACAACTGCTCCAGGGACCTGCATACTGCTGCTTGGGAGGAGGGTATGACATTTGAGGGTGAAAGTAAAAAGTTGTGAAACATCATTTGTTGTGGTGGGAGGGGGTTAGTGACCACTGGGGGAGTCAGGGGAGGTCATCCCCGACTCCCTCTGGGGGTCATCTGGTAATTTAGGGCACTTTTGGGGGCCTTATTCGTAAAAAAACAGGGTCCAGGAAAAGTGTCCTAAATTCTAGCGCAAAACTGTTCCATTATCGGCGAAGGGCGCCCATCTCTGTTCGCCCGATAACCACGCCCCAGTTCCGCCTTCGACACGCCTTCGACACGCCCCGTCCACTTTGTCCGCATCCGCGACGGAGTGCAGTTGAAAGCGACCCACATTCGGCTTTTGATTATACCGCGTTATTCGTTTTTGTGAGATAAACGCCCATCTCCCGATTTAGGTCGGAACTTGGGCGTTATTCTCGTTCGATTATAAGCTGGATAATAAACTAACCAGGACTAGGAAAACAGGGAGAGAAGTCTAAACCAGAGGCAGAAAGATACTACCCGTAACAACTGCAACTTTTATTACAGAAGGGATTTTTAGCTGTAATGACTTGAGAGAATACAGATTTGTTTTATCTTAGCTTTTCATGTCTTGATATTAAGATTTAGATGCTATTTGTATTTCATCCTCAAGAGCCACCAGAAAGAACAAGCAGGAAAATCTGGCTTTAGTAGAGGAGACGGATAATGATGGAGTGTTTTTTTGCTCCACAATGAAATCTTTATTCTTCGGACTCGGTTTTCATTGGCCATTTCACACACTGATATGCTGACCTCTCTTTTTTGTGGTATGCCTACTGTACTCTGGGCTGGGAGCCAGGAAAGACAGGGTTCAAATCCCACTGAGCTTCCTTGTGCTCTTCAGCAAGTCACCTAATCCTCTGGGAATAGGAAAATACCTGCTGTTCCTGAATGTAACTTACCTTGAGCTACTAGTGAAAAAGGTGTGAACCAAATCCAAAATCCCTTATTAATGTTGATTATGATGTTGGCGATCAGAGCACAATTTTTATAAACATCTATAATTTAACAAAGAAACCTTCTGCTCATGGCCATTAACAAGAGCAGTGCTTCTCAACCCAGTCTTTGGGGCACACTCGGTAGAAGCAGCTTACAAGACAGGACCTGCTGTCTCTGAGCTATGTTTTGAAAATGTTCTTCCATTTTGAAGCAATATTGTCAATAGTGAACACTATTATTTGGTACAGTGGTTAATCTATTGATAATAAATACACATTATTAAACAGTAGTGCACGCTATTCTTCAGTAATGCATCTATTGATAGTGATATTACCTCCTCCCCAAAAGCCATCCCCTGTGTGATCTCGACTTGGATTTATGTAGAAATGTGCGATGGAACCTTCTGATGATCAGGGGGCCGTGGACTTGACTTGCTGGTTCCTAGGTGTTCTCTTCAGGTGTATAGTCTTTCCAGGCGATGAGATATTAGAGTTTGTTCCATACTCTCTTGGAGTCGATGATCCCTTGCACTTCATACTCAATGTAATGATCCACCGCTGTCCTGGTCGGCATCTGTGGGGTTTTGCTTTTCCCTTTTAACTTGAGTGGCTTAAGAAGAGACACATGGAAAGTATTATGAATACATAAAATGGGAGTTAACTTCAGTTGGTAAGTTACATGGCCCACCTGATGGGTCACAGGGTATGGCACAATGAACAAATTTGATGGAGGGTATCTTGAGGCGTAAGCTCCGAGTGGATAACCAGACCAAATCCCTAGGATTGAAGAGTAGAGCCTGGCATCTCTTTTTGACAGCATGCCTCTTGTACCTCTCTGATGCCTGAATCGAGGTTCTGCGTGCTTCTCCAGAGGTCAGAGACTCAGTTGCAGCCTCAGCCAGTAGCATAGGAGCTTGGGGTATGGACATAAGTACCCGTGGATGCTGCCCAAATACAAGCTTGAATGGTGATGCCCAGCAGACTCATTCATGTGGTTGTTATAGCAGAACTCTGCCCAAGGCAATAGCTGGGACTTTAGCAAGATCTGATTGACCCTCTCCATCTGGCCATTGTTTTGGGGATGATATCCAGAGGAGTACTTTAGCTTAATCTGTAAGGACCCACAAAGGTTGCGCCACAATTCTGATGTAAATTGAACCCCCCCCCCCCCCCCCCCCCGATCAGAGATAATGGATTTCAGTAGGCTGTGTAGGTGGAAGACTTTCTTTAAAAAAGTGTTGGGCTAATGTGGAGACAGTGGGTTACCTAGGTAGAGGAACAAAGTGAGCCATCTTGGAAAACCGCTCCACAATGACCTGTATGGTGGTAAAACCATCAGACTTAGGAAGATTATGTATGAAATCCATGGCTATATGGGTCCAAGGTGCCTATTGGGTGTGGTTGGAGAAGCCCCCACGGGTGAGAGTGGGATCCCTTGTGATGACCACAAACAGGGCAGGAAGCTATATAATTGCTTATATCCCTTTTCAACTGGGCCACCAGTGCTAACACTGTTTCCCTCATCTATGTTTGCCTTCCCAATAAGCAAAGGGAAGGCCCCATCCTCTTGACATGTAAAGGCCAGGTCATCCCTCTGACCTTCCACAAAAGATGATGGAAGACACCAGTGCAAATAGCAAAACTCTTTGAATAGCTGAAAAAGCAATGCTCGCCAGCTATTCATTGACTTTGATGTCCTTTTCTTCCACAGAGGCTGCCTTAGGAGTATCACAAATAAATTCCATCTCTTCAGGCTCTGAAAGTAAATCAGATGGAAGCTGCTGCTCTCTTGGAGGCTGCTGGTTATACCTCTAGCTGACCTCTTGTACCTTCTGAGCCACTCCCCATCTCTTCTGTTGGTGAAAGTGGCCAAGGGCTACATTTCTCTCATCCACAAAAGTCTAGAGTCTAAGAATGAAAAGAGGAACGAGACTTGGGTGTGATTGTATGTGCTGATCTTAAGGTAGCCAATCAGGTAGAAAAGGTGATGGCGAAGGCTAGAAGGATACTTGGGTGCATAGGGAGAGAAATGGCCAGTAAGAAAAAGGTGGTGATGATGCCCCTGTATGACTCTGGTGAGACATCATTTAGAATGAGGTTAGCATTGAAAAATGGCTTTATTGAGAGACCCGGCACAGTCCATGTTTCAGCAAACCTCCTTTTGCAGTTCGGTATCAAGTGGTGCATCCTAATCTGCTTTGTGTATGTACTACCTGTTTCGGAAAAGTTTTATGATTGGCTTTTTCCAGTAGTAGATGATGATTGGCTATTACTAAGACCCCTGACGCAGGCAATTTGCTGAAACGTGGCCATGTTGGGTCTCTCTGTAAAGCAATTTTTCGAAGTGTATGGGGAGAGACACAAAGATCTCCATATGTATACTCTGTAAGAAAGGTGGGAGAGGGTAGATATGGTAGAGATATTTAAATACCTATGCAGCATAAATGCACAGGAGGCGAGTCTTTCAATTGAAAGGAAGCTCTGGAATGAGGGGGAATAGGATGAAGGAGAAAGGGGACTGACTCAGAAGTAACCTGAGGAAGTACTTCTTCATGGAAAGGGTAGTGAATCCGTGGAATGGCCTCCTAGTGGAAGTGGTGGAGATGAAAACAGTACCTGATTTCAAAAGGACTTGGGACAAGTACACAGGATCTCTAAGGGAGTGATAGGGAGAGTAGATGGGCTGACTGGATAGGCCATATGGTCTTTGACAGCCTACATTTTTCTCTTTCTCCCTCCCCCGCAAGGGCTAAACCTGCCTCCCTCTCTGAGGTTTCCTACTTCTGGCTCTCCCCCATGGTTAATCACTGTTTATTTCATACATGTCTTACCAGGGCCCAGGCTGCTGCTGTTTCAGGCTAGGTTTTGTCTGCAGTTTCTCTGGCTACCTCCCAGCACAGCTGTACCCTCCATTGGCTTCCCTTGTTGACATGTTGAAAGTGGAGCATTTTGGCAGCATGTCATACAGGACGCATTCCAGGCTTGCTACGCTCCTACCTCCCAGGGCTCTCTAACTGACTTTCAGATTTTCTGAGGGGAACACTCTACCTCCTCCCATCCCTCCATCTGTCACCAACTCTGTGGATCACATGATTTATTTTTACCCTGGGAGTTATTAATCTATGGTTCTAATGATCTTCAGATTAGTCACTTCTATGGTAGGAATGTGTTATTTTACTACAGCTTACTAACTACCTCTCTTTCAAGTCGATCTGCTACATTGATGATAGTCGCATAGGTGCCTGCGTGCATCCAATGCGTGTCAATTTAGAACTACCTTCCGGCTACCACATGCCCCGGGCGGTAATTCCATTTTCTACACGCATCCGATATGAGCGGCAGAAAATTTTTTTTATTTTCTACTGTGTGGTGCTAACTGGGCGTTAATTGGCAGTGTCCACACGCTGACGATTACTACCCGATTAACGCGTGAGACCTTGCCGCTAATTCAGTGTGTGGTGGTAAGGTCTCATGCCCAAAATGTACACACACCAACTTTTATTTTGCCGCAATTCCATTTTCAGCCAAAAAAAGGCCCTTTTTTGCAGACGCACTGAAAAATGGACCTGTGCACGTCAAATATATGTGCCTACAACAGCGCAGGCCATTTCTCAGCGCATCTTAGTAAAAAAAAGAACCCATAATCTTTCATAATAGCAATATTATCGGCCAATGTTTTCTGATACAGTGTTTACTCTAGATGCATGTATGCAGAGTAGATGAGTTGCCTAGTGTTCAGAACACTCTGCTTGACATCCTGGGGTGCCCGGTTCAAATCCCACCGCTGCTCCTTCTGATCTTAGGGTCCCTTTTACAAAGGTGTTTGAGACTACTACCACTGGGGTGGCATGTGCACCCGGCGGTAATTCTGTTTTTGGTGCATGGTGAATCCCATGGTTGAAAATAATTTTCTATTTTCTACAGCGGGGGACGTTCCTGGCGGTTGCCTGCAGCGTGCCCACGTTAACCCACACTGCATGGGTACCATGTGGGTAGCGCATGAGCCCTTAGCTAGGTTAGTGGGTGGCGGTAAGGGCTCAAGCCGTAAGTAGGAGAAGACTAGTTTTAATAGCAGAGGTCCATTTCCCGGCCCATTAAAAAATAGCCTTTTTTCACAGCCGCAGTAAAAAAGAAATGGCCCAGCGCATGCCTAAGAGATGCGTCCAGACTACCGCAGCCCACCTTTTACTGTGGCTTTGTAAAATGACCCCTTAACCCTCCATTGCCTCAGGTACCAAATTATATTTATTGAGTCCTCCAGGGACATGGAAATACCTCGAACTACTACTACTGAAAAAAATGTGTGAACCCAAACATGAAAAACAAACCGTACATGGAAATTGTAAAACCTGTACTTAAAATAAGGAGTAGCCAAACTTTTCTTGGCGATGCACATTCCTAGTATGACAAAAAACAAAGAGGAGGTAAACGCCCTCACGAAACCGTGAGATAAAAAACAAAAAGTGAGGAGAATGGATGAGGATACCAAAAAAATATGTATTTATTCACATAAAAAATCAAAATTAAAAAATAACAAATTTGTACATAAAATGGACCCGACACGGCCGTGTTTCGGCCCTAAGGCCTGCCTCAGGGGTCTTTGCAACCTCAGAAGATATACCTCAGAATATGTGCTCCAAGGGAAATATCGAAACGAAGATCTCTAAGGTCTCCTCTCTTCTAAAATATGTATGTAAAATGTGCTAAAAAGCACAACGAACTTGTAATACTTCTCTCCGAAATATTCACAATTGTAGACATCTCTTCGGAGAGAAGTATTACAAGTTCGTTGTGCTTTTTAGCACATTTTGCATACATATTTTAGAAGAGAGGAGACCTTAGAGATCTTCGTTTCGATATTTCCCTTGGAGCACATATTCTGAGGTATATCTTCTGAGGTTGCAAAGACCCCTGAGGCAGGCCTTAGGGCCGAAACACGGCCATGTCGGGTCCATTTTATGTACAAATTTGTTATTTTTTAATTTTGATTTTTTATGTGAATAAATACATATTTTTTTGGTATCCTCATCCATTCTCCTCACTTTTTGTTTTTTATCATTCCTAGTATGATCCATAAATATCGGACTTTAATCCAGCAAACCTTGTTCTGCTTCATCCAAATGACAGAACTAAAAGCCAAGTATATAAAAGAGAAAAGCTTCGAGAAAGCTTCCAAATATCAAATAAAAGTATATCAGCTCATTTGCTAGTCATGTTTCAGTAAGAACTATCAGACAGAAGAACCATTAAGGATAAATTACTGCTCTAATTAGAATTTTTTTGGTAACAGATTGCTGTTTAATGTTAAAATATTTAAATGAAGTTAAAACAATGAGCTGTGTTTTTCTACATAAACATTTTAAACGAAATTCTATCAATGATGTGTAAATCAGGGGAAGTAGTTTTGGGAAGTGGTGTGGTAGTTGTGAGGATAGATTTCGGGGTACTGTTCATTGTTCAGCTATGAAGACGAACCGTGTGCTCTAATTATCTGAAAATACATGACCCGAATTACACACAATACTCATTTGCACCATGGAATAAAGCAATGGCACTATGATTATGAGAAATTGTATTTATTTATTATTTATTATTTATTACGATTTATTTACCAAATATTTGAAGGAATATACTCAAGGCGGTGTAGAATAAGAATAAATCAAACATGAGCAACAGGCTTATTTTCGAAAGAGAAGGGCGCCCATCTTTCAACACAAATCGGGAGATGGGCTTCCTTCTCTCAGGGTCACCCAAATTGGCATAATCAAAAGCCGATTTTGGGCGTCCCCAACTGCTTCCCATCGTGGGGATGACCAAAGTTCCCGGGGGCAGGTCGGAGGCGTAGTGAAGGCGGGACTTGGGCGTGCTTAAGAGATGGGCATCCTCGAGCAATAATGGAAAAAAGAAGGGCGTCCCTGATGAGCACTTGGCTGACTTTACTTGGTCCATTTTTTCTTTTGACCAAGCCTCAAAAAGGTGCCCAAACTGACCAGATGACCACCGGAGGGAATCAGGGATGACCTCCCCTGACTCCCCCAGTGGTGACTAACCCCCTCCCACCCTGAAAAAAACAACTTTAAAAACTTTTTTTGCCAGCCTCAAATATCATACTCAGGTCCATCGCAGCAGTATAAAGGTCCCTGGGGGGGAGAGGTGTGCATGTGTCAGCGGAGGCATAGCGAAGGCGTGGACATCCTTCTTTCAAACATTTTGGAAGTCCTGAACTGCCCCCCCCCCCCCCCAGGGATGGCCAAATTTAAAGGGAGTGGACTGGAGGAGTGGCCTAGTGGTTAGAGTACTGGTCTTGCAATCCAGAGGTGGCCGGTTCAAATCCCACTGCTGCTACTTGTGATCCAAAATCCAAATAAATAAATAAAGGGGGTGGCAGAGGCATGGATATCCTTCTTACAGAAACATCCACATTTTGGACGTCCACAACTGCCCGTCGCAGGGATGGAGGCATAGCAAAGGCACCTAACACTTGGACGTCCTTCACCCATACTAAAAAAAAAAAAAAAGACGTCCCTGATGAGCACTTGGACGTTTTCCCCTGGACTTGTGGTTTTTTTAAGGTTGTAGACGGCAATTTATTTAAGGTTGTAGACGCAGCTTGTCTGCGTGTATGAAGCCGTCTTTGGCATGCGCAGAGCAGTTACGTATAACGTGATGATATACCACCTAATCCAATGTACAGGTCAAGGCGGCTTACAAAATATATAAAAGCATAATGCATAATGCTTGGCTGCTCTGCACTAGCTTCTCCTCCTTAGGAAGGAAATCGTGTGCAAATGAGCTAACATCGAGCAGCAAATTTGCATGCAATTTCCTTCATGCATGCCTGTTCCTTTCCGAATTGCTAAGGGATCGGTAAGGGAAGGGCTTTTTCCGTTCAGTTAGTGCATCAGTTAGTCCGCTGCAGTGCCCCCTAGGGTGCCCGGTTGGTGTCCTGGCATGTCAGGGGGACCAGTGCACTATGAATGCTGGCTCCTCCCACGACCGAATGAGTTGGATTTGGTCATTTTTGAGATGGGCGTCCTTGGTTTCCATTATGGCTGAAAACCAGGGATGACCATCTCAACATTTAGGTCGACCATCTCTAAGGTCGACCTAAATGTTGAGATTTGGGCGTCCCGACCTTATTATTGAAACGAAAGATGGACGCCCATCTTGTTTTGATAATATGGGTTTCCCTGCCCCTTCGCGGGGTCGTCCTGCATAAGTACATAAGTACATAAGTAGTGCCATACTGGGAAAGACCAAAGGTCCATCTAGCCCAGTATCCTGTCACCGACAGTGGCCAATCCAGGTCAAGGGCACCTGGCACGCTCCCCAAACGTAAAAACATTCCAGACAAGTTATACCTAAAAATGCGGAATTTTTCCAAGTCCATTTAATAGCGGTCTATGGACTTGTCCTTTAGGAATCTATCTAACCCCTTTTTAAACTCCGTCAAGCTAACCGCCCGTACCACGTTCTCCGGCAACGAATTCCAGAGTCTAATTACACGTTGGGTGAAGAAAAATTTTCTCCGATTCGTTTTAAATTTACCACACTGTAGCTTCAACTCATGCCCTCTAGTCCTAGTATTTTTGGATAGCGTGAACAGTCGCTTCACATCCACCCGATCCATTCCACTCATTATTTTATACACTTCTATCATATCTCCCCTCAGCCGTCTCTTCTCCAAGCTGAAAAGCCCTAGCCTTCTCAGCCTCTCTTCATAGGAAAGTCGTCCCATCCCCACTATCATTTTCGTCGCCCTTCGCTGTACCTTTTCCAATTCTACTATATCTTTTTTGAGATACGGAGACCAGTACTGAACACAATACTCCAGGTGCGGTCGCACCATGGAGCGATACAACGGCATTATAACATCCGCACACCTGGACTCCATACCCTTCCTAATAACACCCAACATTCTATTCGCTTTCCTAGCCGCAGCAGCACACTGAGCAGAAGGTTTCAGCGTATCATCGACGACGACACCCAGATCCCTTTCTTGATCCGTAACTCCTAACGCGGAACCTTGCAAGACGTAGCTATAATTCGGGTTCCTCTTACCCACATGCATCACTTTGCACTTGTCAACATTGAACTTCATCTGCCACTTGCACGCCCATTCTCCCAGTCTCGCAAGGTCCTCCTGTAATCGTTCACATTCCTCCTGCGACTTGACGACCCTGAATAATTTTGTGTCATCGGCGAATTTAATTACCTCACTAGTTATTCCCATCTCTAGGTCATTTATAAATACATTAAAAAGCAACGGACCCAGCACAGACCCCTGCGGGACCCCACTAACTACCCTCCTCCACTGAGAATACTGGCCACGCAATCCTACTCTCTGCTTCCTATCTTTCAACCAGTTCTTAATCCATAATAATACCCTACCTCCGATTCCATGACTCTGCAATTTCTTCAGGAGTCTTTCGTGCGGCACTTTGTCAAACGCCTTCTGAAAATCCAGATATACAATATCAACCGGCTCCCCATTGTCCACATGTTTGCTTACCCCCTCAAAAAAATGCATTAGATTGGTGAGGCAAGACTTCCCTTCACTAAATCCGTGCTGACTTTGTCTCATCAGTCCATGTTTTTGTATATGCTCAGCAATTTTATTCTTAATAATAGCCTCCACCATCTTGCCCGGCACCGACGTCAGACTCACCGGTCTATAATTTCCCGGATCTCCTCTGGAACCCTTCTTAAAAATCGGAGTAACATTGGCTACCCTCCAGTCTTCCGGTACTACACTCGATTTTAGGGACAGATTGCATATTTCTAACAGTAGCTCCGCAAGTTCATTTTTTAGTTCTATTAATACTCTGGGATGAATACCATCAGGTCCCGGTGATTTACTACTCTTCAGCTTGCTGAACTGACCCATTACATCCTCCAAGGTTACAGAGAATTTGTTTAGTTTCTCCGACTCCCCCGCTTCAAATATTCTTTCCGGCACCGGTGTCCCCCCCAAATCCTCCTCGGTGAAGACCGAAGCAAAGAATTCATTTAATTTCTCCGCTACGGCTTTGTCCTCCTTGATCGCCCCTTTAACACCATTTTCGTCCAGCGGCCCAACCGACTCTTTGGCCGGTTTCCTGCTTTTAATGTATCTAAAAAAAATTTTACTATGTATTTTTGCTTCCAACGCTAATTTCTTCTCAAAGTCCTTTTTGCCCTCCTTATCTCCGCTTTGCATTTGGCTTGGCATTCCTTATGATCTATCCTGTTACTTTCAGTTGGTTCTCTTCTCCACTTTCTGAAGGATTGTTTTTTGGCTCTAATGATTTCCTTTATCTTACTGTTTAGCCACGCCGGCTGACGTTTAGTCTTTTTTCCCTTTTTTCTAATACGTGGAATATATTTGTCCTGAACCTCCAGGATGGTGTTTTTAAACAGCATCCACGCCTGATGCAAGTTTTTTACTCTGCGAGCTGCTCCTTTCAGTCTTTTTTTCACCATTTTTCTCATTTTGTCGTAATCACCTTTCTATAGTTAAACGCTAGCGTACTTGATTTCCTAGTTTCACTTCCTTCAATGCCAATATCAAAACCGATCATATTATGATCACTGTTATCAAGCGGCCCTCGTATCGTTACCCCCTGCACTAGATCATGAGCACCACTAAGGACTAAGTCTAGTATTTTTTCTTCTCTTGTCGGCTCCTGAACTAGCTGTTCCATGAAGCTGTCCTTGATTTCATCAAGAAATCTTATGTCCCTTGCGTGTACAGATGTTACATTAACCCAGTCTATATGCGGGTAATTGAAATCCCCCATTATTATTGTGTTGCCCAGTTTGTTTGCGTCCCTGATTTCCTTTAACATTTCCGCATCCGTCTGTTCGTCCTGGCCAGGCGGACGGTAGTACACTCCTATCACTATCCTTTTCCCCTTTGCACATGGAATTTCAATCCATAGTGATTCCAAGGAGTGTTTTGTTTCCTGCAGAATTTTCAATCTATTTGATTCAAGGCTCTCGTTAATATACAATGCTACCCCTCCACCAATCCGATTCACCCTATTACTACGATATAATTTGTACCCCGGTATGACAGTGTCCCACTGGTTATCCTCCTTCCACCAGGTCTCAGAGATGCCTATTATATCTAATTTTTCATTTAGTGCAATATATTCCAACTCCCCCATCTTATTTCTTAGGCTCCTGGCATTCGCATATAGACATTTCAAACTATGTTTGTTGTTCCTAAGTACATCATGCTTAGTACTTGACAGTATTAATTGGCAATCTTTTGTCTGATTTTTATTGTTATTTAAAGATACCCGATCTACTACAATCTCTTTTGCAACCTCACTATCAGGATACTCTATCTTCCCTGTTATGGTGATATCTTTGAAAGATACCTTATCCTGAACCATGCTCTTTTGAGCGACTGTCGGCCTTCCCCCCATTTCTAGTTTAAAAGCTGCTTTATCTCCTTCTTAAACGCCGATGCCAGCAGCCTGGTCCCACTCTGGTTAAGATGGAGCCCATCCTTTCGGAATAGGCTCCCCCTTCCCCAGAATGTTGCCCAGTTCCTAACAAATCTAAAGCCCTCCTCCCTGCACCATCGTCTCATCCACGCATTGAGACTCTGGAGCTCTGCCTGTCTCTTGGGCCCTGCGCGTGGCACAGGTAGCATTTCAGAAAATGCTACCCTGGAGGATCTGGATTTCAGCTTTCTACCTAAGAGCCTAAATTTTGCTTCCAGAACCTCTCTCCCACATTTTCCTATGTCATTAGTACCCACATGTACCAAGACAGCCGTCTCCTCCCCAGCACTATATAAAATCCTATCTAGGTGACGCGTGAGGTCCGCCACCTTCGCACCAGGCAGGCAAGTCACCAGGCGATCCTCACGTCCACCAGCCACCCAGCTATCTATATGCCTAATGATCGAATCACCAAGTACAACAGCTGTCCTAACCTTCCCTCCCGGGCAACATTTGGAGATATATCCTCGGTGCGAAAGGATAATACATCCCCTGGTGGGCAGGTCCTGGCTACAGGAGTACTTCCTACTTCACCAGGGTGATGCTCTCCTTCTAGGAGACCTCCCTCCTCCAAGGTAGCACAGGGGCTACCTGACTGGAGGTGGGACTTCTCTACAACATCCCTGTAGGTCTCCTCTATGTACCTCTCTGTCTCCCTCAGCTCCATCAAGTCTGCTACTCTAGCCTCAAGAGAACGGACACGTTCTCTGAGAGCTAGGAGCTCTTTGCATCGGGCACACACATATGACACCTCACCAATTGGGAGATAATCATACATGTGACACTCAATGCAAAAGACTGGATAGCACCCCTCTCGCTGCTGGACTGCTGACTCCATCTTAGTGTTTTTTGAGTTTTTCCGTAATTTAAAACTTGCTAAAGTATTAAGGATATCAGCCTATCACTAACTTACAGTTCCTCCTTTAAACCCCAATCTTCAAGTTCCGAAAGCACAAGCAAAATTTGTTCACTTACCAGAGAAATATCCTCTTCTCCCAGAGGCCCCGAGTGGATCGGAACGGACCTGGGAGTCACTCCGGCGAAGGCTCCGAGGATATGCAGATGAGCTGCAAGTCCTCCACGGCACCTGGTAGGAGCACTGTGCACCTTGAGCAGAGGCCCCGAGTGCAAGGATGCCCTCATGAAAACTTGGGCGCCCCGTTCGATTATGCCCCTTATAGTTTATTACATAGTATAATGCTTTATTAACATCCAGGCAGGCTCTCATTTATTCACATTTATTCACACCCTCAAACATTGTAGCAGATTTCTGAGGCAAGACCTCCTTGACGAAATCCATGTAGAGTTTGTCCTATTAAATCGTGATTGTCTAAATGTTCACTAATTTTGGGTCCTGTTTACTAAGCCACGCTGTAAGTGTGCAAAATGTTTCCCGTATGCTAATGATAGAGACATTTGTCTTTATATTGATAGTGCTCAGTAAACAAGGCCTTTTGTTTCTGTAGAGCAGCTGCTGTGTAGGGAAGAACATTGCAAATTGATTAGATTATCTCATTTACTGTAAGACTTGTTCCTGATTTGAATGTAACGGTTGTACTCTGGTGTTTGTGTCAGATCGGGTGATGCTTTTACTAATTTATTACTGTAAGACTTGTTCCAGATTTGAACGTAACGGTTGTACTCTGGTGTTTGTGTCAGATTGGGTGATGCTTTTACTAATTTATTACTGTAAGACTTGTTCCTGATTTGAATGTAATGGTTCTACTCGGGTTGTTCCGGTATAATTGCCCTTTTACAAAGCAGCAGAAAACTCACTGTGCACCAATTTGGAGTTACTGTTGGCCCAATTTGGGCACTGGCTGTAGTTCCAACCCTAGCACGCACCATTTTCCATGCTGGGAAAAGCGGGTTGTGATATTTTTGTGCAGCAGTTACCCAGCAGGAATCGGGTAGCTCCGTTCGGTACCCGGTTATCGCAGGGTTAGGGCGGGAACCCTTACCGCCATCTTAGTGGGTGTCGGTCAGTTCTTCCTCCGAAATGGCTGCACTGCAAGTGTGAGCTTACTACATGGCAATTTCCTGTTTTGGCTTTTTTACCCGCTGCGGTAAAGGGACCAGCAAAAATGGCTGCTACCTCCAGCGTAGTTCCCCTTTTACCGCAGTTTAGTTAAAAAGGTCCAAAAATGTTCGAAGTACAAATAGCTTCTTCACGGAGCCTTGGGCAGCAAATTTGAATTATGTGACTGGTCAATCCACATGTCACTTTAGACATCTTGATATGAATTAGTATTTGCAGGTAGAGCCATTCATTGTTTCCCAGATATTTTAGAAAAATCACTTAAATGTGAAGCCTTTGAAAAAGAATGTATATGAATTTGTCCACATATATCAGAAGCTTTGTTTTTCAGAAATATACACATTGTAAAAAGAGCAGAATAACATGGAAACACTGGCAGTGGAACATGTAAGGGCCAATAATTACTCTTTTTTTTAAATTTCTTGTTATTAAGGATTGAAAACATAAACTACAGGAACAAAAACTCATGATACTTGTCCAGAAACTAGGATATAATGAGGTATTTGCAATAAGAATACAAATTATGATTAAAAATTACAACAGCTTCTCACAATCCCCAAATTGGATGTCCATCAGACATAAACAGAGAGAGAGAAAAATGATAAAAAAGCTTAAGTGCTCCTTAGTAGCAGAATACCAAACTAAAGTGCTTCTTTTCCTAAGGTGCATTAATGGATTTATGGAATAATTGGGCTTTGTAGCATTTAGTGCATGCAAATCATTAGCGCGTACTAACTGCATTTTCACACCTTCTTAAAAGGAGCCCTAAATTCTCAGGTTCACAGGTGAGGTATCGCCTAGTTGCAAGAGAAATTTGTTATCGAGAAAATGTTTAAGCTGTCCATGGTCAAAGGAGGTATATCAAAGAAGGGATGCAAAGAACAAATCTTAAAGAAACTTCAGACTGCTCAAAACACGGCAGCTAGGCTTATCTTCGGAAAAACGTGATTTGAAAGTGCAAAACCCCTTTGCGAAAAACTACACTGGCTCTCAATCAAAGAACGCATTGCTTTCAAAGTCTGCACTCTGGTACACAAAATTATCTACAGTGAAGCTCCGGGATACATGACAGTCTTGATCGACCTACCAATTAGAAATACATCCGAATCAACACGAACGTACCTAAATCTGCACTACCCAAGCTGCAAAGGACTAAATACAAATCAACTTACGCGTCCAGTTTTCCCTACATAAGCACACAGCTGTGGAATGCATTACCAAAAGCCCTGAAAACTACGAACGACCACCTAGACTTCCGGAAAACACTAAAAACTAACCTGTTTTAAAAGGCATACCCTACCGATCCAACGTAAATACCTGATCTCTGCAACACAACAAAACTAAAGAACACAATGGACATAACACAACTCTTCCGTTGTACGATTCTCTAGTGTGGCTGTGCCACATGAACTTTATCTTACCACAACATCACTTTGTATTTGTTTACACTGGAGTCTGTAATGCCTCGCCGGTACTGTGTAAGCCACATTGAGCCTACAAATAGGTGGGAAAATGTGGATATAAATGTAATAAATAAATAACGCTCATTCTGAATTTTTTTCAAGCATTTAGAAGGACAATTTAAACGACTTCTCCCTTAGCTTGTATCACATGTCCACGGAGAGCCAGGAATAGTTTACGCTATTCGTGGGTTTCTCTGCAAATGTAAGGAGACACCATGTTCTGAAAAACATCTTCAATACCAAATTATTTTCTGCTTCAAAAGCAAAGGACACTAAGGAGGCCTTTTACACTAAGGAGGCGGTAGGGCTAACACCGTGTTTGTGTGTGTGGTGAATTGACTCGACTGCCGGATTCTCCCAGGAGCTCAGTGGTAGTTTTGCATCTGCTACGTGCTATTTCTGGTGCTAGAAAATATTTTTTTTATTTTTTAGTGTCAGTGGGTGGGGAGTGGGTGTGCCTGGTAGTAATTGGGTAGCGCCGTGCACTGGCCGATTACTGCCAGGTTACCACCGTAGCCCTCGCTGCCTTGGTGTACAGCGATTCCATGCACCGATGCCATCACAGGCCACGTTTTACCTCCGCTTGGTAAAAGGGCCCCTAAGTGGGATAGTGATCAAGCTTTATTAGGGTTTTAAGTCCTATTGTTTGTCCCTTAGTGCTACTTAAATGGCCCTAATGCAGCTTGACTAAATTTACCATGGCAATATTTAAGTTCGGCAGGTTATATACTTTTGCTGCTCATTTTTGTATAAATACCATATTGTGACTTGCAGTGATTACCACAAATCGCATTAATCACAAGAGCATTAGGCTCCTGGTCTGGTAGAGCAAGATCCTCCCAGATTGCCACCCACCCTCCCAAGGCCATGTGTTGTCCCCCCCCCCCCCCCCCCCCCCCCCCCCCCCCCCCCCCCCGGGTATCCAGGCACCCTACTTCCCAACAGGTCCAAACCCTGCCAATCCATCTTGTGACCCACATGACCTTAGACCTCCTAAAGGGGCTACCTTCTTAACCGTTAGTGGTCCAGGGGGGGTTCGGGCAAGAGCGATACCCATTCCATTGCTGTCTGTAAAACGACACTCCCATGACTACCACTAGGATCATTTCATAGAGGTGGCTCATAAGCAGTGTTGTTCTTTTATAATGGGATTCAGCAAACAGTGGGTCCAAGATTTTGTAGGTTACTGAATCCCATTGTATGTCAAGGTGAGGTAAAAGGTGATCCTTTTTCCGCACCTTGATATCTAGCCCCTAAAACTATTGCTTGAGTATCCACTACTTCTCAAGATGTTTCCTATATATCGGTCACATTTAAAGTATCTGGAGAGAGTAATTCCAATTTAGCATTCAGTTGTTAATCCAACTGAATCTAACGCTTGACTCTTCTTATATGGAGGAAGAGCTTCATCGGTAATTTTCAAAATTTCCAGCATATACTTCTTAAACAACTCTCTCAGGGGCCCTTTTATTAAGCCGTGTAATCGTCTATGCACGCCCAGCTTGCACAAAAATGGAGTTACCGCACAGCTACCACATGGCTCTTGTGGTAATTTCATTTTTGGTGCACGTCCGATATGCGAGGCCGAAAAATAATTTTTATTTTCAGCCGCGCATATAGGACGTGTGCCAAGTGGCATTTGGCACACACAGGTCATTACCGCCCAATTTACCGTGTGAGACTTTACCACTGGGTCAATGACTGGCGTTAAGGTCTCAGACCCAAAATGGACACAAGTCAATTTTCATTTTGCCGCACTTCCATTTTCGGCAAATATTTTAAAAAGGCCTTTTTTACAGGTGCGCTGAAAAATGGTTCTGTGCGCACCCAAAACCCGTGCGTACACTATCGCAGGCCATTTTTCAGCTCACTTTAGTAAAAGGACCCCTCAGAGATTTAAAAAAATTAATCTTGGGGAAGATGAAAAACCTAAGATTACAAATTCTCAAATGATTTTCCACTGCTTATTTCTAAGATAAGCAGCATAAAATCTGTTTTACTTTTTTGGGATCTTGTCGGGTACTTGTGACCTGGTTGGAAACAGGATGCTGGGCAGGAGGGACCTTCGCTCTGTCCCAGTATGGCAATGCTTACGTTCTTATGTTCCATGGTATGAAGCCTCTCCACAGATACATCCACATTAGAAACCTGAACACTTTGTTCAGCTCGGTCCATTCTGCTACTTACAGTTTTATTCAACTTATTAATAGCCTCCCAAACAAAGACCAGAACATTGACATGTTTCAAGCCACCTCCACATTCAACTGATGGATTTCATAAACTACATGTACAAGAGCAACTACAGAGGGTGCCTCGGAGGATGTAGAAATGCCAACAGGGACATTAAAAAAAAAATAGTGTGTGTTCCTATTATAAAATGAGAAATATACATGTTCTTTTCAGCCTGTCTATCTATACTCAGAACATGCCCCCTTTCAAACTGTGTGTCCTGTGACAAGCTTGCTCGAAAACAGACACCGTAGAATTGGCATTTATTATTTTGCGTAGGTTAATTACATTAGTTTCACAAAGCAGACGGATCGTAAACTGAACACCTTAATGTGCTAATCACTTACATGGATTTTTGTGACGCAAAGAAGAAAGATGGAATTCTCGCTGACTCTCTGTATATGTTTATCAACTCCTGCCGTAGCTGAGATAATATTAAACCATCTCTGAGCTCATGTGCAACTTTCTTTAAATCAGTCGCCTTACTTTCTAACTCTTCTTACTCTCTTACCTATCTACATGTTCCATCTTTGCTTATACTGTCTATTAAAATGTTCCATTAAGTATTGTGTTTATTTATTTATTGCATTTGTATCCCACATTTTCCCACCTATTTGCAGGCTCAATGTGGCTTACATAATAACCGTGATGGCGATCGCCAGTTCCGGTAAAACAGATACAGAGTGAACAACGTAGAAGGTTCGTGTAGGATAGACACATCAGAGAATAAGGAGGAAGGGTTGAGCTGTGATCAGTTCGAGTCTTAGTTTCATTGTGTTGCGGGATCGAGGCATTTAAGTTGGCTGTTGGCATTGTAAGTAGTAAACTATGCCACACTTTCTATTGTTATTTGAATATTTTTACTGCTTTAATTGTCTATTGCTCATGTTTGATTTATTCTTACTGTACACCGCCTTGAGTGAATTCCTTTAAAAAGGCAGTAAATAAATCCAAATAAATACATAAATAAAATGTGTATGAATATATAGATAGTAGAGAGATTTCCCTCTTTTTACGAAATTTGCAGCTTATCCCATGTAGTGCAGAATGTATCATGGGGAGTTTTTTTTTTTCATTATCTTGCATAAGAAGTCTCATGCTTCTATGATTTGTCACTCTTTGCTGTCTGCTCTATTTGGTCTCTAATCAGTTAAACAAGTCAAGATACTGCTTGAGGAGGATAATTATGGTTCTCAATAGAAATGACAGAGTAATGTTTGCTAGATGGTACTTTCCTGCTGGAGAGAGTATAAAAACGCATACGGAGGTCATGGAGTCTGTTCGGAAAGACCTCATCCGGAGATAATGATACAGTTGCTTGCAGAACAGATGAGATGAGAGAAGTAACCTAACAGTGAATCACCTTGTAGGAACAGCTGAGAGACGATCTCGCAGCCAGCCGCCCAGTTAAACAGAAAATGCATGTGTTCTGTATCTACGGACTTTTCTTTCTGGCTTGTTATGACTCTAAAGAGAATTGTCTTTGTCTACTGTTTTTGTAAGGAATAACAATTTCTTATTTCAAAGATTTGTAAAATGTGCCTTATTGCTGTAGGACTCTCGTGTTGAAAGATGCAGACTACGGATAAATGTTTGTTTAAAAGATTTTATTCAAACCAATAACTTGGCTAAACTTCAGCAAAAAAAAAAATCCAGGGGTCCTTTTACTAAGGTGCACTGAAAATGGCACGTGTTTTGGGTGCACACAGAATCATTTTTTACCGCACCTGTAAAAAATGCCTTTTTAAAATTTTTGCTGAAAATGGACATGCGGCAAAATGAAAATTGCCGCACGTCCATTTTGGATCTGAGACCTTACCGCCAGCCATTGACCTAGCGGTAAAGTCTCATGCGGTAACTGGGCAGTAAAGACCTACGCACGTCAAAAAATAAAAAACATTTTTCAGGTGTGAGTAGTGGACGCACGCTAAAAATGAAATTATCGCAAGGGCCACACAGTAGCCTGGTGGTGACTCAGAATTGGTGCACGTTGGGCACGCTTAGGCGCTTATGCGGCTTAGTTAAAGGGCCCCCCAATGTGTAAATAATCCATGAAGCTGAAAACTCATACACATTTGTAATCTTTATTTCAGACTAGTGGAACCATGCCCGTTTCCTCAACAATGAAACGGGCCCTAGGAAGGCTGTCATGTAAGGTTTTTTTTTTTTCTCCCCTGCCCTCCCCTCCATGTCCAGCGATTTTCCTCTTCCCTGCCCTCCCATCCGTGTCCCGTGATTCTCTCCTCTACAGTCCTCCCATCCCACCCATTCTCCTCTGCCTTGCCCTTCCCGTCCTCCCTCTCGCCCCTCGATGTCCCACAATTCTTGCCTCCCCTCAATTTGTACCTGAATGTTCTCTGGCTGGCTGGCGCTGGCTTCCATTCTGTTCATAACATCCCTCCTGACGTCAGCTCACCTCCATCGTTCCCTTCCCTCTCACTGTTCCGCCCTCTGACGTCATTATGTCTTGACGTGAGGGGGAATGGAACGCTGGAGGCTGGCTGATGTCAGGAGATGTTACGAACCCGGGCAGCCAGATGTGGAACGTTGGAGGTACAAATTATTATATAGGATAACACATTCTGTATTTCACTCAAAAATCTTGAAAATCTTAAAATACAGAATGTGTTATCTGAAATAAGATTACAAACGTGTATGAGTTTTCAGCTTCATGGATTGTTTAAAAGCTTTGACCAATCAGGTGCTTCCCCCACTGCATCCTAAGTACAGCTTTTGATTCAAGGGCGAGACACACCCATCCAGTCAAGGTTTCATTGTGGATATCTTAAAAACCCAATTGACTAGGTGTGACCCTAGGATTGCATTGAGAAGCACTGTTGTAAGGGTTTATAAATTGTAGATGTACTAAAATCTCTCTCTCTCTCCACTCCCCTTGTGCATCTCATTTCTAATGTAAACTCTGCTTTGAGTCTCGTTCTGATTGTTATCTGGCTGTTGCACTGGAGCATCATGGGTGATGGTCTTATTGTGGTTTTCTGGTTACAGTTGAAAATCGGAAGCGCTAATCATAAGCCCTTCTCTTTATTTTGCTTTAGCTGTTATCATTAAGACCCAAATTCCTAAGACGTGCATTCACCAGTCCTTTCCCATGCTGATGGCCTTTGGATAGTAAGGTTATAAAAATAGACAATTTGTTTATACAGCTGAGGAAATACAGTGGATCAAGGAAATACATCCTTAGGTTTTTATTTTTTTACTTCCAAGTACTATCATGCTTAAGCTGGAATGGGTGCTTTGTGTTTTGTGTGTTAATGATCTATATAATTATCAAGTAAGTGTACATGGTGAAACATTTAAAGCCATCTACTGCTAGTCTATAATTAAGTGTATATCAATTTGTTGGCAATCCCTATTTCTCTTACTAAAGGCAGAAAAGGCTACATTTATTTCACTGAGAAACAGAATCGTAATTCTCATTCCTGCATCCAAATGAACAAACATTCCTTTAAAACAAGTAGATTAAGAACTGTGTTGAGCTTGTCTCCTTCACAGTTCCATAAAGAGATGATTTTAAAGTATTTTTGCTTTATATATTAAAAGTTAATTTGTTTTTATTAATTCCTAGCTAGTAACATACATGGAGGGGCATTTTCGATATGACATTTATCAGACCTTGGACGTTTTGCACTAAACATCCCAAATCCGAATAGGAAATATGGCCATTTTTGAAACAGCAAAACGTCTATATATATTTTTTTTGAAGATAGCCACATGCAAGATGTTTTTGTGCTCTGTGCATTTCTCTTTTTGGACCATTTTAGAAAAAAAACAAACTGTCCAAGTGAACAATGTAGAAAATCAAGCCATTGGGATGTAGGAGGAGCCAGCATTCTTAGTAGACTGACCACACAGACATCCCAACAAAGCAGTGGGGCCCTCTAGGGGCCACTGCTGTGAACTTCACATAAAAGGTCCCAGGCACACATCTCACCTTTTACCCCCTTATATTGTATGGTGAGCCCTCGAAAAACCCACCATAAACCTACTGTAACCAACTGTACACCACTACAATAGGCCTTATGGCTGAAGGGATCACCTATATGTGGGTACAGTAGGTTTTGGGGGAGTGTGGGAGGGCTCATGCTTTCCACCACAAGTATAACGGGTGGAGTGGGATATGGGCCTGGGTCGTGCTCTGTGTATTGCACTTCATTGACCACTATACTATTCCATGAACCAGCTCTAATGGACCTGGTTATAACATCTGAAGGTGTCATAAGAGACTGGTAAGTAACATTGTTATCACATCTTTGGGGGGTGGGAGGGGGGTCAGTGACCAATGGAGGAATAAGGGGGGATGTAATCCGTGATGCCATCCTGTGGTCATCTGGTCATTTAGGGCACCTTTTCAGGCCTAGACCAAAACATTGAAGTTTCTGCACTAGATGTTTTCATTTTGTTCCATCATGGCTGTAAAACATCCAGCGCTAAGTGCTGTTCTATAAATGGAACCCAAGTCGGAGCAGTATTTATAGGATAGCATGTATATTGATTGGCACCCAAACTTGGGCACCATTCAGTGGCATAGCTACGAGGGGCCACGGGGGCCTGCCCCCCCCCAAATTGGCTCTGGGGTGTGAGCATGCTGAGTTTCATTAAAACAGCGTTTGAAAACAGAACAGGGCGCCAGGCAAAGTGAGACCAGCGAGGGACAAGCGCTTTAGCTGGCGGAAGTTGGGGACCCCCACCAGCCAAGGTACCTTCACAGTGGCGGGGGGGGAGGGGGAGCGGCAGCGGAAGGATACGGAAGCTGCGGCAGGAGGTGGTAGTGGCTGCAGGGGGGCGGCAGTGGGGAAGCAAGCCAGAATTTGCCCCCACCTTGGGATTTGGTCCCCTTTCCCATCGAGATCTGTCTACACCCCTGGTACCATTTACTGAATTTAGCCCCTATGTGCATAAATTTACATATGAATTAGCTATTTATGCACGTGAGTTTGTTGCCAGGAGTGGGACTGGGGAGTTGGCATTTGCACATAAAATATGTACATATCTAGGTAAAAGTTTGTGCATTTCTATACTTAGTAGGTGTAAATGTGTGTGGAACAATTCCATTCGTTATTAGTCATCTTGACTATTGTAATTCACCCTACCACACTTTGAGATCCAAAGATCTTCAGTGTCTCCAATTGATTCAAAACACAGCCATTAATCTGCACATTGACTGTGAAAGTTTCATTGAACTACTTACAAAATCCTCTTGTTAACTTTTAAAATCTGTCAAACTAGACTTCCACTCTTCCTTGACCATTTGCTAATCCCGTATATCTCTGCTCTTACCATCAAATCATTGCAGTAGAATTTGCTAGTATCCCCAATCACAGACATATTACCTATGATTCTACTCATCTTCATATTTTCTCAGTATCTGGCCCAACCCTATGGAACAATTTTCTCGCCGTTTAGAAACTTCTCTAGATAAATTTTCAGTCCTCACTCAAAACCTTTTTATTTAAGGATGCTTTTGACTGGCTCGATTCCCTCTCATCATTTGTTTAGTATATTTCAATTCCCCCTCCCCTCCCCCCATTTTTCCATTAGGGCAGCCGCTCCCAGAGCCAGCCTGCAAAAAAGACATCTTTTTTTTTTTTCCATTTTCTCCTTTATAACTTCTATTTCCTATCAGTTATTGTAGGTCCGTTTCCTCCCCTCCCAACTGTTGCCCATTCACCTACTACTTCCTATTATGATTTTGAAATCCCTCTCTCATCATGTTTTAGCCTATGATTTTCTAAACTGCTCAGACATCCATTGGTGGGCGGTATATCAAATACCTAATAAACCTGAAACTTGGAAATGAGCGTGCTCTGCCTTATATCCACACCTTCTGTGCATGTTACACAGCTTGTTATCCCAGCCTTCAATGTTGCTCACTCAAAACACACTTCAAACGACATCTTAAAAAATGCACATAATATAAAATAGAAATATTCTGCTTGTGCCTGCTACCAAGACATCATTACAGGGCAGACCAGCATTAATCCTAACAATCTGAGTTGAGGAATTCATTGTTTGTACTTCCAGAATAACTTGAAGCAATCATTTTTATAATTCTGCTGATTGTGAACTCCCACGTTATTTTCTCGTATTGAAAATGTTTTAAATGCCATGAAAATCAGTTACTCTTTCTTTACCACATAGATTTGTTTCCTTTAATGTTAGCCAAGTGGATTCTTCCCAACAAGTTCTCTGCAAGCAGGACCAATGCATCAAGCCAAATCCTACTGTAGAAATGCTTGGCGTGGACTGCTACTTCCCTAGATAAGTATGACGGAGATTTTTAGTTCCAGATTTGGGATTTAATACTCGTATTTACAAACACAAGTTGAGTAACATTCAAGGATTGTAGAGGCTTTCTTACCCCAGAGAGCTTTCGATAAAACTTTCTACCTGGCCCAATAGAAGATAAGGAAGCAATGGGGAAGAAGCAAAGATTTGAACCTGTATTCCTTTGTTCTCGGCCCACTATTCTCTCTAGATAGCTAATTCATTTCACGCATTCATAGAATACCAAAATGAAAATTCAACTGAAGGATTCTTAGAGATCGTTTCTGAAAATATCCATTGTTTACACACTTTCTGATAGCTTTTGTTGTGTGGAAGAAATCCTTATCCATTTCTGAGAAACAAACTAGCAACTTAAGCTTCTTTTTTTCCTCAGTAATACGTAAATAACTGTCATGACATTCAGCTAGTAATATGCTGGGCTCAGGCCAGAGAAGATACAGGTACCTTATACTACTACTACTACTTATCATTTCTATAGCGCTACAAGGCATTACGCAGCACTGTACACCATACACAAAACAAAAGACAGTCCCTGTTCAAAGAGCTTACAATCTAGAGTTTACAATCTATGAGTTTATTCATACCTTATGCTGTAAGTTTATCTTGTTGGGAAGACTGGATGGACCATACAGTTCTTTATCTGCCATCATCTACCATGTTACTATTCTGTCTGCACAGGCTGCCTTCCCTTCAGGTTGGGTTTTCAGTCTGCCCAGGCTGCATTCTCAGAATGGGCATTAAGTTGGTGGCTGAAGGTTTGAGGCAGGAAACTGAAAAAGAGCAGAAGGCTAGAAGGCAATCTGATGAGAATTCCAAGAAGCAGGACTTCTACATCAAAGACACTGATGGTGTCCAAATTCTGATAATGAATTGACAGAAGGGCTAGGTAGAGAATGACATGGGGGCAAAGTTTGGCCCCGTCCCCATCCTCACGGTTACTGCGGGTCCCCGTGTCATTCTCTAGGGCTAGGAATACATATATCCTCAGCAGGAAGCAACATGTCAGGAGGTAAGCAGCCAACCAAAATACGATAAGCTACTCTTTACAAAATAGTCTTATACACAATTATCAAATTTTTTTATTTTCCTATAGGAAGGAAAAAGTCTCAGAAAGCGCAACCAGGCATAATGAAAACTAGTACTCATTCATTTTCTATCATGGGAAAAAAAACCCTTCCAAAATAATTGTATTACTCATCTCAATAAAAAGTCGTGAAAAACAATTTCAAATCAGTGAATAAATAGATCATAAGTACATAAGTACATAAGTACATAAGTAGTGCCATACTGGGAAAGACCAAAGGTCCATCTAGCCCAGCATCCTGTCACCGACAGTGGCCAATCCAGGTCAAGGGCACCTGGCACGCTCCCCAAACGTAAAAACATTCCAGACAAGTTATACCTAAAAATGAGGAATTTTTCCAGTCCATTTAATAGCGGTCTATGGACTTGTCCTTTAGGAATCTATCTAACCCCTTTTTAAACTCCGTCAAGCTAACCGCCCGTACCACGTTCTCCGGCAATGAATTCCAGAGTCTAATTACACGTTGGGTGAAGAAAAATTTTCTCCGATTCGTTTTAAATTTACCACACTGTAGCTTCAACTCATGCCCTCTAGTCCTAGTATTTTTGGATAGCGTGAACAGTCGCTTCACATCCACCCGATCCATTCCACTCATTATTTTATACACTTCTATCATATCTCCCCTCAGCCGTCTCTTCTCCAAGCTGAAAAGCCCTAGCCTTCTCAGCCTCTCTTCATAGGAAAGTCGTCCCATCCCCACTATCATTTTCGTCGCCCTTCGCTGTACCTTTTCCAATTCTACTATATCTTTTTTGAGATACGGAGACCAGTACTGAACACAATACTCCAGGTGCGGTCGCACCATGGAGCGATACAACGGCATTATAACATCCGCACACCTGGACTCCATACCCTTCTTAATAACACCCAACATTCTATTCGCTTTCCTAGCCGCAGCAGCACACTGAGCAGAAGGTTTCAGCGTATCATCGACGACGACACCCAGATCCCTTTCTTGATCCGTAACTCCTAACGCGGAACCTTGCAAGACGTAGCTATAATTCGGGTTCCTCTTACCCACATGCATCACTTTGCACTTGTCAACATTGAACATTGAACTTCATCTTTAATAGGATATGCAGCAAATTAATTAAATAATTTAATGAACATTTCCAAATATCTTTAAGATCTGGAAATTTCATTTTTTATCATTTAGACTCTCTAACGGAATGAAAGGGACAGTAGATGTCAGGGTTGGACAGACTGGATAGACCATATAGTCTTTATCTGCCAACATTTTTCTATGTTTTTATGGTTCTGTTGGGAAGTGAGAGAGTTTCCAGGAGATCTGTATCATAGTAACATAGTAGATGACAGCAGATAGTACGATCCATCCAACCTGGCCAACAAGATAAACTCATAATGATACTTTATATGAATACCTGACCTTGATTTGTCCTTGCCATGTTCAGGACACAGACCTTAGAAGTCTTGCTTCCCAATGACCTGTGTTGCCACCCAATATCCGCTAAACTTCTGTGGATCCATTCCTTTTGAACAAGATTCCTTTGTGTTTATCCCACACATTTTTGAATTCCACTACCGTTTTTATCTCCACCACCTCCCGCAATATATAAGTTGCTCTTGTTTCTTTGGCCTCACAAGCTGTTCCAGGCACCTGTACTCTTTAGCTCTAAGGGTGGATAACACAATTTTCCTGTTTGCACTGGTCCCCTTTACAGCAAAGAGCTTATGCAGCTGCTGTGACTGCAAGTGTTCTCACATTTTTGATTTAATTTAATGATTTGATATACCACAATACAGTAAGGTTTTACAGTGGAGTGGAGGAGTGGCCTAATGGTTAATGTAGTGGGTTGTGGACTTGGGGAACTGGGTTTGATTCCCGCTGCTGCTTGATGGTTGGCAGTGGGTTGAGATCCTGGGGAACCTGGTTCAATTCCCTGTGCAGCTCCATATGACCCTGGGCAAGTCATTTAACCCTCCATTGCCCCAGGTACAACACTAATACAATGTACTACCAATAGGGACAGACTCAGTACCTATGAAACTGTAAACCACTTTGGTCTGAGCGGTATACAAACACTGGAATGAAAGTGCTTTACAAACAAAATCCATAATAAAACCTAAAAAGAAAAAAACGGAAGTTACATCAGACGAGGGCGGGACACAGGGAGGGAAGGCCCGAAGAGAGGTGATCTGCAACTGCTGCTTTGAATGTAAGGGGCCTGGAGCCGTGGAGGGAGGCAGGTGAGACTGCGGACTGCAGCGGCGGGGGGCAGAAGGGGGCAGAGGCGGGGCGACGGAGGTGGGGCGTCTTGCCCCGGGCCTGGCCTAGTCTCTCGGCGGCCCTGCAGAGGGATAGCCTAGGGGTCAGTGCAGTGGATTTTAAACAATGACAACCAGATACAATGAAAAATTTACATACTTCCTTTACTGATCTTGCAAAAAAAGCCCAAAGCCTGTTACTATTAATTAGCACAAAGCTAAGATGTACCCATCTGCCCCTCCACCCCTTTCCCAAAACTGTTTTGCATTTGTATTTGTCTATTGTTTTAAATGAGTGCTTTATTTAGTGGTCATATGACTTAGCATTCCTTATGCTGTATTGTTTACTGTCTAGAACCATTGATGACTGACAGGATACAAATGTTTTGTTTTTAAATAAATAAAATTATATCGGTCTAAGGTCATGGTGAATGACAATTGCATTAATCTCAAATTCCTATTGATTCAATCTAATGCCATTCTGGTTTACCTTAGCAGCTGCTAAAAGGCAAGTCAACAGATGACAAGAGACCACAAGAACTGTATCTAATGAAGACTGTGTTAAAATAAAAATCCCTCTCTCTTTCGTTCGCCCGTAGACTTACATTGCAAAGATCGCAGTCATACACCAGCTGTGCACCTCTAAAAATAGGCCATTGCACAATGCAGATAAACCTTGTCATCCCACTGTGTGAAGCAACACACACCAGTAGAAGGATAAGACACGGCGAACGGCTCAGCACTGCTTGCTGATGCCTCATATATGGTAGGAGTAGTGGATTCACAAGAGTGCCTCATGCTGCACAACGTTCATTAGATGAATAATCCATTAGCTGAATTGTTCTTGAATGACGCCATAGCTTATAATTAAAGTACAGTGGCAGTGGTGAACTAAAGTGTGAGTCAAAGGCTAATGTAATATCAATTGACAGAGCCAAGCTTCAGCGATTGTTCTCTGCCTTTGTTGTAATTTAATGCTCAGTATACTACTACTACTACTACTCCTAATCATTTCTATAGCGCTAGTAGGTGTACGCAGCGCTGTACACATTATATGCAGGTACTTTCTCAGTCCCTAGAGGGTAGTGCTGTACACATTATATGCAGGTACTTTCTCTGTCCCTAGAGGGCAGCGCTGTACACACTATACGCAGGTACTTTCTCTGTCCCTAGAGGGCAGCGCTGTACACATTATACGCAGGTACTTTCTCTGTCCCTAGAGGACTCACAGTCTAAGCTTTTTGTACTTGGGGCAATGCAGTGGTGATCAAAATCCATAGCACTAACCATTAGCAGTGGTGTACCAAGGGCGGGGCGGTGGTGGCGGTCCACTCCGAGTGCAAATCAACGGGGGGTGCTCCGCTCCCACTGCTCCAGTCCCTCCATTTGGGCCATCATCCCTGCCTCTCTCCTGGCTGGTTCCGTGCCTTTCTTCTGCTCCAACCCTGCCAGACTGCTGCCGCTATTGCCTCTCCGTCTCCTCTGGCCGGATGGTCCCGCGCCTTCCTCCAGCAGCCTCCAGCCCTGTCAAGCTGTCACCACCGCCACTGCTGCTTCTCATCCAGCAGACTAGTAGCGGTAAGAAAAAGCAGGAAGATTGCAGGGTCTAAGCTACCTGTGGCTGCCGATCCCACCCCTTTGATGTCACTTCCAGTTGTGGAGCACAATCGGCAGCCATGAGTAGGTAAGGCCCCGCAATTTTGGTTTATTATTTTTTTCTGATGATAGTTTGAAGCGGGAGGAGAAGCAGCAGCATTTGGGGGGGGGGGGGTGGCGGCGGCGGTGAATGGATCCAGTAAAAAGGATAGAGACGGCAGACATGGAAGAGGGGAGAGGGCAGACAGTGGATGGAAGAAAGGGCAGAGAGCGGGGGAGTGAGGGAGGGCAGACCCTGGATGGAAGGGAGAGAAAGGGCAGATGGTGGATGGAAGGGGCAGAGAGAGAGAAAGAAAGGTAGAGAGGGAAGATGGTGGATGGAAGGGGCAGAGAGAGAGAGAGAGAGAGAGGACATATCCTGGATGGAAGGGAGAAAGAGGGAGAGCAGACTCTGGATGGATGGAAGAGAAAGGGCACATGGTAGATGGAAGGGGCAGAAAGAGGGCATATCCTGGATGGAAGGGGCAGAGACAGAGAGAGGACAGATCCTGGATGGAAGGGAGAGGGCGAGATGTCAGACCATGGATGGATGAGAGAGAGAAAGGGCAGATAGTAGATGTTTTGTATTCTCAGTATGTATAATACTGGATTTTGGAGGGGGTGTTAAAAAATGATCGGTCCCGGGTGTCAAATACGCCACTGACCATTAGGCCTAGTAAAAGGACCCCTAAAACAGGAAAATTACTACTACTTAACATTTCTATTGTGCTACTAGGGTTACGCAGCGCTGTACAGTTTAACAAAGAGGGACAGTCCCTGCTCGAAGGAGCTTACAATCTAAAGGACTCAAACAAAATAAAACATGGAAAAGAAAATAAGATGATACATTTTTTATTGGACATAACTTAATACATTTCTTGATTAGCTTTCGAAGGTTGCCCTTCTTCGTCAGATCGGAAATAAGCAAATGTGCTAGCTGACAGTGTATATAAGTGAAAACATTCAAGCATTACTATGACAGTAAAATAGATACTATTGGAGATTCTACATAGAATGTTGCTACTATTGGACATTCTACATGGAATGTTGCTATTCCACTAGCAACATTCCTGCGCAGGCTTCTGTTTCTGTGAGTCTGACGTCCTGCACGTACGTGCAGGACGTCAGACTCACAGAAGCAGAAGCCTGCGCGGCCACATTGGTGATCTACAAGGGCCGACTTCTACATGGAATGTTGCTAGTGGAATAGCAACATTCCATGTAGAATCTATAGAAATCAAACAAAATAAAACATGGAAAAGAAAATAAGATGATACCTTTTTTATTGGACATAACTTAATACATTTCTTGATTAGCTTTCGAAGGTTGCCCTTCTTCGTCAGATCGGAAATAAGCAAATGTGCTAGCTGACAGTGTATATAAGTGAAAACGTTCAAGCATTACTATGACAGTCTGACAGGGTGGGAGGAGGGGGGTGGGTAGGAAGTATGCATGGGGACATCAAAGCATATCATTGATATTGTAACAGGATGAGTGTGGATAGGTGAGGGGAGGGCGATCAACAGAGACATACAGCTTTATGGTTTATAATGGGCTAGGAACCCCAGATCCTTGTTAAGTCCTTTCTGTTGGGTGTTAAAATATTCAATCATTCTGACTTCGAAGGTCTTACGTTCTTGTATGGTTTTAAAGTTACCTTTCAGGATTCTCACTGTGAAATCACTGGTACAGTGTCCTGGTTCTGTGAAGTGCTGTCCCACCGGGGTGGGGGCCCTACTGGCTGTATTGTTCATCTAAATCTAAAGGACGAAATGTCAAGTTGGGCAGTCTAGATTTCATGAAAATGAAAGTAAAACAGAAAAAAAAAAAGTAATAAAACTCCCTCAACTAAAAAATATATAAAATGTTACAAGTAAACTATACAAAAATACCTGATGCACACCTTAATACAAATAATTTTAGCTATAGAGCTGATTAAAGGGGCAGAAGCGCCATCTGTATATCTGACTGTGGTAGATGACTTCCGTGGAAATACAAGATTTATTGTCTTCCCTCCACTTCTCCCCCAGATACAGCATCTTCTCTCTTCCCCCCCCCCCCCCCCCCACACACACAATATGTGTCTGGCATCTCTCTGCCTACCTGCTTCCCTCCCCCCATTGCAGGTCCTGCATCTCTCTCTGCTCCCCCTAGTGGTCCTTCAGAGTCCCAGTGGCTGACAAGCAAAGGCAATGATGAAAACCCATTGGCCAAACCCCACCGGGGTCTTTCTTGTGCTGCATCCTGTGATCCTGCGGGCAAAATGCAGCAGAAGAAAGGCCCCAGTGCATCACCCACAGAGAGAGAGATGCGAAACCTGTACATGGAGGGAGAAGAGGAGCGACCAGACACCAGTGGATAGGATCGAGGAAGGCAAACATTTTTTAAGAATCTAATAGAGTACAGCGCCGTCTGTATATCTGACCCTGGGAGTTGACTACCGTAGAAATACGAGATTTATTGTCTTCCCTCCACTTCTTCCCCAGATACAGCATCTTCTCTCTTCCCCCCCCCCTCCCCCCCCCCCCCACACACACAATATGTGTCTGGCTTCTCTCTGCCTACCTGCTTCCCTCCCCCCATGCAGGTCCTGCATCTCTCTCTGCTCCCCTTAGTGGTCCTTCAGAGTCCCAGTGGCTGACAAGCAAAGGCAATGATGGAAACCCATTGGCCAAACCCCACCGGGGTCTTTCTTGTGCTGCATTCTGTGATCCTGCGGGCAAAATGCAGCAGAAGAAAGGCCCCAGTGCATCACCCACAGAGAGAGAGATGCCAAACCTGTACATGGAGGGAGAAGAGGAGTAACCAGACACCAGTGGATAGGATCGAGGAAGGCAAACAGAACGACCCAGAGGGGCTCAGCAAGATCTAGCCCTGGCCTCACCCAGGTTGCTGCAAAGCCTTGCAGCACCAGCCACCCCAAATCTCTTGAGCTTTTCCAATGTGGTGACATGATGGCTGCAGATGCCCATGGATCAAATGGCAAACTGGTAAAAGGGAAAGGGGTGGTGCTGAAGCCTGGCGGCCAATGGCAGGTTAGAGAGGGGGACAGTAATGCAGGGTTTGATTGGGGTTATCTGGGTCCTTTGGCTGCCTCTCTGGGCATTTCAAGCCTCATTCTGGTGCTGCAATAGGCTGTGTTAATGTGCTCAACATTATACTTAGTGAGAATCCTGCGGCGACTTCTCCAATCCTCAAAGGCTTCCTGCAAACACAGGAGTCATACCTGCAGGTTTTCTGTGGGCTTCCTGCAGTTCCTGTTCCCATGGAGTTCTCTAATGGGAAACAAGTTTAGTAAGTCAGATGGACTACTGCAACGCTATATATGCAGGATGCAAGGAACAAGTACTAAAGAAAGTACAAACAGCTCAGAATACTGCGGATAGACTGATCTTTGGAAAACCCAAATTTGAATCTGCAAAACCGCTTCGAGAAATTCTGCACTGGCTCCCCATTAGACAACGAGAAGCCTTTAAAATATGCACACTAATTCACAGGATAATCTTTGGTGAAGTCCCAGAATATATGCTCGAATTAATTGACTTACCACCCAGAAACAGATTCAGTACCTCAAGATCATATCTGAACTTACACTACCCAGACTGTAATGGCCTTAAGTACAAATTTACACCATCAACTTTACATATCTAGGCACTCAATTATGGAATGCTCTACCCAAACAAGTAAAATCTACACAGAACTACCTAAATTTCTGAAAATTATTGAAATCAGTATTGTTTAAGAAGGCATATTCCCCAGGTTTAACCTAACTTGAATTAACTATTACTATAAATTCAGATCCAAGGACAATAATAATCTGTTATTATCACTTGCCTTTTGATGTTTAATTGTTATTTTATATCTTATTCTCAATTTGTATAATTGTTTTTCTTGGACTGTAGCTTGCACTACAGACTTTGTAAGCCACTTTGAGCCTGCGATCAGTGGGAAAATGTGGGTTATAAATGTAATAATAAATAAAATAAATCAAATCCAGCATGGTTAATTCTCTTCCTGATATTGTATAATTGCAGCACACCTTGTTTCAAACAGACAGCAAATGGTGTATCATCCCATTAATAGCTTCTGGTTGTAGAAAGAACTTTGCTCTTCGAAAGAGGAAGTTGTATATCTTAATGTTAAATTGTATTCTCTGTGCTTCCTTGAAGTACTGGTAAAATCGTGCGTTACATTTTGTTAACGGTGCCTTGTAAAATTCTTTAAAAAACAAAAAATAAAAGCTGTTATCCAGCACCAGGTCGTCCCTCCCCTGTCAAAAATGTGTTGCTAAAAGGTAGAGGAGTGTGGTAGCCGTGTTAGTCCACTCTTAAGGTTATCAATAGAAATCAAACAAAATAAAACATGGAAAAGAAAATAAGATGATACCTTTTTATTGGACATAACTTAATACATTTCTTGATTAGCTTTCGAAGGTTGCCCTTCTTCGTCAGATCGGAAATAAGCAAATGTGCTGACAGTGTATATAAGTGAAAACGTTCAATCATTACTATGACAGTCTGACAGGGTGGGAGGATGGGGGTGGGTCGGACCTGGGGTTCCTAGCCCATTATAAACCATAAAGCTGTATGTCTCTGTTGATCACCCCCACCCCTCACCTATCCACACCCATCCTGTTAGAATATCAATGATATGCTTTGATGTCCCCATGCATACCTCCGACCCACCCCCATCCTCCCATCCTGTCAGACTGTCATAGTAATGCTTGAATGTTTTCACTTATATACACTGTCAGCTAGCACATTTGCTTATTTCCGATCTGAGGAAGAAGGGCAACCTTCGAAAGCTAATCAAGAAATGTATTAAGTTATGTCCAATAAAAAAGGTATCATCTTATTTTCTTTTCCATGTTTTATTTTGTTTGATTTCTATTGCTAAAAGGTAAAACTACTCCCTCTCCCACACCTTCTCCCCATTCTCAGTTTATGTACAATCTTAGGGTGTCTTTCCGGGGTAGAAGCGAGTCCCAGATGTTCCTAGTTACAAGTACTGAATCGCTGACCTGGGATGGTTCCAGGTTTTTTTTTTTTTTTAATGGAAACAAAATGGAAAAAAAAATAAAAATGAAATGACACCCTCCCCTCCCCCCCCCCCCCCCCCCCCCCCCCCCCCCACTTATCTGAAACAACCACAGTTTTACATACGCGGCAGCTTTATTGAATCAGATTATGATCGATTTGATTTTCTGTGCTGTAAAAGAAAACAAAAACAGTGGACTGTAAACAAATTCTTCAGAAGCAGAACTGAAAGCCAGGCCCTGAGCTCTTTCCATCCTTACAATTCCTAGTGCACTGGGAATAGTGGAAGGAGATGCGGCCCTGGAGTCTAGGCCTCCAGAAATAGCACTTCTCTGCTAATGAGCAGATGTGCTGCTGGGCTCTGAGAGACTTGCTGGCAATTAAAATGGTTGTAGGTGGGTGGAAATCATTCAGCCACCCCCCCTTCTATGTGGTTCATCTCTCAGATGCATTCACATGACATTTCCCTTTATTTAGAACAGAGAGCAGTTTTCGAATGTTAAAAAGGAAGAAAAAAATTGATTATATAATGGAGGTTCACTTAACCCGGCTTTGAATACACAGTCTTGTATCACTCTAGGCTTTACTCCCGAGACGGCAGGTGCAGGGTGCAGAGGGAGCAGGGTGTCAGGAGATCAGCTGCTGGAGGCAGTGCTTCTGCTGTCTGTCGCCACCTCCTCTCGCTTTCCTGCCTCGGTTTCTCTTCAGGTCAGGGGGCTTGTAACATAATTAAAAACTAAATTATTTATTGGAGTCATTAGATTGGGTGGATGACAGCCATTCTCTGACACACTGCCTCTTTCTCTCCTTTCTCCGCCCTCTGTCACATTCACTAATAGCCTGCTTGGAAAACAAGTCTGCAGATTTGGCGGGGTTAAATGTGAAAAGTGTTTTACAGACTTCCAGACAGAGAAACTATGAAGACGTAGGGCCCTGTTTACTAAGCAGCATTATAGGTGCGTTAACGTTTTTAACACGCGTTAACCATGTACGTGCCTACAATATCCCTGTAGGCGCCTACATGGTCAGCACGCACGCGCTAAGTGTAGATTTTTGAACGGTATTTAGGTCCAGTTACAACCTTTACACACTTCTGTGCACATCTTGGAACATATAACATTTGTGTGAGCCTCAGAGGAGCAGTAACTTTATTCAGGATCTTTCTAGGGCAGTGGAGAAGCAGCCAAAACAAGGCTGGAGAGAGGGGGATACCATAGAGATGTTTAAATACCTTAGTGGCGTTAATATACAGGAGGTGAGCTTTTTTCAAATGAAGGAAAACTGTGGAATGAAAGGGCATAGGATGAAGTTAAGAGGAAATAGGCTTAGGAGGAATCTAAGGGGCCCTTTTACAAAGGCATGGTAGGCTCTATCTACGTGCTGTGCATGCCAAAACAAGACTATGGCCAGGCTAGCACACCCCCTGGTGGTAATTTCAGATTTGGTACGTACCCATACCGCTGGAACAAATTATGGGCAAGGCCAGGGCTAGATCTTGCTGAGCCCCTCTGGGTCATTCTGTTTGCCTTCCTCGATCCTATTCCCTGGTGTCTGGTTACTCCTCCCTCCATGTGCAGGTTTAGCATCTCTCTCTCTGTGGATGATGCACTGGGGCCTTTCTTCTGCTGCATTTTGCCCGCAGGATCACAGGATGCAGCACAAGAAAGACCCCGGTGGGGTGTTTGGCCAATGGGTTTCCATCATTGCCTTTGCTTGTCAGCCACTGGGACTCTGAAGGACCACTAAGGGGAGCAGAGAGAGATGCAGGACCTGCATGGGAGGAGGGAAGCAGGTAGGCAGAGAGAAGCCAGACACATATTGTGTGTGTGTGTGTGGGGGGGGGGGGGGGGGGAAGAGAGAAGATGCTGTATCTGGGGAAGAAGTGGAGGGAAGACAATAAATCTCGTATTTCTACGGTAGTCAACTCCCAGAGTCAGATATACAGACGGCGCTGTACTCTATTAGATTCTTTAAAAATGATGAATGACGTTTCCGACGTTAATCAGCAGTTGGCGTGTGTCGACCAGTCACCACATGTGTAGCGAGTAAGTCCTTGCCGCTAGATCAAAGGGTGGTGTTAAGGGCTCAGGCCGTAAATAGGCACGTGCTGGTTTCAGTTTTACTGTAGGCCATTTTCCCGGCCCATTGAAAAAAAGCCCTTTTTCCCAGAAACAGTAAAATCTGGCCTGGCCCACACTACTGCAGGCCACTTTTTGCCGTGGCTTAGTAAAAGGACCCCTAAGAAAATACTCTTTCACGGAAAGAGTGGTGGAAGCATGGAATGGCCTGGTGGAGGTAATGAAAGCGAGGACTGTGTCAGAATTTAAGAAAACGTGGGACAGGCTTGTGGGATCTCTTAGGAAAAGGAGGAGTTATGGGTTACTGAGGATGGGCCATTTGGCCTTTATCTGCCATCATGTTTCTATGTTTCTATTATAGTTGCACAATAGGGTGGTACAATTTTAAATAGTTTTAGAAGCCCAACTTGTTTTGGCTATTGATGCTTGCATCGGGGGCAAATAGCTGACTCGTAGAAGAGAACTGGACATCAAACCAACAGGGGCCACATTTAAAGACACAAAGACAAGTGAACATGTACCCAATCACTTTACCCCAGAGCTTCCCAGTCTGTAGGTCGGGATCCCACATTTAGGGTCACAATCTGGGCTGGCTCTCCTTAGGTCAGTGGTGCATGGGGGGGGGGGGGGGGAGGGAGAGTCAGACAATTTTATTAGACTGCTATCATGGGTCCACAGCCATAAAATGATTGATAAGTACTTCTCTACCCATGTAATGCAAGATTGCAGGTCTTCCACAGGCAAACAATGCAGTTTTCCTCACTGCCGATCCATTTATTTACATGAAATCCCGTTTTAAAAAGAAATGTAACATGTCTATTTGCCAAATGGATTAGGCAGCTTGTTGTAAAATAACACCCTCTACACCATGATGGTAATTGCTCCATGTATGGGTAAAGTGCACCCAGGTTCTGCAGGAAAACTAAAGCAAAATATATGGGTTCAATTTGTCTGCTTTGAATTCTACATAGAGAACAACAAAAAAAATCCAAATTAATTCCAGGTTGTAAATGAAAAAGCAACTTTAAATTGTCTATAAGGGGGTGATAACTTGCTGACTGGCAGAACCACAGTATAACAGAACAATGAAATACAAACCAAGAACACAGAATGGCACCAGTCATTTATATTTATTTAAAAAAAAATTTGTTGAATAATGTTCAGGTTGTTAGTTGATACATCCCAAAAATAATATGCAGATTTATTGATAATAGTTATGTACAACACTTTTGCAGGCACATGCCATTGTTAATTAATATAGTAATACGGAGGGGGGAAGATAGGGGGGAGAAACACAAGGGGGAAAAAATTGATGATAGAAGTTTCGCTGTATTAGTACAGGTTTACAATGTTAACTGCCTGAGTTATCTTGTTTAACATGGAATTGTTTTATCTCTGCATTCATCAATAAAAAATGATTAAACATAAATTGTCTATAAGGAAATGCCTTAAGTGTATTTTATTAAGGGCAAGATTTACTGCAGTGCTGTTAAATGCATATTAAGACTGATAAGATGATTGTAATATTTTTTTAGAATCACAAGCTATGGAGATAGTTGTACATGGCCTACTGTATTATTGCAATGTACTGTATATAGGGATACCTGGAAAAGTGCCAGAACAGCTTCAGCTGATTCAAAATACAGCTGCAGGTTAATTATGGGAAAGTGTTGACCCTATACTTAGAGAAGTGCATTGGTTGCCAGTTAAGGAGTGGAGCCTGTTTAAGCTGCCAGTTCCAGCCTTTAAATTACTGTATCATCAGACACCGATCTATCAGTGTGAGCCAGTTCGTACACTTAGAATCTCATCTCAGTTATTATTGGAAATCCCAAATTTGGCTTCCTGTCCAATGGTCCATCTCGCCCAGTATCCTCTTTCCAATCAAGGTAACAGGTACCTGGCAGAAATCCCGGGACTGGTATCATGGAATGTTGCTACTGTTTGGGATTCTGCGTGGAATGTTGCTACTATTATGATTCCACATGCAATGTTGCTACTCTTTGGGGTTCCGGAATCTTTGTACTCTTGGGAATTCCGCATGGAATGTTGCTGCTAATTGGGTTTCTGCCAGGTACTTGTGACCTGGATTGGCCACTGTTGGAAACAGGATACCGGGCTGGATGGACTGTTGGTCTGACCCAGTATGGCTGTTCTTATGACTTTTCCTCCAAAACCTGTCTAAACTGTTCTTGAACTCAATTCTAGTAACTGTTTTCACTTCATCATTAGGAAACAAATTTCACAGTTTAACTGTACAGTGAGTGAAAAAAAAAGACGAAGAATTAAAAACTCCTGACCAGTGTTCAGACACGGGGCCCTTTTATCTAACGAGCACTGTACACAACCCTCTGTATTCTCTAGAGGTCATCCGAATTTGGGCAGCGGAGGCCAGATGCACGCAAACTAATGAGTCAACCGGATGCTAACAACCAATTATTGATGTCCATTGCGCTATTCTGTAATGTTGCATGCCCAAAGTGTCTGGTGTATAGCCAAAAATAGGGGCTCAACCCTGGGAGGGGGTATTCCAAATATTTAGGCAGACTAGGGTTACGCGTCCAACTTGCCTGCATATAGACCAGGTTTTCAGCTGGGCATGGAATCTGTTCTGTGAGCTGCTCAACCTGGAGCTACTGAATAGCACATGAGCGTGGATTTTTCCCAATGTCTGTATTTGAGTGCCATTTACTGAATCTGGGCCCCAAAAGGGCAAAGATTGTAACATTTAAGTACTGCAATCATGCCAGGTCTATGACTGGTATAACAATGATGCCTAAATGTTAGCCACACTGATACTGTTGTCATTATAGAATATTGGTCCTATTGTGTGTTATTGGGGCAACTAATTAAAGGCACTATGTTAAAGAACTCCCCCCCCCCCCCCCCCGGTAGCTGAATATCTGTAGAGTTAAGCAGCATGTCCTTGCTCTGCCCTGGTTCTTTGCCCACTCACCCCAGATGACGCCCAGGTTGATAGTAAGAATTTTTAGTGGCACTAATCAGATGATTCCACTGTGAATTGGTAGGTGGGGCACTTCGCTGTACTGTGGCTCTGCTGCTAAATGCTTGTAGGTAGGAGGCCATGAGGGGCATAATCAAACGGAGGCGCCCAAGTTTTCATGAGGGCATCCTCACAGGAGAGCCCCGTGAAGGGGCAGGGAAACCCGTATTATCACAACAAGATGGGCATCCATCTTTTGTTTCGATAATACGGTCGGGGACACCCAAAGCTCAAGATTTAGGTTGACCTTAGGGTTGGTCGACCTAAATGTTGAGATGGTCGACCCCGTTTCTGGCCATAATGGAAACCGAGGATGCCCATCTCAAAAAGACCAAATCCAAGCCCTTTGGTCATGGGAGGAGCCAGAATTTGTAGTGCACTGGTGCCCCTCACATGCCAGGACACCAACTGGGCACCCTAGGGGGCACTGCAGTGGACTTCAGAAATTGCTCCCAGGTGCTCTGTTACCTTGTGTGCTGAGCCCCCCAACCCCTCTTCCAAAACCCACTCCCCACAGCTGTACACTGCTACCATAGCCTGAAGGGGTGAAGGGGGGGGCACCTACATGTGGCTACAGTGGGTTTTGGGTGGGTTTTGGAGGGCTCACATTTACTACCACAAGTGTAACAGGTAGGGGGGGATGGGCCTGGGTCTGTCTGGCTGAAGTGCACTGCACCCACTAAAACTGCTCCAGGGACCTGCATACTGCTGTCATGCAGCTGGGTATGACATTTGAGGCTGGCAAAAAATATTTTTAAAGTTTTTTTTTTTTTTAGGGTTGGTGACCACTGGGGAAGTAAGGAGAGGTCATCCCTGATTCCCTCCGGTGGTCATCTGGTCAGTTTGGGCACCCTTTTGAGGCTTGGTCGCAAGAAAAAATGGACCAAGTAAAGTTGGCCAAGTGCTCATCAGGGACGCCCTTCTTTTTTATCGGCCGAGGATGCCCATCTCTTAAGCAGGCCCCAGTCCCACTTTTACTACGGTGCCGACATGCCCTCGTGAACTTTGGTTGTCCCCACGATAGAAAGCAGTTGAGGATGCCCAAAATCGGTTTTCGATTGTGCCGATTTGGGCGACCCTGAGAGAAGGATGCCCATCTCCCGATTTGTGTTGGAAGATGGGTGCCCTACTCTTTCGAAAATAAGCCTGCATATATCTCAAAGGGCCAGGCCTGTTTTCATCTTATATACAAGAGCATTTCATGTTCTAATTTGTGACTGGAAAGCTTCTGTGATATATCTGAACCACACGGAATCATTGCTAGAGCTAAGTCGTACATAAAAATCATATTTAACACCTATTTCTTTGCAAAGCTGCCTGATTTATCTTGTCATTGTACAAGGAAATGTCAATGCATCACTTTCCAGATGTTCTTGGGGCATTAGATCTCTCATGGGTGGAAAGCCATCTTCCTCTGGGTTGAAGATGTTCTGCTGATGGATTATGCTGGTGACTGAACACGACTTGTGGATACAGTTGACAGCAAGTAAATGCTTGCTATTTGGGAACGCCAACTTTGCAGAAAGAATTCCAGATTTTGTAGACATATGTAGTAACATTTAGAAAAGGTGAATGTTCTTTATTTGTAGTGAAGAAGCAATGTCGCCAACTAACCTGACCTTTACCAGAAGCAGCATTTTATTATTGACAGCTATTAGAGTGATCCGTGCATCAGGGCAGGACAAGAATGCTGGGGTCTGGTCCCAGTGGAACTTATTAAAGGTGAATTTCAATTGTGCAGTGGATTTCTCTGTATAAACAGTGAATAGCCAAGAGCCTGAGCCTCACTGCCTGGGAAAAACAAATTATCTTTCTGAGCAGGACAGAACAAGCTGTTCACCCATGGGAAATGCAAAACTGTGTCTTTCCAGAATAGAATAGTGTCCATCAGAAAGCCAACAACAGAAAGAGGGAAAAAACAGATTGCCAGATCCCTACTTTACAGATGACAATCTTCTGATATTTTATTTATTTATTTCGATATAGGTCACACTTTAAAAATATAAGAAGATAAAATAGCCATACTGGGTCAGACGAATGGTCCATCTAGCCCAGTTTCCTGCTTCCAGCAGTGACCAATCCAGGTGACAAGTACCTGGTAGAATCCCAAAGAGTAGCAAAACTCCATTCTACCAACTTCAGGTATAAGCAGTGGCTTTCTTCAAATCTACCTTAATAGCAGTCTATGGACTTTTCCTCCGGGAACTTGTTCAAACCTTTTTTAAACCCAGATATGCTGCCTGCTGTTACCACATCGTCTAGCAATGAGTTCAACAGCTATTTGTTGAGTGAAAATATTTTCTCCTATTTGTGTGACTTCATGGAGTGTTCCCTCGTCTTTATACTTTTTGAGAGAAAGCAATCGATTCATGTCCATCTACTTTACTCCACTCAGTTCTAAAGATATTGCATTCCAGGCTATTGGAACACAACCCCATATCATATATTTACAAAATGTAAATAATCTGAAATATAGATGTAGGAATATTTAAACCGCAGGTCTTACTGAGATTCTAAAGGTCTCTTAGGCAAATATTGATGCACAAATTTGCTAAGCTATGATGGAAAATGCTCCTCTAAGAGATTTGCTTATTTGTTTGGATTTTGCTTATACATTTTTTCAGTAGTAGCTCAAGGAGAGTTACATTCAGATAATATACTGGGTATTTGTCTGTCCGGCTCACAATCTAAGTTTGCACCTGAGGCAATGGAGGGTTGCCCAAAATCACAAGGAGCAGCAGTGGGATTTGGACCAGCCACCTTTGGATGTCACGACTGGTGCTTTAACCATTGGGCCACTCCTCCACCCTGATTTGAAACAATCAGCCATAATTTGAATACATCTGGTCACTTATCTGGAAGCCAATGAAGCGAGATATGAAATGCACTGGCCCTGTTTCATATTTTGTTTAAGCGGAAAGCAAGCCAAGGACTTCTGGAATAATCCCTAACAGTGCATATTACATTAATCAAATTGGAACAGGACTTGGACTTGTACCTGTGCTACCAGATTTAAAACTGCTCTAGCACTAAAAGACCTAAACCAGACCCACCGTTGCCAAGGAAGCTCGACATGGAGAAAGCAGAAGCCGCTACTATGGCTGAAGGGGTGGAACTACTCAAGTACATTTCCATCTTGCTTTCTGAGAGTAAGTCTGATAGTAAAGATTAAATCAGAAATTGCTAACTTTAATGCTAAGATTTCAATGATGGATAGTCTACTTGGTGTGTCAGAAAAGAAGTGTGCTCAAATCAACAATGTGACCTGTAATCAATGCGTTGACTGGAAGGTGCTGTGCATTCTGGAAACTTCATTTGGAGGACTTTGGCAACTGAAATAGTTGAAACAACTTGCAAATCATTGGAATATATGAAGGCTCCGAGGGCCAAGATCCAGTCAAAGTCTTGGAAGATTGGATTCCGAAAGTGCTTAATATACATTTTGATTGACCCTTTGAAACTGAACAAGCGCATCATGTCCCGGTATGGGCCATCCAGGGAAACGCCAAGCCATGCCCAATAGTGCTTAAGCTGGTCCAGTTTTCACAGACTGCCGCTGTTTGGAGAAAAATGGAAAACATACATAAGATACAGTGGCAGGGTCAAAATAGCCACAACCAGACTGTAAATCTAGCAAATTATCTGCACCAAAACTACTTGTCTGCTTCACAATTTTCAGAATTATCAATTAAAATGTGTGGTAGGAAAAGACTTCAGATCAACGCTGACTGCCAAAAATAAGGCTTCGTTTAGAATAGCTCAAGAACTGTCCTAAATAAGACCGCTTAGCTCTGCCAGTGCTAGTTCTGAATATCGGGCCGGCACACACACAACTTTTAAAAACATTTTTAAAATTATTATTATTTTTTCTAAAGCCCCAGGAATTCGTGTCTTCCCCCCCCCCCCCCCCCCCCGCCCAGCAATGCAGGCAGGTCCTCCGGGCCTACCTGTATTCCTTATGGTCCCACAGGGTCATTTGGAGCAGGAGCGCAGCCCTCTCGCTCCTGCCCCTTGTGGTGCCGGTCTAAAATGGCCACGACCTCTCACGACAGCTCGCGGTACTTTGAGGGAGCTCGGGGGGTTAGTTAAAAAAAAAAAGTTATGTGGGCCAGCCGTCCTGATATTCAGCCTGTCCAAAAAATCTCCAATATTCAGTGCCGGGAATATCGGGGGATAAGTTAGCGAGTGACAATCAGCATTTTAAAAAACTGACCGCCGCTGGCTGAGTATCAGGGGTGGGGGTGGGGGAGACATCCTTACTCCTCTTCATGTTGAGCTGATGCCGTCGATACAAAAGACTACACGGTTGTGAATCACAGAGTCTGACTGTTAACCAGGGACTGATTTCATATTAAAGGAGTTATTTTTTTAATGAATATCAATGTGATCCGCTCTTATGTTAATGCAGTGCTTAATAGATTAAATTCACACCTTCATATTCAACCATTCTTTTTCCTAATAAATGTGTGAAGGAAATAAATATGTGAAAGCAAAATGTATATCTCTTAATGATTGCTGACAACATTGAAGTATGCGAAATGCAAACATGACATCTGAATAATTCAGTAAAGGAATTTTAAATCAATATATGGTGCAACTGCAACAGTAGATTTCAATGTCCACTTTTGGTTTCTTTGTTTTGTGAAATGTTCTAGTAGAAAAATATTTCCAGACTTCTTTGGGTGCTGGAACAATATCTCAGTTGTATATATAAAGCTGGTTATTTGGAGAAAAAGACCTCAGAAGCCTCATATTGTCCAATTATTTGGAGCATAAGAGTTTCCTTTTGTTTCCTACATAGATTTACAAAATCTTCGCACATAAGTTTTTAATTTTCAAAATTTTGTAACGTTTTTCTTCATTGCCCAGCGGGGTCCAGATATATTGCTTCAAGACTTCATCAGCTGCTCAGCTTTGATTGACTGGCCTTGATCTTTGCCTAATCTTCAGCCTAGCAAACCCAGCTCAATAGCATTAATGACTTTCAAGTGCTCATTTCTAAAACTGAAATACATAAGTATAGTTACCACCCTCTGGAACATTTCCTTCCTATTTGACTAATCATATAAGAGCCATGTAATTAGGTGTGTACTGCACTTTTAGAAGGCTAAAGGGGCCCTGTTACTAAGATGAGCTGAGAAATGTGCTGTTCTAGTGTAGGCGGGTGTTTTGGGCGTGCACAGATCCATTTTTCAGCATGCTTGTAAAAAAAAGGCCTTTTTAAAATTTTTGCCAAAAATTGGTGTGCATCCATTTTGGATCTAAGACCTTATTGCCAGCTATTGACTTAGCAGTAAGGTATCACGCATTAACCATGTGGTAATCATCTACATGGGTAGAATGACGATTACCACCTGGTTTCTGCCACGTGACAGTAAATAAAAATTATTTTCCAGCCCGCGTATCAGACACGCGTCAAAAAACAAATTACCACAAGGGCCACACGATAACCGGGCAGTAACTCCAAATTGACACACATTGGGCGCACATAGGTGCCTTTGTGCCTTAGTAAAAGGGCCCCTAAAATTCCACTTAGCAATAATGTGCAGAAGGACAAATTTTGGGGTACTTTTACTAAGCTGCAGTAAGAACTAGCGTGGTTTAGAAAGTCTGTACCGCAGGACATGCTAATGCATCCCATGGTAGTTTTTGTAGTTTTGGAATTGACGTGCGCTTCCCATGCGCTAAAAAACTAGATTTTATTTTTTAGCACAGAGCGTGGTAGAGGGTGGAAAGTAGATGTGTGCCCTGTGCTAAATAGTTAGCATGTGCGCATTGGCGTGTGCTGACTGATTAAGAACATATGAAGAACATAAGAGTAGCCATACTGGGTCAAACCAATGGTGCATCCAGCCCAGTATCCTGCTTCCAACAGTGGTCAATCCTGGTCACAAGCACCTGACAGAAACCCAAATAGTAACAAGAGTCCGGAATCCCAAAGAGTAAGAACATTCTGGAATCCCAAAGAGTAACAACATTCCGGAATCCTAAAGAGTAACAACATTCCGGAATGCCAAATAGTAACAACATTCCATGCTACCAATCCCAGGGCAAATAGTGGCTTCCCCCATGTCTGTCGCAATAGCAGATTATGGACTTTTCTCCTAGAACATGTCCAAACCTTTTTTTAAACCCAGGTATGCTAACTGCTGTAACCACATCCTCTGGTAAAGAGGAAGTAGTTACAGCCATGTGCTAATTTCCCAATTAGCACAGGATTAGTGCGGGAGCCCCTTCCACCTACAAAATAGGTGGCGGCAAGGGCTACTATGCTAATGGCCACACACTAATTGGGAAATTAGCACGTGGCCATTAATGGAAATTGTGCCCATTTTGCTTCTGCGCTGTTACAACTGTATTGTGTATCAGCCCATGTGTGAATTATGTTTAAATTGTGTTCTATGGTTCTTTTAAATTGTGCATGACTCTGCTCCTGGTTATTTGATATCTCTTATTCATTTGTCAGCCAGAAATTGTGGTCCTGAATTGAGGGGGGGATTTTAATTCTCCATTATCCCAATCCTAAAAAGATTGTGTAGAAGAAATTCCTCACTAATATATTTTCTATAACAAGTTGCTTGACGATGGAATGAGCTGCCCTGTGCAATTAGAGGCCAGGACAATTGTGGTAAATTTCAAAAATTACTGAAGACTTTTTTTATTCAGGAAATACTTGGCCCACTAATTGTAATTATTTGGTTTTTCTTTCTTTCTTTTTTAACTGATTTTACATGTGTTTTTGTACAATATACCTGGAAATGCCCGGTCTTCTTGAATTGTGAGCCACACAACTGAGTGGGTATGTGTGGGATAGAAATGTCAAGTAATATAATGTTAAAAATAAAAAAACCCTCAAAAGGTGGTGGTGGTTCTTGTTTTTTAATAAACAGAAGTTTAAGGGCATTAACTACTTCAGTCTCTCATTCCTCCCCCGTTCTAACAGCTGCCAGTGCGCTAATGCCAATACAGCCATTCACTTTCATTGGGCTGAGTCGGCTTTGCCGCGTGGCTTGGTAAACCGGGGAGTTTGAGTCTTGGCTGAAATGACAGTTTTAGACCAGCGATTCATGCTCATATTATGCTGCTGTTTGACTAGTGTAATGTGCTATTTATTGAGATTTATTAACCACCATTATAAAGAGATTCACCCAAGACAGTGTACAGTAGGTAGAGTTGGACCAACAGGTCACATGATCAGATCACATCAAGTGAGACAAAATGCATTAGCCAAATCGTTAACAAAACACATAGCACCCTGTTTACTAAGGTGCATTAGCATTTTTAACGCGGGCTAAACATTAGCGCACGCTAACCGTATAGACACCCGTATGAATATTATGGGCATCTATACGTGGCTTGGTAAACCGGGGAGTTTGAGTCTTGGCTGAAATGACAGTTTTAGACCAGCGATTCATGCTCATATTATGCTGCTGTTTGACTAGTGTAATGTGCTATTTATTGAGATTTATTAACCACCATTATAAAGAGATTCACCCAAGACAGTGTACAGTAGTAGAGTTGGACCAACAGGTCACATGATCAGATCACATCAAGTGAGACAAATGCATTAGCCAAATCGTTAACAAAACACATAGCACCCTGTTTACTAAGGTGCATTAGCATTTTTAACGCGGGCTAAACATTAGCGCACGCTACCGTATAGACACCCGTATGAATATTATGGGCATCTATACGGTCAGCGTACATTTGATGCTTAGCATGCCCTAAAAATGCTAATGGATCTCTAACGTGGCTTAGTAAACAGGGCCCATAGATTTGAACATATCACCCCCAGTATTGATAAAGCTTCATTGGCTCCCTGTAAAGTGTTGCGCACAGTTTAAGATTAAATATGTGAATAATGATGCTCCTCTCTCACTGGCAACCTTATTGTGAATTTATTGCTCTCAACGATTGCTTCATTTAAGTGATAAATTACTCCTACATGTACCTTCTATCAAGCACGTTTGTCTGGACAAGTACAGATCTAGAATGTTATATGTGGAAGGTACCAGGTTGTGGAATTTGCTTCCGGACAATTATACGTAATTTAAAGAACGATGCACAATTTTGGAAACAGCTAGTGGCTTTTTTATGTTAAGAAGCTTTTAACTTTGTCACCTGGTTTGAGGTCTAGCTGAAAACTTGATTGTATTGAAATTTGAGGTCATTTGAGAGGTCATTTTCTTTGTGCTTTTGTTGTTTTTAGTTTTATGTGTGTAGTGAACCAGGGATAGAGCAGTTTATAAACTGTGGCATAAATTAATAATTACATTAAATAAAGTTGTGCTTGCTTTGGAGGGGTAGAAAAAGCTGATAGCAGATGAGAAGATGAGTATTTGCAATCGGTGGCCCAAATGAATGGAACAGATTGCCTCGGAATCTCAATAGAAATCAAACAAAATAAAACATGGAAAAGAAAATATGATACCTTTTTTATTGGACATAACTTAAACTTAAACTCAGAACTCGAAGAAATATGTCAACTCTTAAGCATTTATTGAAGCACTCTTTGTTCTGTTTAAGTATGTGATTTGACGTGATCTTTATGTGGATTTTTTTAGTGTAATTTTGGCAGCTGTTAGTTTTTTTTATTTGCCTTATTATGGATGTGATTTTGTACTCTGCCTCAGGAAAAGGCAGACTAGAAATAATAAATCTATATCTAAATTGAAATATTTTTGTCTTTCGAGGACGCTTTGTCCTGGTGAACGTTTTGTAATCAGGTCTGTTTTTCTTTGGTGATAGAGTGATTATAGGATCAGCATATGAATGTTTTTGTGTGAACAGATCAGTTAATATTGTGCTGGAAGAACAGCAGCTGTAACTACGTTGTGTATATAAAGATCGTCAGAACTCAAGTCACACATTCCAGCAACTAGGAACAGGCTCAACATCTGGGGAGGCAGTCCATGAATTCCAACTCTTGTCTCCAGGATGGTAAAATCAGTTACTACATAGGAAATATGTCAACAGAAGGAACAGATCAAGAACAGAACCAAAAGAACGTGCTCCATTGTTACATTCCTAACGACACTTCAATTGTTTCGCATAATTCTGCAAAATGTAATCCATAACCAATCTGTAACAAATTGTATTTCCAACATTTAACTCGTATTGTAAGCCACACTGAACCCGCAAAAAGGTGGGAAAATGTGGGATACAAATGCAATAAATAAATAAATAAATAAATAAATAAATGCCTTTGGTTAAGGAAATATTACCATGACCCACATACTCGGCCCAAGCGAAGCGGTTTTTGTATCTGTTATAGAATGATACTGAGCTCTTAGGAATGTAAAAGTGAGTTAGTGCTGCTCAATGTGCATCTATATTTATATGTAGCCAGTTTACAGAATTGTCCTTAATGTGTCCGATCTATATATTTACACAATTTTAAGTGCGGAAAAAACTTCAAACGGAAGAAGCAAAAGAAAATTATTTTAGTTTTCTTTGGTGCATCTGAAAGAATATAGACAGAATGAAGGCAGTAGTAGGGTAGTTTTCAAAGAATTTGCCCAGGTAACTTCATAACAACAGGAATGCATGCAGATACCCCTGAACCCTCCATTCTGTCCCCTCCAAAGACACTGAAAATGCACAATGGATGCTCTTTTGCTCTTTAGTCACACACTCACATATGCACTTCTGCTCTTCATGAGCACTCACGCACACTCATTCTTAGATATGCATACACTCTCACTTCAGCACACGTGTCCATGTACATGTGGACAAACACACACACACACACACACACTGTGCTTATTCAGTCAGTGCCCCACTAAGCAGCTATGCCCATAATCATGTAAATTTCTTCCTTATGCCTGTCTCAATCAGCAGCCCCCCCCCCCCACCAATACATTCCTACCATTTATGGATGTATCTCTCAGAATACTGTCCAATTTAGTTGCCCAGATGGCTACTGTAAGTGAAACCATGTAAAGGAAGGCAGACTATACTGGTATTGCATAATTGTTTTTTTAAATTTGGGCAATGGAGGATTAAGTGACCTGCCCAAGATCACAAGGAGCAGCAGTGGGATTTGAACCGGACACTTCTGGATGTCAAGACCGGTGCTCTAATCACTAGGCCATTCTTCTACCCCCCCTACTGCGATGTATGCACTTAGATACCATTACAGATCAGGCTCTCGCTGTGCGACATCGGGAGCCTGCAAAGAAGTGTTCTACTTATGGAATTTCCCCCAAATAGTGAGTCTTCCATGCCTTCAGATTTCTCCTGCTTATTCACGGTGGGTTTCCTGAAAATCCAGCTGGCTATCAGGTCCCCACAACAGGCTTGTGAAGCCCTGATCTAGTCTCTTTGTTTAAAATTTCCTCATGTTGAAATAGACTACAAAAAGGAATAAAGCCTGTGAAAAGATAGGGGATCTCCCTGTTTGTCCCCAAATTAAAATTCATACAGGAAATGAGAGGGTCCGTGGATTTTGATCTGTTGTGCTTTGTGCATATTTCCTGACTGATATAATTAGATTACAAACAGCCCACTGCCTTCTCTATCATAGTTAATTAGAAGTGTGCATTTGCCTAATGAATTAAATATTGCAACATCGTTTCTGAAGGTGTGCTGAAAAGCCATATTACTCAGTCAGAGTTGTTTAGACAGCTGATAAGATTTAATTGTATCTTCTGTTTCAGAGCTTTTTTATTAGAAATATTTAATAAAAATGTAATTGAGTCTTTTCTCATCTCATCAAGAGCACATTAAATACTAAGAATTAGATGTTATCAGTGTCCTTTGAATTCTGTCCCCATCCTTGGTTGGCGGGATACTGAGCATCTTCTACAGAGCAAACCAACTTTTTTTTTCAACCCCTGGTTACCACTGAGCCAAGTTATTAGAAGCCCTGTCTGGCCCTCTAGTGTTCATATTAAAAAGATGCCTGTCTCTGATTTTCAGTAAATAGACTGAGGAAACACAAAGCACCACAAGAACCTGAGAGTTGGTTCAGGATCCTGCAGCTCCTGCAAGCCAAAACGTTTCAGACAGGTTCAAAGGAATTTAGAAACTATAAAGTTAGGAGTCTATGTTCATAACTATGAGAATTAGACTCCTAAATTGCTCTGTTAGAAAATTTACTACAGCTGGGTTTCTAAATTGATACAAAAAAATTTCACTAAACTTCTAAATTTAGGAGCCTAAGGGAGGAAGTTATCATCGTCAGCTTCCTTTAACACATGAGCCCTGCTACCAATAACTAGGTCTCACATGGATAACTAACTCCTAAGGCCCCTAATTTAAAAGTTCTATTTGTGTTTTGGGTATCTGAAAACTGGCATTTAGACATCCAATTCCTGATTTTATAAAGCTGTGATCTAGACATCTAAATAACAGGATGCCCTTGTGGCAAAGAGAAAAGTCTGAGCATGTTTTGGGAAGTCACCCCCTTAATCTTCCAGTGATTGCTGTTTCCCCAGGTCCTAGCCCCCTCCTCCTCACCCACCACAGTGAAACTGGCAAGGGATACGACTCTGTGACAGATTCAGGATTAAGGGCTTTAACTACCTCAGTCCCTCATTTTTTAATTAACTTCTTATATGGCCCCTGCAAGCCCAAGGCTTTGGAATCAGTGTATACTCAAATATATATTGGGCTTTTTCCTGTCCCTGGAAGGCTCACATTTAAAAGAAAAAACGAATCACAAAAGAGCTGCAGTGGGATTTCAACCAGGGTCCCCAGGTTCTCAGTCTACTGCTCTAACCGTTAGGCCAGTGGTTCCCAAACCTGGTCCTGGAGGCACCCCAACCAGTCAGGTTTTCAGGATATCCACAATGAATATTCATGAGAGAGATTTGCATGCACTGCCTCCATCTCATGCAGATCTCTCTCATGAATATTCATTGTGAGCGTCTGACGTGCATTACTTTGCACTTGCATACATTAAACGTCATCTGCCATTTGGATGCCCAGTCTCGTAAGGAGGTCTTGTTAAATCGCGAGAGGATTTTGAAAAATTGCAACTTTGTAGATCGTGGTGGAAATGAAAACGGTAACGGAATTCAAACATGCGTGGGATAAGCATAAAGGAATCCTGTGCCGAAGGAATGGATCCTCAGGAGCTTAGTCAGGATCGGGAAGCGGGGATAGTGCTGGACAGACTTGTACGGTCTGTGCCAGGGCCGGTGGTGGGCAGCGGGACTGGTGGTTGGGAGGCGGGGATAGTGCTGGACAGACTTGTACGGTCTGTGCCGGAGCCGGGGTTGGGAGGCGGGGCTGGTGGTTGGGAGGTGGGGATGGTGCTGGGCAGACTTGTGCGGTCTGTGCCGGAGCCGGTGGTTGGGAGGAGGGGCGGGTGGTTGGGAGGCGGGGATAGTGCTGGGCAGACTTATACGGTCTGTGCCCTGAAGAGCACAGGTACAAATCAAAGTAGGGTATACACAAAAAGCAGCAAATATGAGTTATCTTGTTGGGCAGACTGGATGGACCGTGCAGGTCTTTTTCTGCCGTCATCTACTATGTTACTATGTATTAAAAAGCAGCGGTCCCAGCACAGACCCCTGGGGAACCCCACTAACAACCCTTCTCCATTGACAATACTGACCATTTAACCCTACTCTGTTTTCTATCTTTTAACCAGTTTTTAATCCACAATAGGACACTACTTCCTATCCCATGACTCTCCAATTTCCTCTAGGTTCTTTCATGAGGTACTTTGTCAAATGCCTTCTGAAAATCCAGATACACAATATCAACCGGCTCACCTTTATCCACATGTTTGTTCACCCCTTCAAAGAAATGTAATAGATTGGTAAGGCAAGATTTCCCTTCACTAAATCAATGTTGACTTTGTCTCATTAATCCATGCTTTTGAATATGCTCTGTAATTTTGTTCTTTATAATAGTCTCTACCATTTTGCCCAGCACTGAAGTCGGGCTCACTGGTCTTTAATTTCCTGCATCGCCTATTATTTTCAGTCAGATCCTTCTTCCCTTTTCTGGAGGATTTTCTTTTAGCTCTAATAGCTTCCTTCACTTCACTTTTTAACCATGCTGGCTTCTGCTTGGCTTTCTTTTTTCAACGTTCTTCTCATTTTATCATAGTCTCCTTTTTGAAAGTTAAATGCTAACGTATTGGATTTCCTGTGTGTACTTACTCCAGAGCCGATATCAAATCTGATCATATTATGATCACTGTTATCAAGCAGCTCCATTACCATTACCTCCTGCCCCAGATCATGTGCTCCACTAAGGATTAGATCTAGAATTGTTCCCCCTGTTGTTGGCTCCTGAACCAGCTGCTCCATAAATTAGTCCTTGATTTTATCATTGAGGTGCGCCATTATACATGGTGGGTGCCTAATCACTACACCAAACCAATACAATGGATTTCTTTACCATCTTTTTTCCATTTATTAGTTTGTATCCTGCTTTGAACCGCTAGTTGGGAGTTGGCGGGTTATAAGAATCGCATCACAATCATAATCAAGAGAACTCTGACCAAATATATGTGGCCATTTTATAACTTGGATGTTCATTTGTTGCCACTGTGGTGTCCATGTTGCTTGTTTTAGCCCCATTTCAGTTTGTAAAATGGATGTTCATGCCTGCATGAGTGGGAAAATGTGGGATACAAATGAACCATAAATAAATAAACACACGGATGTCCATTTTATCATGTATTTTAGAACAAATCCTTTCATCTATGCTGATGATATTACCATCTACATCCCCTTTCATACCACCATATCAGAAATCGCTAATCTCATCGAATCTTGCTTCTCCACTATTGAGCATTGGGCTGAGGTGTTTCGCTTTAAAATAAACAAGGATAAAACTCAATGTCTCATACTCTCATCCACCCATACCAAAATAACCGACACAACGCTTCCAGTAAAGGGCTACGTTCTTCCAATTGCCAACAGTCTGCGGCTCTTAGGAGTGCACCTGGACATGCACTTCCAGTTGGATAATCATGTGCATTTGGTCTCCAAAAGAATTTTCAATGCTATGTGGAGGCTCCGGCGCATACGATGTTTCCTTACCAGAGATCTGTTCCGTACACTTGTGCATTAGCTAGTCCTCTCCCACCTAGATAATTGTAGCGGAATTTATGCGGGCTGCAAGGTCTCTTTATTGAAAAGGTTCCAAACAGTCCAGAACATTGCCGTGAGACTGATTCTGGGAGAACATCGTTTTGCGCATGCCGAGCCTCTACGCTTCAGACTCCATTGACTACCTGTAAAGGAGCGTATTATTTTTAAGATCTGCTCCTTAACCAACAAAATCATCTATGGCCTTGCCCCGGACTACATGCTCCCCTTGATCGACCTTCCACCCAGGAATGCCACGCCTGCAGCACGGTCATATCTCCATCTACACTTCCCAAACTGTAAGGGTGTCAAGTATAAGAAGATTTTCACCTCTTCTTTCCGCTACTGGTGCCCTAAATTCTGGAATGCTCTCCCGCAGCACCTCAGATCGCAAGTGGACCACATCCTCTTCAAGAAGTTGCTGAAGACTTACGTCTTTGCCAAAACTTACTCCCCTAGTTACTCTTCTGATTGATACACCCTTCATGATCCCCACCCTGCTTGGTTTCCCATTGTTAGCTACTGCTCCTTCTGTCTTTTCTTTGTCCCCTCTGCAATATTTCCTTTATTGTAATGTTCTTAATTTTCTGTAAGCCACATTGTGCCTGCATGAGTGGGAAAATGTGGGATACAAATGAAACATAAATAAATAAACAAACACACGGATGTCCATTTTATCATGTATTTTAGAACAAGCTGTACACATACAGATCCTATTCTAAAATATTACCACCTGGATGTCCTTATTCTGAGTTGAACCAAAAGCGAAATACCAAGAGTCTCTTAAATCCACTGGTATCACCAATATCGAAACAAAAAAAAAAAAAACAGGGAGAGCAAAGTCACCAGAATCATTACTTTCTATGTTGGTGACTTTGTTTTCCCTGGTTTCTTATTCTCAGTTGGACTCCTTTCTAAAATACTATTCTTTAAGTAGTGGCTTCAGAAGTATGTTTTGTGCGGGGGAAAAATGATAAGTGCGTTCTCCCAGATTCCAATAGGACAACCAAAGTTGGGATCCCTAATTTGCATGTGGATCATATTTCCACGTGCAACGTAATGAGGAAATGGGCACCAGTTGGCCTTTTAAATTGGTTCTAATTGGCAGTTGGTTGAAGTTGCACATGGATCTTCTCTACGTCTAACTTTGGGCACCAGATTGATACCTGTTTCTATCGGGCAAATGTCCAGCACCCAAAGTTAGGCGCAACTGATGCCGGTTCTTCGGTGCCCTTTCTAGAAAAGGGGCTGAATGTGGATCTTTTCAGTGCTATATATAGAAACCTCCCTTAGTGCTGAAGCATTATCCACCTAAAATAGGTTTTTAAACCAATGAATAAGGCTGAATATTAGAGAATGACATGGGTCAAAGTTTGTTCCTGTTTCCACCCCATCCCCTCAGTCTCTGTCCCCGCCCCAGTCCCTTGGGGCTCTGACCCCATCCCCATGTCATTCTCTACTGAATATCCCCACTAGGATAAGGGGCAGTTTCGGGAACAGTTAGCACTCAGCCACTTAGCAGAAATATCTAGCGAAGTAGGTACATAAAGACAGGACAGCAAAAAGGCTAAGGTAATCAGGCAGTGGTCTGGTCTGAATACTGACTCCTGCCTGGTTAACTTCCAGGTCAACACATACACACATACCTGAATATTAAGTACTGGGAGCTGAGTCCCATTCCAAGTCCCACACAACAAGGACCCTTCCTAGGAAAAGGCAGCACCCTAAAAATTACAGTGGCCCTAGAACATCAATACACCTATTGGGACACTTGAGCAAGTACAGATTGCTAAATAGAAAATTCATACTAACAGAATACCTGGCCTTGATCACCGATACAGAACGCAGACAAACTCTTAGCGAGTATAGAATACGTGACTATAAACAGAAAATAGAAAGAGGAAGATCAAACTGAAAGGCCAAGATGCAGCAAAATAGAAAGACATTCATTATCCCCCATAGTCTGTGAACTATAAAGAGAGCAGACCTCAGGGCTAGTGTTAAGTGATGAGGGCTACTGAACAGGACCTCTCAGCCAGAGAGGAACCCAAATCCACCTAAAGCTGAAGAAGAGACAGGCTTCTTTGAGCTTCTGGATCCCATCCCAGATTTCTACCATGTCTAATGAGGATATTATTCCCCAAAACTGACACATTCCAATTAGTAAATAGAATATGGATGTGTGTGGCTGTAAACACAGTGCTGAGAAAAAGTTCTGCATCACCTTGGTCAATGCATTCTCTCTCTCTCTCTCTCTCTCTCTCTTTCTCTTCTCTCTTTCCTGTGGCCAGTTCTCTGTTTCTAATTGTGTTTTCCAGGTTCTGGTTTCTGCTTCCCTCTGCTACTTGACATAGAAATGTTAGCATGCATGAGGTTCATCAGTGCACCTTAAAATATTTAAGGACAGTTCTCTAAACTCGATGCTGACATGTGTTTGCCCGTTGCCCATGTGCATGTTTAGAACACGAGCATATATGTGCCTAGGTGCATGTGTACACACATATATACCACACGCCCCCTAAGTGCTTATCTGCAAATACCGCTTAACTTACAGAGCACATATTTGCAAGGGGGGGGGGAGTACATAGGGGCAGCATGGGCAGGGCTCCCTCTGACTGTGCTGTCAACACCCCCACCTATGACAGATCTATGGATGCTGTGAGCAACACTGGGTTATAATTGAATCTAGGCAGCTGATTTCCATTCTACAATAGACTTCTACCGCCCCTCCCCCCTTTCAGCTTAGAGAATTGCCCCCTTGCTGATGAGAAATCAGTTTAATGCATGTTGTTGGACTAAACAAAGCACAGAATGTTGATTGTGTGTTAAGTTCTAAAAGAGGTGTGAACAGTTTTTTTAATGTGACTGTGTGAAACATACTGAAAATGTCCAAGAATTGGGGATTGAAGTGCAAAAGAGCTAATGGGATGAAAACCTAGGGAACTGGGTTCAATTTGCAGTGCAGCTCCTTGTGACTCTGGGCAGGTCACTTAACTGTCTGTTGCCCCAAATATCTAAAAAAAACTTAAGATTGTGAGCCCACTAGGGACAGAGAAAATATCTGCATATAAGAAATGTAAGCTGCTTCGTTTGTACCACAGAAACGTGGGATATCAAATCCGTTACCCATTACCCATAAAACTGTTTGTTTGAAAATAGCTTCATTCTGTGAAACTCAAGAGTCACACAAAACACCAGATAGGGCTGTAGGATTTCCAAAATCTTCTCAGGTGGCTGAAAGATCTTGTTGGCAGGGAAATAATTTAAAAAAAATGCCCTGAAGTTAACCTTCTCCAAATATCCATCTATCAGTGCACTACAGGATTCTTCTGAATTCAGGATGTATAAATCAGCACCGTTAGACTGAAAGGGACAAAGTGATTTGTCCTAGTTCGAAGACCAGAGGGCTGAAACTTGTATGATTTTTTACGACCTACGTGTGATTTGCGCTTGTTTTTATTCTGGGAAAAGTATCAAATTTTTATTGTGTTAATAAGCAGTGAAGACACTTTTGAATAATTTGATTAATGGACCTATCTGTTCCATGTAATTACTGGAGTGGCCCAAGTTATTGATTGACTGACACAATCTGCAAATGTCCAACCCTCCTTATTTAATCAAATGTAGTTCTCGTATAAAAACTGTGAATGTAAAGATTTGTCCTGGCTGCATGAACTAGGCTATCTGGAGATCCCTGGGACTCTTATTTCGCTACCTGCTCTTGGTAGTTTTAGAACAGAAGCAGACTGAGGTGTCAAAATATTTATAGCACTATTTCTTGCAAAACATTTCCACTATAGTAATTTGAATTTGTATGAAGTAACACTGTTCTGCTGAACCAGCTCAAGTCTTCCTTTGCACACTTCAGCTCATGCATGAGGCTAGTCTGGGAACTGCAGGAAGGTGACTGGGAGAATGAGAGGAAGGAAGGATGTGATTGTTACCCCCTCAGAGCTGTACAAACTAAGGGGTCCTTTTACTAAGGTGTGCTGAAAAATGGCCTGCGCTGCCGTAGGCGTGTGAATTGGACGCTCACAGGTCCATTTTTCAGCGCGCCTGCAAAAAAGCCTTTTTTTTTTTTGGATGAAAATGGACGTGCAGCGAAATAAAAATTGGCGCGTGTCCATGTTGGGCCTGAGACCTTACCACAACCCAGTGACTTAGCGGTAAGGTCTCACGCGTTAACCAGATGATAATTGTCAGTGCACGTACACTGCTCATTACCGCCATGCAGTAGAAAATAAGAAATATTTTCTGCCGCGCTATTGGACGCGTGTAAAAAATAGAATTACTGCCCGGGGCATGCTGTAGCCGGGCGGTAGTTTCAAATTGACCTACGTGCCGTAATGAAAGGGCCTCTAAATGCTGTGCTAAGAAAATCTGAGAAGAATCGGTTGTATATGGCAAACTGAAGGTCTTGTCCCAGTTTTAGTCGGTCGTGACGACTTCCCTATGAGGAAAGGCTAAAGCGGCTAGGGCTCTTCAGCTTGGAGAAAAGGCAGCTAAGGGGAGATATGATACAGGTCTATAAAATAAGGAGTGGAGTTGAATGGGTAGATGTGAAGCGTCTGTTTACTCTTTCCAAAAATACTAGGACTATGGGGCATGTGATGAAGCTACAATGTAGTAAATTTAAAACGAATCGGAGAAAAGCTTTCTTCACTCAACATGTAATTAAACTCTGGAATTCGTTGCCAGAGAATGTGGTAAAGGCGGTTAGCTTAGCGGAGTTTAAAAAAGGTTTGAACGGCTTCCTAAAGGAAAAGTCCACAGACAATTATTAAATAGACTTGGGGAAAATCCACTATTTCTGGGATAAGCAGTATAAAATGTTTTGTACATTTTTGGGATCTTGCCTGGTATTTGTGACCTGGATTGGCCACTGTTGGAAACAGGATGCTGGGCTCGATGGACCTTTGGCCTTTCCCAGTGTGACAATACTTATGTACTTATGAATCCTGGAAACTAGGGGGGTCTTTACAAAGGCTGTGTACTAGCAGAAATGCCCGTAGGAATGTATGGGTGTCTCTAGCGTTTCGCAGACAATTATTTTTATCGTGTCTTTGTAAAAGGACCGCTGTCTGCTGTCCACCATTGTATGAAGTGCATTCACAAGAGAGAACTAACTATAAGTACATAAGTACATAAGTAGTGCCATACTGGGAAAGACCAAAGGTCCATCTAGCCCAGCATCCTGTCACCGACAGTGGCCAATCCAGGTCAAGGGCACCTGGCACGCTCCCCAAACGTAAAAACATTCCAGACAAGTTATACCTAAAAATGCGGAATTTTTCCAAGTCCATTTAATAGCGGTCTATGGACTTGTCCTTTAGGAATCTATCTAACCCCTTTTTAAACTCCGTCAAGCTAACCGCCCGTACCACGTTCTCCGGCAACGAATTCCAGAGTCTAATTACACGTTGGGTGAAGAAAAATTTTCTCCGATTCGTTTAAATTTACCACACTGTAGCTTCAACTCATGCCCTCTAGTCCTAGTATTTTTGGATAGCGTGAACAGTCGCTTCACATCCACCCGATCCATTCCACTCATTATTTTATACACTTCTATCATATCTCCCCTCAGCCGTCTCTTCTCCAAGCTGAAAAGCCCTAGCCTTCTCAGCCTCTCTTCATAGGAAAGTCGTCCCATCCCCACTATCATTTTCGTCGCCCTTCGCTGTACCTTTTCCAATTCTACTATATCTTTTTTGAGATACGGAGACCAGTACTGAACACAATACTCCAGGTGCGGTCGCACCATGGAGCGATACAACGGCATTATAACATCCGCACACCTGGACTCCATACCCTTCCTAATAACACCCAACATTCTATTCGCTTTCCTAGCCGCAGCAGCACACTGAGCAGAAGAGTAGAAATACTATGGAAAAAAATAAGACTGCAGTACGTTCCATTCTGAAGCACAATTTCATTAATTTGACATGTGATCTATGAATAATCGGATGGGATGATGGAAATTAAAATGAATTCCATAGTACTAGTAGACTGTCTTATAAAAGTCTATATATCACACCTTTCGCTTTCAGTACACAGTTCCTTAATAAATGAGAGAGTCAGAATCAGTTATTTAATCTTCTCCTTTAGTTGTTTGTTTCCAAGAGACAACATTGAAGATGTAAGATGAATGTTCTATAATATCTGCTTCTGTTGATTGTTGGTAATATGGGGATAATTTTATGAAATATAGTCTAACAGTTACATACCGATTATACTTCTATGTAGATTACTTATGCACACGTCAAAATTATTCCACCTACGTGCTATTCTGTAAATATGTGCATATTTTACACAGTGCGTGTTTTAAAGGTGGCCATGTATAGGCAGAGTCTGGAGGACCATGGGTGGGACTCACACTTATACATGTAACATAGAATTCTAGAACTTGTGTGCATATTTCTAGCATTTAGACACGAACAATTATTCCAACTCTGTGGCTGGTATAACTTCTTGTGCCTGTACTTATGCAATTATTCTATAACCTAGAGGGGTATAATTGAATGGCGCCAGCCAAATCGATGGCCGGCCACCTTCGGGGCCAGCTCCGCAAAGGGGCGGAGCAAACTGTATTTTCGAAATGCGGTTGGGGCCAGCTAAATCAGTCGTCGGGTTTAGAGCAGGATGGCCGGGTTTACATGAGATGGCCCGGCCATCTCAAACCCGGTGAAATGCAAGCCATTTGGTTGTGGGAGGAGCCAGCATTTCTAGTGCACTGGTCCCCCTGACATGCCAGGACACCAACTGGGCACCTACGGGGCACTTCTAAATATTTTTTAAAAAACCAAAAATAGGTGCCAGGAGCATAGCTCCCTTACCTTGTCGCTGAGCCCCCCAATCCCCCCCCCAAAAAAAACTCACTCACCACAACTCTACACCATTACCATAGCCCTAAGGGGTGAAGGGGGGCACCTAGATGTGGGTACAGTGGGTTTTGGGGGGCTTTAGAGGGCTCAATATTTATCACAACAACTGTAACAGTGCCGGTGGTGGGAGGGGGGGAGCTGGTTGGGAGGCGTGGATAGTGCTGGGCAGACTTTATAGGGTCTGTGCCCTGAAAGTGACAGATACAAATCAAGGTAAGGTATACACAAAAAGTAGCACATATGAGTTTATCTTGTTGGGCAGACTGGATGGACCATGCAGGTCTTTTTCTGCCGTCATCTACTATGTTACTATGTAACAGGTAGGGGGGGGGATGTGCCTGGGTCCACCTGCCTGACGTGCACTACACCCACTAAATACTGCTCCAGGGACCTGCATACTGCTGTCAAGGAGCTGGATATGACATTTCAGGCTGTTTTGTGTTTTTTGGGGGTGGAAGGGGGTTGTTGACCACTAGGGGAGTAAGGGGAAGTGATCCCTGCTTCCCTCCGGTGGTCATCTGGTCAATTGGGGCACTTTTTTGACACTTGGTCCTAAAAATAAATGGACCAAGTCCAGCTGGCGAAATGCTTGTTTGAACCGGCCACTTTTTTCCATTATAAGGCGAAACCGGCCATCTTGTACCCATTCCCCCGTCCCGCCTTCACTACCCTACCAACACGCCCCAGTGAAGGTTGGCCGGCGCCACGATGAAAAAGCAGTTGGGGCCGGCCAAAATCGGCTTTCGATAATACCGATTTGGCCGGGATCAGGAGATCGCCGGCAATCTCCCGATTTGTGTCGGAAGATCACCGGCGATCACTTTCGAAAATGAGCTGGATAGTAACATAGTAGATGACGGCAGAGAAAGACCTATACGGTGCATCCAGTCTGCCCTACAAGATAAACTCATATGTGCTACTTTATGTCTATACCCGACCTTGATTTGTATCTGCCATTTTCAGGGCACAGACTGTAGAAGTCTGCCCAGCACTAGCCCTGCCTCCCACCACTGGTGTATCTGCTAAGCTTTTAAGGATACATTCCTTCTGAACAGAATTCCTTTATGTTTATCCCACGCATTTTTGAATTGCGTTACCGTTTTCATCTCCACCATCTCCCGCGGGAGGGCATTCCAAGTATCCACCACTCCATGAAAAAATATTTCCTGACATTTTTCTTCAGTCTGCCTCCCTTCAACCTCATTTTATGTCCTCTAGTTCTACCGCCTTCCCATCTCCAGAAAAGGTTCGTTTGCGGATTAATACCTTTCAAATATTTGAACATCTGTATCATATTACCCGTTTCTCCTTTCCTCCAGGTTATACATGTTCAGGTCAGCTAGTCTCTCCTCATACGTCTTGTAACGCAAATCCCATACTATTTTTGTAGCTTTTCTTTGCACCGCTTCAATTCTTTTTATATCCTTAGCAAGATACGGCCTCCAAAACTGAACACAATACTCCAGGTGGAGCCTTACCCAATGACTTGTACAGGGGCATCAACGTCTCTTTTCTTCTGCTGGTCACACCTCTCTCTATACAGCCTAGCAACCTTCTGGCTACGGCCACCGGCTTGTCACACTGTTTCATCGCCTTCAGATCCTTAGATACTTTCACCCCAAGATCCCTCTCCCCATCTGTACATATCAGACTCTCTCTGCCTAACACATACATCTCCCACGGATTTCTACTCCCTAAGTGCATCACTTTGCATTTCTTTGCATTGAATTTTAATTGCCAAACCATAGACCATTCTTCTAGCTTCTACAGATCCTTTTTCATGTTTTCCACTCCCTCCCGGGTGGCCACTCTGTTACAAATCTTAGTATCGTCTGCAAAAAGGCAAACTTTACCTTCTAACCATTCGGCAATGTCACTCACAAATATATTGAACAGAATTGGTCCTAGCACTGATCCCTGAGGCACTCCACTACTCACCTTTCCCTCATCCCAGTGAATTCCATTAACCACCCTCTGGCGTCTGTCCGTCAACCAGTTCCTAATCCAGTTCACCACATTGGGTTCTATCTTCAGCTTGTCAAGTTTATTCAAGAGCCTCCTGTGGGGAACAGTGTCAAAAGCTTTGCTGAAATCTAAGTAGATTACATCTATAGCACGTCCTTGATTCAATTCTCCTGTCACCCAGTCAAAGAATTCAATGAGATTCATTTGGCATGATTTACCTTTGGTAAAACCGTGTTGTCTCGGATCTTGCAACTTATTGGCTTCCAGGAAATTCACTATCCTTTCCTTCAGCATCACTTCCATTACTTTTCCAATAACCGAAGTGAGGCTTACCGGCCTGTAGTTTCCAGCTTCTTCCCTATCACCACTTTTGTGAAGAGAGACCACATCCACTCTTCTCCAATCCCACAGAACATCTCCCGTCTCCAAGGCTTTATTAAACAAATCTTTAAGAGGACCGGTCAGAACCTCTCTGAGCTCCCTCAATATCCTGGGGTGGATCTCGTCCGGTCCCATGGCTTGTTAGATTTTCAAGTTGTTCATATACACTCTCTTCTGTGAACGGTGCTATATTCACTCCATTCTCATATGTACTTTTGCCATTCAATCGTGGTCCTTCTCCAGGATTTTCTTCAGTGAAAACAGAACAAAATTATTTGTTTAGCAAATTTGCTTTTTCTTCATCATTATCCGCATAGCAGTTCGCAGCATCTTTCAGTCTCACAATTCCATTTTTAGTCTTCCTCCTTTCACTAATATACCTGAAGAAAATTTTGTCGACCTTCCTTACATTTCTAGCCATTTGTTCTTCCGCTTCCGCTTTTGCCAGATTTATCTCTCTCTCTTGGCTTCTTTCAGTTTCATCCAGTATTCCCCTCCGTGTTCTTCTTGAGTTTTTCTGTATTTCATGAACGCCAACTCTTTAGCCTTTATTTCCTCAGTCACTTGCAAGGACGTAGACACCTACATTTCTGTTTAGGGGCCTACCAGGTGTCCAGTTATGCAATTGCCACCTTTCCCTCCTTTATTTTGAGCATAAGCATCAGAAATTTGTCAAGTTGTGATCCTGAATCAAGATTCTCATTTTGCTTAAGGCAATTTTATGTAGTACTGTGAACGGATATGAATCTATTCTGAGTAAAATATTTGAGTGCACTTTTATACATGTGTGTAGCCAAACTCCATGATATCAGTGGCTGGTTATGTTCTTAGTAGCTCACAGAAATGGCATTCCCTTTCGGGTTTCTTGTATGGAGTCATGCCACAAATATATCAGCAGATTTAATTACGAATAATTCATAGTGCAGAGTATTAGGAGCTGGAGAAGGTCATTAGGATAATAGCTGACGTACACAGAGCCCAAGAAAGTGAACTGATGACTGGCAAAAACTCTGGCAGGCTGCAGTATAATGTAATGTTAGGCATGTGATTAGCAAACAGGGGAAGTAGAAAGATGCTGAGAAATGATGAAAAGACACGGTAAAGACATTGGCCTGAACTTGAACTGGCTTTAGAGAGGTTTGCTGAGTTGGATATTGTTTCTTTGAGCAACACGTTGATCACAAATTTGCATATAATATATATAAACTGCTTTGGTTGTACCATAGACAGGTGGTATCTCAAATACATGACCTGTTACTCTTTATCCTGTGGCTATCGATTTGTCAGAGCTGCTGGAAGAGGTGTGAACATTAAAAATTTCCTTTGAGAGATTTCCTAAAAGACTTAGTTTAAACGAACATAAATAACCTGAGTGATGTCATTGGAAGGAATGTTACTCATAAGTACTTTGAAGGAGGAATAGAACAGTGAAATGGTAACAGAAAAAGACCAAAATGGCCGATCTAGTCTACACTTTTAAGTTGATTAATTATGTAACTGATGCTCCATGTATGTTACCTACTGTGCTTTTCTTTTGCTTTGTAACTACCCCTGAAGGTTACCCCACCCCCATGGTAATGAGCGATCATTTCACAGCTGTTTTGAGCTGAAGCGCTTATTGCTTGTTTTCATCCTCTTTCGATTTATGGATTATGTACCCCACTCTTTTGAATTCCTTCACTCTTTTTTGTCTTCATTACATTCTCTGGGAAGGTATTCCAGGCATCCACCAACCTTTCTATGACAAAAATGTTTCCTAACATGACTCCTGAAGCTTCAGGTTATGTTGCCTGGTTCTACAACTTCCTTTATTTTGGAAAATGTTTTCATTTGTGTATTCATGCCTTTAAATTATTATTATAATTTGTAATTTATCTCCCCTGTCCCTCTTGGGTATAACTGTTCAGACCCTGCACTCCCTTCTCATGGTCCTTGCACTAATCTGGTTGCTTTCCTCTGACATATTTATGTTCTTTCTAAGATTGGGCTTCCCAACTTAGCACATTTATTTATTTAATTTTATGTATTCATACTTTTATCCCACAATTATCCAAAACTGAGTTTCGGTTCAATGTGGCTTACATTTAACAGTTATTAGAGATTACATCGATTCAATTACATTTACAAGGTTGTATGATACTGTGTTTTACAGTGGTTGGCAAGATAGCTATTAGTGCATATGGAGTAGTCATTAGGTTTCTTGAGAAGGTATGTCTTAGTTCATTTCTTAAATGAAAAGTTGTGTTACAGTTAGAGGTTGTGTTGTGTATATTTTTTAGAACGATTAGTGCATATTTTACTAGTAGAATTTCTTGAAGAGTTAGGTCTTTAGATCTTTTCTGAACTGGAGGTAGTTTATGATGATTGTTATGACTATGGGAATTGAGTTCCACCATTTTGAGCTCAGGTAGCTAAATCCCACCGTGTAGGTGGACTTGTATAGTATGTTTTTGCAGTTGGGCAGGTGAAGTAGTAGGTAAGCTCAAGTTCCTGGGTTTGCATTTCTTGGTGATAGTTTGATCATGTCTAGCATGTAATCTGGTGACGTGCCAAGTATTTTGAAGATGATTGTTCTGGTTTTGAAAAATAATCTGGTCTTGATCATTATGTAGCATTATGAGTAGTGGGATTGCTCTATCATATTTTGACTTTTTGAATATCAATCTCGCTGCTGTGCTTTGGACAGTCTAAAACAATCATGGTAGGTTGTCTTTGCAGCCTACATATGCTGTATTACAGTAGTCTATTTGGGACAATATCAGCAACTGTATTATAAGACGGAATGACTGTCTGGGGAAATAGTCTGTGATTCTTCTCAGCTTCCATAGTGTTTTGAAGCTTTTTGACGTGATTGCAGCAACTTGGTCTTCAAGAGTCAGATGTTTGTCGAGAATTATTCCTAGTATTTTTATTTGTGTTTCAATTGTGTAAGATTGGTGATCTATTATGATGTTTTGGTAGGTAAGGAGTTTGGTTTTGTCTTAGTTCAGTTTAAGTTTTGACAGTTGTGGGCCAATTTTCCATTATTCTAGGTGGGGGCCTCTCAATAACCTGCATGGGGAGTTAAGACCTCCTTTTTTCTGCTGGTATGCCTTTCTTTATGCAGCTTAGCTTGCTTTTGACTTTAGTCTACTACTACTAATCATTTCTAAAGTGCTATTAGATGTATTATATGCAGATACTTTCTCCGTCCCTAGAGGTCTCACAATCAAAGTTTTTTGTACCTGGGGCAATGGAGGGTTAAATGACTTGCCCAAGGAACTGCAGTGGGAATTGAACCCAGGTTGCGAGGATCAAAGCCTGCTGCACTAACCTATTAGGCTATTCTTCCACCATCTTATCACATTGCTTAACTACACTCAGATCAGAAAACACAAGCACTCTGAGGTCCTTCTCTTGGTCCGTGCATATCAGCCTCTCCCCTCCTATAGATATTTGCCCTTCAAATGTGTCACTCTACGTTTCTTCACATTAAAGTTTAACTGTCAAACATTAGTCTATGCTTCTCATTTTGTAGGTCTCTTCTTATATTGTATACTCCGTCTGGGGTATTCACTCTGTTGCAGATCTTCATGTCATCTGTAAACTAAAAAAGTAGCTTTTCATTAGTAACTTAACTCACAAAGACATTGAACAGAACTAGCCAATGACTGATCGGCAAGATCCTCTACTACTCTCCTCTCTCTACCAAGTAAATTCTATTTACCATTAGCTTCAATCATCTGTCAATCAATCACCAATTAGATTACTATAATAGTTTGTATATGGGTTCAACACACACAAGATGTAAGGTATTGTAGAGTATTAATACAGTAGGTTGTTCAAAATTTCACTGTTAGGTTGGTGACAGGTCTAACTCGATTCAATCAAGTTACCCTCTGAATGAAAAAAGATTTAAGTTCAGATTTTTCCTTCTTGTTTACAAACAATTGGTGGTATGACTCCTCTTTATTTGACTAAAGCATTATGGGTCCAATATTCAGGCTTCGGGAGGTAGCTGAACTGCTTCCCGCAATCAGCGCTGAGCCTGGATGTTCAATGCTGGGTCATTTCTGGTGACCAGCATTGAAGATCAGGTTTATTTTTGGTCAGTTTGAATTGAACCCTTTAGTGTCCAATGTTCCCATCAATCTGTTCCCATATGGCTTATTACGGGAACATTGGACACTAAAGGGTTTAACCACCCACGCCAATATTCAGCGCTGCCTGGTTAAGTTTGAAGCAGCCAAAAATATACCATCTTTCGATGCGGCCAAACTTAGCAAGCGATGTGCCGAAAATTGGTGGATAGCTGGTTATATCGCATGATATAACCAGCTATCTGCTAGGTGCTAACCAGTGATATTCAGAGGGAGTTAGTCAACTATGTCCCGCTGAATATCACCGGATAGCTGGCTCAGTACCATTTAACCGGCCAGGTGCCATTCCTGGTTAAGTGTTTTTTTGACAAACCAGTCCTTCACAGAAAAAAACCATGGACTAACTATACCCTGAACCATAGGTTAAAAAAAAAAATCCTGAATTCTCTTACCCTGCAAAACATAATTTAGACTTTAAGGTTAAGTGGAATATAAATGTCCTTTTTAAATTAAATAACATTTTTGTAGATCTGTCATTTCTGGGACCAGGTATCTCTATGTAATAAGAACATAGGAACATGTTACATAGGAACATGAGTGCCCTAGTATAAAATTATCCTTTTAGAGTGCAAAATGGTGGTTCTACAATTCTGTGTGTGTCAATCGTATTAGTAATACATAATAACAAAAAAGATTACACGTTCAAAAATTTTTTGTTCTTCTAAAAGCAAAGAACGAAGCAAATTTTTAAACCCTAGATATTTTTTATCAGAACACCATCAAAAAATGCTCTTGTTTTAACAGTGGAAAGACTCATTTACTTTTGTATGCATGTAGCATGTGTCAAATTCTAGAAATTTCCAAAGAAAGCTCTTCCTCCTGTACAGGCTTCCTTTTTTGGAGTTGGAAGTGAAAGGGTGAGGTCTCTTTTGGATTGTGAACAGCACTGTCAATGACAATCCAGTGTAGCTGTTCTCTTGTGCTTGACTGCTTAAATATTTTAAATTTAAATGCTTTACTTTTTGTCTATTAGATTGTAAGCTCTTTGAGCAGGGACTGTCTTTCTTCTGTGTTTGTACAGCGCTGCGTACGCCTTGTAGCACTATAGAAATGCTAAATAGTAGTAGTAGTAGTAGTTCTCTCTTGTAATCAGAGGTGATATTGTGAGGTCATAATGCCTCAGGCCACCAATAAGAGCCAACCTCATCAGTGATGTCACAATGGCTTGATTGTCCTATACTTGGCTCACTTTTATTACATAGCTCTTTGAGCAGGGACTGTCTTTCTTCTATGTTTGTGCAGCGCTGCGTACGCCTTGTAGCGCTATAGAAATGCTAAATAGTAGTAGTAGTAGTCTCTTGTAACCAGAGCTAATAGTGTGATGTCATAATGCCTCAGTCCACCAATAAGAGCCAACCTCATCAGTGATGTCACAATGGCTTGATTGTCCTATACTTGGCTCACTTTTATTACATAGCTCTTTGAGCAGGGACTGTCTTTCTTCTATGTTTGTGCAGCGCTGCGTATGCCTTGTAGCGCTATAGAAATGCTAAATAGTAGTAGTAGTAGTCTCTTGTAACCAGAGCTAATATTGTGATGTCATAATGCCTCAGGCCACCAATAAGAGCCAACCTCATCAGTGATGTCACAATGGCTTGATTGTCCAATACTTGGCTCACTTTTATTACATAGCTCTTTGAGCAGGGACTGTCTTTCTTCTATGTTTGTGCAGCGCTGCGTACGCCTTGTAGCGCTATAGAAATGCTAAATAGTAGTAGTAGTAGTCTCTTGTAACCAGAGCTAATAGTGTGATGTCATAATGCCTCAGTCCACCAATAAGAGCCAACCTCATCAGTGATGTCACAATGGCTTGATTGTCCTATACTTGGCTCACTTTTATTACATAGCTCTTTGAGCAGGGACTGTCTTTCTTCTATGTTTGTGCAGCGCTGCGTACGCCTTGTAGCACTATAGAAATGCTAAATAGTAGTAGTAGTAGTAGTTCTCTCTTGTAATCAGAGGTGATATTGTGAGGTCATAATGCCTCAGGCCACCAATAAGAGCCAACCTCATCAGTGATGTCACAATGGCTTGATTGTCCTATACTTGGCTCACTTTTATTACATAGCTCTTTGAGCAGGGACTGTCTTTCTTCTATGTTTGTGCAGCGCTGCGTACGCCTTGTAGCGCTATAGAAATGCTAAATAGTAGTAGTAGTAGTCTCTTGTAACCAGAGCTAATAGTGTGATGTCATAATGCCTCAGTCCACCAATAAGAGCCAACCTCATCAGTGATGTCACAATGGCTTGATTGTCCTATACTTGGCTCACTTTTATTACATAGCTCTTTGAGCAGGGACTGTCTTTCTTCTATGTTTGTGCAGCGCTGCGTACACTTTGTGGCGCTCTAGAAATGTTAAATAGTAGTAATAGTAGTAGTAAGTCATATACCGTTCTGAGATAAGATAAGGGTAAGGTTAAAGCGTTTGATATACTGCCTTTCTGTGGTAAAGCCAAAGCGGTTTACATATTATATACATGTACTTTCTTCTGGAATACAGTATAACCCCTTCAATCCTGAATTATTTTTATTCTCTGTGGAAGTGAGAGTGGATTATATTCTTTGTGAAGTAGATCGGTAGCCTAGTGATTAAACCATTGGGCTGATATGCAGAGCTGATATGGCAGTTTGATATGTTAAATATTTATTTTATATGAGACTTTTCATCTTTCCACTTTTTTTTGTGAAATTGTGAAGACTTTCACTTGCTGGAGAACATTATTATTCTCATAGAATTCTGAGGTGTGGATGTTTTGATGGATTAATAGAGTTGTTTATATTTTTCTAAAAATATATATTTTTAAAGATTTTAAAGGACTATAGTAAGAATTCCACCTTTTCTGGGACGTCATTTGAGCCTGTTTGGGTTAGTGGCTTCTCTCTTTTTTAAATCAGAAACTTGACAACCATGGAAGCCAGGCTTAAATTGTGCTTCTATTCCTTATGATCTTGGACAAGTCACTTAACCCTCCGTTGCACCAAGTATGGACTTAGATTGTGAGCCTTCTGGGGACAGGGAAATATCTATTGTATCTGGATATAACTTATTGAGCTACTAATGAGAAAAAGGTTCAAGTTAAATCTAATAAATACATTAAATTGTAACTAATTCTTTCAAGGCAGACAGGTTGGGCAAACTATAACTCCTCAAATGATCAGCCTTAAGACTAAGGCATCATAGTTATTACATTTAATTTTGATTGGTGGGTTGGATGCAAAGCAGTGTGAAAGAAAAAAAATGGCCAATGTCTTGGGAAGGCGGGCTCAGGGGCAGGTGGGTGAGGGTAAGAAGGAAGGAATTTTAAGTTCACCAGGGCTTGTAGAACATGTCTGAACTGAATGCAATTCCAAATTTCTTATTTGTAATGCCAAGCAATGAAAACAGAGAAGCTAGAGAGCTGTTAATTAGCAAAAGATTTCATTATAGGAAAGCAAAGACCAAAATTAATAAAGCAAACAGGGGAAAGCTAGAAACAAGCTTAGATTATGAACCCTCCAGGAACAGAAAAAGTACAAGGTATACAAGAAATCAAATGAATTAATTAATATAATAGAGAGAGCCTGTCATTTGCAATGATATGGAACATGTCGTTTGGCATGTCCCAAGTCATTGCATGTTGTGAACAAACAAAAATGAGTTGTTTGATGATGATGATAGTGTGTATTCTTTCTTGTGCAAAAGAGGGCGCACTTGTTCAGAAAGAGTGCTCATTCTTTTCCTAGTACAGCCCCTATTCAAAGCACTGCATATGTGTGAACAGTGTATGCATATGCACACGTTTTCCAAAAACTGTGCCCTCTTACACATACTCCAGATTCTATATACAGCACCAAGTGTTAGGCGCAGGAAGTTCCACACGGATCCAATATCTGTACCCAACTTAATGGGGGTAATAGGCACCAAGTGGCCACTTAATTGAGGTTGCGTTTGGATCTCCCCGCACGCTGTTCTATAACATGGTGCCGAATCAAAAAGGGGGCATGAGTGGGTCATGTGGATTATCAAGTTAGGTTCCAAGTTACAGATTTGGTCAATCCAGGCCTGACTTTCTACCAGTCCGGCACGCACGGTTAACTGTGATCTCTGCGCTATCCTGGTATTCTATAAAGGTTGGGTGTCCTAAATAAAAACCCAGCTCATGGTCGATCTTTTCAGCACTTAAATTTTGGCACTATTTATAGAATTTCCCCCATGGAGGGGCATTTTTTAAAGATTGTCCAAGTCAGAATTGGAATGTAAAATGTCCCCCTCGCGGCCATTTTTGAACAGAAAAAAATGTCTGGATTTCCAGTTCAAACATATGTAAAAAGGATGTTTTTGTACTGAAATCATCCAAAGTGAGCAGCCATTTTCCAAAATGAAACGTCCAAAAAAGTAGGCATAAAAATGTCTGTCTGGCATCATTTTTATAAAAATGGCCACACTGATGTCCCTACAGAGCAGAGGGGCAGCCTAATGGTCAATGTAATGGATTTAAACAATGGAACCAAGGAACAGATCCCATCTTAATTCCATTATATTGTGACAAACCCTGGGCTCGGTGTTCTTCAGACCTCCAGGTTGCTGCCAGTACTCCCAGCTTAGCAGTTCCCCTAACTCCAAGTCAAGGCCACAAACTGATCTAGTCCAGGTTTTCCTCTTTTATTCATGCCCATAAGCACATAACCAATTCCAGCAAACAAAAGCTTAATACCACCATGGCGCCAATAAACAACAGTCCATAACCAGGGTCCTTTCACCTTGACCCTTCAAAGAATATACAGCTCAGGTTTCATAATTCAGAACAGTCTTTGCATATGTTGACGTCTTCACTACTGAGGAACAGGCAGCTCACAGCCATACTCCTTTCTGAGGGGCATCTCACAGCTGCCTTTAGAGCATGGTGAGAACCCTGAGGTGCTCTAAAGGCAGCTACAGTACCTACTGTACTTGAATTTATGACAACTGCAAGCGTGGTGGCTATTGTAGTGGTAGACCTTTAGGTACAGTAGGTTTCTCTCTGTTCCTGGAGGGTTCACAATAACATATTGTGACAAAGCAATAGCCAGGGCTTGTCACAGTAGTGAGAAAAAGCCAATTATAGGTCCCAGAAGGCATTGGGATCACCAGCTCAGAATAGGAGGTTGAGGAAAACCTGGGGTGGTGCCACCCTATTGGAAGGGGTTGGTAGCTGCCCTTTGATGAGTTCAAGTTTTATTTAGATTTACTAATGTGCCAGTCAGGAGTACCATCTAGGCAGCTTACAATATAATCAATGTTAGTATAGCAAAGTGTGCATATAGACAGACAACTAACAGTGAGGAAAGGGAGAGGAACTCCATCTTGTTGAGAGAAAGCAAGTGATGGAAAAAACAATAGGGAAGCTGTTTGCAATTCAGTCAGGCATTTTGAGGTCTGATTTAAAGGTGAAGAGTGAAGTCTGATGTCGCAAAGAGGTGGGCAGGAGATTCCAAAGATGTGGACCTTGAACTGAGAATATTGAGATTCGAGTATGTTCATGGCAGATTTGTTTATAAGTTGGGGCTGGTGATGGCAGGGGCTGGTGATGGCAGGGGCGGAGCTGATGATGGCGGGGGTGGAGCTGACGACGGCGGGGGTGGGGTTGATGACGGCGGGGGCGGGGTTGATGACGGCTGGGGTGGGGGTGTGAACTTTTTGGGTGGGTTTGGGGACTGGGTAATCGGCAACGCTGGTTCTCACATAGCAAGCTTCCCCTTTCATATCTCCTTCACTTCCAACAGGGCTGGGCAGCAATGGCAAGTTATAAATGTCATATGTATTGTAATGTCTAGGTAAAAACATCCTTCGTTTTTGCTTTGGATGTTTCTTCCTGTTTCATTATCTCTGAAAGATGTCCTCATTTTGGGCTCACCTAAGTCCCACCCAAAACATGCCTCCAACATGCCCCCTTGCTATATTAACGAACTGTAATGTAAAACGTCCAAAGTCTTCCTTTCAAAAATTGCGATTTGGATGTTTTTGACAGACCGTTTTTTTTTTGGCCATTTCAAGACATTTATCTGCTTCAAAAATAATCGCCATAGTGTACATTGTCCTTTGAAAGAGTGTGCACTCAGCTATTTTGCTCCTGTAATGGCAAAATGGCCAAATGAAGAAAAATAACAAATATTTCTTGCAGGAACGACACAGGAAACAACATGAAATGAAAATTTTCTGCCCATCTATCCCTAAAGTATAATTGACCCACAGAAATAGGTGTTTTCAAAAATAAAGCCTCTTTTACATGCAGAAAAAGTGATCGAGCAGGATACCAGGAAAGCCATTATAACATAGGCGTAGTTTGACTGTTTCATTTGGGGGGGGGGGGGCAAAGGATGGGGCGGAGCATATTAGCATATTCATTTGCATATATACATATGCAAATGAATATGCTAATATGGAGGAAGGAATTGAAATTTACAGGCAAAATATCACAGATGCACATTTCAAAAAGCTGACATATTTCAATTAATATATTCTGAATAAAATACTTTTTTACCTTTGTTGATCATTTAGTTTTTCTATTCGCTTTGGTCCCAGTGTCTTCTGTTTTATGCAGTGTCTTCTTTCCAGTAGGCTTCCCTCTGCTCCCCACCCCTCCCAGTCCCATCCATCTCCTGCTCCTTCCCTCTGCTCACCTCATTTCCCAGTCCAATCCAATTCCTGGTCCTTCCCTCTGCTCCCCACCCACCCCTCCCAGTCCCATCCATCTCTTGCTCCTTCCCTCTGCTTCCCACCCCTCCCAGTCCCATCCATCTCCTGCTCCTTCCCACTGCTTCCCACCCTCCCAGTCCCATCCATCTCCTGCTCCTTCCCTCTGCTTCCCACCCTCCCAGTCCCAGCCATCTCCTGCTCCTTCCCTCTGCTTCCCACCCTCCCAGTCCCATCCATCTCCTGCTCCTTCCCTCTGCTCCCCTCCCCTCGCAGTCCCATCCATCTCTTGCTCCTTCCTTCTGCTCCCCACCCCTCCCAGTCCCATCCATCTGTTGCTCCTTCCCTCTGCTCCCCACCCCTCGCAGTCCCATCCATCTCTTGCTCCTTCCCTCTGCTTCCCACCCCTCCCAGTCCCATCCATCTCCTGCTCCTTCCCACTGCTTCCCACCCTCCCAGTCCCATCCATCTCCTGCTCCTTCCCTCCCAGTCCCATCCATCTCCTGCTCCTTCCCTCTGACCTCCTTTCCCAGTCCAATCCAATTCCTGGTCCTTCCCTCTGCTCCCCACCCACCCCTCCCAGTCCCATCCATCTCTTACTCCTTCCCTCTGCTCTCCACCCTCCCAGTCCCATTCATCTTCCCTCTGCTGCCCCCCCCCCCCCCCGCGAGGTCCAGGATCGTGACTCCGTTTACCCCCTCTCTTCCTCCCTCCCTCCGGTGCAGGCAGCAGTCTTCTTCAGCCTTTCTGTGTTCCTGGCAGCGGTAGCGACGTACACGCTGCCTTCGGTCTGCCCCGGAAGCCTTCTCTTCAAGTTCCTGTTCCCACCTATGCGGGAACAGGAACTTGAAGAGAAGGCTTCGGGGCAGAGCTGAAGGCAGCGTGTACGTCGCTACCGCTGCCAGGAACAAGAAAGACTTAGAGAAGATTGGTGCTGCCTGCGCCGGAGGGTAGGAAGAGAGGGGGTAGATAGACACGCTCGTCTCCGTCCGCTTCGCTGCTTCCCTGCCCTCTCTGTCTGCGTCCCGCCTTCCTCTGATGTCATTTCCTTTCAGGCGGGACGCAGACAGAGAGGGCAGGGAAGCAGCGAAACGGACGGAGACGAGCGCGTGCCTGCTTGTTTTTTTTTTTTTTCACTTCTAGCGCCAGTCCACGTCATCGTCGTTTGGGGGGGCATTGCCCCCCTCGCCCCCCCCAGTCTACGCCTATGCATTATAAAGCGCATTGCAGTAGTTAGTCTTAGAGATGAAGAAAGGGCGTAGTAGATTTCACACCAGCATGACTTATGGAAGCTTTGAGAGACCGAACTCTGTATAATATGATGAAAGCTGACTTTATTATTGAAACAATTGCATTTTGATAGTCAAGACAGAATGCTGTACATCCCACTTCATCACATGGTATCATGGACTGGTTCAGTCAAAGGGTATTGGAGCCTGCTGTGTAGTATAAACCAGCTAAATTTAACTAGGATTCCCCAATGGCACCCTGCCAGTAAATAATTTTCTGATGTTTTCAATGCTCCATTTTCTCTGTTGTATTTTCTCATTCATAAACAAGTAGCAATTAAGCCACTCGTTAAAATCATAAAATATGACAAACCTAATGAACCATTCTTCATTCTCATTTAATAAAGCTGTTTAGCTACTGAATGACCAATGTTCAGCTACAGCTGTTTTTTAATTATACTTTGGCCATAGTAAATGTGAGTTGCTTGTCCACAGTCTATTGTGGTCTTTATTCCATGTTTTTAGATTGACCAAAGAAACATTAATGGTGAATAGTGAAACACTGAAGCAATAGTACTAGGAAATCACTCCAATAATATAAGGGATTCTGGAAGCTTCTCCTTCTCCCCAAATCTAGATTCTGCATCAAATGTCTGCAGGAATTTGCTTCTCTCATCAGATTCAAATCCAGCCTAAACAAATCACTTTTTCAAGGATATTTTAAACAACTAAACCTCAATTTGCCCTGCTCATGCAACAGATTCCTTAATCCATTGGTTCCAAAACCTGGTCAACCCAGCCAGTCAGGTTTTCAGGATAACCTGAATGAATATTCATCAGAGAGATTTGCATGCACTGCCCCCACTGCATGCAAATCTACCTCATGAATATTCATTGAGGTTATCCTGAAAACCTCCTGACTGGCTGGGTTGCCTCCGGGGCCAGATTTTGGAACCACTGGCCTAATCTGCTCTCTAAGCTACAGAGCCCGTTCCTCATATCTGCCCACAGAACTGGGGATAATTATTTAGGCCTATATCCATGATATAAAACTAAGGTACTCATGCAGAACTCATAGTTCTCCCTGTAACATTTCCAGGCCCAACATGTACTGACCTGTGGAAAAAGCACTTTTGAAACTCGCCCCTGCCTCCTGCATGTTGTGCCACAGGGACAGGGGGCAGGTCCAGGGAGGACTGGAGAAAATAAGCTTGGGGAATTCATTTTGCAGTCCTTGTGCTTGTTTTCCACCACTTTATCCTGCAAAGGTTGTGTAGTAAAGATTCCTCCTGAGGGATTTCCCTTAGAAAAGCCAATTACAGGACTGTGAGTACAAAGTACCTGCAAACAAAGTTCCCTAAACACTGGATTTCTCTGCTGCTGCTGTGCTTGCTCGGGGGGGGGGGGGGGGGGGGGGCAGAGGCATAGCTAGGTGGGGAGCCAGGGGAGCGACCGCTGCCCCAAATGGACTTCTGATGGTGCCAGTGCCTACGTAGTGCACTGTCCACTCTCCTTGGCGTCCCAACCTAGCTATACTTCGGGAGGGAGGGGGGGTGCTGCTACTACAAAATAATGCTTTCAATGAAAGCAGGAGTGTTGGATTATTTGTAGTAAATAATTAGCAGATTTTAGTACACACAGCTTCAGCTTTAGAAATGTTAATTTCTTTCTTCATCTCTCTCTCATTCACCCCTGAATAATTCACTGCTGAGTCACTTTAAAGTTGAAGTAACAAAACATCTGTTTACTCACAGTTTGTAGTTAGATTATAATCAGACAGGCTTATATATACATATTACTATACATTTGTCTTATCAGCTCCTTCCATGTGCTTAGATGGTAATGGATGCTCACACCACCATAGATCCTCTCAGGTTAGGAGAGATCATGAGCTCCATGTGCTCCATGTGCTGCATCTGATGTGTCTAACCCCCACAGGAAGTTGCATAGCTGTGTGACCTCTCTAAGTAATTCACATCAGAGGTCACAGAGTAATCACAGAGAAATAATAGGTGACAGGCAATGCATGTAAAAATACAATTACATTCCAACAAACCCCTTCTCATGCATAACTGTCATGCAATTATTTATTCATACAAAGTCCAAGCTTTATACGCAGATTCACAAAATGTTCTCTGGGTAACGGTTTGGTCATGATGTCAGCTGTCATCTCACTGGTGTGACAATAGTGTAGACTGATGACCCCTTCTTTCGCCAACTCTCGCACGTTGTGGTATTTCGTTGCGATGTGCTTGGTGCGTGACTGAACCTTGTCATTCTGTGACAGTCGGATGCAGCTCTGATTATCTTCCATTATCTGGATTGGTCTCTTTTCAGCTATTCCAAAATCCAGCAAAAGTTTTTCAATCCATATCAGTTCTCTGCACGCTTCCGATACAGCCACATATTCAGCTTCTGTAGAAGACAGACTCACAATACTTTGTTTATGACTGGCCCATGAAATTTGTACATTTCCATACATAAACACATATCCACTTGTGGATTTATAATCAGAATGATCCCCTGCCCAATCTGAATCACAGTAACATGTTAGTTTTGGATTACTATTGGCTGAAATCTTTAATTTACAATCAATGGTACCCTTTAAATACCTTACCATCCTTTTAACTGCAGTCCAATCTGATTTGGTAGGTGAGCTGACCCTTCTGCTCAAAATTCCTACTGCATTTGCTATATCAGCCCTGTATGTGGTAGCTAGATATAAAAGCTTACCTATGGCTGATCTATATTGGATGTTATCTGGTAAAGGTTCTCTTACTGTTTCATCCTTCAGAAAATCAGTGATCATGGGAGTGCTTACAACTTGGGCATCTTGCATACCTAAACTTTCAATAAGCTCATTTATTTTCTGCTTCTGGCTTAGAAGATAAGAACCATCATTTTGTTTCTCAATTTCTATACCAAGATAGTATGACACATTACCAAGTTCTTTTATCTCAACATTGAGGTTTAAACACTTTACAATGTCCTTGTACTCTTGCTCACTTTTGCTTGCAATGAGCAGATCATCAACAAAAGCTAAAATGTATGCATATTGTCCATTTGTGCACCTAGTGTACAAGCATTTATCTGCTTCACCTTGCTTAAATCCTAAATTTGTCAATATTTCTTGCAATTTGTCATTCCAACATTCTGCACTTTGCTTTAATCCATAAAGACCTTTGTTTAATTTACACACTAGCTGTCTTTGTTTTGTATTTATGAAACCTGTTGGTTGTTCCATGTACAAGTCTTCAGTTATATCTCCGTGAAGAAACGCTGTTTTCACATCAATGTGTTTGACTTGCATGCCTTTGAGACTGCAATGCTCAGAAGTGTTCTGATTGTCGTGTGTTTCACTACAGGTGCAAACACTTCATCAAAATCTTCTCCATATTTTTGAAGATATCCCTTTGCGACTAATCTGGCTTTATACCTTTCCACTTTTCCTTGTGCATTCCTTTTTAACTTGAATACCCATTTGCATCCTATAGCTTTCTTGCCAGGAGGTAATTTTGTAAGAATCCAAGTATTATTTTTATCCAATGCATCAATTTCTTCTTGTGCAGCTTTATGCCATTCAGCAGCTTCTTCTGCTGACATTTTCTCAATCTCATCCCATGTTAAGGGCTCTTGAGCTTCTGCTGACTTTGTTAGGTAAGACAGTCTTGGGGGTGGAACACCTTTGTTTTCCCTGGATGAGCGTCTGACAACAGGTTGGTCCGACCTTTCTGCATCCTCTAAATCTGAGAGTCCTTCTCCAATTGATTCCCCTTCTCCAACTGTACTGTCTTCTTCAATGATCCTTTCTGTGTCTGTTTCCTCTGCCTGTTCCTCGTTAGATACAGATGAGTTGCTTTCAGACATCTGCCTTGGTATGGCATTTATATACACTGGCATGTCTATTATGGTTCTAGTTTCATATTCTGGATGATAAGGCTCATCTGGGATAATCCAGCCTTTATCAACCCTTTTGTTTTCATCAAAATATGTAACATGTCTTATGCCAACAATGCCAGTTTTCAGATTCAAAATTCTATATCCTTTGTGTCCTGGAGCATAGCCAACTAAAATGCCCCTTTCTGTTGTGGAATCCAGCTTATGCCTTCTTTGCTTTGGTATATGAGCATATGCTGTACTTCCAAATGTTCTTATGTGTGACAGGTTTGGCTTCCTACCATGCCATGTCTCATGTGGTGTGCGCTGAGCGCCTTTAGTTGGCATTCTGTTTTGTAGGTACACTGCTGTGAGAATGGCTTCCCCCCATAGTCTTTTAGGGAGATTGCTATCTGACAGCATACATCTGGTCATTTCCACAATTGACCTAAATTTTCTCTCTGCAACAGAATTTTGCTCTGGTGTATAAGCTACTGTTGTGATATGCTGAATGCCTTCTTGTTCTAGAAATGTGCGCATGCTTTGTGAAGTGAACTCACCACCATTGTCGGTCTGAAGAACCTTTGGTTTTCTTTCAAATTTATTGCTCACCATGGCTACATATTTCTTCAGCATGTCTGTGACTTGACTTTTTTTTTTCAGCAAATAGGCCACACAATATCTAGAGAAATCATCCAAGAATATTAGCACAAATCTGTTATTTCCCAATGATGGGATATTAAACGGTCCACATAAGTCACTGTGTATTAAGTCCAGTACTTTATTACTCCTATTTCCTGTGTATGCAGGAAATGAGGGTCTCACACCTTTTTGAGTAACACAGTCTATGCATTTCTCCATTTTACCAGCATCTGCACTTATCTGAATGCCGGTGGCTAGTTGCTTACTGTAAAGATCCTGGATCACCTTAGAATCACGATGTCCCAGGCGGCGGTGCCAGATTTCCAGACTACATTTACCATCATTCTTCCTTACTTGCGCCATATGTGAGGCTTCACCTGAAATGTTCAGCTTATAAACATCATTATGCATAAAAGCTTCAGCATACACTTCATCATTTTTAGAGATTGTGCACTTACTGTTTTCAAAATGAATCACAAATCCCTTCTTATCTAATGTAGATACACTAAGCATATTACAAACTGCTTGGGGAATATACAAGACATCACTTACAGGAATTTCTTTAACTTCATTAGACACTTTGCATTTTAAGAATCCAATACCTTTTGCTTGGATCTTAGCAGTCCCTGCGTTTGCAGTTTTAAGAATACCTTCCTCTGGACACATTTCCTGAAAGAAATCCTTACAATTGGTTAAATGGCATGTGCTCCCTGAATCCAAAATCCAAGTACTTTCATTTGAATTATTATTTACCATAGTCAAAGATTTTTCTGCCATTAGAAAGCCCTTGTGTTTATCTTTGTCCTTCATACATTTCCTGGTTTGAAAATTCTTTAGTTCCATTGGCTTAGGTGAGCTAGAGGGAGTGTTTTGTGTTTCCTTACACCATTTAGATACATGTCCCTCCTTTCCACATGAGTAGCAAATCAGCTTGCCCTTGGGTGGAGTTTTCCCATAGCTCCGCCTTCCTCTGTTCTTTGCCAAGAAATTTGTTTCATTTCTCTCTGACTGACTTTGAGAACACATCTCCTCAGAATCATTTATTATGCATTCCTGCCTTAGTTTTGATGTTGTCTGTTCAAAAGATTGCCCTTCAATGGCCTCATTTACAGACCTAAAAACATCAAACTTCTTTGATAGTGAGGTAAAAAGAAATGCTCTTTTCAATGCATCACACATGGGAATTCCAGAAAGTTCTAACTTTTGAAATGAAGACATAAGATGCATAATGTGATCATTACATTTACTTTTATCCCTTAATTTGGTTTCATTCAACTCTGCCAACCAAATTGGTTGCTGCTTTGCATATGTAGTTGCATACATAGTTCTCAGTTTATATAAAATGTCCTTTGGTGTATCTTTTCCCTCCACTAATATGGCTTGTTTCTCTGAGAGAGCTTCCAAAAGCATGCACTTCACATAATAGTTTGCATTGTCCCATTCAGCCATATTTTCAGCTGTTCTGTCTTGGTCTAAGCATATATGTAATCCTTTTGCTCGAAGGAGACATATGAATCTTAGTTCCCACTGCTGATAATTAAACTCAGTTAATCTAGGCACCTTGAGAGAATAGAAAAATGGTGAATTTCTTCCCTCAGCCATTTTCTTAGCCTTCTGTCTGCTGTGTGGGGGGAGAGAGAGACAGACTGAATCTTTCCTTTAAAACTTAAGAGAAAAATGTGGCCTTTTTTTCTGCCTGGTAATATTTCTCTTCTTTTTCAATTCCTGAGCCCTGGGCCCATAACCCTTTTGTTGGATTATTTGTAGTAAATAATTAGCAGATTTTAGTACACACAGCTTCAGCTTTAGAAATGTTAATTTCTTTCTTCATCTCTCTCTCATTCACCCCTGAATAATTCACTGCTGAGTCACTTTAAAGTTGAAGTAACAAAACATCTGTTTACTCACAGTTTGTAGTTAGATTATAATCAGACAGGCTTATATATACATATTACTATACATTTGTCTTATCAGCTCCTTCCATGTGCTTAGATGGTAATGGATGCTCACACCACCATAGATCCTCTCAGGTTAGGAGAGATCATGAGCTCCATGTGCTCCATGTGCTGCATCTGATGTGTCTAACCCCCACAGGAAGTTGCATAGCTGTGTGACCTCTCTAAGTAATTCACATCAGAGGTCACAGAGTAATCACAGAGAAATAATAGGTGACAGGCAATGCATGTAAAAATACAATTACATTCCAACAAGGAGGCTACAAGGTTTCAAAGGGCCTATCAGAGGAGACAGTGAACAGACGGAGAGAAGTGGTGAAAGGGGGGAGGGGATATGTTCTAGATTTGCATTTAGACATTTGCAAGATTATCCACCCATAGTGGTAGAAAACCAGGCAAAGATTCTGAAACTGGAAATATCGAGTGGCCCAATGGGTTTTCTCTATGTTGTTTAATTTTAACAACATATTATCCACCTTTCCAAACGAAGATCAGCCACTGTGCTGTACGGCACGCTAGATAAGGATGAGCTAGCGTGAAGACAGGAATTACAGTGTGCACAGATTAAAAACTATGATTTGTTTTCTATTTATATTTTCAATGTTTGACCAGTTTTCAGGCATTTTTAGATTTGTTGCAAACTTTCCAGGTTAAAACCTTGTAACTTGGAAATCTTGTTATCAGATGGAAATGGACTTTCATACATTGATATTGGTTTTCTTTGCTTTTTTTGCATAATAATAAATACATATGCCTAATAGAGAAATAGGGGACTTTTTACGAAGCTGCGTTAAGCATCTAGCGTGGATATTATCACACTATAGATATAAACATGGACCCGCACTAATGCAAAACACCAAGGTCCTCTCAAGGACTATCACTGACCACACCCTCTCCAAAAGGCATTATACGATGTGATACCTGTAAGCGAATCTTCTCCGGAGTAGCCCCCACACTCTGGAATGCATTGCCTGAAAGGCTCCTCTTAACACAAGACTACCTCTACTTCAGGAAGCAGGTGAAAGCTTGGCTCTTCAACCAGGACTTTAATGGAAGAATTAACTAACTGGTTAGTCTCACTCATGCACATAAAGAGTGACTCGGGTTGCACATGCTGCAGCACGACATGTTTATCCACTCCTATCCTAGCTGGGATAATATTTAACCATCTCTTTGACCTCATGTGTAACTTTCTTTAAATTAGTCACCTTACTTTCTAATTCCTCTTACTCTCTTATCTATGTTTGATTTAGTCTTACTGTACATTGCCTTGAGTGAATGCCTTCATAAAGGTGGTAAATACATCCTAATCAATCAATCAATAAATATCTACTGTGCTATTATAGCAGCCGGTGCAGGAAAAAACTGGCACTAGCTTCTTGACATGGGAGTGGGTGGGAGCTGGGCATCACATGAGTGGGTGGAGGAGTGGCCAGCTACTGTGCATGACTTCCATGACTGCCAATAGCATGGCTGCCCCTTACCACCAGTATGTGCAGCCACACTACTGGCAATCCACGGCCCAAACCCTGGTCACAATGTCCAATCCCCGATCAAAGTCCAAACCCTCTGTCCATTAATCACAGGCTCTGATCCCCATGCTCAAAGAGTCTAAACCCTCCACTCTAAGCCACTCCCACCTGTCCTCAACCCAACCCTAGTAAAATAGTGTAGGAATTTAATACATTCTGATTTTTATGTTGGAATTCCTCCTATGCATATCTTTTCTAAAAAGCCCTGCATGGTAACATAGGAAATAGCAGCAGATGAATACCTGTCCAATAATTTGACCGCAGCTACCCTTCAGAACCCCCATCCAGCTCTGGGAAGTACTCAGAGGCAAAGTCTTGTAATCCAGTGGTAGAAGAAAATATGGAAGTCTGACCTCTAATGGTAGTACCATGAAAAACCTGCTAGAGGTCAGCAATGCCATTTTGAATACGGAGCCAGATGGAGCAGAGGAGGACTGTTGCCACGTCTTACCGCTAGACCACTGGGCTTTGCCTCCAAGTCCCAATGGTGGATAGGGGTTCTAAGAAGGGGTGTCTGGGAGTTGGGAGCAGTGACTGACGGAGGCAAGATTCCCCCAGGTCTGGCCTCCAAGGGAGGCCTGGCACTGGCAAGGCTTCTGGTAGTAGAAAGACAGAAGATTCTGCTCACTCGGTCTGTCCCTCTCCTGCTCCTGTGTGCCGGGACTCCGGTTATTGTGTTAATGCATTACTATGGTCTGCCAGCACAGATCTTTATTCCTGCCTCCTGTGTGAAGTACTCCCTGTTTCCAGATAGGCAGGAGGGGATGCGGCAGAAGGAAAGACCTGTGGAGGCACAGCTGCATTATCGTGATAACCTGGGTCCTGGCACACAGGGACAGGAGAGAGACAGAGCGAGGGAACAGAACCTTCTGTCCGTGTGTCTGCCTTTGCAGTAAATCCAGGGCAGATGCAGAGCATTTACTCCACAAGCTTTGTACTTGCCATCTATTCATTTTAGCCGTTAACATGTGGTAAATGCAACGCCCTCCAAGGGGGGGCCTGGCGCCGCAGTCCCACCCGCCCGTCAGACGAGGGCAGGACACAGGGAGGGAAGGAGGCCCGAAGGGAGGCGATCTGCTGCTGCCTGCAGCGCTTTCACACGGAGGTGAGAGGCGCTGTAATTTCAATGCAGGAGGCCCAACCTGGTGGCGGTCGGGGGGGCGGCAGCGGTGACCTTGGGGGGGGGGGGGGGTGGCAACCTCAGGGGGGGGCGGCGGGGGCCCGGCCCAGTCTCTCAGCGGCCCTGCGTCCTACTGCACTGTAGTAAAATAGCCCCATAGTGGGGTAGCTGCTAATGTGCATTTGTCTCTTACTTTACCAAATGATCATTAGTAAACAGCAACATGGACAAAAGTATTCACACACCTTATTATGCAACTCAAATAACACAACTGATACCTGGGATCAGTAGCATGGAATCTGACTGCTTTTTGGGGTTCCAGAATATTACTACTAATTGGGTTTCTGCCAGGTACTTGTGACCTGGATTGGCCACTGATGGAAGCAGGAAACTGGGCTGGATGGACCATTGGTCTGACCCAGTGTGACTATTCTTATGTTTACCTTACTACTACTACTACTACTTAACATTTCTAGAGCACTACTAGAGTTTCGCAGCCCTGTACAGTTTAACAAAGAAGGACAGTCCCTGCTCAAAGGAGCTTACAATCTAAAGGATGAAATGTGAAGTTGGGGCAGTCTAGATTTCCTGAATAGAGGTGTAGTGGTTAGGTGCCGAAGACGACATTGAAGAGGTGGGCTTTGAGCAAGGATTTGAAGATGAGCAGGGAGGGGGCCTGGCGTATGGGCTCAGAGAGTTTGTTCCACGCATGGGGTGAGGCAAGGCAGAAAGGACGGAGCCTGGAGTTGGTGGTGGTGGAGAAGGGTACTGAAAGGAGTGATTTGTCTTGAGAGCGGAGGACATGGACAAAAGTATGCATACACATTATTATTATGCAACTCAAATAACACAGCTGATGCCTGGGATCAGTAGCATGGAATCTGACTGCTTTTTGGGGTTCCATAATATTACTACTAATTGGGTTTCTGCCAGGTACTTGTGACCTGGATTGGCCACTGATGGAAGCAGGAAACTGGGTTGGATGGACCATTGGTCTGACCCAGTGTGACTATTCTTATGTTTACCTTACTACTACTACTTAACATTTCTAGAGCGCTACTAGGGTTACACAGCGCTGTACAGTTTAACAAAGAATGACAGTCCCTGCTCGAAGGAGCTTACAATCTAAAGGACGAAATGTCAAGTTGGGGCAGTCAAGATTTCCTGAATAGAGGTGTAGTGGTTAGGTGCCGAAGGCGACATTGAATGTTTACCTTCCCTCATAAGTGGCAGCTTCCTTCCCCTCCCCCATCCTAATGTGTTCCATTACTTAATTTTATTAGTTTTCTCCACTTGTCCGTTGGGATTATTGTGCTGTATATCTCTCGCCCCCCCCCCCCCCCCCCCATTGTTTCTCTTTTTCCTTTTCAATGTTTCTGTTTACTCGCTATCAGGCTACTCCTCCCTATCTGATGCAGAGCATAGTAACATGTTTTGGAGGAACCTATGTATCATATTCTGTTAGTTTCATAAGCGTTTATCTGTAGTGAATTTATCACTTCTCACCTCACATAGAATAGAATGATTTGCTCCCGGAGTGATGGCGATTAGACATCTATACCTCCTCAAGTTTAAACTGTACGTCAATAGTAACACAACATTGAGCATTACGAGATTTATATTGGACTTCTGAGCTTCAGCTGCCTCCGACCCAAAGCCCTCCTGTAAATCACAGCTGCAGAAAGCACGTCTCACTTGTTTTCCACAAGCGGATCTAATTGATGTTGACTGTTGGAGCTGGTTACAGCATTATCTTTCTAGTATTACAACAGTCTTGCTATTGATTTCAATCAGAACTAGAATAATGAAGTAATTGCAGTTATTTACCTTCCGTCTACACTGAAATATTGATCAAACAAATGTCTAAAACTCATCCCAGGCATCAACATTTATTGCAAATACTGAATCCAAATTTGGAATATATGATTGGAGCTCATTTACTAGAAATCTCCCCAAAATAAATTGCATTATTCTGAATCCCTCTTCAGACATTTTCTAGCACAAACCTTCCAAAAGTGGAATTGTGTTGAAATAGTTAATCCATAGATGGAAAACTGGTATCTGTAAACTCAAATTTGAAACTAATGCATTACAGCATTTATTTACAGGAATTATAACCCACCTATCCCAAATCTAAGAGGGGAACAATCAAACGTGTAATCTTAAATACAATACTGACACATAAAAGAGAGAGATGGCCTGTCTGCAGGGTGAGGCATAAAAAAAGTAAATGCTACTTAGGGTTTCTTGTACAAAACCACGTTAGCAATTCCTATGGATTTCCTCTCATTTATCGCACAGCAATTGCTAGCGGGGCTTTGTGAAAGGGAAATGGGACTTGATATATCACCTTTCTCAGGTTTTTGCAACTACATTCAAAGCGGTTTACATATATTCAGGTACTTATTTTGTACCAGGGGCAATGGAGGATTAAGTGACTTTCCCAGAGTCACAAGGAGCTGCAGTGGGAATCGAACCCAGTTTCCCAGGATCAAAGTCCTCTGTACTAACTATTAGGCCACTCCTCCACTCCTTGGGATTCCGGAATCTTGCTATTCATTGGGGTTCTAAATGGAATGTTGCTACTCTTTGAGATTGTGCCTGGAATCTTGTTAATGGGACTTGATATACTGCCTTTCTGTGGTTTTTGCAACTACATTCAAAGCGGTTTACATAGTTTATACAAGTACTTATTTGTACCTGGGGCATTGGAGAGTTAAGTGACTTGCCCAGAGTCACAAGGAGCTGCAGTGGGAATCAAACTCAGTTCCCCAGGAACAAAGTCCGCTGCACTAACCACTAGGCTACTCCTCCACTCCTTAGTTGGCTAATTGCTAATATTCAGCGTCTGGCTGGCTGTTTGGCAGCCAAATATGGCCACATCAATAGGTGGAGTATCTTTGGCGTCTTTCAACTCAACCAGCCAGTGCTGAATATCGATTTAGCACCGGCCACGGGAGGCAGTCAAGTACTTCCCACAGTCTGAATATCGGGCCCTCAGTATATAAGAAGGAGTTTAATGATTTCTTAAATAGACAGTGCATCAATTTCTTGAGTTTTAAAGGTAGCAGGTTCCACCATTTGGCTGCCATAAATTGGAATGAGTTTGTAAAAATGGTTTTATTCTTAGTATCTACTGGACTATAATACATAAGTTCTAAATATCACCTGGCTGTTCCCAACCTATTATGATTAGGTAACAAAATTAAATCATATAATCGGGTGTTTTAATGCAGTAAATGTGCTATTTAAAAATAGTTCAACCTCCTGTGCCTTTGAACGTATTTTACGTAAAAAATCCAGCCAATAATCAGCCCACGGGAGACAAGCCAGCCAAGTTCCACGATCACTGCTGAACCCGGGTATCCAATGCCGTGCCATTTACGGTGACCTGCATTGCGTATCTGGTGTGTTTTGGTTTGTTTTTTAGCCGGATTAAACTTAATCGGCCACGTTATTAACTATGGTCGGTTAAGTTTATAGTGACCAAAGATAGGACATTTATTTAGGTGGTCTGATTTGGCTGCTAAATTTAGCCGGCGAATGGCCAGCCAGTTATATCACACAGTATAGCCGATTAGCTGCTATGCACTGATATTCAGGGGAGACAACTGGACAGGAGCTGTTCCTGGCTGCATATTGGCCAGCACATGGCCCATCCAGTCCACCCATCCATCCAATGCCATCTACTCTCCCTCTCATTCCCTTAGAGGTCCTATGGACTTGTCCCAAGCTCTCTTTTCATCTGCACCACTTTCACAGGGAGGCCTTTGCACGAATTCACCACCTGTTCTATGAAGCAGTATTTCCTCAGGTTGCATCCCAGTTTGTCCCCTTTCACCTTTATCCTTTGCCCCCTTGTTCCAGAACATCCTTTCACTTGAAAGAGACTCGCCTCCTGTGCATCTATGCCACATAGGTATTTAAACATTCAGTGGAAATGTTCCAGAAGGCGAGTTTAGGAAGCAGATGTAGATCTGTGTTTCAGAAAGCCACTACTATTGTTAGGAAAACTGGGGGGGTCTGTTGTGCTGTGTGTGTGTGCACATCCACTTAAATTTTATTTATTTATTGGGATGTGTTAACTGCCTTTATGAAGAGATTCCTCCAAGGCAGAGTACAGCAGGTACAATTTAACATAAAACTTACAATTTTGCTAACAGCATAACAATAGTAAAAATGAACAATTATAAACATAAATACAATAACTGAAGTAAACTTGAAAACCACTAATTGAAATCTAATAATAGCATTGACATGATTCAGTATAAAAATAGACACATTTAACAGTGAAATTCAAATAACAGAGATATAATATGTCGGCATAATATTAATAATACACTTAATAAGCAGCATTAGAACAAGCTAACTTCAGTGGCAGATGGAGTAAAGGTGCTGATGAGCTTTGCATTAATGTACCAGAATGAAATGATGTATGATCATGACTTGTTATAGCAATAATTCTTGTATAATCTTAGTCTGAACATGTAGGCTGATGCTTTGTTATTGTTAATCTGTTATGCTGGTTATTTGCTTTTATTTTAGCCATTTGTTATTGACTACAAAACACAATAAAAATATGGAACAGAAAAAAATGACTGATGCTATTGTTCTAATCTGCATTTCTTGTAGTTGTTCACATTTAAATTTCATCTGCCATTTAGACACCCAGTTGCCCAGTCTAGCAATGATGTACTGAAAGCAATTGTCTTAGCATGGTTTTAAAAGCAATTGGTCACTTTCTTGAAGAAAAGTCCATAAATCGTTATCAACCAGGTAAACTTATCCCTGGGGGTGACCAGCGTATAGTCACTTACTGTAGGTCCAGAATGTATATTTGGAAAAGTTCAGAGTGAGGACTACAGGCAGCATTTGTGAATAATTAAAAAATACTCTCTTCCACCATTGCAAAAAATATATTATTTTGGAGACAAAAAGAAGTTACAACCAGCTTCATTACAAAGAGATGCAGATCAACAAGTTTCCTCAGAGACATTGGATTTATCGGAGTTCTTAGAGAAATCTAAGGAAGAAATTAAGACTCTTGCAACTATGATTATTACATTTGTGTTTTTGCAGGATAAAGAAGCATTGCTTCGTTTGTACTTTAAAAATATCCAACCGGAGTTTCTGGGAAGTAAAGTTTTAATCTTCCCAGATATCTCTCGTTGGACACAACAAAGGAGAAAGACATTTTTGGAATTAAAACAGAGAACTCTGACTCACAACCTCAAATGCAGCAGTAAAACAGTAGAAACTTTACTCTTGTTTGACGCGTTAGTAAAAGAGTGCTCAAGGCTAAACACAGACAACACAACCACATCCACCACTCTGACAGCCTGTCTACACTTTTCTCAACAGTTTAGCTGCGCCACACTACAAGAGAAGCAGGTATCTCTGACCGTCCTGCCAAGAGAAAAATACTACCCCCTCCCTGCCCATCTTCAAATCTCTGCTTAAAGCCCACCTCTTCAAGGTCGCCTTCGGCACCTAAGCTCTACACCTCTACCCAAGAAATCTAGACTGCCCCAACTTGACATTTCGTTCTTTAAATTGTAAGCTCCTTTGAGCAGGGACCGTCCTTTTTTGTTTATTTTGTACAGCGCTGCGTAACCCTAGTAGCGCTCTAGAAATGTTAAGTAGTAGTAGATTAAAGCTTCCTACCAGCTGAGATTCCCCTGTAAATGTTTAGTTCTCTTTGAAAATAATAGGTATATATTCTATGAGCCAGAACAATTATGTGCCTTTCTAGATAGGCATGAGATCAAGAATGATTGACCGATAGAAATGCATGCTGGATAATTTAAATATAGGACTGCCACCTACATATATTTCCTTTTTTATAATATAATATTGAGCTTCAACTTCCATGGATAAAACCTTGGTTCTCCCCATTTGGGGACTATTTGAAATTCCAATATTTTTCTTTTGATGTTATTATGTTTCTATAATGTTGTACATTTATTCAATATTGGATTATCTATCAAAGATCTATATCTTTGCATATAATGAAAACTAATAAAGAAAATTAAATAAAAAAATAAGTGTAATACTGTTCCATCTAAGCCAGCATCTATGTTCTGGCTAATCCACATCACAAGTACCTGGCAAGACACACGGCATAGGCTGATGTACTAAAATGCAGCCACTTCTCAAAAAAAGCACCATAAACTGCTAAACTGCCCATCATAGAGGTAAACTGTCATGTGTAGTCTGGCCCAACAATGAATTTCTGGGTGTAACGCTGATGACAGCAAACGCTGATCCCCACCGGCTACATATCGGGCTGTTCATACACAAGTTACCAGATGTAAATGTGCAAAGTCAGTGGAAAAAACAGAGTAATTTTATAACAGGTCACTTGGAGGGAAGTTTTAATATGGGCTACCATTAAGATGGGTTATCTTACCAGTGGAGGAGTAGCCTAATGTATTGGTGCAGTGGCCTGAGAGCCAGGGGAGCTGGGTTAATTCCCACTGCAGCTCCTCATGACTCCGGACAAGTCACTTAACTCTCCATTGCCCCAGGTACAAAATAAGTACCTGTATATAATATGTGAACCGTTTACTGTAAAGAGTTCATGAATTGAAGAGAACAGTAATATAAATCATAGCATCTGTTTAAATCACCTTAACAAAACACACGGAAAAGACCTCAAGCACCCAAACGCTTACTAATATTTCAGCGTTTTAACACTGGGATTGCGTTTCTCAAAAACCTTGTGACTGTTTAATTTTTATGTTTTGCTTTTACTTTAATATTTATTTCAAACATCTGGTTTGTTAAAAGTAACCCACACTGTACTTCCCCCATTAGTGAGGTGATTAAGGGTTTCTTTTACAAAGCTGCACTAGTGATTCCCATGCAGCAAATAAGAGGAAGCCCATAGGAATTGAATGGGTTTCCTCTCATTCGCAACACTGAAAATCAGTAGCGCGACTTTGTAAAAGAAACCCTACAAAACTATTCAAGGTTGTTAAAACACATGCTGACTGTGAAAAATTGCAGGAAGACCTTAGGAAATTGGAAGACTGGGCATCCAAATGGCAATGAAATTTAATGTGGACAAATGCAAGGTGATGCACATTGGAAAGAATAATCTGAATCACAGTCACCTGATGCTAGGGTCCACCTTTGGGGGGTCAGCACTCAAGAAAATGATCTAGGTGTCATCTTAGATAATACGCTGAAATCTTCTGCTCTGTGTGGCAGTGGCCAAAAAAAACAGGATGCTAGGAATTATTAGGAAAGGGATGGTGAATAAGAACAATATAAAATACTGCCTTTGTATTGCTCCATGGTGCGTCCGCACCTTGAGTATTGCGTTCATTTCTGGTCACCATATCTCAAAAAAGATATAGTGAAATTAGAAAAGGTTCAAAGAAGAGCGATTAAAATGATAAGGGGGATGGAACTTCTCTCGTATGAGGAAAGGCTACAGATGAGGGGAGATATGATTGAGGTCTACAAAATCCTGAGTGGTGTAGAATGAGTAGAAGTAAATCAATTTTTTCACTCTTTCAAAAAGCATAAAGACCAGGGGGCACTTGATGAAATTACATGGAAATACTTTTAAAACAAATAGAGGAAATATTTTTTCACCCAACGAATAGTTAAGCTGTGGAACATGTTGCCAGAGGATGTGGTAAAGGCAGTTAACTTATCTGGGTTTAAAACGGTTTGGATAAGTTCCTGGAGGAAAAGTCCATAGTCTGCTATTGAGACACATGAGCAAACCAATGCTTACTCAATTGCTACTATTTGAGTTTCTTCCAGGTACTTGTGACCTGTATTGGCCACTGTTGGAAGCGGGATACTGGGCTAGATGGACCATCAGTTTGATCTGACCCAGTACGGCTATAACCCCTGGTAACAGTGGCCCACATTAATAATTAAGTCAAGCAGGTGCCTATCAGCCTCATTTTCAAAAGAGAAGGACGCCCATCTTTCGACATAAATCAGAAGATGGGCGTCCAAATCGGTATAATCGAAAGCCGATTTTGGACGTCTCCAACTGCTTTCAGTCGTGGGGATGTCCAAAGTTCAAGGGGGCATATTGGAGGCATAGTGAAGGCGGGACTTGGGAGTGCCTAACACATGGACGTCCTCGACCCATAGTGGAAAAAAAAGGGTGTCACTGACAAGCACTTGGATGTCATACTCAGGTCCATCACAGCAGTTTTAGTGGGTGCAGTGCACTTCTGGCAGGTGGACCCAGGCCCATCTCCCTCCCTACCTGTTACGTTTGTGGAAGAAACAGCAAGCCCTCCAAAACCCACCACAAACCCACTGTACCCACATCTAGGTGCCCCCCTTCACCTGTAAGGGCTATAGTAGTGGTGTACAGTTGTGGGTAGGAGGGTTTGGGGGGGGCTCAGCACACAAGGTAAGGGAGCTATGTTCCTGGGAGGATTTTATGAAGTCCACTGCAGTGCCCCCTAGGGTGCCTGGTTGGTGTCCTGGTATGTCAGGGGGACCAGTGCACTAGAAATGCTGGCTCCTCCCACGACCAAAGGGCTTGCATTTGGTTGTTTCTGAGATGGGCGTCCTTGGTTTCCATTATTGCCAAAAATCAGAAACGACCAAGTCTAGGGACAACCATCTCTAAGGACGACCTAAATTTCAAGATTTGGGCGTCCCCGGCCGTATTATCGAAACGAAAGATGGGCGTCCATCTTGTTGCGATAATACAGGTTTCCCCACCCCTCCTTCGGGACGTTTTGTGAGGACGTCCTCAACAAAACTTGGGCGTCCCTTTTGATTATGCCCCTCCACGTGTCATTAAAAAACTGCCCTTGAAAGCTGTAGAAATCATGGCTCTAACTAAGCTGTGGATATCAGTTGCTGTTGAGGAGCAGGTGTAAATGTCTGTGTGTACTCTGTAAAGTATGGGTGAAAATCGCAAATCGGCCAATGCTCTGCCCTGAGTCTGTGTAACTGTGCATGTTCTTGTTGCTGTGTAGCAGGAAATTTATAGGACTATTTTCTGTCGTTTATATGAATGTGTGCAATCCTTTATCAAAATCCCCCCTATCCAGGATCCCGGCAGCCTGTGAACCTAGAACAGCTATTTTTGCTTTCAAAACTGACACTAAGCCAGTGGGCAGAAAGTGCGGCGGCCTGTGGCCTTTTGCCTAAAGTGGGCAGTTAGAAAATTCCTCCCCAGAGCTCCACATCCTTTCGGATATGCCAGAACTTATTAGCAGTGCAGTAATTTGCTAGAGACAGTGTCGGTGGCCTGCTACAGCCACTTAATGAAGGTGGCGAAGACTGGTGCTAAATGAATTTTTAAAATGTGATTACTGTTCACTCTGCCTCTTCTCTAAAGGTTCATTTGGAGATCCCAGCTCGGCCTCATATTTTGTTTACTGAATCAGTCTCTACAGTGACATCTTCATACCTACATTAGTTAAACCAACAGCATTGATATTGTCTGACATCTTAATTATTGGACAGTCACTGCTTCTCAATATCTTGGGCCATGAGAAATGCATTGTTCCAGGAGAGATGAATTTTACACAGCAGCCTGTAATATTGGAGAATCCCCAGAGAACTCTTTACAACCCTGGCCAGCCAATAAAGTGAGGCAATTTGATTTTGGCCTGAGGGACTGACAGCTGTTCCCTCTTCCCTTCCTGCTGTGCATACATAATTATGAAATACTGGAGCAAAACTTCTCTGCTGAGTGATTTTATACCCTGATCTTTAAAACACCAGTTTTAAATAGTCCAGTCTTTATAGCGCAGGTAGCTATCAAACATAAATTATCTAAAGGTCCAGCACTGCAAAACTTTTTTTATACAAAATCTGTATGGTCTTACATAAAGGTACAGGAGCAAATTACATTATAGAGCCTCAGCTGGTGACTTGTTTCACGTGGGGACCTCACCACCGCGTTTCACAATCAATTGTCATCGGCTCGTCCCTCACAATCTTTAAATCTCTTCTCAAAACTTTTCCAAATATCAAATTCAATTAAAGTACATTTTTTTTTCAAAATATATTTTTTTAAATGAGCAGTATAACTGCCATGTTTTGTGTAAACACACTGCTTCAGGGCTCAGTCCTAAAAAAAATAAAGATAAAACCATACTGAATGACACTATCCTAAAATTCATATCTCCCAATTACAAAACAAATGCCTCAAATGGAGAGGCTTAAGGTTAGAGCTGGAGACCTGCCAAGTTACCCAGTTCCAGGAAGGAAATTCTGAACCCTATCCTGGTACATCATGGGACATATTAACTTGGTAGAATCAGGGACTACAAATAAAACACTGAATTGGCAATGCGAGTTCAACCACAGATTGGCCCTCCATTGCCTCTGGTACGAACCAAGGGACAATGTGTTTGAGGTACATATTTGTAAAATTTTATGTGTGAGAAAAGGTTTACACATGGAAGCAGTAAAATAAAAAATGTCCCTTTCTTTGGTGTCCGAAAGGGTATAGACCGAGAAAAGGCATTAATAGGACAGTAGGCAAAAGAATTTGCCCAGGAAACTTAATAGCTAGCTGGGTAAATTCTCTGGGCTGAAAATTTGCTTTTATTCAGTATGTGTGCAGGTACATTTGTAGCAGTGGACTTTCAAAGGGAGGCTCTATTTATATGACACAGAAACATACACAAGTGTATGTACTCTCTCAGACAGTGCCCCCACCTCCACACCATCTGTCATGAAAAGGTTTCATATGTTGGTGCCTCCTGGTGCCCATGATATGTAGATAAATGTCATTATTTAAATGGAAATAGTTGTGAAAATAAATTTGATTCATGAACCCATTTCCCCAGGATCAAAGTCCACTGCACTAACCACTAGGCTACTCCTTCACTCCGTTCTCTGAAGTGCACATACATTTATGTAAAGGAAAGTAGGTACTTACCTTCTGTCATAGAAGATGTACCAAGTGCCGTCTGTTAAGAGAATTACCCCTTGATGTTCCAAAGAACAGATTTATTTAGATTTTGCTCACACTTTTTTCAGTAGTAGCTCAAGGTGAGTTACATTCAGGTACTCTGGATATTTCTCTGTCCCAGGAGGGCTCACAATCTAAGTTTGTACCTAAGGCAATGGAGGATTAAGTGACTTGCCCAAGATCACAAGGAGCAGCAGTGGGATTTGAACTGGCCACCTCTGGATTGCAAGACAGGTGCTCTGGCCACTCCTCCTTCCTGTTTCTGTCAGGACATCAGAGGGCTTTATTACAAGAAATGGTTTCCTGAAGAAAGCCTGAGGCTTGCAGAGCAGGGTTGCACAGAGGTTTGTAGAACTTACTGGTGACAATGGATCAGTTTGGAAGATACACGGAAAACTTGAGTCCCAGGCTGTAAATCTGGCCGCTCGCTGTTCTAAGAACTATCTGGCCAATGTTCAGGCACCACGGTTGGCGTTTCTTTGAAATGCCAGTAGCAGCAGCAGCCCAAAAACTCTGGATGTCGGCAGACAGCATAATTGGCACCATTAACTGAACACCTAAGTTTATCCAGGCACTTATGTGCTTAGCAGACTAAATATTGCCAATAATCAGAAAACTGACTTGGGCTAGTTCACTGCATATCCTGTAACTTAGGATAATCTTATGCAACTTCAGTTTGTCCTGCCTATATATCTTCGGTTGCCCTACTTGCCCCTCATCTGCCTATTAAGATGTTTCATTGTATTGTATGAAGAGTGTTGGCATCGTATCTCTGTTATTTTAATGTTCTAATGCCATTATTATTTTATATGAAGGTTCTTCCACACTGTTGTTAAGTTATCGTTCACATTCTGCTGACATTTGTCATAATTGTTTTACAGTGCTGTTAAATGTGTCTGATACTTTATCACATTAGTCTTGTAACTAGGATTCAGTTTTACCATCTCCAGCTTTACCCCATTGATTGTATTTCTGCTTATTTTCGTTCATTTTACTCCACTTTGTAATATTAATACAATTGTACATTTTATGTCAATGTACCTGCTCTATGTTGCCTCAGGCGAATTTCTTCATAAATCTGGTTATCAGATCACAGTAAATAATGGAATAAACTTATGATGTCAACTTCACTCTGCCCCAGTAATATGCAGATAGCACTGAGGTGGTCCTTAGCGATTTTCACTGATATCTGGATAGTTTTGCTGAAATTAGAATAACATCAGTCAGAGGCACATCTGGATAGCAAATGCTGCACTCGGGGTAATGTGTTCGATTATTAAATGTTTCATTATTTTAGATATCAGAAATTATCGCTGCCATTGTGCACCTTTACAGCTTGTTTAATTTGGGGGTTCGGTTTTATGGTTTGCGTGTGCTTGAAATGGCTATAAATGAAACAACAACAATAAAAAAAACCCAATCTACATCCCTAGATTTTGGAAACTCAAAATGCAACCTTTGAAAGGAAGTTTGCTGCTCCTCTTTTTGGCAAGCCTGTGACTGGGAACATGAGCTTGAGCTGACCCCACTGACACTGAAAGCTGTCAGGGGAGGGAGGTGGGTAATTAGTGTTTGGAACAAGAGCAGCAGAGTTTGGTGACTGAAACTGAGCCTAAAGCCTGCTGGTGTCTAACACAGAGTGACATGTGGATTCTTCACCCTCGGGAGACCTCTGTGACAGCCATGCACAAAAATGACAGGTTCTTCTGTTAATTGCCAAGGATGGGGAAGAAGAAGAAGCATATAGGGAGAACAGTTTGGGTGTAGACAGAGCTGAGCTGTAGTTTTATCAACCACAATACCATGCAGTTTTGATTGTGTAGTGGAAGGCACACAGTGCACCCCAAACTAAACAAAACAGTACAAAAAAACCCTTGCACAAACTGAAAGGTTTTGTGTTACTGCAAATTTTGGAGGAGAAAATAGCACAGGAAAAAATATACATGCAAAACACCTGCAAAAAAAAAAAAATACAGCTAACAACCAATGTGCTGTTTCCAGTTTTTTTTAATTGCAGTAGAATTATAAATCAAACACAGCTTATATAAAATTAGTGCAACACTTGTTAAATTTTCTTAATTGTTCTTCTCCTCAATATATTTTCTTAGTTTTTTTTTGTTCAAAACTAATCATCAGGTAAGACCACACAGCGACAAATAAAACGCACATTGGGAGCAGCTGAAGGTCTCGATAACCACAGAACCACAAGTAATGACAGAGTCTGCCACAAAATTGGACTAGATTCTAAATATGGCACCTGCAAAATTGGCGCTGAAAATACTTCCGCCTAGGTGTATTCTGTAAACTGTGCCTAGATTTAGGCGTGGTTTCTAGAATACGCCTAGCAGCCATGCCTGTGCCTAACTCTAGGTGCATCCATTTACGCCAAGTAAACCTTTTCCTACCTGAGCACACAATTCTGGAACGCGCTGCCGCGCAACTTAAAAATGACCTATGAACTAATTAACTTCCGCAAACTACTGAAGACCCATCTCTTTAACAAGGCATACCACAAAGATCAATAAATGTGAACTCTTATACATATATCCAGAACTGTCTTACAATTTTGCTTGTTAGACTACTATCATGTTTTATTATCATGTTACCCAAGATCCTTCTGTAATACTAAATGTATATTTTTTCATGTTGCCACCATTCATGATGTATTGTAAGCCACATTGAGCCTGCAAAGAGGTAGGAAAATGTGGGATACAAATGCAATAAATAAATAAATCTCGCTGTAAATACCAGCACCTAAGTTAGGTTTAGAGCAGGCGTATTCTACAACCGTGTGCATAGAGTTTCAGAATGCCCATATCTTGCCCATGGCCATGCCCCCTTTTTGGAAGTGCGCATTAGAATTTATGCGCAAAACTTTACAAAATGCACTAAGCAAGTTGTGCACATCAATTCTAATTAATGATAACTAGTATTAATTTTTTTTTTTGTTACATTTGTACCCTGCGCTTTTCCCACTCATGGCAGGCTCAATGCGGCAGGCAATGGAGGGTTAAGTGACTTGCCCAGAGTCACAAGGAGCTGCCTGTGCTGGGAATCAAACTCAGTTCCTCAGTTCCCCAGGACCAAAGTCCACCATCCTAACCACTAGGCCACTCCTTAAGTGGAAATTATTAGCACTGGTTGGCTTGTTAAGTAATTAAATTGCACATGGAAATGCAGAATAGGGCCGGATTTGCACGCACAATTTTGGTCACACTATATAAAATTCGAAGGATTGTGCTTAGAATTCTTATACCAAACAGTGGACCAGTATAGTTGTTTCCAAAAGTAAATCATTGGGGCCATTTAGATTACTTGGGTGGGGCTAACCAGGGATATTCAGTGGCACTTAACTGGTTGGTACTGCTGAATATCTCCCTTAACCATCTATTGCCTAACTGTCTAGGTTAGGGGTGGGCCATGGACAGAGCGGCTGCTTAGCTGTTTGCAGCAATATTCAGTGCTAACTTTATGCAGTGAGTTAACTGGGCACCAATCTGAATATCGGCCAGTGCCTAGTTAACTTCCAGGGTAGCAGCCGTACCCAGATATTCAAAGCCGCAAGCTGTGCATATCCCAGGATTGACTATTACTACTACTACTATTTAGCATTTCTATAGCGCTACAAGGCGTACGCAGCGCTGCACAAACATAGAAGAAAGACAGTCCCTGCTCAAAGAGCTTACAATCTAATAGACAAAAAATAAAGTAATCAAATCAATTAATGTGTACAGGAAGGAGGAGAGGAGGGTAGGTGGAGGCGAGTGGTTACGAGTCAAAAGCAATGTTAAAGAGGTGGGCTTTCAGTCTAGATTTAAAGGTGGCCAAGGATGGGGCAAGACGTAAGGAATCAGGAAATTTATTCCAGGCGTAGGGTGCAGCGAGACAGAAGGCGCAAAGTCTGGAGTTGGCAGTAGTGGAGAAGGGAACAGATAAGAAGGATTAGTTCATTCCACGACTGGAAGCACCTTGCTAATCACTTACCACTGCGGGCTGAATATCACCCCATTGAATTTTCATGACTCCTATATCGTTTACTAGCTGGGGCAGCCCAAGACAATCTGCTGCCCGAGGCAAGAGTGAGATGTTGCTCACCCCTGCCCCCACCCCGCCCCCGGTCTAGCATCTCTCCCCTTCCCCGCATTTACCTTATTTTTTTCCGAAAGATGACAGAAGCAATTCCCATAGGCTGCCCTGCCGCCAGCATCTGCCTCATGGCCTCTTGGGAAACAGAAAGTTACATAAAGAGGTGGGCCACAGTGGGAGAAGAAGCCAGTGCTGGTGGCAGGGAAGAGTGCCTCTGCTGGAGCGGAGGCCCCCCCCCCGCCTCAGGTGGTCTAATGGTAGGGCTGCCACTGTTGACAAGAATGGAAGGGATTTGCATTTGCTAACGATTATTTGGTTCAAATATTACAAACATAAAACACCCATTAAATTAATGCTATGCTGATAAATCTCACAGCTGGAATACAGAAAGGGGATTAATGTGCTGTCACAGACTTCTACTTTTAGATCAGCTCTCTAATTCAGGAATTCATCAATATTCTTTTATTCTTTATTTACATTTGCTATACCTCTTCAACTGATGTACAGAACTAAGTGGTTTACAGACTAGAAAAACTAAAAGGACAGTTAGGGAAAAGAAAAACAACACAGATCTCCCATCAGTAAGGCAGGACAGTGGTGGACTATTTAAATGCGTTATGTACTACTTAACTTGGATGCTTCGCCATGTGGCTTAAAATGAGAAATTTGTGCAACTAACATACAGCACATTGCACAACTTAATCCAAAGTGCAGTTACAAGGAGGAAAGAAAGTTCCCCAATCACAGCCTTCAAAGTACAGACTACAGCCTCTGGGCTTTATTGTGTCAACTAAAATCACTTGTCAGTTTCTCATTTGGTGATTGTGACACCTTGATCTCTCAATGTTAGTCTACCAGGGAGTTATTTCATCCTGGGCCCATGGTTAATAACATTCTCAGCCAAAATTCAGCCTTCTGGAACAACTTTCATCCAAGGTGTATTTCCTCCCGTCTGTAGTGCCATCTTGCAAAATATTGGTGCCTGACTCCTAGCGGTGTTTTGGATGAACCACTGGAGGACAGACTGCTGAATAAAGTAATGACTCCCTTGCTTTTGCCTTATTTGGTAGGGTGAAGCCTAGCGATACATCGGTATACATTGCTAGGGGTCTGGCGTTGAGTTCTCGTCACCGTATCTCAAAAAAAGATATAGTGGAATTTGCAAATATTCAAATAAGAACGGGATAAGACATAAGCATCGCCATGCTGGGACAGACCACGGGTCCATCAATCCCAGCACCCTGTCTCCGACAGCAGCCAAAAGAATAGGCATTTCGTCCCGCCCATCCCAGGAACAGTGGATTATTCCTACGTCCATTCAATAACATTCTATGTCGTTTTCCTCCAGGAAGCCATCTAACCTTTTTTTAAACCCCGCTAAGCCAACTGCCCCAACCACCTTATCCGGCAACGAATTCCAGAGTCAAACCACGCATTGAGTGAAGAAAAACTTCCTCTAATTAGTTTTAAATTTACTACACTGCAGCTTCATCGCATGGAACTCCTCTTATATGAGGAAAGGCTAAAGAGGTTAGGGCTCTTCAGCTTGGAAAAGAGATGGATGAGGGGAGATATGATTGAGGTCTACAAAATCTTGAGTGGTGTAGAACAAGTAGAAGTAAATTGATTTTTCACTCATTTCAAAAGTACAAAAACTAGGGGACACGAGGAGGAAGTTACATGGAAATACTTTTAAAACAAATAGGAGGAAGTATTTTTTCATTCAACCAATAGTTAAGCTCTGGAACTCTTTGCCGGAGGATGTGGTAACAGTGGTTAGTGTATACAGGTTTAAAAAAATGTTTGGACAAATTCCTGGAGGAAAAGCCCATAGTCTGTTATTGAGGCAGACATGGGAAGCAACAGCTTGAAGTATGGAGTGTTGCCATAATTTGGGTTTCTGCCAGATACTTGTGACCTGGCTTGGCCACTGTTTGGAAAATAGGATACTGGGCTAGATGGACCATTGGTCTGACCCAATATGGCTACTCTTATGCATCACCATTTTGCAAGATGGTGGTACTGGAGGCAGGAGCAAATGGCATTGCTCTTGTCCCCCAGCTTTTGGAGGTGCAAGGGAGGAGAGTCAGCATTGCCAGGGCAATGGGAGATCACCCCACTTAAGCCATCAGAGCCCACTTTTGTGGGCTTAGCGGGAGAGGGTGTTACGTTAGGTTATTAGATAGTTGATATGCTGCCTTTCTGTGATACAACCAAAGTGGTTTACATATTTCATAGTTTCCTAGTGGGCTCACAATCTAAGTTTTTGTACCTGGGACCATGGAGGGTTAAGGGATTTGCTTAGAGTCATAATGAGCTTCAATGGGAATTGAATCCAGTTCTCCAGGTTCTCAGCCCACTGTGCTAAACATTTAGCTACTCTTAGGGACCCGTATCGGCTATCAGGGCATTTTTTGGGGGTGGAAGTAGGTGACAGGATTTGGGGAGTCTAGCCTGCTTTTATGGTATCTATTTCCCTTCCTGTTACTGCCTGAGCCAATGTCCACTGAGCACTGACAGACAGTGCATTTGAATTTCAATCAAACAGAGGCTGCAGTATCAGTAAGGATCTCCCTTCCTAAGTTCTGCATTGTTTGTTTCTGACAGGACACACTTAAGGCTGTGGTAATTTGCATGGCATTAATTTACTGCATTGGCAGTTAATTTTTTTTTTTTTTATATTATGCGTTCATTAGAACACCGACAGCATAGTAATTACATTATCCAGGCTTCACAGTCAGGACACAGTCTATACTTGGTTCTTAATCATCCTCAACAAATACCATGAGTTTCTTTTTGCTTACAAGTTGTTGGAATGTACTGTTGATGTGTAGATGAAATTTATAAATAATATAGTTTTCCTGGGGTCAATTAGAATTAAAAACATACATGATACTGTAAGATTAAAACAGTAAAGAGAGAGATGCAAGAGGTATTAATTGCAGTTATTTGATTATCTCATGAGGTTCAGGTGGACATAGAACCTCCAGCGATCAGCAAATGGAGGATTCCAAACCACAGTTTTTGGGCACCTTCAGAATTTGGCTCTCTGAGCACCTAAATTCAGCCCTGGCTGCAGGATTCCTGTGCAAAGTCATTGGCTAATAATGCAGGCTACCAGCCATGAACAGGAAATGTCCAGCTCTAGACTCTTTCTAGATATCGGATCAGATGTGAACGTAGTGGTTTCTTCAGCAATTTAAACCATGAAAGATTGTGTCTGATGAGTTAATGCAGTGTAGCTTTGATTCTGGTAAACATTTTCAAACATTGATTTGCAAGAGCTGAGAATTACAGACCGCTCATTTTTCAAGGGATGTGCACTGGCTGGTAGACTCTGTCCCTCTTTCAGTGCTGTTCTTTCTTACGACTGCTAGTTAACTGCGGGTTTCTTGTTTTACAGTCTCTGTAACTATACATTCTTATTCTGTGTTCATTTATCAACATTCAAAGTGCTGCTGATGCTTCAGATTTGCTCAGTATGTTTTTTCTAGCGAAAAAGGTGCCGCTACTCAAATATCAGGCCACCCTTCAGGGGTGAGGTGATCACCGAGAGACCCACCCCACAATAGCCAGGCCCCCTGCAACCAGTCACAGAATCTTTGACAAGGCAGAATTGGTGTGTAGGGCCTGAGCTCTTTCATTAAGACTTGGGGACCATGGGTCAATTTTAGTAGACAATAGAAAAGGTGCCAATACTCAGTACCCCCAAGTACCCCCTCAAAAAAAAGTCCTGGATAATCCACTCTCTCTCTCAGTCTCTGCATCACAGAGGACCACACACACATACCACACTCAAGTCCCGATCCACCTGCAGTCGAGAGCATAGGAGTGGGTCAGTGGTCCAGAATAAAGATCTGGGGTATTGGGAGCTTGAAAGAGACTTACTGGTGGTAGTCCCGTCTCAGTCCGGGATCAAGCGGAGTCCTCTCACACCAAAAACCACTCTGCACTCTGGGAGTTTTATTTGCTGTCCATTTCTACATGTATTGCAAGAGTCTCAAATGGTAGAAAACTTCAGTACTTTCATCTAATTAAAGGTAGATTAGCCTTGAGGAGAGGTGGAAACAGCCCCTTAACTACAAATCTAAATTAACACTGGAAAACAAAGCCACACTTGCAAATAAGGAAAAATAAATCTGCATTCACAGTCGCATATCATCCATATTTTCAATCATGTTCTTATGCATATGTAGTGATGAGTGGCAATTTTGATATTCTAAATACTTGGTATGCGCTGCTACTGTTATTGTTGTGTCTACATAAAATCTAATTTATGTGAATTTATAAATTTAGCAGCAATTATACACATCTGTTATGGATTATGTTTCTGGAAGCATCATTAAAAGCAAAGTTTTGCCAGACACTGGAGAAGCTCGATGAAATAAAGCCACCATGTTACACACAGGCAACTGTTTGTCTCGGCAAACTCTCTCTAGTTTAATCACTTTGATAGGTGGTTAGGGGACCTTATTGCCCTAGTGCCCAGAATACTGTCAGTTTGCCCGCCCCTGTTGTGAATGATGCTTATCATTAGTAAAATGATATATAAAACTTTAAAATAAAAGAAACTGCTCCTCAGAGTCAGCACCCAGTCTAAAATACTTGCTCTCTCCTCGAGTTCACCTCAGGAATACCCAGTCAAAAATTTGATTGGTGTAGCAACTAAATAAATGGTCCCTTTCTGCTCTGAGATCCCGTTGCACCAACACCGATCCATGCTTTTGGTGAACAAAGGAAAAGAGTGTTTAGGATACAACCTCCTCCCCCATTCTCTATTTCTGTGGATAACACTCTCATCCATCCTGTCTCATCAGCTCGTAACCTTGGGGTCATCTTCGACTCCTCCCTCTCCTTCTCTGCACATATTCAGCAGACTGCTAAAACCTGTCATTTCTTTCTCTATAATATCACCAAAATTCACCCTTTCCTTTCTGAGCACACTACCAGAACCCTCATCCACACTCTTATCACCTCTCGCTTAGACTATTGCAACTTGCTTCTCACAGGTCTCCCACTTAGCCTCTCTCTCTCCTCTTCAATCTGTTCAAAATTCTGCTGCACGACTAATATTCCGCCAGTGTCGTTATGCTCATATTAGCCCTCTCCTCAAGTCACTTCACTGGCTTCCTATCCATTTCCGCATACAGTTCAAACTCCTCTTATTGACCTAGAAGTGCATTCACTCTGCAGCTCCTCAGTACCTCTCCACTCTCATCTCTCCCTACATTCCTCCCCGGGAACTCCGTTCACTGGGTAAATCTCTCTTATCTGCACCCATCTCCTCCACTGCTAACTCCAAACTCCGTTCCTTTTATCTTGCTGCACCATATGCCTGGAATAGACTTCCTGAGCCAGTACGTCAAGCTCCATCTCTGGCCATCTTCAAATCTAAGCTAAAAGCCCACCTTTTTGATGCTGCTTTTAACTCCTAACCCTTGTTCACTTGTTCAGAACCCTTATTTTATCATCCTCACTTTAATATTCCCTTATCTCTTGTTTGTCCTGTTTGTCTGTCCTAATTAGATTGTAAGCTCTGTCGAGCAGGGACTGTTTCTTGTGTACAGCGCTGCGTACGTCTAGTAGCGCTATAGAAATGATTAGTAGTAGTAGTATTGGTGAATTGTTTAGTTATTTAAAGTTTGCTAAGGAAGTAGGAAATGCTCCCTTAGCAAACTTATGAGGTGTATTATATGCAAATATTTTTGTTTGCTTCTCAATGCACTGCAAAGAACCTAGAATTAATCTCTTGCTAACAGTTAATTGCGTGCATATTAAAATGCCCAATTATGCCCTCTGGTAACAATCTTCCTTCCTATTTTAATTGGCTTAAAAGCCTGTAAATCAGTAGGAGCTGTGGAGTTTGACAGTGGGATTCAAACACAACTAGAGAGCTTTTACTTTTTAAATAAACACAATTTATCAGTTAAACCCGCAATCGCTCTCTTCCCTAAGCTTTAAGACACTTTTGCAGCACATAAAACTCAAGTGCAAATTCTTAGCCAACAGTTGCAGGTCCTGCCTCAATCTGGCTTCAGGATATGTTTTTATGCAGTGTTGCTAAAGGTGGCCCATCCCGAATCTGGAGATTTGCCACTGCCTTGCTTGAGATTTAAGGCTGATGAGTGAGGTTTTTCTCATGGGCCCAAGCCATGTCTAACACCAGATGTGCCTTCCAAAAACTGAAAGATTTTAATCAATCAATAAAAAAAGAAAATGTGTTTTTCTACATCTCTTGTCTGGTTATTTATTTTTCTAATTGTGTTGGTCCCATTCTCTGGTTTCTGCTTTTCCCTGTCTTCCTTTAACTCTCTTGTCGTGATCTCCCTGACCATTTGGTATTCTTCTCTCCTCTGCATCCTTATCTGCCTTGTCCAGCATTTCCCCTGTGTTCCTACCCCTACCTTCCTGCCATGTTCAGCATCCCCTCTCTCTCTTTCTTCATATTCTTGTTCTGTCCAGCATAGCCCTTCTATGTCCTTATACCCCTACACGTCCACATTGCACCTCTGTGTCCCTCTCTCCCATGTCAAGCATAGACCCTCTGGTTATCTCCCCATGTGCCCAGTATCACCTCTCTGTATCTCTATACCTTCCCGTGCCCAACTTCTCCCCTCACTCTTCCCTTTCTCCTGCACCACTTCCCCCTCCCTTCTAGGGCCAGAATATTTCCCTCTCTTCATTCTTTACTGCTTCTCCCCCTTCCCTCCCCAGAGCCAGCACCTCTCCCAGGTTCAGCATCTCTTTCCCATAGAGGTCTATAAAATAATAGGTGGAGTTGAACTGGTAGATGTGAAGCGTCTGTTTACTCTGTCGAAAGTACAAAACCAAGGGACACTCCATGAAGTTACATAGTAGAAGGAAATATTTTTTCACTGAATTCTGCTGTCTTATAGAAACATGACAGCAGATAAGGGCCATATGGGCCATCCAGTCTGCTCATCCTCAATAGCCACTAACTCCACCTTTTCCTAAGAGATCCCACGTGTCTGTCCCACAACTTCTTAAACTCTGATACAGTCTTCATCTCCATGACCTCCTCCAGGAGGCCATTCCATGCATCCATCACCCTTTCCATGAAAGAGTATTTCCTCAGATTGGTCCTAAGCCTGTTTCCGCTTAACTTCATCTTATCCCCTCTCATTCCAGAGGTTTCCTTCATTTGAAAAAGGCTCACATCCTGCACATTATCACCAATGAGGTATTGAAACATCTCTATCATATCCTCCTCTCCCACCTCTCTGCTGCTCACTCATCTTAGTATACCCTAGAGGAGTGGCGTTCCGGGGCAGAGGGAGGGAGCTGCAGCGAACGAGAGAATTTAGTGTAGCGATTCGAACTCGCAGCCGACAGGCGCGCACCGTGGCACCCCCCAGCGGCGTGCACCCGGGGCGGACCGCCCCCACCGCCTCCCCCTTGGTACGCCACTGCCCTAGAGGAAAGGAGGGATGGAGTGATATGATACAGACATTTAAATGTTTCAAAGGTATTAATATGCAAGAAAACCTTTTCCAGAGAAGGGTAATCCTAGAACTAGAAGGGATATGAACTGAGGTTACAGGGGAGTTGCTTAAGAGTAATGTTAGGAATTACTTTTTCATAGAGAGGGTGGTGGATGGCTGGAATGCCCTTGCGTGGGAGATGGTGGAGACAAAAACAGTAACGGAATTCAAGAGTATGTGGGATAAGTACAAAGGATTCCTATTTTATTTTTTATTTATTTTATTGCATTTGTATCCCACATTTTCCCACCTATTTGCGGGCTCAGTGTGGCTTACAATATATATTGTGAATATGAACATGCAATATGTAACAGTTCGATTATGGGTTAACATTGTGAGGAGTCAAGTCAAGACATCGTTTGGCGTAGAAACACTGGAATGGTACAGTGGGGAAAAAATAAGGTGATAGAATAATGGCGGAGAACCTTAGGTATAACTATTCTAAATGTTGGGGTGTTAATAGTGGTGTAAGTACGGGTAAGAGGGTTCAAAGAGAGTGTATTGATGCAGTTCTGTTGGTGCGTATAGGCTTCATGTGTTTTGATCCTTGCAGTAAATTTTCTCAAAGAGATAGGTCTTCAATCGTTTGCGGAAGTCGGTTAATTCGTAGATTGTTTTCAGGTTGCGTGGTATTGTATTCCAGAGTTGCGTGCTCATATAGGAAAGAGAATGGAATCAAAACTTAGCTGTGCTCAAGCAGCAAATCCAATAATTGGGAAGTAAAGCCAGTGCCGGGCAGACTTCTACAGTCCTGAAAATAGCAAGATTAGATCAAGATCAAGTATGAATATGCCATCCAATTATATATATACACTAAGAGTTATCTTGTAGGCAGACAGGATAGACTATGCAGGTCTGTATCTGCCGCTATCTACTGTGCTCTGCAACTCTTTGCTGGAGAAGTGGTAAAAGCAGTTAATGTAGCTGGGTTAAAAAAAAACATTTGGACAAATGCCTGGAAGAAAAGTCCATAAACCATTATTAAAGTAGACCTGGGGAAAGCCACTGCTTATCCCTGAGGATATACTATAGCTAATAGAATTCATTAATCTTAATCATGGTGTAAAGGAGAGGAATTTTCACTTACGTTCCCAGAAAGCGGAAAATGGCCATTCAGTTTAGCAAATTTTAAGCTCTTCAGAAAGTGGAAGCACAAACCAATCTTCTTCTTCACTCTTTAATATTTATAAATCTTCTCCCGGTTTCTGTTTGATTGACGTATTTGGTATACATTGTCCACTGTCTCCTCATGAAACCTGTGACTTCAATTCACATATCATTCACTGTCAGTCGCCAGTTTAGCCGACTCGGCCTGTCTATTATTCTCGCTGTGTTATGATGAATTGCTCTCTTGGGAATTTTAGGACATCTAAATCCCAATATGACAGAGTTCACCCCTGCACGCAATCTGTATAGCAGTGAAAAGAGAGGTGACTTTAAGGATGCAATTTATGGCAGATTTAACTGATTGAGAAGTAGGGAAAAAAGAGTCCATTAAAGCACAGCCTATTCTGGGGCACCTCCTTCTCCCACTTTCAGTTCACTGGATATTTTTCACTGAAATGTCATACTGATATGTGACTTTTTAAAAATTCATATGGGTGATGCCTTTTCATCAGTGAGATGAGACAAAATGTCACCTTTAGCAGATAATTTCTATTGCTAACTTTCCAAAAAAGAACAAAAATGAAGGAGGGGAGGAAGAAAATCTCTCTTAGCTGCTGTATACATTTTCAGATGGGATGAAACCATGAACACAAAAATGTTTAAACTTTATAATCTTCAACGTACAGAATGCAAAGATGGTAACATGGAGGAACAATATATAATCCAGCCTCGCCACTAGCTCAGTTCCAGTCTTCCGATCTGGATCTCAAGGATAATCCCAGTGCGTATTTCCTAGTAAAAAAGGCCATTCTTCAGGGGTGGGATAATCACTGAGGGACTCATCCCACAATAGCCAAGCCCCCTGCAACAGGTCACAGAATATATGACAAGGCAGAATTGGTGTGTAGAGCCTCAGCTCTTTCATTAAAACTTGGGGTTCATGGGTCAATTTTAGCAGACAACGAAAAAGGTGCCGGTACTCAGTACCCCCAAGTACCCCCTCAAAAAAAGTCCTGGCTAATCCACTCTCTCTCTCTCAGTCTCTGCATCACAGAGGACCACACACACACACCACACTCAAGTCCCGATTCACCTGCAGTCGAGCATAGGAGTGGGTCAGTGGTCCAGAATAGAGATCTGGGGTATTGGGAGCTTGAAAGAGACTTACTGGTGGTAGTCCCGTCTCAGTCCGGGATCAAGCGGAGTCCTCTCACATCAAAAACCACTCTGCACTCTGGGAGTTTTATTTAAGGTGAAATAACTTTACTTGAACTTCTGCAGCCAGCAGGTAAACTCTTCAGAAGTCTTTACGTACATTGTTCACTCAAGACTATCCATGATAATCTTAGCCACTCCAGTTCACTGAGTATTCCAAGGCTGTAATATTTACACAGGCTCCTGTCCTTTACTCATCCTGTCATGCCATTAATAAACCCAAGACTGCTTCTGTTACTCCTGATACCAATCCAACACTTAGTCGAGATCGGGTAGCAGAGCCGGTGGCGGGAGGCGGGGCTGGTGGTTGGGAGGTGGGGATAGTGCTGGGCAGACTTATACGGTCTGTGCCAGAGCCGGTGGTGGGAGGCGGGGCTGGTGGTTGGGAGGCGGGGATAGTGCTGGGCAGGCTTATACGGTCTGTGCCCTGAAGAGCACAGTAGGGTATACACAAAAAGTAGCACATATGAGTTAAATTGTTGGGCAGACTGGATGGACCGTGCAGGTCTTTTTCTGCCGTCATCTACTATGTTACTATGTTACTTTCAGGCACAGACTCTTTAGGCTGCCCTTCTTCCAGTGATGCACATCGCAGGGCCATGCCTCAACCTTGAACAGGCTTCCCCTGCTCTGCTTCCACGCTGGATTCCCTTGATCCACCTGAAGCTCTGTCTCCTTCTCAGTTGCCTCTTAGAGGGGCAGCAATTACTCCTTCACTCATCCTGCATTTATTTCTTTCACTCCAGGATCCCCCAATACTCCCAAGGGTCCTGCTGGGGGTACAGGCAACCAAGACCTCATGCTCCCCTCAGTGATCCTTTCTATCAACTATCATTCCTCCTAAACTGTCACTCAAACCCAATGAACATATTTGCTCTGCAACTTATTCCAATACCACTCCCCTTGGGCTGAACTTCCTCCCACCCAGTGACTTCCCAGCTCCTCCCCTCAGTGACTTCAAAGAGCTAAACACTAGTGATCTCCATAAAATGGGGGATTACATGTATGACAAACAGCTTATAGTCTAAGGGGTTTTATTTTGCTCGATTAGAATAAACATCAATCATACTTGTCCAGGCTGCAATGCTGGCTAGTAGTCCCTTTACTGTATTACTAGCCACAAGTTGACAGGCTTGAAATATTAGCAGAATGTGCTTGAAAAGGATGTGGCTAATATAAATAACCCTAATATAAATAAAGGTAAAAGGAAAGAGTACAAATATTTTCAAAGCAATCAAAATGATCAGTAGATCATGAGCTCATTGAGAAGAATGCACACTTTTCCACAAGAATATGCAACCTTAAAAATATTGCTCCCCTAATGAAAAATGTCTCCCCCCCCCCCCCCCCCCCTCACCAATTATTATGAGAATCATTGAACAAGCTCAGTGGTGAAAAACCGTTTACATAAATAGAAGGTAGAGATGGAGGCGTCCAGGGTGGGAGTGATCGATTCTGGTCAAAGTTTAGAAATGGTTCTGCCAACACAGAGCTCTTTTTTTTTTTTTTTTTTTAAATACCCGCAGGAGAGTATGTGTAGTTAAATGTGCAAAGGAGTTGGATAAAACACACAGTCCAGCACATTATGGTAAAAGTCTGTATATTTGGAGAAGCCCGACACGGCCACGTTTCTGCTTACGCCTGCATCAGAGGCATAAACACTTCTCCTGTAGCCTTATTCAGTTAGTCTCTAAGTAGTAAAATTATGTCTGAGTTACGTGTTCCAATAATAATCCTTATCCTTGCAGGAGAACAATCTCAAGTCAAAATGTAGTGAAGCTGCTTGTCACTGAAGCCTTACAACCAAAATGAAACACAACAAGATTGGGCTTCTCCAAATAAAGTGACCTTTACCGGACTGTGTACTTTATTCAACTCCTTTGTATACTTTTGGGGTGCGTGTATTTGCCAGAACGTGCAGTGGGAGCAATCATTTTATAAATGCATGCAATATAAATATAAACGAGGCCCCAAAGATCAATTTTCCCACGCTGTTCCAAATAGTACTGTAAACCTAGCGCCGAAACAGCAGGGGGAAATAACGCCATTATGATTGAAGCATGTGATTAGGCTTTAAAACATAAATACACTCTTAGACCAGAAGCTTTTGGATGTGCTATTATACGGATTTTCACAACTTGCTCCGTACTGGTGCTGAGATAGACTCCTCTCAGGTATGTTCCGTGATCCTGCTTAAATTGACTCGTTGAATATTGGGAAGAATGAAAAGTAGATAAAGAAGACGTTTATCTTTCAACAGCAGCGGTGTTTTTGAATATTGAACATAAGTACATAAGTATTGCCATACTGGGAAAGACCAAAGGTCCATTGAGCCCAGCATCCTGTTTCCAACAGTGGCCAATCCAGGTTACAAATACCCGGCAAGATCCCAAAAAAGTATAAAACATTTTATACTGCTTATCCCAGAAATAGTGGATTTTCCCCAGGTCCATTCAATAAAGGTCTATGGACTTTTCCTTTAGGAAGCCGTCCAAACCTTTTTTAAACTCCGCTAAGCTAACCGCCTTTACCACATTCTCTGGCAACGAATTGCAGAGTTTAATTACATGTTGAGTGAAGAAAATTTTTTCCAATTAGTTTTAAATTTACTACATTGTAGCTTCATCGCATGCCCCCTAGTCCTAGTATTTTTGGAAAGCATGAACAGGCGCTTCACATCTACCCGTTCAACCCCTATAATATCCTTGAACAGATTCTACATAAATATTTGTTGCCTAGAAATGCATTTGATGATCGCTCTGCATATTTCCCACATATTTCTGACTAGAGAGAGCAGTCAGAGTATGAGAGCTTGATTTAATAGGTTAAGTATCACTTTTTTTCAATATACCACATTCCCATACTTAAAGAAAATGTTCTGTCACACCAAGAGCAAATCCCGTACTCCCTCCTCTGGAACTGTCACTCAGCACCTTAATTAAGTCACAAAACGAAACTACTCTAACCAGAAAGGAGCGAGGGCCTGCCTTCAGATTTCTGAGTTATGCTTGAGAATGACAGGGCTGTGTCAGGATCTCACACAGCTTCTGCAACACAGACACTTTCTAAACTTGATTTGGGTGAAAATAATAATTCAGGCTCGGCGCAGAGGGAAATAAAAACAGCAGAGTCCCCATGGTTACATTTGATTTAGCTATGCACCGCTGCTGTATTGTGATAGCTGTGCGAAACTGGAAGCTCTGACGAAATAATTAACACACGCTAGACAGTAACCCATGAGCAGCTGGGAGGTTTAATTGTTGCAAATGTCAGGAAGGAATTTGATTTTAAATGTATTGATTTTGGCAGGTCTGCCATGGGAGGACAGAATCTGCTTTGAATCTGCCGATCAGTTGTATCAAGCTTCCCAAGGACATGACATTTCCAAAAGCTTTCCATTGTCTACGAGACTTGTGACTGCTGTAATTAAGAGGCATTTTGCAATACAATGTACAATTAAAAAAAAAAGAGAGCTTTTCTTCAATATGTAATTGATAAGAAAAGGCCCATCTGTATCTTCTAGTTTTGTTTGCTTTATGTAAATTGTTTAATTTTTCATTAACGTGTAAAATTAAAAAAAGAGAGTACAACTCTTCTGATTATAGACGAACTTACGGATCCTTTTAGAAAAGTGCACTGAAAATATACATGTTCGCTAAACACTAAAAGACCCCCTTAGGGCCACTTGTATCAAGCTACACTAACGGTTCCCGATGCGCTAATGCTGACAAAGACCGCTCACTGTGGGCTCCTTCGGCATTGCTGTGCGGGAACCACTAGCGTGGCTTGATAAAATCAGCCCTTAAATGTTTCATCTGTCTATTTATTACTTATCTGTAATTAACTTGTCTGCACCTTTCTGTAATTACCAGTAGTAACCTTTCATATTTCATGGCTATTTAAATTGAAAAAGCTCAGTAGGAGTACGTAATGAGATTTAAAAAGCCAGAGCTGGTCACAGAGGTCTATAAAATAATGTCCCATTCCTAAGGTGGCATCTCATTTCATCTATTTAAATTTGTCATGGCATCCGATGCATAGGGAGCACATTTTCTCCTCTCGTGTCTAGTGGGTGTTTATGTGGCTATATTAGAATAGGTGGAGGGGCATAATTGAATGAAAACGTCTATCTCCATGGGCGTTTATCTCTCAGAACGGGTTCGTGAAGGGGCGGACCGAACCATATTTTCGAAAAAAATAGACGTCCATGTTTTATTCGACAATTTGTGAGCTGGGCGTTTTTGTTTTTCAGTGATAATGGAAAATGAAAGCGCCCAGCTCAAAAACGAATAAATCCAAGGCATTTGTTCGTGGGAGGGGCCAGGAGTCGTAGTGCACTGGTCCCCCTCACATGCCAGGACACCAACCGGGCACCCTAGGGGGCACTTTTACAAAAACAAAAAAAAAAAGGTAAAAGAGCTCCCAGGTGCATAGCACCCTTCCCTTGGGTGTTGAGCCCCCCAAATCCCCCTCAAAACCCACCGCCCACAAGTCTACACCATTACTATAGCCCTAAGGGGTGAAGGGGGGCACCTACATGTGGGTACAGTGGGTTTGGGGGGGGTTGGACGACTAAGCATTAAGCAGCACAATTGTAACAGGTGGGGGGGGGATGGGCCTGGGTCCACCTGCCTGAAGTCCACTGCACCCCCTAACAACTGCTCCAGGGACCTGCATACTGTTGCCAGGGAGGTGGGTATGACATTTGAGGGTGAAAATAAAAAGTTGTGAAACATCATTTTTTGTGGTGGGAGGGGGTTAGTGACCACTGGGGGAGTCAGGGGAGGTCATCCCCGATTCCCTCTGGTGGTAATCTGGTCATTTAGGGCACTTTTTGGGGCCTTATTCGTGAAAAAACAGGGTCCAGGAAAAGTGCCCTAAATTCTAGCTACAAACGCATACTTTTTTTTCAATTATCGGCGAAAGGCGCCCATCTCTGTTCGGGTGATAACCACGCCCCAGTCCCGCCTTCACCACGCCTCCGACATGCCCCCGTCAACTTTGTACGCTTCCGCGATGGAGTGCAGTTGAAAACGTCCAAGTTCGGCTTTCGATTATACCGCGTTATTCGTTTTTGGGAGATAAACGCCTATCTCCCGATTTAGGTCGCAATATAGGCGTTTTTGTCTTTCGATTATAAGCTGGATAGTGACCCAAAAATCCATGACAGGAGAAGGAAGGTTTAAAAACAATATATGAACAGTATTGTCAGCTTTGGATTATGCAGCATTCATATGAACATGATTCCTACCACCACAGCTGGAATAATCAACACCTGACGTAGGCAGATACCCGATGACCATTAAGGGTGATATTTTCAGTAGTGAACCTAACTAGGAATATGGACATGTATTTTTGAGTCCATACAAACCCAGCGGATTTTAAAATACAAAGGAGCCAGACCGAGGTCCAGCGTGTGCATCATCCTGTCTCTGACAGTGGCCAGTCTGAGTCACAAGTACCTGGCAGATTCCAAAAAGTAAATCTGTTTCCCCATAGTTCATCTCCAGGGATGGACAATGGCTCTCCCAGTTCAACCAGTCTAATACTTTTTAATGGATTCTTCTTGCACTGTTGAGGCTGGGGGAGAGAGACAGAGGAGAGGCAGAAGGAAAGAATGAAGGGATGACGCTGGGGAACAAAGATGAACAAGAGTTGCAAGGATAAAACTGAGAGAAAAGGGTAAAGAAAAATCGGGATCCCCTTCATCCCAGTTTCCTTCCCCTTTCTTCTAGTTTACCCCTGCAACCTCATTTTTCCTTTGGTTTCCTTACTTCACTTGTTCAGCCTCCAACTTCAACCCTACTCCTACCAGAGGGAAGAGGAAGAGCTTCTGGAGCTCAACCACAAACCTACTCCTGCCAGGAGGAAGCGGAAGAGCTTCCAGAGCCCAATATCAACCCTATTGCTAGCAGGGGGAAGAGGAAGAGCTTGCAAAGTCCAACTTCTACCCTACTCCTGCCAGTGGGAAGAAGAAGAGCTTCCAGAGCACAATCAATGCTACTTCTACCAAGGGGAAAAGGAAGAGCTTCCAGAGTCCAACCTTAACCCTATTCTTGCCATGTGGGTAGAGCTTCCAGAGCCCAAACTCAACCCTACTCCTACCAGAGGAAAGAGGAAGAGCTTCCAGAGCTCAACCACAAACCTACTGCTGCCAGAGGGAAGCGGAAGAGCTTCCAGAGCCCAATATCAACCCTATTGCTAGCAGGGGGAAGAGCAAGAGCTTTCAGAGCCCAATCTCAATTCTACTCCTAACAGGGGGAAGAAGAAGAGCTTCCAAAGCCCAACTTCAACCCTACTCCTGCCAGTGGGAAGAAGAGCTTCCAGAGCACAATCAACCCTACTCCTAACGGGGGGAAGAGGAAGAGCTTCCAAAGCCCAACTTCAACCCTACTCCTGCCAGTGGGAAGAAGAGCTTCCAGAGCACAATCAACCCTACTCCTACCAAGGGGAAAAGGAAGAGCTTCCAGAGTCCAACCTTAACCCTACTCCTGCCATGTGGATAGAACTTCCAGAGCCCAAACTCAACCCTACTCCTACTAAGGGGAAGAGGTAGAGCTTCTAAAGACCAACCTCAACCCTACTTATGCCAGGGGAAGAGGAAGAGCATCCAGAGCCCATCCTCAACCCTACTGCTTGTACCAAAAAAAGCAGTGTATCAAAATAATGACACATTACCTATCATTCTTGCCAGGGGAAGGAGGAAGAGCTTCCAGAGCTCAACCTCAACCCTACTCCTGCCAGGGGGGAAAAGAGCTGCCAGGCCAGGCAAACTGGAAGGGTATAGGAGAGCAGCAGACAGAATCAAATTCTAATGCAGCTTCATTAGAAGAATTAATTCTTATAACATTCCACAGAAAAATTTGCTTTCAGTATTCTTACTTTTAGAATTGTGGGCAAATGTCTGATGATATTCCTTGACAATATGAAGGTATCCACTATGTTACACTTGTGCTGTATGTAATTAATTGTGTATCTACTCTTGAATGACGTTTGACATGATGTAATGTTGTAAGCCACATTGAGCCTGCAAATAGGTGGGGAAATGTGGGATACAAATGCAATAAATAAGTAAATTTTACATGGCGGGGCAGTTTTGATAGTGCGTCTAAGTCGCACTATGGACGTTTTGCACTAAACATGCAAATTACGAAGAGAAAATATATCAATTTTTGAAAAAAAAGGAAATCTTTTTTTCAAAAATACCATTTCAAACAAGGTTTTATGCTTTGTGCATTTATCTTTTTAGGCCATTTTTGAAAGAAAAAAAACGGACAAGTTAAAAACACAGAAAATGTAGGAGGGGCCAGCATTTTTAGCAGACTGGTCCCCAGATATCCTAGGAGAGCAATGGGGCCCTCTAGGGGGCACTACAGTGGACTTCAAGTAAATGTTCCCAGGTACACCCCTCACTGTTGCTCCTTTATCGTGTCTGCTGAGTCCTCCAAAACCCACCCAACACCCACTACCCCCAACTGTACACCACTACAATAGCTCTTATGGGTGAAGGGGGCACCTATATGTGGGTACCTTGGGTTTCTGTTGAGTTTTGGAGGGCTCACAGTTTTCGCCACAAGTGTGACAGGTAGAGGGAGATAGGGACCTGAGTCGCCAACTGCATAGTGCATTAATCCAGGGACCTGCATGCTGCTCTAATAGACTTGGCTATAACATCTGAGGCTGTCATAGAGGCTGGTAAGTCATTTTTTTTTCCATATTTTGGGGGGAGTAGGAGAAGGTCGGTGACCAATGGGGAGGTATTAGAGTGTCACTCCTGATTCCCTCCAGCGATCATCTGGTTATTTTAGGGCACCTTTTTGTGCCTTATTTGTTCTACAAACCAATCTAGCTCAAAACATCTTAGTTTTAGTTCTGGATGGTTTTGTTTTGTTCCGTTATGGCTGAAAAACATCCACGTCTTAGGAATACCCATATCCCACCCATAACATGCCCCCTTGAGATTTGGATGTACTGCAGATGAACAGCATAGAAAAACATCTGAAAAATAAGTTTCAAAAATACAGATTTGGACATATTTATGAGAAAAACATCCAAATGCTGATTTATGTCACTTTTTAGATGTTTGTCTCTTTTGAAAATGAGCCCATAGTCGTCTTCACATGTGTAATGGCCTCTTCAACATTTGTAAAGCTACATGCCTTGACATGAGGGTGAATACTTGGCTGGTAGGCGTGGGCAGAGGCAGAGTGTAGGTGGAGTTTGCAAGTGTGTACATAGATTATAATATACAAAACTCTGTGTGCATAGTTCTGCATACATGAGTAATCTAGGTTTGGACATTTACACTCCTCAAGAGGAGATGGAACTCTCGGTGCCTGTAAGGTGGTTGCAATTTCTGCCACTTACATTGGTATGCTATAGAGACACTTGGGTGCCTATGATAAAATAATGACTAAGCAGGCACCTATTTGCCCTGTTATATAAAACTACCCTCTAAATGCCTTAGTTTTTCATATAAACCAAAATCTTATCACCCAGAAAGGTTTTTAGAACAATTTAACAAAATAAGAACACAAGAATAGCCATACTGATTCAGACCAATGGTCCATCTAGCCCATTATCCTGTTTGCAACAGTGGCCAATCCAGGCCACAAGTACCTGGCAGAAACCCAAATAGTACCAACATTCCATGCTACAAATCCCATGTCTGTCTCAGCCACTGCAGACTATGGACTTTTCCTCCAGGAACTTGTTCAAACCATTTTTAAACCCAGATACACTAACTGCCGTTACCACATCCTCCAAAGCTTAACCATATAACTGGCCAGGATTGGCTCCTGGCTGGTTAATTGCAATATTTAGTGGGAGATAGCTGGCCTAGTGCTTGGCAGATAGCTGGTTATATTGCGCGATATAACTGGCTATCTGCCGATTATTTAGCGCATCGCTGGATAAGTTTAGCGAACAAATTAGACTGCCGAAATACCTGGAATAGGCCGGTTAAATTTAACCAGTCAGTGGTGAATATTGGCTTTGTTGGTTAAATTTAAACTGTCCAAAAAACACCTGGATATTCAACACCGGTCACTAGAAATGGGTCAGCATTGACTATAAGGACTGACCATGGGAGTGAGCCAGGCTACATCCCATGGTCTGAATATTGGGCCCATTGTCTTTGCTCTTCAGATTAAACCACAGTGCCTCTTCCTTACCCTTTAAGTCTAGCAATTCTGTCACTCATCCACCCTTTTTCCCTACCCTGTCTTTCCTGAAAAAAGTATAGCCTGGTATAACTAGGGTTACCATATAGCTCCAGAAAATGGAGGACAGATTGAGCCAGTCTGGATTTTATTTCCATTGCTTTCAATGGAAGTAAAATCCGGACTGCCTCAATCTGTCCTCTTTTTTTCTGGAGCCATATGGTAACCCTAGGTATAACGATATCCTGGTTTGCTCCTTAACTAAGGAAAGAAGGGACAGTCTGTTCCTACTATGCTAAGTGACTCTCACCAAGCATTTTACAATCTTCTTAATTTGTAAAGAAGAAGTTTGGTCACAATATTCATTTTTATAGATCGCTATTGACCCCTGACGCAGGCGCCAAAACACAGCCCATGTCGGGTCTATATTGGAATATTGATTTCACCAATTAAAGGAACTGTGTCCCGTTTCTGAAGGTTCTTGGTGCTTTTTGTTGTTTGTTGGACCTTGTTTTTTTACTTTGAACCTTCTCTGTACTGTTTCATAACGATATCCCAGTCTTCTTGAATCACATCTCTGGGACTGACACTAAATCCATGTCAACCTCTTCCATCACAACCTATAGGTCCAGAACCTTGTTCTTCTTACTAGAAAGCTCTCCAGATATTGCCCTTTTATTATTTCTGTAAAGATATTAAGTGTTTTACTTGCCTGAGGGATTTTAATTACCTGAGGGCTTTGTTCACCCTTTCCCAATGAATTTAGTTTAAAGCCTTCTTCAGTAGGTTAGCCAGCCTGCTGCGGAAGACACTTCATTCCTTCTTTGATAGATGGACACCATCCCGTGGTCTAGGAAGTCAAAATGCTCTTGATGACACCATTGGCATAGACATGCATTTATCTCCAAGATGCAAGCATCTCTGGTTTGGCCTTCACCCTCGACAGGGAGGATCGATGAGAACACCACCCATGCACCTTTCTGCTTCAAACACTCTCCCAGAGTCATGAAGCAACTTTTGATACATTTGGTGGGATACTTAACGGTATCATTTGTGCCAACATGGATGAACAGCATGAGATAATGGTTGGTAGGACTGAGAAGTCTTGACAAGTTTTCTGTAATGTCTCAAATCTTGTTACCATGCAAACTGTACACCTCCTTGGACATCATGTCTGATCGACAGATGGGTGCCTCTGTATTTCTCAGAAGGTTAGCCAGTCTGCTCCAGAAGACACATCATCCCTTATTTAATAGATGGACACCTTCTCTGCCTAGTTGCTCATAAAAAATCATCCTGTGGCCTAGGATGTGTCATCATATATATTTATACTTATGTCTAAGACGCTTCAGTTTATCAGTCCGATTTTACCCTATAGACCCAATTCATTGTTGAGTTTTGTTCAGCTCAGTGCTTCAGGGATCAGGGTTGAGGATTCTCTATTCTGCAGTAAGTGTGCTGAAAAATATAGTTGATTGGCTTGTGGCATGAAACTCTAACACTGTTGGAGTAGTATCTCTCTAAAATGCCGGAAGATGCAATTTTGCACAGTAGTTTTCAGAAAGGTAGAGTTTCTGATCTAGTCTTTGCTTCATTTTAAAGTCTATAATGTAAAAAGTTCTAGAAAATCATGCAGTTTCTTTCTACTTCTACTCCACTCTCACCCCCAAAAGGTTTCATCTAGTTTGATAGAAGTAAAATAGTTTCAGGGATTTGGAGATTGAGGCCCCGATATTCAGACAACGGGAGATTGTTGAGTTTCTCCTGCAGTCCGTGCTGAACCTGGATATTAAATGCTGGGCCATTTCCGGTGACCAGCATTGAATATCTGGAGGGGGGGGGGGCGGTTTGAAGATAACCAGCTATGTCGATATTCAGACATAGATAGTAGGTAGTTATTTAAACCAGTCAAAGATATACCAGGGTTTGACACGGCCAAATATGACCGCCTGGTTTTAAACTCGACGGATAGCTGATTATATTGCATGATTTAACTGGTTATCCACCAGCCGCTAACCACGGATATTCAGTAGAGGAGCGTTGGTTATCCCCCGCTGAATATCGGCAGATAGCCGGTTAAGTGCTATTTAACTGGACGGAATCCATTCTGACCAGTTAAATAGCACTAAATATCGGGCAGTGAATATCTTTAATGTTTAAATAATTAATTAATATTTTTAAAAAATATTACTATTTATTTATTTTCATCATTTTCTAACCTACACAATCCAAAAAAGTTCTTGGTGGCCTAGAAAGATAACACACATAATTAAGTCATATGTAAGAGATTAAAAATACAAACATGCTGAAACTAATTTCCAAGCTTTACTAAACCTTACTTTATTCTTGAAATATGTATTACACAGCTTTAAAGTCAACTTAAAACACAAGCATTTATGGAGCTCTAAGAACACAATTATATCAGTAGATGGTATTTTGTTCTTTTCCAAATGCGTCTGTATGAGGGAACATGAGTGCTGAAGCCCTCATGTTGACATTCATTTATCACCAAAGCCTCCTTCCTTTGATATAGACACAAGCTCCTTTTTTTTTTAATTCTTTTTCATTTTTGTTGTCAGATCTCAGCCTGCTGAAAATTGGTTTCACAGTAAAACAGTTATACCTATAGAAGCAAATGATAATTTGGAGTTCATTATTGTTAATCCTACATGCTTTATGCTACTGTTCTGGTGAAAGGCTAACAAAACAAAGCAACCCCAGAAGCTGGAGAAAAAGCTGCGAGGATATATGAGATTGGCTAATGCTGCTTGATTATCCTCTTTGAGCTACTGAAGGTGGTGATTATATTATCAGATGTAGAGAAGTGTTAGGTTTCCTAATTAAACACCTTTTGCTCAAAAGCAGCACATATGAATCTGTATTGCTTAAATCTGTTACTCAAAGGTTGGGTTTGGAGTAATCCAGTAGGATTAAGGATTTCAGAAATGGTTGCTATCAGATTAAGTGGAGCTTCCCAAAGTGTGGGCTGAGACCTCGAGAGGGGTCAAAAGAACTACATTTAGCATCACGGCCTGGTGGCTGCGAAATAGGACGACATTGTCCTGTACTGTCTGGGGCTGCTCACTTTCTACAGCCGCATGATTAGAGATTGCAGCTGCGGAAAGATTGGTAAACGCTGGATTAAGGGAAGAGTAGTGTAATTACAGTGCTGAAGCATAAAAGAGTGGCAAAATTTATGGTACATAAGTATTGCCATACTGGGACAGACCAAAGGTCCATCATGCCCAGCATCCTGTTTCCAACAGTGGCCAATCCAGGTCACAAGTACCTGGCAAGATCCCAAAAGAGTCTTCCTCTGTTCCATTTTATATTATTCCATTTATTTAGAAAGAATAATGGTATGGAGAGAAGTTGAGAGATTCCAAAACAATTCATTGCCCATGTGAATAGCAAAAGTGAATTAGAATGGAAGAGGGATACTTTTATCCTTCCTATCAACTGGCTTATAAGAATTTTTCAAACTTGACTGCCAAGATTTCCAGATAAAATGTTGGCTAAGAGAGTCAGCAAATTCTCCCCTAATACTATCAGAGTTTCCACAGATTCTGAAAGTCTTGAGATCAGTGTAGGAGTGTAGGCGTGATACAATCGCCACTAGGGATGGTAGAATAGAGACATGCAAGTAAAATTATATTATGCACTCTGGATGTTTATTATTTATTTACAGACTCCAAATATATGCGTGTACCATAAGAACATATAACTATAATAAAAGCAAAAAGTTTATTTATAAGCTTATAATTTATCCTATTGGCAACTGCCAAGTCTGTCACCTACGAGCAATTACAAAGTTTGACCGTACAACCTGCGTGTTTTAACTGTGTTTCTCAGGGATCACTGAAGAAGCAGAAATTTGTCTTCTTGAAAGTGATGCTTGCTCAGGAACCCTCAAATGTTCAGTGAATTGATAGAAGAGGAGATGAAAGTCAAATTAGTCTTAAAAGGCTAAGAGAAGGGTCAAGTTTCCTACTGGCAATGTCTGGTGTTCTGATAACATTTCAGTGGGCGATTGACTTGACAAACCATAGAAATGTCTTTGACATAAATCAAGATGCATTTCTTGAATTCAGGGCGCCAAACAGTCTGGTGACATTATTTCTGGGGTTTTCTCCAGAACTCAGGCTACAATGATTTTGGGTATTCCTTTGAGGTGCTAATGAAGAGCAGACAATATTTGAGGACTGGGTCAGCTGGACAGTGACTGGAGCAACTGAAGTACCAGAGCCATCACCACTCCATTTCAGCCTGACAAGAGAAAATCCATGCATCCAAGTGAGTGGCAAGGATAAGAGTCTCCTTCTTTCTTTCCATGAGGCCCTTATGGACAGTATTTAACTTTGTCTTTTTGCTACTCTTCTCTTCTACATCTAAAGAATTCAACCAATAACATCAAAACATATTTTTGAACCAAACCAGCGGTTTACTGAGAGTTTATGGATCAAAACTTCTATGTTTGGATCCCCCAAAGCTAGAGACATTGAAGCAACTCTAGTCTGGTCTTCCCTATTTGAGTCTGGTTCCAGTTTGCTCACAATAGTGTAATTTCCTCTGTGCTTTGGATTTTCTCTTACACCACTACTGCTTTTCTTTGCTGGAACTGTAAAGCTTTACCTTCTCGTTATGCTCCAGTTGTTTATTTTGTCCTCCACTGTCCAGTTTATATCACCCTCCTCCCTTTTTTTAAAACTTTGGATTATTAATTTTGTATAGCATTTAGACATATTGTATGTGTATATGTGGTATAATAAAATTGAACTTCAAGTTGCCTATAGAATCTATTCCTCCACTTAATAGGATATATTACGTGCCTGATACTCCCAATAGATCAGAGGGAATACCTGGAACTTTTGAACAATCAAGGAAAGATTATAAGGCTAAAGGTTTGACTACTATTTTGGAAGAGTCTGACTTGAAGGCAAGATAGACACTTATTTCCAAAGCACTTAGCCTTCCAAAGTTCCATAGAAACCTATGGAAGGCTAAGTGCTTTGAAAATATGCTTGGTCTCATTAGTTTTTGAGCAGGATTTAAATGCTATTATGAGACTTTACTTTTGATACTGTCAATACAATTTTGTGGTCAACGGATCTGAATTTTTTCCAGATGTGACATGGTCAACACAGGAAAGATGAAAGATTTTTCTGTCAATGAGAGAGGACGTTAAGAAGCGAGAAGCATTATGTTTGTTTTCCTACCCATGTAAATGTTAGTTCCACTATTTAGGGGTTAAGTGGTTTGGGGGGGGGGGGGTTCTGCTCCTGAACAGTTGAGACCTAAAGAAAATCTCCACTGAGGTTCTGACACCTGGAAACCGAGTAATTTAACAATGTGTGTATATAATCCTGTTAAGCCTTTTTTTTATTGTATTTTTCCCTTTTGAATTATCTCTTAATATTCCAGCCACCTCTCTTCTTTTGGTAGTCCAAGGAAGAGATGTTACTTATTATTTTTTTTTCTAATTATTTACCTTGATACGACTTTACTTTTCTCTGTATTGTTGGGAGTGCAAAATAGCTTCCTTTACTTTTTCCTGAACCCTTCGGGAATAAGAAGAGGTACATATTTCAGTGCGGGGCTGGTCTTAGGTAGGGGTGACAGTGGTGGCCACATAGGTTTTCTCTGTTCCTGGAGGGCTCACCACACATTATAAGGGGGCTATGGTGAGATGTGTACCTGGAACTTTTTATGTGAAGCCCACTGCATAGCCCCCCTAGACTACCCTACTGCTCTTCTAGGATGTCTGTGTGGCCAGTCTACTAAGAATGATGATTGGTTTTTGGGCGTTTTTCTCTTGGATTTTTTTTTTCTAAAATAGTCCCAAAAGAAAAAGGCATTGAGCACAAAACGTCTAGAAAAAGGCAATTTTTGAAACCGAAAACAAGGTTCAAAAATGGTTATGTTTGCCACTTGATGGAGAGAGGGGGGTTTGATCAGAGATGTGGGATGCATTTGGAGGGGGTGGGGGGAGAAATGGAGGGAATGGCACTGGCCCTTCAGTCTCTGGCTCGGGGGCATTGGGCTCTGACTTTGAGGCTTGATGCTCCTGGCATGGTGAAATAACCCCAGCTTTGGACATTTCTGAATGTCTGTTCTTGTCGAAGTAGATGTTAGATGTTGTTGTTTAGTGAGTTTTCAAATTGGAAATGCTTTGCAAGTATTGAAACGCACAACAGCCTGCCGATCAATTCTGTTGTCGCATTCCTCTCCATCTTTATTTTGAAAGATTTACTCGCTTTCCTAGTTAGGGAGCTTTCATTTACCTCCTCAAATTCCCTGCACTAGCTGCATTCCTTCTAGCTAAAAAACAGGAGTAAGTTCAGGCAGCCTCCCTCTGGCCTTTTAGACTTGACATCCAGGGAAGCCCAGTTCAAATCCCACTGCTGCTCCTTGTGATCTTGCACAAGTCACTTAGGCCTCCTTTTACTAAGTGGCGGTAAGCCCAACGCAGGCTTACCGCTCGCTATACAGGACGTATTGCCTGGCTGTCGCAACAGCCCAGTGGTACTTCCCACCCCTAGCGCACCATCATTTCCGGTGCTACAAAAATGTATGTATTTTTGTAGTGCCAGAGAGTACTCAGCGGTAATTGGCACTGCCCTGTTACTGCTGGTTTAACACAAGAGTCCTTACCGCCACCTCGATGGGTGGCTGTAAGGACTCCCCCCCCCCCCCTCATGAAGTGGCCGCTTGGCAAGTGCTCTACTTGCCGCCCGGCCATTTCCTGTAAGAAATCAAGACCTTCCCTTTTAGCAGCTGCGGTAAAAGGGGGCCTCGGCGTGCGTGTAAAATATGCGCCAATGCCAGTGCTGGCCCCCTTTTGCTGCAGCTTGGTAAAAGGAGCCCTTAACCCTCCATTGCCACAGGCACAAACTTACCTCCCCCCCCCTTTTACTAAGGAGCAGTACCAGCTGACACTGCGGTAATGCGAACACGACCCAAACACTTTAAATTGGTTGTGTCAGCATTGCCACACGGGCATTAGATTGTGAGCCCCGCAGGGATGGGGAAATATCTACTATACCTGAATGTAGCTGATTTTGAGCAACTATTGAGAAAGTTGCGAGCAAAATCCAATAAGAAGAGTCTGAATACCCTGTTATTCATTTCCTAACATTAACTCTTCTCTGTACTTGGTGAAAACATATTAATAACAAAAAATTGAACATGAAAAAAAAATAGTTTTGCCACCCGTGCTGGTAGAAGGAAATAGAAGAGTTTTTCAAAAGGTGTCACCGCAAAGAAGCCTCCAGACAGATTAAAAACTGGAAGGGGTGGGGGGAGATCAAGTTTGTGAAGGAGATGGGGGGGGGGGGGTGGAGACAGGATAGTGGAAGTGGACAGGGTGTCTGCCACTCTGATGGTAGTTCTGAACTTTTTTTGACAAATCGGCCCCCTCTTGAAAAACATCGAAGACCTCTGATCTAAGAAGAAGAGACATACCTCGATTTTAGTTGCTGTTATTTCTTATGTTTAGAATTGCCGTGTAAAATAATGTCGTTTTAAAGCATACTTGAGAAACTTCACATTAAGTACAAATGACAACTACAGACCAGTTCCACGAGACTGCTGAGCTATGAATCTCCTAAGATATAGTGCTACGTGACTCTTGAAAAGTTTGCTAATGACCTTTTGGAGTCTACATTTAAGAATAGCCCAATCTATCAAGGGGTCTTCAGACTTCATTTTCGAGATGAACTACTCTTCTAGAGAAAACACTGGAGACTTGCACTCATTGTGCCCGGTACAATACTCCTGCTTCGGTGGGGGTTCTTATCAAGCAGCAGAGTTCTTTTCAGGTGGAGGGAGATGAAAAATTTGACAGCAGAGAAAGGGAGGAGATGAATTGGAGCTTCTTGGGAGCTGATCTTTTCCTGATGAGATAAAGCTTCTTTGGGTATCTTTCCAGAGAATGCATCCGACAGCTTTTTCCTCACATTTGCAATATAGGCTCATGAATCTCGGGATGAGACCTTTAGAAGTGACACTTCAGATACTGACAGATGATGTGAACTTCTTTTGTTGTTGATAACCTTATAGAAGCAGCTAAAAATATGGAAGAATTTTTTCAGTGCCTTTGTGTAGCAATACAAATCAGAGCTTCTGGCTTTCTGTTCCACATTTCCTGCTGGAAGCTGCAGATTGAATAAGTGAGACGTTTCAATCATTCCATTAAATCTGTAATCAATATGTAAACTTTTTTGTGCCTCTATTCAGAAAGCAGTGTTTAAAACTTACCTTTAAGGTAGTGCTTCCCAATCTTTTGTGCCTGTAACCCCATAATTGTGGCCAAATAAAATTGTGTAACCCCAAATGTTTCCTCTGTGGAGTGGCCTGGTGCGTGCAAATTTTTGTTCATGTGAGCAACAAGTTTTTAAAAAGCACTGAATTTTGAGCACCAGTTTTAGCAATGCATTTCTATATATAGCACATTTTTTGTGTGTGTGAGCAGCCATGTAAAATTTCTGAGCGACTTTCCTAAAATGTATGAGTTTCACTTAGAAGGAACATTGGTACCCCCCACCCCCACCAAGGTGCAGAATAATAACATACCTATGGAGAGCCCACATGGGTTTTGTGACCCACAGTTTTGGAAACTCTGCTTTAAGGATTGTGGGGAACATTGTAGAAGTGGGTGCATCCAGCCCTGAGGATTCTATATCGGTAACTAGGGACCCCAATTCTGTTGATGAAATACTGATGTAACCTGGTATCAGGGGCCCCCAGTGTTCATGTACAGTTACGCCAGCCGTAGACCTGGTGTAACTGCAGTGCGTTAATGCAGCACAGGCGCTTTGCAGATTGGGTACCTGTCTGTAGGCCGACATTATCTGCTTCTTTGACCCAGTTTCTTTTTTATGTGGCATCTGGTGCTTACGGATGCCTTATAAGATTTCGAGACTGACTAGAGGTGAGTCTAATTTGTTCTGGACTTGCAGAGAAAAAGTGGGTACCTTTTCCCATATGTTGTATAGGTGGAGTTCTGTGTTGGGTTTGTGGGATATGGTCTGGGCAAGAATCCAAGATGTATTTCACTTCAACATGAGCTTTGATATAGGCTGGTTGCTCTGAGATCTTCAGCCCTTCCCTGTCTGTTGCAAGGAAGTAGGGCCTGGTTATTTGATGTGCTAATGGGATTGGCTATACAGTGGAAGGACAGCTCCATTTTGTCCATGAATGCTTGGTGGACTGGGATTAAATACGAATAAGTTGCTGCTGTTAAGCGAGGTTGCATTCCGGAATTTCGGAAGATATGGGCTCCATTGGATGACTATTGTTCCTTGCAAAATGTATAACCTTTGTATTGTGTTTTGTGGTGTTTTGTGAGGGGTAGGTGATAGGCCAGCTTTTTATTTGACCGCTAAACTTATCCAGTTAGACACTGACTATCGGTGCCTAACCGGATAAGTCACGCAATACAGCTGGTTATGGACTAGGTGCTAACGGTTATCTCCCACTGAACATTAGCAGTTAGGCACTGATACGCTATTTAACTGGTCAGCGACCATGTCAGACTGGTTAAATAGCTTTGAATATGGGGGGGTTGGTGTTATGGAATCCTAGTTTAAGTCTGTGGTGGCTTAATGGCTGGCATTAGATGTGTAATTGCTAGCATTCAATAACCCTCATGAGTAAGTGCTAGGTACGTCTCTGACCAACCCGTGTCCCTCCCAGGCCCACATGCCTTTGCATCTGTGCACTTTGGATTTATAGAATGTCATCTAATGACAGTTATATGCGTAACTGCTAATTACTGCCAATTAGGTCCAATTATAGCTAATCGGTAATGCAGGTGATTACGGTGTTACATTATGCTCACAACTGACATTATTGTATAACTTGTGCTCACAACTTTGCATGCTAAATGTAAAATTATGCACACAAGTCTCTAGAATTAGGGGCTATATGCGTGTTTCTTCTTTTGCAAGGGGAGTACATGTGGAGGCCAAAACCGTTGCCTTGCACTTACCCCAAGGCATGCACAACTGCCAACTTGCAGGGGTAGGTTCAAAGGCTGATGATTCCAGCACCTCCATCCACTGTCACCTGCACCTATACCAGCATTTCAGTTCCTACCCCACCATCCACATACACACATCAACATGGCAGTCCATAACCTCCTCCTTGACTCCTTACTGCTAGGGGTCAAGGCTACTGTTTTACTCCCAGAGCCACATGATAATGCAACAACTGAATATTGCTTGTGCTCCCACTAAACCACCAGGAATCCCTATTAAAAGAGGGGGGTAGCTGTTGAGGTATTGGGGGAGGGAGAGAGGTGAGGTCAGTGCTATGCATTGATGTAGAGGTGGGGAGGTACAGTGTGTTGATGTCAGGGGAGGGGCATCAGGAGTGGAATGTTGACTATCATGGTAATGTCTGGTGATGTTGGTGGGGGGGGGGGGGTTGAGGACTGCCATGTTGATGTAGAAGGGGATCGGGGTGTTTGGATATCAGGAGCAGTAGTTATAAAATGCTATTTCTACTCACATTTGGGGAGAGCGAGACATTTTTTCCCTAAGTACAGCTTTTAAAAAAATTACTGCTCCTTCTGGATGAGAATCATGGATTTAATTTCCCTCCTTTCTGTGACACATCCAGAGCAGTTTACATTTTTCATATGCTGGTATTTTCTCTGTCCCTAGTGGGCTCACAATCTAAGTTTTTGTACCTGGGGCAATGCAGGGTTAAGTGACTTGCCCAGGGTTACAAGGAACTGCAGAAGGAACTGAACCCAGTTCCCCAGGTTCTCAGCCCACAGCACTAGCCATTAGGTAGCTCAGCTATTGAGCTGACAAGGCATGCCCAGTTCTGCCGGTCATTATATTTTACAAAAAGCTTCACATTTGGCAGGGTCTTTTGTAAAATACTTGAAGATTTGTGCATATCTTGATCTGGAAGTCTCAATTTCTCTCTCCATGACCTATCTAAAATGGGCTCTTAAATATGCATTCTGTATTGATGTGATAAGCTTGGGGTTCTGCAAATATGTAAATTGAAATATACATTAATCATGCAAAACAGTATATTTAGGAAAGTAATTGAAGCCTTTCTCATTTCTTCCTAGCGTCTTGCTCAAGAAGCAGAGAAATTTCAAAAAGCGCACCAGTGGCAGGATGATTTTGGGGTAAGGCACCTTCCACACATATGTCATCTCATGTTTGAGGATTTCTTGCACTTATCTTGGCATCAGTGATGACTCTTAAGCATAATGAGATCATTGTTCAGTGGCACAGCCGTGGTGTAAAAGTCAGAACGCCTATGCACAAGGTGCATATCACAGGCTCACCCTTCTCATGGGTCTACTTTCTATGTATATAGTATGTATGCGGCTGCAGAGTTTTATACAAGCTTTTCCTGCATGTAAAATCAACTTTCCAGAAGAAGAATATTGTTTAGCATTACCCTCTTAGAACTGTACCTGCTTTTTAATCATTGGCACTTGTATGGATAAATTCTAGGTTCCACAGTTGAATTTCACTTTTGAATGTATAACTTTCTCATCTGCCCCTATACCATTGCCCAATGGATAAATTTGACCATGTTATGTATAAAATGCCAAAGAACAGTTGTGAGTTGTTATTTTTGTTACATTTGTACCCTGCACTTTCCCACTCATGGCAGGCTCAATGCGGTAGGCAATGGAGGGTTAAGTGACTTGCCCAGAGTCACAGGGAGCTGTTTGTGCCGGGAATTGAACTCAGTTCCTCAGGACCAAAGTCCACCACCCTAACCACTAGGCCACTCACCATTGCGGCCAACAATATAACTGCATTTGACTATCAACTGAAATGTTTCCTGATTAAAAAATCAAGGATTGAATTAATCAATTTAAATGGTTTATCTGAAAGTAGTGGCTAGTGAACCAAAACATTATTCAGGTCTCCTGAGACTGGTCAAACAGATTTAAGGGTCATTTTAGGAAGCTTTTTCCATGCATAATACCTGTTTTACCCACAGAAAAGTGATCTTTCCACATCTAACTACATGTATCAACAAGATATTCTATTGGTACATGTGTCTCATTTGAGGCATTGCCGGGGAGAGAGTAGAGGCAGAATTGTGATCATACATCTTTTAGAAAATACATGAATATACACACAGGCTACACGGAAACATTTGTCCCTGCCTTAAATAGGTGCAAATCTGTGGATCAATATTTATCCAGTACTGGAGCTGGTTCTGGGAGCTTTTTACAAAGCAACATTTGTGCCTATATTACATTTATACATATAAAAAGGCACCTGTTTGAACTTCTCACATTATTGTCCTTTTATCAATAGAAATCAAACAAAATAAAACATGGAAAAGAAAATAAGATGATACCTTTTTTATTGGACATAACTTAATACATTTCTTGATTAGCTTTCGAAGGTTGCCCTTCTTCCTCAGATCGGAAATAAGCAAATGTGCTAGCTGACAGTGTATATAAGTGAAAACATTCAAGCATTACTATGACAGTCTGACAGGGTGTTGATCACCTCACCCCTCACCTATCCACACCCACCCTGTTAGAATATCAATGATATGTTTTGATGTCCCCATGCATACTTCCGACCCACCCCCATCCTCCCACCCTGTCAGACTGTCATAGTAATGCTTGAATGTTTTCACTTATATACACTGTCAGCTAGCACATTTGCTTATTTCCGATCTGACGAAGAAGGGCAACCTTCGAAAGCTAATCAAGAAATGTAAAGTTATGTCCAATAAAAAAGGTATCATCTTATTTCATAAGACATTTGAAGTCAGAATGATTGAATATTTTAACACCCAACAGAAAGGACTTAACAAGGATCTGGGGTTCCTAGCCCATTATAAACCATAAAGCTGTATGTCTCTGTTGATCACCCCACCTCTCACCTATCCACACCCATCCTGTTAGAATATCAATGATATGCTTTGATGTCCCCATGCATACCTCCTACCCACCCCCATCCTCCCACCCTGTCAGACTGTCATAGTAATGCTTGAATGTTTTCACTTATATACACTGTCAGCTAGCACATTTGCTTATTTCCGATCTGACGAAGAAGGGCAACCTTCGAAAGCTAATCAAGAAATGTAAAGTTATGTCCAATAAAAAAGGTATCATCTTATTTCATAAGACATTTGAAGTCAGAATGATTGAATATTTTAACACCCAACAGAAAGGACTTAACAAGGATCTGGGGTTCCTAGCCCATTATAAACCATAAAGCTGTATGTCTCTGTTGATCACCCCACCTCTCACCTATCCACACCCATCCTGTTAGAATATCAATGATATGCTTTGATGTCCTCATGCATACCTCCTACCCACCCCCATCCTCCCACCCTGTCAGACTGTCATAGTAATGCTTGAATGTTTTCACTTATATACTGTACACTGTCAGCTAGCACATTTGCTTATTTCCGATCTGAGGAAGAAGGGCAACCTTCGAAAGCTAATCAAGAAATGTATTAAGTTATGTCCAATAAAAAAGGTGTCATTTTATTTTCTTTTCCATGTTTTATTTTGTTTGATTTCTATTGATAACCTTAAGAGTGGACTAACACGGCTACCACACTCCTCTACTTGTCCTTTTATGAAATCAAGCCCCTATAGGTGAAATAACCTGATGGAGAAAATACATTTGTATCACAACCATGTATGATCCTGTAGGGTTCTAGAGCAATTATAGAATATTGACTGATTCCATATATATTCCAACTACATTTTGTAAAGTTAGGATTCACCATACAGGCTGCAGAAGGGGTCAAGACAAATTAATGTGGGTGATGGGGAAGAGTTCAGTTTGAATTTGGCAATATGAGTCATTCTTGAAGTATGGCACTACAAAAGAAATTATTTGCCTTTTTGTACAAATGATAGTTTAAAGTTTAGTTTAGTTTATTAAAACTTTACTAGACCGTCTTACTGTCAGGCAGAACTAAGCAGTGTAGAGGCTACAAAATTAAGAAACAAAGAAATGAACTCCATTAATAAATAGGAAAGAAACACAAACATTAAAAACAGAGAGGCAAAGGAAAACTAAAGATAATAGAAAAAAGGCAATTTGCATTTCAGCCCAAATTAGTCAGGACTTCCGTAGATTTGTTGGAATAACCAGGTTTTCAACTTTGACTTGAAGTTTTTTAAATTCAAGAATACTACGAATGTGTAATGGTAGACTATTCCAGATATTTGATGCAAGAAAGAAAAAAAACACTACATCTGGTCAAGTCGTAGTGTGCAAATCTTGACCCAGGAAGGACGAGACGATGATCATTTAGGGAACACAAAATATGAGTTGTGGCTAAGTGTTCCGGGTAGCCAAAATGGTGAGCTGTAAAAGTCAATACTGCTATTTTATAAATGATCCTTTGTTCCATAGGCAGCCAATGATATTGTTTTAATAGAGATGTGGTATGATCTGATCTGTGCGCACGACAAAGCAATCTAAAAGTCGTGTTTTGGAGAGTCTGCAATTTCATTAGGGAAGAATGTGGTAGTCCCGCATAGATTACATTACAGTAATCCAGGCAGGACATGAAGAATGAAAGACGTGTATGAAATCTAGTTGGATTAAATAAATAACGAATACTGCGCAATTGCCAAAAGATAAAGAAACTGATTTTTGATAGATGAGAAGTTTGGGGGAGAAAAGAAAGTGAAAAGTCCAGTATGATTCCCAAATAACGAAAGCTTGAGACAGGGTTAATTCAAATTCCAAAATTTTGTAGCTGAGAAAAGGGGAGGAGTCATAGGCCCAGATAACCAACAAGCAAACGCCTTATCTTTAAGTACTAATTTAAGTTCTAATAACCATTTGGAGATGGAGTCTAGACATGACTGGAGCAAGAGAGGGGGAAAATAGATTAGTTGGGTATATTTTATTTATTTTATTTTTGTTACATTTGTACCCTGCGCTTTCCCACTCATGGCAGGCTCAATGCGGCTTACATGGGGCAATGGAGGGTTAAGTGACTTGCCCAGAGTCACAAGGAGCTGCCTGTGCCTGAAGTGGGAATCCAACTCAGTTCCTCAGTTCCCCAGGATCAAAGTCCACCACCCTAACCACTAGGCCACTCCTCCACTCATCTGCATAAAAATATGCAGAGCTACAAGAAGCTTGAGTTAGAGAGGCAAGAGGGCTCAGAAATAGAATAAAAGTCCTAGTTATGATTTAGTTAGACTGATACATATGTACTAAGCCTTAGTCTGCATTGTTAAATCTAGTCACTAGGTGGCAGTCAAGTATTTCATAATAGCTGCTGATGCTTATATGTCTATGGTATCTGCTTGTTCTCTCTGGATCAACAAATGTGCATAGTGAGGTATGAAATGAGCCTGAGTTAATCTTTGAGGTCTCCTTTCTAGTTCTGGGGCTGACCTAACAAGGTCCACTTTGGAAAATCTGCACCATGCCAAACCTGTGCTTCTTTGCCTAAAAGCTGTTGAAATAACATCATAAACCATTAGAAGAAAAGACAAAGTAGTTAGAGTATTCCCAGTTGCTCAGTACATCCTGTCCATTTTGAGGGCTGTCTTGTAGCCTACCCCTTAACAGACCCTAGTTTTGTGGTGACTCTAAGGGCTTCAGATAGGTTTTTTTTTCTGGGTAAAAATCTAATGACCCAGATGAGTAAATATCATGTCATCTATTAATTCACAAACCATCAAGTGGGAGACAAGATTAAGAAAAGAGAAGTATACAAAAATGCTAAAACTCATATTGGTGGCTGAATATCTTCACCGTTCTCCTTTTCTTCTCGTTGCTCTGTGACACTGACTTAAAAAGGTTTTATATTGCAGACAATCTCGTAACAAAGTCAGGAGAGAACAACATAAAATGAATAACATAAAATGAATAACATAAAAGTAACAGTACTAAAAAAAATCCTCCCATTCCCCCCCCCCCCCCCCATTAAAAGCCCCCTCCTAATCAAAAGATCTGACTAACTAAATGCATTTTCAGTTTCTTTGAAAATAAATATCCACACTGATGAAGCAAAATACACATTAAACAGCACAACTGACAGGGCTGATCCCCACAGTCACCTGCTGCCACACCTGTCCACACCAAAATACCATCCCCCATCTTCACCTGCTCTTCCCTTCTCATCATAAAGGAAAAAAAATCCACTCCCCACCTCACAGTGTAGACCACGCAGTTCAGACAATAAAATACCACCCCCCATCTTCCCTTCTCTTCATAAAGGGAAAAAAATCCACTCCCCATCTCACAGTTTAGACCACGCTATTCAGACTATAAAATACCATGATTCCCAGTATTGAATGCAGACAAGATACCCTACCCAACGACAACAAATTTGACTCAGACCTATCGAACGCACATCTCAAATCATCCACCATGTCTTTGTGTTGCATAAGGGCAAGACCTTCCTTCATTAACATATCCAAAGACTAATTACAAGACTAATTACATCCCACGGAATTCAAACATGCGTGGGATGTGCATAAAGGAATCCTGTGCAGTAGGAATGGATCCTCAGAAGCTTAGCCAAAATTGGGTGGCGGAGCAGGTGGGGGAAGAGAGGTTGGTAGTTGGGAGGCGAGGATAGTGGAGGGCAGATTTATACGGTCTGTGCCAGAGCCGGAGATGGGAGGCGGAACTGGTGGTTGGGAGGCGGGAAATACTGCTGGGCAGACTTGTACGGTCTGTGCCCTGAAAAAGGCAGGTACAAATCAAGGTAAGGTATACACATATGAGTTTATCTTGTTGGGCAGACTGGATGGACCATGCAGGTCTTTTTCTGCCGTCATCTACTATGTTACTATGTAAGACTGAATTGTGAAAGTCAGTAGTGATAAGGAAATAAATGGAAAGACGTACATGTTCTAGATTATCTATATATGTTAGGTGCAGGGTTACATCTGTATAGTAAGTACATAATGTTAATTAGTACAGAGATTCTTTAAAATGTAGATTGAAGAGTGACTGGAAATGAAGTGACTGGTGTGGCTGGACTGGACTGTAATGTGGAGGGAGGAATTTTTAGAGCAGGAGGAGAACCAGTGAAGGCAGAGTTCAAATCCTGCTTCTCCCGCTGATGCTCCTTGTAAACTTGGGTAAGCCGTGTGGACTGGTTTAGGATAAAAAGCATTCCCACATCAGTACATGCTAACATGTTTGACACACTTTATAGTAAATAAGTCCCGCCACATACGAGATGGAATTTGCAGCAAACAATGCATATTTATTTATTTTATTATTAGGATTTACCGCCTTTTTGAAAGAATTCACTCAAGGTGGTTTGCAGTAACGTGGAATCACTTTTTAGTAAATATTAGATCGTAAATCCATCTTACTAAGGAAATACCTACTGCATTGATCTTGGATCTTGGAAGCTCGATATTTAAATCCAGTTTCCCAGTACCTGAAAGTGATGTGGTCGCCGTGTTAATGTAACAAATAGAAATAAAACAAAACATAGAAAAGAAAATAAGGTGATACCTTTTTTATTGGACTTTCACCTTATTTTCTTTTCTCTGTTTTATTTTATTTCTATCCATTACCAGTAACTTGTACTTTTCCTTGCAGGACGGAAAGCACATCTGTTTGTGAGAGCCAGCACTGGTACCTCAATATCATTGATCTACATATTGGTGTTTGGTCAATATGTGTAAGGAAGTAAAATGAGCCAAATAAATCCACATCTATCCCAAAGATCCAGGGAATGTTATCTCTGAAAATTGAGTCAAAATGCAGACTGGTTAGGCTTCATTTGGAAAAGTCATCTTTTATTAATGCAGTCCATGCAGACAGTAATTGGAGCAATCGGCATAATTTGATCGTAGTCTGTGCATATCTTAGGGATTTCAGCAGATTCGTGAGTTTTGATAAAACAGCTGATGTCAATTTTACTGTTCTTTGCTAGGATGAGAACTTGGTGCAGAATGTAACCTTGACATTAGGTTCTATAATTACATTCAGAGAAAATGAATTATGCCGTTTGTAATTAAATTTGTTCAATTTTTTTTCAAAGCTGGCCTTTGCCTCCTGCTCCTGTGAGTCTGTGGTTCAACTGGAACCAGGGCTGCAATGCTGGGGCTCTGAGTCTTCATTTGTAAAGCTCTGTGGATTTTTCTCTATATTATAATCCATCACATCATTCTCTGTCTGGTCAAATTAGCTTTCTCAAACATCGTCTTGATCAACTTATTTTTCTTTCTTGAACTCATTTTCCCGATGGCTGCTTACAAATGCAGATGCAAAACAGAGAAACAGCAGATAAGGGCCGTACGGGCCATCCAGTCTGCTCATCCTCAATAGCCACTAACTCCACCTTTTCCCTAAGAGATCCCACGTGTCTGTCCCACAACTTCTTAAACTCTGATACAGTCTTCGTCTCCATGACCTCCTCCAGGAGACCATTCCACGCATCCACCACCCTTTCCATGAAAGAGTATTTCCTCAGATTGGTCCTAAGCCTGTTTCCTCTTAACTTCATCTTATGCCCTCTCATTCCAGGTTTTCCTTCATTTGAAAAAGGTTCTCCTCCTGTACATTAACGCTACTGAAGTATTTAAACATCTGTATCATATCCCCTCTCTCCCACCTCTCTTCCCTTGGATTCTTGTAACCCAAGTGCATGACCCTGCATTTCTTAGCATTAAATCTTAGTTGCCAATTATCAGACCATTCTTAAAGCTTCACCAGATCCTTCTTCATGCCATCCACACCCTCCGGCGTGTCCACCCTATTACAGAATTTGGTGGTATCCACAAAGAGACAAACCTTACCAATATTACTCACAAAGATGTTAAAAAGAGCCAGCCCAAGGACTGATCCCTGCAGTACACCACTGATAGCATCTCTTTCCTCAGAGCAAGCTCCATTTACCACTACCCTCTGTCTCCTCCCATTTAACCAGTTTTTAACCCAGTCAGCCACTTTAGGTCCCATATCGAGGTCACCCAGTTTATTAATCAGTCTCCTGTGCGGAACTATGTCAAAGGCTTTGCTAAAATCTAAGTACACCACATCTAGCACCCCTCCCACATCCAGCCATTTGGTCACCCAGTCAAAGAAATCAATCAGATTCGTCCAACATGACTTGCTACTACTACTACTATTTAGCATTTCTATAGCGCTACAAGGCATACGCAGCGCTGCACAAACATAGAAGAAAGACAGTCCCTGCTCAAAGAGCTTGCAATCTAATAGACAAAAAAAAAAGTAATCAAATTAATTAATGTGTACAGGAAGGAGGAGAGGAGGGTAGGTGGAGGCGAGTGGTTACGAGTCAAAAGCAATGTTAAATAGGTGGGCTTTCAGTCTAGATTTAAAGGTGGCCAAGGATGGGGCAAAACGTAGGGGCTCAAGAAGTTTATTCCAGGCGTAGGGTGCAGCGAGACAGAAGGCGCGGAGTCTGGAGTTAGCAGTAGTGGAGAAGGGAACATATAAGAAGGATTTATCCATGGAGCGGAGTGCATGGGAAGGGGTGTAGGGATGGACGAGTGTGGAGAGATACTGGGGAGCAGCAGAGTGAGTACATTTATAGGTTAGTAGAAGAAGTTTGAACAGGATGCGAAAACGGATAGGGAGCCAGTGAAGCGACTTGAGGAGAGGGGTAGTATGAGTAAAGCGACCCTGGCGGAAGACGAGACGGGCAGCAGAGTTTTGAACCGATTGGAGAGGGGAGAGGTGACTAAGTGGGAGGCCAGCAAGAAGCAGATTGCAGTAGTCTAAACGAGAGGTGACAAGGGTGTGGATGAGGGTTTTGGTAGAGTGCTCAGAAAGAAAGGGGCGGATTTTACGGATGTTGTAAAGAAAGAAACGACAGGTCTTGGCGGTCTGCTGGATATGAGCAGAGAAGGAGAGAGAAGAGTCAAAGATAACCCCAAGGTTTCGAGCTGAGGAGACAGGGAGAATGAGAGAGTGAAGCCTCAAGTGAAGCCATGTTGCCTTGGGTCCAGGCTGTCTGGGATGAAGTGTTCAAGGGCAGGTATTAAAGGCATTGGTTACATTCGGATTTCAAACCTAAAAGGAAAAATAGAAGCCCACATTTCTTTATTGAGAACTAGCACAAGTGGCCAAAAATGTGCCCTCTGGCTCGTGTCAGTGCTGGTGCCCAGCTGTAACTTTTGTGCGTACTTGTGCATCCCATCCAAAGTCTGCCTGTGTACATGTGTGTAACCCAGGTCTCAACCCACGCGATAGCTACAGCCCTGGGCCAGAAAGCACATTAGTCTCACTCAAGGCCATGCTCCCCTCACTCATCAATTCCAGTACACGTGCAATTGAGCTTGGAGTGGGTCAACAGTCCGGAATAGAGATCCAGGGGTTTGGGAGACATTCACGTTTTCAGGGATCAGTTCACTCTCGCCTCTCGGTCCCCAGAGACGCACTGTAATCCACAATCTATACAAGAACTCAAACTTTTATTTTCCAACTTTGTCAGCAGCATCAAACAGTCTTTTGTGATCCAACTCCAGGTAGACACAAACTCTGTTCCATTTCTTCTGTTGTTCCTCGGGGGGAACTCCTTTACCACGTCTTTCCTCAGGTTTATTTGCAAGGGCAAGTTCCCAATACAGTTCCCCTGTCCATGCCTATCCCCTGGGCAGTGCTGTTTCCCCCTGGCTGATTCTCCTCCTTTTCTGTACAGACTCAAACTCTGCAACTTCAGACCCCCTCCTCTTGTCTGACCCTCTGCTAGCGGTGATCTTTCTCTGGATCCAGCCTGGTCTCAGAACCAAGTTCTCTGTGGCTCCAATCCTAAGCTCCTGGGCTGGGTCTCTCCTCTGCCCACCCGTAGCCCACACAATCTCCCGGTTGCTACTTTCAGGAGCTGCAATCCTCCTTTTCAGCCAGTGATCATGCTCCTCAAGATTCCCCTTTTCTCCTCTTTGTCTCTTGGCAGGGGACCATCAGGCAACAAAAGACCCACCCCTCTAAGGTTATAACTCCAACATTTATCCCTTTTGTCCCTCCCCCCCCTTGTCATTCTCTACAAGGGCAACACTTTCCTCCCGCATTCTGTTTCAAAACTACTTCTCTTGGGCTGGGTCTTCTCCCACCCAGGGACATCCTACCATTGCAGCCCTCTAGCAGGGACCTCCCTCCCCCAGTGCTGTAGAATAATCTATCACTTTAGTAGTACCCATTCCCATGGGGTATTACAGACTCAAATGGTCAATGAAACGATGCAAAATGAATACCAAATCTTTGTTGATGTCTTTATTTTACTTTGATTGGAAACAATCTGACAGGGAACTGCCAGTTTCATTCCATTTTTCATGTTGTTTTGAAATGAATGCGCAACTCTATAATTTGATGAAACTCTAGGAGTTATGTTAATTGCTAGAAATGATATAGGTTTCCTTTCCTTTCCTCCATCCCCTCCTGTGCTTTATTGATGTAGGAATTTGATTTGTTTTGACAATATTATGTCAGAAGGATCACCAGTAATGTTTGTGCACTAGAGTGAGAATCTCAGCATGCACTTGCATTTAATCACACTGCGATTCGACTTCTTGTATTACAAACTCTCTCAAACATAGACACATTTTCACAAACATTCCCTTAGACACTCTCTTTTTCTACACACCACACACACACACACTCTACCTGATCTGTGTATATTAGCCATTAAGCCCGTAAAAACGGGTGAGATTTCCAGCTACCCTCCTCGCCACCGCTCCCTCCCCCTCCGTGCTGGGCCCCCTGCACTGACCTGACAGCGCCTCTCACCTCCGTGTGAAAGCGCTGCAGGCAGCAGTAGATTGCTCTGCTGCTGCCTGCAGCACTTCCACACGGAGGTGAGAGGCGCTGTCAGGTCAGTGCAGGGGGCCCGATACAGAGGGGGCGGGAGCGGCGGCAGGGAGGGGGGAGGTTGGTGCACGCGATGTTCGTTTCCAGGCTCCAGCGGCAGCGTCCGACTCCATTTCCCTCTCTGTTCCACCCTCTGATGTCATCACGTCTCGACGCGAGGGTGGGACAGAGAGGGAAGTCTCTACTGTGCATTTGCAGGTGAGTCGGTCACTTGCTATTTATATGTTTGATATATATATATATATATATATATGTTTGATATATATATATATATATATATGTTTGATATATATATATATATACCGTATTTTTCGGACTATAAGACGCACCGGACCATAAGACGCACCTAGGTTTTAGAGGAGGGAAATAGGAAAAAAAAATTTGCTTTTTCCCTCCTCTAAAACCTAGGTGCTCCGGTGCGTCTTGTCCGAATCCTCCCTCCGAGTTCGGGATCGCCCACCCCCCGGCCCTGTCACCACTTCTCCCTACTCACGCGATCTTCCCTGGTGGTCTAGTGACGTCGGGGCAGGAAAGAGCCCCCTCTTTCCTGCCCAGCGCGCTGCTCTCCATCCTCCTGTATGCATTGCTGCCTGACGGTCTCAGCGAGATTCAAAATGGCCGCCGAGAATTGAAGTCTCGGCAGCCATTTTGAATCTCGCCGAGACCGTCACGCTGCATACAGGAGGATGGAGAGCAGCGCGCTGGGCAGGAAAGAGGGGGTTCTTTCCTGCCCCAACATCACTAGACCACCAGGGAAGATCGCGTGAGTAGGGAGAAGTGGTGACAGGGCCGGGGGGGGGGGGGGGGCGATCCCGAACTCGGAGGGAGGGAGCGCGATCCCGAACTCGGAGGGAGGGAGGGAAATCTCTACCTTCGGACTATAAGACGCACCCCCCATTTTCCTCCCAAATTTTGGGGGAAAAAAGTGTGTCTTATAGTCCGAAAAATACGGTATATATATATATATATACACACACACATACACAGATCAGTTAGAGTTGTCCACTGAAGGGTGTTTAGTAGGCTGACTTGTGTTTCCAGTCTTTCCCTGACCTTGTAAGATGTTTTTATTAATGTGTCGTGTCTGAATTTGGTGAGCTTCTAGAATGTTCTTTGGCTTATGTTATTCAGGTGACTAAAATGATTTTGTATGGCATGGTTGTGGGCTGTGCTTCTTTTCCTAATACTGCTTTGATCCACATATAAACAATGACAAGTTGGTCACCTATCATTCTTCCTATAGTTTTATTAATTGTGACAACTAGGGGCCACCCTAGGGCTTGTGTGCCCTGGTCCTGACGCCCCTTCCAGGCAATAACTACCTGGATGGAGTCACCCTTTGCTATGGTACGGCTGCCCAATGGCTATTCCAACTTTCCAGTCCTGCAAGGTGACTCCCCAATTAGTAAACAAGTCTTCCTCATGCTTTAAATGAACAGGTTGTCATTAGTAAAGCTCTAAACACTTCCTTTTTTCAGTTGGTGCAAATGGCCAGGCTTATGGTTAGGCCTGATCCCTGGGCATAAGCGCTCTTCTATAAACTCTGCCTAAATTTAAGCTCAGCTTATAAAGTAGCGCTTTTTTTTCCAGCGCCTAATATAGAATTCATCCCAATGTGAGGAACAAAATGTAAGACTCCTGCATTTAGTAAAAACAACTCAAATGTGCAAAGCCTTACTAGAAAGCTCCTGGTAATAAGGATGTAGAATAGAACAGTTTCAGCAGGTTCCCAAAGTGGTGCTGTACCAAAATGGCAGCTTCCTATAAGCTGCTCTGTTGGGTATGACCCTACTCAAGGGTTTGCCCCCCTTCCCATTTATACCTTTGTCCAGAGGTAACGAACTGTGGCTTCCTCTCAAACCCAGCTGCTGTGACCTAAATCTGGTCTTTAGGTGATGCCGTTAAGTGAGGACTGAAGCTCCTTCACCTGGTGGTTTGGCTATCGGAGTCTTTACTATGATTTAAACTCAGGTCCTCTTCATGGCAGCTGACAGCACTGATCATCTCATGACTTATTAATCTTAAATGAGAAAAGTGATTCTGTTCTCTGGGATGTAAATTATTCTCTGAAGTTCAGATCTGATGGGGGGGGGGGGGGGGGGACTTTTTACTTTTTCATAATTTCCAATTACATTAATGGCAAGTCTAATTCTAAAGTTTTCTAAATGTGACTCTCAGTTCCCTAAGCTTCGTGATGCATCTCTTGTAACAGTGTTTTAGTACAAGTCATATTTTTTCCAAAGCCCTTATTAAAGTGCTTTGAATGATAGAATGAGATGGTTTAACCCTAGAAGAGTCTTGTTATTAAAAGCTTTTCTTGTCATGTTGGCAGCTAACATTCTGGTGGATGACAGATTCTATAAAAGATGTCCAAGACCTTGTTACCGAATGCCTTTGCTGAAACACTGCCATGTAGATAATGGATCTAGAAATTTCCCTCTGCATTTGCTACTTGAACATATTCCATTGTTTGGACAAGACTTAAACTTAGTGATGAAGGGAATATAACAAAGGCAAAACATGATGCTGGTTACAGGGCCCACCTAGATTCACTACTTACCCCTTTATAGGATACTCTCACTCTGGTTAACAGTCCTTCTTTTATTATGGTTGACATGATACGGTTGATATCGCCCAGATATCAACCAAATCATCTCAACCACCCACAGATGGTCACTTCTTAACCCTGTTGCCTTTGGCTATGAATGTACCTCAGGTTTTCTAGCACAAGTGCTGGGTGAGCTGTCAGCTTCCCCTTTATTCATTCAGTTCAAGAGAACTATGGGACACTTTTACAGTCAAGGCATCACGAAGGAAAAGATTTTTCAAGTCTTGAAGATTATTATTTGCATTTCTCATGCAATACCAACTTCAGAGAACCTTAAAAGAAATGTAGAATCAGCTCTATTTGTTCCGCATCAAGTTTCAAATCCAAACCTTGAAATTCACGTAGCAAAGCAGCCTCAGTGTCTTCCAGGCTGGAGACAGTTTTGTTTATAATAGGGACATTGCATTTGTTAGCATGCATTCAGTTGATCTGGGCATGTTAAAAAAAGTGTATGCAATATCAATGTAACATTGCGCTGTACCATCATTAATTGATTTCCATTTATTAAAACTTTTATTAACATAAATCTGTGAAACAAATTGAATGGAAACAAAATGAATTTTGTTTCTACGCATAACCCTAGTCTCTAAGATTGAACCTCCATCACGTTGCCATTTAGATAAAGGAAAAAGTATTCCAAAAAGACATATTTGTGGTTTACAGATTAGTTGTTATTCTGATTCCTGAGGAGGCATTAAAGGATTCCACAAGGACAGAAGGGGTTTATTTTCTATCAATATTTTAATATTTTCCATTAAATTCCTCAGAAATCATATTTCATGGTGATGCCAAAATATACAATCCAAGCTGAAAAGCCAGTGGTTTTCTTTACTAAACAGACCTCAGGGTCACACATGGTACAAAATTCTCTCATTTCCAACCCAGCAACAGTATAGCATATCCAGTATATCCCCTTCAATAAGAATTAATTTGTTTTTGTTACATTTGTACCCCGCGCTTTCCCACTCATGGCAGGCTCAATGCGGCTTACATGGGGCAATGGAGGGTTAAGTGACTTGCCCAGAGTCACAAGTTGCTGCCTGTGCTTGAAGTGGGAATCGAACTCAGTTCCTCAGGACCAAAGTCCACCACCCTAACCACTAGGCCACTCAATTTTGTACTCACTGTTTGTATCAGCATCAGCCAGGTTTGATGTTTATGAATAACAAACCAATGACTTATTACATAGTAACATAGATGACGGCAGATAACGACCTGTTCAGTCCATCCAGTCTGCCCAACAGGTTATCTTTATTCCCATCATATACTCATTAACATGTTAAAATTACGTCAAGGTCACTTAATAGATGTGTATGTATGTACAGTGGGGGAAATAAGTATTTGATCCCTTGCTGATTTTGTAAGTTTGCCCACTGACAAAGACATGAGCAGCCCATAATTGAAGGGTAGGTTATTGGTAACAGTGAGAGATAGCACATCACAAATTAAATCCGGAAAATCACATTGTGGAAAGTATATGAATTTATTTGCATTCTGCAGAGGGAAATAAGTATTTGATCCCCCACCAACCAGTAAGAGATCTGGCCCCTACAGACCAGGTAGATGCTCCAAATCAACTCGTTACCTGCATGACAGACAGCTGTCGGCAATGGTTACCTGTATGAAAGACACCTGTCCACAGACTCAGTGAATCAGTCAGACTCTAACCTCTACAAAATGGCCAAGAGCAAGGAGCTGTCTAAGGATGTCAGGGACAAGATCATACACCTGCACAAGGCTGGAATGGGCTACAAAACCATCAGTAAGACGCTGGGCGAGAAGGAGACAACTGTTGGTGCCATAGTAAGAAAATGGAAGAAGTACAAAATGACTGTCAATCGACAAAGATCTGGGGCTCCACGCAAAATCTCACCTCGTGGGGTATCCTTGATCATGAGGAAGGTTAGAAATCAGCCTACAACTACAAGGGGGGAACTTGTCAATGATCTCAAGGCAGCTGGGACCACTGTCACCACGAAAACCATTGGTAACACATTACGACATAACGGATTGCAATCCTGCAGTGCCCGCAAGGTCCCCCTGCTCCGGAAGGCACATGTGACGGCCCGTCTGAAGTTTGCCAGTGAACACCTGGATGATGCCGAGAGTGATTGGGAGAAGGTGCTGTGGTCAGATGGGACAAAAATTGAGCTCTTTGGCATGAACTCAACTCGCCGTGTTTGGAGGAAGAGAAATGCTGCCTATGACCCAAAGAACACCGTCCCCACTGTCAAGCATGGAGGTGGAAATGTTATGTTTTGGGGGTGTTTCTCTGCTAAGGGCACAGGACTACTTCACCGCATCAATGGGAGAATGGATGGGGCCATGTACCGTACAATTCTGAGTGACAACCTCCTTCCCTCCGCCAGGGCCTTAAAACTGGGTTGTGGCTGGGTCTTCCAGCACGACAATGACCCAAAACATACAGCCAAGGCAACAAAGGAGTGGCTCAGGAAGAAGCACATTAGGGTCATGGAGTGGCCTAGCCAGTCACCAGACCTTAATCCCATTGAAAACTTATGGAGGGAGCTGAAGCTGCGAGTTGCCAAGCGACAGCCCAGAACTCTTAATGATTTAGAGATGATCTGCAAAGAGGAGTGGACCAAAATTCCTCCTGACATGTGTGCAAACCTCATTATCAACTACAGAAGACGTCTGACCGCTGTGCTTGCCAACAAGGGTTTTGCCACCAAGTATTAGGTCTTGTTTGCCAGAGGGATTAAATACTTATTTCCCTCTGCAGAATGCAAATAAATTCATATACTTTCCACAATGTGATTTTCCGGATTTAATTTGTGATGTGCTATCTCTCACTGTTACCAATAACCTACCCTTCAATTATGGGCTGCTCATGTCTTTGTCAGTGGGCAAACTTACAAAATCAGCAAGGGATCAAATACTTATTTCCCCCACTGTATGTGTCTATACATAAACACATGTATAAGTCATATTGGTTCAATTTCATATTTTCTATGCATTCTATATGTATTTCAGTAACCTTTGGTGTATTTTTTGTAGACCTTTCTTTTATATTTTTTACATTGAAAATATACTACATTGGAGATTTTGTTATCTGGTTATCATCAAAAAGTTGGTTCATATTCTTTTTTTCTTTTATTTATGTGTACAGCTCTATTCATACTCATGTTTTTTATACTTAAATTACATTATGTTCACATTTTTAAATATATTTTCAGCTTTAATTATCATCCTTTGTAGAGAGAGATATGTTTTTCATCATATTCTTGTTTATATTTTAATATTATCGTTTATATTTCAACATTATTGTTTATACTGTGTTGGTTATTGATTTGTATATACTTATTTTTTAAAATCCTGAAGCAGGCCATAGACCAAAGCACAGTGCGGTGTCAACTCTTTTTATCAATAAGTATCAAGATTGTTCCTCTCGTTTCTGGAGTCCACGGTTGACTTCCCACTTGTTTTCTTCTGCTTTCTAATGAGGTCATCTAGGGGTCCTTTTACAAAGGCACGCTGAAAAATGGCTTGCGGTAGTGTAGGTATAGGTTTTGGGCGTGTGCCAATCCATTTTTTCAGCGCACTGGTAAAAAAAGCCCCCCCCCCCCTTTTTTTTGCCGAAAATGGACGTGTGGCAACATCAAAATTGGCACGTGTCCATTTTGGGTCTGAGACGTTACTGCCAGCCACAGACCTAGCGGTAAAGAATCTGCACAGTAATGACCTATGTGCGTCAGATGCCACTTGGCGTGCGTCCGTTATGCATGCCAGAAATTAAAATTGAAATTACCACAACAGCCACGCGGTAACCAGGTGGTAACTCCAATTTGGCAGCGCGTAGGCTCCTGCGCAGCTTAGTAAAAGGGGCCCTTAGTCTACCCAATTTCTGATGAAGTCATCTAGTCTGTCCGCTTTCTGATGAGGCCATTTAATCTGTCTTCTTTCTGAAGCGGTCATCTAGTCTGCTCAGTTTCCTCCTGGTTCAATGCTGTAAATAGTTTTCTTCTCTCAGTTTCTTCTTTTATCCGTTGTGTTTTGAATTCCGTTACTGGAAGGTCATTTTTTGCATAACCCTTGCTTTGGGGACACCATACTATATCCAAGGGGTACAATTGAAAGTTATCGTCCCTGGTCTTTGCTCCCCTGTTACTCAATGCATGCGTTCTCACCTGTAGGAGCAGGTTTCACAGAAGAACGAAAGAAATCTCCCTTCAAGGCACAAGCCAGTGAACATTCAGATGACATGGTCAGCATTTATTTAAATGTGGTCAGCAACATTTATACAGTCCTTGTTTATTCAGTAACACTATCCCTAGAAGCGGTGGAGGAGAATATACATATTCAGTGGAAATCTGTGTTACTTATACAAATATATATTACTTTATTTAGATTTTGCTCACACCTTTTTCAGTAGTAGCTGAAGGTGAGTTACATTCAGATACTCTGGATATTTCTCTGTCCCAGGAGGGCTCACAATCTAAGTTTGTACCTGAGGCAATGGAGGGTTAAGTGACTTTGCCCAAGATCACAAGGAGCAGCAGTGGGATTTCAACCGGCCACTTCTGGATTGCAAGACCGGTGCTCTAACCACTAGGCCACTCCACTCCACTCCACTCCTCCACTTGTTATTCTTTAGGGTTCTATGGAATGTTGCTATTGTTTCAGATTCTGCATGGAATCTTGTCACTTTATAGAATTCCAGAATCTTGATCTTCTTTGGGGTTCTACATGGAATGTTGCTACTCTTTGAGGTTCTGAATGGAATCTTTATTTATTTAGATTTTGCTCACACCTTTCAGTAGTAGCGTAGCTCAAGGTGAGTTACATTCAGGTACAATGGATATTTCTCTGTCCCTGGAGGGCTCACAATCTAAGTTTGTACCTGAGGCAATGGAGGATTAAGTGACTTGCCCAAGATCACAAGGAGCAGCAGCGGGATTTGAACCGGCCACCAGCTGGAATAGCTGGAATTTTCAGCTGCTACTCGATATAGCAGTTAACTTTCTCCACATATATATCCAGAGAGCAGCAGAATATAATGACTATTTATTGGATTAGACAGTATCCATGTTCCACCCTCTCTGTCCCAGCTCTATCCAGATAATAGTAGAATATAGTAAAATAGTAAAAGACCGTAGATAAAGATCTGAACAGTCCGTTCAGTCTGCCCAGTAGTCACGCTTATTATCAATTCATGATGAAATAAACAATGAATGTGATAATTAAATACTTGATCATGGTCTTTCTTTGGCATTTCTGGGACATAGACCATAGAAGCCCACCCGGCACTGTCCCTTATGTTCCAGCTACTGGAATTGCTGTCGAAGCCCACTTCAACCTATCCAAATCTGTCTTGTCTTTTGTGAGACATAGACCATAAAAGTCTTCTTGGCACTGTCCTTACATTCCAGCTACAGAAGTTGCTGTTGAAGCCCTCTCCAGCTCATCCTAAACTAGATTGCCATATACAGACACAGACCATACGAGTCTGTCTGGCACCAGCCTTAGTTCTTCATAACCAGAGTTCCCCATCTAAGCAACACTTGACATATCCACCCACATGCAGCCATTTAAGTTTGGGGTTTTTTTTTTTTAATACCATCCATTTTCTAATTAGAGATCCTCTGTGTTCATCCCACACCTTTTTGAATTTTGTCACTGTTTTTATCTCTACCACCTCCCTTGGGAGGACATTTCAGTCATTGACCAATCTCCCCTTGAAAAAGAATTTCCTGATATTACCACCTCACAACCTCAATTCACGTACTCTAATTTTACCATTTCCCCTTATCTGGAAAGGATTTGTGTCTATATTAATATCTTTCAAGTACTTAAATGTCTCTATCATATCTCCCCTGTTCTTCTTTCCTCTAGGGCATACACATTTAGGTCTTCTAGTCTTTTCATATGTCTTTTGGCACAAGCTCCATACCATTTTTCTTGCAGCGTTCTGGATCGCTTCAAGTCTTTTTACATTCTTAGCAAGATACGACCTCCAAAAGTGAACACAATACTCCAGGTGAGGCCTCACTAATGACTTGTACAGGGGCATCAACACCTCCTTTCATCTGCTGGTTATACCTCTCTCTATAAAGCCTAGCATCCTTCTGGCTATGGTCACTGCTTTATCGCAATTTCATCGCCTTCAGATCCTCTGACACTATCACCCCAAGGTCCCTATTCCTGCCTGTACATATTAACCTCTCACCTCCTAGGACATGCGGCTCCCTTGGATTTCTACTCCCCAAATGCATCACTCTGCACTTCTTTGCATTAAATTTTAACTGCCAAACATTAGACAATTCTTCTAACTTTTGCAGATCGTTTTCCATGTTTTTTACTTCTTCTGGGGTGGCCACTCTATTTCAAATCTCGGTATCATCTGCAAAATGGCAAACCTCACCTTTTAACCCTCTGGCAGTGTTACTCACAAATATATTGAACAGAATCGGACCCAGCACCGATCCTTAAGGCACTCCACTACTCACCTTTTCTTCCTCTGAGTGAATTCCATTGACTACCACCCCTCTGGTGTCTGTCTGTCTGTCTCTCAACCATTTTCTAATCCAATTCATGACTTTGGGTCCTAAGTTCAGCCTGTCAAGTTTATTCAAGAGCCTCCTATGAGGAACCATGTCAAAGGCTTTGCTGAAATCTAAGTAGATTACATCTAGCGCATAATCTTGATCCAGTTCTCTGTCACCTAGTCAAAGAATTCAATCAAATTCATTTAGCACAATTTACCTTTGGTAAAACCATGTTGCCTCGGATTTTGTAACCCATTGGATTCCAGGAAATTCACTATCCTTTCCTTCAGCATTGCTTCCATTACTCTTCTAATAACCGAAGTGAACTTTGCCAACCTGTAGTTTCCTGCTTCTTCTCTACCAGCACTTTTGTGAAGAGGGACCACATCCCGCTCTTCTCCAGTCCTACAGAACCTCTCCTGTCTCCAAGGATTTATTAAACAAATCTTTAATATGACTGTTTATCGAGTTAAGTAGAGTGTCCATGCTTTGCCCTCTCTCTGCCCTGGCTCTTTCCAGTGTGTAAGAATTTTCTGTCGTGCTGTCCATGTAAAGCCACTTGAAATTCAGAGGAAGGACCTTCAAATCTTTGCTTAGCAGCTTCTAAAATTAACATTTGCATGCACGTGTCATCTGCATGTATAGCTGCCACTATTACATGTGAAGTTGCTTTTAAAGTATTTAGTTAGATTTGCTCACACCTTTTTCAGTAGTAGCTCAAGGTGAGTTACGTTCAGGTATACTGGGTACTTAGCCCTTCAGATCATTTACGTAAAGACAGCAGTTAATTACATTGCACAAGTAAAACATTTTCAGTGTCTAAACTGGTTTTGTAATAATGGGATATAAAGAATGATGTGTGTGTCTGATAAATACTTAATAACTTATCCGTCCAGGGACTGACGAATTATCATGTTTGCCTCTTGCTAGGATGTTTCTCTTTTTGGCATTTACCATCATTTTGCACTGTGAATTTTTCATAACTTCAAAATAAATGAGATTAATAAGACTTTTTGTGGAACTTATACTTGGTTTTTTTAGTGCATTGTGTATTTTTCCACTGGCTCTGATGTACACTTTTAATAAGCTTTCAGGAAATGTAGCAATGCTTCTCAGCTGACCCACTGAGACGATTGGAAACTATAGATCATATGCAATGTTTGTTTTTTTGCTATTTCCATTTAAAAGAGTCCTTGCCAAATTAACAAATTGATTTTCTTTCTCTTTCACAGGCCAATGACATTGTATACTACAATGCTAAAGATGATGTGAGTACTGGATTTTTCAGCAAATAATGTTCTGTTTATGTTAATACCCTTAAAAACTTGCTCAACAATAGGGTTATGTGGAGGGGCATAATCGAACGAAAACGTCTATCTCCATGGGCGTTTATCTCTGAGAACGGGTCCGTGAAGGGGCGGACCGAACCATATTTTCGAAAAAAATAGACGTCCATGTTTTATTCAACAATTTGTGAGCTGGGCATTTTTGTTTTTCAGTGATAATGGAAAATGAAAGCGCCCAGCTCAAAAACGAATAAATCCAAGGCATTTGTTCGTGGGAGGGGCCAGGATTCATAGTACACTGGTCCCCCTCACATGCCAGGACACCAACCGGGCACCCTAGGGGGCACTTTTACAAAAACAAAAAAAAAGGTAAAAGAGCTCCCAGGTGCATAGCACCCTTCCCTTTAGTGTTGAGCCCCCCAAATCCCCCTCAAAACCCACTGCCCACAAGTCTACACCATTACTATAGCCCTAAGGGGTGAAGGGGGGCACCTACATGTGGGTACAGTGGGTTTGGGAGGGTTGGACGACTAAGCATTAAGCAGCACAATTGTAACAGGTGGGGGGGATGGGCCTGGGTCCACCTGCCTGAAGTCCACTGCACCCCCTAACAACTGCTCCAGGGACCTGCATACTGCTGCCAGGGAGGTGGGTATGACATTTGAGGGTGAAAATAAAAAGTTGTGAAACATCATGTTTTGTGGTGGGAGGGGGTTAGTGACCACTGGGGGAGTCAGGGGAGGTCATCCCCGATTCCCTCTGGTGGTAATCTGGTCATTTAGGGCACTTTTTGGGGCCTTATTCGTGAAAAAACAGGGTCCAGGAAAAGTGGCCTAAATTCTAGCTACAAACGCATACTTTTTTTCCATTATCAGCGAAAGGCGCCCATCTCTCCTCGGCCGATAACTATGCCCCAGTTCCACCTTCGCCACGCCTCCGACACGCCCCCGTCAACTTTGTACGCTTCCGCGATGGAGTGCAGTTGAAAACGTCCAAAATCGGCTTTCCATTGTTCCGATTTATTCGTTTTTGTGAGATAAACGTCTATCTCCCGATTTGGGTCGAAATCTAGGCGTTTTTCTCTTTCAATTATAAGGTGGATAGTAACATAGTAACATAGTAGATGACGTCAGAAAAAGACCTGCACGGTCCATCCAGTCTGCCCAACAAGAACTCATATTTGCTGCTTTTTGTGTATACCCTACTTTGATTTCTACCTGTGCTCTTCAGGGCACAGACCGTATAAGTCTGCCCAGCACTATCCCCGCCTCCCAACCACCTGCCCCTCCTCCCAACCACTGGCTCTGGCACAAACCGTATAAGTCTGCCCAGCACTATCCTCACCTCCCAACCATCAGCCCTGCCTCCCAACCACCGGCTCTGGCACAGACCGTACAAGTCTGTCCAGCACTATCCCCGCCTCCCAGCCACCAGTCCCGCTGCCCACCACCGGCTCTGGCACAGACCGTACAAGTCTGTCCAGCACTATCCCTGCCTCCCAACCACCAGCCCCGCCTCCCGATCTTGACTAAGCTCCTGAGGATCCATTCCTTCAGCACAGGATTCCTTTATGCTTATCCCACGCATGTTTGAATTCCGTTACCATTTTCATTTCCACCACCTCCCGCGGGAGGGCATTCCAAGCATCCACTACTCTCTCCGTGAAAAAATACTTCCTGACATTTTTCTTGAGTTATCCATAACCTTACCAGTAAAATGTCAAAGGAGCCCTTTTACTAAAATTTAGTGTACGCCAATGGACAGTAACATGTGATAAATGCTGTTCGTCCTATTTTTCACCTGGTAACTCACACTAATGTCCATTAGCACATGCTAAACTTTAGTGAAAGGAGCCGCTCTAGGATTCAATAGGTCTGGTTCCGAAAAACAGGTCAAAATTACCAAAAGCCAGCAGGACTGGGTTTCCTTTTTTTCCTAAGTAGTTTATTGTAATTAGGAGGTTTGGTTTGACTAATAGAACAGAAATGAAAACTATTTTTTTTTAAATGTTTTTTACGTTTGTTATAATAATTTTTAAATAATTTAGCATTGCTTAAAAGAACTACAAACCACATTAACAACACAAAACAAATGGAAGGAAAATGAACAAAATCCAGATGTTTCAGTTAGTAAACAAGGATGGGGAAGGGGGAGAACAACATTATTAAGAGGAGAAATTAAAGGAAATGCATACAAAGGCAAATAACACTTAATGCAATAAAAGTCACCATTTGAATGGTGAGGGTGGGGGCGGATGTGGTGCACTGAAATTTGCATAATATGTGCTCTGTTGCTGATGGTTGACCTTGTCCTACCTGGTTACTGTCCTGTCTTTTCTTCTGCTGTTCTTTTCTCTTTCTATTTTGTCAATATACTGCTTTGATGTTATTATGTAAAGGTGATATTTATTTATTTTATTTATTTATATACTTTTAGTTCTATCCCACTTTTATCCAAAGCAGGTAACAAATAAACATACACAAAAAAATAAAAACGTGAATACACATAACCATCATCAAGGTAATCATAGTAAATCAACCGCAATCTACTTCATTCTTCCAGAAAGGCCTTTAGAAAGTAATGAGTCTTCAAAAGACGTTTAAATTGCTTAATATTGTCACAGAATCTGAAATGTCCTAGCAAGGCGTTCCACAAGGATGGACCAGCAATTGAGAGTGCCCGTATCGCATCTTTGTCTCTACATAATAAGAAGTTGGAGCAGACAAAGAATGTTTCCAGGATGTTTCTGATCTTAATGCACAGCCCTGGTATATGCATAATATGCCGGGTGCAGAAGGATGAACTGTTAGCTGGGAGGAGAAGATAACGCACTTGGAGTAAATACAAACACAGAGGTCCTTTGACTCAGCGGCAGTAAACATTAACGTATGCTAACAACACGCCCAAATGCACTACCATGGATTGTGACCAGACGTCCTGTGGTAGTTCTGGTATCTGCACATGCTTCCCTGGCGCTAAAGAATGCTTTATAGTGCTGGGGATATGTTTATCCACTGCAGCAGGACATGTTTATCCACTCCTACCCTAGCTGAGATGATATTTAACCATCTCTCTGACCTCTTGTGCAACTTTCTTCAAATCAGTCACCTTACTTTCTAATTCTTCCTACTTTCTTACTTATCTATATGTTACAACTTTGCCTTACCCTTCACTACCAATTATAATGTTCTATTACGTATTGTGTTGTCATTGCAAGTAGTATACCATGCCATACTTTGTATTGTTGTTCGAATATTTTTACTGCTGTAATTGCCTATTGCTTATGTTTGATCTATTCTTACTGTACACCGCCTTGAGTGAATTCCTTCAAAAAGGCGGTAAATAAATCCTAATAAATAAATAAAAATAAATTTCTGGACACACATAGTTCTTTTCCATGTCACGGGGTTTACATCGTTAGAAAAGGCTTTCAAATTAAGAAATACCAGAGGGTCTTTCTGAGTGTCCCAATTCTTTCTCTCCTAAAGGAAAGTAAGTTTCTCGTTCTTTTCAGTCCCTTCTATTTAGAAGATGCTCCGATCCATGATTTTCCCACCAGTGGTCAGAGTGGTGCATGAAATGTACGCATCACGTTTAAAATATGTACCCTAGTACATAAAATCATCCACGGCGAAGCCCCAGCTTACATGTCTGACCTGATTGACCTACCACCTAGGAATGCCAAAAGATCATCTCGCACATTCCTTAATCTTCACTTCCCAAATTGCAAAGGCCTAAAATATAAACTAATGCACGCATCAACCTTTTCCTACATGAGTACGCAATTCTGGAACGCATTGCCACATAACCTAAAAGCGACCTATGAACTGACCAACTTCCGAAAACTGCTGAAGACCTATCGTTTCGACAAGACATACCACAATGACTAAAACATGAAAACCCTACATATATCTAGTAAGCATTGTTAACAGTGCCCCATATTATTTCTTCATCATACTTTCCATTACCCAATATACGTCTGTTACACTAATATTAACTCTCCTCTCATTTCCACTTTCCACTATATATTGTAAGCCACATTGAGCCTGCAAAGAGGTGGGATAATGTGGGATACAAATGCAATAAATAAATAAATGTGAAGGTTTTAAATTATGCCTATTGTCTGCAAGACTGAAAAATGCAGAGATTCCTGTAACTGTAATGACAGAAAGCTTTAGTCCGTAATGTTTAGTTTAACCTTTCCCCAGACCAGCTCAGCCCTGACTGGCTGAAACTTTGCAGCTTCTTTGTCCTCTTAGCACATTAGTCCTTAATGGGTAAAGTCAAGCCCATCATCTGACAGGGGCCATTCTCCCAATTACTGGCAGTGATTTATGGGAAAAGATTAGCCAGCTCCTGTCCTGGAAAACAGCCATGACTGATGAGGCCCTGCTGCCTGCACCCATGCTAATCACTCTCTAATGAGCAAGCAGACTCGGCCACTTTTTATTCATTTTCCATTTGGACCATGTATTGGCTCGCCAGTGCTTTTTAATTAATTTAAGACATCTTGTAGATGCTGTAATAAGAGAGGACCAGATTTCAATTTCTGGGGAAGGCCAGAGCAATACAAACTATGAGGAGCCTGCACCTCACTTTGCAAAATTTTGAAATAAGAGTCTCTTAACAAGGATTTAACTTCCTACAACTATCTGAATAGGGGAAAAAGTTTAATAGAAAAACAAAAACTTCAGCTAAAAGAGCTGTGGTTCCTTTTGCTTTAAAATGTTTACTTTTACAATTTGGGTATAAGTACAAAGATGGGTGACCTTAACGGAGCTACTGTTAGAAATATGCAATCTGTCCCTAAAATCGAGTGTAGTACCGGAAGACTGGAGGGTAGCCAATGTTACTCCGATTTTTAAGAAGGATTCCAGAGGAGATCCGGGAAATTATAGACCGGTGAGTCTGACATCGGTGCCGGGCAAGATGGTGGAGGCTATTATTAAGAATAAAATTGCAGAGCATATACAAAAACATGGACTGATGAGACAAAGTCAGCACGGATTTAGTGAAGGGAAGTCTTGCCTCACCAATCTAATGCATTTTTTTGAGGGGGTAAGCAAACATGTGGACAATGGGGAGCCGGTTGATATTGTATATCTGGATTTTCAGAAGGCGTTTGACAAAGTGCCGCACGAAAGACTCCTGAAGAAATTGCAGAGTCATGGAATCGGAGGTAGGGTATTATTATGGATTAAGAACTGGTTGAAAGATAGGAAGCAGAGAGTAGGATTGCGTGGCCAGTATTCTCAGTGGAGGAGGGTAGTTAGTGGGGTCCCGCAGGGGTCTGTGCTGGGTCCGTTGCTTTTTAATGTATTTATAAATGACCTAGAGATGGGAATAACTAGTGAGGTAATTAAATTCGCCGATGACACAAAATTATTCAGGGTCGTCAAGTCGCAGGAGGAATGTGAATGATTACAGGAGGACCTTGCGAGACTGGGAGAATGGGCGTGCAAGTGGCAGATGAAGTTCAATGTTGACAAGTGCAAAGTGATGCATGTGGGTAAGAGGAACCCGAATTATAGCTACGTCTTGCAAGGTTCCGCGTTAGGAGTTACGGATCAAGAAAGGGATCTGGGTGTCGTCGTCGATGATACGCTGAAACCTTCTGCTCAGTGTGCTGCTGCGGCTAGGAAAGCGAATAGAATGTTGGGTGTTATTAGGAAGGGTATGGAGTCCAGGTGTGCGGATGTTATAATGCCGTTGTATCGCTCCATGGTGCGACCGCACCTGGAGTATTGTGTTCAGTACTGGTCTCCGTATCTCAAAAAAGATATAGTAGAATTGGAAAAGGTACAGCGAAGGGCGACGAAAATGATAGTGGGGATGGGACGACTTTCCTATGAAGAGAGGCTGAGAAGGCTAGGGCTTTTCAGCTTGGAGAAGAGACGGCTGAGGGGAGATATGATAGAAGTGTATAAAATAATGAGTGGAATGGATCGGGTGGATGTGAAGCGACTGTTCACGCTATCCAAAAATACTAGGACTAGAGGGCATGAGTTGAAGCTACAGTGTGGTAAATTTAAAACGAATCGGAGAAAATTTTTCTTCACCCAACGTGTAATTAGACTCTGGAATTCGTTGCCGGAGAACGTGGTACGGGCGGTTAGCTTGACGGAGTTTAAAAAGGGGTTAGATAGATTCCTAAAGGACAAGTCCATAGACCGCTATTAAATGGACTTGGAAAAATTCCGCATTTTTAGGTATAACTTGTCTGGAATGTTTTTACGTTTGGGGAGCGTGCCAGGTGCCCTTGACCTGGATTGGCCACTGTCGGTGACAGGATGCTGGGCTAGATGGACCTTTGGTCTTTCCCAGTATGGCACTACTTATGTACTTATGTACTTATGATTATTGCTGTTTGGTTCTCCCTCTTCATCACCAGTGCGGTATCAACTGACTTGTAAGCGCACCTTTTAATGCTATTTTATTCCAACTTGCTATACACACTATAACTTAGACTACTTCCCTATCTCTTGCTTAACTATACAAAGAACTTCCCTTGAGTTTAACTAACCATCAACTTATCCCAACTGACTCTGTACCAGGCATCTTGTTCCAATCATATATCTGCTCTTGGTCCCTCAGCCGTATTGTAGAAAATCTTTAGCATCATATCTATGTTAGTTGAATGCTCTAATGAGTGCTGATTAGGTGTATCATTAGTATTATGCTAATATCTCTGGTATTTGAATTCCAGTGCTGTTAAATGTGTGCCCTCCTTCATCCCTAAGGGCTATGCTAGTGGTGTACAATTGTGGGGAGTGGGTTTTTTTTGGGGGGGGTGGAGGTTTGGGGGGCTTAGCACTCAAGGTAAGGGAGCTATGCACCTGGGAGCAATTTCTGAAGTCCACTGCAGTGCCCCCTAGGGTGCCCGGTTGGTGTCCTGGCATGTGAGGAGGACCAGTGCACTACGAATGCTGGCTCCTCCCATGACCAAATGGCTTGGATTTGGTCGTTTCTGAGATGGGCGTTTTCGGTTTCCATTAACGCTGAAAACTGGGGACGAACATCTCTAAGGTCGACCTAAATGTTGAGATTTGGGCATCCCCGACCGTATTATCGAAACGAAAGATGGACGTCCATCTTGTTTCGATAATACGGGTTTCCCCGCCTCTTCATGGGGACGTCCTTAGAGATGGACGCCCTTAGAGATGGTCGTCCCCATTCGATTATGTCCCTCCACATCTTTAGGGTCCTCATCCCAAGCATAATTCATAAAATCCTTTGGTGGGGGTTTACATAGACAACCAAACCGCAGTAGCGATATGAGGAAGGACAAACAGAAGCACTGATTGTACAACACAGCCGGGCATTAAAACAAATGCTGACCACAGCATTGAAACACTGGCCCAGTCTTTTCTTTAAGCATTTACTGAGTTTTCCTGTTTCTATATATTTGATTTTTCTCTGTAATTTTTGACCTCCTCGGTAAATTCTCTCTCTTCAAACCCTGCCTCTGAGGTCCTTGTGGTTGTAGAATAGTTTTTTAATTTAGAACATCTCATTTTTATTCACTTCATGTGTATCTAAACTGCTCTTCAGATATCAGTAATTGCTGAAGGGACTTGATACCACTCATGTATATTCTCCAGTGCCTGTTATGAAGATGTGCCTGAGCCCGGGGGTATAGTCACTAATAACGAATGTGCCCATTCCTCAGCTACAGAGTTGATTAGGTTGCTCCCAGGACACCTGTGCTGTGCCATCCAGAATCTTCCATTTATTACCGGATAGTCAAAGGAAGGAGATCTTTATTGCTTTTATTTAAGCCCATCCATGTCTGTAACTGTTACCCATTATCTATAGATTTAACTAAAAAAGAATGCATCTACAGGCCTCCCTTGAGGGAGAAATTTTCTCCAAATATTTTATTTGGTTTGCTGTAGAAGAAAACCTTTACCCCCTCATTTTATCACAGGGCTCATTGAACAGTATCTATATTAATAATTCTCACCTGGAAAACATTCTAAAGCTTACTCTGTGGGAAGGAAACAGTGAAGGCTAGGCTGTCAGCTCACTCACTCTCACTCATGCACCACTCACTGTCATTCATAGACCCGCCCTCAGCCACGCCCTTTCCGGACATAATTCGCGACCCCAACGTTCTAAATGAAGCCTACAAACCGGAAGTGTGAGGCGCCAGAGATATCCTTTTTGCCCATGGCTCAAAACCGGAACTGTGAAGAGTCCTGTGCCCCGCCCTCGCGTCAGAATGTGATGACGACGAGGACGGAGCACAGTTCATGAGCACATGCGATCTCCCCCTGCCCCTCGGCGGCCATGCTTCAGACGGGACCCGCATCACACAGCGCAGAGGTGCCTGGAGGGGGCTTCGGGGCCAGCTGGGTCACTGGGCGGCGGTGCCAGGTGGGTCGCTGGCCACGGGACATCTGGGTCGCTGACAATGCGTGCGGATGGGGTGCCGGGGCTGGAAACGCGATCTCCCCGTGCCTGCACGGGGGTTGGGGACAGCTGGGTCACTGACGATGGGTGGCGATGGCTGGGGAGGCTGCACACGCCGGGAGACACGAGCGTCGCTGCACACCACAACCTTGCTAGCACCCATTTCATGTCTCCCAGAAACGGGCCTTTTTTACTAGTATTTATATAATTCTGCCATCCACAAGTGCATAATTATTCGGGTGCTCACAAAGGTGGATCATGGATGGTGCATAGGCAGAGTCTCCTCTTTAGTTGTAACTTATAGACTACTGTAAGTTACACAGGTAATGTCCGCAGTTCAAGCCTGCATTTGTGTACGTCACTGTCGAATATGCAACTATGTGCATAAGCCATCTCACAAAATAGGCACACTGCTTGTGGAAAGTCGATGCTGAAATTCTGGCACCCACTTGAAGAATTACCTTATCGGTGCATTTTGTTTTTAATGGATTCTTACTATTTAAAAATAGGATTTTTTCATATTATACAGTGTTGTGATTTGTATTCAAGAAGATTATATAACGTTGGTTAGGGTTAGGTACCATATATATAGAGAGAATCTGGTCCAATATGAAGTGTATTTATATATACTGATATGAATGGCTTAGTACATACTGGTACAATATGGAATGTATTATTATTGAGTGGCTCAGTACACAACTAAAACCTGGTATAAATCCATGCACCTAAATTAGTTGCAGATCTGCCATATTATTGGAACGTCCATACCCCGCCCATGCCCCTCCCATGGACACACCCCCTTTTTGAATCCACACAGAAGAATTTACACGCTCATTTTTATAGAATAGCACCTAGCAAGATACGTCCATCAGTGGCATAGCCATGGGGGGGGGGGACCTTGGGAGCCTGACCCCCCCCCCAAATTGGATTCAGACCCCCAAGATCTGCTGGTTTGGCTGACCAGGGTACCCAAGCCCCGCCAACAGAAGCCTTCCTCCAGGGCTGTTCACCATTGCACTGCCTGCCCTTCTTCCCAACCCCCTCCCATGAGCATGCTCTGTTCTGCTCAAGCTCAATGCCATTGAGGAGAAGCAAGGCTGGTGGTGAGGCAGCAAAGAGCAGTGGAGGAAGGCATCTGGTGGTGGGGGCTAGGGGACCCCCAGCATTCCCAGGGTGTAGTGGGGGCATGGGGGCAGAGAGCAGTGGGGATGTGAGGCAAAATGTGCTCCACCCCACTTTGGGCTAAGCCCCCCCCCCCTCCCGTCAAAATTGAAGTCTAGCTATGCAGCTGGCATGCATAAATTCTAACTGTTGCTAATTAATACCAATAATTGATAATTAGCGCGCACTTAGCGCTAATTGGTTTGTTACTTGATTAAGTAGAGCACAGACCCAAATTTGCATGCACAATGGCTTGGTAATAGTGTTTGTAAATACACTTCATATTGTATGTGCCAAGCGTCTTATAATAATAGTATTTATAAATACACTTCATATAGTGTGTATGATGCCTCGTGTAATAATAGTATTTATAAACATTCCTGTACTGCATTTATATGTATTTATCCATGTAACATGTCAGGGTATAGTGTCTCTGGACGTAGTGTTACGGTAATGTTAATTACCGAGACCTGTTATCCTTCTGGCAATATAGAGCAGCTCTAAATTGTGGTGGGCTGCCTCTGTGCAGTGTCACTGGGCAAGTGGCATTTAAGAAATAATAGCAGACTCTTTCTGTGAGATGTGGTAAGCCCTGATCTGAGAGAGGAAGCAGATGGTGTCTGTCATACAAGGGGTGAGGCCTTGGTCTAGTGATTTCTTTCAGAGAAATGAGGGGGAATTTGCTGACTGCCAGTGCTAGGTAAAAACATAATTTAATAAGGCACGGCGGAGTCTGAATAGATGGGGAATGAATCTTCTGCTCCTGTCTCCAGTGGGGCTTCGTTCTGCCATTATTGATTGAGTCTCATCTCCTGCCTCGGGAGAGAAATTGGTTGATGTTAGATTTTAATTGTGCTCAGTTGCAACAGATTTTGTTTCACTGTGTGTATGATTCAGAGAACTTTCTTAAAAACTGTTTTTCAATGTATTAAAGAAGGAATATATAGTACATAAATATTGCCATACTGGGAAAGACCAAAGGTCCATCAAGCCCAGCATCCTGTTTCCAACAGTGGCCAATCCAGATCACAAATACCTGGCAAGATCCTAAAAAAGTACAAAACATTTTATACTGCTTATCCCAGAAATAGTGGGTTTTCCCCAAGTCCATTTAATAACGGTCTACGGACTTTTCCTTTAGGAAACCGACCAAACCTTTTTGGAACTCCGCTAAGCTAACCGCCTTTACCACATTCTCTGGCAATGAATTCCAGAGTTTAATTACACATTGAGTTTTAAATTTACTACATTGTAGCTTCATCGCAATGCCCCCTAGTCTTAGTATTTTTGGAAAGCATGAACAGACACTTCACATCTACCCGTTCAACTCCACTCATTATTTTATAGACCTCTATCATATCTCCCCTCAACCGCCTTTTCTCCAAGCTGAAGAGCCCTAGCCGCTTTAGCCTTTCCTCATAGGGAAATCGTCCCATCCCCTTTATCATTTTTGTCGCCCTTCTCTGCGCCTTTTCTAATTCCACTATATCTTTTTTGAGATGCGGCGACCAGAATTGAACACAATATTCGAGATGCGGTCGCACCATGGAGTGATACAAAGGCATTATAACGTCCTCATTTTTGTTTTCCATTCCTTTCCTAATAATATCTAACATTCCATTTGCTTTCTTAGCCACAGCAGCACACTGAGCAGAAGGTTTCAACGTACCATCAATGACGACACCTAGATCCCTTTCTTGGTCCATGAACCATGTTTAAGTGATTATGCAAACATATACCTTGCAACAAATTGCACAAACAGCACAGTTCTATGACATCAGCACTAATATTTACATTCCATTTCCATACGAATGTTATTAGAATAATAGTATATCTGCACTGATATTCATATCTAGGCCATACTTCTGTGTAAGCACCATTCTGTAAACGCATGGTTAGCCTAACTTAATCGTGTACTTTACAGGTAGGTCTGGCTTGGATTTACACATTGGGTGGCAGAGCCGGTAGTGGGAGGCGAGGATAGTGCTAGGCAGACTTATACGGTCTGTGCCAGAGCCGGTGGTGGGAGGCGGGGCTGGTGGTTGGGAGGCGGGGAATAGTGCTGGGCAAACTTATATGGTCTGTGCCTGAGCTTGTGGTGGGAGGCGGGGAATAGTGCTGGGCAGACTTATACGGTCTGTGCCAGAGCCGGTGGTGGGAGGTGGGGCTGGTGGTTGGGAGGCGGGGATAGTGCTGGGCAGATTTATACGGTCTGTGCCAGAGCCGGTGGTGGGAGGTGCGGCTGGTGGTTGGGAGGCGGGGATAGTGCTGGGCAGATTTATACAGTCTGTGCCAGGGCTGGTGGTTGGGAGGCGGGGAATAGTGCTGGGCAGACTTATATGGTCTGTGCCTGAGCTTGTGGTGGGAGGCGGGGAATAGTGCTGGGCAGACTTATACGGTCTGTGCCAGAGCCGGTGGTGGGAGGTGGGGCTGGTGGTTGGGAGGCGGGGATAGTGCTGGGCAGATTTATACGGTCTGTGCCAGAGCCGGTGGTGGGAGGTGCGGCTGGTGGTTGGGAGGCGGGGATAGTGCTGGGCAGATTTATACAGTCTGTGCCAGGGCTGGTGGTTGGGAGGCGGGGAATAGTGCTGGGCAGACTTATATGGTCTGTGCCTGAGCTTGTGGTGGGAGGCGGGGAATAGTGCTGGGCAGACTTATACGGTCTGTGCCAGAGCCGGTGGTGGGAGGTGGGGCTGGTGGTTGGGAGGCGGGGATAGTGCTGGGCAGATTTATACAGTCTGTGCCAGAGCCGGTGGTGGGAGGTGCGGCTGGTGGTTGGGAGGCGGGGATAGTGCTGGGCAGATTTATACAGTCTGTGCCAGGGCTGGTGGTTGGGAGGTGGGGAATAGTGCTGGGCAGATTTATACGGTCTGTGCCAGAGGCGGTGGTGGGAGGCGGGGCTGGTGGTTGGGAGGCGGGGAATAGTGCTGGCAGACTTATACGGTCTGTGCCAGAGCCGGTGGTGGGAGGCAGGGCTGGTGGTTGGGAGGCGGGGATAGTGCTGGGCAGATTTATACAGTCTGTGCCAGAGCTGGTGGTGGGAGGCGGGGCTGGTGGTTGGGAGGCGGGGAATAGTGCTGGACAGACTTATATGGTCTGTGCCTGAGCTTGTGGTGGGAGGCGGGGCTGGTGGGTGGGGGGCGGGGATAGTGCTGGGAAGACTTATACAGTCTGTGCCCTGAAAAGGACAGGTACAAATCAAGGTAAGGTATACACAGAAAGTGGCACATATGAGTTTATCTTGTTGGGCAGACTGGATGGACCGTGCAGGTCTTTTTCTGCCGTCATCTACTATGTTACTATGTTAAAGAAAACTCAGGGCCGGAGCTAAGGTCTCATCAGTGGTTTCCCCCCCCATCGCCCTGCCCTGGCCCAGCATCAACTTTCTCTCTTCTCCCTCTCCCCTTCTCCCAACCGCCCCCTTTTCCAGCCCCAGTTCCAGCTGCGTTCTCTCACATGTCCCCTGGATCAGCTTCGAGCTCCGCTTCTATCAAACACGTGCCAGCAATGCATAGTCATCTGAGCCACAGATTAACTACTTCTGTTTTCACAACACCGGAAGTAGTTAATTTTGTGACTCAGAAGAGTACACGGTGCCGGAACACCAGACCATTTGACTAGAGGCAGATCGGCGGCATTGAAAAAGAACAGGGCAGCTGGGGAGGGTTAAAGCCAGGTGCCCCCCCCCCCCGCCATGTATACCCTGCTTACCGTGTTCCACCGGCCCTGAGAAAATTAAAATTTACTGTGCATTTCCAGCATTTAGTTGCACGCAGTTGCGGAGGCTCTAGTTCTTGCATAAGTGCTTGAGCCTATATTTTACTTGTGTATATTTGATGTTCCAGTAATAGTCTGGAAAGTAGACCCATCCCCAGGCTGGTGCCTAGTTCCTGATTTGCCCCTAAGTGATTAAGCAGTATGGGGACAATTTAGTAGGAGGACAACTAGTTGCCTTCTGTCCTGTGTAGATTTCCAGATGCAGCTGGGTTTAGTGTACCTAACATTTAAGCATGAGCATGTGCACAGGTGTATGGTGGGTTTGTACATAATTAAAAGTGTTGTTTGAGTTTTTATGCATAAGTGTGAGCCCTGCCTATGGCCCATCCGTGCTCCATCTCTGAGTACCCCCCCCCCCCCTTTGCTAATATGAATTATGTAAGTGGAAAAGGATAGTGATAGGAGTATATTTCCATCCACCTGGCTTTAATGAACAGACAAATATTAGTTCAAATTAGGGAGGCAAAGAAACTGGGTAACACAATAATAATGGGTGATTTCAATTACCCCGATATAGACTGGGTAAATTTAATGTCAGGGCATTCTAGGCAGGTAAAGTTCCTAGATGAAATTAAAAGACTGCTTTATGGAGCAACCTGGTTCAGGAACCAACAAGAGGGGGAGCAAATCTAGATTGGTCCTTAGCAGAGCACATGATTTGATGTGAGAAGTAAGGTTTCTGGGCCAACTTGGACACAATGATCATAATATCAGATTTGATTTAATAACTAGAGTAAGTACACACAGAAAATCTGAATTCTTCACATTTAACTTTCAAAAAGGAAACTATGAAAAAATTGAGAATGGTAAAAAAAAAAACCAACAACAAAAAAACAGCTGCAAAGGCCAAAAATTTAGATCAGGTGTGGATGTTGTTCAAAAATACCGTCCTAGAGGCCCAGACCAGATATATTCCACACATTAAAACAGGGAGAAAAAGGACAAACAGCTAGTAGATCTCATAATGAGCACCCGTAAGCAACTGGAACATTTCAAATATACAGCTATGGAGAGCTCAGGGCCAGACCTGATGACAACATGTGGTGAGCAGTGGAGTTTGGATATGGTGGCAGGGTCAGCCAACAAGGCAATTGACAATGCAGACAGTTTCTGAGTGGTTAAATAGTTTTGAATACTGGGGGTGAGTGTCAAAATGTCAGAACACTTAATGTGAGCAAGTGCGAAATGATAACATAAGAGCATAAGAGTATCTATACTGAGTCAGACCAGTGGCCAATCCAGGTCACAAGAAACCCAATTAGTAGCAACATTTCATACTACCAATCCCAGAGCAAGCAGTAGCTTCCCCATGTCTGTCTCAATAACAGACAATGGACTTTTCCTCCAGGAACTTGTCCAAGACTTTTTTAAACTCAGATACGCTAACCGCTGTTACTACATCCTCCAGCAAAGAGTTCCAGAGCTTAGCTATTCTTTGAGTGAAAAAATATTTCCTCCTATTTGTTTTAATTCTGTTTATTTATTTAATAGGATTTATTTACCGCCTTTTTGAAGGAATTCACTCAAGGCGGTATACAGTAAGAATAGATCAAACATGAGCAGGAGGCAATTAGAGCAGTAAAAATATTCGAACAATACAAAGTATGGCATGGTATACTACTTGCAATGACAACACAATATGTACTAGAACATTATAATTGGTAGTGAAGGGTAAGGCAAAGTTGTAACATATACATGAGTAAGAAAGTAGGAAGAATTAGAAAGTAAGGTGATTGATTTGAAGAAAGTTGCACCTGAGGTCAGAGAGATGGTTAAATATAATCTCAGCTAGGGTAGGAGTGGATAAACATGTCCCGCTGTGCAGCCCGTGTCACTCCTTGTGTGTGTGAGTGAGACTAACAAGTTAGTTACTTCTTCCGTTAAAGGCTTGGTTGAAGAGTCAAGCTTTCACCTGCTTCCTGACATAGAGGTAGTCTTGTGTTAAGCGGAGCCTTTCAGGCAATGCATTCCAGAGTGTGGGGGCTACTTCGGAGAAGGCTCGCTTGCGGGTATCACACCGTGTAATGTCTTTTGGAGAGGGTGTAGTTAGTGAAAGTCCTTGGGAGGACCTTAGTGTCCTTGGCGGTGTGTGGAGGATCATCCTATTGTTCAGATACTCGGGGCCATTTCCTTTCAGGGCCTTGAAGATCAGACATAGGGTTTTAAATTTAGCCCTGTATTGTACTGGTAGCCAATGACGTTTATTGAGTGTCCCCTGGTCTTTGTAATTTTTGAAAGAGTGAAAAATTGATTCACTTCTACAGCACTCAGGATTTTGTAGACTTCAATCATATCTCCCCTCATCCATCTCCTTTCCAATCTGAAAAGCCCTAACCTCTTTAGCCTTTCCTCATATGAGAGGAGCTCCATCCCCTTTATCATTATTCACTCCTCTTTTATAATTCTGCTATATCCTTTTTGAGATACGGTGACCAGAAGTAAATGCAATACTCAAGGTGTGGTCGCATCATGGACTGATACAGAGGCATTATAGTATTTTTGGTCTTATTCATCATCCCTTTCCTAATAATTTCTAGCATCCTGTTTGCTTTTTTGGACGCCGCTACACACTGAGCAGAAGATTTCAGCGTATTATCTACAATGGCACCTAGATCTCTTTCTTGAGTGCTGTCCCCCCCCCCCCCCCCCCCCAAGGTGGACCCTAAAGTCAGGTAACTATGATTTGGATTATTCTTTCCAATGAGCATCATCTTTGATTTGTCCACATTAAATCTCATCTGCCATTTGGATGCTTTATCCTGCTCTCTCATCAAGCACACCTGATTTACTTTCAGCATTGTTGAAACCTGTCTACTGGGATTCCCTAAATGTCCTGTTTCAATAGTATCCTTAGAGGATACTCCACACTGAACCATGCACTCCTGGGCAACTGTCAGCTTTCCCACTCCCTTCCTCCCCCCCCCCCCCCATTCTAGTTTAAAAGCTGCTCTGTCTCCTTTTTAAAAGTTAGCGCCAGCAGCTGGGTTCCTTCCTGGTTTACAGTGGAGCTCATCCTTTTGGAACATTCTCCCCCTTTCCCAGAATGTCACCCAGTACCTATCATACTAAATCCCTCATCTCTGCACCATCGTCTCAACCACACATGGAGACTTTGGAGCTCTACCTGCCTTTTGGGTCACGTGTGTGGAACAGGGAGCATTTCTGAAAATGCGACCCTGGAGGATATGGACTTCTGCTTTCTACCTAAGAGCCTAAATTTGGCTTCCAGAGTCTCTCTCCCACATTTTCCTATGTTGCTGGTACTCACATGTACCAAAAGAGCTGGTTCCTCCCCAGCACTATCTAAGATCCTGTCTAGGTAACACATGAAGTCTGCCACTTTCGCACCAGGCAGGCAAGGGACCAGGCGATCCTCACATCCATCAGCCACCCAGCTACCTACATGTCTAATGATAGACTCACCAACTACAACAGCTGTCCTAACCCTTCCTGCCTGGGCAGAAGTTCTTGGAGACACAACCTCAGTGCAAGAGGATAGTGCATCCCCTGATGAGCAGGTCCTGGGTACAGGAGAACTTTCTACTTTACCAGGGTGATGCTGTCCTTCTAGGAGACCTCCTTCCTCCAAGACAGCACAAAGGCTGCCAAACAACATCCCTGTAGGTCTCCTCTATGTACCTCTCTGTCTCCCTCAGCTCCACCAAGTCTGCTACTCTAGCCTCAAGAGAACTTATTCATTCTCTGAGAGCTATTAGCTCTTTGCATCAGGCACACACATAAAACCACTCACCAACTGGGAGATAATCATACATGTGACACTCATTGCAAAAAACTGGATAGCACCCCTCTCGCTGCTGGACTGCTGTCTCCATCTTAGTATGTTTGAGTTTTTCAATAATTTAAAACTTGTTAAGGCATTAAGGATATTAGTGTAATGTAAAAAAAAAAGTCTTTAGCTTATATGGTATATTGTGTGTTTTATTTAGTGTTTTCTTCTTAGAAGGTAATGAAATGTGATTAAAACTCTATAAGAGCACTCCTCCCTTGTTATCCTAATTAGAATACCTAACTATAAATGAATAGTTGTGCAAGGGGTGGGCAGGAGTTGGGGATGATGATGGGATTGAAGACTAAACTAGGTTCTGCTGCCTCCCACTTAGCCATCTATCCCCCCTTCAGTCTGTTCAGAACTCTGCTGCACGTCTCATATTCCGCCAGAACCGATATAATCATATCACCCCTCTCCTCAGGTCACTTCACTGGCTTCCGATCAGATACCGCATTCAATTCAAGCTTCTCCTTCTTACCTACAAATGCACTCAGTCTGCTGCCCCTCACTATCTTTCTACCCTCATCTCCCCTTACGTTCCCGCCCGTAACCTCCGTTCACAGGATAAATCCCTCCTCTCAGTACCCTTCTCCACCACCGCCAACTCCAGGCTCTGCTCATTCTGCCTCGCCTCACCCTATGCTTGGAACAACCTTCCTGAACCCTTACGCCAAGCCCCCTCCCTGCCCATCTTCAAGTCTTTGCTTAAAGCCCACCTCTTCAATGCTGCGTTCGGCACCTAACCCTTACCGTTCAGTGAATCCAGACTGCCCCAATTTGACTGCCCCTATCGGACCGACCGTTCACTTGTCTATTAGATTGTAAGCTCTTTGAGCAGGGACTGTCTCTCTTTGTTAAATTGTACAGCGCTGCGTAACCTTAGTAGCGCTCTAGAAATGTTAAGTAGTAGTAGTAGTAGTTCTAGAGGCTATCTGTTAATGTTGTAGGCTGTAACAGAAAGTTCAAGCTAACTCAGTAATCTGATTGCCCTTAATAAAGTTTGCAAATATTCTACTTCCTCACACCTTAATTAACACCTAATTCAGGTCAGTAGCAGTGCTACCTCTCCAGTAGCCAAAAAAGAGAAAATAATTTTTTTAGGACAAAATTTGAGCCGTACTACTATACTTTTTAATATTCTTTGGCAGTTAATTTTCTACCCCTAGAAAAAGTTTCAGTTTAAAACTATGGGGAAATGGTTGTTCACTATGGATACTAGTTAATAATGCTTCTTCTCTCCCCCCCCCCCCCCCCAAAGACACTGAACTAGGCCCTGCTGTGCCTGTTAGAGGCTATCTGTTAATACTGTGGTACAAAGTTCAAGTTTTAAAACTAGAGTAAAAAGGGTATGGAGACTAATTGATAAATTTGTTGTTTTTTTTTTACTCTGCCAATCAATAACCTATAATTCCTTCTTTAAACCCTAATCTTTACGTTTCCAAGGCACAATTCCTCCTTTAAACCCCAATGTTTAAGTTTCCAAAGCACAGAGCAAAATAATGTTCACTTACCAGAGAATTGTCCTCTTCTCTCAGAACTTCTCAGAAAGAAAGTTAAGTGGGACCTTTCCTCTTTATATAGTTTTGAATCTAAGGGGATTACTTCAAACAAACCCTTTCAAGCTAACTCAGTAATCCTATTACCCTTAATAACCGTTACAAAACTTCTACTTCCTCACACTTTAATTAACACCTAATTCAGGTCAGTAGCAGTAGAAAAGAGGAACTCAAACTATCTATATATATAAAAGGCAACCCCAATGTTCTGAAGCCTCCATGGAAGTTGAGGCGCCCGAGATATCTGGTGTGCCCTGGAGTGTCTGCACCACCCTCGCGTCAAAACGTCATGACGTCGAGGGCGGAGCTATTGACACTCCAGGGCCAAAACGGCCCACAGCGAACAAGGCAAGTAGCTTCGAGGGATGGAGGGAGGGGGCCCCTTGCTAGCGCCCGTTTCATTCCGCTCAGAAACGGGCATTTTTTCCTAGTAACTATATAATACAAGGTTCCTGATTAGGAGTCGTCATCCAGGAAAAGGAACTAGGTATCACTGTTGATGATACGTTGAAACCCTCTGCTCAGTGTGCAACAGCAGCTGAGAAAGCAATTAGAGAACAAGCCTGAATAAGAATATTACAATGCCTTTGCATCTCTCCAAGGTGCAATCGCAGCTTGAATACTGTCTGCCATTCTGGTCATTGTATCTCAAAAAAGATATAGCGGAATTAGAAAAGGTACAGAGAAAGGTGATGATAAAGGGGATGGGACAACTTCCCTATGAGGAAAGGCTAAAGCGGCTACAGCTCTTCAGCTTGGAGAAGAGACGTCTGAGGGAAGATATGATAGAGGCTTATAAAATAATGAGTAGAGTGGAACGGGTATGCGTGAATGGCTTGTTTACGCTTTCTAAAAATAGTAGGACTAGGGGGTACACAATGAAGCTACTAAGCAGTAAATTTAAAACAAATCGGAGAAAATATTTATTCTGTAATTAAACTCTGGAATTCGTTCCCAGAGAATAAGTTAAAAGCAGTTACCTCCGCAGGGTTTTAAAAAGGTTTGGATAATTTCCTAAAAAAAAAAATATCCCTAAGCCATTATTAAAATGACTTGGGGAAAATCCACTGCAGATTTCTAGAATAAACAGTATAAAATCTGTTTTCCTCTTTTGGGATCTTGCCAGGTATTTGTGACCTGGATTGACCACGGATGGAAAGAGGGTACTGGGCTTGATGGACCTTCAGTCTGTCCTAGTATGGCAGTGCTTGGGGTGGGCCTTGTGTTTGGTGAGGGGTTACATGCTATAATAGGTATGGCTGTTCAGCCATTACTTTGAAATGCTTCTCCAAAAGTTAAACTCTTCCGATATCCCACCTTTCTTTGTTTCATGCTGAAGCCCAAGCAGAGTGAAGGGCACCGTCCCCTCTTTTTTGTAAGGGTTATATATGCTGTTCTATGCAGGATACCCCCCCTTATTGTAAGGGTTTTATATACTGCTGCATGCAGGGTATCCTCCCCCTTTTATTGTAAAGGTTATAGCTGCTGCCCTGTGTAGGTAACCCTCCTCCCCCACCCTTTATTGTAAGGGTTATCGATGCTGCTCTTTGAAGGTTACTTTCTCTTCACATGCATTTTTTAGCTTTTTTTGTGTGTGTGAGTCAGTTATGTTTTACTTTGAATCGAAATACTTATACTTTTTGTATCTTGTGTGGCTCTGTTTTCAAACTTAATTAACCCATTAGTTTTAGTTGAAATTAGATATCTACCTTGGGTTAGGCAATCTATTGTCAAATTCCCAACAATTGTATTTTGTGTCTCTCTTGTGCAGTAAATAGACTTGTTTGGTTTCAATTCAACTGAAGTGCCGTTGCTCAATTATTGTAAATTTAATCTTTCGTTGTTGACTCCTTTCCAGTAGAAAAAAAGATGAACAGAAAAGGGGCATTAGCTGTGCAAATTGATTGTGTTAGAAATACAAAAGGCAATGAATTTCTTTCAGGTTGACAATATTAATTCATTACACAGAAAGTGAACTCCATCTCGCTGCAATTTTGCAGGCACAAAAGAAGAGGTCCTGTAAAAAATATAAGTGCTCAGATCCGAAGTCCCTAAAACCTTCAAATTTTGAGATTATAATAGGGGTATATGAATGTGGAACCTTGTTTTTGTACAACTATGCTATTCTGCTTAGAAAGCTTAGGAGATTGGTAAAAATTGGGTAGACTAGATACTTTGATGCAGCTGCAGAGATTTACCCACTGAACGGAGTTCCCGGGGGAGGAGTGTAGGGAGAGATAAGAGTGGAGAGGTACTGAGGAGCTGCAGAGTTAATGCGATTAAGTCAATAAGAGGAGTTTCAATTGCATGCAGAAACAGAGAGCCAATGAAATGACTTGAGGAGAGGGCTAATATGAGCATCACGGAGGAGTGGCCTAGTGGTTAGAGCACCAATCTTGATATCCAGAGGTGGTCGGTTCAAATCCCACTGTTGCTTCTTGTGATCTTGGGCAGGTCACCTAATCCTCCACTGCCTCCAGTACTGTCAAGAAATGCCTAGCCACTTGCCGTGGGCTAACCATGCTGCCACTTAGAGGGTCTATCCCCAGAACAGCTCAGGTTCACCTGTACCTGCCACTTGTGCTCTGCACCACCACCCTCCTCCCACCGACTGGGTCCCAACCACCTCTGGGTTAGTCTTTCTCTCAAGATGTTCCCTGGTGATTTCTACGACACTATAACTATGAAAGAGACAATGCACAAAGAAATAAGTGCAAACGTAACGTAAACGTTTAGAAGTCAAACCCCAACAGTCAAGAAGATGATCTTCAGTTTTCAGTTATTCCTGCTGTGAAAGTTTTCCTTTTTTGCTCTTATCCCATTACCTGACTAGGGAATTATACATCCTGTTGCAAGGGACTTAGTAAGGTAGGTAGATGTGTTTGAAATGAGAATCCCTCTTCTACCTGCTGGTGGTTCCCACCTGGATAATATCTGAGATTCAGAGAGCCAAGGGTCGCCCATCCCAAGGAGTGAGAATTACTGCTGTAATGAGTATGATTGAAGACCAGAGAGGAAGATTTTTCTGGTACTGTGTTTGTAAAAACCTGAGAGTTGTATTACTTTGTAAATGAACAGAGCAACATAAGATGGTAGTTCTTTCTTTTGATTTATTTTAAATTGAAATTCTTGGAAGTTCAGGTGAAACCCCTTTATAAAGAGGTTTCTAATAAGACACAGTACATGTGTGCTAAACAGGCTGCCATTTTGTGTGTGAAACTTCTATGTCAGTTTTGTGGTGACATGACCGTGTCTGCTGTCAGTGAAACATATTTTTTTCTCACCTCCATAACAACCTATGGGGGGGTCTTTTACAAAGCATCATTGGACTTACTGAACGCTAAATCAGGACTACCACCAGCCCAATGCAGCCGCCGATGGTAGTTCTGTCCCAAACGCATGTCGGGTTAACGCAGGAGCCCTTATCACCACCTCAGTGGGTGGTGATAAGGGCTCCCCGCAGCATGGCCATTGTCGCGGCCCTGATGCCACTCTGGTGTAGGTGAGCTCTCGAGTTCTCCCGAGCTCCACTAGGCCCAGAAGATAACCGAGCACCCCGACTCTTCACCCGCGGCGACCGCCGTTCACCGAGGGTTGAGCCCTCAGCTGCAGGCGGCCAGCAGGACTGCTGGAACCACGGGGTGACGGCTGGCCTGGCTGGATGTGGATACAGAGTCCTTGGTAACGTGGCTTAGACGGGCGGCTAGCTGACAACTGGAACGTGTGCTGAAGTGGCAAGTACTAGCGAGACGGCTAGTTGTTCTGAAGGGCAGACTCCGTCTAGGAAATGGCTAGCAGGACGGCTAGCTGGCATGAGAAACAAACACAGTCTTGGAAATGGCTAGCAGGACGGCTAGCTGGCATGAGAAACAAACACAGTCCTGGAAATGGCTAGCAGGACGGCTAGCTGTCACGAGGGACAACCACAGGCTTGGAATTCACTAGCAGGCCGGCTAGCAGTCACGAGAAACAAACACAGGCTTGGAATTCGCTAGCTGGACGGCTAGCAGTCACGGGGAACAAACACAGACTTGGAATTCGCTAGCAGGACGGCTAGCAGTCACGAGGAACAAACACAGGCTTGGAATTCGCTAGCTGGACGGCTAGCAGTCATGGGGAACAAACACAGACTTGGAATTCGCTAGCAGGACGGCTAGCAGTCACGAGGAACAAACACAGGCTTGGAATTCGCTAGCTGGACGGCTAGCAGTCACGGGGAACAAACACAGACTTGGAATTCGCTAGCAGGACGGCTAGCAGTCACGAGGAACAAACACAGGCTTGGAATTCGCTAGCTGGACGGCTAGCAGTCACGAGGAACAAACACAGGCTTGGAATTCGCTAGCTGGACGGCTAGCAGTCACGAGGAACAAACACAGGCTTGGAAAGCTTCGCAGGATGGCTTCAAACAAGAAAACGGAAGCATTGGTTCCCTTCCATGCTTCCGTTTAAATCCCCCGCTCGTCCTGGCTGGGGAACAGCTGTGGCCAATCCTTGGTGCCCCAGCCTGCAGCGGGACCCGGATTGGTCCCTCCGTCCAATGGGCGGAGTTCCTAGGGGGAAGCGCCAATCCGGCGCGTGTGGGCGGAGCCTCCTCGCTGGTCCTGCTGCAGCGAGGAGGACGCCGCCGCCGGCGCCGCCATCTTGGCCGGCGGATCCTCTTCTCCGAGGCCGGCGCTGGTTCTCCTGGGTCGCCGGCCTCGGAGCAACCCGTAGTCGCCGCGATCCCCGTGGCCGCCCCTCCCCGTCGACCCGCGCTCCCCGGGCGCCCCAGCCTCCCGCTCCGGCCCGCGGAGTGCCAGGTAAGGGCCCGGAACGGGACAGCCATGCAATAAGAATCCTCTTATGAAATGGCCATGTTTGTCTGGGGGCTTTTTACCCGCTGCGGTAAAAAGGGTCCTGATATATGGGGAAAAATGGTCCCTGCCACTAGCGTAAGGCCCTTTTTCCTGCAGCTTGGAAAAAGGACCCCTATCTTTGAGAGGAGGAGGGAAAAGTTTTTTTTTTTGAGGAGGGAATAAAGAAGAGGTAAGGGATAAGGGTCTTGTATTTGACTATCAGGCCATTTCTGTGGTACAACCAAAGTGGTTTACATAGAGACACTTTCTCTGTCCCCAGTTGGCTCACAATATAAAGTTTGCTCTGGCCAAGGGGATTTCTGTGAAGGTCACAGATAAGAGAGGAATGGAAAAGCTTAAGAAAATTCAATTTACAGAAGTGTTGTGTTGTAGTTTCTTTGGGAGAAAAGAGGGGCATCCTACCCATTAAAACCCTTTTACCTTTAGTGGAGACACATGGCACCATATATAAATTCTTAGTCTCTCTTTTGGTGCACTCTCAAAACTTTAAGTCAAAAATTCTTATGTTGAATCATTTTATTATATATATATATATATAAATATATATATATATATATATATATATATATATATATATATATATATATATATATACAGTTAATTTACTGACTGTTTGCAATCCTCTTTGTACCTCACCGGATTCAGCGGCATATAAATTCCAGATTAGAGTACATTATAAGTACATAAGTAATGCCATACTGGGAAAAGACCAAGGGTCCATCGAGCCCAGCATACTGTTCACGACAGCGGCCAATCCAGGCCAAGGGCACCTGGCAAGCTTCCCAAACGTACAAACATTCTATACATGTTATTCCTGGAATTGTGGATTTTTCCCAAGTCCATTTAGTAGCGGTTTACTGGGAAAAGACCAAGGGTCCATCGAGCCCAGCATACTGTTCACGACAGCGGCCAATCCAGGCCAAGGGCACCTGGCAAGCTTCCCAAACGTACAAACATTCTATACATGTTATTCCTGGAATTGTGGATTTTTCCCAAGTCCATTTAGTAGCGGTTTATGGACTTGTCCTTTAGGAAACCGTCCAACCCCTTTTTAAACTCTGCTAAGCTAACCGCCTTCACCACTTTCTCCGGCAACAAATTCCAGAGTTTAATTATACGTTGGGTGAAGAAACTTTTTCTCCAATTTGTTTTAAATTTACTACACGGCAGTTTCATCGCATGCCCCCTAGTCCTAGTATTTTTGGAAAGCGTGAACAGACGCTTCACATCCACCTGTTCCACTCCACTCATTATTTTACATATCTCTATCATGTCTCCCCTTAGCCGTCTCTTCTCCAAGCTGAATAGCCCTAACCTCCTTAATCTTTCTTCATAGGGAAGTTGTCCCATCCCCGCTATCATTTTAGCCGCCCTCCTCTGCACCTTTTCCAATTCTACTATATCTTTCTTGAGATGCGGCGACCAGAATTGAACACAATACTCAAGGTGCGGTCGCACCATGGAGCGCTACAACGGCATTATAACATCCTCACACCTGTTTTCCATACCTTTCCTAATAATACCCAACATTCTATTCGCTTTCCTAGCCGCAGCAGCACACTGAGCAGAAGGTTTCAGTGTATTATCGACGACGACACCCAGATCCCTTTCTTGGTCCATAACTCCTAAAGTGGAACCTTGCATGACGTAGCTATAATTCGGGTTCTTTGGTTAGCTTAATGCCATTGAAAATAGGGTCCTCCAGGAGAAGGAACTTTCTATTATGGGACTTTTTCATTGTATGTTAGGGCTTTTGTGTGTAATGGGTGTCGTTCTGTAGCTCCGAACATTGGAGACTTTACAGGATAGAGCTTAAGCTTTAACAAAACCACCTCTTCAAATAAAAACAAAAATACAATCTTCCATCAGACATTATTTGCTTACTCTAGCTGATGTCTCTAGGAACTCAAAAGTGTAAGGTGTTCATGCACATGTTACCCATGTTATATATCAAATGCATTATCTGTACTTCCCTTACCCTTATTATTTAGTAAATAGATCCCATGTTAACAAACATATTATTTATCCGATGATGCTTGTTTTTTGATTACCTAAGGGACCTGGACGTTACCTTTCATGTGGTCTGGCTTACTAAGCATTAGACTGTTCTACTTAACTAGGTAACCTAAAGGGCCTGGATGCTTTTGCTGGGATAATTGCGTATCATGTCATTGTGTATTTACTAGATTTTATGGATCTGTTTACATGACTTTGTGTGTACTTTTGTAAGCTGCCTTGGACAAAGGCGGATTAAAAATAATAAATCCAAACACATTAACCCTTCTTTAAGCTTATTATATTTCTGAATAGGGGCTATAAAATAGTAATTGATAAATGATATCTACCATTCAATAACAATGGGGAAAGTTATCTCTTATAAATCAGATTAGATGCATAATATTTAATTTCTTAAATGTTTTTTTATTTATAGCCTGAGAAGAATGAAAGCAGCTCTGACAGACAGAGGATCAAACCTGTGTTTGAGAAGGATCCTATATTTCGACGGCAGACCTCTTACCAGCATGCTGCAGTACATATACCCACAGATATATACGAAGGCTGTAAGTAGCCATTACAAGCTTTTATAACATCAGCGGCCTCTCAGTCGCATGAAAGAAGTTATCAGGAATTTGCATTTCTTCATACTTTTGTATCGCATTGATTTTACAGAAATGTTGCCAAACTTTGAACGGTATAAACAGAATATCACAATTTATTTAAGGATAGGTCAAAAGTTCCTACCTTTATTTGTGAGTAGATAAAACATGGGTGAATGAAAAAATATCTCATAAAAGTCTGTTTTTGATGGTGTGTACCAAGACAACTATAACGCCTGATAAATGACAAATGGATGTTTCTAGCACAGATTCAACTGGGTTTAGACACTAAGAACGTGTGAAAATGTCTTATGAAATACTGACTAGCATGAAAGAATGTTTCATGGTCTGTACTTTCACTCTATGGATATTCACATGGATGGCATCTGCATGGACCTTTCTTCTGCTTGCAGGGGGCTGCTGGAACCCAAGCACTGGCCATGATTCCAGGAGCCTTCTTGCTGCCAGGCCCAAAATCACTGACCGTGATCTCAGGGGGCATCCATCTCTACTGCAGCTGGACTCCCACTGCCAACCCTATTCTCATTTGTTATGTCAAGACTAGACTATTATAATATTGTTTTTCAGGCCTGCCCCAGTATTTCCTGAAAAAACTCCAAACGCTTCAATACATAGCTATCAGATTACTCTGCCATGCCCGTCGCACAGCTCACATAACACATTTGCTCAAAAACCATCATTGATTACCAATCAAACAGAAGATTATTTACAAAATTGCAATACTCATTTTAAAGGCTTTTCATCTCAGGATTCCAGATTACTTGTCAAATCTTACCATACCCTATTTCTCCCACAGGGTTCCACGTTCCCTTAATGATCACCGCCTAGTCTTGTGAAAACCGAAGGCAGCAAAATTTGAATCCACTAGACATACTGCTTTTTCACTTTCTGGCGCTTTTCATTTGGAACAACCTTCCCCTTTCACTTTGTGATAACTTGTCATTTAAGAGCTTCAATGCTGATTTTAAAACCTGGTCGTTCAAAGAAGCATTCAACCCCTGAAGCTGACCTCCAGGATTGTCTGACATTTACCCTCTAGGACTTCCTCTCACCCTGTTCTCCTTCTGTTGTTACCTTCCTTCCTTCCTCTTTTTATCTATTTATTTATTCAAATTTATTTACTGGGTTTTTTTTTTTAAGGAATTCACTCAAGGCGATGTACAGCAAGAACAATTCAAACATAAGCTATAGACAATTACAGCATTAAAAATATTCAAACAATACAAAGTATGGCGTGGAGGGGCATAATTGAATGAAAACGTCTATCTCCATGGGCGTTTATCTCTGAGAATGGGTCCGTGAAGGGGCGGACCGAACCGTATTTTAGAAAAAAATAGACGTCCATGTTTTATTCGACAATTTGTGAGCTGGGCGTTTTTGTTTTTCAGTGATAATGGAAAATGAAAGCGCCCAGCTCAAAAACAAATAAATCCAAGGCATTTGTTCGTGGGAGGGGCCAGGAGTCGTAGTGCACTGGTCCCCCTCACATGCCAGGACACCAACCGGGCACCCTAGGGGCCACTTTTACAAAAACAAAAAAAAAAGGTAAAAGAGCTCCCAGGTGCATAGCACCCTTCCCTTGTGTGTTGAGCCCCCCAAATCCCCCTCAAAACCCACTGCCCACAAGTCTACACCATTACTATAGCCCTAAGGGGTGAAGGGGGGCACCTACATATGGGTACAGTGGTTTTGGGGGGGGGGGTTGGATGACTAAGCATTAAGCAGCACAATTGTAACAGGTAGGGGGGGATGGGCCTGGGTCCACCTGCCTGAAGTCCACTGCACCTCCTAACAACTGCTCCA